>NC_083681.1:80882500-82132500 GCF_033118175.1 Dama dama
CCAAGCTGTAGATCCTACAAGCGGCAGCTACTGAGCGGAGATGCCACAATTACTGACACCCTCTTGCTCCAAAACAAGGGAAACCACAGGAGTGAGAGGCCAGGGCCCCACAGTGAAGAGGAGCCCCCACTCGCCACAACTAGAGAAAGCTCCAGGGCCCCAGGAAGACCCAGCGAAGCCAAAAATAAATAAGAAATACTTTTTAAAAAGGAAAGCGCATAACCTCAATGAACTTTGACAAAATCGTCCCCAGTTTTAGATTATCAAAAATTTATAATCCATATTTTCACACCATGTAACTCAGAGCAACCGGCCAATCCACGTAACTAAGCTGTGGACCCAGGATTTCCGTTTAATCCCAGAGCCTGTGCTTTCAACTAAAGGAAAAGTAACTTCACGGGAATATGTTTTTCTGAGTTGCATGTTGCTTTTTCCCCACACTTTCTATGGAGCTATAGTTTACACAGTAAAATGAGCCATTCTTAGTCACATCACTCAGAAGTCTGCATCCTGTGAGTAGCTGGCTCAGAGTTCACGGGGTTTAACAGAGCTATTATAAGCACATTCGATCTTTTCATTATCCTTCTGCATATCCAATGCCGCCAATCACTTTTCTGTGATGAACTCCCGGTGCTTGACACGCCGTGCTCCTGTGTTTATCAGGATGGCAATCACTGCCTTCACGGAGTTTAACTTGAGTACAGCGTTGGTTGTCACGTTCGGCAGTCACATTCTCCTACTCAAACATGCTGGCTGATTTCCTGATGATGTCACCAGGAAGGAGGAAAGAGTAGCTACTGTGACTGCCATCTCTCCTACAAACCCTCGCTTCTGTGTACTTACAGCCTGATTCTAACAAGGCTGTGAAGGTGACCTCCGTGATCTACAACTTAAAACATAAGGAAGTGACAGAAACTCTGATCATGAAAGCAAAGAAATATTCATGAACTAGACCACATTTTCTAATATTAGGCTCAAAGAAGCATCCAAATAGGTTTTTCACAAGATGCTATGTGCCTGGAGCAATTTTTCTGGGAGCTTCAAAAACATGTCCACCTCCCTGAATCTCTAAATTACATGAAAGATTATCAAATTTTCACAGAGATGGATTTATCTGGAGAGGCAACTTCACCCTTCTGCCTGATGAGCAAGACTCTCTTGCTAATGACTGCTCTTTACAAAAACTGTGAAAATCAGCCATCCATATGATACAGCAACATTATTCAAAGAGTGTTTCAAGACCGACGAGTGCAGGACCAACGTGAGGGAAGTGACATTAGCTTCCAAGAAGAGTTACAGGTAAAAGGGGAAACTTCTTGTGCTCTGGGAAAGCAGAAAATAGTGCATAAAGGCACTTGAGGTGAATTGGGGAGCAAAAAAATGGGAAGAAAATATTAAGCACATCCCATGAAAGTTCATCACTGAGCAGAATCTCCAAGGGCAGTCAGCCATAGGAAAGTCTCCCCAAATCCTCTGAGTATAAAGCATTCATATTATCCCATCACTATCCAGATGCCCTGAGCCAAGAGCTGAAGCCATCAGCGACCCCAGAGACAGAGGAGAATGTAGACTGACCGATGTGTGGGCAGCCTCGGCCAGCAGAGAACTGCCATGTGGAAAACTCCCACCCGGCTCTGCCTGCTGTTGATAATATTAAGTCTAGAAGCATCCTGCCTAGTCAGTGGCAAAGCTGGCAAAACAAGGGAACACTTCTCTCTCTAACATCACAAAATCTGACAGCTGTCAATCCAGGAAACTGTCAACAAAATTTGTCTCGGTCCAGCATTACCCAAAATGGAGACCAGAAAATGTATTCTTACAGCTCAACAGGAAAAGGATTCCAAGGTCAAGTAGTGGTGAAAGTTAGACCATTTCCTGAATTTTTTAGACAACAAGACCCTTTTTAATCTATGGACTGTTTGCTCTGTTGTCTCAGTTGTAAAGTGCACATTTCTCTCATGCTTTAATATTTCTGATATTAGGATTATTCTAATACCCAACCAGTTCATCCTAAAAGAAGTCAGTCCTGAATATTCATTGGAAGGACTGATGCTGAAGCTGAAACTCCAATACTTTGGCCACCTGATGCGAAGAACTGACTCATTTGAAAAGACCCTGATGCTGGGAAAGATTGAAGGTGGGAGGAGAAGGGAACGACAGAGGATGAGATGGTTGGATGGCATCACCGACTCAATGGACATCAGTTTGAGCAAATTGCAGGAGATAGTGAAGGACAGGGAAGCCTGGTGTGGTGCAGTCCATGGGGTCACAAAGAGTCAGACATGGCTTAGTGCCTGAACAACAACAAAATTATAAGACTGATGGTGAATCATTCAATTTATCTAATACAATAAAGGCAACACATTTTAATAGCTTGGAACCGATGTTCCCTATATAGCAGAGTTTGAAAAATACCTGTTTTAAATAAAATAAAATAAAAATCTGGCTAAATGTTTTTATAAAAATAACTAGAGTAGGCTATTGAAGTACTTGCTAGGAAACATCACTTGAAGAAGATCTTCAGCTCTAAACAGAATACCACATTTGTATAAGATAATTTTCTGTTCAGTCATGAACATAAGTGATTTAGCAATTTCTGCTACTGCTGCTGCTAAGTCACTTCAGTCATGTCCGACTCTTAGCAACCCGATGGACCACAGCCTACCAGGCTCCTCTGTCCATGGGATTTTCCAGGCAAGAGTACTGGAGTTGGGTGCCATTGCCTTCTCTGTTACCGATTTCTACGAAGAAGCAAATCATTTACCCTGTAAGCAAATCATTTTCAGTTATTGTGTATGCTAAATGTCTTTTATTTCTTTAAAAAGGATCTGATGATTCAGGCTGGCCATTTCACACAGTCTACTTGTTTTGCTGTATTCCTGGTCCTTGAAAATACACATTACTGTCATTATTTAATACCACAATATGAGTCACCTTTCTCCCTCGTCTAAGGGAAATGAACCTTGTAAACACTTTCTGGAATCCCAGCTCATGTTTACCCAAAGAGTGGACTTTCAGCTGTGATCCACTTCTGTTGTGAGAATGGCTGGAAATGTCTATGCCTCACCTCTCCATGACCACTCCACGCCATCAGGATGCTATCAGTGCCTTCAAAGAGCCAACTTGCTCCTAATTGTATTCATCAGATAGGGCTGCTGTAACAAAGCATCACAAATTAAGTAACTTAAACAACAAAAAATTAAGGTCTCACAGTCCCGGAAGCTGTGAGGTCTGAAATCAGGGCATTGGCAGAATTGGTTCTTCTGAGTTGCAAGAGAAGGAGTCATCCCAGGCCTCTCTTCTTGGTGCAGAGATAGCTGTCCTTGTGTTCACACGCCATTCTTTCTGTGTATGTGTCTCCAAATTTCCCCTTTTATGCGATCACCAATCACTGGATTAGGACCCACACTAATGACCTCATTTTCTTTTTTTTTTTTTTTCATCTTTTTTTTTTTTTATTGAAGGCTAATTACTTTACAATATTGTGGTGGTTTTCGTCATACATTGACATGAATCAGCCATGGGTATACATGTGTTCCCCATCCTGACCCTCCCTCCCACCTCCCTCCCCATCCCATCCCTCATTTTGATTAAAGTCTCTGTAAAGACCTTATCTCCAAATAAGAACACATTTTGATGTACCAGGGGTTAGGACTTCAACACATGACATTTGAGAGGGAACACAATTCAACCCAGAACATCTGCTCAATCGGGGGTTCCCAGCCTCCAATCCATGGACCATGGACCTCTGGGCCATGTTTTGTGGCCTGGGAGGCACCAGGTTGCTCATCAGGAAGTGAGTGGCAAGTGAAGTTTCATCGGGTTCTCCATCACTCCCATTACTGCCTAAGCTCCACTCCCGTCGATCAGCGGTGGCACTAGTTTCCCCTAGGAGAGTGAACCTTATGAACTGCACATGTGGCGGATCTAGGTGGCAGGTTCCTTATGAGAATTGTCCTGACACCATCTCCACCCCACCCAAGTCCATGGGAGAATTGTCTACAAAACCAGTCCCTGGCGTCAGAAAGGTTGGGGACCGCTGTTCTCAAGTCAAGACTGCTCAGGTCTTCAGGACACTGAGAATCTAATAAACATCTAGACCTAAAGCAGACCCACATCAATCCTCACTCCCTCTCCCTTTCTCTGCAGAGGAGCCTCTGTGTGACATTGGGACCTGTCATGACGTTCCAGAATTATTGGAATTGCATCTTCTCCTGGCCAGGATAGGTCTCCTATCCATCAGAAAGAAGTGTGCTCTGGTTAATAAATCCAGACTGGAGACTCAGAGAGACTGAGCCCCAATATAATCTCAGGAGGATGACAAGCATAAGGAAGATTATAAGAAGGTGAGAGACTGTTACTCTAAAAAGCTCACTTTCAAGTTTAACCACAACCTCCAATAGCACACACCTACCTGATGTCTAAAATTCTGTCATAATAGCCAATAATGATGATAATTATAACAACTATCTAATGAATGGTTATTGTGAGGCTGGAATAGGTATTTTATTTGCATGTCTTTACTTAATCTCACTAACACTGTATAAGGTTGATATTTTCAAGTAAATTTGACATGTAAGTAAAGAGACTGTCACTGACCCTGGCACATGGTATGTGTTTAATAACCAAACGTTAATGTACATGCCCATTTTACAGATGAAAAACCTGAACTGTAGAGACACCTAGAATTGCACTGACAGAGAGAGATATAGCCTGTATTTGAATCTAATACAGGAGAATGTTGAATCTAATGAAGGCGGAATCTAATACAGTAATGAATCTAACACAGGAGGACTCCAAAATTTGAGATCTTATCTGGTAAACCACGCTGCAGCCCACATATATCCCTGGGTCACAGAAGCTCAAGATAATATAAAACTCCAGAAACATCCACCATGTCCTCCGTCCTTTCCAAGTCACTGGAGTCTTTCATAGCTGCCCTTGTTTAGTCTCCAGGGGGCTTCCCCGGTGGCTCAGACAGTAAAGAGTTTCCCCGCAATGCAGGAGACCCAGGTTCTATCCCTGGGTTGGGAAGCTCCCCTGGAGAAGGGAAAGGCTACCCACTCCCACTCCAGTATTCTTGTCTGGAGAATTCCATGTCGCAAAGAGTCAGACACGACTGAGCGACTAACAGCTGCAGCTGCTATTTAGTCTCCAGAGCTTGAGAATTACTTTTTTTAAGGTTAAAGTAGGACTTCAGAAATGGGATCTATGAGCTTCCTCTTTTCCCATGGTTCCTTTCCTCTGCACACACCCAGATAGTTCCAGAAACTCTTCATAAGCACCAGGAGTGGTCCTGGCTGTTCCATCTGAACTCAGGTGGCCCAAGGCTCCTGCCTCCCAAGAACTAAGTGGCTGGTAAAAGGAAATCATCCCCTGACCCAGAGAAACCCAAGTAGATATTTCAACTGCATTTACTTCCTGTTTCCCAGATCCCAGTAGTCCTGAGTACTACAGACCCCAGCTGTGTGTCTGACCCAAAGACTCAGGTAGCCTAAGTCAGCATGGTCCTAGGGTCTTCAAAGTTAGCTTGTTAGGAGTTTCTTCAATTTAAGAGAGCTGTCTTACCATAGCTTCTTCAGTAAGGAAGATTAGAGTAAAATGTGGCCTTTCCCTCTACCACCAATAGCTCCCTAAAACTTGCATTATCAATATAGGAAACTCTGTGGCCCAGCCAAGCAAAACATGCAAAAGATTTCAAAGATGCATGCTCTTTACTTTGACATCAACTGGTGAATGTACCAGACAAGACTGTAAGGTCTACCCATAGAGTCAGCTAATTGAGGAAGGGCCCTCTACTTGGCTAGTTTTCACATCAAATGCTCTCCTTCAACTCACATTAGGATTATCATTTCCTTTCCCCAATTTCTGCAGCAGAGATATGCAAAGTGCTCAAAACTATGCAAAGTTCTTTTCCATTCACCATTCTATCTGACCCTCACAGCAAATCTGTGAGACCACCCTGTGTTGTTGAAGAAAATGATACTAGGACAGGCAAAGGCTTTTCAAATCCCTCAGCCAGGAAATCTCAAGGATGGGCAATTAGAGGTTTTTTGCATTATTCTATTTTCTTTCCTCTAAAACTCATTGCATCTCTGTTTTTCAGCATTCCTTTTCAACTCATGTCTATGATTATATTACAGAAATCTTAATTATCCTATGGTAGCTTTAACTCTTACTTGACATTCCCTAATCAGTTGTCAGAAATTCATCTCTTCAGCAAAAGTTTTTGGAATGGATGCTCTATGTCAGATTCTAAGCTGAGTGGGGACACAAAAATGAGCAAGACAGATGTGACTTCTCCCTTCATGGAGCTTACAGACTAGCATCCCTATCACAGACAGTCCAGAATTTAGCTGAAGATGCCAAAATCATAGCATCCAGGAGAATATGGTTCAACTACACTAAGAAATAGGGGATAAAGGACTTTTCATAAGGAAAGGGACTTTTCATAAGAAAAGGAACTCAGTTTACTTCCTGAAAGTACTCATTAGGAGAGAGGATTCAAGGGGCTACGGTGAACCATCTTTAAAGAGGATACCTAGCTTTCTGGTTGTAACAGTTAAGTAAGTATGTAATGATTAGCTCATTAAGAGAGCTTTCTTATCTTCCCTTTTTAACATGTGAAATTCTCAGACTGAGTCAGACATAGGAGGTCTGTAGTCTATGATTTTAAAACAGCTTATTCATAACAGTAATGAGAACTGGAGTCAGGCTGACTAATGCAGCTAAACCACTGTCTACACTGGGGAAGAAGCCATAGGCCATTTTTGTCAACAGTCCCACATCTGTAAATCTCACTAGGCTGTCATCTTCTCATCTATAATGAGCTATCAAAAATGAATGTTAGGAGAATTCTTTGATAAAATATAGTCAAATGCACTTTGAAAATTCTTATATAGTCCCTCCTAGATGCCCTGTCTTAAGATTTTCTTAAGCTCGAAGAGGTACAATTTTATTTTGTTTGGTTGGTTGGTTGGTTTTTTAAATTAATTAATTTATGTATTTTACTTTACTTTACAACATTGTATTGATTTTGACATATATTGACATGAATCCTCCATGGGTGTACATGTGTTCCCCATCCTGAACCCCCTCCCACCTCCCTCCCCATCCTATCCCTCTGGGTCATCCCAGTGCACCAGCCCTGAGCATCCTGTATCATGCATCGAACCTGGACTGGCGATTCGTTTCACACATGATAATTTACATGTTTCAATGCCATTCTCCCATATCATCCCGCCCTCGCCCTCTCCCACAGAGTCCAAAAGACTGTTCAATACATCTGTGTCTCTTTTGCTGTTTCACATACACGGTTATTGTTACCATCTTTCTAAATTCCATATATATGCATTAGTATACTGTATTGGTGTTTTTCTTTCTGGCTTACTTCACTCTGTATATAATAGGCTTCAGTTTCATCCACCTCATTAGAACTGATTCAAATGTATTCTTTTTAATGGCTGAGTAATATTCCATTGTGTATATGCACCACAGCTTTCTTATCTGTTCATCTGCTGATGGACATCTAGGTTGCTTCCATGTCCTGGCTATTGTAAACAGTGCTGTGATGAACATTGGGTTACACGTGTCTCTTTCAGATCTGGTTTCCTCGGTGTGTATGCCCAGGAGTGGGATTGCTGGGTCATACGGCAGTTCTATTTCCAGTTTTTTAAGGAATCTCCACACTGTTCTCCATAGTGGCTGTACTAGTTTGCATTCCCACCAACAGTGTAAGAGGGTTCCCTTTTCTCCACACTCTCTCCAGCATTTATTGCTTGTAGACTTTTGGATAGCAGCCATTCTGACTGGCGTGAAATGGCATCAAAGAGGTACCATTTTAGACTAATAAGGAAGCTTCTGCCATCTGGTTTGGAGAATAAAAATGTGAAGCGCCAAAGGATTGGAGCTTCAGCTTCAGCATCAGTCCTTCCAATGAATATTCAGGGCTGATTTCCTTTAGGATGGACTGGTTGGATCTCCTTGCAGTCCAAGGGACTCTCAAGAGTCTTCTCCAGTGCCACAGTTTGAAAGCATCAATTCTTCGGCACTCACCTTTCCTTATGGTCCAACTGTCACATCCATACATGACCACTGGAAAAACCATAGCCTCAACTAGACAGATCTTTGTCAGCAAAGTGATGTCTCTGCTTTTTAATACACTATAAAGGTTGAATGCATGCATGCTCAGTCACTCATTCGTGTACAACTCTCCTCAACCCTCTGGAGCTCCTCTGTCCATGGGGTTCTCCAGGCAAGAATACTGGAGAGGGTCGCTATGCCCTCCTCATAGAGGTTGAATACTAGAACACAAATGATAGATGTCTGTTTACTTGGAGAAAGATAAATCCCTGTGCACATCACTTTAATACAAGATAGACTGATACTGGCCATGTAAAGGTGTAGCAAAGGGCAGGAGGGCAGAGACAGGCTGACTCTGAGGCGGGTCTGGGATGGTCACTTAGACTCGAGTGTCGTGGGAGCGGGTCATTCAGTTTCATCTTCAGGAGCCATGGGTTCCAGCTTCTGCTCCATCACTGGCCTGTCTTGCCACACACACGAACTCCATTCCCCTGCACAGAGATTCCCACAAAATAAAAATGGTCCTGGCAAACTCTTAGGCTCCTCCAGCTCTGACCTCACAGGATTCTTGCTGTGGCCTCTGCTGTTGGTGCCCTCCTCCGTCTGCCCTTGGGCATCCCGATGCCCATGCATCCCTGACACGTGATATCTCAGCTGGTCCTCTCCCTCTGACATCAACCAGCCAGTGATTACTTCACCACCAGGAACTCCCAGCTGAATAATGAATTATGGGGTTGTTCTTTGCATTTTGACAGAAGCCTTCTAGAACAAAGGCTTTAACACAGCAGATTTATTAGAGTGATGGAAATTTAGGTACTTTGTGTCAAGTGGGCTGTGGGGCCTTTCTGAAATTATCCATGAACTTGACTGCCTTCCCACGCACTTTGCCCTAGAATAATTAAGGAAAACCAGGTTTAGAGAAGCCAAGCTTTCCGACTTGAATAGTTGTATAATGGATTGGGCAGTGAATATATTAAAGAATTTGCTATGTAGAAATGTTGGCGATTACTCTTTGACACAGAAGATTTGAGTTAGCTCTGAAATCATTTCCCTGAAACAGACATGGGGACATTGAACTGTGTGAACCACGAGGCTGTGCTTCCATTAGAAATAACACGGTATCAGGTAGAGCTAGGAGGGCGCATGAAGGAGCAGAGAAGGCGATGTGGAGAGAGGTGCATCCCAAGTCCCTTTACTAACATCTCACTGACCCTCAGCATCCACGTACAGAGTGGCTTCCTCCAGACGTGGCCTGTTCTTCCCCACCTCTGGTGTGTGTGTTGGGGGGAAGTGGGGGGACTCTGTCCACCCCATCCTCTTCTTGAAAGGACGTTCCCCCCCCCATCCTGCCTCTGCTCTTCACCCTATCCTCTCTTCCTTTTTTTTTTTTTTTTTTTTATTAATTTTTATTGGAGTATAGTTGCTTTACAATGTTGTGTTAGTTTCCATAATACAATGTTCAGCTTATATACAAATATGGCAGGGACAAGGTTATTTAACAAATCTGGATTCTAACACCAAATCTGCTTTGGAAATTGCTGCTTTTGATGCATACCTAAGTAAAAAAGCAACATTACGTGGAAGGTTGCAGTTTCTTGGTCAAAGCACAGTATTTGAAGATTTAAACTAAGATATCCTATTGAAGAGGATGAAAAGTCTAGAACACTTGGTCTTCAGGGACACCTACTTTAGGAGCCTGGTGCTGTTATCCTGTGGACTCTGATATGCCCGGAAGAGTATCACTGAGAGGACATGAAGATATCTGTGCAACCGGTGAGCGTGTTTCCGTGCAAAACAAGCCTGAAGCTCCCATGAATTCCTGTAACATGCAGCTCATCATTTGATCCTGATACATGAAACAGGATGATGGGTTTGTATCAGCATTCCAAAAGGCAGAAGTTCCCAAAGGTGGGGTGCCAATCTCTAGGACTGTTCCTTGGCCACCCGATGCGAAGAACTGACTCACTGGACAAGACCCTGATGCTGGGGAAGATTGAAGGCAGGAGAAGGGGACGACAGAGGATGAGATGGCTGGATGGCATCACCGGCTTGATGGACATGGGTTTGAGTAAGCTCCGGGAGTTGGTGATGGACAGGGAGGCGCCTGGTGTGCTGCAGTCCATGGTGTCGCAAAGAGTCGGAAACGACTGAGCGACTGAACTGAACTGAAGGAATGTGCATTATTTTAAAAGGGTTTTGTTCCTTTTGATTTTCTTTAGTTTCTGAGATACTTCTGAGTGACTGCACACCAAGGTGAATCATCTGTGTGTTTACATATTCCCACTCTTTGGGGGTTTCCTTCCCATTTAAGTCACCGCAGAGCATGGAGTAGAGCTCCCTGCCCCGTACGGTGCGTTCTTGTTAGTTATCTGTGTTATCCATGGTGCCAGTAGCGCATATTTGTCAATCCCAATCTCTCAACTCATCCCATCTACTATTTTCCCTCCTCGGTGTCCCTATGTTCTTTTCTGTACATCTGTGTCTCTAGTTCTATTTTGCAAAGAAGATCATCTGTATCATTTTTCTAGATTCCACACATATGCATTAATGCACAATATTTGTTTTTCTCTGACTTACTCCACTTTGTGTGACACAGATGTCCCTCTCCTCCTCTCAAATTCCATCATAAATGTTGTCTCCCATAGGAAGTCTGTCCTGCTGTCTTTGCTGGAAATCGTACGCGCACCCCTGAACTGCCTCCACACCCCACCTCTGTCTGTACTGTGATGAGAAGATATTCTGCTGAAGGAGATCTCAGTTCACACCCTGTACCATCACCAAAAGGCTTGGCTACAGCGTGACGGTCACTCTGGACCTTGTTGAGAATCAGGCCTGCCTGAGTGACGGAAGGCTACGATGAGGTCCGGTACCAACAGGGACTTGCCCCGCCCTTCCTGTGCCTCTACTGGGCCGCCGCTGAGAGTCTGCCGACGTCTGCCTCCTGCTACACACGCCCTGAGTCATCCCCTCCACCAGACCCCTTGAGTGGAGACAGCAATGGCACCCCACTCCAGTACTCTTGCCTGGAAAATCCCATGGACAGAGGAGCCTGGTGGGCTGCAGTCCATGGGGTCGCTAAGAGTCAGACACGACTGAGCGACTCTTCATTTTCATTTTTCACTTTCATGCATTGGAGAAGGAAATGGCAACCCACTCCAGTGTTCTTGCCTGGAGAATCCCAGGGACAGGGGAACCTGGTGGGCTGCCGTCTATGGGGTCGCACAGAGTTGGACACGACTGAGATGACTTAGCAGCAGCAGACCCCTTGAGCATAAGTGGGACATGGTGACTCCCTTACAGTGGATAGAGTATTGAGAAAGTCATGAGATGCTGAGATGAGCAAGATCTCTGTCTCGCTATCTTTCTCCCTCTCGCTGCTCCGTCTCTCTCCCACGTTCCCTCGGAGGGCAGCCAGCTACCATGTTGTGAGTTTCCCTATGGAAAGAACTGAAGTCTCTGGCCAGCAGCCATGAGAGTGACTTTGGAAGGGGATCCGCCCCCAGTGCGGCCTTGAGATAAGACCACAGTCCTGGCCAGCTCCCAGAGAAGCAGCCTGAAAGGGACTCTGAGCCAGAAGCACTCAGCTAAGCCACATCTGGGTTCTGGACCCACAGAAACTGTGAGTTAATAAATGTTCCCTATTTTAAGCCACTGAGTCTCAGGTTAATTTGCCATACAGCAGTAGAAAACTCATACATTATCTAATCAAATGTGCCTTTCCAAAGCCTACATTTTTGGGGGGAAAAAAACTTTTCCTTCTTGCCCTCTATCTGTCTCTCATGCTACAAATCAATCTTTGGCCTTTCTTATTTTCCCAGAAATTTTTCTCTTTTTCAGGCAACATGCTGGTCTAAGATTAAGCTCAGAATTTGATCATTCCCATGAAATTGGCCCTTTTCCAAGAAATGGGATGGATATCCAAAACTCAGAAAAATTCTTTCTTGTTAAAAATGTAGTTCTGGGAAGTTGTGATAAAATATTTTATATCTGTATCTCCTACATGATTCTATTTGCTGACCCCTCAATTCAGATAGATGCCTATTTCATACTAATAAACCTGGACTATGAGGAGAAGAGCAAAATCTATTCAAATGTCTTGAAACAGCTGGGAGGTGCAAGCTTCTTAAGAACCCAACAGACTCCCAAATGAATTGCTCTGGGGTTGTCCACTGACATTTTAACATCCTTTTTACTTATTCATCGCGTTCTTCCACAAGCCCCAGCATGACCATCACTGGTGAGCGGCTTCAGTAGCTGAAAAGCAGGGGGCCCGACCCTATAGGAAGAGTCCCCAGGGTGGATCTGAACCTGTAAAGGTCACCGCTGACACTGGAAGAAGAGATACGATTGTCACCAACAGGAACTCTATTAATATTTTATCGAAGGCCTTAAGGTTCCCTCCGTGTCTGAATCCCGCACTGGCTGGGTATTAGACATTGGGTCAGTTCTCTTCAGCCTTCAAATTACTAAGAATTAACCCATGGCTTTTTAGTCCAATCAGTTCTAAAAACATTTATTGCATGTAGGTCTGCTGGATGCAGTGGAGGTTGGAGAGAACGATGCAAAAAGGACCAAAGCACAGAGGTTTCTTTTCCCGCAAGTTCAAAGTCTGTATAGACCTTAAAAAAAAGGTTCAACAATAGCCCTACAATCAAGGACCTCAACAAGCACCAGAGCAGGAAGCAGAAGACCTAGCGTCTTAACTTCAAGGCTCTGCCAGCCTCGGTTTTTTCATCTGTACATCAAAGAATTTAGGCTAGGCCAGGGATGCTGGAGTAGGCAGAATTCTAGAAAGGCCTCCCAAGATTCCCATCCCTAGTGAGCATGACCTATGCAATCCCCTCCCCAAGAGCATGGGTGGGAGCTATGTATTGGGCTGGCCAAAAATGTCGTTCAGGTTTTTCTAAAACATCTTACTGAAAAACCTAAATGAACTTTTTGACCAACCCAACACATTATGGGATCTCACTCTTGTGATTAAGTTATGTTGAAAGGAAGAAATGAAGGGATTTATTTTTAAAAATATTCAATTCCTTAACAGATCTTTTTTTCCCAAATTAGCTTTTATTGGAGTATAGTTGCTTCATTATGTTGTATTATTAAAAGTTTCTGTCGTACAGCAAAGTGAATCAGCTATGCTCAGCTTAGTTGTTCCATCATGTCCAACTCTTTGCAACATTAAGGACTGTAACCCTTCAGGCTCCGCGTCCACGGAATTTTCCAGGCAAGAATACTGGAGTGGGTTGCCTTTCCTCCTCCAGGGGAATCTTCCCAGCCCAGGGATCGAACCCACATCTTCTGTGTCTCCTGCATTGGCAGGTGGATTCTTTACCCCGAGCCATCTGGGAAGCTCTACATGAATCAACTATATGTTTACATAGATCCCTGAAATGAAGAGATTTTTAAAGATGTGGTTAAGGTCCCAAGGTAGTTGACTTTTCAGTTTATTAGAAGGGAGATGATCTGACTTAATGAGGTGACAGTCCTTGAAGGAGGTGTCTGGCCCTTGCTGAAAGGAGAGATTCTCCCGCAGACCAGGCAGCTCGGAGCTGCTGGGTAATGAGGGAGCCTGTGCGGCAGCCATGGGACAAGGACTGTGTCCATCCTCTGGAGCTGAGCACGGCCCCAGCTGATGGTCAGCACAAAACACAAAGACCTCAGTCTCACAACCACTAAGAAACCGATTTGGCAAACAAGGGGGCCTGAGCTCCAAGAGGAACATAGCCCAGGCCCCATAACTGCAGCTTTGTGGGACCCAAGCAGAAGACCCGGTCAAGTCAAGGAAACTGTGAGATAGCATGTGTACGCTGTGACAAGCCACCAGATTTGTAGTCACTGTTACATTGTCATGGAAAATTAATATAGATTTCAGAGTTCCATCTTTCTTGCTAATTATAATCATTGAGAAGCTCTGCCTGGAGCACCATATTGATAAAGACTCAAATCTGTGCCTAAGTTTAACTACAAAAAGGGTCATAATTGATTAACAATGTGTACCATGGGTATTGACCAGTTAGGACTCCTCTGACGGCAAGCAACAGGAAGCATCACACAAGTAGGCTTAAGGAGGGAAAAAGAATCATCGGACCCTACATTTATACAGGAAATACTTTACTGAACCTTCCTGGGTGGTGAACATTGTTCTAAGCACTGAGGTTAACTCAGAAGTGAAGGCCTTGTGCTCACAGAGCTCACACTGTAGTAAGTTATTAAAATGAAAAGGCCGGGCATAGAGCTGGCTTCAGGCGTGGATTCAGGAGTTCGGTGTATAATCTCCATGTTACAGGCACATTAGGCTTCAGGCTTACATTTTCTCTGTTATGCATCAAATGGGAAAAGATTATTCTTCATCCCATTACTCAAGCAGATAGCCCAAGATTCCCTCTTTAATGTGTCCAGATTGAACGGGTGAGTGTTTCGTCACTAAGTTGTGCCCGATTCCTTACAACCTCATGGACTGTAGCCCACCAGGCTCCTCTGTCCATGGGATTCTCCAGGCAAGAATACTGGGGTGGGTTGCCATGCCCTCCTCCAGGGGATCTTCCCAACCCAGGAATCGAAACTGCGTCTCTTGCATCTCCTGCACTGCAGGTGAATTCTTTTCCACTGCGCCACCTGGGAAGCCTGGTCCTGACTGAACAGGCGTGGGTTACATATCCATCCCCAAAGCCCAACACTATACCCTGGCAAAAGCAGTATCCTCCTGGGTTAAGCTGGATGTTATGAATCTCATGTCTGTGCCCCTCCCCACCCAAATTCATATGCTAAAGCCCTAAAGCTCAATGCAATGGTGTTTGAGAATCAAATGATTCAATAGAAACAGAACAGTGTCACACTCAGTATATGATAATTATTATCATTATTATTCATACATTCAGCACACATTTGTTGAAAATATATGTTCCAAGAGCTAAGTTAGGTGCTAGAATTGCATAAATGTCAGTCTCTTCCATGGAGAGCTCAACATAGATTTTTGTGTGTGTTTTTAATAGCAAAATGAGATTAGTACAATTGAAGACTGCAAATACCTTGGGAGCCCAGAAGAGGGAGCCTAACATCAGAAGAATGAAGGAAAATTTACCCAAGAGACTATTGCAACTGCACCTCACATGGATAAGGCATGTAAACAAGAAGGCCAAAGAGAATTAGGGAGGTGGGTAAAGCAACAGAAAAATTAAAAACAGCTATATCTTAGAAACATTGTGCAGACTAGAAAAAAAGCAAGAATGAGAAACGTAACACTAAACCATTTCTGTAGTGAAGACTCAGACACGAAAGACAACCTACAGTTTGCAAAAACACGCACATTCTTTAAAATGCTTATGAAACATTAAAAATGGGATTCGAGAATTAGGATTTAAAATTATAAACGAAATTTTAAAAGAAAAACAAAGCATAATCATGAACACCCAGTGGTGATAATATACTGTGAACTAAAAGCCAGAGAAGTGAGGGGCGGTCAAGGGGAGCAAAGAGACCAGACACAGAGGATGTGGGGATTTGCCGACAGTGTATTGAACCTAAAATTCTGAAGGTATCATATCACTGGTGGTAGAATAAGGCCACGGGTTATTCTCAAAAGCTACACTATAGGTAGTCTACACACACACACACGCAAGTTTAAATGTGGAAAGGAGCCTGCATTAGCCCACCGGCCCTCTTGAGCACTTAGAAATAGGTGCCTCTTCCCCCAGATAGACACAGTGACAGACACACAGCTCAGCAAGCAAAGCCTCAGCCAGATTTTAGCACCACTCACGCCCTCGACAGGGCGCCTGTGCCGGACGCAGCCACACAGCCCTAAGGGGTGACCCTGCAGTAGTTATTCCCTTCCATCAGGCCTCCAGGAAACAAAAACAAATACTGAGCAACCCTGAACTACTCACAAACTAAGGAAACACAGACGCTGAATGCATAGATGGTCAGAGCAGCCCTGCTGGCAAATCCAAGAGCACCAAGCCTCAGAGCAGGAAGGTTTCCAACCCCAGCCTCTAGCATCTGAGCACTCCGGGTTTGGAAAAGCCTGTGTCTTACAAAGCAACGTAACACCTTGTCATCTTCAAAGGGAACGTCTACGGTGCTGCTCTGGGGAATGTCCAGGTCAGCAAATGACTCTTTAACCTCAAATTATTTTCTCTCTGCCCAAGACTGTTTGACCCAAATGCTGCCTTTCTTTCTCTGGAGTGGGACCTTCCTGAAGAAGCTTTACCCCAGGACCTAGCCTCTGAAGAATGGGTGGATGCTAACATGTAAAAAGGGCAGTGGAGAGTGACGGAGGATGCGACGTGGAGGGGTTAACAGTCACAGGCAGCCTGAAGTGCTAAAGAGCAAATCCTAATCAAAGCTTATTTACTGGAAAAGAGAATTCAGAACTTGGAACAGAACTTTGCATCTGAAAACCATGGTGCGGTGTGCAGTGTATAGTGCTAGAGGTTTTATATCCATGAGCTCACAGGAAGTTCACAGCAAGTCTCTACAACGGGTACTAAAATCATTGCTAGTGCTAGAGGAGGAAGACGAGAAGGACCATCACGGACGAGGAGTGGAAGTGTCTGGGTCTATGGTAAGGAGGCCGGGCCAGCTCCTGAACAAAGGACAAAGCATTTCTAATTGCAGCAGGACGTGATGGGCAACATCACACAGGTGTGAGGTGATAGAGTTTGCCGACAAATGGATGTGTATTCTAGCCAGCTAGAGGGGACTTGGATAAGTCCATTCACCATTTTAACTTTATTTCCTTATTTGCAAAACAGGATGTAATTATAATATTCACATTGTAGGATTGCCAAGAGGGGTAAATGTTTATATAAAGTGGTTCATCGAATGCCTATCACATGGTAAGTATCCAATAAATAGAAGCTATTACCCATTCATGTATTCATAAGTATTACCGAGTGTTTATTTTGAGACAGTCACTGGTCCAAGCCCAGAGGTACAGTGTTCCATACACACACACAAAATAATGTTGTGGTATTTGTGCCCATGAAGTACACAGCCTAGTGGGGTAGTAGGCAGTAATGAAACAATCACCAAAAATGTTAGTTATGAATTATTCTAAGTGCTATAAAATCACACAGTGACAAAACATTGTAAAACTGCAAATAGCACAAAGCGAAGGAATCTGAGATTTATTGGTCTCATGTACGGTCAGTCATGTCCAACTCTTTGTGACCTCGTGGACTGTAGCCCACCAGGCTCCTCTGTGCGTGGGATTCTCCAGGCAAGAAGACTGGAGCGGTTGCCGTTTCCTGCTCCAGGGGATCTTCCTGCCCACATCCCCTGTACCTCCTGCATTGGCAGGTGGATTTTTTACCACTGAGCCACCTGGAAGCCCAGGTCTAGGAGTGTCTAATCTAGAAAGGATCAGGAAACAAAGCAGAATTTGAACTGAGATGTGAAAAGTGAACAGGAGCTAACAAACCAAGTGAGAAGGCACCCTGTAAAAGAAGAATCAGCCTGAGGCAAGCGCCTGAAATGGGAGAGAGTGTGGTGCAGTCCAGGAAATGAAAGATGAGTGTGGCTGAGGTACTAAGGTAGAGAGAGAGACTCATGGAAGATAAAGCCGGGGGAGAGGGCTACCTGGGCAGGGGTCACGCCTTGTGGGCTGTGGTGGGAATCAATAAGAAGACACCAAGAATTTTCATTTTATGAAGGTTGATGTGTCAGAAATAGTGGAATAACATATTCACATGAGGCTTTGACAAGATGGTTCTTGCTATTTCTTAAAAGGTTTCTCTTTAATGTGGACCATTTTTAAAGTCTTTATTGAATTTGTTACAACATTGCTTCTGTTCTATGCTTTGGTTTGTTGACCACGAAGCGTTTGAAATCTTAGCTCCCCAATCAGCCATCAAGCCCCCATCTCCTGCATTGATAGACGAGGTCTTAACCACTGGACCACCAAGGAAGTCCCAAGATGACTCTTGCTATTTATGTGTAGAACAGATGAGAAGGTGAAGATAGAATGGACACTGGGGAATTGGTTTTGCAAAGCTGCTGCTGCTGTTGCTAAGTCGCTTCAGTTGTGTCTGATTCTGTGCGACCCCATAGACGGCAGCCCACCAGGCTCCACCATCTCTGGGGTTCTCCAGGCAAGAACACTAGAGTGGGCTACCATTTGCAAAGCTAACAGCGGTCAAAGCTAGAGATGATGATGGCTTGGGATGGCAATAGAGGAAATAGCACAAAATGAAAGAGTCTGAGATTTATTTAGTAAATTGAATTGCTGGATTAAAGGATATGGAGGGTAAAGAAAAAGGAAGAATCCAGAACGTCTTAAAGGTATTTGGAAGAGCCACTTGCTGACATCAGGATCACTGAAGAAGTCCCAGTCTGGGGGGAAAAATGATACATGAACTTCTCCGTGACTACGATGAGGCTAAAATATCTTTGGGATATCCAGGTAGACACACTGTGCAGACACATGTTTCTAGAGTTCAAAGAGAGGTCTAGGCTATGGATATGATCTTAATGGTCACTGGCATATAGAAGGCATGAGTGAGATCATATAGGATGAAGCTAGAGAGTAAGCTTTTTTAAGTGGCTTTAGACCAAGCCCTAAGGAATATCAACATAATCATTAGGTAATGGAGGATAAGTCAGAAAAGAAAATAGGAGAGGAATATACTAACGTAGGAAGAAAATCAAGAAAATGTTCAGCAGGAGAAGCCGAGGGAAGAGAGTTTGAAGGAGTCAACATTATCTGATGCTGCTCTTCAGTTCAGTCCAGTCACTCAGTTGTGTCCGACTCTTTGCAGCCCCATGAACCGCAGCATGCCGGGCCTCCCTGTCCATCACCAACTCCTGGAGTCCACCCAAACTCATGTCCATCGAGTTGGTGATGCCATCCAACCATCTCATCCTCTGTCCTCCCCTTTTCCTCCTACCTTCAATCTTTCCCAGCATCAGGGTCTTTTCCAATGAGTCAGCTCTTCCCATAAGGTGGCCAAGGTACTGGAGTTTCAGCTTCAACATCAGTCCTTCCAATGAACACCCAGGACTGATCTCCTTTAGGATGGACTTGTTGGATCTCCTTGCAGTCCAAGGGACTCTCAAGAGTCTTCTCCAACACCACAGTTCAAAAGCATCCATTCTTCTCTGGCCAGCTTTCTTTATAGTCCAACTCTCACATCCATACATAACTATTGGAAAAACCATAGCCTTGACTAGATGGACCTTTGTGGACAAAGTAATGTCTCTGCTTTTTAATATGCTGCTGAGAATTATGCAAATTGTGTCATAACTCACAGGTCTATTTGTTATTCAACAGCTTAAAATTGCACACCTTTAATCAGGAGAAAAAAAAAACTTAAGGCTCAAATTTTAAATTATTTGACTAAGCTTATGCAGCCAGGAGGTAGTGGGCAGCATTTTCAATCCAAATCTTGCACCAAGGCCCATTCTGTGAAGGTTCTCTTGGACTCTTCCTTGGGGATTAAACACAAGAGATTCTCACCATGGAGATGTGGTTTGCAAAACTAGAAAAATCTGACGCTCAGCACTTGGCAGCAACTTGTCTCCTCTCCTCCCAATGACTGCACGTCTCCATAGAAGAAAATCATGTGTTGTCTCTGCATAAGTAAGTAGCGGAGAGGTTGCCACAAGAGACAGGACAAAGGAGATAAGGCAACTGTGTCACGTGCAAGGATTTATCTCAAGGGTAGCTGTGATTGCACCTGGAATCTTGACTGGGATCAAGGGCCCTCTGGGAAACTGGAGAAATCCTGGCCACAGTCTCTTTTCAGAACAGCTGCTGAGAATCAATACAGAAACTTAACACATATATGTGGAATCTAGAAAAATGGTACAGATGAACCGATTCACAGGGCAGGAATAGAGATGCAGAGGTAGGCATAAAGAATGGATATGTGGACAGGGAGGAAGCGGAAGGTGGGACAGATTGGAAGAGTAGCCTTGACAAAAGCCCATAGACAGCTAGTGGGAACCTGCCGTAGAGAACAGGATTCTTGACTCGGTGCTCTGGGATGACCTAGAGGGTGGAGGGGGGTTGGAGACAGGCTCTGGAGGGATATTCAGTTCAGTTCAGTTCAGTCACTCAGTCGTGTGCGACACCATGGACTGCAGCATGCCAGGCCTCCCTATCCATCACCAACTCCCAGAGTTTACTCAAACTCACGTCCATTGAGTCGGTGATGCCATCCAGCCATCTCATCCTCTGTCGTCCCCTTCTCCTCCTGCCCCCAATCACTCCCAGCATCGAGGTCTTTTCCAGTGAGTCAGCTCTTTGCATCAGGTGGCTAAAGTACTGGAGTTTCAGCTTCAGCATCAGTCCCTCCAATGAACACCCAGGACTGATCTCCTTTAGGATGGACTGGTTGCATCTCCTTGCAGCCCAAGGGACTCTTAAGAGTCTTCTCCAACACCACAGGTCAAAAGCATCAGTTCTTCCATGCTCAGCTTTCTTTGGAGTCCAACTCTCACATCCATACATGACTGCTGGAAAAACCATAGCCTTGACTGGACCTTTGTTGGCAAAGTGATGGCTCTGCTTTTCAACATGCTGTCTAGAGGGATATATGTATCCATATACCTGATTTGTGTTGTTGTACAACAGTAACTAACACAGCAGTGTAAAGCAATTATACTCCAGCCCTCTAAAAAGGAAGGAGCCCAACACACACACACACACAAAACTCTTAAAATCTTAACTCAGAAACAATCTTATTCACCTGAAAGAAGCCACAATTCTGAGTTCAGCATAAGGCTATTACTCAAATCCATTCCCATCCCAACAGCTAGGTCCCAAGAATATACTGCATGTCAAGTTTGAGAGATCCAATCTTATCAATTTTTCCTTCCTTTCAACACTCGGCTTTTCTCTCAACCCCTGCCTTAGGACCATTAAGATCATTTGCCTTTTTATCCTTGTTCATGTCAGATACCCCAAGAGACCCAGGACTCCAAGCTCATCCCCATCCACTAATTCTAACACCTATATGGCTCTACCACATTTTTTTAACTCATCTTCCACCTTGTCCTTCTGAAATCATTTCCCAATGACTCTGGAAATCAAAATCTCTCATCAGTAAAGTCCCCTGGATCCGCAAAGTCTTGCCTCTCCCCTCCATATTCTAACTGAAACCTGGTTCTTCCTCAAGGAGCCTCAAATGCCTGCTCTCTTCTTGTCCACTCCTTGTGGCACTGGAACTTGAGTTGGGGTAAATACCCTCTTTATTGCTTCACTGATGCTTCAAGATCATGCTCCCTCCTTCCTCATCAACAAAATTAAAGCTCTGAGTCTCACACCATGAAATCGCGCCTGCATTACCTCTTGAGGTTGCATTAGATGCCTATACCTTCCAAATTCATATATCTAGCCAGGACCCTCCCCTTTATCTAGATTCTTATACCCAACAGCTCACTTTATATCTCTACTTGAATGTCTAGTAAATATCTCAAATTCATTGCATCTATTACAAATCTTCCCGGATAGCTCAGCTGGTAAAGAATCAGCCTGCAATGCAGGAGACCCCTGTTTGGTTCCTGGGTCAGGAAGATCCCCTGGAGAAGGGATAGGTTACCCACTCCAGTATTCTGGCCTGGAGAATTCCATGGACTGTATAGTTCATGGGGTCGCAAAGAGTCAGGCACAACTGAACAACTTTCACTTTCTTTCCTTTTCATTACAAATCCCCAGATTGTCCCTCCATAAAACCTGTTCATCCCACAGTATTTCCTGTACCATTTAAGGGTGAATTCATCCTTTCAGTTGCTC
This sequence comes from Dama dama, assembly GCF_033118175.1. Lineage (NCBI taxonomy): Eukaryota > Metazoa > Chordata > Mammalia > Artiodactyla > Cervidae > Dama > Dama dama. The sequence continues at coordinate 80,904,318 of NC_083681.1, forward strand.
AGGCCAAGTACCCTGGAGTCATCCTTAATTCCTACCTTTTCTCACATCCAATCTGTCGGCAAATCCTCTAAGAACAGCCTCTTTCTGTGTCTATATCTTCAAGATACATACAGAATTCTATCGTTTCTCCCTATTTCCACTGCTGTGATCCTGATCTAAACCAAGCTGCCATCATCTCCCCCACGCCATGTCGTATCTATAGCCTCCTCACTGTCTGCCTATTCCACTGTGTGCCCTGCAAGCTGCCCACACACAGGATCCATGTTAAAGCATAAATCAGGAGGCTTCCCTGGTGGTCCAGTGGCGAAGACTCTGCACTCCCAATGCAGGGAACCCAGGTTTGATCCCTGGTTAGAAAATAGATCCCACATGCTGCCACCAAAAAGATCTTACATGCTGCACCTAAGACCCAATGCAGCTAAAAAGTAAAAATATATAATTTTTTAAGGAGTCGGTCAGATATTGTCTCCATCTGCTTAAAACCCTTACAGAGAAAGCAATGGCACCCCACTCCAGTACTCTTGCCTGGAAAATCCCATGGATGGAGAAGCCTGGTAGACTGCAGTCTATGGAGTTGCGAATAGTCAGACACGACTGAGCAACTTCACTTTCACTTTTCACTTTCCTGCATTGGAGAAGGAAATGACAACCCACTCCAGTGTTCTTGCCTGGAGAATCCCAGGGACGGGCGAGCCCGGTGGGCTGCTGTCTATGGGGTCGCACAGAGTCGGACACGACTGAAGCGACTTAGCAGCAGCAGCAGCTTAAAACCCTTCAGTGGGTCCTAATCCAAGCTTCTTACCATGTGCTCCAGGGCTCTGCAGGGCTGGCCCAGCACCTCTCTGACCCTAGCACCCACTACTGAATCCCTTCCTCACTCTACTTCAGCCTTGCCGTTTCTCTAACATGACAATCTTGCTTCTTCTACCTCTGGATCCTTGCCCTGGCTGAATTCCCACTGCCTGGGATTATCTTCTCCTGCATTTTGGCCATCTTCCCTCCCTCGCTTCCTCCAAGTCTTTCCTCAGATGCTGACTTCTCATTGACCCTAAACTTCACCCTCCCCACACACATTTCCCATCCCCTGTGCTCACCATAGCTTGCTATGTCTCAGTTGTATTAAACTCTGAGCTTGATGAAGAGGGGAATGTTTATCTGTTTCCTTTATTATTATTAAATTATATAAATAATTCAGTATAATAATAATATTATCATCTCTCTGGAGCCTCGAATGGTATCTTGTATATAATAAGAGCTTAAATGAATGAGGGACTTCCCGGGTAGTCTAGTGGTTAAGACTCCACCTGCCAATGCAAGGGACATGGGTTCGACCCCTGGTCCAGGAAGATCCCACATGCCACAGAGCAGCTAAGCCGGTGTGCCGCAACTGCTGAAGCCTTGCGCTCGAAGGCCCCAGCTCTGCAACAAGAGGAGCCCCACAGTGAGAAGCCCACACAGCCCAGGGGGAGAGCACCCCTGCTCGCCACAAGCAGAGAAGGCCCACGTGCCGCAGCGAAGACCCGGAACAGCCAAAATAAGTAAATAATGGGGTTTTTTAAGTGAATGAATAGAGAAACTGATTTCCAAAAGGTTCATTAAAGTCTCCCAAATTACAAAACTGGTAGCTAGTACGTATTGAAGCCAGTCTCATTTCAGGACGCTAAGGGCTTCCCTGGTGCCTCAGACAGTAAAGAATCTGCCTGCAGTGCAGGCGACCCGGGTTTGACCCCTGGGTCAGGAAGATCCCCTGGAGAAGGGCATGGCAACCCACTCCAGTGTTCTTGATTGGAAAATCCTATGGACAGAGGAGCCTGGTGGCCCACAGTCCATACTTTCAAAATGAAGACCTACCCAAGCCAAGATGGAAAGTGCCCCCTCCCTGTCTCAGAAGTCCACCCAAGACTCACAGTCTTCTTGACTTCTTATAATATATTCATAATCCTATAAAATTAGCTTTCCCAGTGCCCCTGCTAGGACTTCCCACTCAGCTCTAATTTAGTGAGTCTAAACAAACAGGAAAAAGAGCTGCTATCCTGTGAATAGAGAAGTAAAGAACTTTCTAAATTTGAAGTTATAATTAGCAATTCTGGAGAGTAAAGGGGTTTTAGATAAACCAAACTGGCCATTAGCAGTCCCCCTGTAAGTATTAAGTCCACTAAGAAAACTATGCCTTATCTCAACTCACAGGGCCACTGGGAAATAAAGGCCCATTCGTGGAACTTGAACGTGATATAACTTCTCCTTCAGGACACAGTTACCTAGAAATTCAGTGTTCTGATTGGCCTGGGAATTTTGTATTCACACTAATAAAAGTCAAACATTAGCTGAGCACTAAACTACATTCAGGGCTTCCCTTGTAGCTCAGTTGGTAAAGAATCTGCCTGCAATGCAGGAGACCGGGGTTCAATTCCTGGGTCGGAAAGATCCCCTGGAGGAGGAAATGGTGACACACTTCAGTCTTCTTGCCTGGAGAATCCCATGGGCAGAGGAGCCTGGCGGGCTATAGTCCATGGGGTCTCAAGGGTCGGACACGACTTAGTGACTAAACCACCACCACAAACTACATGCAAGGCACTCCCTTCTGTCCAGAGATGAGAGAAAAGACAAAAAGTAATACTGTTTGTTGAACTTCATAATATGTTAAAACTTGAATTAAGACCTTTACAATCAGCACATCATTTACTCCTTACAGCTGCTCTGCAGCACGGTATAGTGTCCACATTATGACTGAAAATGCCAGGTTAGCTCATCTTCCTAAGGCACTGGGATGAACAAATATCACTGAAAATTCTGAGCCAAGTGATTCTCACTCTAAAGCTGAGACCCTTAACCAACATGCCAGACCACCTTTAGTTAAGAAGATTAAGAAGTTAAAAAGGGGTGAGATTCAGAATCTCCCCCTTGTCACCAGGTGGTGAGTTTTCAGGGTAAAAATGGAAAAACATCTAACTCTGGGTTTAAAAAAAAAAAAAACAGGATTCTGATCAACTATAACAATAGATGCTAGTTGGAGGAAAATTTTTTCTGAAAGGCATTAGCTAAGAACCCTCTGCGTATAAGGCATTTGAATCATATTTGAATTATAGGTAAGGATTAAATGGTTGACATGAGACAAAGGGAATTCCGGGGAGAAGAGATTTTCCTTCAAAAGGACAAGATCTTGGATCAACTAAAGCAGGAATCCCCATAAGTACCAGACTCTGAATCTACACTAACATCCCCACTCTCCAGAAGAGAGTAATAAATATACCCCAAAAGGAGGATCAGACGTTCAGCTCCCACACATGTCATCTCTTTGGCGTTGTTATAGGGATGAAGAGGGGTCCTGCCCCTAAAGTTCCCCTCCATTTGGCCCAAAGAAACTCAGTCTCCTGACTTTAATAGCTGTACTTCTGACAGTCAGATAGTCAACGGGTTAACAATCTACTTCTGAAAGCTAAAAGCCTGTTGGAAAATCACAATCCATAAATCACACCTCACTCTATATTGATTTATTCCCTTGGCTTACTCCTAACCCAACTGAGAGCTAGCAGCTGATGCACAAAAGAGTATTGATGGGGAGGGAGGAGGGGGAAGAAAGAGGAGAGGGTAATCCTGGAGCCTGGGGTAGACTGCAAGGGTGGGTCTGCATGAGGTCCTGAGGCTAAGCTGTCAGTCATAGGAAAGAACAGGGCCCACGGCAGAAGGAGGGGACGGTTAAGAGCGCCAGAAACCCAGCTTAAACTAGCTAAGCAAATTGAAGCGTTGATTGGATCCTGACCTGGAAGTAAATCCAGGCAGGTTTGGGCAGCGGCTAAAGTTGCAGGCTTTGTCACATCATCTGAGTTCAGATCCAAACTCTTCCTCACTGTCAGACTTCGGGCACATTACTGAGCTCCTCTGGGCCTTACTTCCCCCATCAGCGTGAGGGTGTGGTGAGGATAATCACACCCACTCCATCGATACTCTATAGGAATTAAGCAAGTCGATACACATGTTATGGTTTGAATGATGTCTCTAAAAACATATATTGATATCTTAACCCTCAATACCTTAGAATGTGACCGTTTCTGAAATTAGGTCTTTGCAAATGTGATTAGTTAAGTAAGACAGGGTCATGGGCTTCCTTTACCATGGACCTACCTGCCAATTCAGGAAACATAAGAGACTCGGTTCGATCCGTGGTTCGGGAAGATGCCCTGGAGAAGGGAATGGCAACCCACTCCAGTATTCTTGCCTGGAGAATCCCGTGGACAGAGGAGCCTGGGGGATTACTGTCCACATGACTAAAGTGACTTAGCACAGCACCCGCAGCACAAGACAGGGTCATCCTGGAGCAGAGTGAGCCTTTAAGCCCACGTAACTGTTGTCCTCCTAAGCAGGGCAGAAGAGAGGCAGACACCCAAACACGAGGGGAGAACGCCGCGTGCCGGTGGAGGTGGAGACTGCAGTACGGTGGCTGCGTTACACTTGGGCTCCCAGAAGCTGTGAGAGTCGAGGAGGGATGCTCCCTCACAGGTTCCAGAGAGACTGTATTAGTTTGCTGGGGCTGCCATAACCAAATACCATAAACTGGGCAGCTACGTGTTAAACATGAATTTTCTCCCAGTCCTGGAGGCAGGAAGTTCCAGATCAAGTTTTCCCAGGATGCTTGATAACAAGCTAAATGGGAAAAGAATTTGGGGCAGAATCGATCCGATGTGTATACCTGAGTCACCCTGCTGTTCACCAGAACACTAACACAGCATTGCTAATCACCTCTACTCCTACATAAAGTAAATTTTTTTTAACAAAACCACAAAAGATTCAGCAGGATCTGAGCTCCAGAGGAGCTCAATAATGTGCTTGAAGTCCGACAGAGCTTACTAGTGAAAGCTCTTTTCCTGGCTTACAGATAATTCCATCTTGCTGAGTCTTCACGTGGTAGAGAGAGAGAAAGAGAGCTCTCTGGTGTCTTTTCTTATAAGGACGCTAATCCTATCAAATCAGAGCCCAAGCCTACGACTGCACTTAACCTTAATTATTTCTTTATAAGCCCCATCTCCACGTAGTCACATTGGGGGTCAAGGCTTTGATGGATCAATCTGAGAAGGTTGGGAAGGGAGAGACAGAACTCAGACCATAACAGGGGGCACAGCTCCGTCAACACCTGGACTCTGAACCTCTAGCCTCCAGAACTATGAGACAATACATTTCTGTTGTTTCAGACTTCCTAGATCATGGTACTTTGCTATGGCAGCCTTAGGAGACTAACACAACTTGCGAAATGCTTACACCAGTGCCTGGCATATAAAAATTCGTACATGTTATTGTTACAACTCAGGCACAGTGCAATCCAGGCCCTCCAGAATGTCATCAGGAATTTCTTTCTCTTCATCTCTCGGCTTCGCTTTCTTCCTTACTGGCTTCACCCTCACAAGCTCTCGGGCTGACTCACCCTCCGAGTAGCCCCCTGGAAACTCCAGCCTCAGATACTACCAGTTTAGCAGCCCCAGCAAAAAGACACATCTCTTTCTCAGCATTTCCAGCAAAATCCCGGCAAAATGAATCCCATTGGTCATAACGAGGTTACACGCTCATCCCTGAACCAGTCACCGCAGCCAGGGGAACGCAGTGCCTTGGCCGGACAAGCCCACTCTGCAGCCATGGCTGCCATCACCTCCCCTTGGACCACATGGATTGAGAATGGAGATGGAGGGTTGGAACGGGAAGATCAGGCTGCTATTTCCAGAAAGGGTCCCAGAATGCTCCGGGGCCATGAACAATAGATCATCATTACATGGCATCGCAGCAAGCTGACGTTTATAAACATCTCTGAAATTAAGTGTTGTGTTAGTGGCTCAGTCATGCCTGACTCTTTGTGACCCCATGGACTGCAGCCTACCAAGCTCCTATGCCCATGAGATTTTCCAGGCAAGGATACTGGAGCGTGTTGCCATTTCCTTCTCCAGGGAATCTTCCTGACCCGGGGGTTGAACCCGGGTCTCCTGCACTGCAGTCAGATTCTTTACCAACTGAGCTACAAGGGAAGCCCAAACATCTCTGGCATTTTCACTAAATTCATAGTACTATCCTAGTAAGAATTCTTGGTTACAAATAACAGAAACCAGAAGTAATCAATTGAAATAGAAAAAGAATGTTCTGGAGAGCCTCTGGTAGTCTTCAAAGCTTAAAAGAAAGCTGGAGAGTCAGACTTGGATGGGAATAAGCAATGTTAACACTAACCAAACTCTTTCCTGTGTTCCCTCAGTCAGAGAATCAGGAACGTGGATTTCTTCACCCCTCATCTGGCTTCTATGCCAAGAGGTGGGACCCTTCCAGCCACCTAGATAGAAAGCCCACCCCTAAACAAGCAGGGTGTTTGGGTGTTGAGCAGGCAAAGACAAACATTCACTGTCGTTTTCTACTTACTGACAATGAGGAAGTGACCTGAATCAGACAAGGCTTTAAGAGTCTTCCAGAACCTGTGATCAGGGCAGGAAGATATGTCTTAAAACCCGGCGACACTCCAGTCGGAGGGCAGCACCAAACCCATAGAATGAGATGCACTCTGGCTGAAGGAACCAGAGGAAATGTCATGAGAAAGGTGGCAGCAAGCCAAGGAGAATGGTTTTGACAGAAGAAGGGCAGGAGTTGGGCAGAAAGGAGAATTCTAGAAGCCAACAGCGCGAGTGAAGACGTGGAGATCAGGCAAATAAACTAGGCAAGACTTTTTTGAATTCAAGGAATTTGTTTTCTCGGCAGCATCTCAGAGCCTGAAAGATTATCTTTAAAAAACAGCTGTTACCCAAAAACTACTTAAGGCTTGAAATAAGGAAAACATTCCCACGCCAACGCTGCACTCAAAATAGAAGCATAAGAGACACAAAAATACCGAGGCCACCGTGGCAGCCTCGCTGAAGCTTTTTAGGGAACAGAAAGCTCCGTGGGCTCCTGGAGGCCTCTCTCCTCCTCCTTGCGCCATTATTCTTTCTCCTGCGCCCACTGCCAGGGTGGGGAGGAGGAAGCGAGGGCAAGCCGCCATCTGGAGCTGCTGGCGGCCCCGTCCGCCGGCGCCCGCGCAAGCGCGCTCCTGCCGAGAAAGCAACAAGAAAACGGCACGAGTTGTCTCCAGCACCTACGGAGCAGTTAACAGGGCGAGAGCTATCCTGGGAACTTCATGCCCGCTCTGTCCTCTCTGACAGCCCTATTTACTAGATGCTGCTCCAATACCCATTTTGCATATGAGCAAACTGAGGCAGAAAAAGGGTAAGTCGTGTGCCCAAGGTCACCGGTGTCCCTGCTTCTCACACTGCACAAAGAATGCTAACTGAAACCTCTCAGCGTCTGTTAGACTTTTGGAAGGCTGAGGTCGTCGAGGGCCATGAGTGAGGGAAGGGAAAGAGCAGAAAGGTATGCAGCCTTGCAGTGTACTAGATTTTGTGCTGAGCACTCGACAGAGTCAGGAAAACAAAAGCAAACTTAAAACCTGTCCAGGAAATGTACAACAGTGTGAAGGTACTTAATGCCACTGAACTGCACATTTAAAAATGGTTAAGATGGTAAATTTTGTGATATATATATATATATATATATATATAGTTGCCACAGTAAACAACAAAAAAATCTATAGATAGTACAGTGTGGCTTGTTGTTCGTTGTTCAGTGGCTCATTCGTGTCCAACCTTTGCAACCCCATGGACTGCAGCATGCCAGGCTTCCCTGTCCTTCACTGTCTCCCGGAGTTTGCTCAAACTCATGTCCATTGAGTCGGTGATGCCATCCAGCCATCTCACCCTCTGTGGCCCCCTTCTCCTCCTGCCCTCGATATTTCCCAGCATCAGAGTCTTTTCCAGTGAGTCACTCTGCGTATCAGGTGGTGTGGCTGGTGCTCTGCAAACATTTGTCCATTTAAGCCTCTCAGCAGCCCTAGAAAGTAGATGCTGTTTATTATTATCCCCAATTGATAAATAACAAATTAGAAGCTCCTGGAAGTTAAGTAATTCCCTTGGGTCACCAAGGGTCACCCAGCTAACACATGTTTTCAATTCCATTATCCTATGCTGCAGATAGTACCATTAGTGATAATTGTATTAGTGCTAATCAGTATTAATTAGCACTATTAATTGATAGTATTATTATCAGAAATAATATCATTACTAACAGTACCTCTAAAGCACACGTTTTAGAAGTAGCCAACATGATTTGAATCACAGTTGTATCATCTACTAGCTGTGTGGTCATGGACAAGTTATTTGACCGCTCTCTGCCTGTTTGCTCATTCCTAAAAGAGGACAGTAATAGCGCCTCTTTCATAGCGTTTTCAAGTGGGCTGAAGTAAGATTGCCAGTTAAAAGGGCTTATAGAAGCACCTAACAAATAGTAGATGTTAAATAAAATACTTTCTCCTTTTAACTTTCCAAGAAGGAAAGTAAGCTAGGGGAGGTGTGCAACTTGCCTGAGGCCACACAACTAATGAACAAGTGGGCCAAGGTGGGAGAAGATGACCCTCAGAGAGGATGGTGTGATGGTTCTCCCAGCCCTCAGTGAACGTTACAGAGCAATATCTGGGGCATATTTCAGACACTGAGAAATTTCAGATCTGGAACAGTATCTTAGATCAGTGAAGGCTCAGACATCTTACTGGATAAATCTTGGATAAATCTGTATAAGTTTAAAGCTATAGACATTCTCATCACGGAAATGCACAGTGAAATGACAAAATCTTCCTTAATCACAGACTGTCCTCATGTCACTGTAGGTTTTATTTCCTCAATATGTCTGTGGCTGAGTCACTCTGCTGTGCACCTAAAACCATTACAACATTGTTAATCGATGTACTCCAAAATAAAATAAAAAGTTTCAAAATAAACAGTAAGCTGCAGGGCCCTGGGCCATCACAGAACAAAGGCAGACTTCTGCACCATGCCCGCTGTGCCTGACCTGTTCAAACAAATTCCCAGGACTCTTCGGCCCCTGACGTTCCCCTTCCCATCCAAGGAGCCCTCTGGTAAGAGCTCCTGGCCCGGATTGTTGCTATTGTTTAGTCACTAAGTTGTGTCCCACTCTTTAAACCCCTTGAACTGTAACCCATCAGGCTCCTCTGTCCATGGGATTCTCCAGCTAAGACTACTGGAGTGGGTTGCCATGCCCTCCTCCAGGGGATCTTTCTGACCCAGGGATCCAACCAGCATCTCTTATGACGTCTGCATTGGCAGGCGGGTTCTTCACCACTAGTGCCACCTGGGAAGCCCCAGATGTGGTATGCAAGAATATAAAATTTTAAGAACCTTCCTAAGAGAAATTCTGCACAAGCAACTACCATATATTAAGCATTATATGTTAATGAGACTTGCCCAAAGTCACCAGGTAAAATGAGATTAAGACAGATTCAGTTCAACTCAGTTCAGTTCAGTCACTCAGTCATGTCCGACTCTTAGCGACCCCATGGACTGCGGGACGCCAGGCCTCCCTGTCCATCACCATCTCCTGGAGCTTGCTCAAATTCATGTCCATAGAGATGGTGATGCCATCCAACCATCTCATCCTCTGTCATCCCCTTCTCCTGCCTTCCATCTTTCCCAGCATCAGGGTCTTTTCAAATGAGTCAGTTCTTCGATTGACCCTAAAGAATGATTCCACCTGAGGAATCCAGACTCTAGCCAGTGTTCTTTCCACCTTCTGTACAACCTAAAAATATTTTAAATTGAATTAAACTTTTAAAAAATTTCAAAATATCTATATAAAGAAAAGAGTTCTGCAAAGAAAGAGAAAACTAAAAGGGAATACAAGATATCAATACTAGGGACTCTGAGAAAACAGAGTTCTGAGCTTTCTTTTCCCCGTTTTCTTCTACTTTTGTGTATTTTCCAACTTTTGTACAATAAATATGTGCTGTAAATAATAAGATATCTTTGAAAGTAAACCTCAGGTTTAATATGTATATTTTTATATTTTAGTTCCTGGACATTTAATTTAGAACATTAAACTTACTTAATCTATATTTTTCTTGGCTTCTTACTTGAAAAAAAAAATGTAGCTGGGTTAGGAGAACTGATACGAATTTACTTGAAAGTGAACCAAAGCAAAGATAGGAAGGGAAAATGTGGCATTTGATTAGCTACTCTGTGAAGGATTACAGATGCAGACCTAGAATTTTCGGACTACTCTGTCACCCTTGAAGAGGAAAAGAAATTAATAGCATAGCCCTGCAAGATTTAATAAGGCATGTGTTTTCAGATCTTTGCTGCTTTTATAAGAACACCATTAGGAAGAAGAAGGTCAGGAAGACAGAAAACGCCTGCATCCTGGGACTGAGATAACAAAAGAATGATGATCAAGTCTTGCATCTGTCTAGCACTTACCAGTTTTCAAAGCCCATTTATAATAATTAGCAATTGGAAAGGACCCAAATAGCCAACAATAGGGCACTGGCTAAACAAACAGTGGTCGATTAACTGGATGGAACACTTCATAAAGAGAGACAATGGTGAACTTGCAGACTGCGGGCACTCTGGAAATGCCTGCATGACCTCATGTTAACTAAGAAAAAAGTGAAACCCAAAGTGGTGCCTGGGGACGTCAATCCAGCACTTCAGAAGGCCTCTCACTCCAGGTTTCTAGACCAGCCAGAGAGATGAGTGCTCCATTGTTAGAGAAAAAAGCTGATGTCCAAGTCTGGCCCCGCCAGCAACGGGCTGAGGAGCTTTATATTGGTTAAAGGCAATCTCCTATTTATGGAGATAATGCATTTCTGACTTCAAACGCTTTTAAAAGGCCGAGTTGGGAAATTAACTTACATGTCTTAAAGAGGATTCTTAGAGATGAAAAACCACGTAAAATCTCTAATGCATTTTGCCTTTTTGAAACCATCCTTTTGGATTTGCTTCTGGCAATTTATATAATCTTGAATTTTATTCGTATTTTTCCAACTGAACCTGAAGTCTGAAGGCTTAAGCCCAAACAGACTTCACTGTTTCTGATATTCCCGATACATTTCATTACAGTCTCAATTTGTATTAAATATGAAATATTAAGTTTGTTATCACCAATATTAGAACTTAAGTCTTTTCCAGTTTCCACATAAATTTAGCAAATTGTGTGTCAAACATGAGAGTCTTGGCCTTGTTCTGTTCTGATTCAGAGATTTGGTGAAGAATAAATTCAAAATGCATGTAAAAACTCTTAATACAATGCCTGACACATAATTTGTTCTCAATAGATGTACAAAATTTTATTCTGGATGTTAGTGTGAAGATTAAGAACCTTCCTAAGAGAAATTCTGATGCAAGCCACTACCATACATTAAGCATTATATGTTAAAGAGACTTGCCCAAAGCTGCCGGGTAAAATGAGACTTATACTGGATGCTAGTGTGAAGATTAATAGCAATGAATAATGGTGCAGACAGGATGCGATCTGAAAAGTAGAGCAGTGTGCGCTCAGAAGAAGGCCTCTGCTAACAAGGACCAGGGCTCCTGGCTTTGCCCACCATGAACATTTATCTCTGTATCAAGCAGTGATGTACAAGCTCAGGCCTTCAAATGTGTGAATGGGAAAAAGCCAAGAACGGGCGAAGGTTCAGAAACATGGAACAAAAACATAGAATAATTTTGCTAAATTCTAAGGTATGGTTCAAACATACCAAGGTGAAAGTTAATAGGGGAGTATAAGAATTCCACTTATATTTTTAAAAACTAATTGCGCAGAGACTTCCTTGGTGGTCCAGTGGCTAAGACTCTGAGCTCGAAATGCATGGGGCCCAGGTTCAATTCCTGTTTGGGGTGTTAGATCCCACATGCTACAACGAAGACCAAAGATCCAGAGTGACTAAGGCCCAGGGCAGCCAAATAAATAAATATTAAAAAAAAAAAAAAAAAAACCACTAATTGCCTAATGAAGTAGCTAGTAAAATTCAGAGTAGGAAAGTAGGATGGTGTTTGCCTAAGACTGAGGGAGGAAGAAATGCAGACTTGTTGCTTAATGGGTATGCAGTTTTATTTGGGGAAGATGAACTGTGTAGTGGTGATGGTTACACAAAAATGTGAATGTATTTAATGCCACAGACCTGTATGCTTAAAAATGATTAAAATGGCAAGTTTTGTGTTATGTGTATTTTAAAAATACACATAAATACACATATTTTTTAAATATGTGCAATAAAAATTACACATATCAAAAAAGAGTACGTGTGTGCTCAGTTGCTCAGTCATGCCCACCTCTTTACACCCCCATAGACTGTAACCTGCCAGGCTCCTCTACAAATGGAATTTTCCAAGCAAGTGGAATGAGGTGCCATTTCCTACTGCAGGGGACCCAGAGATCGAACCGGGATCTCTTGTATCTCCTGCTTTGGCAGGCAGATTCTTTACCACTAGTGCCCAAATCAAGAAGATATATATCAAATTAAAAAAAAGAACTAATTGCTCAAAAACAGATTGGAGAAAACATAGCTTACTCTGGAATATATGGAAAGGATAATTTAGAGAACTCGGCTAGCAGAAAGTCCACTGTGAGTCTGTATAACAGTCTGACCCCACAAAAAGCTAATATGATCTCAGGGTGAATGTGTAGCATTGTGGTATTTAGAATGAGGGGCAAGGATACATTAAGAGTTTCAAGCTTAGTTCAGTACAATGTACTTTAAGAAGGAAATAAGCCGAATAGGGTTTGTATTTGGAAGACAATGACTTGGACAACCAACAGGAGGACTCTCAAACTTATCATCTGCAGAATTTTTTTGAGAGATTTGGTCCCAAAACATGTCTCTGGGAGATACAACAGCTTACATCAAATGCTCCTCACCATGGATGAAGAATGAGCACTTACTGCATGGAACATCAGGTTGGGATCAAACGGCAGAGGATGAATTGAGATAGCTCCACAATCATAAACTCCCAGAAATGAATCATGTTGTTAGATAGCAAGTTTACCATCAATGGAGGTGTTTAAGTGTAACCTGGAGAAACACCAGGTTTCTGGGGTACCTTTTAGGACGGCCCTTCTAATCTTTTTTCTATTCTAGTCTTCTGTCTCTGACACTTTGAGTTTAAGTATGTGGGGGGGGGGGGGGGGGGGGGCCGGGGAACGTGTGTGCAAGGCTAAAGCTGGAAGCAAATATGGAAAGCAAATTTGTTTTAAATTGCTCATCTCTTAATTTCGAATGCATTTTAGAAACTCTGCATTTGTACTCTCTTCCTATCACAATTACTGTTTTTGATATTATATTTTACATCCTAATTGTTTTCTGTATCCCTTAACAGTTTATTGTGGATACAAATGATTTTACTACTCTTGTCTTGTAACCTCCCTACTAGCTACGTGCACAGATGATTTCCTACCTTTATTATATTCTTGCCTTTGAAAGTGAAAGTAAAAGTCATGTCCAACTCTTTGCGACCCCATGGACTGAAGCCCACCAGGCTCCTCTGTCCATGGAATTTTCCAGGCAAGAGTACTGAAGTGGATTGCCATTTCCTTCTCCAGGGGATCTTCCTGACCCAGGGATCGAACCTGGGTCTCCCACATTGCAGGCAGACGCTTTGCCATCTGAGCCACCAGGGAAGCCCATTCTTGCCTTTAGGGGTGAGATTTTCCATTTTGTAATTTTCTTGTTTGTAGCTGTGGCCTTTTCTTTTCCACCTAGAGAAGTTCCTTTAGCATTTGTTGTAAAACTGGTTCGGCGGTGTTGAGTTCTTTTCAACTTTTGCTTGTCTGTAAAGCTTTAGATTTCTCCATCAAATCTGAATGAGAGTCTTGCTGCGTAGAGTATTCCTGGCTATAGGTTTTTCCCTTTCATCACTTTAGGTGCCACTCTTTTCTGGACTGTAGACTTTCTGCTGAAAAGTCAGCTGATAGCCTTATGAGAGTTCCCTTTTGTGTTATTTGTTGCTTTTCCCGTATCATTTTTAACATTCTCTAGCTTTAATTTCTGTCATTTTGATCACAGTGTTTCAGTGTATCCTTCTGTGGGTTAATCTTGTGGGGGACTCTCTGAGCTTCATGGACTTGAGTGGCTATTTCTTTCCCCGGGTTAGGGAATTTTTCAGCTATTAACTCTTCAAATGTTTTCTCAGCACTTTCTGTCTCTATTCTCTATCTGGGACTCTTACAATGCAAATGTTAGTGCTCTCAATGTTGTTTCTGAGGTCTCTTAAACGGTCCTCATTTCTTTTCATTCTTTTTTCTCTTCAGCAGCAGTGATTTCCACTACTCTGTCTTCTAGTTCACGGATCTGTTCTTCTGCCTCATTTAGTCTACTATTGGTTCCCACTAGTGTGTTTTTTCATTTCAGTTATTGTATTCTTTAACTCTGTTGAATTCTTTACGTTTTCTAAGTCTTTGTTTAAAACTTCTGACTTTTCGTTCTGTGCTTCCATTCCCTTCCTGAGCTCCCTGATCATCTCTACAACCATTACTAAAGCTCCAATATTTTGGCCCCTGATGCAAAGAACTCACTCATTGGGAAAGACCCTGATGCTGGTTTCCCAGCATCCCAGGATTGAAGACAGGAGGAGAAGGGGGCGACAGAGGATGAGATGGTTGGATGGTATCACTGACTCAGCAGACATGAGTTTGAGTAAGCTCTGGGAGTTGGTGATGGACAGGGAGGCCTGGCGCGCTGTGGTCCGTGGGGTCACAAAGAGCCAGACATGACTGAGTGACTGCACTGACGGACTGACTATCATTACTCTGAATCTTTCTCAGGTAGGTTGCTTATGTCTACAGCACTCAGTTCTTCTTCTGGAGTTTAATCTTGTTCCTTCATCCGAAACACATTCCTCTATCATCTCATTTTGTCGAAATTGCTGTCTGTATTTTTATGTACGGGGTAGGTTGGTTACTTTCCTTGACCTTGGAGAAGTGGCCCTCTGTGGAAGACACCCTATGCTTCCTAACAATGCACTCCACCCCTGCCACCCAAGGGGTGATCTGCCTGTCTTGGTGGGCTCAGTCTGTAAGCTGCAGGACTGCAGTTTTCTTGCAAGAAAACTTTTCTTTTCCCTGGTGGGTGAGGTGGTCTGGAGGTTTATGCGGGCTTCCTAGTGGGAGGAGCCAGTGACTGCTCTCTGGTGGGTGGAGCTGAGTGGGTGGACCCTCTGGTGGTCGAGAGGTGGCTGAAGGCAGAGAGAGTCTTTAAGCAGCCTGTCTGCCTGCCCACGGGTGGCCTTCTCAAGTGGCTCAGTGGCAAAGAATCTGCCTGCCAATGCAGGAGATGTAGGTCCAATCCCTGTTTCTGGAAGATCCCCTGGAGAAGGAAATAGCAACCACTCCAGTGCTCTTGCCTAGGAAAACCCATGGACAGAGGAGCTTGGGAGGCTACAGTCCATTCGATTGAAAAGAGTTGGACATGACTGAGTGAAAGTTAGACACTTTCACACTGGTACACGTGGGATTCTGTGAGTGCTCTTGAAGCGTGAAGTCTCTTTTCCCTCCAATCTCGTGGAACTCCTGCAGTCAGTTCCCACTGGCCTTCAAAGCCAGATGCTCTGGGGGTTCTTCTTCCGAGTGCTGCTCTCCCAGCCTGGGGCAGCAGATGTGGGACTGAGAATGCTCACTCTTGTGGGAAAACCTCTGTAACATAATTATTCCCTAGTTTGGGGTCACATAATCAAGGAGGGGGGGGGACACATAGGACATTTGATGGTGTCACGAGTCTGTTCCTCCTATTAATATCGTTTTGGTTCCATCTTTATGTCTTTAGTTTTAGAGGATCTTTTCTGGAAGGTTTTGGTCTTTTTCAACAATGGTTGTTATGCAGATTGCTGGGATTTGGTGTGCTCATGAGAGAAGGTGACCTGAGGGTCCTTCTACTCCACCATGGTGGTCACTCCCAGAAAGATGTGAATGACTGAGAGTTAAATATGCATTAAGTTCCTTCTTCATTTATTCATACCCCCTTCCTCATACCGTGTAAGTGTGTGTGTGTGTAAATGATAATCTAGACCAAAGAAAAGACATTAGAAAAGATCGATTCTGAAAAAAAAAGATCGATTCTGAGAGCAAAGGGTTAGGAGCTATATTATCAGGTCACTTAAGGTTCTATGCAGTTACTCAATGAACCTGACTTTGGCACTGACCCTCCTGGTTGCCAAAACAAAAAAGGAAATCAGTCACACGATCCTCAGTGTTCACACACATGCATACACACACAATCAGGTCTTCAGGACAAGCAGAACTTCCCCAGGCACTAAGCCCGGAAGGGAATTGTTCTTGTAGGGGCACTGATTAATGCCCCAGGCAGTGTCCTTAACAAAACCCCTGCAACAAATACAATAATGTAAGCCTTGAGGCTGGTTTTCTTTGACAGTGTTTCTGGGAGAAAACCCAAGGGCACAATTCAGTAAAACAATTTTCACAGACCAGAAAAATACTGTTTGAACCTATAAAGCCTAAGTAAGCCTAAAAATTAATGTCTAAACTATATTCTTCAAATTGAGTGGATGATATACCTTTCAGGCAATCCTTTATAAAATATTACTTCTCAAAAAAATATCAGAGAGCTTGAGCTCTCTCTGCAATAAAGGACCAGTTCTCTTTCACTTTATACACATTTCCTTTTGCTTTAACTCGTTTCCTTTAATGTCCAGAATATTTTGCAGGGCCTTTCCCTTCTGCCAGGGCTGCTCCCCTTCCCCCAGTCCCAGACTGTAACCTACAGCCTCTATATACAGCTCACTTTTCTCTTTGTGGTACTAGGCAGCTTGTGTGACATGTATCCTCCCACTGGGAACTAAATTAAGACATCAAAGTCTTGTCACACCAGGCACCTAATAATCACTAGTTGTTTGCTAGCACTGTTCATTTGGGAGGAATTCAAAATTCTGATCCTGAAAGAAAGCTGCCAGTCTCCATTAACAGTCATAGTCAATATAAGCATCTTAGTAGCTAAAAAGGAGAAGGGGCCAGCAGCGAATGGGATGGCTGGAGAGCATCACCGACTCCATGGACGTGAATTTCAGCAAACTCTGGGAAGTGGAAGGCAGAGGAGCCTGATATGCGGCAGTCCACGGGGTCACAAAGAGTCAGACACGACTTAGAGATTGAACAACAACAAAGGGGTAGAACACTGGTGGGACAAAGGGTTGGTGGAACTTTACCTGTACTTTGAACTAGCATTGGTGAAATAGCATTGAAGGATTGGTGATCCAGCATTTGGGGCTTCCCCGGTGGCTCAGCTGGTAAAGAATCCTCCTGCAGTGCGGGAGACCCAGGTTCGATCCCTGGGTTGGGAAGATCCTGTGGAGAAGGGAATGGCTACCCATTCCAGTATTTAAGAATTGGTGATCCTTCCTATCAATAACCTACTGGCCACTGTAACAGAAGATGGGGGGCAGGGGACAAGCATACAGTAATGACCTAGCCCACATAATCGGTGCCAACCATGCCTGGTCTCTGCCTCACCAGCCTTCTTTATAATCTTGAGTGCTCTTTCCTCTTTTCGCTTGCTTATTGTCTTCCTCCTCCAACTATAATGTAAAAATCTTTGAGTGCAAGGACTCTGTCCATACCATCTCCAGGGCCTAGAACCATGTCTGGCACTTAATAGCCACTCAGTAAATATGTGCTAGCTGGTAAAGAATGAGTAACTGAATAATTTTAAAATTTTCCCAGATGACTTCTTGATGGAAGTGAATCATTTTCCTTCTGTGGGCTTTTGTTTCTTCTTCTTTAAAAAGAGGGGTTGAGGTCAGTGTGGCTGAGACGGTGGGCAGAAAGTCCTCTCCCCTTCTGCCCTGGCAGGAGGGCTAGCTGGTCATGTGGCTGCCCTGCAGCTGGTCATCCATGTGACTAAGTGCCTGCAATGGAATGTGAGTGGAAGTGATGGAGCCCCTAAGACTACACATTATTCTCGTTCTCGTTTCCTTCCAACTGGAAACCGGGCGTAACTCCCACCCAGTCTCTAACAGGTAGGCAGTAGGCATGCCCCAGTGGATGCCGGAGCTGCCCAGCTCGGGACAGTTGCTAGCCTGGACAGCGTCCAGTGATTTACCCCAAAGGAAAAATGAGCCCTTGCATTCGGGTTGTTTTTGTGACAGCTGTTTAACTTCCCCCTCTAATGAATATAGCCTAGATAATCTCTGAGGACTCACTGCACTTCAAAAGGGCTTGATTGGCGATTGACTTCATCACATATAATCAGTTACTTCATTTAAGAAATCTGTATTCTCAAACACTATCATCATGTAAAAAGGATATACTTAACCCTTGATCTTCATATTTTTCTCTATTTATATGAATGTGTGTTTCTTGGAAACAAAATTAGTATGCATCTTTGAAACAACCACCTATACCAGCCAGATAGAATGAGGGTTGAACGCTTGGCTTCTTTATTAACCACAAAAAGTGCAGTAGCAGTAATCATATAGTCATTATATGATTATATAATCACTATATCATTATATCATCATATAATTATTTCATATTCAGAACACTGCATGTTCCATCATGGTATAGAGTGTATTCTAGCATCTTAGTATTTCCCCAGTTGTGGCAAGGATAATAAGAATGAGATATTTTAGATACTAAGATGAGATATTTTAAGTGAGACATAAAGTATTTTTAAATTTAATGGCTATTTATTATTTTAATGTGTACTTAATATACCCCCAATTTATGTCAAATAAATCTACTTCCCAATAAGTGGGATAGTATAGTTTTCCTTAAAACAAACTTATGTAAGTAAATGATTAACTCAAGTGAGATTAATGATGACTAGCAATAATAGGCAACTTTATGGCTTACAAAATGCACTTTTGCATTAATATGTCTTTTAATTTCCAACTGAATGTGTTAAAACATAGTATTTAAAGCAAATGGAAAATAACACGGAGTTCTATAGACCAAGTATGTGTTGTGTTGTTTATGGTACAGCATTAGTAAAGGAGACACTTTATGGGCTTTGGTAATGGAAGAACTGGGCTTCCTTGGTGTCCCAGTGGTAAAGAATCTGCCTGCCAATACAGGAGGCACAAGAGACTCAGGTTCGATCCTGAGGTCAGGAAGATCCCCCAGAGGAGGAAATGGCAACCCACTTCAGCATTTTTGCCTGGAAAATTCCATGGACAGAGTGAGCCTGGCAGGCTACAGTCCATGGGGTCTCTAAGAGATGGATACAATTGAGCGACCGCACATACACACGCGCGCGCGCGCACGGACCTAACATTTCACGTTCCTATGCAATACTGTTCTTTACCACATTGGACTTTCACGACCAGACGCAGCCACAACTGAGCGTCATTTCTGCTTTGGCCAAGCTGCTTCATCCTTTCTGGAGCTATCAGTAATTGCCCTCCACTCTTCCCCAGGAGCGTATCGGACACCTTCTGACCTGGGGGGCTCGCCTTCTGGTGCCATATCTTTTTGCCTTTTCATACTGTTCATGAACAATATGAAACATATACACATTATTTATATAAAACCAGTAATCAACAAGGAACTGCCGCTCAGCATAGGGACCTCTGCTGAACGCTCTATGGTGACTTGTGTGGGAGAAGAATCTGAAAACGAAAAGACAGATGTGTATACATATATATAATGAATCACTTTGCTGTCCACCTAGCACTAATGCACATGGTAAATCAACTACACAACATGTTGGAAAGAGGATGCAGTCAAGGATAACTCAAGGTTTTTAGCTTAAAAATTGGAAGACTGTTGTTGTTCAGTTCTAAGTCAGGCCTGACTCTTTGCAACCCCATGGACTGCAGCATGCCAGTCTCCTCTGTCCTCTACTATCACCCAGAGTTTGCTCAAGTTCATGTCCACTAAGTCAGTGATGCTATCTGACCATCTCATCCTCTGCCGCCCCCATTTTCCTCCCGCCTTCAATGTCTCCCGGCGTCAGGGTCTTTTCCAATGAGCCAGCTCTCTGCATCAGGTGGCCAAAGTACTGGAGCTTCAGAAACCGTCCTTCCAATGAATAGTCAGGGTTGATCTCCTTTAGGATTGACTGGCTTGATCTCCTTGCAGTCCAAGGAACTCTCATGAGCCAGCACTACAATTTGAAAGTATCAATTCTTCAGTGCCCAGCCTTCTTTATGGTCTAACTCTTACATCTGTACATGCCCACTGGAAAAACCATAGCTTTGAGAAGGAGTTGTTCTTAATCATATATTGTTATCAGGAGGGTCATTTGGTATGATAAAGCTGGGGCTACCATCTGTAGAATAAAATCCATTTTCCCTGGGATAGCATTTGAAACCCTTCACAGTTTTACTCCAGTGTATCTTTCCAAACTCATTCCAACCTTCTCCAGCCACATGGAACTCCTGGCTGTCCCTGAGCAAAACCATGCTCTGGTCCTTTGCGCATGCTCTAGCTTCCTCCACCGGGAGCAATTTTGCTGCCTTCTACCGAGTTCCCGTTGAGTCTTGCTCAGATGCTCCCCCACACACACAGAAAACATCTAGTTCAGCTCCCTCTTTGGGCCTCCTGGCTCCTGATCATGTCCCTCTCTGCAGGCTGAGTCTCTCCTGCTGCCATCACCAGTTTGCATGACTTCCTCTCCCCCAGGTCTGAGGACTCCCCTCAGAGCAGCGTGCTGGTTAAGGGCTTTGGCTTCAGAGTCAGACCGCTGGGTTCAAATCCACCTGCTACACACTCTACGTGGGCCATTTTGACTTTGGGCAAGATAATTAATCTTTCTAAATCTCAGTATTCTCATCTTGATCAGAAAGGCAATACTGCTTACCTCTTAAGGCGTTTCAAAGGGTTAAATGAAGCACTGTACATACAGCGCCAAGCACAGGGTCTGCCCCTTACTGAACGCTCAGTGATCCGTGATTCTTACCGTAACTGTCCTCATGCATTCCTTACACCTCGCATATCACACAGCACATCGCCGGGATTGAATAAATGCTTGCCAAATGGACTGATTTGGTTCTAATGCACTACTCCTCTCAAAATAACATTTTTGAGAAAGAATCTCTAATCTTGGGACATCTAACCTCGGAGAGAGGGCTATTGAGAGAGAGATCAGTCTGAGGGTTTTGATGGAGGTCTCCAGTGGCCTCCTGTAGACAGTTCACCCGGCCAAGCCCTGTCTGTGGCTCTCAACCGCTTATAATTTACCTGGATGGCCCAGATCTCAGACGAAGGGCAACAGTCAGAAAAGCAGAGATGGCTGCGCTTTTTATTCACGGTTCTGTGCCAGAATATAGATGATCCTTTTAAAGAGGAATTTTTAGACTCTGTGGGAAGACCTGCCTCATCCACTGCTCCAATTTAAAATAAGCACTGGAACTGGAGAGATGCCAAGGACTCTGACATGGGCCAGGGAGGAAGTGAACACGCTCATTTTCCCTGCAGCCATGGGCAGAGGGGCAGTGGGCATGCTTTACACAGGTGACCACCAGGAGGAACTTTTCTATTCCCATCCCCAATAGCAATCACAATGATGAGGCCAGTTCGGATTCTTCACCCCCAAAGGATACAAAGAACTAAAGTATGTGTTTGGATTATGAGAAATTTTTTTCCTCAATTACCCAGAAACAGCAACTAACTGTTGGAGTTATTTAAATAATTCTTGCACATGCATACATGGTCGCTTCAGATGGATTCAACTCTCTGAGACCCCATGGACTGTAGCCCACCAGGCTCCTCTGTCCGTGAGGATTCTCCAGGCAAGAATACTGCAGTGGGTTGCCATGCCCTCCTCCAGGTGATCTTTACAACCCAGGGATCAAACCTGTGTCTCCGATGTCTCCTGCATTGGCACACAGGTCCCTTACCACTAGCGCCACCCTGGATGTCCAAATAATTCTTACATTAGACTTTAACAAAGCCTAGATTTTCAGAAACTTAGATCAAGTTTTAAAAGTGCCCTAGGTGATGATTTCCTTCTGTTACTATCTTTATATTTAAATGTTACCCAGGCAACATTTATGTAGCTACCATTACCAGTCTGATAAGAATGGGTTTTCTGGGAAACCCATTCGGAAGCTGATTAATTTTTCAGATGTTTGCTTTTTTTTTTTTTTTTTTGGCCAGCAATTCAGTTAATTGACAGCAAATAGTAACTGTTGTCAAGATAAAAGACAGAAAGAGCTGAGCCAGGCAGTTTTTATTTCCTACTAAAACATGATTTATTACAAGTAGTTTTTATCGTGTGTTCTATTTGCTAGCTATAAGTGCATTTCAGTGACAAGTTAGTTGCATCAGACTCAACCGTGATCCATCACTGACTAGCTAATAATTGTTTTCTTTGCTTACTCTTTGAGAAAAGTTTTCTATCTCTCATGCCAATACTGGGAATCTGTCCACCCATCCACTTGCCATTTCTCCTTCTTGAATAGCTAGAGAGGCAGACAAGTCTCAAAACTAGAAGCCCGAGACTGAAACTGGCCGGAGCCCTTTCTGGCACCAAACCCCTCATAATCTGGCCTCGTTCACCTCTCAAACTCCAGCTGTTTTTTCACCTTCCATCCTTTTCCAGCTACATCAGATTCCTGTAAGTTCCTCAAACACACCTTGCTTTCTCTTGCTGCCAGCCTTGGTACATGCTGTCTCCTCTGCCCAGGTCACCCTTCTCCTTCCCTTACCCATGGCAGCTCATCCTTCAAGTCTCAATTTCAACCTCACGTCCTCCCGAAGGCCTTCCTCACACCCTAGACTGGGTAAAGTGTTCTTGCAGTGTGACTTCAGGGCACCTTGTATTTCTCCCCCTTATGTAATTAACTATTTCCTCCTCCACGACATCTGCCTGGGCCACACTGCTCCATTACTGAGTATATAATGTATATATGCAGTAAACATTAACCAAATGAGCAGATGGATGAGTGAATCAATTACTCCAAACACTTTCACGTGGTAAAACAATATTGCCTTTCATGTATGAGTTAGCAAAGGTGTAGTGAGCTTAAGAGACTTGCCCAATACCACTGCAGCATCTTGGCATCAGAACTAGCATTCAGGTCTTCTATTGCCAGTGCAGTTCTATTTCCATTATTTAATGGATCACAAACTAAAATGTTTACTAGGATAATAAGTGAAGTAAAAGGGGTAGCAGACCACATGTGGTGGAGGGAACTGTGATGAACCAAAGTACACGTGCCTTATTTGAAGGGAGCACTGCTATTTGGGTTGGCTCAGTGACACAGGAGACGCGGGTTCGATCCCTGGGTCAGAAAGGTCTCCTGGAGAAGGAAATGGCAACCCACTGCAGTATTCTTGCCTGGAGAATCCCATGGACAGCGGAGCCTGGTGGGAGTCCATGGAGTCACAAAGAGTTGGACACAACTGAGTGTCTGAACACACACACTATTGGGGTGTAGCCAGTTGTTGCCATAGAACAGGGTCCAGCATAGCCAGAGGTTTATTTTTTTTTAAGAATGGGAAATCCAGATCTTTATGTGAAATTGTCTTATTTTCTAGTACTGGGTGAAAAAAAAAAATTTTAATGTAATGCATCCCAAACAAAACAGTCATGGACGAGGCTAGGCTCAGCCATAAGCCCCATTTTGCTGTCGCTACATTCCTCCAGACTGAGGGGCTTCTTTCTACACAGCTCAGCCCTGCCTTTGCAGAGAGCCTCCTCTGTTTCAACAGCCAACACTAAGGCAACGCCACAGTCACCTACAGCAGGAAAACTTCCTGAAAATCAAGTCAATAAAAGGCAATTGCCCTTTCCCAGTGAAAGATGCTTAGCTCCCCTGTCTCCAATTGCTTTAGCATTGATCGACCCCAGTGGCGTTAAGTTCAGATCCCATGCAGGCTGTGACAACTCTTACAATCTTGCGAGATAGAAACCCAAAGCTTGCAAGAGGAAAAAACCAATTTCTTTCCACAGGAGGGTCCAAACACCACCTATATGAAGATACAAGACTGGTTTTTATTTCACGGGGAAAATGGCATGCAAGCTTCTTACTTTTCCCGACTCCATTAAGACCAAGGGGCTGTTTGCCCGCATTAGACTCAGAAGGGTGGCATTTACCATCCGGCCCGAAGCCTCGAAGCACTGTGATCTCAGGGCAGCGGGAACCTGCTGAGACTCTTCCTGTCCTTGCAGAACAGACAGAATGACGGGAAGAGATTCCTCCACACGAAGCTGAGTCCACAGCTAACTGGACTCTCTTGTTCCTGTGGATCCATCCTGGTTAGAAACACGGAGTGTGACGCAAAGGGAACCACAAAGATCCAGCAGAGAATTCACTTTCGCAGAGAGGGAATTCCACGGTCCTGCTCATGAGCCTGTTCGTCTCACTTTTTCACCAGGTGCTGTCCTCATTTGAATGAGAAGCCGTGGGTACTGCCCATCTCGACTTCCTTGCCAACAGCTCTGTAATGTCTCAGAAGCAGTAACTGATGTTTCCTGGGCCCCATGGGCATCATTCTCTATTCAATAGGGGAAGAAAATATGTATAAGCATCTACTATGTGCAAGTTACTGTAAGGAAAAAAGAACAGAAGATAAAAGAGAAAATGGCCTATCATAGAACAAAAGTAATTAGCTTGAAATGTGACAAGAGACATTCAGACCGGACCTCAAGAAGGACTTCCTAACCAGAGGGGATGAGATATCGAAAGGGTTAAAAAGAAAGCTCATGATGGAATTCTTTCACAGAGTTTCCAAAAGAATAAGAGGTCGGGACATTTCTAGTTACAATTTTCCTTGCTCCTGGAGGAACAGGTCTAATTGTCTAATCATGTGGTTACAAGGTACCTGTCCAAACTAACCCAAACAAAAGGAGTTTACCAGAACACAGGAGTGTCTTACAGAAGCCAAGGGCAGGAGCACCCAAGACACAAAGTCACTCAAGGACCAAAGCAAGTTCTTCATCTTTGTTTCTCTCCCTCCCTCTTTTCCGTTCTTTCTTTCTTTCTCTTGCTTCTCTTTCTCTGTCACTTTTTCACTCTCTCAGTCATTCAGTTTGTTTCTAATGTATTCTCCCTGCAAATAAATTC
This sequence comes from Dama dama, assembly GCF_033118175.1. NCBI lineage: Eukaryota > Metazoa > Chordata > Mammalia > Artiodactyla > Cervidae > Dama > Dama dama. The sequence continues at coordinate 80,929,178 of NC_083681.1, forward strand.
TGTCTTGCTGACACAGTCCCCATGATGACCCAACATGGCTCGCTCAGCCCTCATTTCAGCGTGGCCAGAGATGCACCAGACCCCCAGCAAGCTAAACAATTCCCTCTGCAACCCAGCTCCAGATATTCTGGAGATGGTCTGATTGGACCAGCTCATCCTCTGGGTTATTTTTCCTGAGTCAGGTGTCCACCTGTTGCCCCATCAGGGGGGGACTGGAGTCGAAAGATTATGTAATAAAAATATCACTACTAGAGTCCATTTCTGCACGTGTGGGAAGCGGACAGCAAAGCAGAAGGACTAGTCTCTGGTTAGGTTGTGGGAATTGAGTGTGCCCTCCAAATATGTCTACTGCATGATCTTTAGAGCCTCTTCCACCATGAAATTCTCTGCTTGGGGAGTTGCTGTCTTGTTTGGGGGGGGGGGGGTTGTTTTGGTTTGTTTTGGGTGAGTCTGTTACAGGCCCATGTGGCCTCTGCCTGGCATGGGTGAGGCTCCACCTGTGTACTTCTTTGCAAGCCCCATGCTGCACAGGGGGCTGGTGTCATCCTTCGATAAACAGCAGAGTTTTTATTTCAGACAACCGAAGCCAATAACCAGGAAATTCTCTGAGCGGCAGAGCAGTTAGAATCAGCCTCGGCCCATATGCAGGCTATGTATTCAGAGAGAAACAGAGTGAACAAGATAACACCCTGCAGTCGTCAGGGAATCAGAGGGGACAGGAGAGGCGAGCCATATGCACAGGGAAGTTAGGCGAGATAGAGACAAAGATGGAAGAGTTCCAGAAGATTCCGAGATACAAATACAACAAGATCATTTCACGTGGGAGTTTTCATGATGGCATGACTCTACCCAGCCCACGGCCCTTCTTTCTCAAATAGGAATGCAAACGGGTAGAAAGAAGGGGTGAGAAGAGGCACTTGGCCCTGCACCTGGGTTTTGGAAACTGGGCCCCGAGGTGGCGTTTCTGCCTTGGATAAGTATGGGATGGGAGGAGTGTACTCTCTCCAGCCTCCGCCAGGAAGTCCAAGCTCGGTAATCTCCTGGACACCTGCCCTCCGCTAATGAGTGCTTTCAGTCAGGGTCTCAGCTCAGCCCAAGCTTAACCCTTTCCCTCCCCCCATGAGTTCTGGTGACTCAGGTTTCTCCAATCGATCACACCTGGCAAACACATATCCGGAGAATGGGCAGTGCTCCGCTCAGACCACTGACCTCAGTCCACCCACACTGACTATAGAGAGAGCTTTCTTTTTTTTAATTCTTACCTTTTTTAATATTTATTTGGCTGCCTCAGGTCCTGATGGAGGCATGTGGGCTTAATTGCTCCAAAGCACATGAGAACTTAGTTCCCCTACCAGGGATCAAACTCATACCCCTCAAACTCATAACTGCAAAGCAGATGCTTCACCACTGGACCACCCGGGGAAGTTCCCAGAGAGAGCTTTCTAAAATGGAAAGGTCGTCTTGGTACTCCCTGCTCTGGACCCTTCAGGGAATCCCCTCTACCGACAGGGCATGTGTCTTTGGCCCAGCCTGCAAAACCCCTCAACACAGCCCTGGGTTCCCCTCCAGCATCATCTCAACCCTTGCCACGGGAGACACAGCCCATACTGTGGCCCTCACTGGACTGCAGGCCGTTCCCTAACTTGCAGTGTGCTGTTCCCCTGTCTGCACATGGCCTCACACCATCCCTCCTCCCTGGCCCACAGCTCTCCTCCATACACCGTCCCTCCTCCCTGGCCCACAGCTCTCCTCCATACACCGTCCCTCCTCCCTGGCCCGCGGCTCTCCTCCACACACCGTCCCTCCTCCCTGGCCCGCGGCTCTCCTCCACACACCGTCCCTCCTCCCTGGCCCGCGGCTCTCCTCCACACACCGTCCCTCCTCCCTGGCCCGCGGCTCTCCTCCACACACCGTCCCTCCTCCCTGGCCCGCGGCTCTCCTCCACACACCGTCCCTCCTCCCTGGCCCGCGGCTCTCCTCCACACACCGTCCCTCCTCCCTGGCCCGCGGCTCTCCTCCACACACCGTCCCTCCTCCCTGGCCCGCGGCTCTCCTCCACACACCGTCCCTCCTCCCTGGCCCGCGGCTCTCCTCCACACACCGTCCCTCCTCCCTGGCCCGCGGCTCTCCTCCACACACCGTCCCTCCTCCCTGGCCCGCGGCTCTCCTCCACACACCGTCCCTCCTCCCTGGCCCGCGGCTCTCCTCCACACACCGTCCCTCCTCCCTGGCCCGCGGCTCTCCTCCACACACCGTCCCTCCTCCCTGGCCCGCGGCTCTCCTCCACACACCGTCCCTCCTCCCTGGCCCGCGGCTCTCCTCCACACACCGTCCCTCCTCCCTGGCCCGCGGCTCTCCTCCACACACCGTCCCTCCTCCCTGGCCCGCGGCTCTCCTCCACACACCGTCCCTCCTCCCTGGCCCGCGGCTCTCCTCCACACACCGTCCCTCCTCCCTGGCCCGCGGCTCTCCTCCACACACCGTCCCTCCTCCCTGGCCCACACCGCCCCTCCTCAGTCACCTGCAGCTAAGCCCGTGCCTCCGCCGCAGTGCCATCTGCACCAGAAGGAAGTTATCCGGGTTGGTGCCCTCCCCTTCCGGTTGAACCATCAACTCCTTAAAGACAGGGACTCTGAGCTGCTCTGAGACGTATATCCAGGGCCCCGGGCAGTGCCTGCACATCAAGGAATGTTTGAAGAAGGAACACCAGGGATCATGAGAGCAAAGGAGGGAGAGAGGGAGATTAACTGGAAAGGGAGAGGCTCCCTGCCCTTTAATGACGCCCCTGACCCGCTTAGCCACGGGGCCTGGGGAAAATGCAGGCCGCTGGTTATCGGGCAGAGCACAACGCCTTCCGTCTGTCACAGGCTTTAGGGCTTCCAAAGCCCTTTCTCAGACTCATCTGATCCTCAGACTCTCCCCGGGAGGTTACTAGCAGTGATCCCCATTTTACAAAGAGGGAGACGGTAGCTAGGGAAGGGGAAAGACTTGGAAGGCCAGCGATCAGTTTCCGGGCCGGAGCCAAAGGGCTCCTTCTCTCCAACGGGACTCCTCCGGGTCAGCAGAGAGCAGCCGTGCGAGGCTCTGGTGGTCCCTCCCGGCCCGGCGGCCCCAGGAGGCCTGGAGGAGGTCCCTCTGCAAGCAGGCGCTCAGGAGCCTGCGTCCCCGCACACTGCCCAGCTTCTCCCTAGGCACAGAAACGGCTTTATTCCCCCGCGGCCCGCAGGCTGACGCCATCACGGCTTCCTTGTGGCCTCTGGCCGTGTCCTGCATCTGGGGAGGCAGGGAATAATTCTCCCTTTCTTTCTGGATCTTGCTGCCATCCAGGTATTTATAGACGCTGCCGGCCCTGCTGAGACAGCTTTTCTCTCCCGTTTAAATTTAGCTGCCTTTGTCTTCTCCCCCTGACTTATCTCCCAAGCCCGCCTGGGTTTCCTCCAGTGCCTTTGGTCCCCCGGGATTTGCTCCACATCTTCTTTCGTCTGCTGAGCCGATGCAGTCTCCTGAAGAGGTTCTCGGAGGTCTGAATATAACTTCCTCCTCCGCGCACAGACCTCTCCGCGGTCCGCGCCCTGACCACTTCCCACTTTCTCTCGCACAGACCTCCTCAGCTTCTCTCCATCCTGCCCGTTTACAGAAAGAGAAAGTGGCCCTGGCTCACGTGCCAACAGGGCCAGAACCAAAGACGTCCCAATCGTGTCTCCGGGACTGACATATTTACACCATCAACACTGTATATAAAATGGGTAACCAGTGAGAGCCCACTGTACCGCACAAGGATCTCCGCTCAGCGCTCCGTGGTGACCTAAAGGAAAGGAAATCCAAAAAGGAGGGGGCGCACGTATATGGATGACTGGTGCACTTTACTGTACAGCAGAAAATAACACAACGTGGGAAAGCAACTACACGCCAACCAAATTTAATTTCAAAAAAAAAAAAAAAAAGAACGCCTGGTTTCAATGTCCCTATCTGGAGTCTCAACCCAGAATCATTTTACCTTCTGCCTGGCAAGATATGTCAAGATTTGGCACATCCTTGTTCTTTTAGGCACGGAAACTGATCCTGAGACAATCTTGTTTATTGCTGGAAAGAGCCACTGCCTTTCGAGAGGGAGGTTCTCCGCTTTGCTTCTAAAAACAGTTCATAAATAGAACATAGGTTGAGACTAGGCTCCCAAGTCCAAATCATACAGGGATCTGCAATTCCAATGGTCCCAGAAGTCCAGCAAGTAGCGAAATGAGTGAAGCAAGTGTGGCCCCAGACAGTAGGGACCTATAGCAGATACTCCATCACCCAGGTCGTCTGATTTTTCCAGAGAAGTCAAAAATTAAGGTTTTTAAATAATGGCAATGAATGCAAAATTTGAAAAGCACTCTGTGAGTGCGGGAGGACATGCAACACCCCACCCACGCCTTCACACATCACCCACAAGCCTGGCTCCTCACCACCTACCTAGACACGGCACACAGACCACATGGCCCTTCCAGGTCCAGTCAGCGTCTCTCTGGGTCCCACACAGAGGGCCCCATTCTACCCCTCAGACTGGATTCTGAACTGATAAGAGCAGCACTTTGCCGATAATTCAGATTCCCCTTCCTGTCTTCTCTCTGCTCATGCTTGGCAACAGTGATGTTCATTTTCAAAATCGTCCCCCAGAAGATCTTCTATGGTGCATCAATCCAGATAAGCTAGGTTATGCTGCAACATTAAACATTAAATAGCATTAAAAATCCCTATCGCTTATAAAGGTAATTTATCCTCCAGGGTAAATCACAGTGGTAGCAATCTGCACCTAACCCAATACCAGACATCTATCAGTTCAGTGTCTCTATCAGTATAAGGTATCACTGGGTACATTACTCCTGGTTCCCTGAAGGTAATTTTGAACTAAAAATATAGTCATCTTCCCCTGAAAAGAACTATAATAATTCTCTTTACTGATTTTTCAAGTTAGAAACTAAATCTTGCTCAAGACATAAAAAAAACAAAAAGCAATGTTACATGAAGAAAATATTTAAATACTTGCTTAGAATAAAAATATAACATCTAGAGTCATAAAGACTTTTTCCTTTTTTGAAGCCCTCAAATAAACTATGGATTTGAGTATTTTCCTTTTAGCAACTTTATTAGAATATAATTTGTAGACCATAAACTGCATGTATTTAAAGTATGCAACTTGATAACTTGTATACCTAGGTATACTCCTTTGGGGGTTTCCCTAGTGGCTCAGACAGTAAAAAATCTGCCTGCAATGCACCCGGGTTCAATCCCTGGATCAGGAGGATCCCCTGGAGGAGGGCATGGCAATCCACTCCAGTATTCTTGCCTGGAATATCTCGTAGACAGAGGAGCCTGGTGGGTACAGTCCATGGGGGTCTCAAAGAGTCGGACACGACTGAGCGACTTAGCATAACACAGCACACATACTCCTTTGGAATCATCCACTAAAATTGCTAATAAATATATTCATCTCCCCCCACCCCAAAACAATTTCCTGTAGCTTAAAATCGCAGAGCTTCCATGCTCATCTGTGCTACAGATCCCTGTGAGTCGTCTGAGTCCTCTCCTCCAACCACTCCCACACCCAGGCTGGCAGAGCCGCCAGCACCGTGTTCCATCATCTGAGACACGGCTTCGTCATGACGGAGGGAAAGTGCTGACCTCTGCACTGGCTTTTAACTCCCTTCCCCAGAAGGAACGCTCATACCGTTTCTGCTCACATCTCATTTCTCAAAAGAGATTACATGACCATGTATAGTTTCAAAGAAAGTGAAGGACTGCCATTTTTATCACATGCTTAGAAGGTGGGACAACGGAAATATTTAGGGAACAGGGCTAAGTGACTTCCACATGTGATGTTTCCACTTTTCAGGGAGTTTTTTACATTCTCTTCAAAGGTTCTGAATTCATTCATTCATTCATGTAACAGTAATGACTGAGCAAAGCTCTGAGGTAAGTAATCTGGGCATAGGGAATAAGAACTGCTCTCAGGGACTTTCTGGTGGCCCAGTGGTTAAGACTTTACCTTCCAATGTAAGTAGTGTGGCTTCGATCCCTGGTTGAGGAGCTAAGATCCTACATGCACTGAGGCCAAAACACCAAAACAGAAAACAGAAGCAAAATTGTACTGATTACAATCTTCCAAACACAGTCCAGGGACTTCCCCTGTGGATCAATGGTTAAGTATACACCTGCCAATTCAGGGGACATGGGTTCAATCCCTGGTCCCGGAAGATCCCATCAGGCGCAGAGAAGCTAATCCCGTTCGCCACAGCTACTGAGCCTGCACACCTAGAGCCTGTGCTCTGCAACAAGAGAGTAGCCTCCATGCACCGCAGCTAGAGAAAGTTCTCATGAAGACCCAGCGCAGCCAAAAATAATTAAATAGAGAAATATCATCCACATTAAAAAAAAATTCTTAAAGACTTCTTTTTACAAAACAATGGCTCTCTACCTTCAAACAGTTGTAACTTGTCTAGGGGACGTCTGTAGATCTTGCCAGTAACTTGAAAACAGGGACACACACAGAGAGTGTTCCAACCAACTGTTAGCAAAGTGCTGAGCAGAGAGAAGGCAGTAAATATAGAGACAGTGGTATCTGAGCAAATCCTCGGGATGGGGAAAGGTAGACACACGCGGGAAGGAGGCCCATTCCAAGAATTCCTCTACTCCAAGACCTGTGACCACACAGCATTTCAAAGCACTAACCAGGATATACTTCCTGAATAACGAATCCTACATCTGTTCATAGGATGCAGGCAAGGAGGAATCATATGGCAGTCAAAACCACCCCTATTCCTATCTAGCTTCCAAGCCCAGACTGGAACTGATGGCTTAGATTCAAGCTTCAGTTTCGGTACTCACTTGCTAGATGATCTTGGGCAAGTCCTTGAACCATCTGTGCCTGTTTCCTTGTCTGTACAGTGGGGTATTAATAGTGCCAACCTCAAAGGGTTGATATTAGAACTGAATATGTGAGTGCTGGTAACGTAACAAGGGAAAGGAAGCTGGGTACCCCCCGCAGGCATCATAGCAAGTGTGTGCTCTTGGGCCTTGATTGAGACTGCTCTCATTTTTCCTTGAAAGGAGGTTTGATCTACATAAAAGCAGAAGGCAGAGGGAAGAAGGCTCTGTGCCCTCAAGGTAGGTCCCCTGGAGCACTAGTCTGCATCTCATCCCTGCCTCATCACCAATGAATTCCTCATAAATCCATGCTCAGATATCCCCACCCGGTACTCTGTGAACTTCTGTCTGAAGTCACATTTCCCCAGGTGTCCCACAGAGAACAAATCCCAAAGACGGACTCAAGAGGAAAAAAAAATTTTAAAAACTTCTGTCATCTGCTGCATAAGGAACGCTCCCTCTTAGAGATGAGCAAAGTACAAAGCAAAAACAGAAATCTGCTTTGTTTTATTTAATCCTGCGTTTTCTGGGTTAAATTCTGCCCATGATAGCTTTATTTTGCATGCTACACACTTTGGGAAATATTGTGCAGAGGCAATCACTATTTCTTATTGATCCACACATCCACAGAAGTGCAGATTATGCTTGGAGTATAATAGGCAGGAGAAGAGTCAATATATTGGACTGAATTTCTTATGTAATCTTGGGAGAAATATTTCCTCCCTCGGCTTCAGTCTTGCCATTTTTTTAATGAGGGAATCGGACTAGAGAATGGCTGAGATCCTTTCTGTCCTCCATTATGAGCCGATAGCTCATTAGAGGTTTTTCTCCTTGCTGTCTGCCTGGTCATTATTGAGCCTCATTACTGAATTCAAGGTGAGAGCAAAAGCAAAACCGTCAGCCTCCACAAGCAGGAAGCTAACAGGAAAGGATCAGAGCTGACATTTACTGTCGGCCAGCCGCTGTGCGGAGGGCTTTACAGGGACCATGGCGTCCAGCAGCCACAAGCTGAACAGAGTACCATTATTGAAACCACTCCCCTTTACTACAGAGATGGAGGCTCAAACAGGCTAAACCATTGTTTACAGTAACTGGCCCAGTTGGCAGAGATGGGCTTTGAATCCATGTCACGTGACACCAAGCCCCAGACTCTTACATGGTAGGTGACTCAGGGCAGGGCACTCTGCTTCCTGTTAAGGGAGGATTGAAAGCATTAAGCTTTGCTTCATTTCCTCAGATTAATTCAACACATTTGCCCACCCCTGGATTCTACCCTTCTTTTGACCTCAGCTTTCAGGAAAGAAATGAAGGGAATAGCATATTCCATGAATTTATTTTTATCAATTGCCACTAGAATTGCTTCCCTGGTGGCTCAGGAGTAGAGAATCCACTTGCAACACAGAACACTTAGATTGGATCTTTGGGTCAGGAAGATTTCCTGGAGGACTGCATGCCAACCCACTTCAGTATTCTTGCCTGGAAAATCCCATGAACAGAGGAGGCTGGCAGGCTACAGTCCATGGGGTCATGAAACTGTTGGACACAACTCAGCGACAAAACCTCCTCCACCACTACCACCTTTATAGTAATTATTACAATAATCATCTACAGTATATCTAGGAAGCAATTTCATATCCATTATTGAGTGTGATTTTTCATGCTAGCTTTCTGAGGAACACAGAGAAAATCAATATAACCACATTAATTTTACAATCAAGGAAACGGAGGTTCCAGGAGGTGAAGGAGTTTGCCTAAGATTCCAGGCCAACAAATAAATTGTGGATCGTGGATTTGCACCTGGCCTTTGGGTTTCAGGGGCTCAAAACAATCCAGGTCCCTTGGCTCCCAAAGTCAATCCCAAGTTGGGGATAGGGAGGAGATGGAGTCAGGGAGGACACGGGTGTGAACTAAGAGGAACATTGATGAGGAGACCCTGGAGCAAGAAGGAAACCCGTGGTGACAACCGGAGGGAAAAGAGTGTCTCCTCTCTTCCTTGGTGTCGCTTTGGGGCACATTCAGGGTTTAAATGCCCTTCACGAACCTTCTCTTATTCTGCTTCCTTCTAAGTCTCTGTAGGGCTCCTATGTACCCACCAGACTCAGATCAAACACACCACCTCTTCAGGTCTTTCCCGAGTCTGAAGTCAGCACCTTCCCCGGAGTTCAGTGATTTCTACATATCTCCTTAATGTCCCGGCACGGTGGCCAGGCACAGCAGAGGCACCTAGGGAGTATTTGTGGGTGAAACATAAATCGTCCCAGGTCTTGAACATGAAGGAAGCCCCAAAAGGAGGGGATATATATGTACATGGATGGCTGATTCATTTTGCCTCTTCAAGTCACTATGCATTCATCATCTTAGCCACCTCCCAAATCACAGACCTGGGACCATTTTTTTTTTTTTAATTTCCACTTTGCTTTTATTTTTAACAAACATGCAAACATCAACACATGCCCATGTCATAAAAATAATCATTTTCCTTTCCCTTTGACAAATATGTCCATTAAGACACCTCTTTCTGGTACAGTTTTTAAAAAACTAACTTACTAACTTTAAATGGTCTTTAAAAGACCTTCTAAAACATGATTTGGAGAAGGAAAATGACAGCCCATTCCAGGATTTTTGCCTGGAGAATCCCATGGACAGAGGAGCCTGGCAGGCTACAGTCCATGGGGTCGCAAAAGTATTGGGTACAAATGAGCAACTGAACAACAAAATAAGATTTTAATGAATTATATCTAAGTTCCTAAAGAAGAACTGCCCAGTTTCAAGCTTTTTAAAAGCACCTTTTAAATGTCAAGCATCACAATACGCTATTAAAAGAGCTTATAGTTAAGTATCAGAGAAGGCAATGGCACCCCACTCCAGTGCTCTTGCCTGGAAAATCCCATGGACGGAGGAGCCTGGTAGGCTATGGTCCATGGGATCGCTACGAGTCAGACATGAGTGAGGGCCTTCACTTTCACTTTTCACTTTCATGCATTGGGGAAGGAAATGGCAACCCACTCCAGTGTTCTTGCCTGGAGAATCCCAGGGACGGGGGAGCCAGGTGGGCTGCCGTCCCTGGGGTCGCACAGAGCCGGACACGACTGAAGCGGCTTAGCAGCAGCAGCAGTTCAGTATTAAAGCTATCCGTGGGTCTTCCTGCCACTGAATCAGCACCGAGAATGGGCACAGTGTCCGTGGTTGTGCATTTACAAAGCTACTTTCTGACTGTGGGCTTCTACTTCTTTTTTAAAGTCAATTTTTATTGGAGTATAGTTTCTTTACAATATCGTGTTAGCTTCTACTGTACAGCATAGTGACTTGAAGAGGCAAAATGAATCAGCCATCCATGTACATATATATCCCCTCCTTTTGGGGCTTCCTTCATGTTCAAGACCTGGGATGATTTATGTTTCACCCACAAATACTCCCTAGGTGCCTCCGCTGTGCCTGGCCACCATGCTGGGACATTAAGGAGATACGTACAAATCATTGAACTCCGGGGAAGGTGCTGACTTCAGACTCGGGAAAGACCTGAAGAGGTGGTGTGTTTGATCTGAGTCTGGTGGGTACATAGGAGCCCTACAGAGGGATGACATGTGCCAAAATGAAGACTGGGCGAAGAGTCTTCCAAGCTGAGCAAACGTGTGGCGACTTGGACTGAGATGTGATGTGCAGAAGGGAAGTGTCAGAGCTGAGGCCTGAAAGGGAGGGACAGCTAGATCTTGATGCGTCTTGAAGTTCAGCTGAAGACACTGACCTTGACCTCTCAGACTGTGAGGGAGTTATGACTGTGCACAGATACCCCTTGTGCCAGGGATGGTTTTGAACCTATTCCTGTTAGCTCATTCTTCTCGTAGGAAGTCCTCTAGAGAACCCAGAAGTGAATCCAGAAATTCTTGCCGCAATTAGAAAAGAATATGAAGATCAAAGCAGAGAGAAAACTATCAACTCCCTTTGGTCAAAAAAGTAAGCATAGCTTAAGGTGCACCATGCCCTGGGGTCAGGATGCCAACAGGAGCGGGCAGAGGTCTCTACGTCTTGCCCAGAGCCCCGAGGGCTGGTTGAGGCAGCTCCTCCAGGTAGACCTGTCCCCTCCCACAGAAGTGTGACTTGTGTGCCCAGCAAGCAACATGAGCGCTCGTCCTGATGCCTTGCTAATGAAGTTGTCTTCCGGAGTAAGTGATGAAAAGCGCCGTGAGTGATGGTGTTGGCCATCCCAGGACGTGACTGACCCCTTGACCTCCCCACCTTCTTGGGCCCCGGGGCGAGAGGCTGAGCTGAGTGCTATTCACAGACCCGACACAGGGAGGCAGCGGTGGCCCGCGGTCCACCCACGCCCAGACGCCGCTGACCCGGGAGCTGGGGACGAAGGAGGGACCTGGATCCGGATACACAAATGCGGGAGGAAACGGGAGGAAGTTTCAGCAACGAATCTGCTGCAATTTGCTCTTAATATTAGAGACGTTCCTCTAGCAAATGCCCCTGGTCTGTCAATCCAGTCTCCTGAGCCTGGCGACAACACGAGCAGAAATCTTAGGAGAGCTCTCTGTCCCGCTCCTTCCCGGGGCCTCACTCAGAACCACTGACCCCCTGGCCTGAAGCTGCTCCCCCAGCTTGCCTTCCCTTCCTCTCTCCTTGCAGGATGCCTAGGCCGTCTTTCTTTCCCCATCCAGGCATCTTGTCTGGGCCTGTGTCCACGCTGTTCTCTTCAAAAGGAGCACCCTTTTTCAAAAGACCCCACCTCCATTGCTGATCTAATTCTAATGTCATCAATACTGTGAAGCCGTCCCTGACCACCGCCACCCCAAGCCAGAGATCACCTGTCATTTTCTCTCTCTCTCATTCTCCCCAGTACCTCCCAGAACACTCTCTGCTCCTCTCTGCCACCTGCCACTATCTGCCCTATGTGGCATTTGTATTGATCATTTGTATTGATCGTGTGGGCAGAAACGCCATCCTCATGTTTCTGTGAAGCATCTTGAGTATGAACCCGGCTCACAGTCACCTCACAGGATAAAGGAGGTTAAATCTGACGAGAGGACTGTCCAGGGGTGTTCCTGCTTGTCAGCTAAGCTTTGCCTTTCTAATCTACAGAAGGCTTAACACAGAGGGCTAGATCAACTGGGAACTGATTAACTAAATTATGGTATATCTATGCTACGGAAGATGACAGCTTTTAAAACGAATGAGAAAGTCTGTATATGCTGGCATGGAAAGGTGTTCCAAATATATACTAAAAAATATAAATAAATAAAAGGAAACCGCAGGATAACTGAATGACTTCATTTATTTAGGAGAGAAAACAACATTTTGTACAAACACGTAATCTGATATGCAAGAAATACTAACAGTAGACAAAGCAGAGGAAAAGAACTAGGGTGATAAAGGAAGAAATACCTTTTCTTTGCAATTTAAATCCTAGGATATTTTTACTTTTGCAATTGATTAATTCATTCAGTAAATACTTGTTTAAGGCACTTGTTTAAGCACTGGAGTACCTAGAGATTATAAAAGGACCTTTAGGAATGCCCCTGGTGTCCAGTGGTTAGGACTCTGTGCTTCCACTGCAGGGGTCACAGGTTCAATCCCTGGTCAGGGAACTAAAATCCTTCATGCTCCATGGTGTGGCAATAATAATAATAATAACAAAGAAACTTTAACCTTTCTATTAGTATAATCATTAAACTAGCTTAATTTCAAGGTGGGCTGAGGTTTTCCACCTTGTCCCACATGCTGAAAACAATGACAAATGTGGGGAAAACATATGAGTCAAATATTCTCAGGCATTATATATAATAGGCAGCCCAGGACTATAAACCTTGAGAGGGGAGCCCCACTCTACTTTCAGATGGCACACACCTCTGTGCTTTGGTCCAGGGAGGTGGGATCCCAAAAGAGCAATCATCTCACCATGCTAAGAAATGCTTCTGGGCAGCTGAAGCAACTGGAATGTGTAGGGTCATAGAGCTATGCTGGGGGAGTAGCCCACACATCGTGTGGGGACACATGGGGGGGTTCTTGGCGGTGGACTGGGCTGTGTATGCACATGGCAAGACTCTACAAGGCTGAGCAAAGACTGATGACAAGCTCAGAGCTCAATGGGAAGAAACTTGCTGAAACCTCAGGCATTCAGTGAAGATCCAAAAGAAAAGAAGCCAGCCTTGGAAATAAGGATCATGCCTTAGAGTGAAGTTCAAAAATGACACGTTGCTGTTGTTGTTCAGCCGCTAAGTCATGTCCAACTCTTTGTGACCCCGTGGACTACAGCACGCCAGGCTCCTCTGTCCTCCACTGTCTTCCACAGTTTGCTCAAATTCATGTCCATCGAGTCAGTAACACTATTGAGCCATCTCATCCTCTGCCGCCCCCTTCTCCTTTTCCCTCTAATCTTTCCCAGCATTAAGGTCTTTTCCAGTGAGTTGGTTCTTCATATCAGGTGGCCAAATATTGGAGCTTCAGCTCAGCAACAATCCTTCCAATGAATAGTCAGGGTTCATTTCCTTTAAGATAACATAGATCCACCATATAAAAGAACAAAATCAAGACTGGCAGGACCAAAGAAATTTACTAGTAATTCAACTATCTTTTAGAACAAAAATCACCATCCATAAGAGAAGACATGACAAACTCAATATAATGTATCATCCAAAGTAGTCAGTATACAAGAAAAAGTTATAGCATGAATGCGAACCATAAACAAGCAGGTTGGGGGAGCAATCCATTCAAACAGACCGTAAAATGTCTGCTGAAATCAGCAGACAAGCACTTTAAAGCAGCTGTGATAAATATGTCCAAGGACTTAAGGGAAAAGATGGTCATAATGAGTAGAATGCTAGGAACCACAGTGGAAGAATAAAAAAATGTTAAAGATAGAAACTGTAGGAAAGAAAAGTACAGTTCAGTACCTGGAAACTTCAAGCTCACTGGAACAGAGAAAAGAAAAAAATTGTTAGGGACAGAATCCCAGTGACCTGTGAGATGATATTAAGCAGACATACACATACAGGTTTGCCAGTTGGTGCTAGTGGCAAAGAATCTGCCTGCCGATCCAGGAGACACGGGTTCCATCCCTGGGTCAGGAAGATCGCCTGAAGTAGGAAATGGCAACCCACTCCAGTATTCTTGCCTCGAGAATTTCATGGAGAGAGGAGCCTGGTGGGCTACAGTCCATGGTGTCACTCAGAGTCAGACACGACTGACTGACTGAGCACACACTTACATATAATTGAAGTCCCAGAAGGGGAAAGAGAAAATGGACAGGAAAAGAATGTTTGAAGACATAATCACCAATATTTCCTGAGTTTAATTTCTTCAATTAACTCCTGTTGTTGTTGTTGCCGCTGCTGCTGCTAAGTCGTGTCCAACTCTTTTGCAGCTCCATGGATTGCAGCTGGCCAGGCTCCTCTGTCGATGGAATTTCCCAGGCAAGAATACTGGAGTGGGTTGCCATTTCCTTCTCCAAGGGATCCTCTCGATCAAGGAATCGAACCCGTGTCTCTTGCACTGGCAAGCAGATTCTTTACCATCTGAGCACCAGGAAGCCCCTAAAATTAGCTTACAGATCCAAATGATTCAGCAGTCCCCAAACAGGATCAATACAAAGAGGACCATAGCTAGACAAACTATGTTGAACTGCCAAAAATCAAAGATAAAAAGAAAATCTTAAACAGAGCCAAAGGAAAAATAAGGAAAAATACAAATATCAGTTGACTGCTCATAGTAAATAAGAGAGGCAAGATGACAAGGGAACAATGACTTTAAAATACAGAAAGGAAAATAAGTCTGCCTAAAGGGTATATTCAGTAAAAATATCCTTCAAAAATTAGAGTGAAAGAAAGTTATTTTTAGGAGAACATAATGTGAGAGAATTCATTGACAGCAGACTTGCACTATGAGAAATGCTACAGGAGGTTTTTGTTCTTCAGGCTGAAGAAAAATGACACCAGATGGAAATGTGGGTCTACGAGGGAAGGATAACTACATTTTATGGTGTGGTAAATTACATACGTATATTTAATGTATATGTCCCTACTAGCACAGAAGATGGGTTGGGGTAAGTGGTATTTTACCATAGTAATGTTCTTACATTTTATATGAACCAATGCAATGTTACTTCACGGTAGCCTTGATAAATTTAGGATACTTGTATTGCCTAGACTGATGCAAAAAAATACATAAGGCTATATTTAAAAAGCCAATAGAGAACTTAAAATGAACGGCTTAAAAAAAAAAAAAAAAAAATAGATGACTAACCCAAAGAAAGCAGGCAAAAGGAAAGAGAGGTAAAATGCACCGATGGGACAAATAGAAAGCAAATACCAAGAAGGTAAATTTAAAACCAACCATATCATTCGTTACTCTAAATGTAAATGGATTAAATCTTCTGATTAGACAGGAGGTGGGACTTCTGGTATGGCAGATACGGAGGTTGGCAAATCATCTCCCCCCAAAAGCAACTATAACACAAGAAACCAAATTGTCTAAAACACTATTTCTGGGAACCGGAAATCAACCAAAGCCATAGAAAGAATTCATCAAAAACTTTTAAATTTGAGTTAAAAGATCGGAAGTCTGTGGTGCTCCTGCTTGGGGTAATTTTCATCCTCCCCCACAACCCAGGAGCTTTGCTGCCAGAGCCAGCAGGCTTGGTTTGAAGTAGAAAGTCCAAACCCATGCCCACCAGCAGTGTCAGTAAAACCAACCACCTTGGTGGCACATGAATGGAGAAGCCCAGTGGTTCTACTACCCAGAGATTGCAGTCCTGGTTGGTGCAAAGCAACAGAGCAGAGAACTCGCCAGAAATTTAACACAGGGATTCAGGAAGTAAGACAGCCCTACAGAGGCCTGATAAATCTTCCACACACCGCTGGCTGACCAGGAGACTGAGACGCATGCAGAAAAGACACAGGACGGCTTCACTGGGAGCAAAGAGCCAAGGTGGACTTGGAACCCACCTGACCTTCGGGAAGTTTCCCAACAGGAGAGTGTGGGAGCCGTACTGGCCTGAGGGGCTCAGTAGACCAAATAATGCCCCCAATCCCACAAAGATGTCCATGTCCTAATCCTGAAAGCTGTGACTGGCACCTTTCAGAGCAAAAGGGACTTTGACAATGTGATTAAAGGTAAGGGCCTTGAGATGGAGAAAGTATATTGAATTATCTGGGTCTGTTTTATCTACTTAAATGACTCCTTAAAAGCAGAGGACATTTTCCAGCTGGGTCAAAAAGATACCGTGCGATTAGAACCTGACCCTCTGTGCTGGTTATGAAATAGAGGAAGTAGGCTTGCTAGGAAAATCCCGTGGATGGAGGGGCCTGGCAGGCTACAGTCCATGGGGTTGCAAAGAGTCGGACACGGCTGAGCGACTTCACTCACTCACAGGCTATGAGCCAAAAGATGCGACTGTCCTCCAGAAATTGAAAAAGACAGGAAATGGATTCTTCTTCCCCGGAATCTCCAGAAAGGAATGCAGGCTTGCCAACACTACGATTTTAGCCACACGAGAAAACCAGTTGAGGGGCTTCCCCGGGTGTCTAGTGGATGAGACTCTGGACTCCCAACGAAGGGGCCCTCAGTTCAGTCACTGGTTGAAGGACTAAGATCCCACGTGCTGCAACGACTGAGCACACACACTCTAGAGCCTGTGTGCCACTAGAGAAGCCCACTGCCCACAAGGAAAGTGAAGCCAAAATTAATCATTTTTTTCTTTAAAAAGAAAACCCATTGAGCAAAACTGGTGACTGGACAGGGGCTTGCACACCACACTATGAGGAAACAGAAGGAACCTTTCATAGCACTAGAAATACAGTGAAAACCAAGCCAAAGTCTCTAATCTAATGAAGTTTATTTCTAGTGGAATTGGACACAAGTAGATTGTGGCTCAGCTACAATGTGGTAAAGAATCCGCCTGCAATGCAGGAGACCCCGGTATGATTCCTGGGTCGGGAAGATCCGCTGGAGAAGGCATAGGCTATCCACTCCGGTATTCTTGGGCTTCCCTTGTGGCTCAGCTGGTAAAGAATCCGCCTGCAATGTGGGAGGCCTGGGTTTGATCCCTGGGTTGGGAAGATCCCCTGGAGAAGGGAAAGGCTACCCACTCCAGTATTCTGGCCTGGAGAATTCTATGGACTTGCATAGCCCATGGGGTTGCAAAGAGTCAGACACAACTGAGCGACTTTCACTTTGAGTTTTCAGAGTAAAAATAATAATAACAGTAATCAGATCATGATAAGAACAATGCAGAGATGTCAAGTACAGCAATGTAGTAGAATGATTAGGTATGTAATTTGGATTAAGGAAGTGATGTCTAAACTAAAATCTGAATTACGAGAAGAGACAACCAGGAGCAGATCGCAGAGAACAGTAGCGTAGGTAGAAGTAACAGGGCAGAAGCCCTGGGGCAGAAACAAGCCTGGTTTATTGGAGAAAGGTCCCTGTGGCTGGAGATGTGGTGTGGGCAGTGGGGAGAGCAGTATGGTGTATGATTAGAGAAAAAGAATGCAGCGCTCTCTAAACCGGAGTAATAAGTCTACATCTATGAGACCGGAGACACTGGAGGGCTTCAAGTCAGTTAGTGATAGACTGCGATGCACATTTCCAAAGAGCGCTCTCGTTTCAGAGAGGAGATCAGAGCACAGGCTGGCCGGAACAGAGGCAAGGAGATGACCTGGGAGTCACGGCCACAGTCCAGGAAAGAAGGGTGGTAGTGCCTCAGATAGGCTGGTGGCCGGTTAGGTGGGACAAGTGGACACCTTTGGGACAGGTTTTGGAGGGAGAGCTGATCTGGTGGTGGCCTGGGTTTAGGATGGGGGAAGAGACGGAGGAATCCAGGATGAGACTACTGGGTTTGGAGACCGGGTTTGAGTGGATGACAGTGCTATCTCCCGAAAAGAGGAAGAGTGGGGGCAGGATAGAGCTGCTCGGGGTAACGAGACCAGGAGGGGGCATGGAACCAGGGCTCCCCGTCTTAGCTCTATGAGAGTCTAGAATTTTATCAAGCTTCTTAAACTATGTGACAAGGCTAGTCAACGATATAAAGATGACCGAGCCAGAGTTCCTGTATTCCAGGAATTCACAAGTCTAGTAGGGGAGAAGAATAAGAATTTAAGAAAAAAACATAAGTACTTTTTTAAAAAGAAAATCTGAAAGTGAGAGAGGGGATCCAACAGGTTGGCAGGGCACAGACGTCCAGGAAGACTCCATGGAGTCCGGGGGTGTGAATTCAAACTCTAAGTGCGGATGGACTTGAACAAGCATCACTGGTGTGTGGGTAGATTCTAGGCAGGGAGGAAAAATGTTCAGTGAGGTTCTCTAGAAATACTGGAGGAAGGCTGAGCAGATGAGGGTGATGAAGACTGAGTGTGTGTTAGGCGAGAGCGATGGAGGATCCTGGAAAAGTAGGTTAAAATCAAATTGTGAGAGATTTCACGGGCAGGCTGGAGCTACTGGTTTTATCCTGTGTCCGAGAGTGTAGGTCAGAGATCCAGAGGATGGGTCAGCAGAAAAGTGATCCAGGTGGAGCTGTGCATTAAGGTCACCGTGGCAACAGTGTTTGAACGGTGGTGGGGACAGACGGCAGAGAGAGGGGCAGGGAGGAAGGAAGCATTATCTTACAGGAAGAGATTATGCTCCAGTCCAGGTGAGGGGTTGGGGCAATCCAAAGGAAAGCATCAGGAATGAAAATGAAGGGAGGGATGCGGCATGACAGAGACTGGCAGTCGGGTCTGGTGATTGATTAGATGTGGGAAAAGAAGTCCAAGATAACTCTGAGATTGAGCATGAGCGTCTAGGAGAATCACGGTGCCATGAACCAAGATAACGGGTGGGGAAGAGAAACAGGATGCGGGAGGGAAAACCAGGGAGCCAGGGAGATGATGGGCTTAATTCGGGTTGAGTTAGATATGTCACTGTGACTTCAAGGTCCAGGGAGAAAAAGATTGGTCAGCATGCGGACATTGGCGCCTCTCCACAAGCGACAGGTCTGATCTCAAAGTGAAGTTTCGGGGAGTCCTTGGCAACAAGAACACTAGCGTGTTGTGTATCCGGAGCTGAGTTAAATCCTTCATACAATCCTCTCATTTCCTCTCCCCGTGACAGCCCAGGGAGGCGCCTACTGTTATTATTCCCACTTTACAAATGAGGAAGTTAAAAGTTCAGCAGAGTTCAGCCACTAGCTCAGAGTTCCTTACCAACGAAATGGTGAAGTCAAGACTAGAGTCGGAGCACTTGGGTGCCTCCCTGAAGGCTAAGTCCAGGGGTCCAAGGGGGTGCGGGGCCCCCCGCTGACTCTGCTCAAGTGCCCATGGAGCTTTAGGGCTCAGAGGACCTTAGGGACCTCATTCTTCCAGCTCACGGAGAAAGGCGACTGAGGCCCAGAGACAGAAACCCACTCACCCGAGGTCACCGTGAGGTTCCGGCGGCTCTCTGGGCACTGGGGCCTCCTCATCTCTCCAGCCTCACCATCTCAGTCTCCCTTCCCAGCCAAGCGCATCCCGCCCCAGAGCCCCGGCACTTGCGGTCTGCTCTGCCCAGCGCTGCCCTTCCCAGCGCCTCACGCCCCTTCCTTCTTGCTGGAGAGCCCAGCTCCCCGTCCCCCGTCACAAACACCTGTTCTGACCGGCTGACCGGCTGGAACGCCTCCCTGTCGCGGTCCGCAATTCCGTTTTCTCCTGGCGGTTACGGTTCTCTCCAAGCATCTTACGGATGGATCTACTTGATGGCTGACACCCCACCCGCATTTGCCAGAAGGCACAGCAGCCTTGACCCTATGCCCAGAGCTTGGAGCAGAACACAGGCGGGTGCGTGCGCACGGATGAGGCAAGGGGAGGATGGAGGGAGAGAAAGGAGGAACAAGGCCCTGATAAGGCAGGATGGACACCAACGCTAACCGCGGCCGTCACCCTCCTGCGGAGAGAGCAGGCAGGCGGGCGCTTGTCCACTGCCCTTGCCCATGACGGGCCAGACGGGGCCTCCCTAGCGTCCTGCCTCCTCCGTCACCAGACTTGTCCCCCAGAGACCGAGAGTCGTGCCCGGGGAGGGAAGTGGGCTCACTTTCAGAATCGGGAGGAAGAGGTCACTGCGGACACCACGGACGGCCCGGCCACCCGAGGGCAGAGCCCCACTGGGGCAGGTCTCTGAGCTGCCTGCTCCCCCGCTGGGGATGGCCTGCCCCTCCTATCTCCTTCCCATCTTATCTCCCCCTCCTCCTCCCCTTGAGGCCCATGCCTGCATTCCTCACAGGCCACCTACCCTCCTTCTGTCGGCCTCCTCTCCCCTCCTCCCCCCTCCTCTGCCGGGAGCTCCCAGAGGGCCTCCCCACTATCTCCCCGGTCCCCTTATCTTCCCGGCTCTCAGCCCAGCCGTATCTGCTGGCTTTCAGCTCTGCGGCCCGTATCAGATGCCCTCTCTCCACCTCCGCCCCCTTATCTGCTGGGCCCATCGCCCACACGCACTGTTATTTTTTCCTCTTCTTGATGGAGACCCAGGGTAAACAGTCAAAGCCCAGAGCCTTGCATTTCGGGCTCCAACAGATGGGCTGAGGGAGTGAGTGACAGGCCCTCGGAGTCATGGAGTGGAGGATCGCAGGGAGCAGAAGCCCTGAATTCAGACCGACCAGGCCCTGGGCTTCGGAAAGGGCCTGGGTTCAGATTCTGCCTCTGGGGCTGGACGCATTTGTCCACAGCATGGGCAAATAGCTTTAATCGCCGAAAGCCTTGTCTGCAAACTTAAAACAATTTAAATTTAAAGCTTAAAAACACTCCCTCCGGTTGCTGAATGTCACAGGGGGCTCAGCTCGGTGCTGGGTGACGACCCAGAGGGTGGGATGGGGGTGGGAGAATCTGAGGAGCCAACATCCGTGTACTTTTAGCTGATTCCCTTCACTGTACAGCAAAAATTAATACAACAGTGCAAAGCACTTATACACCAACAGAAATGGATGAACACAGCAAATTCCCATCTATTTTACACATGGCAATGGATATGTTTCCGTGCTCCTGTGTCAATTCGTCCCACCCTCTCCTTCCCCCACTGTGTCCTGTCCACAAGTCTGTCTTCTACATCTGCCTGTACGATGCAGGGAGCTCAAACCATTGCTCTGTGATGACCTAGAGGGGTGAGGTGGGGTGGGAGGTGGGAGGTGGGAGGGAGGTCAAGAGGGAGGGGACACGTGTATTCCTATGGCTGATTCATGTTGATGTCTGGCAGACACCAACACAACATTATAAAGCAATTATCCCCTAATTTAAGTTTTTTTAAATAAATAAATACTCCCCCCTCCCACTCAAGGATGACCAGGGGCCAAGGATAGTGCATGACAAATGGTTGGACACGTTTTGGAAGCTCTGCGTTATTCGTCACCACTGTAGCCAAGTGGAGACACCGTCCTCATAGCAGTTCAGTCGCAGTGGCTCAGTCATGTCCGACTCTGCGGCCCCACGGACTGTAGCCCGCCAGGCTCCTCTGTCCATGGGGGATTTCCCAGGCAAGAACACTGGAGTGGTTGCCACGTCCTTCTCCAGGGGAATCTTCCTGATCCAGAGATCAAACTTGCGTCTCCTGCTTGGCAGGTGGATTCTTTACCACTGAGGAATTCTTTACCACCAGGAATCCTGGAGGCACCTGTATTAACCCCTATAACTAACCCCCGTGCACCGGCGTACCTCCTAGCGACCCTCTGTGACTGCCGACAGGCTCCAGGGAATGGAGACCCAGAGAGGTGGACTGACTTGCCCAAGGTCGCAAAGCCTGACCCCACTTGACCTGCAGGGAACACCCCCCACCTCCCACGCAGCAAAGCAGCTCTAAGCGAGGGCAGAGGGACGTCCCCCCATCAGCCCGCCACTGTCCACCGTGGCTTTAAATTCCAAAGCCAAATGAAGCCCGTGACCCCCTTGCCCTCGCTTGGGACCTCTGCCTGGCTCCCAGGACAAAAGGAGAAGGCAAGAGCTGAGTCTGCACTAAGGCAGAGGGGGCCCCCGCCTTCTCCCACCGGGACCTCAGGAAATGACTTCAGCTGGCCCAGTTGGCCAGTCCTCCGGTGTGAATCATTTTCTCACACCCAAGGACACCTCGTCCCCACCTCCTGAGGCCCGCTCTTCCTGGCTGTGATTAAGGGTGTCACCGAGCGGGGCTGTGGAAAGTGACACCCAGAGCCCTTCACACGCCTGCTGCGGGAGGCGGCGGGGGCGGCGAGCTCCGCGGAGAGCCAGCTGCGCCAGCCCGGTGTGAACGGCGGCCTGGTGGAAGGTGTGTGTCTTTGCACCGCCTGGTGAAGCCGCGACAGGCCGCAGACGCAGCTGACCACACTTCCCCGGGCCGGTCTCAGGCTGCTGGAGGGAAGGGTCCTTAGGGACCACCCACTGCCTCCAGACACCTCACCTTTTGGATGCGGAAACTCAGGCCAGCAGGGGGATGGGTCTTGCCCGGAATCACTCAGCTTACAGCCGCTGGGATGAGAAACTGGCTTTCTGCCTCCAGTTTCCCCCAGGAATATGGGGGACGCCCCAAATCCCCCCTTCCCATCCTCACCCACATTTAGGAGAGTAGTTCTTAACTCTGGTGCCTTGTCCTCCCGGGGGACATTTAGCAACGTCAAGAGGCATTTTTGGTTGTCTCCACTTGAGAAGACGGGTGGTCAGAAGGCAAGGGTGCGGCCAAACCTCCTTTAACGCAGAAGACAGCCTTCCACAGCAGAACTTGTCGCCTGCAAAATGTCCACCGTACCAACGCTGAAAAACCCCGATTCATCTCTGGTTTAAGCACGCCACAGGGGCTAGTGACTACCAGGTACAACAGACGCCCTGTATAAAAGTCCAGTGCCTCCGCCTCCAGGAAGGCATCCCTGGTTTCTCATGCTGGGAGTCATCTCTCCCCCTCTGAACTCCAGCAGCACCTTAGCAACACCTCTTTTGACACATAGAAGAGTCCATCTTGTATCAGTTGGCAGGCAGTATGATCTGATGTAAAGTTTGTGGGCTCTGGTGTCTAAAGCTCTGAGTTCATATCCTGGCTACTCTACTTCCTAGTTGCGCAGCTTAGAACAAGTCACCTAACTACTCCAAGCCTCAGTTTCTTCATCTGTAAAATGGGAGAGCAGTGGGAATGGTGGCTGTGTAACGGGAGTATTGTGAACAATTACTGACTTGAACTGAAGCATTAGCACAACCCCCAGCATGAGATTAGTGGGCAGTGACAGATAGTGGTCCTAATTATCACATAAGAATTCATCTTCCCCCATCTAAAGCAGGGTCTCTGTCAAGGGAAGACTGGATAAATAACAAGGATTTACTGAATAGCACAGGGAGCTACATTCACTATCTTTTAATAAACTATAGTGGAAAATAATTTCTAAAAGAATACAGATGTATACATTTATATGTATAACAGAATCACTTCACTGTATACTTGAAACTAACACAATATTATAAATCAACTCTATTTCAATAAATAAATAAGAAAGGGAAAAGGCATAAAGATTTTTTAAAAAAAGAAAGAAAAGACTCTATAGCCCCACCCCACTGTGACTTTTACTTAACACATGACCCTGTAAATTACAGTATTTTTTTTTTAGCTGCACCACCTGGCTTGCAAGATCTCAGTTCCTTGACCAGGGATTGAACCCAGGCCCCAGAAGTGAAAGCGCCAAGTCCTAACCATTGGAGCACCAGAAATTCCCATAAATTGCAGTATTTTAAAAAAAAATTCTGAAAACCCTGTCACCTGCTTTACTTCTAGAGAAGGGCAAAGAGAGAAGAAATAGTCACTGGAACTTGAGGGGCAGCTAAACTGGAAGCAACAGAAGCAACATTTTAGGCTCTAAGATTACTCTGATCCATAAGGGAATGCTGAAATTTCCCTGTTTGGAGATTTAAGAGTTTAATTTTCCCCTGAAGCAAGGTCATCCACTTTGGCTGGGATGAAAGAATAAGGAACAACAAACTCAGTAGCACCAGATGGGGTTTAACACAGAAAATAGGGTCAGGTTTCTCCTTTCAAATGCAAAATTTTACATTAAAATATAAATTACAGTATTTTTTAAAAGAATGGCTCCAGCAATGATACTTAAGCACCCTAGATCTTAGTCCTGCCCAGGACAGGCGACCTCCCTCAAGCCCAGCCTTGCTCAGTGCCATAAGAAGCTTGATTCACTATCTCTCTCTCTCTCTCTCACACACACACACACACACACACACACACACACACACACACACACGAAAGACACGTCCTGGTGCATCTCCCATCTCGTCTGATCACCAGGACACCAGCACTCTCTGAGCGTTCTTGGGGAAGGAAAGAAAACCCTGCAGCAAAGTTTCTCAGCCTCTGCTCAACTATTGACAATTTGGGCTCAGTAATCCTAAGGGAGATCAGTCCTGGGTGTTCATTGGAAGGACTGATGCTGAAGCTGAAACTCCAGTACTTTGGCCACCTCATGCAAAGAGTTGACTCACTGGAAAAGACCGTGATGCTGGGAGGGATTTGGGGGCAGGAGGAGGAGGGGACGACAGAGGAGGAGATGGCTGGATGGCATCACCGACTTGATGGGCATGAGTTTGAGTCAACTCCGGGAGTTGGTGATGGACAGGGAGGCCTGGCGTGCTGCGATTCATGGGGTCACAAAGATTCAGACACGACTGAGCGACTGAACTGAACTGAACTCTATGACTAGGGGGAGGGGGCTGTCCTGTGTGATGTAGGACAGTGGTCCCCAACCTTTTCAGCATCGGGGGCTGGTTTCCGTGGATGGGGGGGCAGGACGGGGAGCAGGGAAGGGATGGTCTTGGGATGATTCAAGTGTGTTACATCCATTGTGCACTTTACTTCTACCACTGTACATGGTGACATGTAATGAAATAATTATCCAACTCTCCATAATGCAGGATCAGTGGGAGCCCTGAGTTTGTTTTCCT
The DNA here is from genome assembly GCF_033118175.1 of Dama dama. Taxonomy (NCBI): domain Eukaryota; kingdom Metazoa; phylum Chordata; class Mammalia; order Artiodactyla; family Cervidae; genus Dama; species Dama dama. The sequence continues at coordinate 80,953,978 of NC_083681.1, forward strand.
GCAACTAGACAGGTCCCATCTGGGGCTGATGGGAGACCCAGGGGGAGCGGCTGTAAATACAGATGAAGCTTTGTGGATTTGCTTGCCAGCTACTCACCTCCTGCTGTGCGGCCTGGTTCCTAACAGACCACAGACCAGTACCAGGGCTTGACAACGGCTGATGGGGGATATTTAGCAGTAGTCTTGGCCTTGGGCTTACCTGGTAGCTCAGCTGGTAAAGAACCCTCCTGAAATGCAGGAGACCCCGATTCGATTCCTGGGTGGGGAAGATCCCCTGGAGAAAGGACAGGCTACCCACTCCTGTATTCTTGGGCTTCCCTGGCAGCTCAGCTGGTAAAGAATCCGTCTGCAATGGGAGAGACCTGGGTTCAATCCCTGGGTTGGGAAGATCCCTTGGAGAAGGGAGAGGCTACCCACTCCAGCATTCTGGCCTGGAGAATTCCAGGGACTATATGTCCATGGATTCGAAAAGAGTCAGACACGACTGAGCAACTTTCACTTGGCCTCTACTCTCTCGATGCCATTAGCACTACGCCCTCTCCTCTGTTGTAACAACAACAACAAAGTTTCTCCAGACACTGTGAGACGTTTCCCAGGAAGCAAAATTCCCCCCATTTGAGAATCACTGCTCCAGGCCATACATCCTCAATGGGAACCATACATATTACCGACCAGGAGCAAAAAGTGGTTCTCAGGGGACAAAAAAATATCTTATCCTTTTTAGGTATAAAACACAGATATACACATAGTACACAAACAGCTCTGCATAACATTTATGGTAATAAAATTCATGGAAGGAGGGAATTAGAGTGAAAAATGTCCAAAAGTATTCCTGAAAGAGCAATAACAAAAAAAGATTGAGAAACACTGATCTAGTCAATTCATCCTTTATAGAAAGTTATTCAACTGAACCAACCGTATGTTGTTAAATACCTAACAGTAGTGACACCACCTCTGTGCTCAGCCCTGTGTGTCCATCTGGGGGAAGCCACAGTCTGAGCCCCAAAGTCTGCGCTTTTGCGTCTGCAGTTCACAGAACAAAGCTCTGAAGCCCAGAAACATGCTCTGAGAGGGTCTGGGCCACACAGCTATGAGAAGACAGGGCCAGGACTCAAAGGCAGGTCTGTCCAACCCCAAAGAGCTCAATGGTTCTACGGCCACTTGTTCACTAGTGCCCAGCCAGGCCTTAGGACCACACTGAAGTCTTCATCGCTTTGAAAACATGAGACTGGCTGATAATCAGAACTGATTTCTCTGACCCCGTCACCTGTATTAACTACCGCACTCCTCCTGTTGTTGTTCAGTCACGATGTCCTGTCCGACTCTTTGCGACCCCATGGACTGCAGCACGCCGGGCTGGCCTGTCCTCCACCATCTCCCTGAGCTTGCTCAAACTCATGTCCATGGAGTCGGTGATGCCATCCAATCGCATCATCCTCCGTTGTCCCCTTCTCCTCCCGCCATCAATCCTTCCCAGCATCAGGGTCTTTTCCAGTGAGTCAGCTCTTCGCATCAGGTGGCCAAAGTATTGTAGTTTCAGCTTCAGTATCAGTCCTTCCAGTGAACACCCAGGACTGATCTCCTTTAGGATGGACTGGTTGGATCTCCTTGCAGTCCAAGGGACTCTCAAGAGTCTTCTCCAACTCCACAGTTCAAAAGCATCCATTCTTCAGCGCTCAGTGCTCCTCCGGGCAACCCTGGAAGGGAGATTCTGTGATGCAGAGGCTGGGTTACCTGCCCAAGGTCACACCACCAGCTGGAGGAGCTGGGTCTGGGATCCTGGCACTGTGGACCCCATCACCCGCCACACCGTGGGCCTCCTGCTGTCTCCCCACCTTCCACACAGGCACCCAGAGAACTTTGGAATTCTGCAAAAATCACGCCAGCCTGGAGGAGATGTGTGTGCACACAGCAGTGTGTTTTATACTGACATTGTTATGGGCAGGAGGAGGGTATTTTTTTAAGAATACCTTTCATCTAGGCCCTTTCCCCCCAGAATTTTGCACTATTAATATTTGGGATATATCCTCTCAGAAAATTTTCACGTGTAAGTGTACAAATGCAGATAGGAAGCACAACTAATCTCCTCCAAATGATGTCCTAAGCAAATTTTAAAAGAAGATACGTATCCTTATAGCTGATTCACATTTCTATACAGCTGAAACCAATACAACATTGTAAAGTGATAAATCTTCAACTAAAAATAAAATTTTAAAATAATAATAATGTGCGACCCCATGAACGTAGCCCGCCAGGCTCCTCTGTCTCTGGGATTCTACAGCCAAGAATACTGGAGTGTGCTGCCATACCCTCCTGCAGGGGATCCTCCCGACCCAGGGATCAAACCCAGGTCTCCTGCATTCAGGCGGATTCTTTACCATCTGAGCCTCCATGTATAAAGGAAAGAAGGAAAAGATACTAGCGTCCGCCTGTTGTAGTTCCGGTCACCCGGCGTTGGCGAGGGGCCTCGCCCAGTCTGTCCATCACACCTTGGTGAGGAAGGCAGGAGGCAGGGAGGGAAACCTGGGAAGGGAGGATGGGCCGGGCGGAGGAGAGGGAAGAGGAAGGCGGACAAATGGGGGGTGGCGGGGTGCGGGCAGGTCCAAGGCAGGAAGGGGAAGATCAGCGCAAGAAGCAGGAGAAGCAGGCACTCGGTGGCGAGCAGCACCGCGGAGCTATTTTTGTGAACCAGCTGCTGCTGATTTGCATATTCAGCATCGCTGTGCATCCCGAGGTCGGAAGGCCCCAGCTCCTGAGAGGAGGAAGCGGAATTCATCAGGGCCGCCTTCTGGAAGGCTCTTCAAGCACTCTGCGCCCAGCTCTCCCCACCTCAGGAAAAGCGAGGGGAAGGGGAGAGCCAGCTCCTCCTCCAGCGGGGGCGCCCCCCGCCCCACTGCTTCTCCCTGGGCGTCTGGCTCGGAGTCCCCAACCCCGAGAGGGAGGGAAGCGGGAAGGGGCTCAGGCTAGTGAGGCAAATCCCCAGGAATTAACGCAGAGGAGCTCGCACCTCAACAGGGAACGGAGTCGGAAGGTGTCGTAGGAGAGAGATCAGATGCCTCACCCTTCGTCTCAAATCTCTGAGTGCAAGCAAGGAAGGAAAGCAGGAAGGAAGACAAGGAGGGAGGGAGGCGGGAAAGGAACGGGGTTGGTTTACAAGCGAGCTCATGCACTTGTCACTGCGTTATCCTTCAGCAGAATCCCCATTTGTATTGAGTAGACAAAGTGTGACTTAGCTCGGTTACCTGCCCGTAGTCACACATTGGGAGAAGGAAATGGCAACCCACTCCAGTGTTCTTGCCGGGAGAAGCCCTGGACGGAGGAGGCCGGTGGGCTGCCGTCCATGGGGTCGCACAGAGTCGGACACGGCTGAAGCGACTTAGCAGCAGCAGCAGCCACCCATTAGAGGCAGATCTGTGGTTTGAACCCGGAGCGCTCTGAGTCCATAGTGTATAATCCCAACTCTTGGGTTGGCCAAAAAGTTCGTTTGGGTTTTCCCATAAGATATTACACCCAAACGAACTTTTTGGCCAACCCAATGTTATACTGAAGTGACAAAAAAAAAAAAAAAACCCACACAACAGGGAATAAAGGAGAGTCTGAGCACTTGAGATGGGAACAGGAACAAGAGACTGTCTCATGCCCCACGCTATATCCCTCCCTCTTTCCTTTCTTTCCCGCTAGCCTGTAGTAGACCAATCTGGGGAGTTTCTTGGAGCTCCTCTATCCACCCCGCCCCCCAAACCTTTGCTTACGTGAAGTCTTGATGTGTCACGGCAGGAACTCTGATCCCAACTCCATGTGACCTCTTGTTTCAAGTCCCACCATCAACTCGCTGATTTCACTTCCGTGTTTATCTATAGACAAGACACTGTTCGCCCAGCCTGAGGACCGGGTCCCCTTGGGACATCTGTCAGAGGGCCGCCCTTGGTCCACCCGGATGCGGTCTGCAGTAATAAGAACAGGGAGTCCAAGCAGGAAAACCAGATGCCACAGGCACGCCAGGAGGGATAGAGAGGGTTACAGGGGACCGACGATCGGCTGCTTCAGAGGTTCACCCTTAAAGGATGCCCGCTCAGGGCATCCTTTGCTGAAAGCGGGAATACACTGTCTGAGCTCAAGTTCCTCTGAAGGGGCGAATAAGCAGCGGAGCACTTTAGACCCCTTGCCCAAAAATATCTCCTCTGCCTGCCTGCCAGCCTGGTGCCTGAAGATCTACCCTTAAGGATTCCCGAGGCACCTGGGACAGGTCACTTAGCCTCCTTCTGCATGAAAAGCATAAAAGGCAGCCCTAGACGTTTTGCCCCAGTGAGAGGCAGGACGGGGTACGAGTTGACCACATCTGTGCAGGTCAGTGTTGGAACAAAGCCTGCTGGTCATCTCCCCAGCATCCATCCTCCCCTTCTTCTATAAGCAGATGTCTTATCTGGGCTCAAGGCCACCCAGCCAAAAGCCGTCTTTCCCAATCTTCCCTGAAGCTGGCTGCAGCCAACTGCTTGGATTGAGGCCAATACGACCATGAGCAGAAGCCGTGGTCGGGCCCTTAAGTGGAAGAAGCTTGCTCTGCCTTCCCTTGGCTCCCACGACCGCAGCGATTCACTTGGTACTAGAAGCTGAACCAGCCATGTTAGTCACAAGATGGAACATGCGTCTTGAGGACGGCAGAGCAACAAGGTGGAACGTGCCAGGTGTCCAGGGCCCAGGGGCCACTGGGTCAGCCTTCAACTGTGGGTGCCCGCGTTGTTACTTCGCGTTGTTGTGTGGGTGAGACATAGACTTCCTTCTCTTGCCACTCAGCGTTATTGGCTGTTACCATATCACTCCAGGTCTTTCCTGGCCTCAGTTAGAAGGTCCTTTGTGCCCAGTGGCAGGCCATCTGGTAAACACAGCTTCGGGCCTTTCCCAGGGCTGGCGAGGAAAGACTGGGGCCTTGTAACCTGGGCACAGCTCCGACCTCCACTCGGAAGCCCACCCACTGAGACCTCTGCTTCCTCTTCCGGGGAGACAGTTTCCTGATCCCTAAATCAGGACTCATGGTCTGACAAAGGCTTGGGAGACCTTGGGAGACCTCTGCTTCCTCTGCCGGGGAGACGTGTTTCCTGATCCCTAAATCAGGACACGGTCTGACAAAGGCATGGGAGGTGTCTTTGAGGAACAAGAAATGTTTTAGGAGATATAGACTGGATGATAAAATGCTGGTATTTATGGGATATTTCACACAAATACAAGAACACTAGGAAATTTTTTTTTTCCAAACTTTATTTGTTTCGTATTGGGGTACAGCCGATTAATAACAATGTGGTAGTTTCAGGTGACCGGTAAAGGGACTCAGCCGTACACACACATGCTTCTATTCTCCCCCAAACTCCCCTCCCATCCAGGCTGCCACGTAACATTGAGCAGAGTTCCCTGTGCTATGCAATAGGTCTTTGTTGGTTATCCCTTTTAAATATGGTAGTGTGTACATGACCTTCCCAAAGTCCCTAACTATCCCTTCCCCTAGCAACCACAAGTTCGTTTTCTTAGTTTGTGAGTCTCTTTCTGTTTTGTAAGTAAGTTTATTTGTATCATTCCTTTTTAGATATCACATATAGGAGATCTCATGTGATATTTCTCCTTCTCTGTCTGACTTACTTCACTCAGTAGGACCCTCTCTAGGCCCACCCATGCTGCTGAAAATGGCATTATTTCATTCTTTTTAATGGCTGAGTAATGTTCTGTTGTACATATACACCACTTCTTCTTTATTCATTCCTCTGTCGATGGACATTTAGGTTGCTTCCTTGTTTTTGCTATTGTAAATGGGGCTGCAGTGGACACTGGGGTGCTTGTATCCTTTCAGATCCTGTTTTTCTCTGGAGAACACTAGGAATTTCAGATGTCAGTTTACACTGAAAAGCCCAAGACTGGGACTGCCCTGGTGATCCAGTGGTTAAGACATCACCTTCCGATGCAGGGAGTGTGGGTTCGATCCCTGGGTGAGGAGCTAGGATTCCATGTGCCTCGTGCCCAAAAAAAACGAATCATAAAACAGAAGCAATAGTGTAGCAAATTCAATGAAGACTTTAAAAATGGTTCACATCAAAAAATCTTTTAAAAATAAAGGATTCACAGTGTTCCGTGTAGGAAAGGCCGGTTCCCAGGCCCAGCGTTTCCTTCTTGTCTTTCACTCACCGCCTGACATATTTCAGGCACTTGTCCTGGTGGTGGTCAGTTTACAACCTCTTGTGCAAATAAAGCAGGAAGCAGCCCTGTGGAAGAAAGTATGGGGGAACCCGGCTTCAGCTTGCCCATGAGCTGTCTGGCTCAGCCTCCTGCGACAGATTCTCCGACCACCTCCACGCCCCCAGCCGAAACCTAAACATTTCAAGTCCTGGGGAAGACGTACCTGCTTAGCTGGGGTCAGACACGTGCCCATCCTTGGCTTTTCCTCAGAGTGGAGAAAGAAGTAGCTGGCTTTCCTCGGCTTCTCTGGCGAAAGAAGATGAGCACTGGGATTCATTGTCCCAACAGGATGTATAAGGATAGAGGGTTATGACACCAAGAAGATCTGGGAAACGATCTTGCAGAAAGCGGTGGATGCCAAGTGGCCAAGGAATGGAAGAGCACCCCTAGGTCCACCTCACCCTCTTGAGAACTAAAGTAAAATTAAATGAAACAAGAACAGAAGAATAAAACCCCAGAGAGAAGCTGTGGAGCCGAGGGAATTTCCTTTCTCCGGAGATATTATCACCGGTGGCATAATTTGATTTTCTAGCAATGCCTGTGATTTAATAAAGAAGAAGTCAATGCTGTTAGGAGCACAAGTCACAGGACGGCATCACCAGGGTATAACCTCACGGACATCCTTTGGAGGATCGCTCAGAAGGAGGGCTCAGTGGTAAATCCCCAGGTGTCAGAGCCAAGACGGGGACAGGCCCGCCCGGGGAGCAGCACTGGATACAGAACCGCGCCTGTGCTGTTCTGCAGACTTTACGCTCCCTGGCAAGTCTCCACCTGGACCTGGTGGGACCTCTCTAGAAGCCTAGTCTATCTCGTTACACACCTGAATGCCACTCAGTTGTTCTCGCAGACAGAAGGGACCGTGTTTCCTGTCATTACCATCTGGCCACCTGCTATGTGTCTCAGTAACACCTCCTAAAAAGATTCTTCTCCAGTATCCCCTGTGAATTTAGCAGAATAAAGAGGAAAACTATAGCTATAGCTAATCTGGCTCCGATTGGCTTTCCATCAAGGGATACTTCCGTGATGTGCCCCAGCATGGGGAAGCCGGGGCATCAGAGACCGGCAGAACTGGGAGAGTATAGGAAAGATGAGAATTCTTATCATTATACCTAAAGGGATTGTGGCCATGCACCGACCACTGTCCTAGTCACTTTAGAGGGACTGTCTCATTTCATCTTCTCCACAATCCTCTGAGTTGGGTAACATTACCTCCATTTATAGGTAAGAAAACTGTGACACATGAGTAATGTAAGCAGGTCACTCAGCTGGAAAACTGCAGTGGACCTGAGTCCAGAACAAGCTTGCCACGCCTCTGCAGAATTGCCACTGGAAGACGGTGGTGCACTTGGCATCTCGCAGATCCTTGGCTCAGACAGACGTGAGCATAAGCCGCCAGCCCTCGTCTGGTGGCGAAGGGAAGGAGGACAAGGGGAGGGGAAATGACCGCCTCGCTCTCCTGAGGACAGATGACCTCAGCACATGGACGGGGCAGTTTGGGCAGCTGCTGGCACTCGAGGGGGCCCCGCAGAGCAGCAGAGACTTCGGACATCATGGCTCTAACACTGACCAGGGCCGGGCGGGAGGCCAGTGGTCAGGGAGGCAGGAAAGTCTGAAACCAGCATAGACCGGTGACAGACAGGTGAGTAGGTAGATAACTGATTTATAGATGTATGAAAAATACAGAAACAGGGATAGTTGGGAAGTGGTAGATGCATAAGTGGGCTTCCCCGGGGGCTCAGTGGTGAAGAATCCAGCTGCAGTGAAGGAGCCACAAGAGACGCGGGTTTGATCCCTGGGTCGGGAAGACCCCCTGGAGGAGGGCATGGCAACCTACTCAGTATTCTCGCCTGGAGAATCCCATGGACAGAGGAGCCTGGCGGGCTACAGGCCATGGGGTCACACAGAGTCAGACAGGACTGAAGTGACTTAGCACACACACACGCAGATACACAGCAGATAGATGATAGATACATAGGTAAATATATACATACATAATTATAGATGATAGATACATAAGTAGATAGATACAAAAGTAGATAGATGATAAACATGGTAATAGATACATAATCAATAGGTGATAAATACATAAGTAGACAGATAATTGATACATATATATATGATAAATACAGATATCGGTATACTTGGTAGGTGGTAGATATGTAAGTAGATAGATGATAGATACACAGACAGATACAGAATTGATAGATGACAGATAGATAAATAGATGATAGGTACAAAAGTAGATAGATGATAGATAGACACACAGATAAATAGACAGATGACAGATAATTAGGCCAGCATGCCACATCAGAGTTCTAGCCATAGACACGGAGCCCCCAAGGAAGAGTTGAGCACGTGGATGGCGTGGACTGGTACAGCACTGCCAAGTACCGACCCATACAGCAGATGGGCCAGGCTGATGACACCTCTGGAACTTGGGTGGGGCTGAGCCTGTGGACAGGGGCGCGGGTGACTGCAGCCAAGGAGGGCTTGCAGCATGAGATTCCCCATCCAGGCGCCTCTGGGCTCACAGGTCAGCGTTGCTGTCATCACTCACGTTTACCGAGCGTTTACTCTGTGCACGGTTCAACATGCTACACGGCTGCCTTTGTGTCAAGCTGTAACAACAGGCATGGGCTGTCTATGTCATTCTAGGTCCTCAGATCGCAAGCAACAAAGCCCGTTGCCTTGTCCCACTGTCTGTCCCTCTCCTCACCCCCAAAGTCCTTGGAGGCCACACGTTTCAGAAAACCAAGGTTTAAAATGGCCCAACTTCCTTCAGACTTTGAGAAACTAAGAAACAGAGAACAGTTCAGAGCTTTCTGACATTCTCCTCCCAGGTTATTACAATCTTTACATCAGGTTCAAATAAAATTCCACACTTCTTTCATTGAAAAAAAGAGGAAGAAAGAAGGAAACTTTTATTGCATTAAGCCACTGAAGGCTCAGGATTAATTTGTTATTGCAGCTTTGCCTGACTAATGCAATACTCATGACCTCATAGGCTTGTTATGAGAAGCGAGTTTATGGATGTAGAGGATTTATAATCTTGCCAGCAGTTTTGTAAGCACTCCATAAATGCCAGTGAGTGTTCATATCACTCTTGGATGACAGAATATGATACTGATCTCCAGAGGACCTGAGCTCTTACTGATGTTGGCATGTATTGCCCCAGAAAAACATCCACACAGCTCCTGTTCATAACAGCACAGAGCTGGGGCTGGATTTGTATTTGCCAAAGGTTTTATTGGTTTTATTAAGAATTATACAGTAAATGCGTACTCTTGCAGTTGGAAAGGATCTTAAAGGTCACCCTGTCTCTCCTTCACCTGGGGCTTAACTCCCTTCCCCAACTTCCCTACTGAAGACTGAGACCCCGTGAGCCTTATCTGAACACGCAAAGAGTGCTTACTGCTGGAAAGTTCTTCCTGTACTTGCCTGAATCTATCTCCAGTAGCCGGTGCCCTGGCCAGTAGACCCTCCCAGCCCATCCAATGGCCCGAGGACCATGCACCCAATTCACTTGGCACACACTCAGTGACTTCCCACCTTGTACCTGCTTACCATGACCTCGGGCAAGTTACTCACCGTCTCTGAGCTTCCCATGTCTCGTGTAAAGAGAGTATAAGAGCACCTCATTTGTTGAGTTTCTGTGAGGATTAAACAGGCAGTATATACAGAGCCTGGCACATGGTGAGTGTTCAGTAAATATTTGCCTTGATTGTCACCACTGTGGTTGCAAAGTATTGGGGGAAATGGAAGCTGAGTCAGTATTTACAAGTCTGATGAGGACTCCGAAAGAGAAGGGATGGGGTTTCACAGAAACACTGAATGGATTCGAATTGGGTTGAATTATTCCACTGATGCTAAAGCTGAAACTCCAATACTTGGGCCACTTGATGTGAAGAACTGACTCATTGGAAAAGAACCTGATGCTGGGAAAGATTGAAGGCCGGAGGAGAAGGGGATGACAGAGGATGAGATGGTTGGGTGGCATCACCGACTCAGTGGACATGAGTTTGAGCAAGCTCCTAGAGTTGGTGATGGACAGGGAGGCCTGGCGTGCTGCAGCCCGTGGGGTCACAAAGAGTCGGACACAACTGAGCAAGTGGACTGAAATGAATTCCATATGAAGAGAAATGCCATTGATTATTCACGGATGCTCAGAAAGGCCTGGAAAAAAACAAGCCGAGAAAGCCACAGCAGAAAGCTTGCAGGTCTCCCTGAAGAGACCCCAAACACACAAGATGGGAGAGCTGTCCCTGCGGAGAGCAGCAGGATGGGGCCCTCAGCATCTGAGCCAGGAGAAGCTCAGGTCCAAGATCCAAGAGCAGGAGGCGGTGGTGGCCAGCTCCGAGCAGCTTAAAGGAGCAGGGCAGGACCAGTCCTGTGGACAGAAGACAGACAAGGCAGAAGGACCTTTAGCAATGACCTTGCATTAGCTTCCAGCTCCCTGACAAGGAAGTCAGCACGGGTGAGGGATCCTGGACAAGCAAAGCGATAGAAACCAGGTCCCCTGCATGCTCTCTGCAAACTGGGCTCCTGCTTCTGAACCACTGCTTCCCCGCGTGCCAACAGGGGAGAAAGCCTGGGCTTGAGGGTGGGCGGTTCAGAAATGAGGAAAGCACCCCGCCCTGCCCAACTCAGGGAGGGCACATGGGGGAGGCGGTCACTGCACTTCCAGCCAGTGCCCCTCCGAGCGTGATCTGCGCTGCTTTGTGGTTCTCTGGACACCTTCTCTCGGAGGAGAGCCCAGGAGGAAGGCGCTTCCTCCCCCTCGTGGGCTGCTCGCTGGCGGGTTCATCCTGGCCACAGCCCCGGGGGCGGGCAGCCCGCTGGCGGGTGGGTGGGCAGCGGGAGGCAGCTCCTCCTCTGAGTCACAGATGGTACCCCCACCCCTGCTTCTCTGCCAATTAGACCAAGAGCCCTGGCTCTCCATGGGAGACTCAGAGGACCCTGATAAATTCTGTTTAAAACAGGGGTTGGTTGTGGTTTTTTGTTTGTTTGTTTGTTTTTTCTGTTTGGGATTTTCTGTTAATGATCAGAAGGGAAACACCCTTTTTCCTTAAGGAGCTCAATCGCTAAATTGCTCAGAAGAAATTCCCTGCCCTCCACAAGGGTGCTGAATGGGTTAGGAGGGAAGAGGGGTTGTGGGATGGAGAAAGTCTACCCCAGGGCCACACTGACCATAAGCTGGCCCTGCTTTCCAGCTGTCAGCTCCCTCCAGCATTCAGGCCAGGCTGATGACAGTGACAGGTAGCCACGGTCCCCAACCAGGGACAGCATGACCCCACAGCTCCAGCAGAGTAGGGACACAGAAAAAACCACCACTCGGGTCTGATTCCCAACTCCCTCACGTAGAGTCTGTGTGACCTTCGATGAGTTACACCACCTCTCTGAGCCTCAGGTTTTTCATCTGCAAAGTGGAACCAATCATAATGACATAATAGGATTCCAGGGAAGATTAAAGAGAACAAACATATATTAAAAAGCTTCACATGGTGCTGAACCCAGCAGAAACACTCCAAATTAGGAGCTGTTAAAGTCCCTGTCTACCATGAATATGAGGTTGACTGTAGGAAGCTTGTCCTTTTCAAAGGAAATAAGGGGCCCAGATTGTGCGTCACTCTCTGGAGTGTTGATGGCTCAGCTCCTAGAATTCTGAAGACCAGCCCTTGGGAAAATGACAAGGATTCACCTCTGTCTCTCTCCGTGTTATTAATTCCTTGGGATGGGATGGCGGGGGTAGGAGGGAGTCTCAAGAGGGAGGGCATATATGTAAACATACAGCTGATTCACTTTGTTGTATGGCAGAAACTAACACAACATTTCAAAGCAATTATACTCCAATTAAAAATAAATAAGACAACTGTTATTAAAAAAAGACTCCTCTCTCGAATTGCTTTTTATTTCCTTTATTAAAACAGTATCAAATGTTGGTGCATGCATGCTAAGTCGTTTCAGTCATGTCTGACTCTTTGCGACCCTATGGACTGTAATCCACCAGCCCCCTCTGTCCATGGGGTCTCCAGGCAAGAATACTGGAGTGGGTTGCCATGCCCTCTTCAGGGGATCTTCCCGACCCAGGGATCGATCGCACATCTCTTATGTCTCCTGCACTGGCAGGAAGGTTCTTTACCACTAGCGCCATGTGGGAAACCCATCAAAAGCTGGTAGAGACCCCCAAATAGGTGGGCTGCAGAGTGTGGTCTGGCAGATGCCTTTGCTTCCTGATGGAGCAGAAGATGTAGGGAATAAAGCATCGTGAGGGCTCTGTGTGTGTGTGTGTGTGTGTGTGTGTGTGTGTGTGGCCAGGCTCCTGTGACCCACTCGCAGCATCTCAGCTGACATTTGCAAACAGAGCTAAATTGAGAGGTGTCACCTCCTCCAGCAAGGTCAAAAGACTGACGCCTGCCACCCCTGAGAGGTGGGAATTGCAAGCAGCAAACAAAATCACACTGCCACTTGGAAACCAGCCAACTGCTACAATCAGGGTAAAAATAATTGGAAAAATCAGTCAGGTGTGAATCAGATGCCGCGGCACCCAGCGGAGGTATGAGCGCGGTCGCCTACCCTCTCTGCCTCCGGGAGCCTCCTGCACTGCCCTCTAGGATGTGTTTCCTGCCGGGGGCTCTTCCAGCTGCCGCCATCCCCGACCCCTTCCCTGGCTGCTCCTTCCTTTCCCAGGCCCTCGGGTTTGGCCCTGGGCACCTTGTTACTCCCCTCTAGCTCTGGATTCCCTGGAGGGTTCATCCTTCCCTGGGATTCATCTCCATCCCACCCCAACCTCACTGCTGCTGACCACCAAGCTAGAACCTCCAGCCAGAGCCCTCCCTGCCCCCTGCTTCCCTCTTCCTGTGGCTCACAGGCTGCCTTCTCTTGTATATTCCTGAATAAGCCACACATCCACTGGTTCAATTCATCAACAAATAATGATTGACTATCTGCTTCATGCCAGGCCCTGAACTAGGTGATAGGGAGAGAGAAGTGAAATTTCCGTACTATTGGATACACAGAAAGGAAATTTTAGAGAAATCTTTAACTATTAAAATTGTGGAAAATATTATAAAGAATACTGCATGGCCTAACATGAACAAAATTGAGGGTTGAGGAAGGGGAAAAGTCTAGCTTTTATAATGGAAGACTGCTCTGAGCTGGTACTGTTGAAGCTAACAGCTAAGGGTGAGCAGGAGCTGGGTGTGCAAAGAGTGGGGAGAGACAGTTCCAGAAAGATGAAATAGCACAAGAAAGGCTCTCAACAATTGCTTTACAAAATAATTTGATTTGTGTGGAACATGAAATGGAGGGTCTCCAATTTGCTGACTACCGAGCAGAAGTTAAAAGCAGACAGAGAGTAACACGGTAACAAAAAAATATGCATCAGCCAGTCATCCAAATAATTACGTAAATTGTCCCAGCCCTGACATTTATCACCAGCCCTTCCCTTGGAGGTAAGTAAGTAGGAAAATAATGAGAAGAAAGTTATTTGGTAATTACCCAGCATGAATTATGACTCTGAGAGGCTATTTCCAGGGGGTATTTTAGTGTAATTTAGTTTAGCATTATCGGAGTTCAATTTAGAATGACATCATTGGTGCAGAAAAGCTCTAAAACCAGACTCAAAAGAACAGGAGTTCCATCCTGACATTCCTAGTTGAGTGATGATGGATCCTAACCCTGAAACAACTACCTTCTCTATGATGTGGGAATAATCATTCCTATTTTACCTACCTCCTGGAAGAGCTGGAAGAATCAAATAAGATGATGGATGTAGAAATGCTTTGCAAACTATAAAGTGTGGTCCATGGGAAGGGTCATTCTTCACGCCCTTCAGTGAGGTTCAAAGATCCCTTTTTGTCACTTCTAACAAAAGAAAAGCTAGCTCCAATTGGGGTAAGGAATGAAAAATTTACTGGCCACAGTAAAGAAAAAAATCTAAGATTAACAAGCTGTAAGTAGGGTTTGATCCAGGGGCTCAAATGATACCGTCTTTCCCAGATCTTTCTCCACCTCAGCTCCTCGCTTCTCCAAGCTGGCTGCCTTAGGCTCTCCATGGTGGTCAATGACTGCTCTAGACTTACACCCCACCCCTCCCCCAGGTTCAAATCCAGCAGGAAAATGAGAATGTCTCTCAACAATTCAAGAAGTTGTGAAAAAGATGTGGGCATTTATACAATGGGAAGTTACTCAGCCGCGAAATAGAGTGAAATAACACCACTTGCAGCAAACATGGATGGAACTAGAGATTATAACACTAAGTGAAGTAAATCAGACAGAGGAAGACAGATATCACTTGATATTGCTTATATGTGGAATCTAAAGATATTGTGCAAATGAACTTATTTACAAAACAGAAGTAGAGAAACCAATGTAGAGGACAAATTTACGGTTCCCAGGAGGGGAGGCGATAAATGGGAGACTGGGATTGACATATACACTCTCCTATGTGCATTCACGCTCAGCTGTTTCTGATTCTTTGTGACCCCATGGACTGGAGCCCGCCAGGCTCCTCCATCCATGATTTTTTCCAGGCAAGAACACTGGAGTGGGTTGCCATTTCCTCCTCCAGGTGATCTTCCCAGCCCAGGGACTGAATCCACATCTCCTGCATTGGCAGGCAGATTCTTTACCACTGAGCCACCTGGGAAGCCCAGTACACACTACTATATATAAAACAGATAACTAAAAAGAAAATCCTACTCAACACTCTGTAATGACCTTTATGGGAAAAGAATCTTAAAAAGAGAGGACATATGTATATGTATAACTGACTCACTTTGTTATACAGCAGAAACTAACATAACATTGCAAATCAACTGTACTCCAATAATTTTTTTAAAGGAAAGTTACAAGCCTCACTGGCCCCAGTGGGACTGTAGGACCACCCCTGCATTGACCACTCTGTCCAGGGAACAAGACCCTCCACAAGCCATGTCTGAGTCACATGCCCAACCCTCAAGCGAGAAGCAAGTGGACCAAAAGAAGGGGGAGGACAGATTTATAGAAAAAAATCAAGAAAGGAAGTTGGAGAGCAAAACAGTAGATGTCCACTCTCAACCCACATAATAGAGCCCTTTACAAAAAACTCCCAGGTCAGTCTTCAGCGTCTCCAGACCAACCGTGACTAAAGACTGTTGTGATTACAGAAGTGGAGATTCAGCTGCCTTTTTCACATTCAATCCAGAGTCACAATCATTTCTTCCACAAATGACGAAGTTCTTCTGTCATGTGATTTATGGTCTCTCTCTAGTCTCTCAATTCCCTCCTCTGGAAATCCTGTGAGCTTATCAACGTTTCTCCTCTGCCTCTTCAATTTACTTTCCGCTCCTTTGTAATTTTTGCTTGATGTTCTGGAATATTTTTTTAAATTTGTTGGAGTGTGGATGACTTCCAGTGTTGTGTTGATTTCTACTGTGCAGCCAAGTGACTCAGTTGTAGTTATACATGTGTACACATTCTTCTTCATGTTCTCCAATATTTACTCAGTGCTATCCTATGGATCATAAATCTCTTCTTTGTCTTCTTTCTGTTATGAGACTTCATGGATGCTCTTATAACTATCATTCACTGTTCCATTTTTTGAATGACATTATGTCACTTTTCTATAGAACATTCTTATGAGTCTACCCAAAGACACTAACTAGATTTTTAGAAGATTTTATTTCTTCTGCTTTACCTGTTTTGTATGTTTTTAGTTGTTCTTTACATCTTGAGAATGATCTTGGTGCATTTTTATTCTGCTTATTTGCTTTCCTGCTAGCTGGTTTTCTTTGTTTAACTGCTTCTACTACTAAATATAAGTCTCAGTTCATGTAAAAAAAAAAAAAAAATCCTACAGAAACTCAGAATGTGGAGCCTTCTCTGAAATCCCAAGAGTTCACCCTGCTCCTGACAATCTCATATTTCCTTTCAGAGCCAGTCTACCTCCCTCTCCTCCAGGCTAAGTCCTGCCAGCCAGGAGCTGACTGCTGCAAGGACCTGTGTTGTAAGTTTCACCCACTTCTCCTACAAGCATGGATTCCATCCATTAATCAGCAATGTTGATTCTAAGTCTCTTTTGACGCTGACTTCTCTCCTGCCCCTTGGCTTTCTTGCAGGCATTTGAATTCTCCAGGTGGTTCAGTGGTAAAGAATCTGTCTGCCAATGCAGGAGCCACCAGAGACACTAGTTTGATCCCTGGGTCAGGAAAATTCCCCTGAAGAAGGAAATGGCAACCCACTCCAGCATTCTTGCCTGGAAAATTCCATGGACAGAGGAGCCTGGAGGGCTACAGTCCATGGCATCGCAAAGAGTTGATCACAACTGAGCACACACGCATGCACGGGAATATAAAAGATGTAGTGGTGCATTAGCAAATGATTAATGTGCTTTGGGGGCTTTTGCGGGGTGATTGAGGGTGTGTGGTGGGGGAGGGTGGGTCTTGATGAAAGCTTTATAGGGGAGAACTGAACTGGGTCTTAAGCAATAATTAAGAATTTGCTAGAGCAAGAGGAGAGAAGATCATTCCAGGCATGAATCTTTAGATCCAAAGCTATTTTGATCTCTTGACAAAAAAAGAAAACTCTTTTCTCAACCCAGAATTTGCAAACCAGTGGCCCACAGATAGATCAGGCTGACAGATGTGTTCAATTTGGCCCATGCAGCATTTTGTAGAATTTAGTTGCCAACATTTAAAAATGGTGAGCTTTTACATAAGGATCTGGGTTTCCAGCTGCTCTTGAAAACTCAGGAGTTCCGGCAGCCCTGGACCCGAGTCCCTACGGGGATAGCAACTGACTGAGTTGAGTGGCACCTGCCCTCTTAAAACACGATCTGCTGACCTCCTGGTTCTCACAAGTCATTGCCTGGCCTGTTGGTATTTGAGTTTGTGACCCTGTCTCAACCCAGTCAACTGACCATTGACTCTTGAGACCATCTCCCATTATTATTATCATTATGTCATATTATTGGAGAAGGAAATGGCAACCCATTCCACTATTCTTGCCTGGAAATTTCC
This sequence comes from Dama dama, assembly GCF_033118175.1. Taxonomy (NCBI): domain Eukaryota; kingdom Metazoa; phylum Chordata; class Mammalia; order Artiodactyla; family Cervidae; genus Dama; species Dama dama. Next base: position 80,971,197 of record NC_083681.1, read on the forward strand.
ATGGACAGAGGAGCCTGGTGAGCTACAGTCCATGGAGTCTCAAAGAGTCAGACACAACTGAGCATGCACACATGTTTTGTCATATCATATCATATTCAACAGTCTAATCTGTTTACATTACTACTTAAAAGTCTCCACTGATTCTCCAAATCAACAGAACAAAATCTGAATACCCAAGGCAGACTAGATTGACCTCTACCTTGGCCCCAAATCCTCCACTCTGAATTTTTACCATTTCCTCATCCCACTCTTTCCCACCACTACATTCTCTTCACACATGTTGTCCCTCTCAGCAGCATTTCTGGGAGAGCTCTCCACTGGTCAAATTCCCCTCCGCCTTCAATGTCCAGCCAAGAGATCCCCGCCTCTCTGTAGACCACCCTGAAGGTGAAAGAGAAAGAGTCAGTCACTCAGTCATGTGCAGTTCTTTGCAACTCCATGGACTGTAGCCCGCCAGGCTCCTCTGTGCAGGGGATCCTCCAGGCAAGAGTACTGGAGTGGGTTGCCTTTCCCTTCTCCAGGAGATCTTCCCATCGCAGGGATCAAACCCAGGTGTCCTGCACCGCAGGGAGATTCTTTACCATCTGAGCCACCAGGGAAGCCCAGGCCGCCCTGCCCCTCCTAGCAAAAACCGCCTCTCCTCCTCAGGGTTCCTCAGCGGCACTGTGCTCCTACCTCAGCTCTGCCTCCTGCCATGTTTTTCTCCGATTATCTGTTTACAAGCCTGCCTCCTCCACGCGCACCCAGACTGAGATCCTTGAAAGCAGAAACCCTGTCTGATTCATCTTTGTAAATTCAGTGCCTTTCCGTATACCTTGGCAGATATCAGATACTCAATAAATTCTTCTTAAATGAATGAAGAAGGGAACAAACACACCGGGAACAAATTGGCTTGTGTCCATGGAATGTCACACCTCAGCAATTGTAATGAAAGAAATGCTTTCCACTGAAGCTTTTCTGTCTACTCTGCCACAAGGAGCCCCCTTCTCTGGAGGCTGGTAGAAACAGCAGTTTCTGAGAGATCTTAGGTGAGTTATTAGAGGAAGCGAGGAGGAAGGTCGGATCCCTCGGGTGCAGACGTAGAATTACAGAGCCAGAGAAATCCTCAATGCTGGTCTCTGACTTTCTGGCCCCTGGCAGCTGCAAGCACTGAAGTTCTTGAAGTAGTGGCTCAAGCCCTAATGCCAACTCTCATCCTGGCAGAGAGTAACTCCGCAGCTGAGACCCCCTCAGAGAAAAGGTCAGGATAGGTTATCCTGTTCTCATTCGGTTCCAGCCACACGTCGCCTATGACTAGCTTTTCTCCTTGAAAACATCAAGCATCCTCCTGCAAGACCTTTGCACATTCTATTCCCTCCACTTGGAATTCTCTTCTCTTGTATCTTTACAGGACATACTCCTTTCCTTTATTCAGACTTCAGAGCACATTTGGGGTTTCCAGATAGCACTAGTTGTAAAGAATCCACTAGAGAAGCCAACGCAGGAGACATAAGAGATGTGGGTTCAATCCCTGAGTCAGGAAGATCCCCTGAGGATCCCAGCATTCTTGCCTGGAGAATCCCCCTGGACAGAGAAGCCTGACAGGCTACAGTCCCTGAGGTCACAAAGAGCTGGATGTGACTGAAGGACTGAGCATGCACGCAACAGCACATTTAATCTGATTAGAAAAGCCTTCCCTAGTCAACTAAACTCTTCTTCATGCCTTGTCACTCCTGATCCTCTGCACTGCTTCAAGCGAGAACTTATAGGAACCAGAGCACTAAGGACCAGAGTGAGCCAGGACCTCAAGTCCTCAAGACTCTCCCCTCTCTCCTCTTCACCTCTTAGGTTGGGCTTGTTCTACTGAGCGCCATTCTTTTCTTCCTTTACATGGAGGAGCAGTCATGAGTCACATCCTTCATGCTCATAACTGAAAAGAGAAGGGGCCTTTCCACTCATGTGGGTGAGGATAATCTCAAAGAAATAATGTTTGGCCTGGTTCGGGTCACATGCCAATTTCTAAGCCATCACCACTGCAAGAGGATGTGTGTTTTTGTTGGTCAGGTCTGGGTCAGGCCCCAGGATTGGCTCTGACAGGGTCTGTATGGTTCATCCCCCAACCTGTCACTATGGCCAGAGGGAGAAAACCTCAGACCTGTTGAGACTCGGAGCCAGGAGAGGAGCGAGGTCCATCTGAACCATGTGGTTAAGGATGGGTGAGTGGAAAATCAAGGTGTGATTGCCCCCATGATAGAGGAGACAGACAGACATTGGGCAGATACGTGTATCAGACACGTGACTTCACCATCCTCAAAGCACTTGCTCTCAGCCTTTATTTACTCCACTGGACCCTCACACCAGTTCTGTACAATCACTCAAGAATTTTGAATTACCCCAGGGGTGAACCTCAAAATACTGAACAACCAGTATGATGTGAGCACTGCCCAAGAAGAAGGGACCTCTTAGTCATTTGGAGAGAGGGTGGGGGTCTCCTCACTACCCTGGGGAAGTGGGGACTGGTGGCATAGACTCGATGACTTATAAGAGACAGGAATTATTTCTCACAGTCCCGGAGGCTGGAAGTCCAAGACCAGGGTACGAGCATGGTCAGATTCTGATGAATGTCTCCTTTCAGGCTGCAGACTGCCGACTTTTCACTGTATCCTCCCAGGGCAGCAAAAGGGCTAACTCGTCTCTGGTCTCTTCTTCCGGTTCCAGTTCAGTCACTCAGTCGTGTCTGACTCTTTGTGACCCCATGGACTGCAGGATGCCAGGCCTCCCTGTCCATCACCAACTCCTAGAGCTTGCTCAAGCTCATGGCCATTGAGTTGGTGATGCCATCCAACCATCTCATCCTCTGTCATCCCCTTCTCCTCCCACCTTCAATCTTTCCAGCATCAGTGTCTTTTCCAAAGAGTCAGTTCTTGGTATCAGGTGGCCAAAGAATTGGAGTTTCAGCTTCAGCATCAGTCCTTCCAGTGAATATTCAGGACTGATTTCCTTTAGGATGGACTGGTTGGATCTCCTTGCAGTCCAAGGGACTCTCAAGAGTCTTCCCCAACACCACAGTTCAAAAGCATCAATTCTTATAAGAGCACTAATATCATTCATGAGGGCTCCATCCTCATGATGTAATTACCTCCCAAAGCCTTTCCTCCAAATGATATCACATTACAGAGTTAAGACTTCAACATATTATTAGGGGAGAGGGGACATAGACATACAGTCCACAGCAAGACTCTAGCTATGAACCGTGGGGATACCCATTCTGGCGAACAAGTGTGAAACAGTAGCCCGATTATCTTTACTTTGAGGGCTCCCCGGGTGGTGCTAGTGGTAAAGAAACTGCCTGCCGATGCAGAAGATGTAGGAGACAAGGGTTCACTCCCTGGGTCAGGAAGATCCCCTGGAGAAGGAAATGGCAACCCACTCCAGTATTCTTGCCTGGAGAATCCCATGGACGGAGGAGCCTGGCTGGGTACAGTTCACGGGGTCCAAAAAGGGTCAGACATGATTGAAGCAACTTAGCACACATCTTTATTTTACCTTCATGCTGAAAACAAGAGAGATGTTTGGCTTTGTGCCTAGACAGATGGCGAATCTGTGGCAAGAACTCGAGACCCCTGGCACCAATTCTAGGCTTCTTCCACTGTCCTAAACTACCCCCTGTCCTCAACCATCGGGAGGGGAAGTGAGACAGGATGGAGGAAGCCCGAGAAGAGTTGCTATTATGATCCCAGCAGAGTGGAGGAAGAAGCCAGCATGCCACAGCACACAGGGAGGGCTGCTTGGTGGGTGCCACAAAAACCTGGAAAGCAGCGCCTGCCAGACAGCAAGGATGGGGCGCCGCCAATGGGATGGGAGTCTGCAGCCAGGATGGCAGATGCCAGGAGGGCTGCAGCTATTCTGGGCCTTGAGCTGTGGCTGCTCCCTCACCCAGGCCCTGCCAGTCCCCACAGCCCCAGGGGAGTGGGGAGACCCCCACCCTCTTTCCAGCTCCCTATAGATGGAGCGTCTGAGACCTGAGACTTCAGAGGCAGGAAGCCAGGCCAAAGGGAATCAGCCCCTCACAAAACAAACATGATTCAACATCATCTCACAGCATGGCAAATGCTTAGTCACTGTCCTTATTAGAACTTTAAATCCACCCAGTCTACTTGGAACTCATCTCGTCCAAATGTCCCACACTATTAGATAAAAAACTGAGGGGACTTGTCTGGGGGTCTAGTGGTTAAGAATCCGCCTGCCAATGAAGGGGGTCACGGATTTGATCCCTGGTCTGGGGAGATTCCACATGCCAAGGGACAAGGAAGCCTGTGGGCCACAACTACTGAAGCCTTCACACCCTAGAGCCAGAGAGCTCCGCCACAAGAGGAGCCATAGCCCTGAGAAGCCCACTGGCTACAGCTTGAGAGCAGCCCTCAGTGGCTGCAAGGAGACAAAGCCTACGTGCAGCAACACAGACCCCAGCGAAAAATAAGTATTAATTAAACTTGTTGAAAAAAAGAAAGAAATTGAGGCCCAAGAAGAGACTATTTCATGCCTCAAATTTGAAGCAAATCTGAAGGAGAATTGGGCATTGCCTAATATCTCAACTTGGGACTCCTTCACACTGGGTTGCCCAAGATTGGGAAAGCATCCGGTTCTATTCTTGGGGTCATCCTCCTTCCATTTCACGGGGCCAGCTGGGCTGAAGTTAAAGCCCCGTGTCCCCCCCACCCCGGTAAGGGCTGTGCAGCGGTGAAGGCCTGAATTCCGGCTCCACCCGCTTCCACGTCCTCAGGCGCCATCTTGAGAACCAGGCCATCTTGAGGACGGCGCCATATTGAGGACCGCGCCATACTGAGGACCTGGCCATCTTGAGGACAGCACAGTACAGGCTTGGCCCCGCCCCTCTCTCTCCGGGACTCAGAGCGCCATCTTGAGGACCATGCCATCTTGAGGACCACACAGTGCAGGCTTGGCCCTGCCTTTCTCTCTCCCGGACTCAGAGCCTGAGCCAGCCCACAGCGTCCAGCCCCACATCTCCACCGTGATGTGGTCCCTCTCAGCTCTCCAGGCGAAAGGCACCACCGGAGCAGAAGCATCTGAGCCCCACATGTCTCTCCTGGAAAGAGAAAAACCGAAGAAAGGGGGAGAAAGCAATCCCTCCTCTTCTGCCTCTGGCAGAGGTCTCCTTTCCGTTGGCTCCACCTTCTCAGCCTGAGAGGGCACCACGGCTGTGTCACGTGGTTCTGTCGTGCCCTCTGTGTTCAGTTTTGTGGTTCGGGCCACAGGCTCTGGAATACTAGGTATACCATTGACTAGGTGCGCAACCTGGACAGTTTACTTCACCCGTCTGTTTTCTCATCCGATAAATGAGACTGTGGGGTAGGATTAACCTCTGAGGTTTGGGAGGTCGTCATGATGTAAAGGATTTGTCTCTGTGCCTAGGATAGAGTCAGCCCTGGGTGCTTCTTAGGGATCGGATGACATCAATGGCCACACGACCTGGAATGAAGGGGGACTGTCACCGTGGCCACCACCGCCTTCCCAGCTCCGGTAAGACCATCCCAATCCCTGAGTATGCCAGGAGGCCGCCTCAGATTCCTCTCATCTCCCATCAATTTCTCTTTCCAGAAACATCCAGTTTAGTGATGAATTAAATAAATATCTTGTCTAATTATTCTGGGTTTGTGTCAGTCTTGTCTCTTCATCTAAAACCCTGAACACCTATCAGGCGAGACCAGTAGGTTTTCTTCTCTCCCCGGCAGTGCAAAGCCCAGGCCCAGGGATATAGGGGTTCTGGGAAAGTTAGCAATTAGATGAGTGAACAGCTTGGTAGCTTTTATGGGAATGGAGTGAAACTATCTGTATGGATCTCATCTCTTGCTCCTGTGATCTGTATGGCAGAGTACATCCCTGAGGTCCTCGGCCAGACCTGGAAATCTGTCACATGAGAGCTCCAGCACGTCGCATCCATAACCCAAAGAAGACAGAATCAGCATCATATGGACAAAGCACTCAGCAGCTTATGAAATGGCCTCAGCAATTCACTGATCGAGGAAGTACCTTTCCTCATCTCTCCAGAGGGATGCCAAGGATCTGAGGGCTTGGAAGAACAACCCTCCCTCACACTGCTGGTAAGGGGCAGTTCAGAGATCGCTGCCCAGTGCTGCTGGCCCTAGACCTTGAACTTTGCCCTCTCAACCAGCTGCCTCATAGGGAAGTCACACTGGCATGACTCCTACTTAGCCACAAGTAGACTCCACGACCCCTCCCCCTCAACCAGGCAGGAGCTGCCAGGGGTGGCTTTGCTCACTGTATGCTTCCCTAAGGCCCACTCCACTGGAATATTTACGGAAACCTAACACAGTATGAAAGAACATCCCTGTGACTGGCACCGGGACATATTGCTGCCCAATATCTCCCTGTCCCAGGGCTCACATCTCCTCCAGAACAGGCTTAGAGCAGACCCAGGGGAGGGGAGATGCACCCAGAAGGTGGTTCCCCCTCATAGTCATTCACCCAAAAAAATGAGCCTCTGCTCCACGTGCTGATCCCATGGAACACCATCCACCTTCCATAGAGAAGGAGATTCAGGAAGACAGTGTGGGCTTGGGCTTTGGAAAGAGAGTGATCAGGTTGCAGTTCTTTCCCTGCTGCTCTACGAGCTATGAAATTTCAGGCAGGTTACTCAATTTCTTTGCTCTTAAGTTTCCTTCTGGCTGGAAGAGGGGGCTATCATACTTCTGTTTCAGGTTATCTTGAGAATTTTCAAAGGTGGCATTTGGAAAGTACTGAACACAAAGTGAGTGTTTAATGAGTGATGGGTATCAGTTCTTCTACCCACTAGCTAAGCTACCTTCCGCAAATTACCTAATTCATCTGGGCCTCGGGCTTCCCTGGTGGCTCAGTGGTAGAGAATCTGCCCTCCAGTGCAAGAAATGCTGGTTCAATCCCTGGGTTGGGAAGATCCCCTGGAGGAGGAAATGGCCACCCACTCCAGTATTCTTGCCTGGAGAATCCTACAGACAGAGGAGCCTGGCAGGCTACAGTCCACAGTGTGGCTAATAATTGGACATGACTTAGTGACAAAACAACAACAACAATCTGGACATCAGGGATTTTAGTCTGTAAAATTGTGATTTGATGGGAAAAAAAAAGAAAGAAAGGAAAGGAAACACCTCCTTCACAAGGCTGCCAGAAGAACAAGATAAGAACATCTATGCAAAGCTCTTAATGGAGTGCCTGGTGCAACATAACTGGTCAATTTCATTTGTGTATTGCCATCCCCAGGGACAGAGAACTGGACAATAACAGAGTTATAACCCTTGGCAAGGTCTTCTGGGGCTAAGCCAGTATAGTCTGGGAGATGAAAAAGAAAAGGAATCAGCATTGGTGGCTTCCCCGACATGGGCAAGAACAAATTACTTCAAATATGGCAATTTTTCTGTGCCTGAAACAAGAGCTCAATCTTATTTCTTTGTCCAAGTGGACAGGTAATACAGAGCAAGAGGGCATAGGTCCCAAAGGTGGACATGACCTCACTGCAGCACCAGGGTATTTCCAGGTGACACCTCGCTCATCAGGACTCACCCTATAACTAGGTCTTATTTCCCAGAGCCTGGGAAGGAAGCTGGCAGCTTCTCCCAATCCAAGTGACTCATCTCTTCTTCCTTCATCGTGGCAGCTCCCCTTTTCCAGAGGAGCCCAGAGCAGGATATGGGCCCCCTCTCACCCATCCTCTTCTTGGAATTCTAAACGATGCCTGGGAGAAGGCATCTGCCCCAAATGAGTGGGTCAGAGGAGTGATTCAGAGTCAGCTCTGGTTAATAGGAGTGGCTTTTTGGTCTGGCTGTGGAGTCCGGCCTGCTAAATGCATCTGGACAGTATCAGAATCACAAAAGGAGGAGATCTGGGAAGGGCTCAGGGCCAGCAGACACTCCCAAAGAAAGGAATATGTAGGGAACCAGCCAGGCAGGGGTGGTGATCTTCAAAATGAATGATTTTATATTAACTATATTTTTTCACATGTCTCTACACAGCTAGAGGAGATAGTGCTGTTGTTTAGTTGTGTCCAATTCTTTGGGACCCCATGGACTGTAGCCCACCAGGCTCCTCTGTCCATGGGATTTTCCAGGCAAGAACACTGGAGTGGGTTGCCATTTCCTTCTCCAGGGAGTCATCCCAGACCGGGGATCAACCCACGTCTCCTGCATTGGCAGGTGGATTCTTTATCACTGAGCCACCTGGGAAGAACAGAGAAGATAGAGGGGTAGGCTATCAAGTCAAAGGAAATTTCTAAGCAGAGCATTTTCTATAGGTCACGGCCAGACCAGTGTGATCATGCACCATCATCAAAGAAGTCATAAACGGCTGGACACCTTGAGCTGTCATTACTGCAGAGTTGTTTTTACAAGCCCACTGTGTACATGGCGCTGCCCTCCTGACTCAGATTCAGACTCAGGAGAAATAACATCTTCCTTATTGTTGCCTCTCAGTTCATTAAAATCTGTATTTCATATATGAAGTTAGTTATCTCACCTGAGAGAGGCGAGGGCTATAAAAGCATCTGAGGAGTAAAACGACACTGCAGAATGTTAACAATAAATAGCTTGCAGAAGCACAAAAAAGAGATTATCTAATAAGGTTGATACCTATAACTCAAAAACAAATAACCAAAGTCAGTGAGCTTATAAAGAATGCCGCCTCGCAGGGCACAGGAGGGGGGCCCTCAACATCTCATCTAGCTAATGCACAGAGGTCTCCCCGACTCCCCACCACCACGCTAGCACAGAGCCCTGCTCTTAACTCCCTGGACCTCCCTGTATCTTCTCTTCGAAGAGCTTTTCGTCTTTACAATTATTTTAAGTTTTTTTTCCCCTGCATCCCTACCTCCCCAAGCAGAGACCTTGCTTGTTTTCTTGACTGCTGTATTTCCAGGGCATAGCATGTTGTCTGGTACACAGTATGGGCTCCATAGATATTTGATGGCCAATAAGACCACTCGTTCTGAATCCTTTTAGGGAGGACTAATAGGCTTCCTTGATGACTCAGCAGGTAAAGAATCTGCCTGCAATGCAGGAGACGCAGGTTTGATTCCTGGGTGGAGAAGCTACCCTGGAGCATGAAATGGTAACCGCTTCCAGTATCCTTGCCTGGAGAATCTCTTGGACAGAGAAGCCTGGCAGGCTACCCAGTCCAGAGTGTCGCACAATCAGACACAACTGAGTGACTGAGCACACAGCAGACGTATGTCCGTAGCCACCTGCTTCCACCGTCCCCTTCTCAGCGGCCGTGTGGACGGAGAAACTGGGGGGTTCCCTTCTGATCCGGCAGCCCAAGTTCTCGCTCTTTGTAGCTCTGAAATCTCAGGCAAGTTGCTAACTGCTGCCCCGGTGCTCCGGTTTGGTTTTCCTCACGGCACTATCATCATGCCCTGTTTCGCCTGTGTGTGTGCTCACTGTCTCCAACCAGAAAGCGAGCACCAAGGGGTCGGGGACTGTGGTTTGTTCCCAGCTAAGCAGCGGCCGTCACCACGTGCAGTGGCAGCCGTCACAGCCACTGACCGGTCAGCACGGGGCTGGCCCGTGTGCTGAGCAGGTGCACGCTTCCCGTCTATCAAACCTAGAACGGGGTTTGGAGTGCAGTAGGTACCCAACAAATGGGTCAAATAAGTAGATGGATTGCAGTCACCCTGTCTATAAAACAGGGTATTTTAGCTATCTGGTGTACATGGGGTCCTTTCAGCCCCCCATGCAGGCCCGCTCTGGCCAACTAAGGAAGCAGCCAGACCCTCTGCTCTGGCCCCCAGCATCTCTCCCACCACAGCAAATGTGACCTCTCTCAACAGGATCTCAAAGTGACAGCATCAACTGTCTCCACCTCCTACTCTGGGGACATGGAGCATACAGTCCAATCTGTAATTTCACCCTTTACATCCATCTCTCTCTTGCCATTGCCACCAGGGGTAAAGAGCCGTATTCCTAGACATTCATGCTCCAAGGACTCATGCGGTTCCCACGGTTATTATATACTAAAGACTTGTGAAAAACATAAACAAAGCTCTTCCCCTGTCCACAGGTTGCTTACAGTCTAGCAATGCAAACAGATAAGTGAATATACCATTACATGGAGAACTCCTGAGAGAAGAGAGCTTAAGAAAGCAAGGAGTTGCAGTTGCTAGCAAATTTTAATAAAGTTAACTTTTCAGGGACTTTCCTGGCAGTCCAGTGGTACCGATGCAGGGGGCACGGGTTTGATCCCTGCTGGGGTAACTAAGATCACACATGCCATGCGGCCAAAACATAAAATAATAAAATTAATAAAACTAACTTTTCAGATAGACGCACTTGATAAGCTCTACGTTTTCTATCAATAGAATCAATTCAGAGTCTCATAGCTGCCTGGAACTTGCAGGATGGCAGCAATGATTCCAGGAAAGACCTGGCCAACAGAATCTTGCGTAATAAAAGGAACACCCCCTGCCCACCCCTCATCCCTTCTGTCCTTGCCTCCCCTCCCCACTTCCCTGCCCTCAAGATGGGGGCAGGGGCAGGACAGAGAACAGAAGCCAGGCGCCGATCACACTGTATGAACACACCTTGTCTTGAGACAGTCACTTGTGAGATTCTGCTCTTCATGTCTCCGAAGTTTGCACACCACCCTCTCGGTGCCCGGCGCCCCTCGCCCACACAGTTCCATGCACACACGTGAGCACACGCACACACCTCTGAAGTGGCGAGGAACAGTGCAGGATGTTAACCTCCAGCTCCAGCAGCATGTGCGGAAGGTCACCAAGGCAGGGAGCAGAGATCAACTCAAGGACGGGCCCGGGGATCCAGGAGCCGAGAGACAGGAATTGTGAGTGGTTCTCGGTTCAGAGGATGGGCTTGGGTTGTTGCCTAAGAACAGTGCTGTGGTCTGAGGTGGGTGCCCTGCTCACCCCCACCACCCCTCTCCCAAAATAACAGCAGTAGCTTAGTAGTAGTAATAATTCAGGTGTGCTGAGAGCTGACTGTGTGGCAGGCACTACGAACCATTTTACGTAAGTCATTTAATTCTTATAATAATCCTGGGTCCAGTTTATGACTATTATTACTCCACAGCCCTAATGTAACCACTATGTTACACAGCCTCCCGCCATGTAATATTAATTACATGTAAGAGTGCCTCCAGGTTAAGTCAAGAGATTTTAAAGTATGAGGCAGAGAAGACCTTCAATCCATTTTATATAGTGTGACTAATAGTAGTGGTAATGGCTAAATAATGGAAGTTTTAGAAAGAACCAAAAAATAAAATAATAAAATTGCCAGATCAAAGAGACCAGCAGTTTCTTAAGCCAGGTTCCACATACATCACCTCTCTCAGGTCTCCTGGTAGCCTCTTTCAAAGCTTTGGGTACAAACTAAAATCAAGCCCATTTTAGAGATGAGCAAACTGACCACCAGAAGGACGAGTAAACAGCCTAAGGACACAGAGCTAGTGAACGGTGGAGTCTCTACGCGTTAACTGTTGCTCTGCTTTATTCAATTAGCACAATTCTACATGCTTTCCAGGCAGCAGCATTACCCATCAGGGCACCACAATTAATCCTGTTCTCCATGGCATTTCCTTCCTATTAATATGATGTTCGCTTGGCACCTCCTGTTGCTGGGCATTCATGTTTTCTCCATGTTTCATTATCGTAAATATCCCTGCTATGAATTTTTTGCATGAAGTAATTTCTTCCTAATTGCCAGATCAAAGAGACCAGCCATTTCTTAAGCAGATCTGAGCCAATGCCCAGGGCCTTCAGGAAGAGTTCAGGTACCTGGCCCCCCCATACTAAACTCACAGAATGTTACAGATGTATTTACTGTTATTCATGGAACATATTAGCACAAAATGGGGATTGTTTTCACGCATTTAAGTGCTAGCCAAACAATGCCTTTTTCCACACGATGTTTGTATTAGTCCTCTCGGCTGATAAATTTCCACACTCAGAGTGGCTTAAAAGTACACATCCATGTATTAAAATCCTGGCACAACACAACTGGGCCCTCTGCCCTGGGTATTTCACGGGGCTGACATCAGGGTGTTGGCCAGCTGCGTTGTCATCAAGAGCTGCAGATCATCTTCCAGACTCATCGGCAGAAAGCAGGTCCTTCCTGTTGTAGAATCGGGGTCCCCATTCTCTTACTGGCAGTTGTCCAGGAATCAGTCTCAGCAACCAGAGGGCTCTTAGGTCCTTTCCCCCATTCTTAGAGCTAACAGTGGAGAATATTCCTCAAATACCCAATGAGGAAGAGCCCAGGCCCTTTTAAGTGTTCCCCTGGCTAGGTAACACCATCTTAAATAATTGCCCTTTTAATTAACACAAAATCAACTCACGACTGGGGTCATCACAGGAGTGATGTCTTATCATAGTCACAGATTCTGCTGAAACTCAAGGGAAGGGGGTGACCTGAGTATACACACGGAGTCAGGGGGGGCGGTTGTAGGAACCTCCAGGGCTGTATTAGTTGCCTCTGGCTGCTGAAACAAATTACCACAAACTCAGGGGCTTGAAGCCACATATGTTTCTTATCTTTCTGGTCTGGAGGTCACAAACCTGCAGGGCTGCGCACCATCTGGAGGCTCTGGGAGAACAGCTATTTCCCTGCTTTTTCTAGCTTCTGGAGGCTGCCTGCATTCCTTGATTAACTGCCCCTTCCTCCATCACAGAGCCAGCAGGTGCCAGCTTGCAGCTCCGCTTCCACCATCACGTCTCCTTTTCTGACCCTGCTACTTCCCTCTTACGTAACACTGGACCTCCCTGGGGAATCCAGGCTCACCTTCTCATCTCAAGATTCTTAATTTAATCGCATCCCTTAAGTCCCTCTTGCCATTTAAGGTAGCATATTCACAGGCTTCAGAGATTAGACTGTCTTTGGGAGTTGTCATTCTGCTTACCACAAGGATCATCCTCCAGTCTTCCCTACCACAATGTTTTAGGGGTTGTTGTATTTTTATTTAGATAATGATTAATATATACAACATTTTCTTTTCTGAATGTGCATTAAAGATCTATGTGTGATATCTTAGTTCCCCGACCAGGTATCAAACCTGAGCCCCTGCATTGGAAGTGTGGAGTCTTAACCACTGGACCACCAGGGAAGTCCCACATGGATTACTTCATATCACTTATCTAAAGTCTGCTTTTTCACTGAGTTTCTTTCCTTTCTCTTTGATTTATTTTAACTTTTTTTTTTTTTTTTCTCATTGAAACCTTGTTGTCTTTCAATATTGTGTATTTGACAAAAGCCGTCTTGTCACTGACATCCTCCATTTCCTCAACACACAGAAAGATAGCGACTCTCCAGACCTGGGAGAAATGTGCTTCTCTGTTCTCTTCCTGCATGCATATTTTTATTGTTTCTCAGTTGCAGTCTGGACCATTTGGAATTTTTTCAGGGTATAAAAGTGAGATACGATGCTGAAAAAGCTCAATAACATTTCTTACTCTGGGACTCCTTTCAACATTGTGGTTTTGTTTCACGTTCTTTATGTTCTGTATTCTAACAGTGAGAAGCACTTACTCAAAGCATAGTCATTCCCATGGTCATTTTCCAAACCACAAATATTAAGTAATACCACTGAGTGATTTTCAGCTTACAATATATTTTTAAACTGTTTTTTAGTTAGGTAAATCCACCACCATTACTTTTAAGCATTTTCCAGCATCATCATCTTTACTAACACCATCAGTGCATTCCGGCCCCTTTTTCTCCCAGATGGTTTTCACAACCAGTTCACCAGATTCTCCTAAATATTTCATTAAATTATTATAATGTAGAAAGCAGAGTCACCTTTCTTATCGTTAAGCTTTCTCAGCCGCTGGAGAGATCAGCTTTCTGTTTCTTCCTGTATTGTCATTCTACTAACATTTCATAATTTTCCCTGAGCAAAATTCTTCTGTGATAGATTAAATTTATTTTCTAGCATTTGAAGGTTTTATTAAAACAAGGTCATTATTAAACAAATGTAACATGGATGTCAAGCAATCATAATAGTAATAAAAATTATTTTTCAGTTCACTTATATCTGTATCTCAGATTAATTTGTCCAGTAGAGTAAATCTTTCACATTCATGATGAAACAGTCATGGTTTCAATAAATTGCAAGAGACCCTGAAAGGCCATGATATGTAGTAATTTATCATTTTACTGGGGTTCAAAATTGCATCACCCCCACCGCAAGGTGGCTGTGTAGAGAAACTCATTCTGCAAAGGGGAATAGCCAGCCACCCAACACAAGAACAATGCTGGATATTATACATCTTTTGCTCTCCCCCTCTTTCCCTTGGTGAGTCACCGTGAATGTTTTCACATTAAAACTTCTGAGAAATCTTAATAAATAAATAAATTTGCTTCATTTTGTTTAGTTCAATGTTTCTCAAACTTATCTGAGAACAAACACTTTTCTCATGGTGCACAGTGTACCATGAGACACCAGTTTGGGAAACAGTGGTTTAAGACTTAACTTAGAGAATGACTATGGTTAAAAAAAAAATCATTTAAAAGATAATTATCCCCATTAAACTTCACTTTTACAGAAGACATAGGCTAGGATGTTTCAGAGCTGGGATTTTCCCAAAGGTTTGGAGACTTATCTTGCACAAGAATACGTTCAAATCACCAGCAAATGTGATTTTTTTCCTTTCTCCACTGCCCATTTCTGTGTCATTTGTTTTCCTTGCCGCGTAAGTAGTTCAGCAATCTTATAGTCTGCAGTTTGTTTTATTTTGCTTTATTTATTGATTACACAAACACATCTGTATACTGCTCTAAGTATTTTGTTAATAGCAACCCATGTAACCTAAAACAACCTCATGAAATAGGCGCCGTTCTAATTACTCCTATTTTACAGCCCAGAAAGCGACAGTTTCAAATGGTGACAAGGCATTCTTGCCTAGGTCCTGTCTTTTAAGGAAACTGTCACAAATGTTTTCCTTCAGTCATATTATTGGTTCTAACGATAAACATAAACATATTATGTAAAGGAAGAAAACCCTTTTTTTTTAATACGCCTTTAGTCAACAGTAAATATTGAAAGGCACCGATTGCCTTTCTTAGCTTCCACTGAGATAATTATGGAATGTTAATAAGGTATTCTGCTCCTTTGCTTTACTTGTTTAACTGGGCCACTCGTTTCCACACATTGTCGTGTTTTGTGCGTTAAGATGAAGATGTCGTTTCTAAGTTTGAAAATTCCCTTCTTTAGGGAGGGAGGGTGATGCAAATTGTATTTTCCTCAGCCAACTCAGTGTGGAAACACCAGTGCAGTGGGTGCCCTGCTGCTCTGCCCTGGACACTGCAGAACACGGAAGATTCCAGACGAGCGTAAAATGAGAAAGGATGGTGCAAAGGGAAGGAGATCATCGGGGGCCACATAGGAAAAAGAACCATGTTAGAGACAGACGATGGAGTGCTGCTCAGCCGTAAAAAGGAATGAATGTGAGGCAGCTGAAGTGAGGTGGGTGAACCCAGAGCCTGTCATCCAGAGTGAAGTCAGACAGAGAAAAGCAAAAAAGGGGTATTAATGCATACACCATATACATGGAATCTAGACAAACAGAACTGACGAACCTATTTACAGAGAAGAAATGGCGATGCAGACATAGAGAACGGACTTGGGGACACGGGCGAAGGAGTGGGTGGGACTAGTTGAGAAAGTGGCATTGACATGTGTACCATCACGTGTGAAACTGGTGACTAGCCCGAAGCTACCGTATGACACAGTGAGCCCAGCCTGGCACCGTATGACGACCGAGAAGGGTGAAATGAGGGCGGGAGGCTTCGGAGGGCGGGCGTGCATATATAACTATGACTGATTCGCGTTGTTGTACGGCAGAGACCAACACAATAATTGCCTTATCGGCAATTATCCTCCAGTTGAAACAAAGGCTCATGCTAGAAAAGATAGTGATTTTGAGAACTTTGTAAATCTGTACAACTTGATACCTGTTTTCTACTATTCCATTTCAGTTTCCCCTAAAGATCTAAGATATTACTGAAATAGAAGAAGCCTCAGATCAACTAAGTGGACAGACAGGACTGACATCAGCTCTGTATTTATTTATTTTTGAGTTAGCCCTTATAAGGGCAGAACTTACATTTATCTTACCAGTGGCTCTCTGCCCACCGTGTAACCAAGTGCCCAGGAGACAGCGGTTGTTATTAGTCACTCAGTCGAGTCCGACTCTTTGCAACCCCGTGAACTGTAGCCCACCAGGCTCCTCTGTCCATGGTATTTTCCAGGCAAGAATACTGGAGTGGGATGCCATTCCCTTCTCCAGGGGATCTTCCCGACCCAGGGATCGAACCTGGGTCTCCTGCATTGCAGGCGGATTCTTTCCTAGCTGAGCCACCAGGGAAGCAGCACAGAGTGAGTGCTCAATAACTAATAATTAAAAGAAGAAATGAGGCAGCTCTTTGACCAAACCAACTAGCCAAACGTTTTTTTTAAATTCAGGGCAGCTAGAGACTTGTTCCATGGGTCACCAAGAAAAGAGGTGTTGCAAAGACTTCACCTTCTTCTGAAGTCGGTCTGGGGCAGGAGTGAGCATGAAGCTTGGAGAGTTGCAAACGGGACAACAGAGCCTCTGGCCTGGACAAAGAGCAAAAACCACAAGGTTCGTCCCGGCAACGTTCACTCCCCGAGAGACAGATCTGTCTCTACAACCCCGGGTACACCTCACCTGGAACAGACAGTCAGCCCTTTGCATCCCAGAGGCTCTCAAAGCTCGTGAGGTCAGGACTGAGGGACAGTTAAGGGACCCAGAAAAGTTCTCACCGCCTACAATTATCCCTGATAAGCTCTGATCCTGTCTAGTCACCTGATACCTAGTGACCAAAATACCTTCAGACCCAGGGAAACAGATGCTGTATATGGACTGACTAGATAGGGCCCATCAAAGGAGCAAGTTGGTCTCACGCACTTCTCTCTTGTTTCCCATCTTCATTCCTGTCTCTATTGCCTCCCCCAGTTTTTCCCCCACTCTCCTCCTTTCTCTATCCCGAGCTCTTACTCCTTTCCCACTGGGATCTGACGCCCTTAAGCTTCCCTTCCTCGGTCTCGGATTGCAGACCCGCGCCTCTGCCCCTGGCTCTCTCCCCGCCTGCTCGTCTGCCACCCACCCACCACCCACCCCGACCCCTTGGTCCCCTTCGTGGCATCACGAGGAGCCGCGGGTGTGGATTCTGCGATGCCTCCTTCCCTGCTCTGCCGTCTCGGTGGGGTCCATCGCCAGCTCTCCTGTTGCTCAGAGATGTGGAGGCTGTTGCTAAGAGACCGTGAAACGTCAGTACCTGGCCCTCGAGGAGAAAAAAAAAAAAAAAAAAAAAAGGAGCGAAAAAGGGAGCAGGGAGGGAAGAGAGAAAGGGAGGGAGGAGGGAAGGGAAGATCTGGCGGCAGCCACCAGCCCCAGCAGCCTCGGCACCCGCCGAGTCTGGGTGAGAAGCACTCGGATTCCGTGAACTTTCTTCTAAGCCGCCCGCCTCTCTCGGTTCCCCTTCGAGTAAGGGAAGGGGAGCGGCAGGGGGACCCCAGCGCTGGAAACCCCGGAGGATGCCGCCCCAGGATCCCGGAGCCGCCGAGGAGGAGACGCCGGGGGCGGAGAGCAGCCCTGCAGGCTGTCTGTCCTCCTGAAGCCGCGAGCCGGGAGGCGGGGATGAGGGAGGGGCGCCCGGGCCTGCCACAGGCGGACGGCTGTGTCCTCGGACCCGAGTAAGTGGGTTCCCGCGGGGTGTGGGGGTGCAGGGGAGCTGGGGCTCAGAAAGAAGGGGTCGGGTTGCGGGGAGCGGGGTGATCTCCCAGTGGGTGGGGTGGAGGCTGGAAGCGTGAGACGGGAGCAGCGCCCGGCTGGAGGGTGAGGGCACGTGAGGACGGCGGGTGGGCAGGAGAGGGGCCGGGGCCGGGGCCGGGGCCGGGGCAGGGCTGCCGGCGTGTCCTCGCTCGGCCTCCCGCCGACCCGGTGCGGCCGTGGGCGCCCGCTGGGGGCCCGAGGGCAGCGCGGGGAGTCTGTGGGAAAGGGTGCTGGGGTTAGGGGTGCACCGGGGTGCAAGACAGTGGGGGCTCTGCAGGAGCGCGTGCAGGAGGAAGAGAAAACTGAGGAGGTGCGAGCGCGGGCCAGGGCAAAGCATGGGGGAGGCCCAGGAGAAGAACGCTCGTGTGCGCGTGTGAGTGAGTGTGTGTGTGTGAGTGTGTGTGCCTGTGTGTGAGTGTAACTGTGTGTGTGAGTGTGCCTGCGTGTGTGTGTGCCTGTGTGTGTGACTGTGTGTGTGTGAGTGTGTGCCTGTGTGTGTGACTGTGTGTGTGAGTGTGTGTGACTGTGTGTGTGTGACTGTGTGTGTGACTGTGTGTGTGAGCGTGTGAGTGTGTGTGTGTGTGAGTGTGTGTGCCTGTGTGTGAGTGTAACTGTGTGTGTGAGTGTGCCTGCGTGTGTGTGTGACTGTGTGTGTGTGTGTGCCTGTGTGTGTGACTGTGTGTGTGTGAGTGTGTGCCTGTGTGTGTGACTGTGTGTGTGTGTGCCTGTGTGTGTGACTGTGTGTGTGACTGTGTGTGTGTGAGTGTGTGTGTGTGACTGTGACTGTGTGTCTGTGTGTGCGTGACTGTGTGTGTAAGTGTGTGCCTGTGTGTGTGACTGTGTGTGTAAGTGTGTGCCTGTGTGTGTGACTGTGTGTGTGAGCGTGTGTGAGTGTGTGTGTGTGTGAGTGTGTGTGCCTGTGTGTGAGTGTAACTGTGTGTGTGTGTGTGCCTGCATGTGTGTGTGACTGTGTGTGTGTGCCTGTGTGTGTGTGACTGTGTATGTAAGTGTGTGCCTGTGTGTGTGTGAGTGTGTGCCTGTGTGTGTGACTGTGTGTGTGTGAGTGTGTGCCTGTGTGTGTGTGACTGTGTGTGTAAGTGTGTGCCTGTGTGTGTGACTGTGTGTGTGTGTGCCTGTGTGTGTGTGTGTGAGTGTGTGTGCCTGTGTGTGAGTGTAACTGTGTGTGTGTGTGTGCCTGCGTGTGTGTGACTGTGTGTGTGTGAGTGTGTGCCTGTGTGTGTGTGAGTGTGTGCCTGTGTGTGTGTTTGTGTATGAGTGTCTGAGTGTGACTGTGTGTCTGTGTGTGTGTGACTGTGTGTGTAAGTGTGTGCCTGTGTGTGTGTGACTGTGTGTGTGTGTGAGTGTGTGTGTGAGTGTGACTGTGTGTCTGTGTGTGTGTGACTGTGTGTGTGAGCGTGTGTGTGTGTGTGTGTGTGCCTGTGTGTGTTTGTGTATGAGTGTCTGTGTGAGTGTGACTGTGTGTGTGTGTGACTGTGTGTGTGAGTGTGTGTGAGTGTGTGTGTGTGACTGTGTGTGTGTGAGTGTGTGTGTGAGTGTGACTGTGTGTCTGTGTGTGTGTGTGACTGTGTGTGTGACTGTGTGTGTGAGCGTGTGTGTGTGTGAGTGTGTGTGTGCCTGTGTTTGTGTATGAGTGTCTGTGTGAGTGTGACTGTGTCTGTGTGTGTGTGACTGTGTGTGTGACTGTGTGTGTGAGTGTGTGTGTGTGTGTGTGAGTGTGTGTCTGTGTATCTGGTGTGTGAGTGTGTATGTTTGTGTGTCTGTGTGTCTGTGTGTGCGTCTGTGTGTGTCTGTGTGTGTGTCTGTGTCTATGTGTGTGTGTCTGTGTGTGTGTCTGTGTTTGTGAGAGAGAGAGAGATGGGAGTGCTGAGTGTGGAAAGGGGGTGCAAACAGCCAGACTGTGCATTTTTCTTAGAGAGTTGTTCAGAGGTGGGGCCAGGAGACGCAGCAGACGCTCGGCGCCCAACTCAGAGCCCTGGGCGGGGAGGGGCAGCGGGCGACCCCAAGCGCTGCCCACCGCGGAGAGGCGGGAGGCGGAGAACAAGGAGACGCGGGTGGGGAGGCGGCGGGAAGCCGGGACCGGGGACGGGGGAGCCGGGGGCACGGCCGGCCCCCTGAGTGCTTTCCTTGTCTGCAGAGGGTCATCTGCCCCCGCCCGCTGAACACCGAGCCCGCCGGGGACCTGAGCCCCGCTAGTCCTGCGCCTCCGGACGCGGGGCTCCTCCCGCCGCAGCAGCCCACAGCGCGGCTCGCCTGGGTCCTCCTCTCCCCGGGGACCTCCCCTCTCTGGGGTCCTCGGGAGACACCGAGCCCGCGGACTGAGGCGGCCAGAGGCCCCTGGAGGTCCCCTTCCCCCCGGGACCCCTCCCCGAGACGGCCACCCCGGGACCCTCCCGGATCGAGGCCCCTGGGAGAAACGGCCTCCGAGACCCCGAGGGCAGA
This sequence comes from Dama dama, assembly GCF_033118175.1. Lineage (NCBI taxonomy): Eukaryota > Metazoa > Chordata > Mammalia > Artiodactyla > Cervidae > Dama > Dama dama. Next base: position 80,991,445 of record NC_083681.1, read on the forward strand.
AGACAGCAGGGCAGCCCTGGCTGCCTCGTCGGCCCAGACCTGGGACTGGGCTTCGGCGTTCCGGGACCTACCAGGCCCCTCAGAAGGCCCCTCTGCTCTCCCCACGCCCCTTCCAGCTCTCAGACACGGTCCCGGGGTGGCACCCAACAGTCATGGGTGAGAAGGACCCCAAAGACCTGCAGGGCCCCTTCCGCGACGTGCGGGCAGCTGGTCCCTCCGCATCCTCGTGTCCTCCCTTTCTCGTACTCTGATCATCCGTTCCAACCCTGGGGGGCCTCGGCTGGGCGGCGAGCCCCCCTAGTCTCCAAAGGGAACCTCCTGTGGCGCTCACCCAGGGAGCCCTCCGGTGCCCAGAGGCCCCTGGGAGAGGCTTAAGCCATGACCCCGCAGAGCCCCCAAGCCCCACCTCCCAGGGCTCCGGCCCCCGAGGAAGCAGCTGCCCTTCTGAGCGGCTGACTCTTGATTCCACGGCCAGAGCCCCCGTCCCGATGGGCTCCGTTCAGCACCACTGTTGCCCGCAGCCGAAGATGGGCGACACCTGGGCCCACGGGCCCCGGCCTGGGCCCCCGCGGCCCGCCCTGCTCCTGGTCCCCCTCCTCATGGCGGCCGGGGTGATGCCCTCGGACGGCGGCGCCAGCTGCCCGGTGCTCTGCACGTGCCATAACCAGGCGGTGGACTGCAGCGGCCAGCGGCTCTTCTCTGTGCCCCCGGAGCTGCCCGTGGACACGCGCAACCTCAGCCTGGCGCACAACCGCATCGCCGCTGTGCCGCCCGGCTACCTCACGTGCTACCGCGAGCTCCGGGTGCTCAGCCTGCGCAACAACTCCCTGGTGGAGCTGCCCGCGGGCCTCTTCCTCCACGCCAAGCGCCTGGCACACCTCGACCTGAGCTACAACAACCTCAGCCACCTGCCCGCCGGCATGTTCCAGGCCGCGCACGGCCTTGTGCGCATCGACCTCAGCCACAACCCCGGGCTGCGCCGGGTGCACCCGCGCGCCTTCCAGGGCCTGGCGCAGCTGCGGGACCTCGACCTCAGCTTCGGGGGCCTGGCCTTCCTCAGCCTCGAGGCCCTCGAGGGCCTGCCCGGGCTGGTGACCCTGCAGATCGGCGGCAACCCCTGGGTGTGCGGCTGCACCATGGAGCCCCTGCTCAAGTGGCTGCGGAACCGCGTCCAGCGTTGCACCGCGGGTAAGGCGTGCGGGGCCCTGCTCTCCAGGGCAAAGGCTCCGCTGGAGAAGGGGGGGCTGGAAACCCCGCCTAGGGAGGATCTGGACCTGGGCTGGCCTCCTCCGCACGGGCGAGCATGCCCAAGTCTCTGCTGTGTGTGCCCGGTGCCGGGGACCCCGCGTCAATAAAACAGACCCCGCCCTCACCCACCCCCGAGGTACTGATGACCTAGGGAGACAGACGGACAGAGAGCGGACAAGTCAGAGCAACTCACTGATAACCAACAGTGTTTATGGAGCGTCCACCATGACCCTCCAACTCGGCAGGTGTTATCTCGTGGGACCCCACTCTTGTTAGCCCCATTTTACAGGTGAAGAAACTGAGATTTAGAACAATGAAAAGACTTGGCCAGAGACACTCACGTAGAAAGTGAAAAAGACATGGAGAAAATCCAAGTTTATGTGATTTCGAAGCTCTGTGTTACTCTGCCAGACTGCTTTTTAAGTATGCCGAATACTAGAAGAAACAGAAATGGCTCACCCTCTTTATTTTAGTACTTACTATCCACCAGGCCCTATTCTAAATATATTACGTTTTAACTCATCCGGTTTACTGGTGGCTCAGAGAGTAAAGAATCCGCCTGCAATGCTGCAGCCTCAAGTTCTATCCCTGGGTCGGGAGGATCTGCTGGAAAAGGGAATAGCTACCCACTCCAGTATTCTTGCCTAGAGAATCCCATGGAGAGAGGAGCCTGGTGGGCTACCATCCATGGGGTTGCAAAGAGTCAGACACGACTGATCAAGTAACACCTCATACCCAGCTCATCACATCCTCACAAGAACCCTGATCTCACACACTCTCTCTCTCACACACACACTCACACACACACACTCGCACACACACACGCATTCACTCACACACACACACAAACACACTCACTCACATACTCACAGACACTCTCACACACACACACTCACACTCATACTCACACACACACACACTCACGCATTCACTCACACACACACGCATTCACTCACACACACACTCACACACACGCACTCACACACTCACGCACACACTCACGCATTCACACACACACGCACTCACACTCATATTCTCACACACTCACACATACGCATTCACTCACACACACATACACACACACTCACACTCACACTCACTCACAAGAAGAAACCAAGGCACGGACAGGTTCGGAAGCGTGCCCAAGGTCCCACAGTGGTTAAGGGCTGGAGTCAGGATTCAAACCCCGTCTGGCCCTGTCCTGATGAGTGAGGTTCTAGGCTAACAGGAGAGGTCAGGGCTTGGGTTCCGGGCCAGCCGCAGGGCCTCTGCGAATTCTGCGAGGTCTGGGCTTGGGGTGGAGGGCTCAGGTCTGAGAAGAGACGCTGTTCCGCGGCAGTTTCCCGAGCTAGCCTCTATGGGGAGTGGACCTGGGCCTGCGGGAGCCTGCCCCACACGGGTCGGCTGGGCCCGCGGGCAGGCTGGTGGCGCCCTGATACCACCCCATCCCTGTCACCAGGAGAATGGCAGCCCTCAGGGGCTTTCCCAGAGCCTGAGCGCAGAGCGTGTTCAGAAAGAGCGATGCTGAATGAGGTGGGGGCTGAGGGGTGGGGAGGACCGGGGCGGGGTGGGTGGGGAGGAGGACCCGGTGGGAAGCCCAGGATCAAACTAGTTTGGGTGGGGGGCGGGCCGTGGTCAGGGTTCCCGTGCTCCTCGGAGCTGTGGGAGGAAGTCCTCTGGGACCAGCTGGGGCCCGGGGCGCGGGTGCTGGTGGGGCAGACGGCCGGCTGCCTGGAGCCGCCCCTCCTAACCCAGCCTCTGCAGGCTGCGGCCTCCTTCCTCTCGCGCCCGCACTAAGGACAGAAAGGTCCCGCTGGGTTCCCCCGCATGGAGGGGCTCCCTCTGTTCTGGGGGGCCCGAGGTCCCCGCCGCCCTTCGGAAGACGCACAGGGCCCCAGCGAGCAGGAGAAGGAGTCCCAGGTCCCGTCGGGGAAGCCTCGTGTTCGTCCTGACCGGGAACCACCCTCCAGGGAGGCCACGTGGCTGGCCACAGCCAGAAACCCAGCCTCCCTGTTCCTCCATGGAACAGGCTTTTCGCTGTATCTCTAGGATAATTTTCTCTTGGGGGCAAAGAACCTGCTGGGGTAGGAAAGACGAGGTGACCCGCTTCGCTTGGTCTTTTTCTGCTCCCTCCTCCCCTTTTCTTGACGGGATTCTCATTACTGTCTCTCCTTTTTGGACAAATCCCGCCCCCCCCCCCCCACACACACACAGGGCCATAGGGACCCCCTTGGGATGTAAATCAGGTTCAAGGCTGGACCCTGCATTAACCAGAGGGCTTTGTCAGCCCGCAGTCTCCTGTGCTGCCCTCCTGAGGGTTCTGCCAATCGCCCTCAGGGTTCCCACACCCCCCAGCCTAATGATGGATCGCCAGCACCCCACTCATGCCTGCGAGAGACTTTGGGGTTCGGCATCTTCCGGTTCCAAGACGATGACATCTTGATGGTCAACCCCAGGCACCAGCTTGTTCTCCACGGGGTCTGAGCCACTGTGCACACAGCCCACAGGGGGTCCTGAGCCCTGGGGCTGGGGGGAGGTTCATCCTGCTTCTGAGCCTGACTCTCCGTTTCTAAGAATCCATTTCTCAGCATCATGTTCATCCACTTCTCAAGGGAGTCGATTTCAGTCCAACGTTTTATTCTTTTCCCTCAAAAACTGCAGAATGAATACACAGCTTTTATGTACCAAATAGCTTTAAAAGCTCCTTCGCACTGACTCTCTTAGACACTGAGATTCAGTGATCCACTTCTTACATTTCGCCCGTCTTCATAAGAACCAGAAAGGCAAAAAAGACTTGCCCCTGGTGAGCGTCTGATTCGTATCTATCCCCTGAGCAAGGAATACCTGGCTTCAAGGCAGAACTGCTACCCTCCTGCCACTCTCCCTTCCGAGGCAGAGTAAGATGCAGCCAGTTGCAACCATGTACAAATGCATGATGGATGTTGTTGCTCGGTCACTAAGTCATGTCTGACTCTTTTACGACCCCAAGGACTATGGCCTTCAGTCCATGGGATTCTCCAGGCAAGAAGACTGGAGTGGGTAGCCATTTCCTTCTCCAGGGGATCTTCCCGACCCAGGGATCGAACCATCAAGGAAGCCCAAGGAGAGATAAAGAGGGGATTTGAAGCCAGGCTGGCAATTCCAGAGCCCATACTCAACCCTACATTCTTGTGTATCTGGAAGAGTCACATGGGGTCATAAAAACATACCTGGCTTTGGACTGGACAGAGTCATTCATTCTCAGATTCAATGAGCAAAGGTTAATTATGCGTTCACATGGACAGGTCCCTTCTCTAATGCTAAGTGTACTACAGGGAGAATTTACATTCAAAGGGAGCAAACAGATAACAAACTGGGAAATGGTGATCAGTACACTGGGGAAAAAAAATAATAATAAGCAGAGCAGATAAGATAGAGAATGCTCAGAGAAAGGGGAAGTAGGGTTACTACTTTATACAGAATCATAAAGGAAGCCCTCACTGATAAGCTGATATTTGAGCAAAGTCCCAGAGGAAGTGAGGAACTGAGCTATGCAGAGATCGGGGCAGGAAGAACCCCCTCCCGAGGGGATGAATGCAAAGTCTCCCCCTCCTCACCCTGAAAGGGGACGAGCTGTTTTTTTACTTCCTTTATATTGGTGTATAGTTGACGTACAATATTATGCAAGTTAGGAGACCCGGGTTCAATCCCTGGGTGGGGAAGATCCCCCTGGAGAAGGGAGTGGCTTCTCCATGCCAATATTCTTGCCTGGGTGAAAATCTCATGAGCAGAGGAACCTGGTGGGCTACAGTCCATGGGGTTGCAAAGAGTTGGACATGACTGAGCTGCTGACACTTTCTTCTTCAAACTCCCTAACTATCCCTCCCCACCCCCATGCACCCCCCCATCAATTCATTCTCTAAGTCTCTAAGTTTTGTAAGTTCATTTGCATCATTTTTTTTTTTAGGTTCTGCAATGTCATATAATATTCTCTTTCTCTGTTTAACTTAGACTTCCCTCGGGATGACAGTCTCTAGGTAGGGCTTCACATTTAAAAGGATCATCTCAGCGTGGAGATGGTTAAAGGGCAGTAGCTGAGAGACCAGTTGGGAGGTTATTGTGAGAGATGGATAATGTTGAAATCCCCCAAAAGCCTCAGATCTGCCTCTAGCAGGGGCTACTGGGCTTGAGGCAAATTACTAAAGTCTCCAAGCAGTCATCGCCACCTCTATAGAAATATTCAGTAGGTCAAAAAATACTTGCCCTGAGGGTTATTGAGGGCACTAAAGAAGGTGAGTGAAACGTGAGGCACGCAGAAGTAACTCAGTAAAACCCCAGCTCCGCCTGGACGGGGTGGGGGGCTCTCCCTTCCGTCTGGCCTCTCCAGCACCTCACCCACCGTCTCTGTGTTGCAGACTCCCAGCTGGCTGAGTGCCGAGGCCCCCCGGAAGTCGAGGGCGCCCCCCTCTTCTCGCTCACGGAGGAGAGCTTCAAGGCCTGCCACCTGACCCTGACCCTGGACGATTACCTCTTCATCGCCTTCGTGGGCTTCGTGGTCTCCATCGCGTCCGTGGCCACCAACTTCCTCCTGGGCATCACCGCCAACTGCTGCCACCGCTGGAGCAAAGCCAGCGAAGAGGAGGAGATCTGACGCGGGGGCCCAGCGCCCCTCCACACTGCCCGCCACTGTGGCTCCGCGGGCCCTGGTCACCTCGGTCGCGCTCAGGCAGGGTCACGAGGCCACCTTTGTGTGCGCGTCTCCGGGGGGCCAGGCGCTGTGCTAGGAACTGGGGCTGCCAGCTGGATCAGACCCCCACCCTGGCCCCCAAGGCCCTGACAGAGGAGCAGGAATCCGAAACGCTTCCCTTCAAGGCGTTTTGGCAGCACGTGGAGCGATGGAGGCCCAGAGGACAGGTCATCTCCTGTCGAGAAAATCCGAGAGCATTACAAGAACACAGGCGATGTGTGAAGTGCCTCATCGAAAGGAACGCCTGCTTTGTCCGTAGCCAGAGAAGGGCAGACACCGGGCGATGACACGCGTGGTGTGTGAACAGTGACATCGATCACTGTGACTTCAGAGTACAGAGCAGGAGGGGCCGGGACCAGAACTTTCCCCCCGACGCCTGGGCCGTCAGCTCTTGGCCTTGCCCACCCCTGCCCTTGGACGGTGACAACGCCTTCGCGCCGGCCCCCTAAGCCTCCTCCTACCGGCAGCCGCCAGGTGAGACCCCCTCCCGTTGACCGCCCTTGCCCCATCCTACGTGGCCAGCTGTCGCCACAGGCGAGGTGGTCCGGGCAGTGAACCCCCTGCAGCACCCTTCCACTCCCCCATCTCCTGCCTGGCATGCGAGCGTGGGCTTCCGAAGAGGGAGGCAGGAGTCCTGGCGCCCTGGGACTCTTCATCCTGTGACTGTTTCTGTGCCTACACCAAGGGGTCCCCCCAGGACAGTGCACCCCACCGTGCAGCCCTGCAGCGTGATCCCGAGGCCTGATGGAGACGGCCACCACAGTCGTGACCACAGGAAGGTTAGATCCTCCTTTGAAGCCACGGACCTGTTTCAGCAAGAGGATGAGAGGGCTGTTCACTGCCCAGCACCTGCTGGAGTTGGGCACGGCAAAGGGCTCTCTCCAGAGACAATCCTATTCATGCACACAACAGTCTGCTGAGGTAAGCATCATTGCGCCCATTTTACAGGTGAAGAAACCAAGGCTCAGAGAGGTTAAGTCATATGCTACTTAAAAGCAAAATGAAACCCCATTCAGGTTGGGGGACATCACAGTTTCCTCTAACCTTCTCTAAGTTCAAATTCCAATTGGATGAAGCCCCTAAAGGACCAGACACTCTCCTGGGGCACTTGTAAGTCTGTCGACTCACTGATTTCAATTCTCCCAGCAACACTGCCTAGTGAGTTCTGTTATTCCCATGTTACAGATGATTCAGTTGGAGCAGGTTGAGTCTCTCACTCCAGGTTATATGGATACACTCTAGAAGAAAGGGGCTAGGCAGTTCTATTCAGGGAACCCTGTCTAACCGGTCAGTCAAAAATCAAGGAACTTCATGTGCAAAGCACAGTGAGCATCTTCCTCTTCTTCGGCGTTGGTCTCATCGTCTTGATCATGAGCTTTCCCGTATTTGTTCAGCGCTGGACAGTTTGTGAAGCACTTTGATATCATTCTCCTTGACTTTTCATGACCCTGGGTGGTAGACAAACCACAAAATCCTTGCACCTACTTTACAGATGGAAAAATAGAGACTCCGGAGCAGGTACGACTTGTGTGCATGGCAGGGTGGCAACTCAACTCCATCTCGGTCCACTTTCCAGGGCTTTCCCAGATGCTTTCCCAGAGGAAGAAAATGCCTGAGGGCTCGGCAGAGGGGCCCTTGAATTCACAGCCAACCAAGAAGGTCCCTGCCAGTCAGCTAAATAAAGGGCACTGAAATCCTGCAGTTTAGAGGTACTCGCATCAGGGCAAATCCTAGAAGACGCCTGACTTGCAAAGTGTCAACGACACATCAGAGCTGGTGGGCACCATGGCAGTCATGCAAAAGATAAGACCTCTGGGAAACAGGAGAGAAAGCTGTGTTCCCCCAGCCTGCCTAAGCCTTTCTGTGTTGCAAGAAATACAAAGGCAGCAAGAAGCAGTCCCCTCTGTAGGATAGGGGACCACTCTAGGACCCAATCCCATATGCTGGCAAGATCGGCGAAGATGAGGATTAAATCCGGGACTTTCTACCGTGCCCTTGGCTCCAGTAAGCTCGCCTCACCCATCCTCCTGGCAGGCCGCAAAAGAATGGAGGAGAATGGCAGAGCATCTTCCAAGAAGTCTTCCCCAACTCCTGCTGGCCTGAGCTCGTCAACCAAAAGAGTGCCCGACACTCTGCTGGAACTGGGGTGCTTGACCCTTGTCTCCTCTGCGTCTCATGTACAATGTCAGGGCCAGAATTCTGCTCCCTGATGATGGGGCAGGGCCGTGCCCACTCTCTTCCGCTGTGTCCCGGGGCCGGCAGACCAGGGTCACTCTCTGGGAGTCCAGCCAATGACAACAAAAGAGTATTTGAGGAAGAACTATTAGAAATAACAGCCCTAACACAAACAGTTAAACCTCCCACAGAGGGGCACCATACACATCTATCATAATGTCTTAGAGACTCTGGTTTGCTGAAATATAGTTAACATATTTTAAGACAGGATTTTTTTTTTTTTTTTTTTTTGCATAGAACTAGACCAAGCAAGCCAACCCTTGAGATCAAATGCCCTCTCTAATAATACTCTTTAGTTCCCACTGATGGCAAAGCTTTCTGAATAGGATACAGGCTTTTAAAGAATAGATGCTTCTGCAACTACTAAAAGGTCCCCAGTTAATAAATCACAATGTAAGATGCAGTTAACTTCCCTACGGCCGTGGAATTCCCTGCTTCTCCCTTACCCCTCACCACCATCATCTTGAACAGGCTCTCAAAGCAAGCCTCTAGAGAAAGCTTCTGGAAATAATCTAGCAGTCCTGGTTGGTATCGTTCCCACAACCCTACCGACCGAGGATCCACGATGTTGCTCCTACAAGGCTTCCTTAGGCTTTGTCCAGGCGGGTTGACGTGTGAGCCTTGGGGTATCTCTGAGTCCATGTGTCTGTGCGTGGGGTTCTTTGGTTGTGGTGTCTCCTGATACGGCTCCCGTCTCTCTGGAGCCTCAGTTCTCTGATGTGATCTGCTCAGCCGTCTGTGTACTGTGCGGCTTACTACAGTAAGACGGAATCCCTTCAGGCTAGGGGTAGGAATGGCCACTCAGAAAATACAGGAGAGACGAGTGTGTAACTGAGGTAACCTGATGGCATCCTAACTGCCTCCCAACCCTCAGTGATCTGTCCTTATCACAGAAGATAGGTTCATGCTGAGCCAGAGGATAACAAAGCTTAGCTACCCAACAGGGCTACCACAGTCAAGGTGCAGGCCAAGAAAACTGTTCTTTAGAAAAGACACCACGTCTGTGCACACCCGATGACAAACCCTCATCTGTATCTCCATCCCCACAGGGATTCCCAGGAAACCCTTGTCAATGAAGGTCCCCTAGGCTGCTAGGGGCTTCCCAGGGGGCTCAGTGGTAAAGAATCTGCCTGCCAATGCAGGAGACACGGGTTTGATCCCTGGGTGGGGAAGATCCCCTGGAGAAGGAAATGGCAACCCACTCCAGTATTCTTGCCTGGGGAACCTCATGGACAGAGGAGCCTGGCGGGCTGCAGTCCATGGAGTCGCAAAGAGTTGGACACGACTGAGTACTGAACACACACACAGGTTGCTATAGTTTACCGGCTCCTTTTGCGCAACTTGGTGTATGGAATTTGAACAGATCGGGACAGATACTTCTCCATCGGAGGAGACCTAGGGCCCCATTTTCCCTAGAGATGTCTTTGTGTCACTCTGACATCGGTTCCAGCTCTGAAAGGGTACCGGGAGACACGCTCGTCCATTCCTCCAAAGAACATCTTCCCGAAGCTGGAGAAGCTCATCTGCTCTCCCCAGCTCCAGAGGGAGGCAGCAGGGAAGGGGAGGAGGCAGGCTGCAAGGTCCTTCGCCAAGCACCATCGAGTCTGCTGCAGCACACTGGCTGGAGAGTTCTGGACCCAGGGAGCTCTCTCAACGGCAGAGGGCTGATGTCTGGGGGCGGGAGGGTTAGGGCGGGGCGGGGAGTGGGACGGTGCCAACCTTGTATGGAGATGATTTTATAACCGTGCACTTTTGTAACCGGGAAGAATTTTTCATACACGTACATTAATAATAAAGAGTGTATAGTTTAACAAATTTTCTAAAGAGTCGTGGAGAGGAGGAAGGGGGAGGGAGGCAGGCAGAGAAAGAGGGAGAGAAAAAGGAGGAGGAATCAAGCAAATGTGCCAAAATATACACACCAAGGGTCCATGGGGAGGGAGTGGATGGAATAATTAGGAGATGTGCCAGCCATGGAGGTTCCGTGTGGGAGTAGATGGAACCTCACAGAAGCATATTTCTACCAGTCAGAAAAGAATACACTTGCGCCTGTATGCACACACCCCCGACGTGTCGGCGTATTTTGGTCCCTGGAATTATACAAAGAAGAGAGCATATGTCTTATATGTGTTGGTGTTTGCAGCTTGGGTCATCTGCAAAGCATGCCAAGGCAAGTGGGTGTGCCTGTCTAGTCAGCATCACTAAGGAGGGTGTCCTTGGGAGATGGTCCATGCCAGCCACATGGACATGACGATACTAGCTCAGACACACAGGCAAACCAGGCGTCTACACGCACAGCAGAGCGGACGGATGAGGCCGTCACTGGTGGAGCTTCAGTCTCTGTTTTCAGAGGTTAACGTATTTTCTTTTTAAGGAAGGGACTGGGGACTTCCTTGGTGGCTCAGACAGTAAAGAACCTGCCTGCAATGCAGGAGACCTGGGTTCGATCCTTAGGTTGGGAAGATCTCCTGGAGAAGGGAATGGCGATCCACTCCAGTGTTCTTGCCTGGAGAATCCCACAGACAGAGGAGCCTAACAGGTTACAGTCCATGGGGTCGCAAAGAGTCAGACGTGACTGACCAACTAACACTTCCACTTGGTCCAGTGGTTAAGAATCTGCCTTGTAATGCAGGGGACACAGGTTCAATCCCTGGTCCAGGCGCTAAGATCCCAGACGCCTCAGGGCAACTAAGCTCACGTGCCACAACAAAGACCCAGCACAGCCAGAATAAATCATCAAAAACTTTAAAAGAGGAGAATTTTAAACCTGCCGAGTCCTGTAAGTCTTGCCTACACATCATTAGAAACGAGATGGTTGGACAACGTACCTTGGGAACAGAGACAGGAAAAGAAGGGGTAAAATCGACTTCTATAGGTACGAAGGCAGCCATGGCTATCCCGGGAGGGAGGAAGGGAGGAAGTGGCTCTAAGCCGGAAGCGGTTCTTTCCACCCATGCACATCCTAACCTCCCCTTGGTCCTCCCACTCTAGTTGCCCCAGAGTACAGACAAATATTGCACCCACAGCGTAAAGCCACTGAAGGGGACACACTGACTCAGAACACTCGGATGGAAAGAACAGGCACAACCCCAACCAATGTGTTCTGGAGTCATCTGGAGAGGGGCGATTTCTTTCTCTTAAAATTAGGACTTCAGGACTTCCCTGGCAGTTCCGTGGTTAAGACTCCACACGTACAATGCAGGGAGTGCAGGTTCGATCTCTGATTGGGAAGCTAAGATACCACATGCCATGCGGCATGGCCCCCCCAAAAAAAAGGACTTAAAAGACACTGCATTGAACAAGTGCAAGATCAAAAACTAAGGGCCGTGAAATGAGCAGATATCTCAGAAGGCCAGACCTTGTCTGTCTCACCCAGTGCTATCTATCCCTAGAGGCTTGCAATTCATGATGATGATGGTAGTGATGAAACATTTATTGAGCATGGTATATGACCAGATCCTGTGCTGAGCAAAACACATGAATTAACAGGCTTAATTCTCACCACAACCCAAGACAGGTCTTCACTATACCCATTTCCTGATGAGGAAACTGAGGCCCAGACAGATTACACAGCAAGGAAGTAGTAGTTCCTGGTTTAGTTTAGACACTCAATAATGTTAATACCCGGGGACTCCCTGACCAGGGGACTAGAACAGTACGAGGCATTAAGAAAATCCAGTCTCAAAAAAAAAAAAAAAAAAAGAAAATCCAGTCTCACTCAGAAGTCAGCTTTTAGTTACAAAGACCTTCTGTAAATACTCAGTGCAAAAAAAAATTGGAAGGCGGTGAAACCAATGCATATCCTATATGTTTCATTCTGCACAAATTTGATTGCTTCATGGGTCAAGGCCAGTTGTGATAACAGGTGATCCCAAAATCTCAGTAGGCTAAAGGTGTGTTTGCTGGGTTCTCCCACATAGTAAAGGCTTATATCCTGCTCACATCACATACCAATATGTCAAAGGCTCTGCTCCACGCGGTAGTTCAAGGACCTTGAAGCCAAAGAGCCCGTCACTGAATTTTCTGCAGTGCAGAGGCCTCAAGGGTTGGGGTGGGGGGGGGCCAAAACTGGAGTAACCATCCATAAATTCAAGTCATATTTCGCTGGCCGGTGGAACTCAGTGCCTTAGCTCCATTTAACTTCAAAAGACTACTATTTACTGTGTAAATAATCATAAAACAAAAGAAGCAGGGTTAGGTAAACACCACCAGTCTCTAACGCCACCTGCTCCACCGACCAGCAAACACCAGTCTCAATCTTCCCTTCACACTTGCCTGTCACCACGTCCAGCACAAAGGTCAAGATCGCCATCGGGTGCGAGGTCCCTGGCGGCCGAGTGGTTAGGAGTCCAGGCTTTCACTGCCTTGGCCCCACGTTCAGTCCCCGGTTGGAGCTAGGGACTGAGATGCCACAGACCTCGGGGCACAGCCAGAAAAACAGGAAAAAAATATGCTCATGAGGCCGTATTCCTGAGAGGTCTCCTCGTGGCCTCGTGATCTCTGAACAAGGAAACCCACCACCCAGTACCGACCACACACCCAGCACACAGTCGTGGCGTGGGGAAGGGTCACAGCCAACCGAAACTCCTTGCTCGGAAAGAAATTCCCTCAGTCGTGTCTGACCTTTCTCAACCCCATGGACTGTAGCCTCTGTCCATGGAATTCCCCAGGCAAGGACGCTAGAGTGGATAGACATTCTCCTCTTCGGGGGGTCTTCCTGACCAAGGAATTGAACCCCGGTCTCCTGACTGAAGGTGGAGGCTTTACCACCTGAGCCACCAGGGAAACCCCGGACAAGAAAGGGTGAAAATACAAACACACAGCAATTGTGGCCCGTGGCAGTGCTGAACTCCCGAGGGGAGAGCGCTAGGAAGGCCTCAGGTCACGTCCCTTTATTCAACCTTGATTCTGCTTTCTGGTTGGAACTCCTCTGTGCGGTGGTCTCTGTGGCCTCTGACCCTTCCCTCTTGGAAGGGCTCCCTTTTCCATTATCCACCTTGGCCATGCCTAAACTGGATTTTGGATGAGCCTGCACGCTTTAGGGGTTGCCCATCTTCTGTCTCCTGCTGCTGCAAGGAAGCTGGCCTGAAATTTGCTTTAGGCCTCAATACTCAATAGCTTTTCAAATCCATGTTCACGGTTTCTTAGCAATTCACCTTCCTGAAAAAAGCCGATATTTTGTTCTCTACGCTTCTGAAAAGAGCAGGATCCTATGGTCCTTCCCCCTGACACACACACCAAGCCCTTGCCATGTACTCTGCCTGCCTTTTGTCTTGGAAAAGCTGTAGCCAAAGAATAGGTTTAATCAGAGAAGTGAGAAAAATGCAGAAACAAAGGGAAACTGTCAAAGGAGACCAAATAAAAGTAGTCCAGTCATGAAGCATGGTGAAGGACCCGCTAGTTCCTTCTCAAAGGCTATACACAATACTCTGAGCTGTCCTACGAGCTGCCTTATAGATACTGGAACTCCCACCAGCTGGAGAAGCTAACTGCGAGATGACCAGGCTGGAGCCTTGACATCAGAGACCACAGTTCCAAGAACCGGCCTCAAGAAATGCAAACAAACTGACCTTGGAACTGAAGATTAACGATACCTAAAAGAATCCATGGCAGAAACTAACACGGTATTGTAAAGCAGTTATCCTCCAACTAAAAATAAATAAAATTTTTTAAAATAATCAAGATGATGCTGGTCAGACCACCGATGACCAATTTCAAGATGACTCTCAGAGCTGACTGTGCTGTTTCGGCATGTGGCCCCCTCCCTCAGCCTACAAAAGCTCTTGCCCCTGATTGTCAATGGGGGGGTGGGGGGGAATCGGCCTTTGGACAGGCGTCCACCCACCCCCGTGGTTGCTGGCATCCAAAATAGAGCGAATTTTCCTTCCCAGCAACCTGGCCTCTTTATCGGCTCTTGAGCAGCTGGGCCCCACTTTCGATTACACTCCCGCAGAGCATCCTGTTTCAGAGCAAACACAAAGGTCTTTCCTCAGAAGTGTTTTTAAGCCTAGCCTATTCCTTGCTTTCTTTTCCTAGGTGTCTCCTCTCTTAATGGCAACCTTGCAATTATCTGAAACAATGAGAAGTCACATTCTTATTCTGTATTTGTTTCCACTTGGCTAAGTTATATCTTCACCGAAAATTTTTAATGGGCCTTGTTGCTCAAGGCCCTTTCTGGTTTTATCTCTTATGATGTAGACCCAGAAACAGTCGGATTTTCCAGTGTTTTAATGCTCCAATTATTTTTACTTCTTCTCTGTTCCTTTTCTTTTCTACTTTCAAGCTGCTCTAAAACTAATTAAAACATGAGAAAAATGGTTTAGGATCAATAAGGGGCTGAGATGGAAAATGTGTGAAGCACATGAACAGTAATGCCACATGAACTTTATAGGGGAAATGAACCTCCTCATGGAAAACGATCGCTGTGATGAAAGGTAAAGACAGGACGCATAGCACCAAGCTACAGAGTTAGTTCACGGCATTCGGATTTCAGAGTGATTTCTACTGGAAATCACCACCGCAGGGGCCGGCTTGCCAGGAGAAGGATGAGAGATGGATGAGAAAGAGTCACTGCCCATGGATGTGATTCAGAGGCTCTTTGGGAGCAAATGGGAATTTGCTGTATGCCTCGGGGAACTCAAACCCAGCTCTGGAGCCGCCTAGAGGGGCCCCAGGAGGAGGGAGGTGGGAGGGGGCACGGGAAACCTACGGCTGCTTCACATCGATATTCGGTAGAAACCAACACAGCACTGCAAAGCAATTACCCTTCCGTTAAAAAGAAACAACATTTTTTTTTAAAAAAAGGAGACTATTTGAGGAGAAAATACTGGCTGTATTGTGTCACGGCTCATTCCCTCCAACCCACTCACCATGGAGGGCAGGGATGATAGAGAAAGACACCCCGGTGAGAGGGTTATGAGAAAGAGAATATTATTATGTTCCCCCCCCAGCTTCACACATTGCTCATGGAATGATTTGGGAGTACATCACCAGGACCTCTAAAAAATGACACTAATGTAGCTGATTTTTTTATATAAAATGGAAGATTCTACCTCTGTGGTTGAGTCGGGAGTTGAAAGAGATTCCTATGCCTGTAATGAAACGCCGAAGCTGTGGGGACCTCCCTGGCGGCCCAGTGGTTACGACTCCACACTTCCACTGCAGGAGGCGCGGGTTTGCTCCCTGGTCAGGAAACTAAGACACCACATGCCACGCTCTGCAGTCAAAAAATAAAAGCCAAAGCTACGGGATCAGTTCATATAAGAAGTTAGAGCTCCCTAAAGGAGCAGCTTACGCCTTCACGCATGCAAAATCCCATGTGACAGGCACGTTTCAAACGCTGGGTACATAACGGTGAGAAGGTAAAGTCTCTGCCCCTGGTCGCTTGTTTTTTCTGTAGGAGGGGGAATTGGTGGGGACAGGAGACGGAGGTGAGATCAAACAACAGGCAATAAATAGTTCCAGACAGTGATGCGTGCTGCAAAGAACACCCAGCCCGAAGAGGGTCGGAGGGGGAGGCTGAGAAAGTACACCCAGATCAGGCAGGTCCTCCTGGGCCCTGGCCAGACGCCACACTAAGTGTAACCGCCGTGGGAGACCACTGGAGGGTTTCGAGCAAAGGAATGGCAGAGTTGGATGACATTTCTCAAGGATCAGGTCAAACGCTGCAGGGAAGTGATCCAAAGGTGGGGAAGCGTGTACGCTGGGACCCCAGGGAGGGCGCTTCTGTGTAGTTCAGATGGAAGATGTTTGAAAGAGGCACCAGAGTGGATGGTGAGTAAGGAGACAGATAGAGGGTATGGTCTGGAGGCACAGTCAGTGGGACTTGCTGCTGCGTTAGATGTAATGAAAGAGAACCAAAGAGGAATCGAGGATAACCCATTTTTTCTTTACAGCCATAACCGTGCTGTGTGCATACTGTCATTCCAGTTGTGTCCGACTCTTTGCAACCCTAAGGGCCATAGCCCGCAGGCTCCTCTGTCCACGGGATTCTCCAAGCAAGGATACTGGAGTGGGTTGCCATGCCCTCTGCCAAGGGATCTTCCCCGCCCAGGGATCGAACCTGCATCTTTTACGTCTCCTGTATTGGCAGCAGGTTTTTTACCACTAGTGTCACCTGGGAAGCCCTATAGTAATGCTTAGCCAGACCCAAGTAGCAGAAAAGCTGTCTCCATTCTATGCGAGAAAAACAAAACCCCAGCAGACAGCTAACAGTTTGTAAGTTAGAAAGAGGAAGCAGATATACAAACCGATTCACAATGGCAGGAAATGGCTCAAATCTGAAAACCAAGAGACAGGGGCAGAAAAATCTGAACACACATTACAAACCTACAGGTATAAATACCCTGTATCGCTCTGAGCATCCCAGTGGATCTTAAACAGCGCCATGGAGCTTCAGGCGCTAAAGCGTGGATAATCAGCTGCATCTTCAGAGGACAGGTAGCTTCTCATCCATAGTGCCATGCGGGAGGCCAAGCATTGATCCAGGATGATTTCCTAGAAGGAAAGCCTGAGACTCCCCCTGCTGCAGACCAAGAAGCAAATTCAGGAAACAAACTATATGGGAGATGAGCCCAAAGACATCTGAAATGGGAATGCTACGTGGGACCATGTGATTTTTAACGGGAACGAACAGCTTGTACTCACTGTAGCCAAGGAGTGAAAGACGATGATGAGGAGCCAGGCCTCTCAGGATGGTGCGCCTCCGTGGACGTTCACAACCACTGCCGACTCGGTGCTTTTACACTGTACCACAGGCCACACCAAGCGTGTTACCCGCCCGGTGTCACAGAGTCTCACGGGGATGGAGCCACTCTTGAGCAATGCAGAGCGTGATGAAGAGCACAGACTCGGGAGCCTGGATTCAAAACCCTGTGCCGTCCCTTACCAGCTGGGCGAACTTGGGCAAGAGACATCCTCTCCATGGGTCTGAATTTCCCTGTTGGTCTGAAAGACAATGGAAGCCACTCCATAGGGTCCCTGAGAGGGTGGGAGGTCAGATACGTGCAGTGCTTAGCACGGTGATGCTCAATTAGTGACAGCGACTGGGAACGACTTTGAGGTTCCCGTTCAGTCACTAAGTCGTGTCCGACTCTGCGACCCCATGGCCGCAGCACGCCAGGCTCCTCTGTCCTCGACTGTCTCCTGGAGTTGGCTCAGATTCACGTCCACTGGCTTGGTGATGCCATCCAACCATCTCGTCCACTGCTATTCATTCTCCTTTTTGCCTTCCACCTTCCCCAGCATCAGCATTTCCCATCCCAACCTTTCCCAACCTTTCCCAGTCTTCTCCAGTGAGTCACCTCTCCACATCAGGTGGCCAGAGTGTTGCAGCTTCAACCACAGTCCTTCCAATGAATAACCAGGGCTGATTTCCTTTAGGATGGACTGGTTTGATATTCTTGCCATCCACGAAAGGGATGAACTACTAGCTTGCCACTCTTACAGGGGAAGAACCGGACGCTGAGAGATCTGTAAGTCACTTATCTAACATCACACAGTAGAAATGGGACAAAGCCAGGGTTTTAGTCCACATCTGGCCTCCAGACTCAGTGCACTTAACCACTGTCCTATACCAGACAATTCACGTCAGCCAGCTGTGACAGCTTGTCTCCAAACAGGGGCCCCAATGAACCAGAGCTTGGAGTGGTCCACCCCCACACTGAATCTGTGCCTGTCCTGTGACATAATCTAACCGAAGGAAGGTAGCGGAAGTGATGCCAGCTCCAGTCCGAATCCTTAAGAGGGTCTGGCAGCTTCTGCTTTCATGCTCCTGGGAGCCCTGAGCTCCTATGAATTGTCTGATCTACAGCAAGACAACTGTCCAGTGAAGCCATGTTGGGGACATGGAGGCCAGTGCTAATGCCTTGTAGCCGCTCTCAGCAAACCAGAACTTAACCCTGAAATGCCTCAAGGTTAAGAAATCAAAACTAAGGACTATCGATCACAACCAACTAGGTTTTCTCAAATGAGGCGACTGCTTAAGCCTTAACCAATCAAATAATTTCCCTGCTTTCTTTCTGCATCCTCTCTACAAAAGTCTCGACCCTAGTTTCAGTGGGTGGAGTACTCCTAACCACTTCTGGTTAGGAAGCGTGGCACTGCCAGATTAGAATGGATTTTTTTGCTTAAATACACTCAGAATTTTTAATATGTCTCAGTTTATCTTTTAACAGAAGTAATTTTTTAAGCCTCTATGTTTGGGACTGTTTGTTTGACAATAATGGGCTTCCTCAAAGGCTCAGCGGTAAGGAATCTGTCTGTGATGAAGAAAACTTAGGAGACACGGGTTTGATCCCTGGGTGGGGAAGATCCCCCAGAGGAGGTAATGGTAACCCACTCCAGCATTCTTGCCTGAAAAGTCCCACGGACAGAGGCACTTGGAGGGCTAGAGTCCGAAGAATCACAGAGTTGGACACGACTGAGTGAGAAAGCCAGTGAGTGAGTTAGACAATAACATACAACTGAAACACTAGTCTAGAAGGAAAAGACTTACTGGGGGAAAACGTGTCAGCAACATAATGCTGAGATCCAGAGCGACCACCACATTGCAGAAGCAAGATTCTGAGAGGGTAAGGGCCCATGGTCCAGGGTCCAAGCAACCAGAGCTAAAGTCCTGCTATTGTCACTACTGATGCACGAGTTACTCACTGCTGCCCTGACTCATTCCCTTCTCTGTACAATGCGGCTATCTCGCAGCGTGGTAGGAGCGATTCAATGATACAAGCCCTGTTAATGACACTAGAACAGTGTCTGACATAGTGGGAAAAAAAAATTAACAACTGCTGTTTCTATTATTTTAAAAAAATAGCATAATTATTCTAGATGCTAGTAAATTGACCAATTCAAGGAACAGATGGATTCCTCAGCTCTTGTCTCTAACTTTTCCAAGAATTACACCACTTTGTATCACTGTGCTTTGGAAAATGCCAGGGAACAATATTTTAAGAGTTTGACAAGGACAACAAAAATAAATAAAGAAGCTTACCACCCACCTCAGCGGCCTCAAAGAGTGTTGACATCTAAGCTATTACTGCAAAATAAGATTGTTAGAGAAACATACAATGGCAGCATGTTTTTTTCCCAACTGAAAAGTAATTTACAATTCGGACACAAGGTGGTATGTGACTGCTTCCAGGCAAAGAAGTTTAAAACCTTATCCCCCTTCATAGGAGCAGAAGAATACCCAGCTTTCAGAAAAAACACAGCAACCAGAGGAACCACAGATAGAGTAGACTGCACTGCACGGTCACCGTTTTGATGAACGAGAAAAGGGAGAAGCAAAGTCCTTCTCAAAAGTAAAGGCAGTGTCCCCCTCTGGATAGCCCAGGGAGCTCAACTCGGTGCTCTGTGAGGACACCGATGGTGGGATTGGGGGGTGGGGGTGTCCACGAGGGAAGGGATATGTGTGTGCCTATAGCCGATTCACTTCACTGTACAGCAGAAACGAACATGACCCTGTAAAGCAATTATACTCCAATTAAAAAATAAAATAATACAAATTTTTAAATTAAAAATCCAATTACTGAGTCTAGCATCTCTGAAAGCACATAAAAAAAAAAAGGAGAAACAAGAAAGAAAAGTGATTTCTAATGATCGCGTGCATGCCTGGTAAGTCGCTTAGTCATGTCCGACTCCCTGTGACCCCGTGGACTGTAGTCCGCTGGGCTCCTCTGTCCTTAGAATTGAATTCTCCAGGCAAGAATACTGGAGTGGGTGGCCATGCCCTCATCCAGGGGAACTTCCTGACCCACGGATCGAACCCGCGCACTGGCAGGCAGGTTATTTACCACGAGCACCACCTGGGAAGCCGAAAAGCAAATGTTAAATCAATGGAAAAGCCCCTAAAGAGATAGTTAGACATCCCAACAGAAATCAGACTTCAGGGGACAAGAGACACTTGGATCACTCAGAAGTCATCCATCTGGACAGAAAAGAACCCACTAAGTCCTCACTGCGGCATCTTGAATGTCAGAAAGGGACAAAAAGAAAAAAAGCCAGAATTGTTATTTATCTTTTAACAAAAGTAATTTAACAGTAGGACAGACACCTGTCACCAGACCCTTGGCGACGTGGAGCGGGGCACCGATGCTTGATCCTGTTCTATGCCCTGCGTCACTTCATCAGAGACATTTCTGTTGTTTAGTCACTAAGTCGTGTGCGACTCCTTTGTGACCATGTGGACGGTAGCCCGCCAGGCTCCTCTGTCCATGGGATTCTCCAGGCAAAAGTACTGGAGTGGGTTGCCATGCCCTCCTCCAGCGGATCTTCCCAACCCAGGGACTGAACCGAAGTCTCCTGCATTGCAGGCAGATTCTTTACCACTGAACCCCCAGGGAAGCCCTCAGAAATGTTTACCTTGCTTTGGTACAGACCTTCTCCCTTCCACCATTTTTGATACGTGGATTTCTGGATCGCATGAACCTTTTCTCCTGACTAGAGTCTTGGGATTCTGCAGCCCAGAGTTGGTAAAACCAAGGATACAGCCCGCTCTCTGAATCCCTCCTTAAGAAACGTATTTATTTCTGTCTGAAAGTGCTCCAGGTTACTCAAGAAGCCTGGTAATTACAGAAGGCAGCTGTGGTGAAGTGGAAGAAACCCCGGGGCTGGAATTCAAGAGTCTTATTCACTCAGCAAACACTTGCTGAGGATCCGGTGTGAGCAAGGCAGCGTTCGGTACAAGATAGAATGTGCGCGTGGTCCTCAGCTGTGTCCAACTTTTTGAGCCCCCAGCCTGTAGCCCACTAAGCTCCTGGCCGTGGAATTTTCCAGGCAAGAATATTGGCGTTGGTTGCCATTTCCTACTCCTGGGGATCTTCTTGACTCAGGGATCGAACCCTTGTCTCTTGCACTCCCGCCCTGGCAGGCAGATTCCTTGCCCCTAGTGCCACCTGGGAAGCCCCCACAAGAAAGAACAACTGAAGACCAGAGGCAGCAGGAGCTCTGCCTTCAGTTTCACCCCCCACGCCTCGCACAGGACTGGCGTCTAGCAGCTTCCAACAGATGTGTGTTCAACCCCGTTAATCTTGCCACTAACCAATTTCCCTCGTCAGGCTTCAGACGCCACCTCTTACTTTTTTTAAGTAACTTAGGGCCTCACTTCTCAAACTTTAATGAGCAAACCCATTCCCCAGGGACCTTGCAAGGTGCAGACTCCATCAGCAGGCGTGGCAGAACCCAGGAGCTGTCTTTCTAGCAAGCCTCCAGCACTGTTGGTCCACGGACCACACTTTGAGTAGCAAGGAGTGAGATGATCTCTCAGGGAGAGATTCTGGCTACCACTCTACCCTTTTGAAGTGTGGAAAACACTAGAGACTCTAAGTGTGGAAGGAAGTGGAAGAGGAGCAAAGTGAGCTGGGCGTGGTGCTGGGCTGGATCCAGGTTAGTGGAAGCTTCTCCCCGAAGCCGGCAGGAAAGGCCCACTCTTTTGTTACAGCGCACAAACAAAGCTTTCAGGGTCTGTAAAAAGCATCAGGCATCATCTTGCTGGCTCGGAAGGCTCTATCTCTTAATGATTCTTCCTGTTTTTCTCAGCCTGATCCAAGAGAATGAGAAAACAGTCCCAGTGAAGGTCAGCAGAGGTCAGGGAGGTCCCTGGAGAGGCTGCTTTCAGCCCACATGTGGGGAGAGAAGCAGCTGGAGGCCCCACTCCAGCCCTGCTGGGTTCCAGCCCGACACCTTTGCTAACCCAGCCCCATGCCAGAGCGTCAGGGTGACAGGGGACCCGGGGTGGGGAGCCCTGCTCCAAGTCAGCGCCATTCAAATCCACACTCACTACGACTGCTGGGTGTGCCAGTGGGCCAGACACCCCAGAGGACACAGCGTCAACAGAGTCAGGGCCTGCTGGGAGCGCTTGTCTGTAAGGGGCGGAAGGTATCCGTGGAAGACAGACTGCAATGCAGAATGTCACCAAGGACACGCCAAAGAGACCCACAGGTGGTACAGAGATTTAGAGAGCTGCAACCCCAACTGCAAATATGCAACCTGCTTTTCTCAACAACAACAAAAAAGAGAATCCCAGCATTCTGGCCCACGCACAGACATTTCCGGAATGATCTCTTACATCTGGACTCAGCACAGTATTTGATAACATCTGTCAGGCCCTGTCACAGCATTCAATTGTAAACACCAAGGCCCCACTCTGCTCCGTGTTGTGTGGCAGCCTGGATGGGAGGGGCGTCTGGGGCAGAAAGGATACATGTACGTGTCTAGCTGAGTCCGTTTGCTGTTCACCTGAAATTTAAAGAAATGTAGAGAGGTGTTGCCGTAAAGGCATCAAGGGAAACATCATGAAGAGGGCATCTGAAACTTGAAGGGGGGTATGGGATCCTCAAGAAAAGATGGAAACGAGAATATTCCAAGTCAGGGAAAAATAGGAAAGAAGGCGCAGAGGGGAATTTCAATGCCCATTCAGGGTGGGATCCAGTGTGACTAGAGCTCGTGGGAAAAGAGGCTGGTAAAGAGAGGCTGAGAGCCAAGGGAGGATTCTCATCACTGAGGCCTGAGCCTCTCTTTCCCCTCATAGGGTCTGGTAGAGGCCCACGGACACGCACACTCACCTGGCCAACTTTTAGGACTCTGCCTGTCAAAAATGAGACTACACACATACGTACAATGGAATATTACTCAGCCATGAAAAGGAATGCATCTGAGTCTGTTCTAATGAGGTGGGTGATCCTAGAGCCTGTTAGGCAGAGTGGGGTCAGTCAGAAAGAGAAAAGCAAATATTGTGCGTTAACGCGTATATATGGAATCCAGAAAGAGTACTGAAGAACCTATTTGCACGGCAGCAGTGGAGACCAGACGGAGGGAACAGACGTGGATGCTGTGAGGGAAGGAGAGGGTGGGACGCGTTGCAAGAGTAGCAGGGAAACACGGACGCCACCGTGTGTGAGACAGACAGCCTGCGGGGATTGGCTGTAAGACACGGGGAGCTCACAGCACGGCTCCGTGACGACCTAGAGGGCTGGGACGCGGGGGGAGGCGGGAGCGGGGTCCACGAGGTGGCGGAGGGACGTGTGTGCGCCTTCGGCCGATTCAAGCTGATGAACGTTTCGGCCATAGCAGAAGCCAGTCCAATATTGTAAAGCAGTTATCCTCCACTACAAACAAACTTGTGAAAAATGGCACCACAATGATCCCCAGCAACTCACTGGTCCAATAATTTCTAACTGAACCCTTAATACATGTGGAGCCACCATGCTCAGCTGGTAAAGAATCCGCCTGCAGTGCAGGAGAGCCCGGCTCGATCCCTGGGTTGGGAAGATCCCCTGGAGAAGGAAAGGGCTACCCACTCCAGTATTCTGACCTGGAGAACTCCATGGACTGCATAGTCCATGGAGTCGCAAAGAGTCGGACACAACTGAGCGACTTTCAGTTTCACTTAATATACATGAAGCACCTTCCCAGGGACTAGAAATGCCGCAGAGAGATAAACCAGACGCATCCCTGAGACCTGGACAGACGACAGGTAACACGAGGTGGCAGGAAGAACACAGGACTGAAATCAGAATCATCTGGGCTGCAAACCCTAGCTGTGCGTTAAGCATGAGCGATTCCCCGTCTCTGGGCCTTGGCGTCCACCTCCCTGCCATGGGTGATGACACTTATCGCCCAGGATTGCTGTGGAAACGAACCTTCTGGGAAGGAACGTCCCGTCGCACACGCTGCAGGCATTCACCACCGGTTTGTTCTGTCTCCGGTCACAGAGAGGCGCTGATCTCCAGGGCCTCACACTCCGCCCCGGCAGTTTGGAGACTCTGCAGCTCCTGTCACTGTGCCCACCTCCAGGGCCCTGGCATGTCCCAGCGAGGGGGGCTCTCCCCAGCCCTGGGTAAGAAGTCCTCCGCCCCCCATCCCCACCCCGGGGTGGCCTGAGACGAGGCCGGTGGCCCAGGCAGCCGTTAATCAGGATGCCTCCGCGGCTGCACCAGGCGCCGGCAGGCCGCTCAGCTGCCCCGTGGGCATCCTCACCGCTCCACCGACCCGTTGCCATGGCAGTAACCCCCAGAGACAGCCAGGACTGGCCAGAGCCGAAGAAGAAGGTTCTGTTCCTCTGATTCAATCGGCCTCGATCTCGGTTGATGTCAGGGTCCCAGAGTGAGAATTCACAGCAGAATTTAAATTGACTGAGCACTCCTTTTCAACCCTGAACATCTTTTAAGCGCTCTCCACCCGTGATCTCATTCCATACTCACGATGACACTGTGCAATAGGGATTCCCAGCCCCACTGAGCAAAACCGGAACATGGGGTTCAGAGAGGTGAGTGCCGATGTCAGGCAGGTGGCCCGGGGAGCCAGGACACGGCTGTGCCCCCCAGACCCCCCAGCCCAGGGTTGCCTGACTCCAGAGCCTCTACTAGCTTCCCCCAGAGCCAGGGCCAGCGTCGCCCTGGCCTGAACGCTCCTGGAGCTCAAGGAGGCAGCCGCAGAGAACAGAGACCCTGGGTCCTCCTGGGACCCTGAGGATTCCTCAGGGTCAAAGTCAGATGACTCTGACCACGCGCTATATTGAGGCAGCTGCTCAAAAACGTGTTCGGGAATTTCCTAATGCAAGCCCAATTTCAAATAGGCAGCCTACTTTTCTCAAAAAAAAAAAAAAGTGAAAATTCCAACATTTTGGCCCCCACACCAACACGGCTCCAGAATGGTCCCTTACATCTGGACTCAGCACAGTATTGGGTAATATGTGTCAGACCCTGTCGCAAGATTCGATTCTAAACACCAAGGTTCAGCTCTGCTCAGTGTCGGGTGGCAGCCTGGATGGGAGGGGAGTCTGGGGGAGAGTGGATACAAGCATATATCCGGCTGAGTGCCTTGGCTGTCCCCCTGAAACCGTCACAGCATCATCAATCAGCTGTGCTTGCAAAGTCACTTCAGCCGTGTCCGACTCTCTGTGACCCTACGGACTGTAGCCTGCCAGGCTCCTCTGCCCACGGGATTCTCCAGACAAGAATTCTGGAGAGGGTTGCCATGCCCTCCTCCAGGGAATCTTCCCAACCCAGAGAAGGAACCTGCATCTCTTAAGTCTCCTGCATTGATTGGCAGGAGGGTTCTTTACCACCAGTGCCACCTGGGAAGCCTCCAATACAAAATGAAAACGTTAAAAGGAAAAAATCAAAAATAAATAAAAATAACCAAAACAATAAACACCAAGGTCCTTATATTCAGGCACAAGGGGAACAGCTTTCACTTGCTGGTTTCAGCTGCCGGGTTCCGCCCCGCTGGAGGCGCACGTCCCCGGAGGACCTGGGGAATACCTCGCTAAGCTCAGATGCTGGAAAACTCACCTAAAAAACGGGGTAGCTCTCCCTCCCTGCCACCTGCCCCCTCCCGCGTGCCTGCTGACCTACTAGTCCCAACACTGGGAACCCATGACGTGGGGAAATCCAGCCGCTCTCAGTGGCCCCGGACATCTGGGTCCTCCAACCCCAGGCCTCGGCTGAGACGGGAGGCAACCATGCAAGGAGGCTGGGAAAGCAGCTGGAGGGACTTCTGCCCAGCGGTCGACCTCCTGAACAAACACTTGTCCCACTCTCTAGGGGTCAGCAGAGCCGTGTTTACGCATGCCCAGACCAGTCCATTAATTAATTAACTCCCCGGGTGGCCTCTGGCCCCTAAAGCCTTCACCCCTTGGGGCGTCAGTTTCCTTATCTATAAAGTCTAAGAATCGGAGGAGTTGATTTTTTGTTTTTTTTTTTTTTTTGCTTTCAATTATTACTGGAGTAGAGTTGCTTTACATTATTGGGTTAATTTCTGCTGAAGAGCAAAGTGAAGCAACCACGCCAATACCTCTCTCCCCACTCTCTTGGATTTCCTCCCCACTTAGGGCAAGATGGCGCTGAGCAGGGTTCTCGGCGCTGCAGAGATGATGCTCGCTGGTCGTCTGTCTTCCGCAAGCATCAGTGGTGTCTGGGTGTCAATCCCAGTCACTGCCCCTCCCCCCTCGGCTTCCACACGCTCCTTCTCCACGCCTGTGTCTCTTGCTCTGCTTTGTAAGTGGATGAGTTGATTGCCAAGGCTGCTTCTTGCTCTGGAGCTTTCTGATGCCAGGAGCTACCTTGAAAGAGCAGGAGACAGCGCTGGCTCCACTGCATGGGCCTGGGCACCACACCCCCTGCCTCTGCGCCTCGGGTTCCTCAAGCTGACATGGCCTCTCCATCACGGCCTGCGTGCATTCCAGCAAATTCCAGAGCTGACACCTGCTCACCACCACCTCCACCAATCAGGCCTCCCTGATCTGCTGCAATAACCTCTGAGCAGAGGGCTCCAGCCCCAGCGTCTCCTCCACCCGCCCGTTCTCCTCCCGGCCTCCAGGGCCATGTCGCTGCGGAACTCTCTGGTGCTCCAGGGCTTAGGATCCCATGCTCTCAGTGCTGAGGGTTCAATCCCTGGTTGGAGAACTAAGATTGCACAAGCTGCATGGTGCAGCAAGAAAAAAAAAGAGAGAGAGAGGGTGGTGTTTCTTTTCAAAACACAAACCCACTCCTATTAGCACCCCGCTGATAAGCCTCCCCGCTGCTTTTAGGATAAAGAACAAAACCCCAGCCAGCCCTTCAGCATCCTGTCACTCAGCCTCCCGCTCTCCCCTGCAGGCACCAGCCACCTGGCCTCCTTTTTGCTCCTTAACGGACAAAGCTCCCTAGCTCCCGCCAGGCCTTTGTCGAGAATCCGATCTGCGCCCGCTCTAACCCACCCCATCCTTCAAGGAGCACATTCCTTCTCTTCCTTTAGGTCTCACCTCCACGCACCCCCACTCAGGAGTCCACCCAGGAACGTGCCAGGCTCGCTCAGAGGGCCTGCTCTGACTCCCCCACGAGACCACACCCTTCCCTGCACAGTGATCCTGTCCAAGTATGCGTTCACTGATGAGATTCTCTGTCCTCTCTCCCTGCCCCGCAGTCTACACTCAAGAAGGATTCTCACTGCGGCAGCGGGAGCTGGGAGTTCTACCCTTAGGAAGGCCCTGGGGTGGGAGGCGGAGGGGTGCCATCCCTTCCAGCAAACCCTGGCAGAGACCAGGCTCTGTCAGCTCTGATCTAAATCTCTGAGGCTCCCAGGGAGACATCCTGCTGACTGCTGGAAAACTCTCCCCAAGGCCAGCTCACAACATCAAGTCAGCTATGGGCTAGGCTCAGAGTTCATGCCAGCAGAGGGTGCAAAGGCATCCCTGCCAGAGACCTCCGCTGCTGGCGGCCCCCCCCGGCGGTGGGCCTCTTCTGAGCATCAGCCAGCAACTGGGAGGGCGTGGAGCTGGTGTTGCAAAGGGAAGATGACCAGTGGATTCCTGGCTGTCTGGAAATGTCTTCAGTCCTTTCCCCCCACCCCACCTCCTTCTGCCAACTGACTCACACTGATCATTCAAATGTGAATGTCACCTCCTCCTCCAGGAAGCCTCCCTTGGCTGAACTAATGACCCCCTGCCTGTACCTGTGTTCCCTCCACCCCACCCCTGGCATCCCTCTGGCATGGTACTCAGAACACTACATGGAAAGTAAGTGTCTCCCCACCCAGCTGAAGGCTGCCTGAAAGAACTGACATCACCAGACCCAGTGCCCAGAACCCAGCCACTACTTAGAAAAATGTCATTGTATCAATGAGGAAACTGCATCCCTGAGAGGAAGAGTGATGTGTCCCCAAGACCACATGACATGTCACTTATCAGCAGAGCCAAGCATACAACCCAGGTCTCTAACCACAAGTTGTCATAAAACCCAGGTCTCTAACCACAAGCTGTCGCCCTCTTTCCCCACTGCCTCCCCATCTTCATGGGAATGGCCACTGTTCATGACTCTGGGGACCAAGGACACTCCAAAGACTCAGGAGGAGAGCATCCTGAAGGCAGGATCCCTGGGGTGTCCCCAGGGGAGAGCAGCTATAGACTTCTGTGTCCTTCACCCGCCAGCTGAACAGACATTCCCCACTCAGGACTGAGATTTGTGGAGAATCCAGCCTCAGAGCCAGCAAAGCCGTGGGCACGTGGTGGCAAACCATCCCTCCTCTGCAAGCAGAAAAGCCGTCCTCCAGGACAGAGAGTCTGTGGTCCTCCCTCCAGCCCCTGTCCTGGAGCACCTGCTTTCTAAGAACCTGCCAGAATTTACCAAGCCTGCTGTCTCACTCCATCAGGCACCCCCAGATCTTAAGCTTCCCGAGGGCTGGGAAACCTGTGTTGCCTTTGGATCGCAGAATACAGTATCTGCAAGGGCCTCTCAGATTCACCTGGCTCCATCTGTTTACACATACATCTAAGAAGTGGGATCCAGAGGGGGTAAAGCCACACTCCCTGGTCACTGGGCGAAGGCCTGACAAAGCCTGACAGAGGTCTGAGCCACCCCCCAACCGTGTCCCACATGGATCCCCACCGCACCGGACTCCAGCTCTGACAAGTAGCATCCTTCAGTCTCCTCCAGGCCTGACAGCAGAGCTGGTCCCAGTGAAGTGTGAAAATGAAGTGAAAGTCCTTCACCTGGGTCTGACTCTTTGCAACCCCACAAACTTCAGCCTGCCTGGCTCCATGGAATTCTCCAGGCAAGACTCCTGGAGTGGGTAACCTATCCCTTCTCCAGGGGGTCTTCCCGAACCAGGAGTTGAGCCGGGGTGTCCTGCATTGCAGGCAGATACTTTACCAGCTGAGCCACCGACTTTGTTCATTGACGGGAGGGGACCCACCAAGACTCACACCGCGTCACTTCCCTGCTTAAAAGGCTTTGGTGGTTTCTTGCTACCCTGCCGACACGTCCATCCTTCCTGCTGTGGCCGCCCTCGAAGCCCCAGGCCCCTGCTTTCTCTCCCGCCGCAGACCGCGGTTGGCGGAGGCCTCCGCCGCGGTCCTCACACGCTCAGGGCGGCTCCCACCTCCTAGGCCAGCCAACCCCTGCGGGTCCTTCAGCCCCATCTTGTCTTCCTCCACCCCAAAGACTTCCCCGGAGCTCTCACACCCTCAGCCCACCCCCAGGCGCCCTGAGCTCCATTGCGATCACTACCCGAGCTCCTCATCTCGACACTTCATTCGACCCGCAGGCGCCGGACCCTATCCGTCTCCATCCTCCCCGACTATCGGTGCTTTGACTGGCAGGTGGGGACCCCTCCCCTCCGCCCAACCGGCTCCCTGACCAGCGGCCGCGGACCAGCGGACCCGGCACTGGAGGGGCGGGAAGGGCTCCCAGGGAAAGTGCTCAGAGTCTCACCCGGGGTGCTGGGGGGCACCCCAGGGGCGGGCCCCTCCGGGAGCGCTGCTGTTCCCGCCTCCGCGTCCGTCCAGGATGCGCGGGAAGGGGAAGTGCTCCGCTCCCTCTGACCCCCGGTGGCTGCTTCCTGAGCTTCCTTCAGTCTCGGACCGACGGGCAGACGCGGGCAGTGGGGCTGCCACACGCTGCAGCCCCCAGACACACTTCCTGCCTCTCCCGGCAGGATGTTATTGCAGAGCCCTGCGCGGTGATTGTCAGGAGATGGGCTTTCCTGAGCTCGTTAAGGGACCTCGCTGCTTTCTCGGGGCCAGCCCCCCTTTTCCTGTGGCCCCCGGGAGCAGGGAGGGAAAGGGGCCCTGCGGCAGCTCCCCGAGGACTGTGGCTGAAGACCACGAGCCCTGGGGGCAGCGGGTCCCATCCCAGCGGCTCTGGGCGCCAGGCAGTGCTTGGCACAGACAGCCACTGTGTCGTTCAGCCCTCACGATAATCCCTGAAGGCAGATGCCATCACTACCCCCTGTTTTACAGTCGGCTGACCTGATGTGCTCCAAGGCACGCGGCCAGAAGGAGACAGGGCAGGGATCCAAATCCAGGACTGCCTGACTGCTCCCAGCCTCCCACACCATCCCCTTTGCTGCTGTCCAGTCCAGGAGCGGGTTCTCATCCCGTGAGTGACGAGCGGCAGGGAGCGGAGGGGAGAGGCTTCCCCGGGGCCAGCATTTCCCTCGAGGGAGTCCAGGGCTCACAGCATCTCCCCTCATCTCTGAGAAAGAACTAGAGCTCACTCGGGATAACGAGACAGCTCGCATCTCCTTAGCCAAATTCAAGCACTTCCGCTTTGCCCCGGAGGAGGCGGGCCCCTCACCACCGTGGACGAGGCAGAAGAAGGTGAAGGCGGTCAGAAACTGTCCACGGTGACGGTGGTCTCTCTTGGGTGATGCTTTTTGGAAAGAGCAGCAATGTGGCAGCCTGGACAGACCGTGGCTTGGTCTGTGTCTTACTGATTCTGCTACGAACCAAGTGATCCCGGGGTCCTGCACCTTCCAGGGGCCTCATTTTCCTGACCTGGGAAGTAGGATGACTCCCGCCCCCCTCTCCAGTATTCCTGCCTGGAAAATCCCATGGACAAAGGAGCCTGGTGGGCCACAGCCCATGGGGTCGCAGAAGCGTGGGACAGGACTTAGGGACTGAACGAAAACAGCCCCCCATCACCCAAGGTGTCTAAAAATACAGGGATTCCATGTGCATAAAAGTACCTTGTAAACTGAGACACGGGGCTGTTTCTGTTAAGTGGGTATTTTTTCCTTCTTTTTTCTGTCTGGGTGACAACCCAGAGTAAGACCTCTGGGGCCCAAAACTGGGTTCAAATCTCAGTCTTGCTGGTTTTGAGCTTTGTGACCAGAGATGAGTGTTTTAAGGACTCTAAGCCTGTGTTCCCCCCACCCTTTATTTTTTTATGTGGACCACTTTTAAAGTCTTTATTGAATTTGTTACAGCACTGCTTCTGCTTTTTGCTTCGGGTTTTTGGCCACGGGTGTGTGGGATCTTAGCGCCCCCACCAGAGATCAAACCCACACCCCTGTGTTAGAAGGTGACGTCTTAACCATCGAACCACCAGGGAAGTCCCGAAGCCACCACTTCTGGGCAGGAAAAAATGGAGAACAGTAATACCTGCCTCACAGATTCGTAGGGAAGGTTCGACACATGGACATCTAAACGGTGAGCACAGTGCCTGAGCTCAAGCTCCCGGTAAATGGCAGCTGCTGTTTTACGAAAAATTATGATTATTATTTCTGCAACTGTTTCCATTACTCTGCTGAAGTCACAGTCTAGCAACACAGTGGCCTGAGGAAAAGGAGGTGGCCGGGCCCCCCGCGTCAGCAGCAAGGAGACTTGCTGAGTCCCCACACCCAGCCACACAGAGCCACAGAGCATGAAGGGACAGACCAGACAGACACGGAGACGGACAGGCAGCGCGCGAGAGGAGCACAGAAGACCCGCGTGGGACAGACGTGATGGAAAGAGCAAGCCGGCCTGAGCGGGCCTCCTGTTCGTCCACAGAGCTGAGTCTCCGGGATGCCAGTCTGATGGCGGTGGCACCATCCAGGGTCTTGTCCTGCACTGGGTCACGCGCACACGCTGGGAGGTAGGGACTGCCGTGATTCCCAGTTTGCAAAGCCGGAAATTGACTCTGAGAGCTCCAGTGACTTGTCCAAGGTCACACAGCTAACGGCGTGATTCGGACCCCCAAATGACTCCCAAGCCCACTTGCTTTAACTCTCAGAGGGGCTCTAGGGACCACCATTCAGTGGCGAAGTGGCTTAGAGGATGTCATGTCCCCTGAATTTCCACTTCCTCTCCTGTGACCCTGGCTCAGGTGACCCCACCTCGCTGGACTGTAGCGGCCTCCATGGCCCCAGGGCCATGCCTGCACTGGCAGGAGCCTGCTGAGTGACGCTCTTCCTGTCTCTCGTCTACACCCATTTCTCCCAAACCAGCTCGACCACAAGATTCACCTGACACGCTGTGCTTTTTCACACAGACCCCAGAGACCTGTGAGTCTAAATCCCGAGGAAGTTTCCTAGAAATCTGTACTTACAAAAAGGAAAAAAGACATTCCCTGGCTGTCTAGTGGTTAGAACGCCACGCTTTCCCTAACGAGGGTCCAGGTTCAATCCCTGGTCAGGGAACTAAGATCCTGCAAGCAGTGCAGTGCAGCCCTCCAAAAAAATCTTTTCTAGTAAAAATAGATAAACTTTAAAAGTCAATGTCATGGTATAAAAACTGGTAAGGGGATTGTTTGAAAGGAAAACAAACCCACATGATTCTCATAACGAGGTACATTTGGGAGTCAGAGGACCGGGGCTGTCTACCCACGAGAATCCTTTGGAGAACTTTTTAAAACAACCTCGATGTCAAGCCTGATTCTAGACGACTGACTCTGAGTCTTGGGGGTGAGCCCCAGTCAGGCATCAGGATATTCATAAGTTCCCAGACAATTCTAAGGGGAAGCCAGAGGGGGGAACCCCAGCTCTGAGCCAGTGCCATCCCAAAGAACTTTCTGGAATGTTGGAGGTGTCTTATCTCTGCATTGTCCAATCTAATAGGGCTTCACCATGTGTGACTGTTAGGAACTTGAAATATGGCTGGTGTGGCTAAAGAGCCAAAATATTAATTTCATTTCATTTTCAATGATACCCATTTAAATTTGAATCGCCGCGTGCAGATAGTGGCTACCTGGCTGGGCGTGCGGTTCTAGACCTGGGTGGGCCCACTGACCTCTGGGTAACAAGGAAGGACTGCAGAATGAAAATAAGAAAGGTCCCCTCCACTTCCAAAGGAGGCAGGGGTCCTCCCTGAGACATCGCTTGGGAAATCAAAATGTTCTCGTGGGATCCAAGACAGTCCTAGGGGTCTGTGCCGCCGGGTACATTTCCCACCTTCAGCCCCTTGCTTGGCCCTCCCGCAGGAGGAAAAGGGCCGCCTCCAGGCTTCTAAGGAGAGCCCTTGAAGTTGCAGGAAGAGCCAGGGGCTGGGCCAAGGAGGTTAGCTTCTATTTTAAAGAACCTTTTCCTCTCTGGAGTCGGCTCCATCCTCCAACGGTGAGGACGGGGCAAAGGCTACAGCTGACATTGTGTTGCTGAACGTGAAACGGCCTCTGAGGTCACCTGGCAGCTGGTGGGCACGTCCTGACAGCCGGCTCTTAATCACACTCCCCCCAGCCCCTGGGGGTGGAAGGAGGGGGCGGGTGGGGTCCAGCTGTCGGCGATCACCAGGTGACCTTCCAGCCCCCTCCCTGCACCCCCTGCCCCTCGCCTCACCCCACCCCGCGCCCTGCGCTGATGGGTGTTTGCGAGCCCAGCGGACACTCAGATGGCAGGCAACGCGGACCCCCGGCCAACAACACAGGAAGCTCCGCTGGGTTTCTCCTCGCCCGTGATGAGCTCACGCCTGCATGCCGAGCTGCGATTTCCACGTGTTTTCTTACAGTTGCCACACCTATTGGTTGTCTCTCCCCCTGGGAGCAGTCAGCGGGTCCTGCCAGGGGTCAGCTTTCTCCTGCTCCATCAGCAGGATGGGACCTCCAGACCTCAGTCCGGGGTCGGGGAGGTTAGACGTGGGAGAGTGGAGGCGGGAGCTGGGTCTGGGCAGTTCGCCTTTATTTTTTTTTTTTAAGAGCTGTGTCATCTTATTTGGTTAGTTACTAGCAAGCCAGCATAAACATGGTGTGAGAAGAGGCAGAATCTACATGAAGGTCTGGACTGCTTTGTTATTATTATTTTTAATTGGTGTATAATTGCTCTACAAGGCAGGTCACCTTTAAAATGGGGGTATTAATAGCCACTTCCCGAAATGATCGGAAGAACAAAGCCAGGAGATGGTTTGTAATTACAAGGGATCGGCAGACAGCAGGCACCTGACTATGTTTAGTGGGAGCGTCCCTAACCCCTAGGGCTTCCCAGATGGCTCAGTGGTAAAGAATCCACCTGCCAGTGCAGGGGATGCGGGTTCGATCCCTGATCTGAGAAGATTCCAGAGAAGGAAATGGCAACCTACTCCAGTAGTCTTGCCTGGGAAATCCCCTGGACAGAGGAGCCTGGCAGGCTACAGTCCATGGGCTCCTAAAAGAGTCTTAGTGACTAAACAGCAATCCCTAAGCCCTATTACCTAGGATTTCTTTTACTTTTTCTTTTTTTTGGCCACACCACAAGTCTTCCAGGATCTTAGTTCCCTGATGAGGGACTGAACCTGGGCCCCTGCCGTAAAAGCTCTGAATCCTAACCACTGGACCACCAGGGAATTCCCAGGATTTCTTTATCTTCACCCTACCCTTTCCCTTTAGAGAGGGAGACCCCAGGTTCAATTCCTGGGTTAGAATGATCCACTGGAAAAGGGATAGGCTACCCTCTCCAGTATTCTTGGGCTTCCCTTGTGGCTCAGCTGGTAAAGAATCCGCCTGCATGTGGGAGACCTGGGTTTGACCCCTGGGTTGAGAAGATCCTGGAGAAGGGAAAGGCTACCCACTCCAGTATTCTGGCCTGGAGAATTCCAGGGACTGTATAGTCCGTGGGGGTTGCAAAGAGTCAGACATAACTGAGCGACTTTCACTACCCTTTCCCTAAATTTCTTCTTAATAATTGCAGTGCCCTAGGCTGTGACTTCTAAACCCTGGAGATTTTTTATCCTAAGAAAATTCCCCAAATACCCTGACAAGACCCAAGTCCCAGTGGGCCACACGTGGTAGGATTCCCCGCGAGGACTCAGCCAACCCTCCCAGCACTAGTTCCTCTTCAGATCTTTAGCTCAGCTTAGCAAACACTGGCTGGTTTTCCCCAGGACGGTGGCTGAACATCTGTGCACAGAACAGGGTAGGATGCCAGCCCCAAAATTAGCAAGACACACATCTCCAAGGCTCCTCCAAGCCGTGTCCTGACTAGTAGCTCTTACGAGCTTCAAGACAACCCTCTGGGGAAAAAATGAAAACTGTTATTATAATCCCTGTTTTCCAGATGAGGAAACTGAGGTGCAGAGAGTTGAAATGTCTTACTCAAGTTCACAGATAGTAGTTGCAGAGCCAACCCTCAAACTCAAATTGGTTTTTACTTCAAATGGTATTTTGCATGCCAAGCACTCACAACAAGAACTGAAATAATGATTGGTATTGTGTGTTCAGTCAAGTCTGACTCTTTGGGCCCCATGCACTGCAGCCCACCAGACTCCTCTGTCTATGAAATTTTCCAGGCAACAATACCGTAGGGGCTTGCCATTTCCTACCCCAGGCGACCTTCTCCACCTAGAGATCGAACCCGAGTCTCTTGAGCTTCCTGCATTGCAGGCAGATTCATTACCACTGAGCCACGTGGGAAGCCCATTGCTTAGTATTACTGTTATCTGAAGAACATGCCTTTCCAGCACCAGGGAAAGAGCTGGGTTTTAAAAACCAACAGGCTGTGATTAAGCACAGACTGGGGTGTCCAGAGAAACCAGATATTAACATGCACTTGCAAGTCAAGAAATTCTACTTGAGTTTGAAGACCTTGGTAAGGACATGGGCTG
This sequence comes from Dama dama, assembly GCF_033118175.1. Taxonomy (NCBI): domain Eukaryota; kingdom Metazoa; phylum Chordata; class Mammalia; order Artiodactyla; family Cervidae; genus Dama; species Dama dama. The sequence continues at coordinate 81,026,892 of NC_083681.1, forward strand.
TGGAAGCTTCATAGAGAAGGCAGGACTTGAGTTGAGCAGGAAGAAGGGGTTGGTCTTGCATGGGGAGAGGGGAGAATCAGGGCTTTCTAGGCGGGGAGCTCCATCCGCACAAAGGTTCCAGAATAAGCAAGCACGTTTTGTCAATTGGAAGCTCATCTCAGGGGCCAGGCCCTGGAGATGCAAAAATCAGTAAGATAAGATGGCAGCCCTGGAGGTAGATACAGGAGCAAGGTCAGCACTTGCTCTGCGGGCCTATGCGAGGAAATGGAGGAAAGCAGACAGCTCCCCAGAGTCAGATGGGGATAGAACCTTGAATGGTTCAGTTCAGTTCAGTACGGAAGCAGGGCAAAGGCTAACAGAATTCTGCCAAGAGAACGCACTGGTCATAGCAGACACCCTCTTCCAACAACACAAGAGAAGACTCTACACGTGGACATCACCAGATGGTCAATACCGAAATCAGATTGATTATATTCTTTGCAGCCAAAGATGGAGAAGCTCTATACAGTCAGCAAAAACAAGACCGGGAGCTGACTGTGGCTCAGATCATGAACTCCTTATTGCCAACTTCAGACATGAATGGCGGCCCAGGAATTTCGGGTTGACCCCGTGGACAGCGGGGTGGGAGGTGCCCCCCCACCCTCTCTCCCAGCCAGGCTCTGAGCTGTACTCAGGCCCTTTCCGCTTTCTCCCCAGGGCTCCTGGAAGCCACAGACAAAGACAATAAATCGTCCCTCTGACACCCTCCCCACCCCTGCCTTTCTCCCTCCCCTTTGTCTGGAGGGGACGTCTCCCCTCCTCTGACCCTCCCCCTCCAAACCCCTTTGTTGCCATGGATACCAAAGGGACCTAGCAGCCACAAAAGCACGGTTTGTGCCACCATTTGGGAAGGAGGAGACGGTGTGAAAGTGAGAAGAGCTTGCAAACGCCTTCCCGTCTGCAGCCACGCCACCACTCCAGTTTGGGAGGAAGGAGGAACTGCGCTTTCTGATTGCAACTTCAAAGGCACTTTGCTGGGTTAAGTCCAACTCTGGCCTGGCAGCCCAAAAGGAACACCCGCACACTCACACACACAGTACATACACTCATATACACACACAGTACATATGCTCACGTACACACACACACAATGCATATACTCATACACATGCACAATACATATATTCACATACACACATACATATACTCACGCACACAGACACACAGTACACATACTCACATACACATGCACACATACAATACATACACTCGTATACACACACAATACATGTACTCACACAAACACAATGCATATACTCACACATACACAATACATATACTCACACACACACAATGCATATATTCACATACACATGCACAATACATATATTCACATACACACACAATACATGTACTCACACACACACAGTGCATATACTCACACATACACAATACATATACTCACATACGCATACAATACCTAAATTCACATACACTCACATACACATACAGACACAATGCATACACTTATACACACACAATACATACACTCACATACACACAATACTTATACTCACACACACATACAATAATACATGTACTCACATACACACTAATATGTTAACACCTGTACAAATACTGAACTAGTCACACACACACGTTCATGAGCCCACCTTCCCAGGGCAGGTGGGCTGAGTCCACTAAGAAAATAAGCCTCCTGTACGCTGACCCTGCCCTTAGAACAACTGTCCACTCCCAGCAGGAAAAACCCTCTGGCGACCCCCAGAGCTGCCAGGCCCCCAGGAGGCCCCAGGCCCCAATGCCCGTCCCTCAAGCCCCTGGCTGAGGACTCACAGGTTGGAAAGCTGCTTCTGAGCCTTTCTGCAGGCCCGACGACGGCAGAGAGCCAGAAGCTGCAGCTGGGGAGGCCGGCACTGCTGTGGGCTTTCCCACAGGGCCCCACAGAAGCCATCAGTTCTGCTCCCAAGGACAAAAGACAGTGGGCAAGAAATAAATGAGGGCAGAAGACAAACACGCCATTTCCCACTTTGCTAGATCCCCACCTTAGATTCAGACCCTGGGAGCGTGCTCAGGCTGGAGAGGAGTGCCCGAGCACTAGCGGTATTTCAGAAAGCAGGCAGGAGAATGGAAGCCTGCAGCCCCGCCTTCTGGAACAGACTGCAACAGCCCAAACTCTTCTCATGGGCCCTTACAAGGCAGTCCAGGATTTGGTCGGCAGTTGGGTCGTTTCAGATTGACTTTTGATAAATGAGGTAATCCAGCGGTGAGTTCCCACTCAGCGCAGTCTGCTTGGAAGTCCAAATATTTCTGAGCACAAGCATGCTGTTGATGGATAAATGCCCAAGCCTCTTCCCCAGCAGCTCAGTGGTAAAGAATCCATCTGCAACATGGATTCGATTCAGGAGACGTGGGTTTGATCCCTGGGTTGGGAAGATCCCCTGGAGGAGGAAATGGCAACCCGCCCCAGTATTCTTGCCTGGAGAATCCCATGGACAGAGGAGCCTGGCGGGGTACAGTCCCTGGAGTCACAAAGAGTTGGGCACGACTCAGCGTGAGCATCAAAGTCTCTCTGAGTTCGCGCCTTACCTCTAGCTTGTATTCGTTCTCTACCCTCCAGAGGGGAAAAAACCAGAGAGCCCCCTTTTTCTCTGCCTAGGATGCAGAGTGGAAGGCAAATCGGGTCCTCCCTCCATCTAAATTATCTGTCCAACACGTGGAGGGTAACTTTGGCATCATGGGTCCTAGAAGAGGGTTCCAAAGCTTCCAGACTCCTAACCTGACTCTGGTTCACCCTGTTGTTCTAGGAGGGTGAACTCTATACTTTATCTGAAAAGTGTCCATAATAATGCAGCATCCTCCCCCAAGACAGTTGCAATGATGATGAGATAACAGATGCTAAAATGCCTGGCACAAGAGACTTCAATACACATTACTTCTTTTCAATGTGCTGGATACATATGAAAAATATTAACTGATCTTTCTCGCCATCTTTTTTAACCTCCAGGAGGCGATAGGTCATATGTCGTTGTTTTAGTTGCTAAGTCACATCTGACTCTGTGACTCTAAGGACTGTAACCCACCAGGCTCCTCTGTCTGTGAGATTCTCCAGGCAAGAATGCTGGAGTGGATTGCCATTTCCTCCTCCAAGGGATCTTCTTGACCCAGGGATCGAGCCCTCATCTCCTGCATTGGCAGAGGGATTCTTTACCACTGAGCCACCACAGAAGCCCGACAGACCTTAAGGCACATGAATGCCTTATTCTAAGCCAGATCCCCTTTACTCGTGAAGCTTGGTTTTGAACTAATCCATTTTGAATGCCTGATGTGTGATCTCTGCCTCAAGACCCCAGCAAAGATGTAAAATGAGGGGAAAAAATTTCATCATCGCTTAGGTAAAAATAATGTACTGAGCAATTTGACCTCCATGTGCCAAGCCTTGCAGAAGACAAGAGCGTGAGTTAAACAGTGTCTGCCAACCAGCAGTAGCAAGCTGTGATGGAGCCCTGGACTCCAGCCGCCCAGGCTGAAACCCCAGCTTCGTCTTACCAGCCCTCATCTCGTGTTTGGCAGGTGATTTCCTCCTTCTGAGCCCAGCTTTCTCATATGGAGAATGGGGCCGATCACAGTTGCACCGGTGTCTCCCAGGAGCCTGTGTGGTAAAGCCCATGAAATGCTCCAGCTCAGGAAATGTCTTGCTTAGGACGTGATCGATTACCTTTAGCGGCTGAGGCTTACTGGGCTTTCCAGGGGGCTCAGTGGCAAAGAATCCGCCTGCCAATGCAGGAGACGTGGGTTCGATCCCTGGGTTGGGAGGCGCCCCTGGAGGAGGAAAGGGCACCCCATTCCAGTATTCTTGCCTGGGAAACCCCATGGACAGAGGAGCCTGGTGGGCTACAGTCCACGGGGTCGCAGAGGATCAGACACGGCAACTAAAGAGCAGCAGCAGCAGCAGCAATAGCTGAGGCCACTGCTATTTATTATTATTACTGCTATCAATCCATCCAGTCCTGAAATGACTAATTCACAAATAGCACAGAGCATGGGTGAGCGGGGGTAGAAAGAGTCCAGTTGACCCTGGCAATTTCCTTCCCCTGGGATTGCCCTTCCCTTTGGAGTCTTTGTTATATAAAGCCACATGGAGAGATGAGACTCATGGATGCCTTTTTACTCAATGACTCCAAGAGGTACTCAAGGTCACAAACAAACAAAAGAGCACCCAGGAGCCCCTGAAGGCTAACAGTTTCATTGGGGTCCACCCACTCAGCTCAGTTCCCTGACAGCCAATTCTTTTTTCTGGAAAGTTCTTTTTTTTTTTTAATCCCCTTGCTTCTCCCGGTGCCTTCCCCTCCGCCCCACCACCTTCCTCCTCCTGGGGAAGCAGAAGTTCCTGAGGGCCAGAGAGAGGGTCAGAGGTCCCCACCGGCCTGGCCAGGAGCCACTGGGCTGTTTCCTGCCAGGAGACTTCTGCGAGTGGCTGTCCACCCCAGGGAAACCCAAATAAAGTCACCTCCCCACCCGGGAGCATTTTGCCCTTTAAGGGAAGGCTGTGTTTGCAGCCCAGAATGTATTTACAGCTTTCTGAAGATCTCATTCAACCTTTTACGGATACAGTAAGCATCAAAGAGGCCCACCCAGGCCCATCTGCTACTGCTTTCAAGGGCAGACCTGGCCTGGATCCTGAATAATTACCAAGTCACTCAACACTGCCTCTGATAATCTCTCTGTCTCCTTTCTTCCCTCTTTCTAGATCCTGATCCCTCCCCTGCCCCCTCCTCTGGAGTTTTCTCTTGCATGGCCAAACAGCCTTATGATCTAATCCCATCTGTCTTTTCAAAGATAAGACTGAGGGTAATTATTCAAAATAAGCCTCTAATTTATATACATATATATATGTAAACATACATATAACTGAATCACTTTGCTATAGACCTGAAACTAACACATTATAAACCAACTGCAGGTCAATAAATGTTTTTTTAAAATGACCATCTGCTGCTGCTGCTGAGTTGCTCAGTCATGTCCAACTCTTTGCGACCTCGTGGACGGTAGCCCACCAGGCTCCTCTGTCCATGGGATGCTCCAGGCAAGAAGACTGGAGTGGGTTGCCATGCCCTCCTCCAGGGGATCCTCCCAACCCAGGGATGGAACCCACAGCTCTGAGGTCTCCTGCATTGGCAGGCAGGTTCTTTACCACTAGTGGCACACGGGAAGCCCAAAATGACCGTGTAATGTGGCTTAATACATTTCCACTCCAGGAAAGAAAAGCTTGAAGAAAAGACCTGCTATGCCTTTGTGCACTCAGATTTTGTTTTACCCTCACAACGGTTGTGAGTAGGTACAATAACCGTCCTAACTGGGGCTCAGGAGCCGTCTGTAACTTGCCAGAGGCCCGAGCTGCCGGTGAGGACAGAGCTCGTTCTGTGAGTCCCGGCTCTGTGAGTTGTTACCACAGCACAGTGGGCTGAAAAGCAAAGGATTCCTGGCATTACTGAGAGACTGACAGAATCCCCAGGGAGAGGCCAGCGTTTGAGGAAGCTATCACACTCTGCAAGCGCTCTCAGAACTTCCTTGGGACCAGATCCGGGCCTGTCCAGGATCAAGGTGGCAGGCAAGCCGCTCTCACACTAGGACACCCTTGGTGACAAGTTAGCCACATTTCAGCTTCCCCCTCCAGAAAGGCCAATGCACCTGAATTCCTAGAGATTTGGGAAATGAAAGACAAGAGATTTTGAGATACTGATAAATATCTGCCATTCCATTAGATAAACAGGTGGCTAGAGATGGTTGGAAACATATGCAGAGCAAGATAGAGACAGACAGATGCACACAGACAGAGTTTCACATCACAAGTGTTCATGTCAATTAGAAACAACCCAACAGGACTCAAGAGTGGGCCCGGTGAAACCAGCTTGGATTTCACAGTTACGCAGACCCAGCTCTGAATCCTGCGTGGCCACATCCTGATCTTGAGGTTATACGACCTCGAGGAAATTGCCTAACATTTCTGCACTTCAGCTGTGTCTTCTGCAACATGGAGAAGATAAATATCTGCCTCTATGGAGTTATTAAAAGGGTCTGGGATTGTTGATGGAAAATTCCAATACTGTGTGGAGGTCAACAAACAGTATTATTCTACATAGTGTTATTTGAAACAGTAATGGTGTCAAGAATCTCTCCAAGACATCCAGCCGTACAGATCCCCAGGCTGAATGCAGGCCAAGACACAGTCCCCTCCTTCCATCCTTATCTCTCAAAGCAGAGATATGGGGATTCCAAAGTCCTAGGCAGTTCTAAATACAAGACCGAGTGTTTCACCAGCCAAAACAGCTGCTGTGCCGGCCTTTCAGAAACAGTCCTCTGCCTTAAAGCTCTTCATGGACCACCCACACTTACAGGAGAAGGTTCAGACTCCCAGTGTGACTCACAGAGCCCCGCGCTGCACCTGGGACCTCACCTTCAGCCCCCTCTCCCACTCACATACCTCAACCAGCCCGTCAGCCCACCATTCCCCAAACACAGTACCCCAGGGCTCTTATCATGCTGTTTACTGAAGCCTCCTCCTTGTCCTCCTGCTAAAGAAGCCCCTCTCATCATGAGACGCCCGGCCAGAATCCATCAAGCAGAATTCTTTTAATTAACTTTTATTGGAGTGTAGTTATGTGAATCAGTTATACATGTACATATATCCACTTTTTGTTAGATGCTATTCCCCTACAGGTCATTACAGAGAACTGAGCAGAGTCCCCGTGCGACACAGCAGGCTCTTATTAGTTATCTGCTTTATATATGGTCGTGTGCATGTGTCGGTTCCAACCTCTCAGGTTATTCCTCCCCTCCCCTTTCCCCCTTGGTAGCCATAAGCTTGCTTTCTACAATCGGTGACTCTATTTCTGTTTTGTAAACAGGCTAATTTGTACCATTTTTTAGATTCCACATGAAGCAGTGTCACATATTTGCCTTTCTCTCTGACTCACTTCCCTCGGTATGACAATCTCTGGGTTCATCCACGTTGCTGCAAATTATTTTGTGAATACATGGCTGAGTGATATTCCATTGTACACGTGCACCCCAGTGTTAATTGCAGCACTACTTACAATAGCCAGGACACGGAAGCCACCTAGATGTCCAGTGACAGAAAAATGGATAAAGAAGGTAAGATACTTGCACGCATCAGGCAGAACTAACCCCCACCTCCTAAAAGGAGAAAAAGAGAAGCCAGGGAGGGTTGGCGGAAGCTGGGCTTGCTGGGTGCTGACCGTGCAGCAGGCATTGGCTACTCTGCCTGCTTTTACTACTCACTCCTTCAGGTCACCATAGGAGCTGAGTCTTACTATCCCCACTTTGCAGACGAGAAAACTAGTTCTTATGGTCCCAGGTTTGAAGGACCCCAAGGTCTTTTTCCTTGACTCCCTGCACCCCAGGGACACAGGGTAAAGTATAGATCTGTCTGTCTCTGACACTAGACCACATTTCCTCTAAACAATCTGTGTCTTATCCACCTCTGAGACCTCCCAGTCCGCTCAGCTCAGGCTTAAGCCCCAGTTTCTGGCACCGAGTAAGCCCTCAATAAACCCTTCTCATAGAAACCCTGCTCAGCAAGCATAGGGAGCTGCCGGGTTATCTTTCTGTTTATTACAGACACTTGAGAGATGAGACCCTAGATCAGTGACCAACGGCATTTCCACATAGAACATCCCAGCTCTTTCCATGGGCGCAGGTCTGCCAGCAGAAGGGCTTGACCTTGGCAACCACCCATTTGCAGGGGCTAGAAAAAAATAACTTCCCATTTCTCCATCAGTGATATTTGTTTAAATGGAAATTCCAAAATTTTAGTGCGAAAAATCTAGCAGTGCTGTGATCTCCAAGCTCATGGTCACACTCTGGGCCACTGGACCAGGAAGGACAACGGCCTTGTCACCAGCATACGCCAAGGGGGCAGCCTTCCCAAATTCCAGGCAGAAAGGTCAAAGAAATGAACAGCCTGGGAGGCAACCTTTACCACATCCAGGGCACTCACCACTGTTTGGAGCAAACTCGCCATGCTTGGGGATCTTCCCGCCATCTGAGCCCCGTCTCCTGAGTTAGAAGCTGGAAGCCACTTTCCCTTAGCACCTTTGTGTCCCTTCCAGGAGCCCCACGGAGTCTGCTTTCTACCTGAGGAGGAGGAGCGGCAGAAAATCATCAAGGTCTCAGAGTTAGCGGCGGTCTAGACCCCAGCAGAGCTTCATGGTAGAAGCAGTGAGCCTCCTACTAGAATCAGATCATTCGAACATGGCTCCTTCCCAACGTGGAATTCCCAGAGATTCCGTGAAATGCCTCGTGCTTGTTACTTTCTCTTCAAGTTGGAGAATAATTGCTTTGCAACTAGTTTCTGCTGCGCCGTGAAGCGCCTCAGCTGTGTGTGTGCACAGCCCTCCCTCATGAGCCTCCCTCCCTTCCCCCACCCAACCCCACCTCTCTGAAAAATGAAAGTTGCTCAATCCTCTCTGACTCTTTGTGACCCCATGGACTATACAGTTCCTGGAATTCTCCAGGCCTCTGTGTTTATTTGCCTTCCCTGGGCCTCAGTTCCCCTGTCTGTGAAGTTGGACGGTTGCTCTTTGCTCCCTGTTGTCCCTTTCAGGACACTGATCCTGCAAAATGCTGATTCTTTTGATGCAAAACCTATTGATCCAGGGCGACAGAGCGTGGCTGTGCAGCTTGGGCAGGGAGCATGTGTCCTGCCGAGGACGCCCACCTGAGACGTGCGTGAGACCCAGCCCCGCTCCCCAGGCTGTGTGTTCCGGAGCGAGGCTGCTTTCTCCGGAAGAGGGACATTTTTCCCTGATTACCACATCCTATGGTCCCCACTTCTGATTATTCCCAGCTTCCTAGATGGTGCTGGTGGTTCAGAATCCTCCTGCCAATGCAAGAGACCCAAGAGATGGGGGTTCGGGTCAGGAAGATCTCCCTGGAGTAGGACGTGGCAACTCGCTCCAGCATTCTTGCCTGGAAAATTCCATGGACAGAGGAGCCTGGCGGGCTACCGTCCATGGGGCCGCAAAGAGTCAAACACGACGGAGCAGCTGCACGTGAACATTCCCTTATTTCATCCCCGTGCCCTGCTCACTGGGCTCATCTTGCCCTCCTCTTAGTCCCCACCCTGCCTCGCTGCAGACTTAGCTCCTGGTTGCAGCCCCATGCATGGCCCCCCCGCACAATAGTCCTCAGAGCTTCAGCATCCACCCATGTAACTGATCCAGTGGCGTGGCTTCCCTGTTCTTTGATGTCCAGCAGCACAGCAGTCTTTTTCTCCTCTCTCCTCAGCCACCCACTCAGCAGTCACATCGCAGGCCATGCCCAGAAGTCTCTGTTTCAAAACCCTGCTCTCTGACCTCCACTTCCCATCCTCCCAATGCACTTGATGCCATAAACCACCCCCACGCCCACATCCCTGGTCTCTGATCCTGACCACTAACCCACTGATCCAACCACATGTTCGCCAGCCTGCAACATGTTCGCCAGTCTCTGCTTCCTTCCTTACAGAAATTATCACCGCGGTCCTTCTCTGTAAGGATGCTCCTGCAGACAGCCTCCTCACCCTCGCATGCCTCTGGTCTGTCACAGCCACCTTGCAAACCTTCAACACCTACCGGGCACCTTCTCGGCACCCAACAGCCACCGTGGCTAAAGGCTACCAGGGAAAAATCATGCAACCTGCAAAGTGACTTCACTTTAAACTCACCAAGACAGATCTCAAAGTGGGGAATCAGCGCCGTATGCTTCCCTGGGAAATTTGCTTTCTCCTTGTCCAAGATAGTAGTTCAGGCCTTCAGAACTTGATATGCCCCCTTTGCTCAGCTGATGCCGTCATCTTGTAATTCACTTAGAGTTCAAAGCGCTGCTCTGTGACAACCTAGAAGCGGGGGATGGGGAGGGAGGTTCAAGAGGGAGAGAGGAACATATTATTCCTGTGGCTGATTCATGTTGATGTCTGGCAGAAACCAATACAATATTGTAAAGCAATTATCCTTCAATTAAAAATAAATAAATTTAAAGAAAAAGAAACGAAGCGTCACAAAACCAGGATGCCCTCATCTTCCCACCGCTAAAGTCTAGCAACCTGCTGGCTCCTTATCGCCTCCTCTTCTCCTTCCTTCCCAGGGCACTGAGCCCCGTCCTCTCTTCTTACCAGGCTGGTCCTTGCCCATGTGTTCCTGCTCGAATCTTCTCTCAGCATCTCGAAGACTCTTCTCCTCCAACCATCCGCTCTGTTTGGAAGCATCATTCACTCACAGTCTTGGGTTTGCTCAGCCCACTTCTAACACACAAACTAGTTCTCGAACGGCTGATTGTTGGAAGGCGTGCTCTCCATCCAACATCCTTCTCTAGCGATTGCCCATTTCTCTGCTCACTTTCCCAACACAGCTTTGGAAAAAGAGTAGCTTCTGTGAGCGTTCTCCCACACCCTGCCTCCCATCCACCCTCAACTCTCTGTCTTCTCCCAACACAGCCCACTGTGACTGGCCCGGGTCACCAAATCCAGGGGACCATTCCCCGGCCTCTTCCCCGATTGCTCGGGAGCGTTCTTCACGGTGCTGTGTCTGAGCGTGGCGATGACGGAAGGCGAGTGGGGTGACTGTCTGGTTGCAGCAGGCGGGCTTCTCATCGTGATGGCCTGTTTAGTTCTGCAGCACGGGCTCCAGGGCACTGGGGCTTCAGCAGTTTCAGAACATGGGCTCGGGAGTTGCAGTTCTCGGGCTCTCGAGCTCAGGCTCAGTAGCTGTGGCACACAGGTTTAGTCGCTCCAAGTCATGTGGGATCTTCCTGGACTAGGGATTGAACCTGTGTCTCCTGCATTGGCAGGCAGATTCTTCACCACTGACATCTTCACTTGCATACCTTATTGACATCTCAGGCACGAAAAAATGAAAACAGAACTCTCTCTCTCCCTCCCTCCCTCTCTCTCTTTCCTCCCCCCATCCCTTCACCCTGCCCACTCCTCCATCAAGCCGTCAGAAGTCTTTACTCTACATCCAAAACTTGCCTCACTTCTCATTCTCTGTGGATGCCACCCTTAGGCAACCCACCATCTACTCCCATCTTGGCCTATGAAGTCACCTAGTAACTGGTCTTTCTTTTTCTCCTGCTTCCCTTCAATTTATTCTCAACAAAGCAGCCTAAGTGAATGAAGTGAACGTCGCTCAGTCGTGTCCGACTCTTTGTGACCCCGTGGACTATACAGTCCATGGAATTCTCCAGGCCAGAATACTGGAGTGGGCAGCCTTTTCCTTCTCCAGGGGATCTTCCCAACCCAGGCAGGTGGATTCTTTACCAGCTGAACCACAAGGGAAGCCCAAGAATACTGAAATGGGTAGCCTATCCCTTCTCCAGAGGATCTTCCCGACCCAGGAATCGAACACACATGTCCTTCATTGCAGGCGGATTCTTTACCAACTGAAGCAGCCTAAGGGATAGTTCCAAATGCAGGTTGGATCATATCAGTTTTTGGCGTCTTCTCATCACACTTGGAATAGTCACACTCCTTGCTGCGGCCTTCTAGGTCCTACATGAACTTGGGCCCAGTTTGTCTCCCTGGCTTTGTCTCACGCCACCCTCTCTCTGGCTTCCTGCTCACCAACCTTCCAGATGCCCTGACAGTGGCTCTGAGCCTACTGAGATCTTTCCTGCTTTGAGGTCTCTGCGTTTGTCTTCTCTGCAGCCGGACCTCTCAGCCAGCCCTTTGCATGGTGAGTGCATTCTCAGATGTCAGGAACCAAGTGAAAGGTCATCCTCCAATAAGACCTTCCCCTTGCTTCACAGCATTTTCTGTGATCTGCCATTCATGTCCTTGTTTATGTACCTCTTGATTGTCTACCTACCCCCACAAAAAGGATAACGTCCATCCAAGAAGGACTATGTCTATTTCATCCTTCCCTATGATCCCAGTGCCTAGCAAAGTGATTGGTATACAATAAATGTTTGATAAGTATTTGTTGAATGAATGAATGAGTGAGTGAATCATCATGATTTGTCTTTAGTCTAATCTTTCCCCCATTATCTCATACTCCTTGTATGCATCCTCTACATGCAAGTCTTGTAGGGGAATGGGCTTTCGTGGTGGCTCAGATGGTAAAGCGTCTGCCTGCAATGCAGGAGACCTGGGTTCAATCCCCAGGTTGGGAAGACCCCCTGGAGAAGGAAGTGGCAACCCACTCCAGTATTCTTGCCTGGAAGATTCCATGGATGGAGGAATCTGGTGGTCTACAGTCCCTGGGGTCGCAAAGAGTCGGACACGACTGAGCATCTTCACATGCAAGTCAGGCAGACCTGTTTCTGAAACTTCTACCCCTCCCCTTCTGCCTTTGCTCACACTCCATCTGGATACCTTCCTGCCACCCCCAGGTCACATTCAAGTTGTCAGAATCCTAGTCACCCTTCAAGGTCCACTTTCAACTCTGATGCCTGAGATTCCACAATTCGCAATTCTTAGAATCCTAGTGGGTCAGTTCTTGGACACGGTGGTTCAAAACTGCATTTGCTGGGCTTCGCTGGTGGCTTAGCAGTGAAGAATTCACCTGCCAATACAGGAGATATGAGTTTGATCATCTGATGGGGAAGATCCCACATGTCACCAAGCAACTGAGCCCTTGAACCACAACTACTGAACCTGTGCTTTCGAGCCCGGGAACTCCAGTTGAGCCCACAGGCCACAACTATTGAAGCCCCCAGGCCCTGGAGTCTGTGCTCTGCAACAAGAGAAGCCGCCACAATGAGAAGCCTGTGCACCACAGCTAGAGAGTAGCCCCTGCTCACTACAACGAGAGAAAAACCCTTGCAGCAAGAAAGACCCAGCACAGCCAAAAATAAATCAGTAAACACACAAAATTGCATTTGCTTCTCCAGCTCTACAGAGCACTGCATTGAGGGGGAACCTGAGGTCTAGGCCCATAATCAAGACAAAATGTCATCCCTGACAGTGGGAATTGGATGCTTCCCTGATGTTGCAGGTGGGGAAATCGATGTCCAGGCTGGTGCAGTGACTGACTTTCCAGGGGACACACCTCGGAGGCAGTGCTGAGAACAGAACTTCGGTCTCTGGACCACCAGAGTGGAATTATATCAGACTACCTCATCTACTCCCAGACAGAGAAACTGAGGCTTACACAGACTTGAAAGACTGAGACTGCGAATTTTAAAGTTAAAAAATATATATGCAGCATATTATTTTTAACCTCTTTCTCTTCCAATGAACCTCTGACCATATTCGTTTTCAATGCAAACTTCTGTCAAAAGCTTCTATTTTTATTTTGTTGTTTCAACCAACCAAGATAAAAATATTTTAAAAACAAAATGAAGGATTACCAATAGCCACAGTCCTGGGCTTCCCAGGTGACATCAGTTGTATAGAACCCATCTGCCAATTCAGGCGACACAAGAGACGAGGGTTCAATCCTGGGTCAGGAAGATCCCCTGGAGAAGGAGATGGCAACCCGTTCAGGTATTCTTGCCTATAAAATCCCATGGACAGAGGAGCCTGGTGGGCTACAGTCCATGGGGTCAAAAAAGAGTCAAACATGACTGAAGCGATGTAGTGCACACATAGTCCTGGAGCTAAGCTCTCATTTTCTCCTTATGCTCTCTTTTTAAATGCAAAGATTTTAGAAGCTCTCTGTAGTGGAAAGCTCATCAAATTGCTTTCCTTTGTAATAAAATAAGTAAACAGGGAGAATGGGAGAAAATTAAAACCTATTCTCCGTAGACTGAACCCATGCCCCCAAAATTCGTATGTTAGAATCTAATCCCCATTATGATGGTGTTTGGAGGTAGGGCCTTTGGGGTGATTAGTGCATGAAGGTGGAGCCCTCAACAGTGGGATTCAGTTCAGTTCAGTGGCTCAGTCGTGTCCGACTCTTTGCAACCCCATGAATCGCAGCACGCCAGGCCTCCCTGCCCATCACCAACTCCCGGAGCTTACTCAAACTCATGTCCATTGAGTCAGTGATGCCATCCAACCATCTCATCGTCTATCGTCCCCTTCTCCTCCCACCTTCAATCTTTCCCAGCATCAGGGTCTTTCTTTTCCAATGACTCAGCTCTTCGCATCAGGTGGCCAAAGTATTGGAGTTTCAGCTTCAACATCCAATGAACACCCAGGACTGATTTCCTTTAGGATGGACTGGTTGGATCTCCTTGCAGTCCAAGGGACTCTCAAGAGTGTTCTCCAGCACCACAGTTCAAAAGCATCCATTCTTCAGCACTCAGCTTTCTTTATAGTCCAAATCTCACATCCATACATGACTACTGGACAAACCATAGCTTTGACTAGACGGACCTTTTTTGGCAAAGTAATGTCTCTGCTTTTTAATATGCTGTCTAGGTTGGTCATAACTTTTCTTCCAAGGAGCAAGCGTCTTTTAATTTCAAGCCTGCAGTCACCATCTGCAGTGATTTGGGAGCCCAAAAAAATAAAGTCTGACACTGTTTCCGCTGTTTCCCATCTATTTGCCATGAAGTGATGGGACCAGATGCCATGATCTTAGTTTTCTGAATGTTGAATTTTAAGCCAACTTTTTCACTCTCCTCTTTCAGTTTCATCAAGAGTCTTTTTAGTTCGGCTTCACTTTCTGCCATAAGGGTGGTATCATCTGAGTATCTGAAGTTATTGATATTTCTCCCAGCAATCTTGATTCCAGCTTGTGCTTCATCCAGCCCAGCGTTTCTGATGATGTACTCTGCATGTAAGTTGGGTAAGCAGGGTGACAATAGACAGCCTTGATGGACTCCTTTTCCTATTTGGAACCAGTCTGTTGTTCTTTGTTCTAACTGTTGCTTCCTGACCTGCATACAGATTTCTCAGGAGGCGGGTCAGGTGGCCTGGTATTCCCATCTCTTTAAGAATTTTTTACAGTTTGTTGTGATCCACACAGTCAAAGGCTTTGGTGTAGTCAAAAAACAGAAGAGGATGTTTTGCTGGAACTCTTTTGCTTTTTGATGATCCAACGGATGTTGGCAATTTGATCTCTGGTTCCTCTGCCTTTTCTAAATCCAGCTTGAACATCTGTAAGTTCACAGTTCATGTACTGTTGAATCCTGGCTTGGATTCAACTAACAATGGGATTTGTTCCCTTATAAAAGAGACCACAAAGAACTCACTTGACTTTCCACCAGAGGAGGTTACAGAGAGACGACAGCTGTCAATGAGGAAGTGGGTCCTCACCAGATCCTGAGTCTTCCAGGGCGTGATTTCGGACTTGCCAACCTCCAGAACTGTGAGAAATCAGTGTTTGTTGTTTCTAAGCCACCCAGATTATGATATTTTTGTTACACTAGCCCTAATGAACTAAAACACTGTTGATTACCTCTTACATGCCAGAGACTGTGCAAAGCTCCTGCAAACATTTCCTAATGGAAACTTTAAAGCAGGCCCATGGGGTAATTGCTTTATTATTCCATTTTACAGATGGGAAAACAGTCCATTGGTAAGTATTGCACCACAGATCTTTGTTTCTCTGTGTTCCTTGAACTAATAGCAGGCACCATTCCCAGAGGTCTTTCAGAAACAAGAGTTTCAAGACACACCCTAGACTACTGCATCAGAGTCTGTATTTTAACAACATACCCCAATGATTCCTCTGCACACGACATCTTAGGAAACACTGGTCTTGATGACACAAACAAGAGAAAAATTAGGATCCAGGCAAGTCCTGCCTGTGCTCAGAACAGCGTGGACAGCTGGTACACACGTTTTAAGTAGAACAACTAGTACCTCTTCTCACCGCACGTAAGACCGTGACTCACTGTCCACCTCGGCCGGACTGAGCTGGGGGGAGGGGAGCTGCAGTCTGGGCTTGCTAATGCAAAAAAAAAACAAGAATGGACCGCAGAGACACGAGCACCGTGGTTTTGAAGAAAGCAGATTAAGTCCTCACCGACACAGTCGGACATGGCGACACAACATTTGAACACCTGTCTCCTTTGACGCTCCTCTGTTGATGGATCCTTAGGTTGCTTCCATATCTTGGCTATTGGAAATAAAGCTGCTATCAACATTCAGGTGCATGTATCTTTTTTAATTAGTGTCTTGGGGTGTTTGTTTTTTTTTTAATCTATACCCAGGAGTGGAATTGCTGGGTCATAGGGTCATTCTACTTTTAATTTTTTGAGAAAACTCCATACTGTTTTCCACAGTCGTGGTACCAATTTACATTCCCACCAAGTACTGTATGAAAAAGTTGCTCAGTCGTGTCGGACTCTCTGCGACCCCATGGGCTGTACAGGCCACGGAATCCTCCAGCCAGATCACTGGAGTGGGGTGCCATTCCTCCTCCAGGGGGCCTTCCCAACCCAGCGATCGAACCCGAGTCTCCTGCACTGCAGGCAGATTCTTTACCAGCTGGGCCAGCAGGGGAGCCCGATAGTGTATGAAGGTTCCCTTTTCTCCACACCCTCACCAACATTCGTCATTTGTGTTCTTTTTGATAATGGCCATTCTGACAGGTGTGACATGATATCTCTTTGTGATCTTGATTTTAATTTCCCCGATGATGAATGATATTGTGCATCTTTTCATGGGCCTGTAGGCCACCTGCATTTCCTCTTTGGAGGAATATCTATTGAGTTCTTCTGCCCATTTTTTAATAATGCCTTTTTTTTTTTTTTTTTGACGCTGAGTCGTCTGACCTGTTTATAAATGTTGGATATTAACCCCTTATCGGTCACATCATTTGCAAACATCTCTCGTTCAGTAGATTGTCTATTCGTTTTGTCAGTGATTTCCTTTGTTGTGAAAAAGCTTTTAAGTTTAATTAGGTCCCATTTGTTTATTTTTACTTTTGTTTCCTCTGCTTTAGGAGCTAGGTCCAAAAAAATATTGCTCTGATTTATGTCAAAGAGCGTCCTGCCTATGTTTTCCTCTGGAAGTTTTGTAGGATCCGGTCTTACATCTAGATCTTTAATCCATTTCGAGTTTATTTTTGTATAAGATGTTAGAGAATATTCCAATTTCATTTTTTACATGTTGGTTTTCCCAGCACGACTTATTGAAAGGACTGTCTTTCCTCCATTGTGTATTCTTGGCTCTTTTGTCATAGATGAATTGACCATAAGTGTGGGGGTTTATTTCTGGGTGTTCTAGCCTGTTCCGTCAATCTACACAGCTGTTTTTGTGCCAGTACCACACTCTTTTGATTATTGTGTCTTTGAAACATAGCCTGACGTCTGGGAGCAAGATTCCTCCAGCTATGTTCTTTCTCAAGATTGTTTTGGCTATTTGGGATCTTTTGTGTTTCCATATAAATTTTAAGTTATTTGTTTTAGTTCAGTGAAAAATGCCATTGGTAATTTGATAGGGGTTGCACTGAATCTATAGGTTGCCTTGGGCAGTATGCTCACTTTAACGATATTCACTTTTCCAGTCCAAGAACACAGCATATCTTTCCATCTGTTTGTGGCATTTTCAATTGCTTTCATCCGTGTCTTACAGTTTTCAGAGCACAGGTCTTTTCCTTCCTTGGGTAGGTTTATTCTTTTTGAGTAGTTTTAAGTACTTTATTCTTTTCCATGTTATAATAAATAGGATTGCTTCCTTTCTCTTTCTGATAGTTCATCGTTAGTGTATAGAAAAACAACAGAGTTCTGTATATTAATTTTATATCCTGCAACTTTACTGAATTCTTTGATGAACACTAGTAGCTCCCTGATGGCATCTTTAGGATTTTCTATGTATGTCATCTTCAAACAGTGACAGATTTACTTCTTCTGTTCTGATTTGCATTCCTTTTATTTCTTTTCCTTTCTTTGATTGCTGTAGCTAGGGCTTCCAAAACTACACTGAATAAAAGTAGTCAGAGTGGGCATCTTTGTCTTGTTCCCTATCTTAGAGGCACTTCTTTCAGCTTTCCACCATTGAGACTGATGTTAATAGTGGGGTTTTCAAATATGCCCTTTATTGTATTGAGATATCTTCCCTCTATGCCCATTATCTGGGAGGTTTTTATCATAAATAGATGTTTAATTTTATCAAAAGTTTGTCCTGCATCTATTGAGATGATCATATGGCTTTTATTCTTCAATTCATTAATGATGCATCACATTGATTGATTTGTGGATACTGAAAAATATTTGCATCCCTGGGATAAATCCTACTTGATCATAGTGTATAATCCTTTGTGTGTGTGTATGTATGTACAGGATCCTTTCAATGTATTGTCAGATTCGTTTGCTAATATTCTGTTGAGGATTTGTGTGTCTATGTTCATCTGTGATATTGGCTTATAATTTTCTTTTTGTGTGATATCTTTGTCTGGTTTGGGTATCAGAGTGATGCTGGCCTCATAGAATGAATTCAGAAGTACTCCTTCCTCTGCAACTTTTTGGAATAGTTTGAGAAGGATAGGTGTTAATATTTCTCTAAATGTTGGGTGGTGCATCCTTTGTCTGAGGGCAAGGGTTGCCTCCACGCTCTTCAATCCTGGCACCTTGGGATGACAGCCCCCAAACCCTGGGTCCCTGTGGTCCCTGCTGCCAAAGTCATTTCTCTGCCAAAGAGAACAGACCCAACCCACCACAGTGAAGCCTGGGTCTCTCTCTGTTGTCATTAGAGGCCATTTCATCCACATCATACAGGAAGACCTCTTGAATTTATGGACATATTCCAAACACAGAAAAAGATTGCCAAATCATCTTGGATGCCCTTAAACCTGGCTCAGATTTTCTCAGGGTCTGGAAGAGAAGTTTTCCCTGAGTCTTTTTATAAAGGGGGAAGTCCAAGTTTTTGTTTTTTTTTTTTTCTCCTATTCAGTTGGTACACCCCCCACCCCCACCACCATCAGGAGAGTGGATGTGCTCACACAGATTCCCAGAAACTGTTTGACTCAGTGCCGGCTTCAGCTGGCTCACCAATAACTTCCCCCGGAAGCCAACCAGGCTTCCACAACATCACCGGCCTAGGCGACTCAAAGGCATGGCTTCCAACACAGACACTGATGTGGGTCCCTGCAAAGCTCTAATCTCAGCAACTCTACTGACAAGGTTATCAGAAGTGTCCCCCGGGACCTGGCCCACCCAGCCCTATGTTCCGGCTCTGGTTCCTAAGCAGCGGCTTGAAGAGGACCCAGTTGGTTTAACTGAGTCACTAGCTAGTGACCTCAGTTCTCATCAGTCCCTGGGCATCTCCTCTGCCACCGGCCTTTGCTTCACCTTTCTGGGCTCTTTAAAAGGCAAGCGATGCGTTTGCTTTAAGCAAAAAAAAAATCCGTTTTCCTCAGTTTGCTCCTGCACTTTCTTTACCCAGCTGTTTAATCATTTAAGCAAACACCCTTTGAGCACTTGCCACGTTGCAAGTCCTGGGAACACAGAGATGTGCAAACGCAGCCCCTGTGACGGCGGAGGTGCCCACGGGGCAGAGGACACAGAGCTGTCACAGTAGAGCCGGATCGGGGCTCTCCTGGAAGCAAGCCTCCAGCGCTCAGCAGGCATCCAGTGGGGGAGCGGGGGCTGGCTGAGTAAGGGGGCTCAAGCAGATTTGGGGGAGCCACTTCTGATTATCCTCTGCCCAAGAAGGAAGCAGCCTCAAGGAGGCAAGAGATGGGCCACATAGCTAAACAAGAAAGTACAGGGCAACACGGGGTAAGATGCCTGTGGGACCCAAAGACGCCTTCGCCGGGTGCCCCTGGGTTTCCAGCTGAATAAGAAAATGAGTCCTGGGTGAGCTTGGAGGTGGGATGGAATGGCAGACACGGAGACCCCGGTGGCGCTGGAGGTGGACATGCTCTTTGAGCCAGAGGACGAGCCCTCTCTGTGATCACTGTGCGGTACACGCCGGAGGACTGGCGTTTGCCCACATGGCATCCTGTACCTTCCCTGCAATGACACTCACCACACTTTCTTACTCACTGCTAAGCTCCAAAAGAGCTGGAATCACTTGTACGTTCTTTATTGCTCTATCCTTATCTTTTAGCATGTGCCTGGTATATGGAAAGAAAAGTAGATTTGTTTTAAAAAGCACATGGAACAACGCACCAGACCCGCACTCCTCAAAACCGTCAGGGTCCTCTAACACAAAGCCTGAGAAACCATCACAGCCAAGAGGAGCTTCAAGAGACATAAAGACAAAATGCAGCGAGGTGCAGCTCTATTCACAGTAGCCAAGACGCGGAAGAAACCTGGATGTCCATCAACAGATGGATGGATAAAGAACTGTGGTGGATCGATGCAATGGAATATCACTCAGCCATAAAAAAGGAATGGAATCGAGTCAGTCGTAGTGAGGTGAATGAACCTAGAGTCTATCATGCAGAGTGAAGTAAGTCAGGAAGAGAAAAGCAAATATCATATATGAACGCACACATGTGCAATCTAGAAAAATAATGCTGATGAACCTATTTGGATGGCAGGAAGAGAGGCACAGACATAGAGAGTGGACAGGTGGATACAGTGGGGAAGGAGAGGGTGGGATAAACCGAGAGGGCAGCATTGACACACACACACCACCATCGGCAAAACAGAGCCGGTGGGAGCCGCTGCGTGACACCGGCCCAGCTCGGGCTCTGTGATCACCCAGAGGGCTGGGGGAGGGAGGCCCAAGAGGGAGAGGACATGTGTACAAATATAGTTGATTCACTTTTTCACACAGCAAAAGCCAGCACCACATTGCAAAGCGATTATCCTACAAACTAAGATTTGTACAACGCAATGAGGTGTCCTGGATGGTATCCTAGGACAGTAGGTAAAAGGTAAGGGACTCTGAATAACGTGTGGACCTAATTAATCATTATTGTACTAATATTGGTTCATGAATTGTGACAAGTGTGTTGCGTTAATATAAGTTGCTAATAATACAGGACACTGGATGTGGAATATACGGGAACAGTTTTTACTAGACGGATGACTTTTCTGTAAATCTAAAACTCTTGTAAAATAAAAAGTTAACAAACATCTGGATAATGATCCTCAAGTACCTTTGTGCCCCCAGCCTGCACAGTAGCCCTTCTTCACTGCTCTGACCCTCTCCACTTCCTCTCACCATCTCCGAAAAAAACACCTCTGTTTGCTAAGCCTGGAGCCACGGAATGTGCTCTTTGCCTGGCAGTGAGAAGCCTGGGTTCCTTTGCCATCATCCCACTGCATGGCTTTGTGTAAACCCTTTGCCCTCCGTGGGCTTTAGTTTACTCATCTGTTCAGTGGGCGGGTAAGATGAGAAAGGTCTTTCGAGTTTCCCCGTGATGACAAGGATGGCATCTCATTCACCTCAGTAACCCCAGCTTCTAAGACAGCCCCAGGCACACGGCAGACACTGAATAAAACTTTGCTGAATAAATAACTCAATAAACATTGCTTGATATTCTATTAATGCAAACTTCTAAAGTCAGCCTAGCATCTCCAAATCTGTTTCCTTTTGGACTTGACTTAAATCTCCCTTTGTGTCTTTCTCCAATTGTTCATTGTCACTTATAAGCACTTGAGTAGCAACTGAAAGAGGTTGGGACCCTCAGGCTTTGAACTCCCTGGAGCTCAGACGCAGCGGTACCAGCTGAGATGGTGGGGACCTTGCATCCAAATCCTGTCACACCGCGTCACCCAGCTTCTAGGGCTGGCCTTTCCAAGGGACCCAGCCACCCCTTCCCAGCCTCTTTCTCCTACGAGCCCAGAGTTGGAGGGCCTGGCACTCCCAGCCCCTGTTGAGGAGACCCCAGCAGATCTCTTAGAAGAAGACAGCTCAGGCCCAGGGAGGGGAGAAGCGAGAAGTCACCAAAAGCAGAAAAATCTCTGGACCCTACAAAGTGGTCTAGAGACCTGGATCTTAGTCCCAGCCCCCAGTCTGCTCCTCAGACACACGCAGAGATCTGGGCAAGTTTTTCTCTGTCTCTGGGTCCCCTGCCAGGGCTGGGATGGGGTTGGGCGCCAACCAGGCTGAGAGCCCTTTCTGGTTGCTGGGGACGTGGGCTGCACCATCCCCTACCTCTTATCTCTGGGTTTTCCTCTGCATAGAAAATGCTCCCCGCTCACCACCCAGCCTCTGCCCTTCAGAAAGCAGGCTCCTAGCATGCAGCCTGTCTCCAGTCCTCACTCACTGTCCCTGCCAGCCCCTCAGAACACTTTGCACATTCCCCCTCCCAGATCTCCACTCTACCTGCTCATGTAACCATCTGTCTGCACCGCCGGGAGCCCCCAACGGCCTGTTTGCCCCCCTACCCCCGTACCCAGCCCGCTGCCTGGGGCATCGGTAATGAATCAGGACTCGTGGAATAAGCAGATGCATGAGCAAACGGACGAAGGCATGTGTGAACAAACAAAACCACCGAGCACTGTACCATCCTATCATTCTGGAAAGCTCATCTCAAGTTTCCCGGAGAGGGGGTAAGGTTCTGTGATAGCATCTGCAAAATGATAAAATAATAACGCCAGCAGCCTGTGGTTATCGCTGTAAATTCCTGTGGGTTTTCCCTGGTGAGTTTCAGAAGAGGGCAGACAAGCACAGCCCCCCTCCTCCAGCCCCCTCCCGGCCCCCAGTTCTCCTCCCGGCTGCCTCCTCCCAGTCCCTGCTCTTTCCCCATCTCTCTCTGTGTCTCTCTGTGTCTCTCTGTCTCCGTCTCTCTGTCTCTCTCTCTCTGTCTCTCTCTGTCTCTCTGTATCTCTCTGTGTTTCTCTATATCTCTCTCTCTGTGTGTCTCTCTCTCTGTGTCTCTCTGTCTCTCTCCCCCTCTGTCTCTCGTGCATTTCCCTCCACTCCCCTCCCAACCCCTTCATCGAGGGCTCTCCAGGGGGGTCAGGTGCCTTAGGATGGGATCTCACTTCCACCCCAGCCCCCTGGACCTGCCTCATTTGCACTTTGGGCGTCTTGGCTCTGTTGTCAGCAAAGTGAGGGGCCAGGCGGCTGGCAGAGGGCCGCAGGGGCCCAGGAGAGAACGGTGGGGAAGCGCCCCTCTCAGGCTGCTGTGGTGATGGCATCAGGGCCATCGCTGACAGTATTGGTACCCGGAGGTCTTTGTGGAAGATGGTGACCCACTCTGGAGGAAATACATCCCCCCAGGGATTCTTTCAGCTCCTTCCTCCCAAAGCAATGACCACCCAGAGCCTGCTTCCCCCTGGCTCTCTCTAGCTTTGTATCCTTTTTAGTGTGGGCAGGAGCCGTCTGGATGGACAGTTTCCCAAACCTGGCTGCCCTCAGAAATCATCTGAGGGGCTTTTCATCACCGTGACCATCTTGGATGATTCCAGGAGTTTCTGAGCCCGTCGGTCCAGGGTGACCCTTCGCAATGGGTATTTACAGAACCAGACAGGTTGAATCTGCATGGAGGACAGGCATTTGAACTCCTGGTCTAAGCTGAATGAATGCTCATGAGACTATGGATGAATGAATGAATCAATAGCGATGGTAAATGAATACAGGGATAGATTCATGGATGAATTACAGTCCACCTCTGTGGGTAAATGAACAGAGGGACAGAGGAATGAATGAGTCAATCAGTTCAGTTCAGTCGCTCAGTCGTGTCCGACTCTTTGGGACCCCATGGACCGCAGCACGCCAGGCCTCCCTGTCCATCACCAACTCCCAGAGTTTACTCAGACTCATGTCCATTGAGTCGGTGAGTCAGTAGCGATGGTAAATGAACACAGGGACAGACGAATGGATGAATTGCAGTCCACCTCTGTGGGAAGAAGGGTTGGCATGTCCCCCAGACCTGTGCTCTGGACTCCAGCACGTGTGCTCACGTGTTCCACGCTTCCCAGGCCCAGAGGCGCAGCTGCTCCCGCCTCTCAGCTCTCTTGGTCTTCCCTGACCTCACCCCATGCCCCCCGGTTTCCCATTCGACTCCTTTCTGCCCCCTTTCTTCCCACGGTTCCCCTCAGCCTCCTCAGCCCACCTCCCAGCATAACATTTGCAACCTGGGGGTCCTTTACTCATCCCAAGGCACCCGTGTGAGAAAAAGCTTCAGACACAGTAGTTACACACACACACACGGAAAGATTTATTTTTCATGAACCGCAGTGACTAACAGGGTCAAAAAATAGCACAGACATTCCAAAGAAGGGGCGCGCGGAGCAGTGGCTGCCTCCTCCGCCATCTGTCCAGGACCACCGATGGGGCCTCAGAGGAGGCCCCTCCTCCCTTCTGGAAGCTTCCTCCAGCCTCGCCTGGATGCTCTGGGGACAGCCCTGGGCTGAGAACACGAGTCTGTGAAGACCCTGGCTGGAGATGGAAGGAGTGAGCTGAGAGAAGCCCGTTCCATCCACCCCGCGCTCTGCCTCTGGAGCTGGCTCCATTCCAGCCAACGTCAGCACATCCACTGACATCAAGCTGGCTTCTTCCTGCCCCCGCAGCTCCTGTCTTGTCCTTTACGATCTGCGTCCTCCAAGAACAAAACCCGGAATACGCACGCCGCGCCCTGGGTCCACAAAGGCCCCGCCAGCATCTCCATCCTCGAGGCCTCCATCCTCCGGCACCCGGCCCCAGCCCCCCAACCCAGCAGGAGGGGCCACGGGGGTCCCACCCTGATGGGGAGGTCAGGAAAAACCCACCCAGGGTTTTCCACCCCAGGCAGCCACCGTCCCCCACCATCACCAGGAAGAGGGCCACTGACCCTGGAAAAACAAAGGGTGCTGAAGAAAATGCTTATAAATTCAAAACAAGGTTGGCAGGCGTGGGAAAGGAGTCAAGGGAACCTCTGAAGCTCTCTCCCATCTCCCCCTTGGAACCAGGGACTGTGGCAGAGGGACCCAGGGTCCAGGACTTCTTTAAGCTTTACACGCCAGCTGCCTTGAGGAGGGATTCCCTACAGGGAGCCTGGGTGCACACTCATACTTCTCTCTTAATGCGCGGACCAGCCGTCAGAGCCCCCCAAACCAGTGGGGGTGGACTCATTCTAAATTGCCTCCGATGTCCCTTCTTCCCTCAAGGATACTGTGTGAAGAGCAGAGATGTGCAGAGCAGAGGGTGTTCATCCAGGGGACAAGTGACCCAGGCACCCAGCTCTTCAGGTTACGCCCATCCTTGTTGACACACGTGCACACACACAAAGCAGGCGTTCCCCCCCCCCCCCCCCATCAAAGGGACCCTTGGCAGCCACTCAGGCCAGCGCCCAAGAAGAATGTCCTGGGGATGTCGGATGGAGAGACAGGGAGAGGTCGGCTGCTCACCGGTCTGGAGGAGGTTGGAGAGATGAGGATTTGCGGAGGGGGCCCGAGCAGCCTTTAGACCAAACGCAGATGCCCTGTCTTTCTCCTTTCCCCTTCCCAACTCCCCACTCATACCGTGAAGCCAAGGAGCCTGCTGCTGCACCAACCCCACTGCCTTCCCGTCCCTGCGGAAAAGAGAGGATGAATAAAAGGGGCTAAGGACACATGTAGAAAGAGTGTCTAGTCAGTGGGCTGCAAGAAGGGAGGCCCCCTTCACGCATCGCTCGACCTCCAGGGACTGAAATACTCATGAACCCATCAAGTTGGAGTGAAAGCTCTGGCGCTCACAGCTGCAGAGTCAGGAGCCGCAACTTTGCTGACATCCAGCCATTCTCAGCCAGGTCCATTCCCTCCCGGGGGCCTCAGGGACAAAGAGCTTGAACCGGGCAGTGTGTCTGCAAGCTTCAGACGCCTTAACCCTTAGGGCCCCTTCAGAACAAGGAGGTAAAAAGAGAGAGACAGAGGGGGGAGGCGGAGGAGCCGTGGGGGAGGATGTGGGAGCCAAAAGGTCAGGATTCAAGAGGAGAAATTGCACTTGGTGGGGGCGGGGAGGGGAACAGAAGGACGAAAAGAGGGCGAAAACCAAAAGGAAACGGTGGGGGAAGCTGGAGATCCAGGAAGACGCTGGGGGGAAATGAAATCTGATGGGAGCCGGGAGGCACACCACTTCAGTTTCAGGGGCCGGGGAGGGGGGTGATGGAATGAACTTTGATGGAGCCGGGGCGCACATCATTTCAGTTTCTCCGTTTTATCTGCACGGAGAGAAACTGAGGCTGGGAGGATTTCAGAGCCGGGCAAGGTCAGTCTCGCGGAGACTGAGTGGCGGAGCGCCGGGGCTGCGGGCTTCCATCTCTTTCCCTCTAAAACCACAAACCTCTGAAGAAGCACTTCCCCGGGAGGAAGCAGGACAAGACCGACGCGGGGAGGAGAGAGGCGTGGAGCGCACGAGAGAAGGGGCGCCCCCGCCCGCTCGCCAGCTCCCCGCCCTTCAGACAGCAAGGGGCCCCGGGCCCGGGCGGGGGGGACCCCGGCCCTAGTCCACCACGAGGGTCTCCTGGCTGTAGGGGATGGACTTCTCCGGCGTCGGCTCCCCGCCCTTCCCCGCGCCGCCCGGCCCGGGGCCCTGGCTCTGCCCCGACGACGCCGAGGAGGAGGAGCTGGCCGACTTGTCCCCGCCGCCGCCGCCGCCCCGGCCGCCCCGGCCGCCGCCGCCGCCGCCGCCGCCCGCGCGCCAGGCGCCGCCGCAGCCCCGGCGGCCCCAGCAGAGCACGGAGGCGCAGGCCTGGCGGAAGCGGGGGTCGAAGAAGGCGTAGAGGAAGGGGTTGAGGCAGCTGTTGACGTAGCTGACGCAGGTGCAGTAGGGGAAGACGTTCATGAGGAAGAGGTCGAAGGCGCAGGGCCAGCGCAGCAGGCTGCCCAGCACGTAGAGCGTCTTCACCAGGTGGTAAGGCAGCCAGCACAGCGCGAAGGTGAGCACCAGCACCGCGATGATGGCCAGCAGCCGCCGGCGCTTGCGCAGGCCGCGCGCGCGCTCCTTGCCGAAGTGGCCGGCCACCGTGCGGCCGATGCAGAAGTAGCAGGTCAGCATGACGGCGAAGGGCCCCGCGAAGCCCAGCGCGGTGGACGAGACGCCCAGGCCCACCTCCCAGGCCCACTCGGCGTCGGGGCCGGCCACCAGTGAGTAGTCCATGTAGCACTGCACCCTGGTGGCGTTCTCCGCCTGCAGCACGGCGCCCGTGGCGCGGAAGACCAGCACGGGCAGGGCCAGCAGGCCGGCCAGCGCCCACAGGCCGCCCGTGGCCAGGGCGCCGCCGACCCGCGGCCGCAGCCGGGCGTTGGCCACCGGCCTCACGATGGCCAGGTAGCGGTCCAGGCTGAGGCCGGTGAGGCAGAAGACGCTGGCGTACATGTTGACGAAGATGAGATAGCTGCTGAGCTTGCAGGCGAAGGCCCCGAAGGGCCAGTCGTAGTCCCGGTAGGTGTAGGTGGCCCAGAGCGGCAGGGTCACCACGAAGGTGAGGTCGGCCACCGCCAGGCTGGCGATGAAGACGTCGGCCGCCCGCCGCCGGTCGCGGCCGCTGCGGAAGACGGTCCAGAGCACCAGGCCGTTGCCCGCCGTGCCCAGGACGAAGACCACCATGTAGATGGCGGGGATGAGGGCGCCGGAGGGCGGCCAGTCGGCGTACTCACACTCAGACTGGTTGTCCGCCCCATAGTAGCCGTCGTACTCGCCACCGTCTTCCATGCTGCGGCGCGCAGAGGTCAGCCGGGGTCCCACCCCGGGGTGCCGGGCTCAGCCAAGCACCCTGAGCTCCGGCTGGCAGCCTCGGGGAGGCGAGCCGGCAGGGCCGGAGGTGTCCAGCGCTTCTCGCGGCGGCCGCAGCAGCTCCCAGGACCCGGGAGGAGGAGGAGGCCTGGCTCCTGCAGGCTTCCCTCCAGCGGCCCCAGCCTCTGCTCAGACACTTCCTCGCGCCCTCCTGAGCCTCTCTCTCCTCCTTGGCTGTTCCGCCCTCCTCCCACCTCCAGACCAGCCCCTCACTTGGGAGTCTTAGGATCCTGAAGTTACAGCCCACTTTTTTTTTTTTTTCCTTTTCTTGTCACTGGGCAAGTGGACCAAATTGACCCCTGCCGTGCTGGGCAGGATGTTATCTGTGGTTTGCAGCCTGCTCTGTGCCTGACCCGGCCTCTGTCTCTCTCTCCCTCTCTCTCTCTGGATTCCTCTGGGTGTTTGCAGAACCTCTTCTCATCAGGCCTCTGCTCCCAAAACCCCCCTCCCCCGTTCTCACCCCCTCCCAGCCCCTCTAAATGGGGCAAATTATGCAGATTGAAAGCCAGCCTGAGCTGGAGCTGGGAGGGTAGGGGGCAGGAGGGTGTGAGATTTCGCAGGATGGTCCGAGCATCTGGCAGGCCCACCTGGCAAGCCAGTCCAGCCCCTCAGGTCCGTCTTCCCCGCTCCCCTCCTGCCCTCCCAGCCCCCACCCAGACCAGACTTCCCCCTCCCCTCCCCTGCCCGTCATCCTCTGTAACACCTCAGCTCTGAGCCTCTCCGGGAGGGTGTTTGTGCTCTACAGACGCAGTGACAGGGAGATGTCTGTGGGATCCTTCGGCTGTTAGCCGAGTGCAGATTTCAGAGAGCGCGGGAAGTGTCAGAGGATGCCGGGCCAGGGTCACAGCAGAGAGAAACCCTAGGCTGAAGGATGTCTAATCCAGCCATCGGGTCTATGGGGAAACTGAGGCTGAACCAGGTAAAGGTCTTGCCCAAGGTCACAGGGTAAATGTTCTCTTGGTTTGTCGTTTTGCTTTTCCTCTGCTCCGAGCACCAAGCCATGCCTGGCGTGTAGTAGGTGGTCACCAAATGGTGGTTGAGTGAATGAGTGAGTGAGTGGATGAATTAGGATGTGAAGGAAAAGGGGAGCCCATACATGGAAGAGCGGCTGTTTGAATTACTGTGCAGTGAGAACACAGATACATTTCGGTCCTTGAGTTCTTCCTGCTCTGCGTGGACCAGGAAGTTTCTATAAGACCTTGTGGGGATCAGGAAGTTAAAAAAACTGAAGGAGGAGACGGAAAAAGAGGCAGTCGATGCCATGGGCACCATCCCATAGAAACTGACCTTACCCTGTCCATTTGCCTCTCCAGGACCTCTGGGCAGGAAGGAGGGAGCAATGCACAAGATAGAATTCAAAATTGCCATCTACGTTGGTCAAGAGTGAGAGGGAGCAAAATGAGAAGAGTCTTGGCCACCTTCAAAGCACAAGGCTTACAAAATTAGAATCCGTCATCTCAAGCAACAGTTGATCCGAAAATCTTCTCCAGGGGTCTTCAACCAGGAACCCCAAACTGAAATACTCACAAGGGCCAGGCTAAAAATGTGTATGGGAAAACCACCAGTTTGAGACAAGAGGGAGAGGTAGAGACTGCGGCAAACTGGAGCGAGCACACTGCATCACACAAACGAACTTATTCACAGAAAAGAAATAGACTCAGAGAAGGAGCCCAAGGTTTCCAGGGGGAAGAGTAGGGGTAAGAGGTAGTTAGGGAGTTGGAGATCGACATGTACACGCTGCTATAGCTTAAATGGATAACCAGGGATGGTCCAGTGGTTAAGAATCCACCTTCCAAAGCAGGAGACTTAGGTTCCATCCCTGGTGAGGTAGCTGAGATCCCACAGGCCACAGGGCACCTAAGCCCATGTGCTAGAACTA
The DNA here is from genome assembly GCF_033118175.1 of Dama dama. Classification (NCBI taxonomy): domain Eukaryota; kingdom Metazoa; phylum Chordata; class Mammalia; order Artiodactyla; family Cervidae; genus Dama; species Dama dama. Next base: position 81,056,255 of record NC_083681.1, read on the forward strand.
CTGAACCTGCAACTCTGGAGCCTGCAAGCCACAACTAGAGACACACCCAAGGTGCAGCAACTAAGTCTGATGCAGACAAATAAATAAATAATCTTTAAAACTGGGTAACTGGCAAGGACCTGCCGTCCAGCCCAGGAAACTCTGCCCAGTGTCACGTGGCAGTCTGGGTAGGAGAGGAGTCTGGGGGAGAATGGATACATGTATATGGGTGACTGGGTCAGTTGGCTGTGAGCCTGATAGTATCACGGCATCGTTAATCGGCTACCCCCCCCCCCCAATGCCAAATAAAATGTGTCAGTAAAAAAAGCAAGGTGAGAAAATGAAAAACAAAAATCCGCTCCACCACTCCATCAAAAGGAGGCCTCTGGAGCTCACAGTGTCTGGTTGCCACCCAGAAATGGGGAATCTAGCTTGACATCTGTTTGTTTGTTTTTTTTTAACCTAATTCCAGATTCTAAATGTAGTGGGAAATTCTCATGTTTGTAAATTTGGGGGACTCCGCTTATAAAAATGATTCGGCAGGATAACTAAAACATGTTCCCAGGCCCCCACGCGGTGCCCTTCGAGTGGGAACTTACCCGGAATAGAAGGAAGCAGAAAAACAGGAAGGACAGGTCAGGAGGAAGAAACATGAAATGCAAAGACACGGAAATGAAAGCAAGCGAGGTCAGAGCCTCAGGGTGCAGTGGGGAGAGGCGGGAAAGGAGCTGGAGAGATAAGGAAGGCCCTAGGGATCTTGGACGGCCTTTCCCCAAAGGCAGAGGAGAGTGTGTTGCTCTTTCTCATGAAGACGGCATATTGCGCACTTACCGCGTGCTAGGCATTCCTTGAAGCATTTCCTATTTTATGTCTTCCTTATCTCTTTTAATTGGCAGAACCCCTCTCGAAAGTAGATACCTTTATTCATCTCTGTTTACAGATAAGGACGCTGAGGTACAGGGATGTGACGTGATTTGGCCAAGGTCAAATCAAGATTTTGAACCAAGTCCATGAACTAAACCACTACGTTCCCAGAAGAAAAATTCCAATCCATTTTAGTATTTTTTTATCAAATACTTTCTGGCCACTCCAGGCAGCATGCAGGATCTTAGTTCTCCAATTAGGGACCGAACCCATGCACCCTGCACTGGGAGCGCAGAGTCTTCATCACTGGCCCAGCAGGAAGTCCTTCCAGCTCTTTATATTGAGGCATTTGTCCTCTGCTGAGCGTCATAGAAGGATAGGACGGTACTAGGGTATCCAAGATTTATGTTAAAACAACCTCTCTTTGGTGAAATTAAAAAGATTAACAAATAGCTTCGAGATCCTCCCAACTCTTGATTGAACTGGGTATGAGACCCCCACCAGGCAGCAGACAGTGCATCTGAAAACTGCCCTGACACCAGCCTTCCCCGAAGAGGACCCCCCTTGTCAGATGCCAGGTGGAAAGTTAGCAAGACCAGCCTCTGGAAGGGCCTCCGTCTGCAGCGTGGTGGTCCGGACACCCGAGAGGATCCACCTGGGGCTTCCGTGATCTCACAAGACACAGAGCAGGAATTGCCTGGGGTCTGCTTGCTCCGACACGTTTGTCTAATGAAGTCTGTGCAGGAGGACTTCCCTGGTGGCCCAGTGGTTAGGACCCCGAGCTGCCACCACGGTGGGTAGGGGTTTGATCCCCAGTCAGGGAACTAAGACCCCACATGCTGCGCGGCTCAGCCAAAAGATTAAAAAAGAAAAGGACAGGCACACCTCACTTCACTGCGATATTTAAATAATCAACGAGGCACGGGGAGCTCTGCTCAGGCAGCCTGGATGGGAGGGGGTCTGGGAGAGAAGGGATGCACGTGTATGTATGGCTGAGTTCCTTTCCTGTCTACCAGGAAAAAAAGATAACAAAAAGATAATGGAGAGTAAAAAACAAAGTTACAGGAACTGAATGAGCAAAAAATAATAAGAAGAAGAAAGCCATTTAAAAGAAGAAGAAGAATGTACAGGGGGCATGATGGCTGTCATTGTAACCCAACAGCAAGCTTGGATGAAAATGGTTAACTTCCAGCCACGTCACTGGAAAAGACTCTGATGCTGGGAAAGACTGAAGGCGGGAGCAGAAGGGGACGACAGAGGAGGAGATGGTTGGATGGCATCACTGACTCAATGGACATGGGTTTGGGTAAACTGCGGGAGTTGGTGATGGACAGGGAGGCCTGGCGTGCTGTGGTCACAAAGAGTCGGACACAACTGAGCAACTGAACAACAGCAAGACTTCATCAATGATGACCTTGACCTGTGAAAAGGGACCTAAGGCCTCATAGGGACCAGTTCAGGTCAGGTAGCAAGAGATGGCCCTGTTATGAATAAAAATGACTGCCCAGGACCTTCCAGGATAAAGGCCAAAATCAAGACTCCCAGTGAATCCAGAGCTGTTCTGGTTCTCTCAGAAAGATGTGCTCTTTGCAGTTAGGAACACAGAAGGACGGGAGCGAGTGAGCTCGGAGCGTCCCCCAAATCAGCCAGCTGTTCTTGCCTGCTCCCACTTGAATCCTGAGGCAGACAGGAGTCTGAGACCCTGCGGGAGAGGATGCTCACCCGTCTCTTTAATCCTCTGGCCTCCAGGCTCTATGACTCAGAGAAACAGTTAATCTCACCAGAGGAACCAGACTCACTGAAACGGAGGGACTAGGGAGCTAGGCCCGGGAGGGGGCCATTGACTGGGGCCAGAGGGGCTGGAATGCTGATAAGATCTGCCCCTCCTCCCCGCCCCAGCCAAGAACCAGCTGGAACCAGATGGTCTGAGCGCCCCCAAGATGGCAGCCTGCACCAGCAGCCAGCCCGCCTCCTCTCCCAGGCTGACACCCGAGGCGCCTGGTCACCCAGTGCAGAGACGGAAGTTGGGTCAATGGGACCAGTCGCGGGAGGCTGACCTTACGCGCCCCGAGGGCCCAGAAGTCACACCGCCCCAGAATGCACTTATGGTTGCCACGGGGGAAGGAACAGTTAGGGAGTTTGGGATGGACAGGTACACTCTACTGTGTTTAAAGTGGGTAATCAACCAGGACTGGTGTAGCACAGGGAACGCTGCTCCGTGCCACGTGGCGGCCTGGATGGCAGGAGGGTTTGGGGGAGAGTGGATATGTGTACATGCATGCACGAGTGCCTTCTCACCCCCTGAGGCTATCATAGCACAGTTAACCGGTTATACCCTAATACAAAATAAAAGGCTTTCTTTAACTATAATAAAAAGTGTTTTTTAAAAAATAGAAAGAAAAAGAAGTTAGCCCTCCCCGGGCAGAGCGTACCTGGGCAGAACCTGCTCTTCATTTCTTTCCCCTTCAACCTGGTGCTGGTGGTCTGCTGAGTTAGAGCCGAGGGAACGTGTGCTCAGGGAAAGGGTAGAAAAAGGCCGTCACCTCAGGGCGGCTCCGCTGAACTGACGAGGGTAGCTTTTGCTGAGTCGACTAGAAGCATCTGCCCTGAGCCATCTGGCAGACCTGCAGCAAGGCCAGAGCCTTGGCCCGTGTCCCCCTGGGCTGGCCGGCCCTGGAGAGGCCGGGCGGGTTTCCCAGGGGCCTTCTCCCTCTCCTGGGTGATTTCTTCAAGGTATTGTGATGAGCCTGGCAGCCCGGCGCCCGGGACCTGCTGCGGGTTCCTTTGAGGAGCGCCCAGACTGCTGGGGGCAACAAGGGTTTCTGAGTCAGGGAGTCCATTTCCCTCACCACCCCACCCTCAGGGCTGTGGTCCCAGGCCCAAAAAGCAGACACTGGCTTGGCCCAGGCTGTGTGTGTCTGTGTGTATCTGTGTGTGGTTGTGTGTGGCCGTGTGTGGCCGTGTGTGGCTGTGTGTGGCAGTGTGTGGTTGTGTGTGGCCGTGTGTGGTTGTGTGTGGTTGTGTGTGGCTGTGTGTATCTGTGTGTGGTTGTGTGTGATTGTGTGTGGCTGTGTGTGGCCGTGTGTGGCCGTGTGTGGTTGTGTGTGACTGTGTGTGGCCGTGTATGGCCATGTGTGGCGGTGTGTGGCGGTGTGTGGTTGTGTGTGGCCATGTGTGGCCGTGTGTGGTTGTGTGAGCAGTCGGGAGCTGGGTGTGCCTGGGTATGCGTGTGTGTTGACTGAGGGCTCTGTGAGGACAGGAAGGGCGCCTCTCTCTGAGAGCCGGGACGAGGGCACCGCGGAGCCTCGCCTGCCCGGCCCCAGGCCAGGACCTCAGGGTGGACGCCTGCCTCCCCGCCCCGCAGACTCACACTCCTCCCTGCCGCCCATGGCAGCCCCCGGCTCCTAGACTCTGCTTTGCCCTCCAGCGTCGGGACCCACCCGGGCCGTGGGGCCTTCGCCCCCTTCCCTTGGGCACCAGCGTCGGGACCCACCTGGGCTGTGGGGCCTTTGCCCCCTTCCCTCGGGCACCAGCTGCACTCCTCACAGCTGGATGCGGCCTCTGAGCGGGGCGGGCAGGGCGGGGGAGCAGGCGGGGAGCCCGTCTCAGCTTATCTGACCACAGCAAATGGCCAGCTGCCTCTGGTCACTGAAGCGGACCCCCGTCCTCAGGGGCCCCTTCTCCCCCCTGGCCATTTGGTGCTCCTTCAAAGCCCCAGCCAGGACGCCAGGACTCTGGGATGTCCTGGGATCTCGGGAGAGCAAATGCAGGAAAACCCACTGGCCTGGGGGCCAGGAAACATGAGCTTTTTCATGTTCCAAGAGGACCAATTTCATCTTGATCATGAATTCATTCACTCAGTAAGCAAATACTTACTGAGCAGCTACTATACTGTGAACAATTTAGACCGCATCCCTGATCCCCTGAACATACCTTCTAGAGGCAGGAAACGGACAAAATAAATAAGTCATCAGTAAACGCAATGATCAGAAAGTTACGGACAAAGACAGAGAAAACACAAGGAAATGGTCAGCTTTGGACAAGGTAGACCACCGAAACCTGGGGCCCTCCTAGGAGTCGCCAATGTTCTGGCCGAAACCTGAATGACTGGCTTGCTGTGTGACCCTAGGCAAGGCTCTTCCCCTGTCGGAGCCTCAGTTTCCCTGTCAGTCCGTGAGGATGCTGAGCCAGCAGGCACTAGTTTTCTGCAACTCTGGGGACTGTGGCTGTGGCTCCCAGAGGTGATTGGAGAAGTGGATTTCCTGTTAAAAAAAAAAGGTCAAAAGAAGGAAGCAAACTGACTCTCTGGGTGGAGAAGTCAGTGATGGGCAGTGTCGCCTTCCCCATCATGGAACCAAACCCCATCTAATGGGCTGTTGGTTAGACTGTCAGCAAGAAGAGGGGTCTGGAAGCCTCTGCTTACCTCCACACCTGCCTCTCTCACCTCTTTACCCATCACTGCCCACTTCCCCCACGACTGAGCACAGCGCCCTACACCTGGTCAGTCGCTGAGTCGTGTCTGACTCTCTGTGACCCCATGGACTACAGCACTCCAGGCTTCCCTGTCCTTCACTGTCGCCCCGAGTTTGCTCAAACTCACGTTCACTGAGCGGGTGATGCCATCCAACCATCTCATCCTCTGTCGCCCCCTTCTCCTCCTGCCCTCAATCTTTCCCTAATTTCCTGAAAAGGCCCAGCCTCGGGGTCTTTTTCAGAGAGTCAGCTCTTCCCATCAGGGGACCAAAGTATTGGAAGTTCAGCTTCAGCCTCAGAGAATATTCAGCCTCAATGAACATTCAGGACTGATTTCCTTTAGGATGGACTGGTTGGATCTCCTTGCTGTCCACCCTAGATTTAACGGATCACTAATAAATATGCAGGAACCACTGGGCTGCAGCCAGAAGGGGCACCATCTCTATACCTTCAGAGGCGCCCAGGGCTTTCCTTAAGACCACCTGGATGGAGGGCCAGATTCCCATGACTTCCAAGAGGAAAGACTCCTAAAAGGCGCCGAGGCCGTTGATTAGCAAGCTGAGGTCAGGGGCCCTGTGAGGACAGGTAACGGGGGACAGGAAGTCTCCGGGACCAGCATCAGCGTTTCATAAAACCTGGTGCCCCAGCGCCCCCTGAAGGAGATCACCCCCTCTGCCTGCTGGGCTTGGATTTCATGCCTTGACGCTGACTCTGGTAACTTCACGCTGCCCAGGGTGCCCTGGTGAACGAAAGCTGGGAAGACGCATCCGTCATTATTGAACAAATGGAGGGGCCTGGATAAACAGACTCCTCCAAAGTGATAACTCCTTAGCGAGGCGAGGTCAGGAAAGTGGGCAGAGTGGCCTTTGCTGGTGAGGAGCTTGCAGCCGCTAATCTGCTGTGCACACTTGACTTTGCCGAGGAGGAAACTGAGGCCGGAGGAGGGAAGGGGAGCTCCTCCAGGCTTCCCCACGGGACCCAGCCCCCCATCCCCTGCCCCCCTGGGCCTCCCCCTCCCATCCCTGGAGGTCGCACCCAGAGGAAGCCCCTCTGTGAGGCTGGGAGGGGAGGGGGCCTCGAGCAGGAGACAGCAGGACAGGAAACAGCAGGGCCCGGAAAGAGGGCAGGAAGGGGCGGCCGGGCCGGACCTCCACTCACGCCCCGCTCCATCAGCCTGCAGGAGAGCCGCCCGGTGTTGCCAAAAATGTTTACAGTGAGTCTAAACTAACAGAGGTGCCGGACCGGCGCTGACAATGGGAGGATGTGTGGCCCGGCCATCCAGGGGAGAGACCAACGCAATCAGAGACGGGAGCCTCAAGCCACTGACGAGGAAGTCAAGGCTTCCCCCCCACCCCGGGCCAGAGCCCGAGCTAGCCCTGCCCGTCCAGGCTGCCTGCAGTCCGTCCCCTCCGTCCCAGGGCAGGAAGGCATCCCAGGGTCTCAGAGCTACTCAGAGCGCCGTCAGCCTGCCACCCTGCCCCAACCCTGGAGTCTAATTTGTGGGTTCACATCCTCCGTCTGTTACACAGAAGCCACATGCGCCCCACACTGCAGGGAGAGCAATCCTCCTCATGTTGTATTTTATACCCGCAGCTCAACCTCATTCACCCTGGCCAGCTTTCGAGTGCTTGATAGCGACTGCGGCGTGTAGGTAATGTGCAGAAACGTCCTCCACGGCACCCCGGTCCAAGGGCCATCATTCAGAGGCTTCTTGAATACCTCTGCTGACCAGACACTCACTGCTGCCCTGGAAGCGCATTCCAGTCCCATCTGGAGCATCCCTGCTCCACCCACAGGCCTCCTTCAGTGGAGCAGAGTGGTTCAGAGCCCAGAGCTGCCGCTCACCAGTCGTGCTGTGTGGCCATTGGGTGAGCCGCCCAGTCATTTCAAGCCTCAGTTTTCCCGTCTGTACAATGGGAGTCATTGTAGTTTCTACCTTACAGGGTTGGTATGAGGTTCCGCAAGACAATAGTGATCAGGTACTTGGAGACAATGCCAGGGAGGCAGAAAGACGTGGGCAGAAGTACAGAGATGCAAAAGAAAGAGCAGCAAATGTCTTGGGGCTAAAGACAGATAAGGCTGGGAAAGCCAGCCACCACGTACTGCCATTACAGAGACATCGAGGAATTCCCTGGCAGTCCAGAGGATAGGACTCTCATTGCGCTCACTGCCAGGAGCCTGGGTTCAATCCCTGCTCGGGGAACTAAGATCCCAAAAGTCAAGGGGCATGGCCAAATAAAACAAAATAAAAAAGAGACACTGAAGAGCTGGACCGGTGCATTACCCACTCACCACAGTCGCTGTCAAGCACTTGAAGGGTGGCCAGGGTGAATGGGGATAAGTTGCAGGATAAAATACAATGCAACAGGGACCTCCCTGTGGTCCAGTGGTTAAGGCTCTGCCCTTCCAATTCAGAGAACGTGGGTTCAATCCCTGGCCAGGGAACAAATGTCCCAAACGCCAAGTGGAGCTGCTGATGAATAAATAAAAATGCCATGTCAGATAGCGCATTGGTAAACTTTTACATTGATTGCACATCAACTGATGCTTTGGATACATTGAGGCAAATAAAGTCTGCAGTAAAATGAACTTCACTCATTTCCATCACTTTTTTAGTGTGACTACTGGAGAAAGTAAAAGTACATCTGTCGTTCCTATTATTCCTATTATTACCCCTATGGGGTAGGGCTGAGCTAAGAGGACCAGATCCAAGCTTTAGGACGGTCACTCTGGAGACCTTCCAGGTGGTCCAGTGGTTAAGTCTTCACCCCAATGCAGGAGGCCTGGGTGCGATCCTTGCTCGGGGAACTAAGATCCCACAAGCCACACGGCACGGCCAAAAATAATAATAATTACAAATGAATAAAAACACATAATTAAAAAGAGATGAAGGCGTCTTTGAGGAGTGTCAGAATAGAAATGCTTGTTAGGAAACAGAGGCAGCTGTCTTGACCCAGGCCTGGCCTATGGAGAGGACTCGGGGATTTTTTGGCCACAGGTAGATTTGAGAGGGAAGGACTTCTCTTCTTAAGCACCACACAAATGCAACCGCTAGTAGTAGGTGAAGCTTATCAACCAAAGCAATTAATAAAGCGCGTCGGGCACGGCCCACACACGGAAATGCTCTTCCCAGTGTAATTTCACAAAATGTTTAAAAGTTCATTAAAAAAAGAAAAAGATTATGTGCTAGAGAATTGATGCTTTTGAACTGTGGTGTTGGAGAAGACTCTTGAGAGTCCCTTGGACTGCAAGGAGATCCAACCAGTCCATCCTGAAGGAGATCAATCCTGGGTGTTCATTGGAAGGACTGATGCTGAAGCTGAAACTCCAGTACTTTGGCCACCTCATGCGAAGAGCTGACTCATTGGAAAAGACCCTGATGCTGGGAGGGATTGGGGGCAGGAGGAGAAGGGGACGATGAGATGGTTGGATAGACATGGGTTTGGGTAGACTCTGGGAGTTGGTGATGGACAGGGAGGCCTGGCGTGCTGCAGTCCATGGGGTCGCAGAGTCGGACACGACTGAGCAACTAAACTGAACTGATAGAGTCTGTGAAGTTCTCCTTTTTGGAACAATCTATAAAGTCATATTTTTTTTCCTTGTTCTTTTTTAATGACACTGTCTTAGTTTTTCAGGCCAGGAGAGGTAGCTGAGCTACCTGCCCACGGCTTCGGGAGCTGCCAGTGGGACAGTCAGCTGCTGGGTGTGAGCACAGGCGGGTCCCTGTCTGGACGCCACAGGGCTCCGCTGATGACTTTCCCATCGGCTCCAGGGGTGCCACAGGTATCCAAGGGCTGCGATCTTTGCCAGGAAGGCCCGAGGCAGGTGCTCCAGCGTCTCCCACCTTTGTGACTGCGGGGGCCCAGGGCTGTTTGGGGAGATGGACGTGAGCACTGGGGACCGTGGAGAGCCGCACAGGAGTGCAGAGCGACCCCTGAGTTACGGATTGCTGGGGCCCGGCGGGCAGCAGCAAAGCCCCAGACGGCTGTGCCATGCTGCCCTCTGGTGGACAGAGCTGGAACTCAGCCTCCACCTTCCTCTGAGCCCGCCTGACTTCTGGCCCTGCCGCTGGGCAGAGACTCCACCAAGCTGAACCTCCAGGGGGCTCAGGAAAGGCATACCTGTCCTTCCTCTAAGCTCCCAAGTAACCTTGGAATTGCCAACGCCAGAATCTTCCAACTCTGGGGCTGTGCTAAGAATCCTTAGCAAAGAGGTGCCTGCGAGCTCAGTGGCTAAGTCATGTTGGACTCTTTGCAACCCACCGACGGTAGCCCACCAGGCTCCTCTGTCCATGGGATTCTCCAGGCAAGAACACTGGAGCGGGTTTCCAATTCCTCCTCCAGGGGGATCTGTCTGACCCAGGGATCGAACCCGCATCTCCTGTGTCTCCTGCATTGGCAAGCGGATTCTTTAGCACGAGTGCCACCTGGAAAGCCCAGCAAAGAGAACTCACAGTCAAACCAGCTGATGATTCCAGGCTTGACCGTGTCTTACAGCTCAGCTCAGGCCTCCAGTCTCCTGGAGAGTCAAGTGCTAGGCCCCGACACGCAGCTCAGAGTTTTGAGCTATGCGTTCTTTCCTGAAATGTGGTTATATTGCGCTGCAATTATCCAATATCATTTTATGACTCCCATATAGGAAAGGAAATGTTCCTATCATTTTCTCTCTGGAAGATACCTGCGTAAAACCGAGAGACATTGAATCATCCTCGATATTATTTATGACTCTTCAACAAGCATGTCATTCTCTGAAGATACACATGAAAAGTAAAAGCATAACTCTGTTTCGTTAAAGAAAATTGTGGACTGGAAAGAGACTAAGGAATCTTGGTTAAATAAACTGTCACTTGAAAAAGGTTGAAGGTTTAGTCCTGAGGCAAGTCTCATGGCTGGGCACCCAGCGCCACCTTGTGGCTACTCACAGAACAGCAATGCCAGCCTCCACTCAGCCTACATGACCCATCCAGCCTGTAGGAGAATATAACTGAGAATTGATCAGGATCTTCTCTCTTCATCAAATTTTGAAACCTCTCCAATTACACCCACTAATTTGTAGCATGAAAAAACAGGCAGAAGCACAATCGAGTGGGCCCAAGAAAGAAGTGTGAATCTAGAAACATTCTTTACCCATAACCCCTCTAGCTCAGCTGGTAAAGAATCCGCCTGCAATGCAGGAGACCCCAGTTCAATTCCTGGGTCAGGAAGATCCTCTGGAGAAGGGATAGGCTACCCACTCCAGTCTTCTGGCCTGGAGAATCCCATGGAGTCCAGGGACTCACAAAGAGTTGGACACAACTGAGCAACTTTCACTTCACTTTTCATAACCCCTCTTAGCTATTCCAGTCTTAGCCACATATTTAATTAACGACATCTCAAAAGGTGTGCATGCCTTCCTCTTTTCCTCTTTCTAGAAATACCTTTCCCTGTTTCTCGGGCCCTAGCCGCTCAGATAAGGAGTGATCTCCAGCACAAACAGGTGTGGGACAAAGCTCGTCGGTGACCGAGCCAGGCCGGAGTTCTGGGCTCTCGAGACTCACTCAGCAAAGGTTTCCTTGACTTCTCCTCCTTGGGAGACGCTACACTAAGTTCACTTGTGAGCCAGAGCACTGTCAAGGCCTCTACCTTCAGAAGACGGGGAGCCTGGGGACACACGGTCTTCGGAAGTGGGAGCCCGGTGTGTCTCCCTTACCTGGCAAAGCTGTAACGCTCACCCTCTGCACTTCACCCACACCTCTGTCTGCAAGATTTGACGTGGCATTGATGTAGAGACACCGAGCTTTCAGAAAAGACAGAAAGAAAGAAAGAAAAGAAGGAAGGAAAATGGAGGGATGAAAAGAGAGAAAGAAAGGAAGGAAGGACAAAAAAAAGACTGAGAGGCTTGTGGGGGAGACAGATTTTTAACTGTCAGATTAATCTGTCTAACCGACAGATTTCTAAATTAGACAGATTTCTAACTAATGATGTAAAAAAGCAAACCTGCAAAAGTGGAAGGAGAATTATTTCCACAGCCAGAGTTGACATCCTGATTCCTTGAGGCTTTAAGTACTGAAAAAATTATGACCTCCTCCACAATCATTTTTTTTAAGATTTTGTGATATGGACCATTTTTAAAGCCTTTATTGAAGTTGTTACTTGGGCTTCCCAGGTGGCACAGTGGTAAAGAATTCACCTGCCAATGCAGGAGATGCAAGACATGTAGGTTCAATCCTTGGGTCAGGAAAGTCCCCTGGAGTAGGAAATGGCAACCCACTCCAGTACTCTTGCCTGAAAAATTCCATGGTCAGAGGAACCTGGTGGGCTACAGTCCATGGGGTCACAAAGAGTCAGACATGACTGAAGTGACTCAGCACGCAAACAACACCTCTTAAACAGGGGCTGGACCTACTGACTTGCTTCTATAGTCCGTGGGATTGCGAAGAGTTAGACACAGCTGAGCACGCACACACAGTATTGCTTCTGTTTTATGTTTGGTTTTACGGCCAAGAGGCATGTGAGATCTTTGCGCCTCACCCAGGGATTGAGGTGAGGCGCCCCTTGCACTGGAAGATGAAGTCCTAACCACTGGAGTGCCAGGGAAGTCCCCACAACCAATGTGGAATAAAAACAAGCAGAATCAAAAGACAAGTATTGGGGGATTCCCTGGTGGTCTGATGGTTAAGACTCCATGCTTTCACTGCTGAGGGTGCATGTTCAGTCTCTGGGGAACTGAGACCCTGCAAGTCTGCAGCATGGCCAAAACAAAGCAAACAAACAAAACACAGATAAGGAGAGTGAAATTTCAAAAGTCTTGTCTTTCCCCTGATGACTTCTTTGAAATGAGCATCTTACAAAAAATTAGGAGTGACCGTGTTTCACTAACACCTGAAATACAAAATACATACTCAGCCTGCCTCTTGGAGAATCCAGGACTGGAGATATATATATATACATATAAGAATTAAGAAAGACTCCCCTGAGAAAAGAGTAACTTCTCTGGGAGCATGAAGATGAGAAGGCAGACAGGAGAAAAGGCTGGCCAGCACTGGGCAGAGCATGTGCAAAGGTCCTATGGCAGCCTGGAGATTCAGAGAGCTGAAGCCAGAAGTCAGCGGGTGAGACTAGAACAGAAGGCAATGCGGAGCGTGTCCCACGAGGAGCCAGGAGCCAGGCCACACACGGTTTTGTGGGCCACCTGGAGGCGGTTCATCTTTGTCCTCCAAGCCCCGGAAAGCTGTCAAAGGGCTGAAGTTAGCAGGGTGTGTGACAAGATCCAGTGGGTGTTACAGAAATCCTGCTTGGGTTGTATGTGGGAAATGGATAGGAAGGAGTTCCATTAAGTGATGCTTGTCCCCAGAGAAGATGAGAGGAGCCTTGATTAACAGCACGGGGGTCCGAATGGAGAGAAGCGAGTAGATTGCGGAGATAAGTGGGATCAGAAGCAGGTCTAAGGACAAGGGAGCTGTCAGGGCGCCTCTCAGGTTCCTCACTTGCTGGAACTAAATGAATAGGGGTGTCATTCATGGAAACGGGGTGTGGCAGGAAGTGGGAAGTGAACCCCAGGATCTCTTTTCTCCTTCCTCCCGTGACTGCATCGAGTCCCCGTATGGGCCACTTCAGACCCCCTCGGGCCCCTCTCCCTTTGGCTCCAGCTCTGCCAGGGCTCTGAAGGGGCTGCAGGCACCGCTGGCGGGACGGACCGGCGGACGGGCGGACGGGCGGACGGGCGGACGGGCGGACGGGCGGACCGGCCGACGGGAGGACGGGCGGACGGGCGGACGGGCGGACGGGCGGACGGGCGGACGGGCGGACCGGCCGACGGGCGGACCGGCGGACCGGCGGACGGGCGGACGGGCGGACCGGCGGACCGGCGGACGGGCGGACCGGCCGACGGGAGGACGGGCGGACCGGCGGACGGGCGGGCGGGCGGGCGGACCGGCGGACCGGCGGACCGGCGGACGGGCGGACGGGCGGACGGCTCCGACCGCCGGCGCAGACCACGCCTCCTCCCCGCCCACGCTGGGGCTTCCTGTTGACATGGCCGCTGCCTGGCGTCCTCGAATTCCGAGGCAGAAAAAAAAAGGGTGAGCACCCCAGGGGACCAACTTTTGACCGCTGGGAGACCGAAGCCAGTGGAAAAATTCTTCCGGCATTCTCTCCCAGAGGGCTGGTCTGCGCAGGAAGTTTATATAACTCAGAGTAGTCTTGCTCCATGTGGGCCAGTTCATAATGTGCATCGTCTTCTTAACGTTCCTTTCTTCCTGCCTCACGCTTCTTATCACTTACTTCTATCCCTTATTAGAATTTAATAGCATAAGTGATATTCTATCACTTATTACTTACTTCTACTTACTTCTATCTTATTACGTACTTATATCTTCTCTCTGGGATTTTATTCCCTAATCGGAAATTTATTAAGACCGCAGAAGTCCCCTGCCTCAGACTTTTCTCCTAGGGGACCTCAGTCTAGGCGGTAATCAGTTAAGTTCAGTTCATTCGCTCAGTCGTGTCTGACTCTTTGCGACCCCATGAATCGCAGCACTCCAGGCCTCCCTGTCCATCACCAACTCCCGGAGTTTACCCAAACTCATGTCCATGGAGTCGGTGATGCCATCCAGCCATCTCATCCTCTGTCGTCCCCTTCTCCTCCTGCCCCCAACGACTCCCAGCATCAGGGTCTTTTCCAATGAGTCAGCTCTTCACATCCGGTGGCCAAAGTATTGGAGTTTCAGCTTCAGCATCAGTCCTTCCAATGAACACCCAGGACTGATCTCCTTTAGGATGGACTGGTTGGATCTCCTTGCAGTCCAAGGGACTCTAAAGAGTCTTCTCCAACACCACAGTTCAAAAGTATCAGTTCTTCGGTGCTCAGCTATCCTCACGCGGTAATATAACCCCGCAAGCTGTAACTGGGGACAGCAGCTGCAAGACTAGAGCTGGGGCGCCCAGCCTCCCCCGCTACAGCCCACTCCCAAGGTGCAGCCTCCGGACGCGTCCACGGGACAGAAGCAGACGTGATACACTTTTTCTGGGTCACATCTTTTTTTATTATTATTTTTTTTTTTTATGGGAGTATAGTTTCTTTACAAAGTAGTTTTATTTTCGTTGTACAGGAAAGTCAGTCAGCCGGACGCGCACACAGATCCCCTCCCTGTTGGGTCACCGCAGAGCCCTGAGTAGGGTGGCCCCTGTTATCCGGTAGGTTCTCATCAGTCATCTGTTTTATTTATAGTAGTGTACATGTGGGCTTCACTGGTGACTCAGACTGTAAAGTGTCTGGCTACAATGAGGGAGACCCGGATTCAGTTCTTGGGTCGGGAAGATGTCCTGGAGAAGGAAATGGCACCCACTCCAGTACTCTTGCCTGGCGAATCCCATGGACGGAGGAGTCTGGCGGGCTACAGTCCACCGGGTCACAAGAGTCGGACACGACTGAGCGACTTCACAGCGTATATATGCCAGTCCCAGCCTCCTAATTCATCCCACCCCCTCTTCTGCCCTTGGTGGCCACACGTTTGTTCTCTATGTCTGTCTCTATTTCTGCATCTTTTGAAAAGGAAATTGCCAACTCTTCACTTTCTGCACCCTCCCCCCGCCCTTGGTCTGGAACACGGTGGCCCAGGTGAGTCAGCTTTGAGCGGGTGGAGGAAGACAACATCTGCGGGAGTGGGAAGCAACTGGGCCGCTCCTGGAGGAGAACTGAGCTGCTCGCCTGCCTCTCCATCTCACAGCTCAGCCTGCACTGTAACCCGCAGGTAGGACAGAGAGGAGGAAGGCCAGATCTGGGGGAAGCCCACGGTCTATATTTGAGTAGCCTTTGAGAGATCCAAGTGAAATGGCAGCTGATCAGTCAGACATGAACCTGGAACTCAGAAAGGAGGTTTCGACTGCAAAT
Organism: Dama dama; assembly: GCF_033118175.1. NCBI lineage: Eukaryota > Metazoa > Chordata > Mammalia > Artiodactyla > Cervidae > Dama > Dama dama. The sequence continues at coordinate 81,071,441 of NC_083681.1, forward strand.
ATGAGTTTGTAAGTCATCTCCCTCTCTCGTGTGGCTGGTAATTAAAGTTTAAACGCATCCAAGGTGCAGGGAGAAGAGAAGGGAGCCTGTGGCAGGCAGCTGCTAGGATGGCCCCGGTATAATCTCCACCTCCCTGTAAAGAACCTGTCAGTGCCGGAGACATAAGAGACAGGGTTCGATCTCTGGGTTAGGAAGATCACCTGGAGGAGGGCATGGCAACCCACTCTGGTATCCTTGCCTGGAGAAGCCCATGGACAGCGGAGCCTGGTGGGCTACAGTGCATAGCATCACAGACATGACTGAGGTGACTTAGCATACAAACAATATCTCTTAAATGTGGGCTGGAGCTACTGACTTGCTTCTAAAAAGCAAAGGATAGTAAAAGTGATGGGTTGTCGTTGCCAGGATTAGATTACAAAGTCTGGCTTCCACCTTGGCTGTCCTTTCCTCCAGTCACTTGCTTTGAGGGATGCCCACCATGGTGCAAGCTGCCCTATAGATGGACCCACATGGCAAGGACCCAGGGAGACCTCTGACCGACAGCCAATGGGAGCCTGACACCCTCCATCCAACATCCTGTGAAAAAACGACTCCTGCCAATAACCACGTGGAGGAGACCGAAAGCAGCTTCTATGGTCTTGGTGGAGATTTCGGGTGATGACTCAGCTCCAGGCAACGTCTTCACGGCTGGTGAGACTCCTGCCAGGAGACACCTAGCTGTACAAGAGGCAGACTCCTGACCCAGGGAAGCGGATCATGAAAGCCTGCTCTCTAAGCTGCTGAGTTTGAGGGTCCTTTGTTTCTCAGCAACTGAAAATGAAGGCAGAGTCCAGGCTGGGGCCTTGAGGACCCCTCTCAGTGGCTGGCAGAGAGGAACGCACCTGCAGAGGAGGGGAAGGAGGTGGTCCACGTGGGTGTCCAGTCACCGCATCCAGGAGCAGAGGACAGTTCAAGGAGGAGGAACAGTTGATGATGGTGCGATGCTGCTGACAGATGGACTAAGATGAGAGAAAAATACCTGACGGACACAGAGACGTGGAAATCCCTGCTGACCTTAGAAATAAGCTGCTCCTTCAGGACAAATGGGCATGGAAAACCTGTTTAAAGTCGCTGAGGAGAAAGTTGGAAATGTCCAAAACTTTTACTAGAACTTTGGCGGGGAAAGCAAAAAGAATCAGAGCAGCGATTGGAGCCGGATGGAACTTTTTTTTCTTTAGTGGCAAAAACTTGAGTTTAAAAGCCAGTGGGGACTTCCCAGATTACAGGATGAGGGGTTCTGCCAGCCCCCCAGGAAAGAAGCTTAACTAATGACAGTTACTAAACCCAGCTCCTTCAAGTCGCTGAGAGTTGTCCTACAGGAGGACAGCAAGTGAAGAAACAGTTATTCAAGAACTAAATCTCATGGAGAACAGTAAGCATCTGTGAGACTTGAACTATAACACATTCCCTCTCTCCACGTCTCAACAAAACAACGGCAGCTCCAATCTGAACAGCTGTGCTTAAAACATGAGCCTTCCTACCCCCTTAGTTCCCAGTCAAGGTGTAAACTGTTTCACTGTGAAAGGCAAACAACTGTCGTTTCTCATTTCCCCAAACTCCAAGTTGCAGAAGCAAAACTCCTGGCCTATGTGATCGTACTAAATCACTTCAGTCGTCCGACTCTGCGACCCCATGGACCGTAGCCCGTCAGGCTCCTCTGTCCATGGGATTCTCCAGGCAAGAATACTGGCGTGGGTTGCCTTGCTCTCCTCCAGGAGATGCATGACCCAGAGATGACCCAGGCATTTCCTGTGACTCCTTCCTGTGACTTCAGGCAGATTCTTTCCCACTGAGCCACTCTTGGCAAAGGCAATCAAAATATCAGGGTGCACTTACCCCCACCAAGTCTTCATCATGATCAGAGAGAGGCTCCATGCCAGGCACTGCCAGCCAAGAAGAGGGGGACCCTGACTGCCCTCACCCGAGTTCACGTCAAGAGAGGCAACCGGAGGACTTCCCTGGTGATGGAGTGGATAAGAATCCGCCTGCCAATGTGGGGACATAGGTTCAATCCCTGGTCTGGGAACATTCTGCTTTCCACAGAGCCACTAAGCCTGTGTACCACAACTACTGAGCCTGCGCTCTAGAGTCTCCGAGCCACAGCAACAGAGCCCACATACGGAGATGACTGGACCCTGAGTGCCCCAGAGCCTGTGCTCTGCAACAAGAGAAGCCGCCTCAATGAGAGAGGCCTGTGCACTGCAACTAGAGAGTGGTCCCCCCTCCCCACACCTGGAGGAAAAGCGGCAGTGGCCTCAAAGACCAGCACAGCCAAAAAGTTAATAAATAAACTTACATGGAAAAAAGAAAGGCGAGCTGAGAAGACTCGAGACCACCCTCTCTGCTCAGTGCCCTGCTCATAAATCAAGAGTGTCCTCTGAAAAAGTGGACCACGGTCCCTGCCCCCAGCTCTGGAGAAAGACTTCAGAGATTTCACCCCAGAGGAAAGGCAGTAAGAAATGGAGAGCTCCATAAAGACAGACAGCACTGACATTTATTTCAGTGGGTAGAATACAGCCTCCATGAATAAACCCTCACATGTACAGTCAATTGATTTTTGGCAAGCGTGCCAAGACAATTCAATGGAGAAAGAAAAACCTTTTCAACAAATAGTGCTAGAGAATGGTACAAAGGAATGCTGTTGAATCCTTATCTTAGGCCAGATAGAAAATGAACTCACAGCGGTGTGTGCGCATGCGTGTGCAGTTGCTTCAGTAGTGTCCACCTCTGTGACTCCAGGGATGGCAGCCCACCAGGCTCCTCTGTCCATGGGATTTTCCAGGCAAGAATACTGGAATGGGTTTGCCATTTCCTCCTCCTGGGGATCTTCCCAACCCAGGGGTTAAATTCCCACCTCCTGTATCTCCTACATTGGCACAAGGAGTCTTTACCACTGAGCCACCCAGGAAGCCAAGTCACAATGGGCCAATATCTAAATCTTAGAGCTAAATCTATGATGTTCATAGAAAACATAGGAGTAAATCTCATGACCTTGGATTAGGCAACAGTTTCTTAATATGACACCAAAGCACAGACTGCAACATCAACAAAGCTGCAAAATGGGTAAATTGGGTTTCATGCAAAATTAAAAACTTCCTTGCATGTTTTTATCCATGAAAAAAAAACCCACCATCAAGAAAGCAAAAAGACAACCCCTAGAACAGGAGAAAATGTTTGTAGTCATATTGCCAATAAAAGGCTTGTATCTAGAATATAATAAAGAACTATTACAACTCAATAATGGAAAGATAAATGACCCAATTAAAAACTGGCAAAGGATCTTCACAGGCATTTTTCCAAAGAAGATATAGAAATGGCCAATAACCACGTGAAAAGATAATCAACCTCATTATCCATCAAGAAAATGCAAAGCAAAACCACAATGAGATACCATTTCACACTCACAAGGAGGGCTGTAATCAAAAAGGGAGATGATAACAAGTGTTGGTAAGGATGTAGAGAAATTGAAAACCTCACGCACTGCTGGTGGGAATGTAAAATAATGCAGCCACTTTGGAAAACTATCTGGCAGTTCCTCAAAATTAATGATAGAGTTACCATGTGCATGCGTGCTAAGTCACTTCAGTTGTGTCTGACTTTGTGACTCTGTGGACTGTGGCCTACCAGGCTCCTCGGGCATTCTCCAGACAAGAATACCAGAGTGGGTTACCATTCCCTTCTCCAGGGGATCTTCCCAACCTAGGGATTGAACCTGTGTCTCCTGCATTGCAGGTGGATTCCTTATGGCTGAGTGACCAGAGAATGCCTAGAGTTACCATCAATTCAGTTCAATCACAGTTGTGTCCGACTCTTTGCGACCCCATGAACCCCAGCAGGCCAGGCCTCTCCATCCATCACCAACTCCCAGAATTTACTCAAACTCATGTCCATCGAGTCAGTGATGCCATCCAGCCATCTCATCCTCTGTCGTCCCCTTCTCCTCCTGCCCTCAATCTTTCCCAGCATCAAGGTCTTTTGCAATGAGTCAGCTCTTCTCATGAGGTGGCCAAAGTATTGGAGTTTCAGCTTCAGCATCAGTCCTTCCAATGAACACCCAGGACTGATCTCCTTCAGGACTGGTTGGATCTCTTTGCAGTCCAAGGGACTCTCAAGAGTCTTCTCCAACACCATAGTTCAAAAGCATCAATTTTTCAGCACTCAGCTTTCTTCACAGTCCAACTTTCACATCCATACATGACCACTGGAACAACCGTAGCCTTGACTAGATGGACCTTTGTTGGCAAAGTAATGTCTCTGCTTTTTAATATGCTATCTAGGTTGTCATAACTTTCCTTCCAGGTTACCATATGGCCCAGCAATTCCACTCCTCAGCATGTACCTGGCAGAAATGAAAATATATTTCCACACAAAAACACATACACAAATGTTCATTCAGGTATTGTTCATAATGACCAAAAAGTCAAAACAACCGAAATACCCATCAAGTAAAGTGTGGTATAGCCATACAATGGAATATTATTTGGCAATTTTTTAATAATGAAGTATTAATACATGGCTTCCCTGGTAGCTCAACTGGTAAAGAATCTGCCTGCAATGCAGAAGACCCCAGTTCGATCCCTGGAGGAGGAAGGCATGGCAACCCACTCCAGTATTCTTGCCTGGAGAATCCTCATGGACAGAGGAGCCTGGCGGGCTGCAGGCCATGCACTTGCAAAGAGTCAGGCTCAACTGAGCAACTAAGCACAACGGTACCTGGTACAAGAAGCTGGTTGTTTAAAGCATTAAGAATGAAAGCTGCTGTTTACTACTTGGAAGAAGTCAGTAAGGAAGAATCACAAGGGATATGCGTCCATTCACTTAAAATGTCCAGAAGAGGCAAATCGGTAGAAACAAAATATATCAGTGGTTGCCTAGGGCTGTGGGGCAGAGGAGGTAAAAAGGGAAATAATTGCTAATGGGTATGAGAGTTTTTTCAGGGTGATGAAATGTTCTAAAATGGGTTGCAGTGTTACTTTTCTGGATTTTGTAACTTTGTAGCATTTGCCATCTTTTTAAATTTTGTAATCTGTTGTGATTTGTTCTCATTCTAAATAGTCTCTTCTGTAAAATGAATTTCATCTGCAGAATCAGAAAAAATAAAAATTAAAGTAAAACTGATCACTATGTTGTATAACAGGAAGAAATATACTGCTGCAGGTTGATCATACTTCAAAACCAGTCAGTGACCCAAATAAACAAAAGAACTCATCGAAAAAGAGATCAGACTCACATTTTTTCTATTTCTTTAATGTTGCATCAATATCTATATAAGATGATGAATATTCACTAAACTCTTACGCCATATCTACTGTGTTTAGTCGCTCACTCATGTCCAACTCTTTGTGACCCCATGGACTGTAGCCCACCCAGCTCTTCTGTCCATGGGATTCTCCAGGCAAGAATACTGGAGTGGGTTGTCATGCCCTCCTCCAGAGGATCTTGCCAACCCAGGAATCAAACTGGGTTCTCCTGCTTTGCAGGCGGACTCTTTAACAGCTGAGCTACCAGGGAATACCTTACATTTATATAATGCTGTATGGCAATTATATCTCAGTTAAACTGGAAGGAAAAAAAAATTAAGTTTCTTAAAAAAAAAAAACTGTAATGATTGCATAACTGAATACACTAAGAATTATTCAGTTGTACACTTAAATAGGTAAATTGTATAGTATATGAATTATATTTTTTTTAACTTTTATTTTTTTAAGCTGTTATTTTAAAAATAAAAGTCAATAGGAAGGATCCCGTTGAAAGAAAGTAAAACAGATGAAGGCAAAAAGGGTTAAAGATAATTAAGGGGGGAAGGGTCCAAGGCTGAGGTGGGAGGCTGGACCCTGGTTTCTCAGAGGGTTGGGGTGGATGCACACGTCCGAAGGTCAGAGGCTTGAGAAGACAGCTGCTCTCGTCTGTCAGGTGAACCATCGGGAGGTCAGAGGTTTGAGAAGATGGCCGGTCTCGTCTGCCGGGTGAGCCATTGAGAGGTCAGAGCTTTGAGAAGATGGCTGCTCTCATCTGCGGGTGAACTGTCGGAAGGTCAGAGCTTTGAGAAGGTGACCACTCTCATCTGCAGATGAGCTGTCGGGAGGTCAGAGCTTTGAGAAGATGGTCACTCATCTGCCAGGTGAACCAGCGGGAGTTCAGAGCTTTGAGAAGGTGGCCCCTCTCATCTGCGGGTGAGCCGTCGGGAGGTCAGAGCTTTGGGAAGATGGCTGCTCTCGTCTGCCAGTGAACCGGAAGACAGAGGCCTGAGGAGAATGGAGAGGGTCAGAAGCGCCGTTGTGGACGGAAGACAAGGACTGCTGGGACGCCGGATTCCCCTTCCCTGCAGCTCACTGTGGTCCTCACACAATTCGAGAGCTTCTCGAGCACAGGCGCTTCTTAGAGGGTGGAGGGAAGTGGTGATCCGGCCAAGGAGCCGTGGACAAAACTTACCCAGATCTGAGAAGCAGCAAGTGGGGAGGCGCCCCAAGGGGAGGAGGGATTCAGAGTGGAAAGCAGAGACGGGGCTCCCCTGATGGTCCAGCAACTAGGACGCTGCCCTTCCTGCGGGGAGAGCAGACACGTGTGTGTCCATACGGCTGAACCCCTTCACTGGTCTGAAACCATCACAGTACTGCTGGTCGGCTACACCCCAGCACAAAATAAACAGTTCAGGAAAGGAAAGACTCTGCACTTCCAGGGCAAGGGGTGAAGGCTCGATCCCTGATCGGGTAACTAAGCTCCCACATGCCGTGTGCCGAAGCCAAGAAGTAAATTAATGAAGCATTTTTAAAAGGAAGAAGAGGAGGGGAGGGAAGTGCTAGCCACCGGAATGTTCTGAACCACGGGCACCCACACACAGGCCCAGCATCCTGGGCAGACACCCCGTCCCGCTGCACGGCACGCACACTGAAAGGAGCTCCACGCTTGGCCAGCTGTTTTGCAGTCCCGGTCTTGAAATTATCAATAATTTTTGAACAAGGGGCTCCGCATTTGCATTTTGCATTGCCCCTCCCCCAAATTATCCTACTCCCTAAAGAAAACTCATCCATCCAGATCTGGGCCCAGCTCGGCGACCCTAGCCTAAAAATGACTTCTGTATAGCTAGAGGGAAAGAGTATAAAGCTTAGACTTAGGTTAACTCAAGAAAGAATCCTCTGATCAGACCACCTATCTCCCTACTATCTATGCACCTCCCTATCTCCCTAGCCTACCTACCCCTACTTTACACAAAATTTCGGGGGGGTCTGGGGTGATTTTGCTGTTCAAAAACAGTTACTGCTGCCTTTCTGGGAAGGGAGAATTGTGCCTTCCCACTGCCATCTGGCTGGGTCACAGGGTTTTCTTTAGTCAAGGAAATGTGTTATTTCTAGGCAGAAGCTCTTAGACCCAGAATGTGGTTTACCATGCATTACTTTTCTTCTATTATAAGCGTAGTAATGTCCCTAACATAGGGCTGCCCCATCAGCTGATTTTGGAGTGAAAAACCACTAAGGCAATAATGCCACAGTGGGCTTCCCAGGGGGCTCTGGTGGTGAAGAACCTGCCTGTCAATGCAGGAGAGAGGCGGGGGTTCCATCCCTGGGTCAGGGAGAGCCCGTGGAGCAGGGCATGGCAACCCTCTCCGGTATTCTTGCCTGGAGAATCCCATGGACAGAGGAGCCTGGCGGGCTACAGTCCACGGGGTCGCACAAAAACGGACACGGCTGAAGCGGCTTAACACACAGTGCTATAGTGGGCACCCCAGGTGGCATTCGTGGTGAAGAACCTGCCCGACAATGCAGGAGACCTGGGTCTGATCCCTGGTTCGGGGCGATCCCCTGGAGGAGAGAATGGCAACCCTCTCCAGTATTCTTGCCTGGAGAATCCCATGGACAGAAGAGTCTGGTGGGCTACAGTCTGTGGGGCTGCAAAGAATAAGACCCTCCTGAGCGTGCGAACACACACTCACACACACAATGCTATGGTGACTGAAACTGTGAAGTGACCAAGAGATAAATCTTTGTTCTCTAAGCCACTGGAGTCCTAAGGTCATTTGTTACTGCAACATAATCAATTTACCCACACTAACACAGAACAGCCTCTGTTCTCCAGGACCATGTCAACTTAAAATCAGCAAATCCTAAGATCCTAGATGGCTTTTCTCTGACCTCTAGAACCTGAGAGAACACACATGTATTTGCTGAATTCATAGTCGGAGAATCCTGTTTCCTCAGCATAATACCCAGACTCCTCTGTCTGTATTCAGAACCCTCCACGATCAGTCTTTACAACTTTATCTCCCACTACCCCCAGAACAGCTAAATTTGCTCACTCATCTCCACATGCTTTTCATTTTTTCATGCATTCATTCTTTTACCCAATATAGGAAATATAGGAAATAGTGGTACCCACTCTTTCCTGGGGATTGTGCTGAGTGCAGAAATGTTCACCAGTCCTGGTCTCCATGCCCTGGTGATTCTCAGAGTCCCAGACTTTGGTCACATCACTTCTCTCTGCCCAGAGCATCATTTCCACCCCTTACTGCTTATTTCAGCGGCTAACCATCCTTCCAGACACAACTCAGACCCTACTTCCTTCTGCTAACCTGCCCACTACCCCACCTACTCCAGAGCACTCTGCCCCTCCTCTCAACTTCTGTAGCAGTCACGTGCTCACAAATCGCTTGGCACTTAGTTATATCCTGCCTGGTGGTCTGTCTCTGTTGTGTTTTGCAGAGCTAGTTAAGTCTCATTATTAAAAGATTTGTGGATTTTGTCTTGTCCTTAAACAGGCATGCAGAAACATCACATTGCTTGCTAAAGACTCAAAGTCAAGCCTTAGTTATCTTACAAGACTTAAGTTCAACCAACTTTTGACCTAGAAATACGGCAGTCTCCTGTGGTCCGACCTGATCTAGTCTGAAACATGATCTGCTGGCTCTGGAGGGCTGGCTCTGGAGCAGAACATACATGACCTGTCTGCACTAGGGTGCCACTCGCGGCCTCTTCTGCTCTGGTCTGAAACCTGGAGGTCCCAGCTTACCGTGACACCCACCTGCCTCAGAGAGTGTCGGTGGGTGTTAGGGGAGAGCTCGCTTCTGGAACATCAGCTTCTTTCAAGCTCCTGACCAAGCCCTGCCCTCTTATCTTGCACTAGGAATACTTCCCAAGATGCAGCAGAAAGAAAGGGAAAACCAAAAAAGAGGGCAAGTCAGTTTTTGCTGACCATCTGCGGCGTGCAGGCGTTGTGTGGAGGCATGCGTGGTTACTGCTGCAGGACCACCTTTAGAAGCAGGTGTCCCGGGTTTTCCAGAGAAGAAAACAGGCTCAGAGACAGGAAGAGCCAGGTCCACGGCCACTCGGCAGCAAGACTAGAGTGTCCTTGTCCGTGACGTCCGTGCAGCCCATCTAATGGGCGTTCTCCGAGAGAATCTCCCGGACCCCTCACTACCGCCTTGCTTGGGTGTGGTCTCCATCTCGCTGGCGCAGAGCCAGGCCGCCCCCCGCCCTCCCCAAGACCTTGAGCCTCGCCTCTCGCATCAGGGCAGGAAGGGCAGAGTCGTGCTTCCACGGGGTTCCCGGGTCATCCCGCGCAGCCTGGCGGACTTGGCACGACTGAGCCGGCAACGCGATGCTCCCGCGGGGCCGCTGAATAATCAGAAGCAACGCGGCCTGAGCCTTAACCACTCTCATTTTAAAGATGATTATTCACAGTTATTTCAGCTAATTAAGCCTTGAGCGCCAGCCAGCTCGGCTTCCAACTCCGAGAGGGAGTGCAGGAGCGTGTCTCCAGCTCTTCTCTTGGGGGTGGGGGGTGGGGGGTGGAGATGGAGGCACCTCCCCCAGCACCTCCCATCAGGGAGAATCAGGAGGTCTGGTCCCTGCCGCCGAAAATGGACCTTTGTCCTCTCTGGGGAGCGGACAGCCTGCCCCTGTGGTCCAGCAAGGAACAGTCGGGACTGGCTGGAAGCCTGGGGTGAAAGCCAGGAGCAGTCGTCGCAGCCTCAGCTACCGGGCTTAGCGGCCGTGAGAATCGGCAGACTCTCCCGGCTCTCACCGGCAGGCTGTCTGAAGTTCAGCTTTGGTGCCTCAGTTAGGAGGCGCCTGCGTGCTGCGCCCATGCGGCGCAAGACCCACGTGCCCACACGGGTTACAAGGGCCACTTTCATTTTAATTAATTAAAATTAAATTAGGGGCTTCCCTGGTGGTCCAGTGGGTAAGAGTCCTCGCGTCCACCCTACCAGGTTCTGTCCCTGGTTGGGGAACTAAGATCCCAAAAGCCTAAAAAAATATATTAGATTAAAATTTTAGTTTCTCTGTCACACTAGCTACTTGTAAGCGCTCAGGAGGACTGCTCTAGTGAACGGGGCAGGTCTGAGACATCTCCATCATCACAGAATGTTCTACTGGACAGCTCTGCCCTCTGATGAAAGGTATGAGCACCCACGTTTGACCCGTGGATGCAAACTGCAGCACCACCCCTTACTGGTCATCTTTCTTGCCTACGAAATAGGGGATCATAGCGCCCAGCTCATAGAGTTCTTGTAAAGACTAAATGAGAAATAGATGGAAGACACTTAGAAGAATGCCAAATAATGGTGAGCATTTAAATGTTAGCTCTTATTATGTGTGTGGGGGCACATATTCCCACGGACGTGAGTCTTTAATTTTACAAAGCGATTTCACAACCGTTGCCTCATCTGCGTTTCACAACGGCTCTGTGAGGCTGGTTCGGGGCATGAAGAGCCAGCTCAGCCATTTTACAGACAGGCACCCCAAGACTCGGAGGTTACCCACCTCTCAAGTGGCTGGCAGAACTGGGACCTGCACTGGGTTAATAATTCAGCTGCTAACATCTGAGGATTCTTTCCTGCCTGGCAGCCTGAAACAGCCTGAAATGTCAGATTTCAGCCCCAGCCTAATCCCAGGAGGTCAGGAACATTCCTGCCATTTTAGTGCGGCTGTCAGAGGGAAGCCGTCCTAACGCTCACTGGCGCGCACACAGCACTGACTCTGGGACAGGCACCGTCCTCAGCGCGAATCTCATCTCCACAACAACCCCATGTAAGTGGGGACACTGCGGCGTACTACGGCAGGCGAGGAGCTGGGGGTGACTTCTGCAAAGTCACACGGCCGGGGGTCAGGGCGCGAAGCCAGAAGCAGCCTGACGCCAGCCTGGTTGGAAGTCTTGGGCTTCGCTCAGCCACCCCCAGTGCGGGTGGAGGACAGAGCCCGCCTGCCCCCGGAGCCACTGTCTTTCTCTGTCCTCAGTGTCCCAGGGGCAGAGAGGGCAGGCGGCTTTCCCAGCCCCAGGGGCAGGGCAGTGGCCCGCAGCCCCGGTGCTCGCCCCGCCTGTCACCGTCGCCCTCTGTGAGTCTGCTCGGGCTACCGGGCCTACCGACTGGGCAGCTTCAGCTATGCAGATATGTTTTCTCAGCTTGGGAGCCTCAAAATCGGGGTGTCCACAGGGTTAGCGCCTCCTCAGCGCTGGAAGAGAAGGGCTTATTTCAGGCCTCTCTCCTTGGCTCACAGACGCCCATCCATGTCTTCACAGGGCCTTCCCTCTGCAGGTTTCAAAATCCTAATTCTCTCTTCTCATCATGACGCCGGACATATTGGGTTAGCATCCACTCTAATGGGCTTCCCAGGGGGTGCTTGTGGTAAAGAACTCTGCCCCCCAAGGCAGGAGACATAAGAGAAAAGGTTCAATCCCTGGGTCAGGAAGATCCCCTGGAGGAGGGCCTGGCAACCCACTCCAGTATTCTTGCCTGGAGAATCCCACGGACAGAGGAGCCTGGTGGGCTGCAGTCCATGGGGTCGCATAGAGTCAGACACAACTGAAGCGACTTAGCACACTTCACACACGTCCACCCCACCTCATTTTCACTTTAATGACCTCCTTAAAGAGCCCAATCGCAAAACACCATCACATTCTGAGGCCCAGGGGTTAGGACTCTAACACAGGAATTTAGGAGCGAGGGAACCCAGTTCCGCCCAGAACCTGCCCGTCTCTGTGCTCACTGCCCGACCTGGAGGACCCGACGGGAGCAGGGCTGTGGGCAGAGAGCTGTGGGGAGCGGGTGAACACGGAGGAAAGCGGACATCCTGGGAATCCAGGGACAGCCCCAGTCACACCGCACCAAGGATGAGGGGACGGGACCTAAGGGGAGGAGACGGTATTGCTGCCCACCTTCTCTCTGCCAGGCCCTTTAACGCATCGTCTCATTCAGCCCCCTGAGCAAGCCAGCAGAGTGGGTTTTCTTGAGTTGTTTTGTGTTGGCCACGCTAGGCCTTAGCTGTGGCATGCAGGATCTTTTTTTTTTTTTTTTTTTCAGTTGTGGCATGTAAGATCTAGTTCTCTGATGGGATCGAACCCAGATCCCCTGCGTTGGGGACGCAGAGTCTTAGCCATTGGACCACCAGGGAAGTCCCTGCAAGTGGATATTGTTATCCTGTTTTATAGATGAAGAAAACAATACTCCCCAAGATGACTGGGGAAAAAAAAATCGTGAGTGAGAAAGCCATGGAGTTAAGAGTCATGGGTCCTAACTTCTCAGTAAAACAGCCAAATGCTTGGTTCCCTTTGCTTGGTTATTCCACTCCTTCCCACCACGGGAGCTGCGAGGATGTCTTCCCCTCTACCAAGGATCCATTCCACTGGATCTTAGTTCATTCCTGCTCCTCCTTCGACTACACGCTCAAGTATTTCCTCTTTGGAGAAGCCTCCCCTAAACCCCAGAGTTCCTTGGTGATTTGTTCTCATAGCCCCATGATCCTCCTACCCTTATGCTTTATTCTGAGAGGTCGGGTCACCCTGTTTCCACTACACTATCAGCTCCTCGAGGTCAGGGACCATGTCTGTTTATAAATATCTGCTTGTGTATTCCCAGCACTGAGTACAGTATATAACACGTAGCAGATGCTCTATCAATACCTATTCAGGGGCTTCCCTGGCGGGTCAGTACCTAAGATGCCACGTTCCCAACGCGGGTCAGGGAACTAGACCCCACATGGCACAGTTAAGATTTGGTGCTGCGAAATAAATAAATAAGCCATTGAAATGAGTGAGTATTACGTCCTCTCCACAGCCTTAATTAACACCCCTGCCCCTCTGAGATCCAGGCTTCCTTTCTCCAGTTAGTCCCTGTGACCGCTCACTTTAATCTCAGCACAACTTACAATGAGCTATTCTAGTTACCTTTGTCCCTCTTTCTAGATCATGACTCTTCGAAGATAACACTCAGGTCATGTTCCTTTTTTATGCCAGGAGCCCAGTCCATAAGCTGCTGCAGAGTAAGCAACCCATTGTGAATGGAGAGGAAGTGAGGAGAGTGAAAATGCATTCTGGTGCAGAGATAGCCACCATCACTAGTGTTCAGAGAGATATATATGTATTTTGGCGAACCAGTGTATCAATCAGGACTCTTAAATCACTGAAAAATTCAGCAGCCTTCAGGTACGGTTTGATCCAGGAGCTCACACACAATAGCATCGGGATGTGGCCTCTGTCCTTCTCTCAACACTATGTTTTGCTGGGTTAGCGTTGGGGAGAGTGTCTCCCTGTACTTACTAGCTTCCAGAAGTTCCAGGCTCATATTCTCTGACATGAGTCCAGTGAAAAGAGAGATTTTATGCCCCCACACTCAAACAAAAGTTCAGAAATCCCATGTGACCAATCAGGTCACCCCTGAACCAACCACAGTAGCCCAAAAGAACTGAAGCTGGAATGGGTCAGGTTCAGGTCGCTTGCCCAGCTCTGGAGATGGAGCCAGCTCCGCTGAGCCTATGGGTTTAGAGCAGCTCAGTAACCAGGAGACGGCAGAAAAGACCCACTATGTTCATTCTGACGAGTGTTTACAACTCAGCTCTATCCACACCAGTTGTTTTCACTCTTCCCTCGGGAGTCACAGCTCCTAACACTCCTATGAGGCTGCAAGCAGTGCTGCGGCAGATGGTGGTATTCCCCCTTCTCCTTGCCGCTTCAGTGAAGCACCTCCCGGCTTCCCACCATCCTGCTCTCCTTACACCAGCCCAGAAACTGGTGGACTGCAAGCCAGAGACCCTCAGCTGTGGAGCCTGGAGGTGGACCATCTCCCACCCCTCCCCACGCAGCTCTTCACACAGGGGAGAACTCATTCCCAGGAGAGGCGCTTAGCCTTGATGCTGGCTTCCTGTTGCTGCCCTTTCCGCCAAGACGTCATTGGCCTTGGCTCCCTTCCAGATATTTCTGTTTTTCTAGCTCCTACTAAGGAGACAGCAGAACCGTAAGAGAGTTTCTCCAATAACCCCAGTAATTTCAGGCTTCAGCTCCCTCTTGGTTAGAGACATCTTTGCAAAATCCAGAGAGTGATTTTTTAAAATTTTGTTGAGATCATTGCATGGATGGATGGATGGATGTGTGGACGGATGGATGGATGGATGGATGGATGTGTGGATGGATGGATGTGTGGATGGATGGATGGAACGCAGGCTGGATGAATCGATTCCAGGTGCCTTCAGGACACTATCTCCATGTCTCTTCCTACTTACCATCTTAGGCTCCAGATTTCTGTGAGACTAGAACACCCTTGCCTTTGTCCTGCAATCAGTTCACATTCCTCCCTTGTAACAATGACTGATATTTACCACGGCTAATTATTACCAGGCACTGAGTAAGGCTCTCACAGAATCTTCACCACATCTCCATGGGCTGGTCGAGGAGCTGCTACTGTCTTAAATTTATGTTTTTTAGGAAACCAAGATTTAGCACTAATTTGTCCAAGACACACAGCCAGGACTCCATGCACATGACTTTAACCATGTTGTACGGCCCTGTGTGCAAGGAAACCTCAGCTCCATCCACACCAGTTGTTTTCATTCTTCCTTTAACAAGGCATATCTTACTCACGCTGCTCTGCCTGGAGTAAGATTTTCCCTGCCCCCCTCTAGGTACACTGATAGCAGAAAATACATTTGTTGGGGTCATGCCAGGCTACTTTGCTTACCAAATGAGTCCCAGTCTCAGTGGTTCATCACAACAAAATGTATTTATTAGCGATGGCTTCCAGCAGAGGGAGAAAGAGATGGAAGGGGAACACGGGAACTTAACTGCCTCGGTCTGGAAGGAACATGTGTCCTTTCTGCTTACATTTCTTTGGCCCCAACCAATTAGCGTGTGGACATTTGATAAACACATTCTGTCTCTGCCGCAAAGAACCACACAGCTCCTGCCAAGGGGCGAGAAAAAAAAGGTCAAGAGAACCAGCTCAGCCCACCCGTGCAGATGGGAGTAAGGGGATGAAGGCAAAAGGACCAAGATTCAGGATGGTGGTTGGGAAGTAGGTGGTGATGGGTCAGAGTCAAGACTTGACCGAGTACCACAAGCCCCAAACTCCAGTGCTTGGGCGGGGCCCCACTGCTATTGTCTGAAAACAGTGAGCCAATGCTGAACTTCTTGGCTAAGACTCGGAACTCTTGTTATCTAGATTTAGGGCTGCTAATTACAGGATTTGACCTGAATTAAGGGAACAATGTAATAAGGATAACAATTCCTGACTTTTCAGACTTCAGCGTTTACAAAGCATTCTCACAGCCATAATCTCATCTGACCCTCACAATAACCCTATGACATAGGTGTGTTATCTCCATTGTAGGGTAAGGAAATTTGTAGGGAGATGATGTCATGGACCAAAACCACACAAAACCTGAGCGTGCGAGGGTAGCTCTCATTGCCAGTTTTCTGAACCCATGCTCAGGGATCCTTCTACAGCTCAACCACCTCCCAGGCAAACATCTATGGAAACTGACAATGTGAAAACGAACATCAGCAGGATTTGGAATCAAGAGCCTGGTTACTCTTGAATTTGAGAAGGAGGAGTTTCAGCGTGCAGGGGTTGAAGGCAGACAGCCTGCATTTGAATCCCAGCTCTGCCACCTGAGGTCTGGGTGAGGCTTGGTGAGTCCATCCATCCGGGCTCACTTCCCTCATTTGGAAAACAAGGGTGAAACTGTGCCTAACCCGTAAGGCCACGGTGGGGACTTAAGGAGATAACAAGCATAAAATGCTTAGTACAACACCCATCTTGTCAAAGCTATGGTTCTTCCAGTAGTCACATATGGATGTGAGAGTTGGAGTATAAGGAAAACAGCACCGAAGAACTGATGCTTTTGAACTGTGATATTGGAGAAGACTCTTGAGAGGCCCTTGGACTGCAAGGAGATCCAACCAGTCCATCCTAGAGGAGATCAGTCCTGGGTGTTCATTGGAAGGACTGATGCTGAAGCTGAAGCTCCAATACTTTGGCCACCACATGAGAAGAGCTGACTCATTGGAAAAGACCCTGATGCTGGGAGGGATTGAGGGCAGGAGGAGAAGGGGACGACAAAGGATGAGATGGTTGGATGGCATCACTGACTCAATGGACATGGGTTTGAGTAAACTCCAGGAGTTGGTGACGGGCAAGGAAGCCTGGCGTGCTGCAGTCCTTGGGGTCGCAAAGAGTCGGACAGGACTGAGCAACTGAACTGAACAGAGTACAATGCCTGGCTCAATGTGAGAGCTTAATAAACATTGGGTGCTGCTGCTGAGATCCTTCTTGGAGACAAAATGATGGCCCTAAACCCCCTCCTTCCTCCCCAGGGCAAGATGGTGCCTACCATGCTACGTTCTTGACTTCAATCACAGAACAATCTGACCCCTAAGCAGCTGTCTGCAAAAAAAAAAAAAAAAAGGAACGTTCTTCCTTTTTCTGTTGCTGTTGTTTTTGTTTACACCACTTTATTGAGGTATACTTGGTGCATAAAATGCTGTACATATTTAGTTTATACAGCTTGCTGATCTTGGAGGTAAGTGTATACCCATGAGACCATTACCATCATCTATGCTGTGCCATCGACACATCTATCTATCACCTCCAAAGGTTTCCTCCTGTCCTCATCACCGTGTGTGTGATAAGAACACTGAGTAACAGATCTACCCTCTTAGCAAATTTTTAAGTATACGACACAGTATTATTAACTATAGACACAACGCCCTCCAGGAGCTCCGAGTCCTTTCTAATCGTGTATAACCTAAGCTTTGCACCTCTTGATTAACAGCTCCTCATTTCCCCACCAGCTCCTGTCAGCCGTCAGTCTACCCTCTGCTGCTGTGAGCTGGACTGTTTTAGATCAGTTATGTAAATGATACCATGTAGTATTTTTCTTCTGTGACTGGCTTACTTCACTGGGCGTAAACGTCCATGTTGTTGCAAATGGCAGGGATTCCTTCTTTTTCACAGCTGAGTAATATTCCATTAGGGAAAGACAGCGAAGCCCGGCGTCTGCAGTCCCGTGGGGTCGCAAAGACTCACACACGGCTGAGCAACTGAACAATAACAAATGCACATTTCACGTCTTGGCTGTTGTGGACAAGGCCGCAGTGGACATGGGTGCAGGTGTCTCTTCTACATCCTGATTTCAATTCCTTTGTCTTCAAACCCGGAAGTGGGATTGCTGAAAAACAGAGTAGTTCTGTTTTTAATTTTTGGAGGAAACGCCATACTCTTCTCTTTGTCTCAGGTTCAGCACTGGCCATAGCTGCCAATCCCTGGGTCTTCATCTCAGGTTCACTGCCACTCAGACATACCTGGAGTAACAGGCAAGTTTGTCCTTGGAGTACAGAATGAAGCAGGGCAAAGGCTAACAGAGTTTTGACAAAAGAATGCACTGGTCATAGAAAACACCCTCTTCCAACAACAGAAGAGAGGACTCTACACATGGACATCACCAGATGGTCAACACCAAAATCAGATTGATTATATATTCTTTGCAGCCAAAGATGGAGAAGCTCTATACAACCAGCAAAAACAAGACTGGGAGCTGACTATGGCTCAGATCATGAACTCCTTATTTCCAAATTCAGACTTAAATTGAAGAAAGTAGGGAAAACCACTACACCATTCAGGTATGACTTCAATCAAACCCCTTACAATTATACAATGGAAGTGACAAATAGATTCATAGATTCAAGGGATTGGATCTGACAGAGTGCCTGAAGAATTATGGACGGAGGTTCATGACATTGTATAGAAGGCAGTGACCAAAACCATCCCCAAGAAAAAGAAATGCAAGAAGACAAAGTGGTTGTCTGAAGAGGCCTTACAAATAGCTATGAAAAGAAGAGACGTGAAAGGGAAAGATATCCCTAACTGAATGCAGAGTTCCAGAGAATAGCAAAGAGAGATAAGAAGGCCTTCTTAAGTGAACAATGCAAAGAAATAAAGGAAAACAATAGAATGGGAAAGACTAGAGATCTCTTTAAGAAAATCAGAGATACCAAGGAAACATTTCATGCAAAGATGGGCTCAATAAAGGACAGAAATGGCAAGGATCTAACAGAAGCAGAAGAGATTAAGAAGAGGTGACAGGAATACATGGAAAGACTATACAAAAAAGGTCTTAATGACCCAGATAACCACGATGGTGTGGTCACTCACCTAGAGCCAGACATCCTGGAGTATGAGGTCAAGTGGGCCTTAGGAAACATCACTATGAAAAAGCAAGTGGAGGTGATGGAATTCTAGGTGAGCTATTTCAAATCCTGAAAGATGATGCTGTTAAAGTGTTGCAGTCAATATGCCAGCAAATTTGGAAAACTCAGCAATGACCACAGGACTGGAAAAGGTCAGTTTTCATTCCAGTCCCCAGGAAAGGCAATGCCAAAGAATGCTCGAACACAATTGCACTCATTTCACACGCTAGTAAAGTAATGCTCAAACAGCTGTGCTCATTTCATCCACATGTTAGCAAGATAATGCTTTGCTCAAAATCCTCAAGCTAGACTTCAACAGTAGGTGAACCGTGAACTTGTAGGTGTACAAGCTGGATTTTAAAAAGGCAGAAGAGCCAGAGTCAAATTGCCAATATCTGTTGAATCATTGAAAAAGCAAGGGAATTCCAGAAAAAAATCTACTTCTGCCTCACTGACTACGCTAAAGCCTTTAACTGTGTGGATCACAACAAACTGAGGAAAATTCTTAAAAAGATGGGAATACCAGGCCCCCTTAGCTATCTCCTGAGCAACGTGTATGCAGGACAAAAAGCATAAGTTAGGACCAGATAAGGTACAACAGACTGATTCAAAATTGGGAAAGGAGTACATCAAGGCTGCATATTGTCACCCTGCTTATTTAACTTCTATGCAGAGCACATCATGCGAAATGCTGGGCTGGATGAATCACAAGCTGGAATCAAGATTGCTGGGAGAAATATCAACAGCCTCAGATATGCAAAAGATACCACTCTAATGGCAGAAAGTGAAGAGGAACTAAAGTGCCTCTTCATGAGGGTGGAGGAGAGTGAAAAGAGTGGCTTAAAACTCAACATTCAGGACTTCCGAAGGGCCCCGGGGTTAAGACTCTGCCTTGTAATGCAGGGGACACTGGTTTGATCCCTGTTCAGGGACTTAAGATCCCACATGCCTTGGAGCAACTAGAGAGTTCATGCATCTCAACGAAAGATTTCACGTAATGCAATGAAGATACCAAGTGCCGCAACTAAGACCTGACACAGACAAATAAATACATAAAAAAACTCCATACTCAGAAACCAAGATCATGGCATGCAGTCCCACCACTTAAGGCAAGGAGGTGGGGATCTTGTGGAAGCGGTGACAGATTTAATTTTGGGGGGCTCCAAAATCACCGTGGACAGTGCCTGCAGCCATGAAAGTAAAAGACGCTTGCTCCTTGGAAGGAAAGTTATGACCAACCCAGACAGCATATTAAAAAGCAGAGACATTACTTTGCCAACAAAGGTCCGTGTAGTCAAGGCCATGGTTTTTCCAGTGGTCGTGTATGGATGTGAGAGTTGGAGTATAAAGAAAGCTGAGCACTGAGGAATTGATCCTTTTGAACTGTGGTGTTGGGTAAGACTCTTGAGAGTCCCTAGGACTGCAAGATCCAACCAGTCCATCCTAAAGGAGATCAGTCCTGGGCGTGCATTGGAAGGACTGATGCTGAAGCTGAAACTCCAGTACTTTGGCCACCTGATGCAAAGAGCCGACTCATTGGAAAAGGCCCTGATGCTGGGAAAGATTGAAGGCAGGAGAAGAAGGGGGTGACAGAGGATGAGATGGTTGAATGGCGTCACTGATTCAGTGGACAAGAGTGTGAGCAAACTCTGGGAGATGGTGAAGGACAGGGAGTCCTGGTGTGCTGCCATTCATGGGATTACAAAGTTGCACAAGACTGAGTGAGTGAACAGCAACAAACATAGAGGCCGTTTCCTGCCACGCCAGTCTTCATCTCAAAGTGTTCCTTTTAGGACAGTGGTTCTCAAAAAGATAATGGGGACCGGAGGAAAGATGAAAGCATATCTAACTTTTGGAGGAAGCTGAGGCTTTTGAGGGTTGAAAGAGTCCCACAAAGACTTCCGTGGTGGTCCAGTGGTTAAGACTCTGCACTCTCAATCCAGGGGCCTGTGTTGGATCCTTGGTCAGGGAACTAGATCCCACATGCTGCAGCTATGAGCTGGCACAACCAAATAAATAAAGCAATTTTTTTTTAATTCTCTAAAAAAAAAAAAAAAAAGGAAAGAGTCCTACAGGTGTTTCTGACATGTATATCCCCTCTATACCACATGAGACTCACTGATTTAAGTGAAACTCAGGAAAAGAGAAATGAGAAGCAGGACGATCTCATCTGTTTTCACCAGCACCAGGAATATATATTGCTTCCAAGAGGTATCAGCTCTGCCTCAGGAATGAAGCAATGTTGTTTCTGATGCAATTCTCCAGCCAGTAAACACAGGATCGGGGAAGTTATGTAATGGCCTTTCCTAACGATTCTTCCAAATCAACCGGGATAAGGAACTTGTATGGAGAATACGTAGAGAGCTCTTACAACCCAGTAACAAAAAGACAAATCAGAAAAGGGTCTGAAGAGACATTTCTCCAAAGAAAACATACAAAAGCTCAATACGCAAATGGAAGGTGATCATCATTGTTACCCATCAAGGAAATGCAAAGCAAGACTACAAACATATACCACTTCATACCCATGAGGATGGCTGGAATCAAAAAAAGGTGTTGGTGAAGAGGTGGAGAAATCAGAATCTTCCTGCATGGCTGGTGGGAATGTAAAATGGTGCAACTGCTTGGAAAACAGCCTGGCAGTTTCCCAAAAGGTTAAACATCGAGTTACTGTGTAACGAGGCATTCCACTCCTGGGTTTGTACCCAACAGAAATGAAAACATATGTCTACACAGAAATATGTGCACAAATGGAACTGTGAAACTCAGATTGAGTCTTGAACGCATGGTCTTTTAACTGAGGTCACACACACACCTGGTCTCAGAACTTAATGAAGCTCAGGTTCTTGATGTCTCATCGCAGAAAGAATTCAGTGGGAAACAAAGTGATAGGTAAGAAGAGGATTTATTTAGAGAAAAACACACTCCACAAAGCCTGGGCCATCTCAGAAGGTGAGAGAGGCGCCAGGGGTTGAGGCTGTCAGTTTGATAGGAGTGGGGAATTTCATAGACTAGTGAGTGGGAGAAGTATTCCAGCTATTTGGGGGGAAGGGTAGGGACTTCCAGGAACTGGGCTACTGCGCACCTTTTGACCTTTATTGTCAGACTGGCAACTGTCACGGCATTTAGCTTGTCATTTAGGTGTCATTTGGCTTGCTGATGTATTACAGTGAGCGTGTACTGAGGCTCGAGGTCTAGTGGAAATCAGTCCACCCACCATCGTGGACCTGTTTGGTTCTAATCAGTTCGTGTCATGTCCTCGGGCTATGTCACCCTTTCAGAGGTTGTGCCCTGGCCCCTCTCCCTCCTGTTTCACAAATATGTATAAAACCACTCTTCCGAACAACCAAAGAGTGGAAACAACCCAAGCCTATCAAAGAGAATGGAGTAAAGT
Source organism: Dama dama (assembly GCF_033118175.1). Classification (NCBI taxonomy): domain Eukaryota; kingdom Metazoa; phylum Chordata; class Mammalia; order Artiodactyla; family Cervidae; genus Dama; species Dama dama. The sequence goes on from NC_083681.1 coordinate 81,093,324, forward strand.
CCTACAAGGAATATTACTCGGCAATAAAAAAGGAAAGGTACCTGCCACAACACGGATGAACCTTGAAAACATGCCAGGTAAAAGAAGCCAGACACAAAAGACCACACATGATTCCATTTATATGCAATGTCTAGAAGAGACATATCTACGGAGGCAGAAAGTAGACTCGTGGTTGCCTGGGGCTGGGGTCAGGGGAGGGCAGACAGTTATGCCCAAGGGGTGCAATGTGTCTTTATGAGGTGACACAAATGTTCTAAAACTGATGGAGGTCGTGCCACTCTGTGAATATCCTAAGTGCCACTGAATTGTACACTTTAAGTGGGTGATTTGTATATGTAAATTATATCTCAATAAAGCTGTTAAAAATAATAATATCAGTTAGACTCTTCCTGGTACACCTGCTTGAAGCAAGCACAACTTCTAAGCACCTGCATTCAGTCTAGGTCACGAAAAGAAAAAAAAAAAAAAAAATCCGGGCCTTCTGGAAGGCAGGACAGTTGTATTGCGGTGCAACCTTCTAGACCCAGAGGGCTCCTCAGTGGCTGCAGCCCGGCAGGGCCTGGCTCACTGGGGCTGGAGGACACACTGCAGTGGGCTGCCCACCACACTGCAAAGACAGCAACCCAGCTCTATTGACCTTGGACATGGCTGCGAGCCTGAGCAGCTCAGGAAGCCCTGCAAGGTCACGCATGGGCTCCAGACCTACGGGCACCTGCTCTGACGACAAAAACACAGAGTGAAAGGAGCATGGGCATCCGCAACAATCAGATCCGACTTGGCACCACACCGCTTCCCTATATTACTTCCGCGACCTTAGGGCTTTTCTTCGTCTAAAAAATTCAATAATAATTCCTATCATATACACTCCCCTCCTCCCCACTCCATTTCCTTTCGTTTGGCTGGGCTGACATTTATGGAAGGCTTATTCTGCCCAAGCTGATGCTGTCCATGCACTGTGAGCTCGTTTAGTCTTCCCTGCAGTCCTGGACAAAGCCAGGGCTACTTATTACTATGCCCTTTCTCCAAAATTGGGGACTGGAGGCTCAGAGAGGTCAGACAGCTTCCCCATCGTCACACAGCCAGTAGGAGGAGGAGCCACCGTGCCACCTCTGTCTGTCTCTGTAAGTGCCAGCCGACGCTCCATCCCCCAGCAAGGATGCCATTCTCAGTGCAGGCAATGAGCGTGACCCAGAGCTGCACTCTCAGAGAAGAGTTCCAAGAGCCGGGATACCGAAGTCCTGCCCCTGGAGCAGGGTCTCCACCCAGCAGCCCCCGAAATGACCCCTGGAGGTGGGGTGGGAGGAATAATGGTGCTTTTGATACACAGGTCTCTTGAGCACTCCCTGGAGAAGGAAATGGCAACCCACTCCAGTATCCTTGCCTGGAGAATCCCATGGACAGCAGAGCCTGGCAGACAGGGTCCACAGGGTCGCAAAGAATCAGACATGACTGAGCGACGGGCACCCTCCTCTCTTGAGCACCACGTGCCTGGTACTGTGTTCTGTGTTCTTTGCACACAGCAGAGACTGTCTGTACTCCCCCAGTATTCCATGCACACCCCTCTTCAGGAGTTTCTGATAGGGAGGAATCACATCCTTTCTAGGAGAAGCCTTTGGCTTCTGGGCTGGGGAAAGCAGAGGATCAGTGGACAACTGGCCTAAAACCAGTAAGACTAGGGCTGCAGAGTGGCCCACAAAATGAGACCACAGCAGGGCTCTGAAGCAGCTGGTAGGCTCTGGAAAGCAGATTTTCTTGCCATTTCCCACCCAGGGAGAAGGCTGGACTCAGCCTTCCCAAATCCAGCCACTTCTCACCCCGTATCCCAGTTATTATTGGGGTAACCAATGACTCCCAAACCTGGCAACTTAAAACAGCTGTTTAATTATGAATTCTGTAAGTCAGGGATCTGGGAAACAGGTCAATCAGGGCGGTGACTTGTCTTTGTTCCATGACATCCTCAGGCTCAACAGGGCAGAAAAGGCTGAGGATGATGGACATCGGCGGGCTGCAACCCTCAGGGACCCGCTGACCCACCTGCCGGACGCCTGGGCTGCACAGACTCGAGACGGCCAGAGCACCCACGTGGTCTCCCCTGCGGCTTGGCCTCCTTACATCACGGCGGCCTCCGGCAGTGAGACTTCTCCCTTGGGGAGCCAGCACGCCAACCAGCAGTGTTCCAGCAAATCGGGCAGAAGCTGCCTCATCTCTAATGCCTCACCTAGGAAGTCCAGTGTCGCTCTCCACACTCTTGGTCAAAGCAGTCACAAGTCACTCAGATTCAAGGGCAGGGACACTTTGCCAGGAGAAATGCCAAGGAATTTGGGGCCAAGTCCAAGGGCATATAAGGAAGGGACTGAGGAGGTTTTGCCCTGTTTCCTGCAGAATCCAGTGGGAGAATCTCTCAGATGTAACAACAAGTGTTGAAAGAAGCTAGAGGTAAAACTGCACATCCCCTATGATTCCCTTATGTGATCTGTGTGCATGCTCACTGGTCAGTCGTGGCTGACTCTCTGGGACTCTATGTCCACCAGGCTCCCCTGACCAAGGAATTTCCAGGCAAGAATGCTGGAGTGGGCCGTCATGCCCTTTTCCAGGGGATCTCCCTGACCCAGAGCGCAAACCTCCATCTCCTGCATTGGCAGGCGAATTCCTTACCCCTGAGCCACCCGGAAAGCCCATTGATGGGCCTTCAAGGAGGAAACTAATCTACAGTCAGAATAGTGGTGACCTGGGGGTGGGATGCAAAAGTTACAAGGCAGGGAGTCTTCTGGGCTACATACATTCTATATCTTGATCTGAGTGGTGGTTACACAAACTTATTGGTACACAAACATTCATCAAAGCTCTGTGCTTAAAACTCATGAATTGGGCACGCTAGGTCAACAATTTTTTTTTTTTCCTTTAATCATTCAGCGGAAGTATTCACCTCACCCTCCATCCCAGCCAGCCAGCTTCCGGTAAAGTCCTGGGTGGGAGGTGGCGCAGAAAGGCTCTTGGGGCGCCTGTTCCACACTCTCAACCGGCCCTTCTGCCTCCATTTCCTTTTCGTTTCGGAATCCTAAAGCTAGTGGCCGAAAGTCTGGGCCCTCGTGTTAAAGGAGGAGGAAGCTGGAAACAGAGCGGTGGAGGGATCTGAACGGGGGACCTCACACCTCCTCGGGGCCCACGGCCCACGCCCGGGATGGCCGGCGCCCTCCAGACAGAGCTCCGCCCGGCTTCCTGCGGTTGGAGAGCAGGCCTGAGCGCTCATTGTCCACGGGGCGCTGCTTGGAGAGGTCTTCGTCCAACCCTGCCCGTCCAGATGGGACTTCCCGGACAGCAGGAAGGTTTCCTCCAAGACAGGCGTCTGGGACTCCCACAGCGGGCGGGGCTCCCACTCGCCCAGGACCGGGGTGGGCGGGGGGCCTGGCCCCTGCTTGGGGCGGGCCCAATGGCCAGCCCTGCAGGGAGAGGTAAGCCTGTGAGATCGCGCCCTGCCCAGAGTTTCCAGGCTGCTGGGAACAGGAACAGATGAGCTACTTTCACTTTGCAGCTTAGGACCAGGTGCCGGCACCCCCAAGTCCTATAAGGTAGAGCTTAAGGCTGAGCCAAGGCCTCTGCTGACCCAGCTCCGTCCACGCCCACCCCCAGCGGTCCTCGGGTCCCACAGGCAACTCCTGTTCCCGCAGCCTCGACCGTGCCTTCCGCCCTGCAGTCACATGTGGAAATTCCCCAGCGCCTCAGACTGGGGCCGTGTTTGCAGACACCGTCCTCAAAGAGGGCGTTCTGTGAAAATGAGGGCATGTGGGTGGGCCCCAAGCCAATATGATTAGTGTCCTTATAAGGAGAGGAAGAACTTCCCTGGTGGTCCAATGGCTAAGACTCCACACTCCCAACCCAGGAGGCCCAGGTTCAATCCCCTGTCAAGGAACTAGATCCCGAATGCCACAAGAGTTGGTGCTGCCAAATAAATAAATAATTTTTTTTTTTTTTAAAGATTTTAGGACAGGGACATGAACAGAGGGAAGCCCATGTGGAAGACACAGGAGTTGGTGGCCACCTATGAGCCATGGAGAGAGGCCTGTCGCTTAAGCTGCCCGGCCGTGGTATTTTGTTATAGCAGCCGGGGCAGACTAAGACAGCTCCCATCATCAGCGTCACGCGTTTTCACCCTGACTTTGCCCAGGCTGACCACCCCCGATCCACCCACCCACCTGGGGTGCTGTTCCTTTGCTCCTTCCCCCCACCCCCAGCCCCCAACAAGCTCCACCTCACGCACTTTGCTAGGTGGTTAACAATATTTCCCTTCAAGCTCACCCAGGTCAGCATAGCACTCTGCCCTGTCTCGCACTGTACCTAGTCACCACGACTGTCTCTGTGACACCAGATTTCAGTTTACCTCCTGTAGTCATCTCTCTTGACTCTCAGATGCGGGCTATTCCTGACTCATCTCCACATTCCCAGCATGAGTAACAGATGGCCCGATAAACGTCTGTCAGATTGCACTGCATGGAGAAGTCTGCGGAGTGTCTCAGCGTAGCCCTGGCCTGGGTCCCGGGCCCTCGGAGCTCATGACTTCCCATTCTGTGCCTCTGCCCTGCCCCCTGCACAAACACTCACAGGAGACTTTAAAGTCTGAGGAATTACAGTGCCTGAGGGGCTTCCCAGGAGACACTAGTGGTAGAGAACCCAACTGCCAGTGCAGGAGACGTAAGAGATGTGGGTTCCATCCCGGGGTTGGGAAGATCCCTGGAGGAGGGCATGGCAACCCACTCCAGTATCCTTGCCTGGAGAAAAACGTGGACAGAGGAGCCTGGCGGGCTACAGTCCATGGGGTAGCATAGAGTCAGAGACAACTGAAGTGACTAGCATGCACACACGATCATACAGTGCATATTCTAAACCAAGAGCCCCAGGGAGGACAGTGCTTGACTCAAAGATATGGGTTGCTAATGATGACGATCCTGGCTGCCAGGGGCTGAAAACTAGCAGACTTGGGGGCGGAGGCTGCCTTCTTATCTTCCTAGAACCCCAGAGCTTGAGTCAATGGCTCCTTCTCCTTCTGGGTACAGTCATTCCCAAACTGGCTGTGAACCTGAGGAAGCATGTGTGTGTCTGTGTGTGTGTGTGTGTGAGAGAGAGAGAGAGAGAGAGACAGGAAGGACTGGCTATGTGTGTATCTTGGAGTGGAAAAGACCCCAGACTCACCCGCGTGGCGAAGCAAAGCTAAAAGCTTCTGGAACCTGGGCGAGAGCACAGCGTTTGAAGTTCGGGCAGACCCGGGGTCTGCCGTCTCGCCCCTGCCCTGCCAGGAGATGAAAAGAGCTGAACACTTGGATGAGAGGGCCCCGCAGAGAGCGCCTGGCCTTTGGCGGGTGCATCTCCGATCTTCCCCTTCTCCTGACCTCTCCTGCCCTGGTACCGAGCCCGGAGCACAGAAGGCATCCTGTTCGGAGCCAGGCCGGCAGGGGTTAACAGGAGAAAGGCAGGTTGCTTCTTGAAAACAAAGGGCCCCGGTCAATAAACGCATCAATAGATGCGCTGCAGCAGCCGTTAGTGAGGGCAAAGTCTCCGTGGGGAGCTGCCAGCCGGCTTCTCTGAAACCTTCAGAACAGCTCGATTGGGAAAGCCAGGTTGAGGCTCCCAAGGCCCCACGGTGCGCCTGGGCTGGGGGTCGATACCCGCGGAACACAGGGCTCCTCCTCTCTCTCCACCCCCTTGACCCCTTGGGAGCAGAGTCCAATCACACCTTGGAAGAGCTGGATCTCCCCCGCATCCACCAGCTCCTTTTTAAAACCTGGGGTCCTTGTTAGGAACTCAGCCATCTGTGAACTTGGAGTGAGGGGGAAAGATGTTCACTAAGCGTTTAATAATGCCAACCGAAGTGGAGTGTTTCCTTCTACTGTGATCACAGACGTCAAACCACAGTAGAAACGGGAGGACCTAGGACTCTCACTAGGACACAGCAGTCATCAAACGACTGAAAAGCAGATCTGTGCCATGGTGATATATATGTTTATCTGTTAATGCATTAAACAAGATCTGGAGGTCGGTCCGGTAACTATCACACTTTTGAGGTTGTGTATGAACAACGGTTTGAGGATTCTGCTGCGACTGCAATGAGCGATGAAGACACTTCACAGTGGAGAAGTCTTCCCTGGTGGCTCAGTAAAGAACCCAGCTGCAGTGCAGGAGACGTGGGTTCAATCCCTGGGTCAGGAAGATCCCCTGCAGAAGGCCGTGGCAACCCGCTCCACTATTCTTGCCTAGAGAATCCCCTGGACAGAGGAGCCTGGGGTCACAGAGTCGGACACAACTGAGAGATTCACACTGTAGAAATCTGACACACACTGCCTCAGCTAGGTGATCGGGTTAATAAAGAGTGACAAGTCATATGGATAGCAAGTACCTTTATTTTTTAAATTTTCATTATTTTTGACTGCACTGGGTAGCGTGTATCTTTGATATGATATCATAAGCATGGTGCTTTACTTCTTTTTTCTTTTTTAATGTTTATTTATTTAGCTGCACCAGGCCTTGGTCACAGCATGTGGGGTCTAGTTCTCTGATCAGGGATCGAACCTTGGCCCCCTGCGTTGAGAGCTCAGAGTCTTAGCCACTGGACCACCAGGGAAGTCCCCCGGCACTTTACCTCTCCCTCCTAAAAACCTACAGCTGGTGTCTAATCAGGAGAAAAACATCACACTAACTCAAGTTTAAAGGACATTCTACAAGCACTCCTCAAACCTGCCGGGTCATCCAAAATCAGGCAACTCTCAGAAACAGTCACAGCCAAACAAAGCCTCAAGAAACATGACAAGGAAGCGGAACGTGGGGTCCCGAGTGCCTTCCTGGAACAGAAAAGGAGTCTTAGGTAACGACTAAGGGTCATTTATTGCAATCCAAGTACCACCCTAATGTCAGATATTAACATTAAGGAAAACTGGGTGTGGCTTGAGAGGAACTCTGTACTCCTTGAGCAATTTTAATCTATTCTAAAATAAAAACGAGTCTTTTTTAAAAACGGTGTAGCTGGGTGGTAAACGGACAGGCAATTTCTTCTTAATTGTATTGATACTTATCTGTATTTTCTAACTGGTCTACCATGAATCTGTTTTGCTTTTCTCATCAGAAAAAAAAAGAATTCAAAAAACTTAAAGTCTTTAAAAAAAAAAAAAAAAAAGAATGAATGGGTGTTTGGCCCTTTGGACACAGAGTGCCATATAAATGAAAGTATAATTAGAGTCAGTCTTTGGGCAGCGGTTAAAACCCACTTGATCATTCTGCACCCAGGCGGCTGCAGCCGCGAGGGCCTGGCCCTCTCCCGGGGTGGAGGGCTGCATCCCTGAGACCAGACAGCCTGTTTCCCGTCTGCGATGGGCCCCCTCTGGCAGGGGAGGGGCCGGGAGGCAGGGCAGCTGCCCAGGAGCCAACGGCTTGTCACAGATGAACCCACACGTCTGGCTCGTCAAGGTCCCAGAGGCAAACCAGCCCTTGGGAAGCCCTGTCCACCACCAGCTTCCAGGCCCAGGGTCAGCCTGCTCCAGGCCTCTGAGTCGAGATGGATCCAAAACAGCGCCTCTGCTCCCCCCACCTGAATAAACAAAGGCAAGAAGGCAAAACCAGCCAGGACCACATTCTCCGTCTCAGGTACGTTGGTTGCCACCATTTAGACTTCGAACAGCGCTGCAGAGCAGATCCTCTATTTTACACCTGTTTTAAAGCTGAGGCTCGGGCTTACTTTAAATACATTTAATTTGAAAGTGAAAGTGAAGTTGTGTCTGGCTCTTCTCGACCCCATGGACTGTAGCCCACCAGGCTCCTCCGTCCATGGAATTTTCCAGGCAAGGATACTGGAATGGGTTGCCATTTCCCTCTCCAGGGGATCTTCCTGACCCAGGGATCGAACCCGGGTCTCCCGCATTGCAGGCAGATGCTTTACCGTCTGAGCCACAAATAATAAAACTCAGACACAGGAAGGGTCCCTGAGGGTCAAAAGCAGATAAAGTCTGACCTGCTTCACTCCTCCACTGGGACTGCCCATCTCTAAGCGTCTCAGGGATGGGCTCTATCCACGGCAGATGGCTGGACCACTTTTGGCAGGGGGTGGGGGGGGGGGTAGGATGCTGGTGGAAGGACAGCAGGCATCACTAGTGGGTAGACTTCCCACAGCACCCACCACCACCACCCAAGTACCAAGAGCGCCACGGGCAATCATCTGCTTGTCCTCAGACTCAGCCCAACACGAATCCCAACCTTGGGCTGCAGGGAACGTGGGACAGACCCCTTTGATTCCTTTAGAAACACATTGACTTGTTGCCTTTAAAGGGGAGCCCTCGGGACCTTCCCTGGCGGTCGAGTGGCTAAGACTCAGCACTCCCAGCACAGGGGCCCTGCGTTTGACCCCTGGTAGAGGAACTAGATCCTGTCTGCTGCAACTAAAAGACCTCGCCTGCTCCAAGGAAGATCTAAGATCCCGCACGCCTGGTGGTGGTGGTTTAGTTGCTAAGTCGTGTCCGACTCTTGCAACACGATGGACGGTAGCCTGCCAGGCTCCTCTGTCCATGGGATTATCCAGGCAAGAATACTGGAGTGGGTTGCCATTTCCTTCTCCAGGGGATCCTCCTGACCCAGGAATCGAACCAGCGTCTCTTATGGCTCCTGCGTTGGCAGGCAAGTTCTCTACCGACTGAGCTACAAGGGAAACCCCGAATGCCCAGAGCAGCCAGATAAAGAAATATTAATATTTTAAGATATCAGAGGACTGGCGATTTAAAAAAAAAAAAGTGATGCCCTCGAAGACTGTATCTTTATTCTAAAGACTTTTCTAAAGCTCACTTAACTCCTCAGAAATTGCCTTCAGAGTCACCTTTAAGCAAAATTGATGAGCCTGCCTGACTGCCCAAGGAATTCCCCAATCCAGGCATCCGAGTGAGTCTCAGTTTCCAAAACTCAAAGCCAGGTTCGACAGACCTGCCCCTCCGAGGCCACTCCCAGGAACCCCGGCACGGCTGCGCGGTAGGAACACACTTTTCCGACTGTCCTCAGACACTTGCCGTTCATCTCAGAGCTTGTGTACGCTGCTCTCCTCTCTCTCCGACCCCCAACGCGGGCCCTGAGCAGGCGGTGGTCGGGAGGAGGGAGGCTGGGCCGCCCCCGCCCCTCAGCCCGGGCTCCGCCTTCTCCGGAAGCAGAGCCCGGCGCTCGGACCCGCCGGCTCCATTCTCCCCGCTAATGAGTCTTAAGTGTTTGGCTTGGGTCCCTGCCAGCCCTACTCCTGCGAGGAGGAGGGACAGAGCTCGTGCCAACCCGGCTCCGCCGGCTCCCAGGAGGGCTGGCGGGGCCGCGCGGCAAAGACGCGCCCCGGGCACGGCCAGGCATCCGCGGGAGGGCCCCTGTCTCTCCCCTCCGCTCCAGGGGGCTTCCCAAAATGCAGATCCCTGGGCACACCTACCAGATCGCAATCCTGGCATGTGCATTTTTTTGTAAGCACGCTAGGAGGCCAAGGACCACGGCTCTAGGAGGCCAGGGATGGGAATTTCGGGCTGGTTTGTGCATTTCTCTAGAGTCCACACTGTTGGTCAGACTCTGGAGTTACATTAAGACCCCCCCCCCGCCCCCACGCTCCCTAAAAGTAAAAACCAAAAAGCTAAGAAGCTCCGGTGGATGGCATGATTTCCAAGTTCAGCTTTAGCTACAGTTTAAGTGGTTCTGTTTGGCCTCCATCTTCCCTGGTGCCTCAGAAGGTAAAGAATCCGCCTGCAATGCAGGAGGCCTGGGTTCAATCCCTGGGTCGGGAAGACCCTGGAGGAGGGCATGGCAACCCATTCCAGCATTCTTGTCAGCAGAATTCCATGGACAGAGGAACCTGGTGGGCTACAGACTGGGGCTGCAAAGAGCCGGACACTTGCACTTTCAAGGGGAGTCCACACAAGTCTCTCCTTTCCCCAGAGCTCAGGGAGAGATGATGCCAGCCCTGGAACAGGCTGGCACCTCTAGGGTGACAGAGAAGGCAGAGGAATAGGCTGAGGGACAGCTGGATGCCGATGGTCAGGGGTTAAAGTGGGAAAGACCAGGGCTGGGGAGACATTCTAGAATATATGGGTTCAAAGGACCCTTCGGGATCACAGGAACCAACACCCTCCTCCCGTGAGAAGCATGAGTTTTTACCAATTTCTGCTGCTTCTCTCTCTCTCTCCCCCTACAAACATCTAAACTGCATTTCCCCGTCTCCCTCACAGTCAGCAGGGGGCATGAGCTGAATTTTGGCCAGTGGACCCCAGGTCTCTGGAAGGATCGACCCCTCTCTCTACTGGATGCTATGGAGACCCTGGGACCCCTGACCACAGCTGAGTCACAACAGGGAAGGAGCCTGGGTTCTGCATGACTGTGAGGTTCACAACCCTTCTCCAGGGGGTTTTCCCGACCCAGGGATTGAACCCAGGCCTCCTGCGCTGCAGGCAGATTCTTTTTTTTTTTTTTCTGCAGGCGGATTCTTTACCCTCTGAGCCACCAGGGAAGACGGAGGTCAAACAGAATCACTTGAGCTGTAGCTAAAGCTGAACTTGGAAATCATGCCATCCACCAGAGCTTCTTAAGCCTTTTGTTTTTTTTTTATTTTTAGGGAGTGTGGGGGCTATTGCTATAATTTGACAGTTAACCCACCCCAAATGGGACTCTGACTGGTAAAGAAACTTTTGTATGTTAAGCTCTGTAGATTTGGGGGTTGTCCGAATTGGGAATCACCTACTGTAACCAAGACACCTTCCTCCCGTTCCCTGAGCCCAGGGAGTGCTAGGAAAGAGACAGGCTGGGCAGCGCAGGCTCCAGGCTCCTCCCGGGTTCAGCCTCAGACGGGGAGACATGCCACAACCACACATCACAACCGGGGGAGCACCAATTCCCAAAAAACTTTATTGTTTCAAGTGGCAAAACGTTATCGATTTCTGTGGGGCCCCTGGCAGGGCGGAGGGAGACGTGGGGTGGGGCTGGGCTCCGCCCATTACAAAAAATCAAAGGCTTTTATAAAAAAGGCTATAAACTGGTATCAAAAGAAAACCCAAGGGGGGCTGCAGGAGGAAGCAAAGAGGGAGGCAGGAAGAGCGAGGGACCAACACCGTGGACCACGAAAGACCAGCAGCGAGGGGCGGTGTAGGGGAGCTGGGACGCTGATACAAAGTGCATATCGGGGCCTCCCCCCAACGCCCCCAGAAGTGGACGGGCAGGGGCTGTGGCTTGGGGCGTGGGGGGACTCAGCCGTCTCCCCGCCGGGGACCCCACGGGGACGGGCACTGCCTGAGACTGCCAGGTGGGAAGGACCTGCAACAGACGCAAGAGAAGAGGCTGGATGGGGACGTGGGGGCAGAGGGGACATTCCACCTCCCCGCCCAGGCGCCCCTCTGCGAGGCCCAGCGTGAGGAAGGCCCTGCTGGGACCTCCAGCCTTGTGAGTGCCCCCCAGGGGTGCCAGACCAGAAGGGCAAGCGGACCACACTCAGGCCACCATCCTTGAGCCCTAGGAGGAAGGTGGGAATGGATGCCCCCGAGCTGAGGGACCCAGGACTCTAGAGCTTGGCCTCAGCCATCTCCTTCCAGCCTCACAGTATGTGAGTGGCGCAGTCGTATCTGACTCTGCAACTCCACGAGCTGCAGTCCACCAGGCTCCTCTGTCCACGGGATTCTCCAGGCATGAGTACTGGAGTGGGTAGCCATTTCCTTCTCCAGGGGGTCTTGCCAACCCAAGGATGGAACCCAGGTCTCCAGATTGCAGGTGGATTCTTTACCAGCGGAGCCCCCAGGGAAGCCCAAGAATACTGGAGTGGGTTGCCATGCCCTCCTCCAGCCTCGCAGAGGAGGGCCATAAAAGCAGGTCTGGGCCTCCGGAGGCCTCAGGGAAGGGCCCCCAGCGGCCCTGAACAAGCCCCCAACCCCGGAGAGGCCAAGCCCAGTCCTGCCCACACCTCGGTGACTTTTTAGACCTTCTTCTTCTTCAACTTCAGGGCTTGCAGCCAGTTGGGCGATGATCCTTCTGACCTAGAGGGCAGGGGTCGGAGGTAGGAAGGGAGTCAGAAATACCCTCCCGCCAGGAGGGGTGGCGTCGGGTTTGGCTGCAGAGACCAGCCTCCTGGCACCAAGTGAAGAGCGCGGACCCACAGCATGACACCCCCTCCAAGCCTCCATATCCCTGTAAAGCAGGGTTTTCCTCTTAAGACCGAGATGGCTAGTTTCTGGCATGCAGATCACCTACCCTGAGGACTTGTCTGGCTTGGGTGGGAGTGCGTGGGGCTTGCCCAACCCGGGGACCTTGCAGGACTTGGAGCGCTGGATTACCGACTCCTTCTGGCCCGCCTTGCCCTCCATGGGCTCCCCCTCGTCAGCCGAGCGGTTCCGCGAGCGCAGCTTGGCCTGAGACAAAGCCGGGGCGTGGACAGACGTCAGCGGGGCCGGTGGGGGCACCCAGGGAGGGCCAGGCCTTCTCCCCAGAGCGCGGTGTCCCCGGCCCAGGCCCAAACACCCTCCACGGTCCTCTTACCCCGGGGAGAGGAAATCTCTTAGCGATGACCTACCCCAAGAACGGGCTGTGCCTGGCACCCCGCAGGCCCTGGGGGAGACACTGCTGACCTGAATCCAGCCAGAGCAGGCTGGACGGAGCCAGCGGGGATGCCCCCGGGGCTCTGCACGCCCTGCGCCCTCTGCCTAGACGTCTCCCCACCGCACACACGAGACGCCAGGCACCTCGAAGCTGTGATCGGACGCTCACCTGAAGCCTCCCGGAGTCCCGCACCCCACCTTCCCACTCCCTTTGAGCGGCCCGCCCCTGCCCTCTACTCCCAGGGACACCTGAACCCCCACCCCACTGCACCGTGGTCGCCCCGCCAGCCCGTGGCGTTCTGGGACCCGGACCCTCCCCGTCCTTCCCTTCGTCCCGCCTCGCGCCCACCACGGGCACAGCAGGCGCAGAGGACGGACAGGGTATCCGTGCTGCTTAGACGGACGGGTGGACAGAGAGCAGGATGGACGCCAGGGGGCGGCACGGCCAGAGGGTACCTTAAGGGCCGAGGGGCTCAGGCCGGGGAACAGGCTGACTTTCAGGCCCTTGGTCACCCGCGTCCGGCGGTTCTGAGGCTCCTCGACCACCTCCTCATCCGAGGACGGCGCCTGCGAAGCCCGTGGCTCTGCAAGGGCAGAGGCAGAGGCAGAGGCTCAGACCCGGGCGGCGACCCCAGAGCCCTGCCCCCCGCCCCCGGGGCAGCGACACGGAGACCTCCCTACCCGTAGAGTCCTGGAACAGCCTCGCGTCCGACGCCGCGGCCTCCGACAGGCCCAGGGTGCCCCCGGGCCGGATGGCTGGGGCGCGGTGGCCGCGCTTGCGCCCCAGGTTGGCACGGCTCCGGTACATGGCGCTGTCGAGGATCTCGGTGTCCTGCGGGGGATGGGGGTACACGCGATTGCCACCACCTTTGCGGAGCCGCCCCGTCCCAGCTTCCCGCCCCCGCTGAGAGGCTGAGACCGCCCGCGAAGTGGGAGGTCCTGGGGTGAGACCCAAGCTGCAGCACTCACGCCCCCCCCCCCACCCCAACAAGAGCCCACCACTGCCCTCGGCTCCCCACCACTGACCTCAATGAAGGAGAAATCCTGGCTGGGGTCGCTGGCCGGCGGGCCCTGGGGGGTCTGCTCGCCCTGCCTGGCCCCTGCGGCGTCCCCGGTCCCGTCTACCACGTCTGTCCAGCTGGCCTCCCCGTCCGGCTGCGGCCTCCAGGAGGGTAGAGGGTCCCGGCCAGGCTCCCGGGGTGCCCCTCGGTCCGCACCTGTCGCGGCCCCTTCCTCCTCCGACGGGGCCCTGGGCCCTGGGGACGCCGATTCCTGCGGAGCCGCGGCCTCGGGGCTGTGAGCGGCCAGCCTCTCCCCCGACTGATCTTGGGAGCCCGCCGGAGGGGAGCGGGCTGAGTGATCTCCAGGGCTGCGGGGACAGAGCAGAGGCCGAGGTCATGCGGGGCCGCGGGGCCCACCCAAAGCCTGCCCCCCCGGCCACGCAGGGCGCCTTTCTCGGTCTGTTTCCCTGCGGCCCGTCCACGCCTCCCCCCGGACAGCACGCCGGGCGCGAGCTGGGCCGGCCCGGCATGTTCAAATGCCAGGCTCCCCGCTTCCTGAGACGACGGGGGCGTCCCTTCACCCCCAAAGGATCTGCTAACTACAGGGTCACCGGGGGCACGGAGTGAGACTCTGAACACCTTGCGCAGAGCCGCGTGCAGAGGACCCCATGAGCCTTGGGTCTGCTAAGTACAGAGTCGCTGGGGGCGCGGAGTGAGACCCCGAACGACTCACTCAGAGCTGCGCGGGGGACGTGCCCACCAACACGATCTTTACTGCTGCCCTCCCAGGGTGCGGTCCGCCTGCCCAGCCGGCCTCTCAGCCGCCCCCCGCCCTCCAGCTCAGCCCTCCCTGCGCGCGCCTCTCTGCACACGCGGCCCTCATGGACGGCCGCGTACCTGACTGCGCGCCTGGACAAGCTGCTTCTGCCCAGCAGGCGCCCCGCCCCCTCAGCCTGGATTCCCCCTGGGGAGCCCCCGGGCCCGCCCCCCAGCCCTGCACACCCTGGGCTGAAGCTGCCAGCCCCTCCGCAAGTCCAGGTCCTCTGTCCCCACGGCCCGTCGGCGAGCAACGCCGGGCCCCGGCCGCCTGCGTCCCCCACGTGGCCCAGGGCCTGGGACAGAGCGGACGTCTGCCGAGGGGCGGGGACCCCACCTTGTCCCCGAACTGCGTCTTCTACCCGCTGCGCCCTCGAGACACGACCCGTACCAGCCCGCACGCACAGCGGCTCACCAGCTCGTGCTCCTCACCGAGAAGCCTGTGTGTGGCCCAGCTGCCCGCCTGCCCCCGAGACACAGACACACCTGCACACACTCACGGCGCATCTCCTGCGGGGAAGTGGGCACCGTTCACCGGTCACTCCTTCCACACACTGGCACAAGCACCGCAGAGCCACACCCGACACACACACACACACAGACCCTGCACACGGGCGTGGGAAAGGCGGGCAGTGCCCTGAGGCCAGGCCACGAGCCCCGGATCCCGGGCTGGAGGGGAAGGGCGTGAGGCAGGTTAAGTCAGCACCAGGCCGGAAGCGGGGAAAGAACGGGAGCGCATGTCAGTCTGTCCTTCCCCAGGTTGCTGACAGAAACTAAGGCGACTCAGGAAGTGGGGCAGAGGAGGTCTTGGAGCTCCAGGAATCAGGAGCGCCCTGGAGGGAGGGGCAGCCGCGCCCAACAGCCTCTCCCCGGTGGGGCAGAGGGGAGGCTGGGGGCAGGCCAGGGCCAAGGGGCTGCAGACCCGCGCAAGGTGGGCGGATATGTCCACGCCAGAGGGGACCCGGCGGGCCAGCAGCCCCGTGGGCCCTGGAGGAGGCCCTGGGGGGGGGGGGGGGGGGTCGCGGAGGGGAGCATGCATCCCGCCCACTGTCTGAACCCCACTCACCCTCCCCCAGCCCAGGGGAGGCTGTCCTAACCCCGAGCACCAAGGACCCTACAGCCTGAGCCTCGGTCTGGCCGGGACGCGGGGCGGGGCCTGTCCCGAGCACCGCCCACTGCGCCCACACAGGCTGCACCGCCGCCCCACCCGGCCCGCAGCCGTGGCCAAAGGACGCATCCACACCGAGCCTCAGCCTCTTCATCTGTAAAATGGGAATAACGTAAACACCTATACTTTGCTGGTTGGAGAAGGGCCTGGCAACCCCCTCCAGGATTCCTGCCCGGAGAATCCCACGGACAGAGGAGCCTGGCAGGCCACAGTCCCCGGGGCTGCAGAGTCAGACAGGGCTGAGCGACTCAGCGCACCGGGCACTTTTAGGATAATCCTCCTCATTCTCTTAGGTCCCCAGCCTGAGGGCCCGTCTCTCGCCTGTCACCAGCTCTCGCCTGTCAGGAGGATCCCGAGGGCCGGCACTTGATTCAACCCCACCCCCCAGGGCCATTCCAGGACAAACACATGGGTCAGCGTGTAACAGACTCGTTTCCTTGTGCTCAAGGCTCCAAGACCCAAAATGAGAGCGGTCGGGAAGGAAGCTGGAATGATGTTTGTATACGAGCAGCAGCTGACCTTGACCCGAGAGAGATGGGAAGAGAATGCCCACAGGCAGGGGCCCGAGGAAACACCAAGGGGCAGCGTTCACAAGCCATGGGCCCTTGAGAAAGTCACGCTGCCTCTCTGGGGCTGCTTCCCCCGCTCACAGAACGAGGGGGCTGGCCCTCAGAAGCCCTGAGGGTCCTCTCACGCCCCGCGAAGAGCCCCCCAGACGGCTTGGCAGCTGCTGTATCCCTGGGGGCCAGGGCAGGAGAGGACCAGGAGGTCAGAGAGAAGGGGGAGGTGCAGCAGCTCTCGGGGGGCCCAGGAGCGCCTCTCCCACCAGGACAAGGAGCCCAAGACACGGGAGGGACACGCCGAGCACCCACGCCACTCTCTTCCCAACTGTTGGGACAGCAGCACAGCGGATGGCTGCCAGCCAGGGGGCCTCCGTCCCATGCAGGACAATGGCCAGAAATGTCCCCCAGGGCCTCAGTTCCCGGACAGCTCACATCCGTCCACGTCTGCCAAGCAGGTGTGAACACTGGAGGTGAGCACCTGGCCGGGGCTGACCACACGTGCAGCAGGTCTGACACTCCCGGCACATGGACCCCCAGCCCAAAGGCCCCCATGGGTGTTGGGAGTCAATGATTCCCATTCATCACAGGCGTGATGCTGGAGCAGTGATGGGACCTGCCTAGGGTCACAGAGGCAATGGCAGAACCAGGCCCCAAACCTGGCAGATGGGCCCAAAGTCAGGGGCTCTGAGCCATCCTCGAGGACTTCTCGTTACCAGGAGAACCTGCAAAACTTCCTGCAAAGAGAAACTTTCCCGAGTGTAGAATTTCGCCAAGTCAGAAGCTCAGAACACCAGTCCCATGGATATTAATCAAATAAGCTCGAGAAACCTCGCACTGGAGAAAGGTAAACAGGTTTCCATTACTGCTGTATTTTCGGTGCCAAGAGCCCTACTTTCTAAGTCTCCGTATGTCCAAGCACAGTATTTGCCAAATGTACAACACGGCCTGAAAAAGCCGGGCATTTTCAAGGTGTGATGGAGGCAGGAGTTCAGAAAGCTGAGCTTCTCTGCCAGAACCCTGCCCCTGCCCAGACCCCCAGCCAGCCTCTCTCTCCATCCTCAACAACGGGAGACTCTCTCCCCCTCCCCACCTTCAGGAACAGGTGGAGGGCAGTGGGTCCCACTGCCTGCAAGTCCAAAAGCCTTGAAGGCGTTTAAGACTCAGAAGTCGGAAAGTGGCATTGCTGACTCGGTGACCTTAAGTGGGTCACACCACTCGACCTGCAAATTAGAGGTGATAAAAAAAAATCCCCTTTCCTGCTTCACAGGGCAGGTGTGAAGATTACCAAGGGGAGGTGTGCGGGACGGCGGAGTTCTGACTTCCTGGGAAGAGGACTCAGGGGCAACCTTGGGCCACCTATGCTACACACCCCCCCCCCCCGCCACTGGCACCCGGAAAGTCACAGCTCAGACAGGTCCGGGAACTCATGCCTTTCCCTGCAGGCTTTGCCCCAGACGATGCCCCTCCAGTTCCCCGCAGTGGCCTGACCCCCGGGATGCCCCCCAGGGCCTCGCCCTGGCCCCAGGCTCTGCCCACTTCCCCTGCCCCCATCCTCAGCCCCAAATGCCTCTACCGACCCCCTCCGACACCCCAGTCCCCTTTAGAGCCTTCCAGTGCCTCCAGCCCCCCCAGCTACCAGCCAGCCCCTTCCCCACTGCAAACACAGCTCCCACCCAGCACCCCCTCCGTCTCCCCTTCACAACACGTGAGAAGCCCCTGGGCCGGCAAAGGTCCAACCTGCGACTCAAGGGAATTAAACCTGATCTCAACAGACGAAAGTGACGGCAAAATAAACACGATACCTTTTGAGCACCCTTAGAACAGAAAAATCTCAGAGACAGACTACGGTTGACTCATAAAACTGTTTTGTTTTTTTTGGGAAAGTTCTTTTTCAGCCACCCTGGGCGTGGAGGCCAAAAGGTCACCGGGCCTGGAACCAGGTCCCAATGTCCTTCAGGTTCCTTTTTGAACCAGGGCTTATTCTCTGCTGGTGTGGCTGTTTTTTATTTATTTATTGGCCACACTGCACGATCTGCGTGCAGGATCTCAGTCCCCTGACCAACAAGGGACTGAACCTGGGCCCACAAGCCGTCAAAGCGCGGAGTCCTAAGCACCGGCCCACTGGGGAAGTCTTGCCCTTCGGGGCCTTAAGACAGGGCAGGCAAGAAGCATGGAGGTCCTCCCAGCCGCCAGAGATTAAGCACTACAGCCCACTCCACCTTGCACCTGCCCAGGCCAGGATCATGCCAGGCCTCGCCCCCCCAGGCCTATAGGAATCCATCGTGCCCCTCCCAGGCCAGGCCCCCCGGGGCCCGCCAGAAACCATCCCCCACAGGACGCTTCCTCCAGCACCCACACAATCACGCTGCAAAAATCACACCTCAACCATCAGTCATCGCTTTAAAATGAGAAACTCACCTGTGTGTGTGTGTCAGCATTCGATTTAAGAAATAAATGAAAGAAAAATTCACACTCCGAACCATCCCAGTTCTCCAAACACTAGAAGTTCTGGGGGAAGAGCAGCTTCCACCCCGCGTAAAAAGGGGCCATTTCTGGGGGGCCCTCGGGCCCTCACGCCCTCCCACCCTGGCGTGGGGCTCCCTTACCTGGGTCCGAAGGCCGGGGACTCCTGAAGCCCGTATCCGTCCTCCTCTGGGCAGATGACCACGAGAGGCAAGAAGGAGTCTCCATCCTCAGCATCCAGCCTGCTCATCTCGCCCACCCCGAGCTCCCTGGCCTCCGAGGGGCCTCGGGTCTCCAGGCGGGGGGTTGAGAGGGCATCATTCCCCACGCCCGGTTCTGGGGACTGGCCGACATCCCCCACACCACACTCCCTGGCTTCACCCGGGAGCTCCACGTTTCGGAGCTCCGAGTCCTGGGACCAGTCCACCTGGTCCAGCCCACGTCCCCGCGGCCCCTGAGAACTCTCCGAGTCTAGCTCACAGGGCACCTCCAGATGCCTCAGGCCCAGACTGTCGCCCCAATCCACCCCACCGGGCCCAAGCTCCCGGTCTCTCGGGTCCGGCGTCCAATCTGCCTGACCCACCCCGCGCTCCCTCGATTTAAGGAACTCTCCCGCCTCTGCGCCCGACCAGTCTGTCTGCCCCACGCCACCCTCTCTGGCCTGGCTGGGGCCTCCGACATCGGAAGTCCAGTCCTGGTCCCCGAGGCCAAGTCCCCCGGGGGCCTCCGCCCCTCCGCCCTGCAGACGGACGGCCAGCCCCGCGCCCGTCACACCCCCGCGGTCTACCCAGCCCGTCTGTCCCACGCCATCCTCCCTGGCTTCGCCGGAGCTGGCAGCTCGCACACAGCTGGACACCTCCAGGTTCCGGAGGCCCAGCTGGTCAGTCCAGTCCACGGCTCCCTCGGGGGGCAGGAAGGGGCCGCCTCCCAGCTGACTGCAAGGGCTCAGGCTGGCCGCGCCCGCCCTGTCATCACCGATTATCCCAAACTGGGAGCTCCGCTCCGAGGCCTCCGCGCAGAAGCCGCTGCCCCAGCCCCGCCGCCCCGGGCCGAAGGCTGCCTCTGGCTGAGTGCCCACTCCAAGGCCGAAGTCTCCAGCCCAGCCCCGCTGCACCCCCTCCCTGTCCTCCGGGTCAGCCTCCCCTGGGCTCCGGGCGCCCCCCGCCTGTGGCCCACCAACCTCCCTAGAGGAAGCGCCGCCTTGCCAGCCACCCGGGTCCCTCTGCCCCAGAGCCCCGTCCTGCGGCTCCGGGCCGCTGGCGGGGAACACACCCCCCGTCTTGGCGGTCTCGGGCCAGCCCACGTCCCTGCCGGCCGCCCCGGGGCTGGCTCGGCCTGGGGTCTTCTTCTCAAATTCTGTGTCCTGCCGCTGGGCCTCCTCGAGGCTGAACCCGGCGCTCAGGGCTCTCGCTCCAAAGTCCCGCGGGAGGCCGCCGCTGTAGTCTGGCACCCAGGCGCTCCTGCCGAAGTCCCGGCCGGGCGTTTCTGCGCCGCGGGGGCCATAGGCGCTCCGTGCAGGGTCGCTCCTACCGAACCCCTGGTCCTGCTGCCCTGCATCCTGGCTGCCGCTGTACCTGCCAAGTGGGTCCTTCTGCCCTGATTCCGGGCCCTGCTCCTCTTCATCCTGGCTCGAGTAGGCACCCAGGGCGTCTCTCTTCCCAAAGTCCCAGTCCTGAAGGCTTGCATCCCGACCGCTGTAGGTCCCCAGAGAATCCCTCTTCCCAAACTCCTGGTCCTGGAGCTCCGCGTCCCGGCTGGAGTAGGTGCCCTGGGGATCCCTCTTCCCGAACTCCTGGTCCTGGAGCTCCACGTCCCGGCTGGAGTAGGTGCCCTGGGGATCCCTCTTCCCGAACTCCCAGTGCTGAAGGTCCGCCTCGTGGCTTTGCAGAGCGCCAGGCTTCCCGATCGCCCGGTCCTGGGCGCCCAGGCTCCCCAGGGCCGCGGCTCCATGCCGGTCTTGGCCGCCAACCTCACCCTCCTCCTCCCGGTCGAGGGCACCCCTGCCGGCCCACTCCCCGGGGCGCCCCTCCCCGACTCCATGCCCACACTCGCCAGCCCAGTTCCTCTCTCTGAGGCCTGGGTCCCCCAGAGGGCTTGCACCCCCCAGGCCGTAGTCCCGAGAATCATCCTGGGACCAGGTGGAAGGCCGGAAACCGCCGGGATGTGGGCCTCCTGCAACCCCAAATTCACTCTGCAGGTCCTTCTGGGCCCAGCCGAGGAGTCCCTGGGAATCAGAAAGAGAGAGAGAGAAAGAAACAGGGCCTGGAATTAGGGTGGCGATCGGCCCAGAGTGAGCGCGCTGCCGAGTGCCCAACTTTGGCTTTGGAGAGCCTGGGGTTTGGATGTGGGCTGTGTGACCTTGGGCAAATCACTTAACCGCTCTGAGTCCCCAGGGTCCCCGTCGTTCAATGAGGTCAGTTCCTACGACACGGGGTAGGAAGAGAGGGTTAAACGGAATCAGTGAAACCGAGGGCTCAGCAGAAGTCCCGGCACCCCGTGGGGCCTCCGCGGTCAATCTCGTGGTCCTCTTTACCGCCCTTGGGCAACACCTGGCAAGGCGCCAGGAGCAGGGCTGCCTGGCAGAGAGGTCTTCCCGGGGCCCTGGGGGCGGGTGTGCCCTCAACGAGGAGCGGTCAAGACCCTGAGCCCTTCCACGGCCCCCTCTCCAAGGCAAGCTCCCCAGGGCACCCTTCACCCTTCCAGACCACGTGAACGCCCGCCCCGACCTCCCCAAGGGAAGCTCTCTCCTGCCGGCGGCTGCCCTGCAAAGCCCTCTGGGTCCTCACCGCCCGCCCGCAGGGACGGCCTCCTCCGTTTCAGGGAGAAGACCCAGCCAGGGCTCCAGGAACCCCACCCCGTCCGGAACCCGCTGACTCACTCGTGCGGCCGGGGGAGCCCTGGGCTCGGGGCTGCGGAGCCGGCCGGCCTCGTCCCGCAGCGCGGCGTTGGCCAGCAGCCTCTCCAGGACCGACACGCTGGGCTCCCTGTCCCCTGGCCCGGCCATGGTCCCGGCCTCCGGTCCCCGCCCGCCCCGCGGCCCACTGGGCGCAGCGAGTGCTGGGACGTGGCTGGGCCGCTCCCCTCGCCCGCCCGGACCTGTCCGACGGCCCTGGCCCCGCTGCCTGCAGAGCAGCTGCAGCTCCCCCGGCGGCCCCGCCCGGGAGCCAGTTGAGTCACCGCATCCCGGGACGGACACACCTACCGCGGGAGCCCCGCGGGCTTAACTCCTTCCTGCTCGTCCCCCAGGCCCCGCCCAGAAGCCCCCGGCTCCTCCCTCCCCCAACCCCGCCCCTGCCAGCCCCTGGCTGGGCTGGCTGAGCGTGAAAACTTCGTTTCAAACGCCACCTGGACCCCAGCCCTGAGCCTACTGGGCAGCCCAGTAGGAGAAACGGCACTGGCCTTGGAATTGGCGCTCTGGCCCTGGCCTGGCTGCCAGCTTGCTGGGTGACCTTTGCACAAGGCTCTGCCTCCTCTGGGCCTCTACAAAAACAAGTCTGAACTTCACAGTAAGAACGCTCGCAAGATGCAACGCTCCCAAGCACTCGTGATGGGTGGTAGTCTGAGTACTTCACAGGCACTGCAGCCATCACCTGTGAGGTAGAGCCCAGCACCATTCTCCCCATTTTACAGATGCAGAAACTGAGGTGCGGGCAGGAAAGTCACGCGTTCAAGGTCACAGGTGGGCCGGGAGCAGGGCCAAGACAGCAACTCGGCAGCCTGGGTCCAGGGCCCGCGTCTAACTGGCTCTGTTGGTGCCCTTCATGAAACCACCCGTCGTCATGGACCGAATGCTCACGGGTGCCAAGCCCTGCACCCAGCGCTTTCCACGTCTGTCTTGCCCACAACACAAGCCTAAGTGTCCTCGGTCGCTCAGTCGTACCCGACTCTTTGCGGCCCCACGGACTGCAGCCTGCCAGGCTCCTCCGTCTATGGAATTTTCCAGACAAAGAGTACCGGAGTGGGTTGCCATGCCCTCCTCCAGGGGATCTTCCCAGCACAGAAACTGACCCTGTGTCTCCTGCACCGGCAGGCAGATTTTTAACCACCAGCGCCACCCGGGAAGCCCCCAAGCCTCTGAGGCAAATGGCATCCTTGTGAAAGGACTCTGAAGCTTGGAGGTCTGGCTACGTTCCCAAGACCACTCAGCCGTAGAAGCCAGGGTCAGATGCAGGCTCAGACTAGACTCCAAGCAGCAGCCCACACCCTCTGCTCCACCAGCTGAGCAGGCGGCGTGGACCTCCGGGGCAGGGGCCCAGGTGCCTGCTCACGGCTGGATCCCAAACTCTCGACAGGGCATCCGTGTCAAACCAAGGAGGCCCCCCGAAGCCCCTGGCTTCCGCCCCGAACCCCGCCCAGGGCCCCCCTCACCTCGGAGCAGGCGCTGGGGGTCTGGGCATCCTTCAGCTCAGACGGGGCGCCCCGCCGGGTGCTGGGCGGGGGCGAGGCCAGCAGGTCGTCCAGCCACTGGGAGCTGTTTTCGGGCCCCGCGGGCTCGGGGGATGCCCGGCGGGGGTCTTGAACCTCTGTCCTAGGTCGGGTGGTCTCGGCCACGGCCAGGGCCACAGGGTCCTCCTCAGCAGAAAGTGCCTGCCCGGGCTCGGGGGCGTCGACGAACAGGACGCAGGGCTGGTCCGGGGGCGCTGGCTGCTCCTGCCCCAGGACCGGCTCCAGGATGCGCAGGGCGGCCTCCCGGGCGGGCGGAAGGGACTCCCGTTCTGCAAGTGTCTCGTCCGCCTGTGGCAAAGCTGGTCTAGGTGGGTCCCCTGCTGTTGGCGGGGACTCCAGAGGATGGTCTTCCCCACCGCCAGTCGGGCTCAGAGAGGAGCCCGGGTCGTCCCCCGGCCCCCAGGAAGCAGGTCTTCCTGGTCCCTCTGCAGCCGACGGGGCCCCTGGTCCTGGCTGGGATGCGCCTTCCTCCCGAGTGGACACGAGCCAGTCCCCAGCCTCCTCGCAGGTGGACGCGGCCCCATCTCCAGCCTCCTCCCGGGTGGACGTGGCCCCGCCTCCAGGCTCCTCCCTGGTGGATGTAGCCCTGCCTCCAGGCTCCTCCCGGATAGACGCGGCCCCGTCTCCGGGCTCCTCGCGGGTGGACGCGGCCCCATCTCCAGCCTCCTCCCGGGTGGACGCGGCCCCATCTCCGGGCTCCTCGCAGGTGGACACGGCCCCATCTCCAGCCTCCTCCCTGGTGGATGTGGCCCCGCCTCCAGGCTCCTCCCGGATAGACGCGGCCCTGTCTCTGGCCTCTGCAGCCTCCGCAGCCCCACCTCCGGCCTCCTCGCGGGTGTACACGGTCCAGTTTCCGGCCTCCTCATGGGTGGACGCGGCCCCGTCTCCAGCCTCCGCAGCCTCTGCAGCCTCCGCGGCTTCGGTGATGGGGGACGGCGGCGGGGAGTCCAGCCGCCGCACCCCGAGGCCTGCAGGCCGCGTCGGGAAGGTCCATTCAAAGGACTGAGATAAGCTCCAGCTGGACTCGGTCCCGCTCCCCAAGGGGTGGTCCAGGGTGGACGGGCCCCCCTGGGCCTGGGGCAGGGTGGCCAGCGAGCCCCCCAGCTGCTCCCGGTCTGGGCCGGGAGGCCTCAACACGCCTTCAGAAAACCGCCGCTGGGCCAGGCCGCCGGCAGGGCGGTCCTCGACCCCCAGGGCCACCGCGTCCCCGGATGCAAACGTCCGAGGCAGGTCCGGCAGCTCACCCCCTCCCATCAGGGACTGGGACGCATCGGGCAGGGACCGCTCCAGGCTGGGGTGCCCTGCTAGCTCCGGCACCTGGGGGCTGCCGGGTCTGGGGGCCTCCAGGGAAACCACAGCTGGGACCCCTGGGCTCAGGGGCAGATGGCAGGAGCCTTCATTAGGGGGGCCTGCAGCTGGGGAGCCCAGAGTCTCGGGGGGCTGGAGGGGAGGTCCAGGAGCAGCAGGGCTCTGGGTCTCTGGACGCTGGAGGTGGCGGGGAGAGCCCGCCTCAAGGGAGTCAAGGCGGGGAGACTCGGGGCCCGAGCCCAAGGCTTCAGCGGGGAGACCCGGGCTGGGGGCGCCTCCATTCTCCAAGGTAGGGCTTGGACCGGGGGGCACCTGGGGCTGGAGAACCTGCAAGAGAAAGTCAGGACCTGTCACTGCTCGGCCGGCTCGGGGAGGCCCCTGCCCACCCCCGAGAGACCCCAGGTCAGCAGCTAGTTGCCCAACGCTCTCAGTCCATGGGGGAAACCGGGGCTCAGGGAGACAGCCCCCCAGGACAACTGCCAGAGGCTCTGGAATGACCTCCAGCATCAGAGACTGCAGGGTCTGCAGACCCCTCCCCCGTGGCCCTCCCCCCACAAAATGCACGCACTCTATTCCCATGGGATCACTCAGACCATGCCCACCACACGCCCAGGCCCAAGGCTCCTCTGAGGAGTTCCTAAAGGTCCATGGTTCATGGGTCATGAACACTGGCTTTGTGCACTTCCCTGGTGGTCCAGGGGCTAAGGCTCCACGCTCCCAATGCGGAGGACCCGGGTTCGATCCCTGGCCAGGAAACTCTATCCAAGTGCAGAAACTAAAAGTCTGCACACCACAACTGGGGATCCCACCAGCTACAGTGAAGATAGAAGATCCCGCATGCCGCAACTGAGACCCAGCGCAGCGAAGTACATAAATAAATATTTTTTAAGACACTGGCTTTGTAAATGGAAAAGGAAACCCAAGAGTCTGGCTGTCTGGGTGTGCGACCTCGGGGCGGGACTCCACCAGGCGGAGGGCAGCTTCAGACCAGCTCCCGGGAGCAGCTCGCACCCCTGCTCTGAGCAGCCACGGTCCCAGCGCCACCCGAGGGGCAGCGGGCCCCGGGATGCAGGCCAGAAGCCCCGGGGGCCATGAAAGCCCAGGTCAGAGACAGGGGCTCCTCCCCCGTCAGCTGGACGCCTTCCCATGCGGGGTATCTCCAAGCCCCCGGCATCCTGAACTGCACCCTGGAGCCGGGGCAACAACGTCCACCTCGCGGTCAGAAGAGGATTCAGCAAGATCTGCACACCCGGCCGCTGGAGACAGCGCTCAGGGGAAGAACGGACACTTTGGGGGAGACCGGAGGCTCTGGGGCCCTGGGACCCCCAGCAGCTGACCCTCCTTCACCCCTGCACCGGCCTGCCCCAGGCTGTGACCTGAGTCTCGCTCTATCCGACCTCTGCCTCCCCAGAGGTCATGCTCCCCTCTGCCCTTCTCCTATGGGGAGCCGTCTGCCCCATAACCACCAGACCACTGGGCCTGGGCAGGGGGGTGTCCTGCTCCCGCGTCAAGGCCACCCTCCAATCCTTCCAGCCTCCGCACTCTCTGTGAATCTCAGGTTAACCTGGAGCCAGTGCCCTTAAACCACGCCGCCACCCGGGGCTCTTGCGAGAGCCCCGGACAGACCCCTCCGCCCCCAGAGCAGAGCTCCCAGACCACCTGAGCGAGAGGACATCACTTTTTATACTCAGCTCCCTGTATTCCCTCCCTCCCCACAGTTTAACCTTATTCAATACAGCTCTGCCCCAGCTCTGGGCCGCACCCGGGCAGCTGGAGATGAGCCCGCCGCTGGGATGGTGGGTTCTCCGCAGCTGCCCAGGGCTCAGACGGGCCCCAGAACAGCCCAGCAATGCCACGACACCCGCCTTCCGCGCACCCCCACCTCCCAGCGATGCTTTCCCATCTGGTCTGTCCTCAAACCTCCCTGCCTCCACCCAGGCCTCCTGGAGGACTCAGAGACCCCCGACCCGGGCACCCCGCTCCCTGCCTCGATCGCAAGCCGTCCCTGCTCAGAGCTCAGGCCAAGCCCTCCTCTCTCTGTCCAGCATCACAGATTTTTTTCCTTCTCTACTGGATCGTTTCCATCAGCACACAAACTGCTCTCATTTCTTCTGGCTTACAAAAAAAAACACATACACTCTGCAATCCACCCCTCCCGTCTCTCCAGCTACACCCCTTTCCTGAAACCCAGGGCTCTGCGTTCAGCACCCCTCACCTCAGCTCCTTGGGCCCAGCCTCAGCTGAGGCCCCTCCAAACGGGCTCCCTTCTTCATTTCGCCATGCCCGCCACTCTGGCCAAGGTCAGCTGCGATCCCCCAGACGCCCCATTCTCGGGGCACACCGTCTGATTGCTGACTGCCCACCCACCTCCCATCCCTCCCCCAGCCCAGGGAGCTCCCACACTCAGCGCAGGCCGGGTTCCCTCCAAGCTCACCTCCGCTCCTTCCTGCATCTCCTGGGCTCCCTCCCACATCTCACCCACGCTCTCGGGGGACCTCAGCTGTCTCCTGGCCATCTGCACACAGCACACCGACAAGTCCCTGCAGCTCCAGACTCAAACGCCCCACTGACCCCCTTGGACATCTACGAGGCACCTCCAACTCAACAGATCCAGAAGCAAGCTCCTCCGGTCTTCCTGACCCTACGAAGGCCCCCTTCTCAGTAAAGTAACCTCCGAATCACTTGGGCCAGAGACCCCCAGCAGCATCCTTCATTCTCCACTCGCTCTCCTCAGATCAGCCTGCCTGCATGTCCTGTCCACGCCACCTTCACACCAGAGGCCCCCCCGCCCGCCGTCTCCCCCAGGGACCACCTCCAGGATCCACAGCACCGTCGTCTCTCATCAGGGTGACTCCAACAGCCCCCCGACTGGCCCTGCCACTGCCCTTGGTCCCCGGCCAAGATCTTGGGATGGGAGACTCCTTGCAACTGCAGCAAGGTCACCCCTTTCCTCCAGCCCCTCAACGCCTCTTCCCCCTCCTGCAAGCCAGCGCCCCCCGAGTGGCCCATCACCACCCAGCTCCGCTGTCTCTGCGACCCAGACACCCCAACTTCCTCGCTGGGCGGAGCCCACATCCTTCGTAGCTGCAGCTCCCTCCACCAAGGCGGCTGTTCCCCAAGCATCCAAGAGCTCACCCCATCCCCCGCTTCCTGGCGAGGCCTTCCCCCGTCACCCTCGCCCGGGACCGTCCAGGTAGGTGCCCCAGGAGCCTGTCTGACGCTTCACCTGTCTGCCGGTTCGCAGGGTTCCCGGTGTTGGAGTCTGTCTGCCCACGTGAGAAGGTGCGTTCCCCGGGAGCAAGGGCTTCCCTGGTGGCTCAGACGGTAAAGAATCTGCCTACAAGGCAGAAGACCTGGATTCGATCCCTGGGTCAGGAAGCTCCCTGAGAGAAGGTAATGGCTACGTGCTCCAACATTCCTGCCTAGAGAACTCCGTGGACAGAAGAGCCTGGCGGGCTACAGTCCACGGAGTCACAGAGTCGGACATGACTGAGCGACAGACACACGCTTCCCTGGAAGCAGGGGGACTGCAGACGCTTTGCCTGTAGCTGTCTCCCCAGCACCAGGATCACAGTGGATGCTCGATAAATACGTCTGGACAAATGCACACACTCAGGTCTCTCTCCTTGCTGGACGGGACAGCCTCCAGCTAGCAAGGGCTCTTGGAGCAAGACGGACCACCTTTCGCATCCTTTTCTCGGAAACGCAGATTGTCCACCCCCGAGCACGCTGTGAGCAGAGGGGCTATAACAGAACACCCCCTGAAACGTCGCCTCCCCTCTTCTGCGAGAGGGCAGACCTGGCCAGGGACCGTGTTGGACTCGGATCCTGCCTTCAGCCCCTGGGCAAGTTACTTGGTATTTCAAGCCCTGGCGTCCGCACCTCTCGCGTGGGACCGGAGGGGCCTACTAGGCCAGAGTCATGACCGGGGTTACGTCAGTCACCCTTCCCGAGGTTGCCCAGGGGACAGTGGGTCGTCAAGGGCAGTCGTCCTGGACACTGCAGGAGCCTCAGGGCCTCAGCCACACTTAGCCAGAGCAGCCTGAACATTGAGAAATCTGAGTCCTGCAGCAAGTCAGGTGAACCTCCTCCACGGCTTCTGTCTCCCTGGCTAAACTAAGGGAGGTGGGAGAGGCACGCAGACGAGACCCTTCCAGCCCAGAAACAGCCCGTTTCTGCATCGTCACGGGCGGGGCACTCACATCAGTCGGGGGCTCAGAGACGGCCGGCTGGGCCAGGTCCCCGTTGAAGGCCAGGTCCGAGGGGGGCTTCCTGCGAGGGAGAAAGAGGGGAGACAGAGGCACAGATCAGAGATGCCTGGTGCGGGTGGAGCGGGGAGGGGTGATCAGGGGTCTGCCCGACGACCGGAACAGCACCCGACGCTCCTCCCGTCAGGGGCACGTCCTCCCAGGGGACAAAGACCCCGGCGGCTCCCAGAAAGCACCCCAGACACAGTGCGTGTGCCCCACCTGCACACTGGGGGTAAGACCCCCAACCCTCTGGGAAGAGCCTGTGGCTGGCCCAGCGCCCTCGGGGCTCCCGGTAAGACCACCAAGCCCCCGAGCCCTTGAGGTTCTCCCCCAGGGCAGCCAGCCGCTCCCTAGCTTCTGGAGGACTGCATGGGGAGGGAGACGGCCAGAGAGATTTTGCAAGGTAGAGGTTGCTCCTTTCAAGCCCGGCTGGGAGCAAATAAGGGGAAGGAGGCGGAACCCAGCCTGGATAGGGTGGGCCTCCCGGGAGCCCAGGGGGACAGGAGAGGTTAGCAGGCAGCGTGGGTGATCCCTGCCCTGGGGATGACCAAGCAGCTGGGACCCTCAGCCTCCTTCCCGGGGCCCAGGGACACTTCCAGGTCAGGAGCCCCCAGGACACGCTGGCACCGGCTCTGGGAAAGTGGGTACCACACGCGACAGTCTCCAACCCAGCTGTACGGCCCGCACGCTCACAGCCTCTGGCCTGGTGTCAAGGGGCGTTCGCGGCTTTCCTCTCCCATCAGACTCCTCTTCACGGCCAGGCGGTGCCCTCTACATACACACACACACACACACACACACACACACACACACAGATACACACCCCAGCACAGACACACACACACAATCCAGCACAGATACACACACCCCAGACACACACACAGAGACACACAGATACACACCCCAGCACAGATACACACACACACCCCACCACACACACCCCCCAGCACAGACACACACACACACACACCCACGCACATCCCAGCACACACACAGACACCCCCCCCACACACACACCCCAGCACACACAGACAGACACACACACCCACCCACCCCCGCACCCCCCCCCCCCGGCACCTGGCACACCGCTGCACCCACAGCATGGGCCGGCAGCTAAGAGCACACACTGGAGTCAGACACCCTAATTCTAACCCCAGCTCTGTCTGTCACTTGCTAAGGGACCAGAGGAAGTCACTTTTGAGCCTCAGTTTCCTCATCTCTAAAATGGGCCTAATATTCCCTTCACTACACAGGACGGCTGTGAATTAAGTGAGGCAGCGTTTGGCTCTCGATATTAAAAAAGCACTG
Organism: Dama dama; assembly: GCF_033118175.1. Taxonomy (NCBI): domain Eukaryota; kingdom Metazoa; phylum Chordata; class Mammalia; order Artiodactyla; family Cervidae; genus Dama; species Dama dama. The sequence continues at coordinate 81,123,216 of NC_083681.1, forward strand.
AAAATAAACTTCCAAGCTATACATCTGAATTCTGCTACAAACACACGGACTCTGTACAGAGAACGACCATAGAATAAAGCACACACTAATTCGGTCTGCGGGGGGAATGGTTCGAGACTCTGTCCAGGGTTGGCCCCCACGCACGCAGCACAGCTAACCTCTAAGGGAAGATTGCCATCTCACAGGAGACTATCCACCCTATCCTCAGGCTGGCTGCAACCAGACACACAGCCCCCCACCCCTCACCTCTTGCTGGGCTCCTCAGGGCAGTCAGCAGGAGACTGCGCGGGCCCCTCCTGGGACCATTCCCTGGCGAGGGTCCCAGCGTCGTCCCTGGGGCCTGGGGCCACGCCGTAGTTCCTGGGACCGTATCTGGAGCTGCCGTCGTGGTTGAAGGTGAGGCGGGAGCCCCAGAGGCGGTCGGGGCTGGCCGGGCCCTCCTTCCTGGACTGGTCCATCTTGGCCAGGATCTCCTCCACGGTGGGTGCAGCAAAGCGCTCGGAGGCCAGGCGGAAGGGGAGGGGCGCCTTGCGCACGCCCCCAGGGGCAGCGCATCGGGCTGGAGGGGTCAAGGGGGGTGTCTCTTCTTTCCCAGGCTCCTCTCTCCCAGGCTCCCGGGTGCCTTCTCCACCAGCCAGGGCCTCGGCTGCAGGCCTTGGCGCAAACGGAAGGGGCCGTTTGTTGCCACCATAGGGCTGGGGTCCCGCCAGTATGTTCATCTTCCGGGCAGAAGGCAACTCGGCCAGAGGACCCCGGGGAGGCCGAGGCCCAATGGGCACCAGCAGGCTGGGCTTGGCAGGCAGGGCTGGCTTGGCAGGCAGGGCTCGGGGTTTGGGCTTGACAGGGGGTTTGGCCCGAGAGTCACCTACCAAAAGGGAAGGGCTGGTTGAGCCGATGTCAAAAGAATAGGAAGCAGAACTTCACTTCCCACCCTACAGACTCAGAATGTTCCCACACCCTTCCAGGTACAAGTCAAACGTCACTGCTTCCAGGAAGCCTTCCTGGATTTTCCAGACACATCCCAGAAACATCTTCCCCCATCTCCAAATTCCCGAAATGTCTAGCCAGTCACCCTTACAAGTTAAAAGCCATGTAAGGGCCCAGCTGGCAGCTATTTCTTCTCACTGCACCCACTTTACACCTAATACACATTCTTACCAAGTGAATGACGAGATTGAGCAAACGAGCTAATAAATGAACGCCTGCCTGCCCACACCAGGCAGTCAGCCCACCGTCTCCCCCAGTCTGGTCCTTCCCTCGAGCATGTCACTCTGCTAAACTACATCCACACCAAACTCGTTCTCCCAGCTCAGCTTTCCCACTCTGCCACCCTGCTGCCCCCCTCCTCCGGGGCACACCCAGGCCACCTCCCCGCCGTCATCCGCTGTGTGACCAGGAACGCAAACTCACTATTGACCTAAACCAAACAGAAGGAAATCTTGCTACAGAAAAAAAAAAAAAAGACCAGAATCCTACCTTCTATATAAGGCATTTCAATGCCAAATAAAAGACCTTGAATTACTCATGGCCAAAGCCCTGCTACTAGGACCCTTTAATACCCACTCAGTGCAAGAAAGGCATCTAGACAGGGAGCCAGGAGGCCTGGGTTCAAGCGCATAGGTGCATGACCTTCCCCGCCCCACCCCCCCCCCACCCCCACGCCCAGGCCTCAGTTTCCTCCTCTGTCAAACACGTGATTTGATCCACATCGTCTCCAAGGTTAGCTTGTTCTCTGCTGGAGAGCTGTGACCTCAGACAGTTCTGAAGGGTCTCCACCAAAGTGCAGGACTTCTCAGGCTCATCCCGCTTGTCCTCAGAACTCCTCCCTCCCTCCCCAACAAGGTCAGCCTTCACCCACCAGCCCCCAAGACCTAATGGGGGTTCGGGCCTCCGGCCCCCCTCCCAGCCAGCCCGCTCCACACCGCACCCACAGGTACCTGGCTCGGAGCCAGCGGATACCAGCTCCTCGTCGGGCTCCCGGGGCGCTGGGGAGGCCATGGCTGCGCCTTCCCTGGGAGCAGATACTTCTATCACATGCGGCGGACCTGGGAGTGGGAGGCAGAGGGGTGTGAGCTAGGGGCGGCGGAAGACCCAGGAAAAAAAAAAGAGCGCGCAGAGACAGAGCCAGAGGGCCAGGCGCTGGCAGCGCACTCAGAGAGGGAGTCTCCGACTTCTGGCGGAGGCCGGTGCGGGACAGGAAGCGGGCGCTTCAGCAGGGAGGCTGGGGGAGGTCACAGGAGGTCCCTGCGGCCACGTCCTCCCCTCTTCTCCCGCCCCCGCCGCCGCCGCCGCCAGCTCTCCAAGTCCCTCTCCTAACCCTAAAGTCCTGCAGGTCCGAGGAGCTGCCCCCTGCTCCCTTCAGCCAGCTGTCCAGGGCACCCCACTTACCGCTCCCAAGGCACCCCCTCCCAACTCCGTGGGTCTGGGGGCCCCCCACTCGCGGGATCGACTCAAGGCCAGGGCAAGAGGGCTGCCAAGTCCAAAATCTCCCGGTGAATCACCTCGCGGGAGACGGGAAAAACCCGCTCCTCCCCAACCTGGGGCCCGCCCCGCTGCCCGCCTGCCCCGCGGGCCTCCCCTTCCCGCTCCCCGGCCTGCCGCTGGGAGTGGTTCCCTCCCCGCCCCCCCCCCCCAGTCCCCCTCCTCCTTCCACGTCCCTGCCCCGACTCCCGCCTCCTCCAGAGCCGTCTCATCCAAACACGGAAAAATAAGGAATAAAAAGTAAACATCTGGAATACATTTTTTTTTCCTTTAATTTCTCAATCGCTTTGGCTTCGGCTCGGAATTTGATGAGGTAAAGTCACGGCCTAGTCCTGTTGCCATAGCAATGGCCTCCCACTGGATTTCCAGAGCCTCGCCAAGAGGAAGGAGGAGCCGGCCCAGACCCGGGACTGGGAGAATGGGACCGGGCCGAGAACATCCGGGGGGCGGGGTGGCTTGGGGCAAAACTCCCTAGGGCTCCCCTCCTGGGCCCGTCACCGTGGGAGGGTCCACAGCCCATGAGAAGGAGATATGTGGGCATCACTCACCAGCTGGGCCTGACCCGAGGAGTTTCCAAGGGGGCTGCGGAAGAGATTTTAAACCACGTGACACCAGCCTATGGCTGAGACCAAACGGGTGCCCCTCCTCTCAGCCTGTAACTGGAGCTCCGGGTCTGCTCCACCAGGATTCAAATGCTGGGTGGATCTCCTGCCTTCCAGCTCTGTGACCTTAGGCACGTTCCTCACTGCTCTAAACCTGCTTCCCTGTGTGAAGAACACAGTGAGACTTAATACAGTGGTTAAGACTCCGCGCTTCCACTGCACACTGCAGGCAGCACCGGTTCGATCCCTGGTCAGTGAACTGAGAACCCACATCCTAGGAGGTGTGGCCAAAACTAAAAAAAAAAAAAAAAAAAAAATAGAGGCTCACACCAGAGGATCCATGCATGCTGAGGTCAGTGCCCAGCACCCAGTAAGCGGCCATTAAACGGTGGCTGCTATTAGGAGGCTTCCGTTGGAAACCCATCTCCTCCTCTCCCCCAATCACAGGCTGCCAGCATCGCAGACCACGCCTTGTCTCCCAAAGAACCCCGTCTTGTCACCTGTTCTTCAGACACTTCACCACCTCTTCAGGTCCCATCCTGGATCCTGAAGCGCCATCCCACCCTCAAGAAACCCCCGGACTGACCACTGCCCCGCCTCCTTGATAGAGCCCCCAGTCCTCTGTTCCAAAGGAAAAGGGATGTCTCCTATCACCTGGCATGCATGGGGTCCCTGAGGACAACCCAACCCACTCCAACCTGCAAGGGGCCCTGCCTTGCCCAAAGTCACCCACTCCAGCTGGTCTGGCGAAACAGCACCAGATCCAAAGAAGGGACCTCAGGTGCCCAACTTCCGGGAAAACCTCTCACTTCTGACCCTGCCCCAGCTTGTTCCCCAGGTGGGAGGGACTAGGCAGGAGGGAAAGAGACATCCAGGCCCGTGCAAGTCCGGTCAGCCAAGTCCGGTGCAGCAGGCGCACTGTGGGTGGGTGAGTAACGTTCACAGCCGGCCCGAGTGTGCGTGGAGGAGGGGCACGCGGCAGAAAACATAAAATTAAAAAAAAAAGCAAGACTGTTTCCTTGTCCTTGAACGTTATTACCAGGGATACATGGTGTGGGTGGTTAGAAATGGAGACCAGCTGGTCCAGAACCGAAAAACCCTTTCACCTGGAGGCTGAGCCGGGCGGGGAGCTGTAGCACACAAGAGAGAGAGCTCGCCCTCCCCCCCAGCAACTGAGGACGGGGTCTCAGCAGCTCATCAGCAGCTCAGACGCCCAGCGGAAAACCCCGGTGGCCAGGGCCGGAGAGCAGAGCTGTGAAAATCTCAGCGGCTCCAAGCATCCCCCATGCGTAAGAGTCCGGAGACCGGCTGGACCCTGAGGGCACAGGGGCGGAGGCCCAAAGAAGCCTCGCCGCAGGCGGGGCCGCCTCCGCCGACCCTGCGATCTCCCTCCGGCCGGGTCTGGGGCCGGAGGGGACACTGCCGCAGGAGGGAGGGCCAACCGCGAGACGGGAGAGCCCTGGGCGAGGGGCCGTCTGGAGGGGCCCGGCGGGGAGCTCCGGGCACAGGGGGCCGCGGCCGCCGGGGGGAGGGGGCGGCGGAGGCCCCGCTAGAGGGACGGGGCGCCGCCGACAGACGGACGGACGGGGGCCCGGGGACGCGCGCCGGGCGGGGGCGGGCTGGGGCGGCCAGGGGTGTGCCGGGGCGGGGGCCCAGCCTGGGAGAAGGGGGCGAGGGTCCCTCCGCCGGCTCCGCCCGCCGCGGGCCCCGCCTGCAGCCTCGGCCCCTCTCCCGGGCTCGGCCGGCACGCGCTCCAGGCCCTGCGCCCTGCGCCCCCGCGCGCACGCCCCGGCCCCCGGGCCCCCGGCCCCTGCAAACTTTCCTCGTGACCGCCCCCAATCTCGGCTGTGGTCTCGACGCGAGAGCTCCCACCGCCCCCGTGCCTCGCCCCCGCCCTGGGCCCGCCCCCGCGCACTCACGCTCTCCCCCGGGGTCCGGCTCCGCCAAGCCCGCGCTCCGCACCCCGTCGTCAGTCTCAGCCGCCGCCGCCGCCGCCGCCGCCGCCGCCGCCGCCGCGGGACCGAGCCTGGAGGAGCCCGGGCGGGGCCGTGGGCGGGCCCAGGCGCCCCTGGCGCGGCGGGCCCCGCCCACAGTCCGCCGGGCCCTGCCCCTAGCCCCGCCCCAGGGGGGCCTGGACCCGCCCCGGACCCGCCTCCGGGGGCACCTGGCCCCGCCCCGGCCCCGCCCACAGCCCGCCGGGCCCCACCCCCGGTGCTCCTCGCGAGTGTCGGGGCGCCTCGCGAGTGTCCGCGCGCCGACGAGTTCGCCGGGGCGCATGCAAATAAAGCCGCCCACGGCCCACGAGGGCCCGCCCCGGGTTCGGACCCCCGCGAAGCTGACGCAACTCGGCTCTGGGGCGGAAGGCCACCGAGACGGCGGCCTAGAGAGGAGGCGGCCCGGGCCCGAGCGGCCGGCGGGCTGCAGCCTTGTGGGGCCCGCGCGGGAGAGGCTCCCCCCGGCCAGCGCCTGGGGCCGGCTCAGTCTGCAGCGCGCGGGGATGACCGCTGACCCTTGCGCGTCTCCTGCGGCGCCTGCCCCCGCGTTCCCAGCTGGCACATCCCTGTCAGGGAGGGCCCCTGGAGCGGGGCACGGCAGCCCTCTCCAATATCCCTGCCTGGAGGGTCCCATGGACACAGGAGCCTGGCGGGCTGGAGTCCACACAGGGTCGCAGAGGGTCGGACACGACTGCAGCGGCTTAGCAGGCATGCCTGCCCCGCCCAACATAAATTCCCCCAGCGTTAACAATGCCGCATACCCCTTTCCTCCTTCACACATACTCCACCCCTTTCCTGAACCCCTATCAGGCTACACCCCCACCCCCTACCCCAACACACAGCACTCTTCCCCCCCAATTCTGCGGGCTCAGGTTTCCATTCCCCCCCGTTTGCGGGGAAGCTTGGTCAATCCTGATTCCATTATCTGAAGACTTCCAAGACCCTGGACTCTTAAGGCTGGAGCCGGAGCTGCCCTCTCAGCTTCGCTAATGGAGTGCTGCTGTGAGAGAGCCTGCCTAATCAGATCAGCTCTCATTTCTAGACTCTCAGGTGGCCCATCCCACCAGAAGAGACCGAAAAACCAGTGCTTGTCCAGCCGGGAACAGAACAGGCTGTACCTGGAGACTCACTTCCCAGCTGAAGGGTCAGATGAGTGCAGTAAACACAAAGAGTGAGAGCCATACAGCGGGGTGAGAGAGAAGGCCTAAGGACGTGATTGCCAAAGTCAGTTCCCTTTATTAAATGTTCATTTTTCACAGACCAGAAATACAAAATAAAAGTAGAAATAGGCCCCAGTTAGGAGCTACAGACCTGCCCTCACAGGACCCCTGCCTGCGGCAACTTGTACAGGACAAGCAGCAGCTGTACCCCAAAGGCCAGGAAGGCAGGGGGCGCGGTGGGATCCGGCCCTGCCCTGGCCCCCACCTGATGTCTCCCCAGATTATAAACAGCCATCTTCTGAAGCCGCAGAGTGAGACACCTCCCCTGCGGCCCCAGGAAGTGCAGGCTAGCAGGAAAGCTTGTTCAGATGGCGCAGAATCCAAGGACTGCATTTCATAGGAGAAAACGGATACCAAAACACGGGTGGGGAGACTCGGGCTGGGACGGGGCAAGCTCCAGGAGACACAATCTTCCTCTCTATTCATCAGATCCTGACGCCGAGTCTTCTGAGCTGGGGGGAGTACTGGCTAGTTCTTCTTCTTCAGAGTCCTGAAAGCCAAAGGTCTCTTACAGGGGAGAGGTGCAGAGTCCAGGCCACCCTCGCCCCCAGCAACTTTGCAGGGAAGGACCCCCAACTTGGCTACCCGCTCCCTGCACCCCAGTGTTAGCCTTCAGAAGCACAGATTCCACCCACCCGCTCCCCTTCATTACCCCTCTGTCTAGGAGTGTCTGTCTGTCCCACCACCAGCCCAGCGGCCCCCTCCCTTCCAGGCCCCACGGCCCCCCAAGCCCCGCCGCACCTCACTCCGCCTTCTCTTCTTTTTGCTCTTGTTTTCTCCGGAAGAGCTCTCATCACTGGACACAAACTCTTTGCTCTTGAAGCTCTCGCTCAGCTGCCTTGATGAAGACTTCGACGATGAGCTCCGAGAGGGTGTGGATTTCTTCTCCATCTTCACCTTGACTTTTTTCTTCTTCTTGGACTTGTCCCTAGGTGAGCAAGAGGGAAGAGGGTACTGGGCCCTCAGGTTCCCCACATCCTCAGGGCCGAACCTCTCCTGGTTTTGACGGGGCCTTTCCCAATCCCAGCCACACTCCCCAGCTCATGCTAAACATACAGAGACAGGTGTGTCAGCCCCGAGCGCCCCAGGGGAGCTCATCATAACTGAATCACCGGAAGGATCAAGGGCTACAGCCTGAAGCAGCCCCATATGCAAAACGTGCTTAACGTCTGTTGAGTCACTAAGTCGCCTCCCACTCTTTTGAGAGCCTGCTGACTGCAGCCCGCCGGGCTCCTCTGTCCATGGCACTTCCCAGGCAAGGATACTGGAGTGCGCTGCCATTTCCTTCTCTAAGGGATCTTCCTAACGTCTGTTACTTTATCTTTAAAACTTCATGTGAATTACGCTCCATAATGATTATTTTTAATCTCCCCCACACCTTGAAACAAAATTGAAGGAAAATATGGCTCTTAGGAAAATGAGCCTATTTACCCAAGTTACCTTCAGAAATACTCCAGCCCATTCCCCACACCTGGGCAACTGCCTACCCCGATCTGAGCAGCACTGCCCTACTGCAGGCAGAAGTGTGTCTGTTAACACCCCAATTCTCAACCTGGAACTGCAAAAATATCTGCCAGAAAAGCAGCTCCTGGGTCATTTTGTTTCCAACTCTCACCTCTTAGAGGACTCTCCACGGCCGCCTTCGTATTCCTTCATGGCTTTTTCATATTCCCTCCTGGCATCCTCAGCCTTGCGATCCCACTCCTGTCACACACACACACAGGGAATGAAAAAAACAGAAAAAAAAAAAAAAGAGAGAGAGAGCCCCCCTGCCCCAACGCAGACAAAACCAGCACAGAACCGTTGCCCTGGTCCCACCCGCCTCCGTCCGGTCCCAGGCTCCCGACGCCACGTGTGCGCGGCCCCTTGCCTCCTTCTTCTCCTTGGACATTCCCTTCCAGATCTCGCCCGCCTTCTTGGAGAGGTCCGTGACGCTGATACCCGGATGGTCCGACTTGATCTTCTCCCGGCTGGCATTCAGCCACAGCATGTAGGCAGACATGGGCCTCTTGGGGGCATTGGGGTCCTTGCCTTTCTTTACCTGCGTAGGAACCCAGAGGCCGTCAGCCACCTACTGCCCACAAAGCTCCACGTTCTCCCCAAGAGATGACCTGGACCTCCTTCTTAGAGGGACACAATGGAGAAAAGACTGGGCAGCGACAGGCTAGATGGAGAGCCCCCCAGGGACGGAGACCATGTCCTCCGCTGCTCTGCACCCCAGCCTGAGCTCACAAAGAACCCCCTCCTTGGGATCTGGGGACGGAAGCCTGCTCCCAATTTGGATCTCCCAGAAGCTAATTGTCTCAAGGGCCAGACTGAAAATTCTCCAGGCTCCTCCTCAAGGCCAGCACCGGTGGTTACAAAACTCGGCCCAGCAGCACCAGTCCGCAGGCCCTATGGGGGGCTGCAGGAAGATGGAAAGAGGACAGCCTCCCCCCACTGCCCAGCAGAGTCTGCACCTCGAGGGGCTTCTTGCGGCTCTTGCGGTCCTTGGCCATCTTCGCCTTTTTAAGCTGCTTCCGTTTCTTCTCTTCCCGGTCGCTGTCGCCATCGTTACTGGAGGAGCTGGCGGAGGCATTGCTGTCAAACCTGTGGAGGACAGCCCCCCACCAGCTCAGGACAGGAGAGCGAGCCCGAAGACCCCCACCCAGACAGCAGAGATGGAGCAGGGCTGCGGCACGCGTCCTCCTCTCGCTGACATGCCTTCGACCGCCCGGTCGCCACCCGGCCATGGCAGCAGCTTCCTCGTCGAATCCATCAGTGAGAAGCGAACGACGCAGTGGGCCTCAGTGGCTTTCTTGGGTCACAACCTAACCCAGACCTCATGCCCCTGGAGTCAAAGCCACCATTTCATCTTGCCCAGAACACGCGCCAGGTCCACTTCACCGGTTCCTCTGAGCTAACTGTTTTAACCCTGCAGTCTTCTCTGATGAAGAGATAATCAGCTACCATATAAGAAGTGGGGGGACCACCTTCAGTCCAACCCAGTACCCATAAGCGGTCGTCTCCATCACACGTGGAACTCCTCAGAAGACGGAGCCCCGTTACACCTGAATCATGGTGCAGAGCCGTTTCCAAGGCATTTTCACAAGCGTTTGCTCACGAACCTTCACACCCAGCCCCATTCAGAAGGAGCTCACCCCAACCACAGGCTCTGGGGTGGGGGGGTGGGGGGGTCCCGTGGCTTAGTTCTGACCCATCAGAGCACATCTCAGAACTCAGACCCAGGAAAGGGGAGGCAACCACACTATTCACTGCTGCTCTGGAGAAGGCGGCACTTCTGAGTGTTAAACCGTAGAATTGAGCCTGCCCCATGCTGCTCAGGGTCATTTAGCAATGCGTACGGCGAACCTATCTAAAGATAAGGAAATCAGAAGAGGTGAAAATTAAGATTCACAACTTTTGAGCACCTGGATTCAGGTCGTGGTGGTGGTGGTTTAGTCACTAAGTTGTGTCTCCTCTGTCCATGGGATTTTTCCAGGCAAGAATAACTGGAGTGGGTTGCCATCCACTTCTCCAGGAAATCGTCCCCACCCAGGGATGGAATCCACATCTCCCGCACTGCAGACGGATTCTTTACCGTCTGAGCCACCAGGGAAGCCTTTGGATTCAGGTGCCTCAGCCCAATTCTATCACTGAACTATCTGGTTACATGACCTGGTAAAACTCACTCTTACGCGAAAGTCAGTTTGAGTCAGATTCCTGACAGTGGCAATCAAGAGTCTCGATAGAGAACTTCCTGGTGGGACACAGGTTCAATCCCTGGTCTGGGAAGATTCCAACACGCTGCAGAGCAGCTAAGTCACAATTCCCATGAGTCACAATTCCTGAAGCCCCTCGCGCCCTGGAGCCCCTGCCCCAAAACAAGAGAGGCCACTGCAGCGAGAAGCCCGCAGACAAAGCCGTAGAGCAGCCCCTGCTCGCCACAACCAGAGAAAGCCTGCACCCAGCAAGGAACACCCAGCGCGGCCAAAAATAAAAAAAAATGTTTTTTTAAAAAGTGGTGATGGACACTACCATCTCACAGGGGAGGACACGGAGATGCACTGCCTGACCCCAGGACCCCCAAACGGGAAGCGGGCAAGCTCCGGCTCCCACCGCCACTCTCTCCCCACTCTCCTTTTCTGGGTTCAGGACGCGCTTTGCACTTACAAAGCGTCTTGACAGCTTTCGAAACGTGTCCCTGTATCACTTCACCGGAGGTCACTTTTCTACCCTCGGTCAGTAGGTAACTCCGGGACTTGGGAAGCCCAGAAATATTCTGGTCCGTGAAGCTTACGGGCCACTCCCTCACCCCGCCAGGTGGACCCACGACTCACTCCTCGGCCACGTCCTCCTCCTCTTCACCCGGGTTGAACGACTCATCTGAAAAAGAGCACAGGCCGCGTGAGCCCCGCCCCTGGGGACCCCGCCCCGCCCAGGGGACCCCCGCCCCGCCGCCCGCGCACCGGTCTCCTCGCCCGAGTCGTCGCTGCTGTCGTTGGCGTGCTCCTCGCGGATCTTGCCCTCCTCCTTCATCCGCTCCAGGTAGGCGTCGTGCTGGTCCTCGTCCGAGTCGGCGTACTCGTCGTAGCTGGGGTTCATGCCCTGCAGGGCGGGCGCGGGGCTCAGGGCCAGCACCCCCCCCCACCCCGCCCTGCGCCCGCGGAAGCCATCCCCATGCCTGTGAGCAGCTCGGAGCGGCCGCCCCCGGAGCCCCGGGGCCGCGTGTCCACACACAGCTCAGCGCGGGGCGTCTGCCCGACTCCCTGCCGACCCGGTTAGTCCAAGCCCCTCCCGCGCCCGGCCCCCGGGGGGCCCCTGGGGGGCTGCGGAGCCTGTGCTAAGATCATGCCAGGAAGCCTGTACCCGGAGGGGGAGGGTCTCACGCACCTCTTTTTTCTACAAGGGCGAGAAGAGAAGAGAGAGTGAAAAAGAAGCCGCGCCAACCCCGGCCCCTTCCCCGACAGCGAGAACAGGGGCGCTCCTCCCGTGCACGCCCAGGTACCTCTTTCAGCCCTCGGTTTTTGATGTTGAGCTTCTTGGCGTTGACAAAGTCGAAGAGCTTGCCGTACTCCTCCCTGTGAGGAGAGGTGTCCGTCACCCGGTGGGCAGGGCTGACGTGGGCTGGGCCTCGGGCTGTCCTGACACTCCGCGGGGCGGCAGCGACCGAGGGGCCCGAACCCTCGACAGCACGATCGCGCCCGGGATCTCAGAGACCCCCAGTGGATGGCAAGCAAAGGAGTTGGACGTGTGTCTCAAAGGAAACTTACAGGATCTTAAGATTTCAGGGGAAGAATAGGCAGGAAGGGGTGTGTGCCTGTCCAACATGCAAGAGCAGGGGGCGAGGCGGCCGGGGGACATGCCCGGCGTTTTGCTGGCCTGTAACCCATCCTTCTCAGGCTGTTATGAAGGTTGAGGGTGAACGTGTCTGTGAAACGTGTAGCCCCCAGCCAGCATTTGATAAACAGCTGCTGTGTTCTCGGGCACGGAGCTCATTCCCGGAAGAGGGAGACAGCATTTCCATCGTGGGGGAGAGGAGGAGGACCAGTACCAAACGCACGGGGCAGTCGGATGTTTTTAAGTACAGAAAGCAAGCAATGGACTAGCTGACACGGGCTAAGCACCCCAAGGGGGACTGCCAAATGCCAGGCCGCAGAAGAAAAACTCTGCATCAGAGAAGACTCGCTGGCCTGGGGAGGCCGGGCCGCCCGGTGGAGGAGGCTGGGTCGGGACCAGGGTGCCCGGGAGGGCTGGGCAGAGGCACTCACCTCTCAATGCTGCTGAAGGTATACTGGGTGCCCTGCTTGGTCTCAATTTCAAAGTCAAAGGAGCGCGTGGTGGTGGTCCCCCGGGCGAAGTTGACAAAGGAGATCTCATCGAAGCGGATGTGCACGGGCGGCTTGTGGACGTAGATGAAGCCCCGCTCCAGGGGGTACAGCAGCCCCGAGCTGGCCTTGTAGGAGCAGGTGATGCACTGGGCCCCTGAGTGCCTGGGGGAGGGGGTGCGCTCAGTGCCGCTGGGGCAGCGGGCACACGGCGTGCCCCAGGCCCCCCAAAGAATAAGCCTCAGGAGGCTGCCCCCTTGAGCGACAGCCCGCCCAGGCCCCCGCGAGGCTGCATTCCCAGAGAGTGCATCCCCAACCCCCGGCAGGCAGCAGCCCAGGCCCCCCGATGCATAAGCCTCCCCGGCAGGCAGCAGCCCAGGCCGACGTGCTCACCCTTGGAAGTTGCCAGGGACCGTGATCTTGCGGTTCACCAGCGCTTTCATGACCCGGCTGACCATCTCGTAGAGGGATCCCGACATATTCTTGGTGAGCCGCCCCTCGAAGCGCTTCTCCACCTCCTCCCTGCAAACAGCAAAATGCAGGCAGGAGCACTGCGGCCTTCCGCCCACCGGCCGCCCACCACCCAGGCCGGGGACAGCCTCACTCACTCGTTCATGTTGAGGGTCAGAGAGATGTCCTCGTCCTTCGAGAAGAGGAGGATGAGGAAGTGGTAGCGGGTCTGGCCCTGCTTGATGGGGGGGTCCAGGCTGATCTGCGGGGGAAGGACCAACCGGGTTCAGCGCCAGCCAGGGCTCCGCAAGGACCAGCCAATGAACTAGACAGACACGGGTGACATCCGCCTCCCAAAGACCCCGGCGGGCCGCAGGGTCAAGGGCCCGAGGGTTCCGGCTTACCACAAAGAACATCTGGCGCTGGTCCTTGTGGGGCAGGAGGAAGAGCCGCAGCACCGTGGTGTAAGGGATCTTGTAGTCAAAGGTCTTGCCGTGCAGATGCAGGAAGGTGGGGTAGATGCGGATGTCGTAGCGGCCTCGGGGCGTCAGACACTGCAGCTCCCGGAAGATGCAGATGGCGTCTCCAGTGGCCTGGATCACGTCCGCCTTCGACAGCACGTTCTGGGCGAAGGCCTGCGAGACACATGCAGGTCATCAAGCTGCAGGGAGCCGGCCTTGGGGCTGTCCAGGGCCGCTCAGCAGCGCAGGAGGCCTCACCTCCACGGGGTCCACGCCGTCCTCCTGGGTGGGTGGCACGTAGAAGCGCACCTCCATGAGGGAGACCTCTGCGTCGTCGTTCTGGTGGAACTCCAGTGTCACCTCGTTCTTACCCGTGGTACACTGGGACACGTTGCTGAGAGGGATCTCGAAGACCGGCTGGTCGCCAATGTCGAAGGAAAGCAGCTGCCCTGTGGGGAAAAGGCGGACGACCCATCCACAGGCTCTTCCCCTGGCTCAGCATGAACTGCACTCCCACCAGACTGCAGGTTCCTTACGGAGAGGGCCTGGGGGCTGTCTGTTCATCCCAGACCCCCGGGACCAGGCAGGCCGCCTAACACACTGTCGGTCCCCGATAAACACATGATTATTTAGAAACAGACAGGAAATCAGACACAGTGGCAGAAAGAGAGCAAGAAAAGTTAAAGGGGGAAATCTTTCATCTTTCCTCCTTCCCTGAAACCTCAAATCTCCCAGGAGGACTCACCACCAAACTTCACGGTTCCCCAGTTCCAACCCTTCACACACAGATCCTTCTCCATTAGCTCCAGGCGATAGTGAGTTTTGAAGAAATCAGAGAGTTTCTCAAACTCCTGTAGTGAGAGGAAAGAGAACCAGCCCAGTAAACTCCTGATGGCCTGAATACAAACGGATGTTCTGGGATTATCTGTTTCTGAGAAACTGTCCCAGTATACCTTTTATCAGAAATCCATGCTGACTTAAGAGTCGCAGCTATAAAACTGTTTAAAAGACTGTTGAAAGAGGTTATTTCTGGGTTATTTCTCAGGCTGGGGGAGGAATAAAGTAAGGCGCTGACATTCTCAGTTATGGGTCTTGCAATGTTTTTCTGAGTTTGAACAAGTATTGCTTTAGCAAAAGTAGAAATGAAGATGAAGTGAAATCTTTAATGCACGCAGACCACAATGGAAAAGCAAAACCCAAACTAAAGCATCAGGTAAGACCCAGAACCTGGATAAAGGCAACAGGCAGAAGCCACCAAAAAAAAAATCCAAACAGTAGAAAAACTTCTGGAGTTAGGGAACAAAGAATCTCCTGAGATGACCCAAAAGTGAACATTGACTGCTTAATGGCTTCAGTGGTCCTGCTGTAAGGAGCCCAAACCAGCGATCACACAGTTATTAGAAGGGCCCCCACCTGTCTCTCCAGAAGATTAAAACTAAAGGAGATACACAGTCAAGACAACAGGGTGTCTCACCGATTCCCGGAAGCCGTCGTACTTGTAGACGTGGCCGTTCTTCGTAAGCAGTTTAAGCCCGTGGCCCAGAGCCACCCGGCGCCAGATGCCTTCTGTCAGCTCCCCGGCCTGGATGTTGTCCACTTTGCCCGTCTTACTGTTCTTAAAGATGATGCCCTGGCGGCTCAGCCTCAGCCGACCGTCATTCTGTCAGGGAAACAGGCCCACATGCGTGGGGACGCCGCAGCACAGCAGACCAGGGTCAGTCCCACCCGGCACCCCTTCTGGGCCCGCCTGATCCACAGACCGGAGCAGCAGCAGCCGTGGGGAGCCCTGAGGGCCAGTAAAGAGAGACAAGCCCGCCAGGACCCTTGGGCTCTAATCCTGGCTCAGGCATCCACAACCCTTGCAGGGAGTGTTCCAGGCTCCAAGACTGGGCTGCAGCTGAGGGGTCCTTCAAGCGGACCTGATTCTGGTCCTTTCCCCGGGTACCGCTTCTCAGCTGGGGGGAACCCTAAGCACACACGGGTACTCTGACCCCTTTTCCAAACCAGCATGCCCATTCAGAGCGTGTGCATGGCCAGTGCCCTGCAGGTCCTGCTCCCCTCCCTCCGCGGGGCCCTCCTCACCATGGAGCCCTTCACCTCCTGATACACGTCGTTGAACTCCAGGGTTTCTGCCATGCTGACCTAGCCCTAATGGTACCCCCCGAAACTCCTGGGTGGGCGCGCAGACGCAGGGCGCGCTGGGGATCTGGATTTGAGAGGGAGAGAGGTGGGTAGGAAGGACGGCCGCTGATGGTGCCCCCGGATGGGCCCGCTACGCCGGGCATGCGTCCGATCTCCTCCACCCAGGAGCCCACCCGCCGGGCTCCGGGGCCTAGGCCCAGTCCTTGGGGGCCGGGCCCAGTCCTGGGGGCCCGGCCTGCCCCAAGAAGTGCTGACAACCCCCCCCCCCCCACCCGACATCCGCCCTGGGCGCTGCACCGGGCGCCACGGCACCGAGCAGCGCAGCCCCCCAGGCCCGGCCGGCTCAATGCGCAGGGCGCCCCCCCAGATTCCCAGCGCCCCCAGACCCGCAGCTCCTCCCGCCCCCCAGAATGGACTCGCCCGCGGCCGGTCGCCTCCAACGCGGGCCGGTCCACCGCGCGCACCCCGCGGGGGAGCCGGGCCCGCGCCGTGCACGCGGCCGGCGACCACCCACCTCCTCGGGCCGGAGCCTCGCGGCCACCGGCGCCCAGACGGTGGGCGCGCCGGGGCGGGGGGACGGCGCGGGCGGGGGTCGGGCAGGGGCGCTGGGCAGGCTCTTCCCGCGTGCGCGGCCCCGCGTCCCGCCACCGGAAGCGCCGGCCATAGAGACGGCGGCCGGCTAGAGAGGCGCCGCCCTCGAGGGGCCCGGCTAGAGCGCCAGCGGCGCCGGAGGACCTGCGGGCCCCGCCCGCCGGCGTGGCCGCCGACCCCGGCCCCGCCAGCCCGCGCGGCCCCCGACCCCCGGGCCCGGAGATCGGGGGCCCCTTAAACGCTAAAGACGCCTGGGCTTTTTAAAAGATAACTTGCGCAGTGTTTTTCACAGACTGGGCCCCGAAGCGCGTGGCCCTTGGAATGATGCGCGTGTGTCTCCTGTACAATAGTGGTTTCTGTGAAGCAGAAAGGAGTCTGACCCAAGAAGGAAAAGATTGGAATAGTTGTGCAGAGAAGTAACCCCTCCCACTGGCTTCCAGAAGAATGCAGGCGTTGATGTCGCTGTGACTGCACCGCCCTCCCCTGTCCAGAGAGGACTGGGTCCTTCTGCAAATGAGCTCGCTGCACACACCACCCCCCCCACCCCACCCCGAAACTTCCAGCAGCCCCTGCAAGTTGTGAGTTGCCTGGAAGGGGCTGGCCCGCGGCCTTGCCAAGTTCAAGCGCTGGTGTCAGGTTCATCACGGAGCCACAACTACTTGAAAGCCTATCACCCTGGGACTGCGGAAGCCAGCCACCCCCACAACCCCACCTTCTAGAGTCCTAGGGTGCATCTTGCAAAATCAGAGGCGGCCAGACTTGGGAGAGATGTCTGGGTTTGTCCGCTCCAACCTCTTTTTGCAGATGAGGAAAACTGAGGCCCTTACGACAGTAGCCCCGGGGGTCTCAGTTGGCGACAGAGCTGAAGACAGATCTACCTACCACGGTCTAGCTCTCCTCTGTCATCTTCACTGTGACTGTACATTCAGAATGACTGACAATACGTGTCGAGCATGGAGACATTAGGGCAGAATGTTGAAACTCAACATTTCTCTGACAGTCTGACGTGCGGTTACACCAGTAGCTTCGATCCTGGGACAAGACACAACGTGAACGCACCGTTGCTCCCTGAACTCATGGTGTTACCCTCTGGACGATGGCTGTTCCCACACTCTCTAGCAACATAAATTCAACTAGATTCAGTAAATACGCACTGAGCTCCGACACGGTGGTAGGATTTGGGGAAACTAGCAAACAAGATGGAAACAGTTCCAGCCTTCCAGGAGCATGTAATCAAACAGATGATTCAGATCAATACTCTGACAGTAAAACAACCCCCACAAAAAACACCCAGCGTTATAATGCAATGCTGCAAGTAGAACCTCAGCCACTGCCAGGATGGATAGGAAATAGAAACTAAGTGACTCTTTAGTCACCCTCTCCCGTGAGGCCAGGAGAAAGGTTCAGGGGACCCCCCTCCCCCAACCCATGCTGTTGCTGGCAGCTCTTGAAAAGAGGTGGGGTGTCTGTAGAATTGAGCGCTGTAGGAAGACAGGAATGAACTCAGCTCAAGCAGGCTGCTGGGTGGGTGGGGTGGGGTATTACAAGGGGCTTTCAGGAGAGCGTGGAGCAGCTGGTGAGCTGGGATGGAGACGCAGCACAAGAGAACAGAACCTAAGCGGTAGACAGAGTGCAGATAAAGCATAAGTCCCAGAGGGCCCCCGCCAGCTGCATCCCAGGCAATCAGGAGCCTGGGATTGGAGACCCCACCCCTGCCATGACATCACAGGGGAGTGGGGTGGAAACCAACAAAAAGGGGATCACCCACCCTGGCCTTGGACTCTTGGCAGACCTGAGGGTGGAAAGCAGAGAGAGGCTGAGCCCCCGGGGCTAGGGTTGCCTGACTTAAAGGAACAGGCTCCACATTCCTCAAGCCCCCTCTAAGCCGCCCCACCCCCTCCCCCAGCCTCCATCTGGATGACCCCTCCCTCCTGAGTCCACCATTGGGTCTCTCCTGAGGGGTCATTCTCTCAGCATGAACTGCATCTCAGATTTCTTCACCTACGAGACCACCAAGTCGGTGGTCGTGAAGAGCTGGACCATTGGGATCATCAACCGAGCGGTTCAGCTTCTCATCATCTCCTACTTCGTGGGGTGAGTCTCTGGCCCCCAGGACCTAGAAACCTGAGGTCCTAGCGACCCCAAGGGCCGCCCCCGGATCCCTTCCTCCCCCGCCTCCCTTCAGTGTTGCTGCCCAGCTGCCTAAGCGTCTCCCCTGTGGGGGGGTGACATTCTCATCTGTGGGGCCCCATCCGAGGCACTGGCCTCCGCTGCCATCATCGGGGAGTTCTCTCTTCCACTAAACCCTCCAGAGTTGGACCGCAGCCATGCACCCCGAGGAGAGGAGCTGTGGCCCCTCCACTATCTCCCCTTCACTCTCTCGTCTCCCCCAGCCCCAGCCAGAGAACAGACCCCCCCACACACACACACACACACATACACACACCTTCCCATTGCCTTCAGCCAACTCTTCAGGGTCTCAGAAAGACGGGGGAGCCAGGGGAAGGGAGGAGAAGGCGATGAGACAAGGGAGTCGGTGACAGGTTGACCAGGTGGATGGCGGAGAGAGCGCAGAGAAGGCACGGGCTGGGCAAGATGCTGCAAGGACGTGGAAGGGGAGCCCTCGCTCTCTGAGCGCAGGACAAGGTGGGGAGTTGGGGTGGGGGACCCTGCCCCTGTGGGGAGACCGGTGGCAGGCAGAAATGGGTGCAAATACCCCTCCAGGGAAGATTTACTGCAGAGAAAGGAGGCTTTTCTGAGCATGACATAGGGGACCACCCCCTCAGGGGCCAGAAATACTCCCCTTTGTCAGAGACCATCAGTGCCCTGCGTCCGCCTGACTTCATGCCCTAGAACCCATCCTGGGAGTTGCTTAAGGG
This sequence comes from Dama dama, assembly GCF_033118175.1. Taxonomy (NCBI): domain Eukaryota; kingdom Metazoa; phylum Chordata; class Mammalia; order Artiodactyla; family Cervidae; genus Dama; species Dama dama. The sequence goes on from NC_083681.1 coordinate 81,141,843, forward strand.
CCAGGGAGGTCCAAACACCCCCTCTTGGCCCCCACCTCTTGCAGGTGCACAACGCACACACGTACACACATGTATACACAAAGGTTCGTGAAACAATGGCTGGGGGGAGACACAGGTTCTGTCCTTCTCGCGGTCATTCGAATCAGGAAAGCGGGACAGAAACCTCGGAGGTCTGTTTCTTTTTTCCTGGCATTCGGGTCTCTCGCCTCACACTGTTCCTTGAGACAACGGGTCTGCGTGTGGGAGACACTGATGACCGTCAGGAGTTCATGCCAGGAGGTCAAAGGAGACCCATGTGTGTGGGGGCTGGGGCTGCAGGAGTGGACCTGCTGGCCCACCAGGCCAGAGTAGTGCATGGGAAAATGGGTGGACGTGGATGAAGGAAATGTTTAGCAGCTCCACACGCGTGCTGAGAACCAGCGGGTTTCATTCATGTGGTGTGTAGATGAGGCTGCACATGCAGTCTCCTCACGGAGACATTAGAGGGGGGATTCAAGCTTTGGGATGGGATTAAATGGCTTTAAATGAACTTCTGTTCCAATGCTGAGGTTTCACGAGCTAGGATGTTTGCACATGCTCTCCGTCAGCATCTCCGGCGCCTGGCACAAAGTTGGTTTAAGGCTCCACGTTTGCCTGCGTGTGCGTAGCTGTGGTTGTTCGTCGCTGCAGAATGGTCTGTTGGTCCAGGTGAGCACAGAGCTACTTCAGCACTTTCCAGCCTGGCCTGGCTCTGTGGGCTCCAGGCAGGAGACTGATGGAGGCGAGACCCAGCGGGCTCCATCGCCCCCACCCCCCACCGCCCTTGTCTCTCCCTGATCCAGTCCGGTGCCCCATCCTCAGTGCTGCAGGCCGGCCTGCTGGGCGGGTGGGAGAGGCTCTTTGGCGTCTTGACATCCAGCCCCATCCGTCTCCCAGCCTGACAGCTCCCCACGGAGCAGCGCCTGGCAGTTCCAGCAGCGTGCTCTTCAGCCCAACCCCGGGCCTCAGCCGCATCTCTGTGCCTGTGAGCCGGGACACGCGTCCGTGGTCACGAAGGTAGCAGGACTGTATCAAGCGTGTCCTCCTGACACGGAGGCGGGAACAGTGGGCCCAAGCAGGACGGGTCCTCACCCCGATGGAGCTGACCCGGCCAGAGATGGATACTAATCAGACCATCTCCACGAGCAGATATAAAATGGCAGCCGTGGCTCGGGGCTGAAGAAGGGGGGCCCAGTGCCCCGTGGGTCGCGGGTACAGAAGGGTTTGCCTTTGACCCGGCCAGGGAAGTAAGGGAAGGCTTTCTGGACACAAGACTTTGCAGCCAAGAGCTGAAGGATGAGTCAAAGCCACCAGGTGCGGGGAGGGAAGGAAGGGGGTTCAAGGCAGAGGAGGCCCGCTCTGCGATGTAGAAGAGCCTGCTGGATGCGGGGTGAGAAGGGGTCTTGATGCTGGAGCAGAGGGAGCCAAGGAGAGGATGGTGGAGGATGGGGCTGCGGCCACAGGCAGAGGCTGGACCTCCGAGCCTTCATGCTGCAGAGGAGTGATGTACGGTGATGGAAGCTCCTGATGCGTTTTAACCTGTGTGTGTGTGTGTGTGTGTGTGTGTGTGTGTGTGTGTGTGTGTGTGTGTGTGTGTGTGTAGGGGGAGAGGTGGGAAGCCCTGGCTGACACCCCAGGGATTGGCGTGGGCAGAAGTGGATGCAGGAGAGCCTGTTAAGAGGCCAGGCAGTCATGCAAAGAGAGGTGGCTGTGGCTCCGACGCAGGAGGATTTGAAAGGAGTTTTAGAGCTTTGAGGTTAATGCTTGACTTGAATCGCTTCCACATTAGCCCTGCCAGGTAGACCAGATGCACATCTTTACCTAGGGTGTGAGTGACAGGAGCCAACCACTTCTCTTATGTACGCACAGCAACACACCAGCTGATCAACCTCCCCCCCACACACACACACGCACACACGCACGCACACACACACACACACACACACACTGGCCTGAGCCTCAGCTGCTTGCCTGTGGCTCACACCCCTTCATCCCTGGCTTCCTAACCCGCCCCAGGTGCACAGAGGTGCCTCTGTGAGGACTTCCTGGGTGTTTCTCGTGCCTTTTCTGGGCCCAGCCTCCTCTGCGGTGGTGGGGCAGTGGGGGGACTTCCTAAGAGCCCACCCCTTATCTGGACCCCGTGAGCACCTAAGGAGGAAGAAGGAGATGACCCCTGAGGCTTGAGTGCCCAGACGTGCCAGCCAGTGCCCGGCCTGGGGTTGGTTCCCGGGGCCTTCCTGCAGGAATCCCACAGCAGTGAGGGCCTCCCACCTTTGGGGTGCCCCTTCCACCCTGGGAAGGGCCTGTCAGGGTTGCAGGCGCCCCCAGCCCGTCACAGCCCTGCCCTGGCTCTCCCACTCCAAGACCCCCATCTGCATGGCCACCCGCTTTGGTTCACGACGTTCAGCCTCAGGTCAAAGGTTCCAAAGACGTCCAATATGTAAAGCCACTAAAAGGGGGGGATTGATCCAGTTTACAAAGAGGGGCATGGAATCTCATGGCTCTCTTCCTGCCCGCCCCACGCCCAGCACCTCAGCCCCGTGATGGGGAAACCTGGTTAGAAGCTGGCTCCAGCCCCAACAGGAGTGGGGCTCAGATAGGTCACTTTCCATCTCCACGTCTCAGTCCCCGTATCCGGACGATGCCACCTCAATGCCGCCTCCGAGGGTTCTGGCGGGAGGAGGTGACACACACCAGTCTCTGCCTGGGCTGGGTGACTCGGGAAGCTGGTGACTGTTGACATTTCCCAGGCTCCCGGCGTGTCCCCCTTTCCCTCGCCCCAGATCACACCTTCCTATGAGACCCCTCTGATTCCCGCGTGTGCGCGCGTGCACACACACACACACACACACCCTCATACCCTCCCGATCTCCTCCCTGACTCCCGGGTGGTGGACAAGATGGGACACTGCCCTGACTTCCATCCTACACATCTCACCTGCCAGGGAGCTGCCGCCCGCCTCCCACTCTATAAATAATGAACCAGGAACGCGAGAAAGAAGTCAGAGCAGCAGAGTCCGTACCAAGAACTGGAGGCTCAGTGCCGCCCCGTCTCCTCAGCCCTGGCCCCTGGAGACAGATGCGGCCCCTCTGTTCTGGAAATGAACACCCTCCTTTTCTCCAGCTGCCCGCATGCCCCGAGGGGGCACTGGAATGCTTCCGCTTGTTATTCAACTCGGAGGGGAATCCTGCCCGGGCACAGGAAGGAGCCGTGAGGCAGGAGGAGAAGGAGAGAGGCCTCTTAATCGTCCCAAGGGCCCTGGGCTCATCCCCCTGAGACGTCCCTGAGCCGGGGGCTGCTCTCCCGGCTGATGGGCGAGGCCAGCAGGACAAGGACTGGGGGCTGAGGGCCGGGACCCCACTGGGGGCCCTGCAGGGGTGATCCAGGGTCAGAATGTGCATGCCAGCTCGGTGAGCCGGTGCCCTGCTCCGGGCCTGTGTTCCTTCGTGTGTAACATGCGGATAATAGCACAGCGGTCCCCTTGGGTCGTGAGAAAGGACTCTTGCATCCTCAGCGTGCTGGGCGGATCCTACAGCGATGGTGATCATCTGAACGCCACTTCCCACCTGAAGGTTCCCAGACTTTAAGGACAGGAGAGGCCGGTCGTTTCACTGCTGGACACACAGAGGCATGTCCGTTGCACGGCCAGGCAAGCGGAGGGTCCAGGGGCCGAGTGGCCACCATCCCCGCCCCCCCCCGCCCCCCCCCGGGCGAGGGCAGCACAGCCGCAGAGGTGCTCGTCAGACCGCCGCCCCCCGCCTTGGCTCCAAGGGCCGCAGCCTGGGAGCTGATAAAACTCTTCCGGACGACGTCCCCATTTTCCATAATCGCTCCCTTCCCTTCTGCTGGGACGCGAGACAAGCAGCTGACACCTCTCCATGAGCCCCCTTCCCTCCCAAGACCAAGATGAAACCAGTATTCACAACACAGGAGGCAGGGCAAGGGGAGTAAAGCTCGCCCCCCTGCAGACTTCCACAGAGGCGTGGTGTTCCGAGGAGCGGTTCGCAAGCACGCAGAGAACTCTTAATGGCTCATTACTCAGGGCGCTGCCTGGAACAAGGCAGGAACAGCAGCGCAGGTGAGGCGCCCTCGGCCGGCGCTGGCGGTGACCACCCTTTCCCGCCTTCTCAAGGCAGCGTTCAGAACGCAGGCGCCGGCGACTCCCCTGGTGGTCCAGTGCTTAAGAACCTGCCTTCAAATGAGAGGACCCTGGTTCACTGGTTCGATCCCTGGTCGGGGAACTAAGATCCCAGGTGTCTTGAGGCCGCTAAGGTGGAACACCACGACTAGAACCCCGGGTGCTGCAACTGAGACCCTGCGTGCCTGCGTGCTCAGTCGCTCAGACGTGTCCGACTCTTGGCGACCCCGTGGACTGTAGCCCGCCAGGCTCCTCTGTCCATGGGAGTCTCCAGGCATGAACACTGGAGTGGGTTGCCACGCCCCCCTCCAAGGGATCTTCCCGACCCAGGGATCGAACCTGTGTCTCCTGCATTGCAGGCGGATTCTTTACCCCCTGAGCCACCCGGGAAACCCAACTGAGACCCTACGCAGCCAAATAATTAAATATCTCTTTTAAAAAAGAATTCGGGGGCCACAGGGAAGCCCCACTAGGGGGTGACTGCGAACCCTTTCACTGAAAACTGAACGAGGAGCCGCTTGTAAAGTTCAGTCCCATAGGTAGGACCCCACGAGTGACCGGGACCCCAGCACGACCCACGAGCTGCTCCCCTCTGCGTCTCCCAACATCAGGGCACCCCCGAGGCTAGAAAGCTCCCAGGCTTGAAGTCCCAACCCCTGCTTCTAAGCTCCTCGGGCCAGCCTGCAGCCACCTCCCAGACCTCACCCACCCCGCCAGCCAGCCTCGTCTTTTCAGCTCCGCAGTCTCCACTCCGCCTGCCCGTCTTCCTCTCACGGGGCTCCACCCCCCCCACCCCCGGTTATCGCCCTCGTGAGCATCAGAAGACGACCTTAACACCATACTCCCCAAGTGCGCCCCTAGATTCCCTGAGAAGCCACGGCGTGTCTGCAGAGCTGCGCAGACATACGCAGCGTTTCGCAAACGTGTTTGAGGAGGTTCTGCCGTCTGCACGGCGAGGAGAGTGAAGACGCCTCCCCGCATGTAGGCAGGAGCAGATGGAACTTTCGCCAGTGATGTTGAGGCTGAGCGTGGCCTGAGCCCCAAGGGCAGGGGGTGACTTCCCGTGAAAAGGCGAGCACGGCCCCGAAACCCAGGGGAAAGCAAGGGACCAGGGGCAGCCCCTCCTTGCTGCTGGGGAAGGCTGGGAGGGGCCTCCCGTGAGGGAGGCAGGAAGGGAAGAAGCCCAGGACATCCTCCCGGCCCCACATGGTCCCTCTCTGCCCCGGACGCTGCGGGATGGGGGCGGGGTGGAGCCGCGTGACTGACAGCGGGCTCAGTCGCACGCCTCTCAGAAGCCGGTAAAGAGGCCATGTCGGTGGAAGGGAAAGTTTGCTCTATTTTGAGATGCCAGATGCTCTCCAAAGGCAGACTCCCCACACCACCAACCCCCCAACCCCCGACAATCAGGGAGCTTCAGCTTTTATCGGCTGAAGGGGGGCAAAGCTGCACGCAGAAACAGCTCTGATCGTCGTCTTGAAATTGGTCATCGGGGGTCTGACCGACGGCGTCTCCATTGCTTTCAGTACACTTCATCTTCAGTTCCGGGGTTGGTTTGTTTCCTTTTTTTTTTTTTTTTTTTTTTTTGAGACCAGTTCTCAGAATTGTGGCAGCTTATGTCACGGCTATAGTCCGCTCACCACCTAATCAAATTCTTCCACCTGCTGGGGAGTTTCCGTATCTATAAGACAGCTCAAAGATTGGGGCTCAGAGGGTTATCTCTAGCGCCTGCGCAGGAACTGAAGCTCCTGGACTTTGCTAAATTATTACTTGGTCTGCTTTGACCATTTCCCCTTCATGTCTGCGTTTTCTCCCTTCTCTATTAAACTTATTCTTTGGCCCAAGTGTTTGGGGGACAAGGACCGTAGTTTCTTACTCCGTGTCAACCAGTACAGGTAAATGCCCTCTGGGTGGCAGCACAGCCCAAGAAATAGGCGGCCCCGCCTCCCTCCCTAGCCCCACCCCCTGACCTACCAGGCCCCGCCTCCCTCCCAGCCCCACCCCTGACCTGCCAGGCCCCGCCTCCCTCCCCAGCCCCACCCCTGACCTGCCAGGCCCCGCCTCCCTCCCACGTCCTTCTCATCCAGCGCCCAGGGCCTGCGTTGGCTGGTCCGCTGAACCCCAGCTCTTAGGATACAGCCGTGAGCAAAGCCTGGGAGTCACTGGGGTCAGAGGCCCGTGACCCTCTGCGTCCTCTCTCCGGATGCCGCCAGAGAGAGAAAGACAGCAGGGCTGAAAACTGGTTCTTGGAAAACTTAAAAAAAAAAAAAAAACCTTAGTCTTTTAAAAATGCTTTTAAAAAAAAAAATTAATTACTTTCTGTCCGTGCTCGGTGTGCGCTGCTGTGTGTGGGCTTTCTCTAGTTTCGGAGAGCAGGGGCCCCGCTCTAGCTGCAGTGACTTCTCGTCGCTGTGGGTCTTCTTTTGCAGCGACAGACAGGCCCCAGAGCACCCAGGCTGCAGTAGTTGTGGTGCTCGGGCTCAGTTGCCCCAGGGCCCGTGGGATCTTCCCGGACCGGGGATTGAACCCTAACCCTAATTGGCAGGCAGACGCTTAACCACTGGACCACCAGGGAAGTCCAAACATCTGTTTCTTTATGTAAAAGGCAGAAAACAACAAACAGTACACAAATGGCATCGATAGGTATTAAAATTTCAAAGAGGGGTTCGATTAGGGGAAAAAAGGAGTCTAAAAGGGCTCCTGCGGGAAAGTGCAGAAAGAGGGAGAACGTGACTCTAAGCCAACCCCGGGCTGGCCCAGGCCTCCAGCCCAGGCGCCCCGTGCCCTCTGGAGGCGGACAGGAAGGGGCCTCTCCCAGCCTCTGTCTGAGGGCCTCACCCCTCCTCTGTTGCTCTCCGCCCCCACGCCCCCCCGCCAGGTGGGTTTTCCTGCACGAGAAGGCGTACCAGGTGCGGGACACGGCCATCGAGTCCTCGGTGGTGACCAAGGTCAAGGGCTTCGGACGCTATGCCAACCGAGTCATGGACGTGTCTGACTATGTGACACCCCCCCAGGTACATTCCTCTGCCCAGCCCGGGACCCTGTGGGTACCCAGAGGCTGGGTAGCTTGGCGGGGAGGGGCCAAGGCAAGGAGCACCGATGGGATTCCCAGACCAGATGCCGTGGCATCAGTGATCCGGGGGACCCCTCCCCCAGCAGCTGGGAGGTGCTGGGGCCTGGGGCCTGCCTTCCCACTTTGCTAGGCAGCACTGGGTGTCAGGGAGCCGGGTTTCTCCCTGGCTCTGCTACAACCTGTCCTGAAATCGAGGGCAACACCCTGGGGGGAGCAAGAAGGGCTAGAAGGATGGCTGGAAAGAGTCTGGCTTGAACCCCACCTCTGCCTTTTGTTAGCCCCATGACCTTGGCCAGATCTCTGGGTGCAAGCCTCAGTTTCCTCATCTGTACAGTGGGGATAGCAGTTGTACCCACCTCTCAAACTGGCACTGTTGCATTTTCCCTCTCCCTCCTCCTCCCAAGGGCACCTCTGTCTTCGTCATCATCACCAAGATGATCGTCACGGAAAACCAGATGCAAGGCTTCTGCCCAGAGGTGAGGGCAGCGCAGTGTGGTTGGGGGAGGCGTGGGGTTCAGGGTGTATTCAGGGGCCCAGGGTCCAGCCCCTGGAGCTGCGTGGGACCCCCCACCCTCCACTGCCCCCCATCACTGCCCCCCGGGGTGATGGATCCTCCCTGCACCTGTCTACCTGCAGAGCGAGGAGAAGTTCCGCTGTGTGTCAGACAGCCAGTGTGGGCCTGAGCGCTTCCCAGGGGGAGGTGAGTGCGGCCCCCTCCCCATCCCCTCCCAACCCCACAGCGTCAGCCACGTCCCCGCCTGGGGAGACGGTGGGAATCAGGGGTCCTGGGTGGCGCTACCCACTCTGACAGAAGCCCGCCGCATGCCACCCCAGTGGGGGCTGCCCCAGAGCTGCCAGTCCAGGGGTGGGGAGCACACAGGTGTCCCAGGTGGCCAGGGCCATCAGGGACGCTCAGTGGGACGTGGGGGCTTGGGGGAGAGAGATTGGTTCCTGGCGTGCGCGTGCTAAGTCGCTTCAGTCGTGTCCGGCTCTTTGCAATCCCATGGACTGTAGCCCACCAGGCTCCTCTGTCCATGGGGATTCTCTAGGCAGGAATACTTGGGTAGGCTGCCATGCCCTCCTCCAGGGGATCTTCCCCACCCAGGGATCAAACCCAGGTCTCCTGCGGCTCCTGCATTGCAGGCAGATGCTTTACCGCTCAGGCACCAGGGGAGCCCCTGGTTCCTGGCGGGTGGCCCCGAGTGGCTTCCTAGAGGCAGGGACATTTGAGATGGGTCCTGAAGAACGGGTAGGATTTGGCAGATGAGGCTTCGAGAAGGGCATTCTAGGCAAGAGGAGCAGAGGCAGCCAAGGCTCGGAGGCAGGAAAGAGCCCGCAGTGAAGGGGTCTCCACGGTGAAGGGGCTTGGGACACGGGAGGAATAGGTCGTCCCCTCCGATCGGCAGGTCCCCGGCTGGGGAGGCCAGGAGGAAGGAGTCTGAGGAGCACGGGGCCCCCGGTCCACCTCCCTGACCCGGCCTTTCCCTCCGCCTGCGGGGTCCCTGTGTGTGTTGGGGGGCGTCCCGGATGGGGAGAGAGGGACGGGGTGAAGAGCTGGGCGTGCACCCAGCGATCGCGGCTCCACCCTCGCAGGGATCCTCACCGGCCGCTGCGTCAACTACAGCTCGGCCCTGCGGACCTGCGAGATCCAGGGCTGGTGCCCGGCGGAGGTGGACACGGTGGAGACGTAAGCACCCGGGCACGCGCCGCGCCTCTGGGCGCCCAGGTCCTGTCCACTCCCGGGGCGGGGGCGGGGCCGGGGCCGGGGCCCTCGGGAGCGTCTCCCCCAGACCCCGAGACGCCCCGCCCACGTGGCCGTCAGGATGTGCTCCCAGGAAGGTAGGTGGGCCCTCCTCCCGCTTCCGCCTCCTTCCTCCCAAGCTCAGGCCTCCTGCTCTCGCCCACAGGCCTGTCATGATGGAAGCCGAGAACTTCACTATTTTCATCAAGAACAGCATCCGTTTCCCCCTCTTCAACTTCGAGAAGTGAGTTCTCAGCCCCGTTCAGTTCAGTCGCTCAGTCATGTCCGACTCTCTGCGACCCCATGAACTGCAGCATGCCAGGCCTCTCTGTCCATCACCAACTCCCGGAGCTTATTCAAACTCATGTCCATTGAGTCAGTGATGCCATCCAACCATCTCATCCTCTGTCGTCCCCTTCTCCTCCTGCCGTCAATCTTTCCCAGCATCAGGGTCTTTTCAAATGAGTCAGCTCTTTGCATCAGGGGGCCAAAGGATTAAGTCCTAGCTCCTTCCTGAAGCCAAGAAGCATCGCAACCACCCCTCCCCCTGGGAGGGGGACACCCCTTCTTCCCCGACTCCCCAGGGGGAGACCTCCCCAGGGTGGACTCTGGGACTGGTTTCCCTGCCAGCCTCATGCACTGGGACTGAGGCCCCACACTGGGGCTTTGCTGGGCAGTGGGGGTGGGGGCAGGGACAGTGGACCCTGGGCCTGGAACGGGGGATGCCTCCAAAGAAGGCGAGGTCCTCTGCTCCCCGCCTCAAGCCCACAAGTGCGCGGGGTGTCCCTTTTCCCTTGGGGCAGCCCCTCTCCAGTGGTTCCCCGTTCAGCCTCTCCTGGTGGGTGTCCGCATGCAGAGCACAACAGAGGAGCCGAGGATAAGGCCGCCCACCCCCACAGAGGAGGGCGGCGGTGCAGGCCATGGAAAGGCCAGGGGCAGAGGTGGGGGGTGGGGGGGCGTGAGCATCCAGAGGGCAGGGGCTGGAGGGAAACCCAGGCGTCAACCCTCCTCCACTCCCCAGGGGGAACCTCCTCCCCGACCTGACGGCCGCAGACGTGAAGACCTGCCGCTTCCACCCAGACAGAGCCCCCTTCTGCCCCATCCTGCGGGTGGGCGACGTGGTCAAGTTTGCGGGGCAGGATTTTGCCAAGCTGGCCCAAACGGTGAGGACCAAGCCACTCTTGCCTTGAGTTTGGGGGGGCCCTTTGGCCGGTGGAGGGGGTCCTGGGGGCCGGGGAGGAGCTGCAATGTGGCCATGCCCCGGGTGGGGGCACCCCAGACCTGTGCCCGGCCTGTGCCCGCACCTGCCCGCAGTGCTCCTGCCTGCCTAGCTCCTGCCCACCCTCAGCCCCCTCTCCCCCGCTCCTGTCTTCACGCTCCACATGCAGGCAGAGGACTCCGATCTCCCAGGAGCGCCCACACCACGGGAAGGTGGATCAGTGGTCACTTCCCTGCGTGAGAACTAAGGGACTAAAGATAACCAAAAAACACCAGGGACGTCCCTGGTGGTCCGGCAGTTCAGGGCCCGCCTTGCAAAGCTGGGGCAGCAGGTCAATCCTGCTCTGGGAACTCAGATCCCACCTGCTGTGGGGCAGTTAGGGCCACATGCGCAATACAGGGCAGGCCTCCACAAGAGCCAGCACCACGGGGAGAAAAAAGGATGCGGAAAACAGGAATCAGAGAGGCCCAGGGGCTGTGACCCTCAGCTACAGCGCTTCTTTGCTAAGGGACGCGTGACAAAGCCCTCTTCTCTCCCCCGACCTCTGCCCTCCACCCGCTCCATCAGAGGGCTCAGTCCGCCCCCTTCTCCTTCCAGGGCGGAGTCCTGGGCATTAAGATCGGCTGGGTGTGCGATCTGGACAAGGCCTGGGACCAGTGCATCCCCAGATACTCCTTCACCCGGCTGGACGGCGTTTCGCAGAAGAGCAGTGTCTCCCCGGGCTACAATTTCAGGTAACCGCGCCCCCGTCCCCCGGGGCTTTGCGAGGAGGCGGGCACCCTGACACATCAGGCCGCAGTGCCCCCCAGGAAGAGAAGGCGCCACGTTCCCCTCTTGGGTTTCGGCTCAAAATCAGGGAGGACTTTCCAGCCATTGGCCACTCGGAGACCCCATGCGGTTCTCCAAGCTCGCCGTCAGGGGCAGGGACCCCGCGGAGGGTTCACGCTCCCAGCTGGCAGTTAGGCCCCGAGACCAGGGCCTCCTGGAACATTTGGTTCCTTGGTTCTGAACCCATTCCGAACTCCTCCGGCTCTGAAGCTGTGGGGCGTCCCATTTGTCCCCTGCACCAGAATTTTCTGAGGTTTCTTCCTTCACCAAGCAAGGGTGATAGCTCCTATCGTTTTCTCAAAAGGTGGAAATTTTGTATCTCTGTCCGTAACCAAGAGATTTCATCTGAGTGACAAGTAATGATTACAGTGTTACTGTTAGCTCCTCAGTGACTTTCCAAACAAGAACTCGGTCTTTAAATACCATCTCATTTACATTCCCAATGGCTTTGAGACATAAGGGATCCCTCTCCCCATTTTGAAGAAAGGGAGAGAAAAGAACTTGGGGCGAACCATTGGGAACCAGCTGAAAGCCCTCCTTCCATCCCCATTTCCTTATCTATGAACCTTATTATCTTGAGCTGATCAGATCAATGTGTGGAAAACTTCAGCTCTCTGGGGGCGGGGGGCGGGTTCCCTTAGTTTTTAAGGTCCTAAAATTTCTGGCAGGGTCCTGATTAAGAACACAGTGTTATATACTGTAAACAGCCTAAATTAGGTAAATAGGCAGGAATCAGGGGACAAAATATGATTAAGAATGTATTTCAATTATATATTCAAATTTCCTCTATTATAATGGTATTACCCAACATAATGGCATCCATAAGCGAAAAAATCATTTTCCTTTTTTTAATCTTTGTTTGTAGTTTTAAAAAATAATTATCCACTCCTTTATGGACAGAGGAGGCTGGCAGGCTACAGTCCATGGGATCTCAAACAGTTGGACACAACTTAGAGACTAAACAACAACAAGAAGCTTTACAATTAATAGTTTAAAATGTGTGTGTGTTCTCTGGAAAGAAGCATTTTTTTAAAATTGAAAGTGCCTTTATAATCAACTCTAAACTTAAAAAAAAAAAAAAAAAACCCATAGGAAACAACACATAATTTAAAGTAGGTTAAAAATACTGTTTGGCTCCCTGGCAGAAATTGTCATATTTATTCAGTCAGTACATCACACTGAAATCAATACAAAAGATATTTGTATGGTGGCTTAAAATAGTAACATATTAATAAAAATTCTTGTGATCTAAACTGCAAGTCTTCATCTTCATAACTTCCCTCTGGCCACTGGGAATTCTTCAGCCCTCCAGCTAACTCATCTGGTGGGAGAGCTTGTGAAGAGTAGAGATACGAAGAAGACCCCGACTCGAGGTCTCATACAGCTTTAGAGGAAAGTCTTTCATTCCAAGAAGAACTGGTTTGGAGTTCTCATCTTCTGTTGGTCGTGGTGGGCTCACCCACACACGCACTGCATCCCTCCCCTCTGTCACCCTAGGCACAGCAGGACATGAGTTAGACCTCGTCCTAAATAAGTGAAGTGAAAGCCGCTCAGTCGTGTCCAACTCTTTGTGACCCCATGGACTGTACAGTCCACAGAATTCTCCAGGCCAGAATACTGGAGTGGGCAGCCTTTCCCTTCTCCAGGGGATCTTCCCAACCCAGGGATTAAGCCGGGTCTCCCACATTGCAGATGGATTCTTTACCAGCTGAGCCCCCAGGGAAGACCAGTCATAAATAAGCCTGGGTTAAATGTGGAGAGACAGGTCAGAGGGTCTTTAAGGACCCTGCGAGCATAATCCCTGGGGGCCCCAGATAGCTGACCCTCCCACCAAAGATCTCCAGGCTAGAGTGTTGTTTTTGTTTAGTTGCTCAGTTGCTCTTTGCAACCCCATGGACTGCAGCACTCCAGGCTTCCACACCAGTCCTTCACCATCTCCTGGAGCTTGCTCAAACTCATGTCCATTGAGTCGATGATGCCATCCAACCATCTCATCCTCTGTCGCCCCCTTCTCCTCCTGCCTTCAATCTTTCCCAGCGTCAGGGTCTTTTCCAATGAGTCAGTTCTTCACATCAGGTGGCCAAATATTGGAGTTTCAGCTTCAGCACAGCCCTTCCAATGAATATTTAAGACTGATTTCCTTTAGGATGGACTGGTTGGATCTCCTTGCAGTCCAAGGGACTCTCAAAGAGTCTTCTCCAACAGCGCAGTTTGAAAGTATCAATTCTTCATTGCTCAGCCTTCTTTATGGTCCAACTCTCACATCCGTATATGACTACTGGGAAAACCATAGCTTTGATGATATGGACCTTTGTCAGCCAATTAACATCTCTGCCTTTTAACACACTGTCTAGGTTTGTCATAGCTTTTCTACCAATGAGTAGGCGTCTTTTAATGTCACAGTTGCAGTCACCATCCGCGGTGATTTTGGCTTCAGTGTGAAGAGGCAAACGTGCTCTATTTGACCCTTATGGTTTAAGAGTTTCTAGAGAGCCCAAGGAGTAAGGGCGCAGGGGGCGTCTTTGTGGCCCTGGCTCTGCCTCCTCAGAGCACCCCCCAACCTCACTCCCCACCCCGGGGAGCCAGCCACTGCCCTCGTGTTGCCGCAAACTGCAGGCACCACACGGACGCCCAATGCTGAGCTAAGATCACCTGTCAGGGAGGCTCCTGGCCACCGATCCAAAACCTTGGAGAAGAGAACAAGGGTTACGGCCGGGCTCATTCAGTGGATCCTGTATGCCCGCACCATAGAGTCTCACGAGGCTCCTTGCCAGTGTGTGAAGTGTCCCATGTGTATTTGCTCAAAGCTCCTCACCCCCTGCCTAGGAGGAGCTTCCCTCCCCCCACTTCACAGATGAGAAAGCAGAGGCTTGCGAGTGAAATACTTCTCTCGAGGTCACAGAGCCCATAAGCGTGGGTGCCTGGATGCAAACCTGTTTTCTTGGCTGCTTTCCAACCCAACCAGGGAGGTTAGAGACATTCACCTTTAGCACAGTCAGTGTAGTTGGTACGTTCATCCCCACTTTAAAGACAAAAAAATCTGAGGTCCAGGGAGGCTGAAAGACTAGTTGCTGCTGCTGGAGGCACCATTCCTAGCCCAGCCTTTTGTCTCCCAAACAAATTCATCTGCTTCTTCCTCTCCAACAGAGGCTAGATTTTTTTCCCCTCCAACGTCCTGCTGTTGCCATTTGCTCTGGAGGTAATGGAATCATTCAGCCAAGATTCAGCCTTCTTTTAATCTGCAAACTCAGACGTTCAGAGGCAGCTAGAGACTCGCGTTTCCATCCTTAATTACTTCTGCAGCTCCTTTCCAAATGCCAGCCCCCACCCCAAGGATCTTGAGGATCTTTGCCTGCAGAAGTCAGAGACTTAGAGAATTTATAGCTGTTGAAGGCACCTCGACTAACGTGACCATTTAACAGATAAGGAAGTAGACCCTCCAAAGGGGGAGGTGATGGGCCCAGGTCACAGGTGCATGTTAGAGGAGCCTTAGAGGCCATTTGCTCCCAGTTCCTATGGCAGTCTCTGCGAAGCAGCCCCAGACGAGGTCTGTCTGTCACTGACGGCCCCAGTCATTGGAAAGGTGACCTCATATTGAGCTACAACGCGTCTCCCTTCCACTCCCACCCAAAGCACCTGGTGCCATCCATCTAAATTAATCTTTCTTTGTGTGATCTCCTGAAGGTTCCCATCTGTCCCTACCTGAAATTGAGTGGAAAGATTTTATTTTTACTCTTAGGTCTCTTCTACATGGTGTAAGGTTTCAAAGGCCATTTTAACTTAGTGTTTTCATGAGGCTTCTCTCCAGGCACCTTGAGAAGGTGCAGTTGCTGGGTTCATCCACATCAGTCCCAGACAGAGCGAAGCATTTCTAAAAATAGGAACCGGCATGACTCCCCTGGAGGTCCAGAGGTTAAGACTCCACGCTGCCGATGCAGCGGGCATGGGTTTGATCCCTGGCTGGGGAACTAAGAGCCCACAGACCATGCAGCATGGCCAAAGAAATTTTTTTAATTATTAATTTAAAAATTTAAGAAATAAGAGCTGGCGAGAGTCACCAGTTCCAGGGTGCACACGGTGAGAGCCACCCCCGCAGAAGGGCTTCTGCGTGCCGGGTGCCCCCACGGCTCAGCGGGGCAGGATTCTAACCAGAGACCTGCCTGCATTCCCCAAAGGGCGGGGGCAGGCAGTGTTGTGGGGCACCGAGTGTCCCTCTGCCCGTGAACGGGCATGTGCATGCGTTTGGGGATGAGTGCATATGAGTGAGCGTGTGCGTCGGTTGTGTGAGTTGGTGAGGCTGAGTGAGTGTGTCAGGGAACACGTGTGAGTCTGAGTGAGTGGCTGGGCAGAGACAGTACAAAGACGGATTGAAAATACTGTATCAGTCAGGGTCCCAGCGGGAAGCAGATGGCACCTGCCGACTGGGTAACCGGAGGAGGGTTGAATAAAGGGCCTGTTTCAGAGCGGAGAGGAAAGCCTCAAAGGACCATGCAGCGTCCACAAAGGGGGCAGTAATGGGACGTTGGTGACGGTCCAGGTCTGAAGGGACGAGGGCAGGAAGCAGTTCCCAGTCCCGAGACACAGAGCCGCAAGCAAGAGAAGCAAAGGCCGGGGCAGCCCAGAGCAGGGTCAGACAGGGAGGAGCAGAGTCAGGCAGGGAGGAGCGGGTTCAGGCAGGGAGGAGCAGGATCAGGTATGGAGGAGCAGGGTCAGCTATGGAGGAGCAGGGTCAGGCAGGGAGGAGCAGGGTCAGGCAGGGAGGAGCAGGGTCAGGCAGGGAGGAGCAGGGTCAGGTATGGAGGAGCGGGATCAGGCATGGAGGAGCAGGGTCAGGCAGGGAGGAGCAGGGTCAGGCATGGAGGAGCGGGGTCAGGCATGGAGGAGCGGGGTCAGGCAGGGAGGAGCGGGGTCAGGTATGGAGGAGCAGGGTCAGGCAGGGAGGAGCGGGGTCAGGCAGGGAGGAGCGGGGTCAGGTATGGAGGAGCGGGGGTCAGGCAGGGAGGAGCGGGGTCAGGCAGGGAGGAGCAGGGTCAGGCATGGAGGAGCGGGGTCAGGCAGGGAGGAGCGGGGTCAGGCATGGAGGAGCGGGGTCAGGCAGGGAGGAGCGGGGTCAGGCATGGAGGAGCGGGGTCAGGCAGGGAGGAGCGGGGTCAGCTATGGAGGAGCGGGGTCAGGCAAGGAGGAGCGGGGTCAGGCAGGGAGGAGCGGGGTCAGGCAGGGAGGAGCGGGGTCAGGTATGGAGGAGCGGGGTCAGGCAAGGAGGAGCGGGGTCAGGCAGGGAGGAGCGGGGTCAGGTATGGAGGAGCGGGGTCAGGCAGGGAGGAGCGGGATCAGGTATGGAGGAGCGGGGTCAGGCAGGGAGGAGCGGGGTCAGGTATGGAGGAGCGGGGTCAGGCAGGGAGGAGCGGGATCAGGTATGGAGGAGCGGGGTCAGGCATGGAGGAGCGGGGTCAGGCAGGGAGGAGCAGGGTCAGGTATGGAGGAGCAGGATCAGGTATGGAGGAGCGGGTTCAGGCAGGGAGGAGCAGGGTCAGGTATGGAGGAGCGGGGTCAGGCAGGGAGGAGCGGGGTCAGCTATGGAGGAGCGGGGTCAGGCAGGGAGGAGCGGGGTCAGGCAAGGAGGAGCGGGGTCAGGCAGGGAGGAGCGGGGTCAGGTATGGAGGAGCGGGGTCAGGCAGGGAGGAGCGGGATCAGGTATGGAGGAGCAGGGTCAGGTATGGAGGAGCGGGGTCAGGCAGGGAGGAGCGGGGTCAGCTATGGAGGAGCGGGGTCAGGCAGGGAGGAGCGGGGTCAGGCAAGGAGGAGCGGGGTCAGGCAGGGAGGAGCGGGGTCAGGTATGGAGGAGCGGGGTCAGGCAGGGAGGAGCGGGATCAGGTATGGAGGAGCGGGGTCAGGCAGGGAGGAGCGGGGTCAGCTATGGAGGAGCGGGGTCAGGCAGGGAGGAGCGGGGTCAGGCAAGGAGGAGCGGGGTCAGGCAGGGAGGAGCGGGGTCAGGTATGGAGGAGCGGGGTCAGGCAGGGAGGAGCGGGATCAGGTATGGAGGAGCGGGGTCAGGCAGGGAGGAGCGGGGTCAGGTATGGAGGAGCGGGGTCAGGCAGGGAGGAGCGGGATCAGGTATGGAGGAGCGGGGTCAGGCATGGAGGAGCGGGGTCAGGCAGGGAGGAGCGGGGTCAGGCAGGGAGGAGCAGGATCAGGTATGGAGGAGCAGGGTCAGGTATGGAGGAGCAGGGTCAGGTATGGAGGAGCGGGGTCAGGTATGGAGGAGCGGGGTCAGGCAGGGAGGAGCGGGGTCAGGTATGGAGGAGCGGGGTCAGGCAGGGAGGAGCGGGGTCAGGTATGGAGGAGCGGGGTCAGGCAGGGAGGAGCGGGGTCAGGCAGGGAGGAGCAGGGTCAGGTATGGAGGAGCGGGGTCAGGCAGGGAGGAGCGGGGTCAGGCAGGGAGGAGCAGGATCAGGTATGGAGGAGCGGGGGTCAGGCAGGGAGGAGCAGGGTCAGGCAGGGAGGAGCGGGGTCAGGCAGGGAGGAGCAGGATCAGGTATGGAGGAGCAGGGTCAGGTATGGAGGAGCGGGGTCAGGCAGGGAGGAGCGGGGTCAGGTATGGAGGAGCGGGGTCAGGCAGGGAGGAGCGGGGTCAGGTATGGAGGAGCGGGGTCAGGCAGGGAGGAGCGGGGTCAGGTATGGAGGAGCGGGGTCAGGCAGGGAGGAGCGGGGTCAGGCAGGGAGGAGCGGGGTCAGGTATGGAGGAGCAGGATCAGGTATGGAGGAGCGGGTTCAGGCAGGGAGGAGCAGTGTCAGTAGAGACACCCAGCACAAGCCTGACAGCTTTCCTCTGTGAGGTCACAGCCCTGCCCTACCTCCTGGAGGCCTCTGCGCCTTCCACGCCCCTCGGAAAGCCTTGATTGCCCAACAAAAATGCATGTATTCACACGTGTGAGCAATTTGGCAGGTGATTTCGTTTTGTACAGGATCCTCAATTTCTACGAATAAGGCGAAGCCCACGCTCTGGATAGTAAATCCAAGCCAGAGTAATGACCGGGAAGCACTCTTCCCTCCCCCAGTCCTACTCCTTTTACGGGAAGTTAACCTCTTGGGCAGTTTGACCATCTTTTTTTTTTTTTTTTTCTTTCTCTGCATTTATATTCATGCAGCATAGAATTCCAGGGCTTTGAAGACCTTGAAAAACTTATCCCTGGACCTCAGATTGGGAGCCCCTAGAGTTAAGTTGGAAGAGCCCTCTCAGACCTCTTTTTGATAGGATTTATAGCTCATCATCTGCCCCTCACCCCCAAGGAAGGCTCAGAAAGACTTTGAGACTTGCCCGAGGTAACACGGCCCATGAAGAGGAACCCAGGGACCTGATCTGTGGCCACTAAGCAGCTGTCAGGGATATAGCCCCCCACCCCAAACCTGATTGCTGGAATGACAGAATCAGAACCGTGCATTTAGCATCATTGGATTTCTTGTTCCTCCCCTGAGAGCTCCCAAGACAGCTTTGCTATACTAAAAGGCAACGCGGTTTTGGATTTCCTCTCTCGGAGTCTGGGACAGAAAACACTCGTTCAGCTGCGAGATGTTCCTCAGGCCGTAGGTGTTTCTAGCGATCGTTTGGTGTTGGAAACGTCCCCACCGCAGCTTTCATGAAACTCTGAAATCTGGCGCGTGTTCCACTTCCATGTTGCAGAGAGTCGGCGCGCTCTCAGGCCG
This sequence comes from Dama dama, assembly GCF_033118175.1. Classification (NCBI taxonomy): domain Eukaryota; kingdom Metazoa; phylum Chordata; class Mammalia; order Artiodactyla; family Cervidae; genus Dama; species Dama dama. The sequence continues at coordinate 81,160,561 of NC_083681.1, forward strand.
ATTGACAGAGACAGAATCGAACGGCACCCTTGGCTTTGATCGCACTTTCTGCAATCTGGATTTTTCTCCTTCCAAAAGCCATAGAAAGTGTGATAAAATCAGTCATTTCCATCAGTTCTGCAGAAACACGTGCAGGTCCTCTCGGCTTGGGTGTACGGGTTGGAATTCTCTCTCCTCCGATTTCATCGCTGCTTCCTTTGGCTCAGGGTGAGAGGCGAGGCAATGAGAGCGATCCTGAATTCATTCAGCCCTTTGTCACCCCCGTGTCTAGCCACAGGACGGGTAGAGGATGCTGGCTGACACTCCTGGGCACTTAGGAGCCTGACCTTGGCGAGTGGTCTTTGTGGGTTACCCATCGCCTCTGAAGAGGGCGGATTTTATAACTGGAAATCTGAGGCTCAGAGGTTGCATCTCTCTGCCCCTAGACTACACAGCAGTTAGTGCTGGAGTTGGAATTCGAACCCTGGCGGGCTGACCCCCGAGCTTGTGTTCGCAGCCCCAAGCATGCTGGCAGGACTGGTATGGTCACCCCCATTTTACAGATGAGGAAACTGAGGCCAAAAAAAAGAGAGATCACTCCCAGGATCAAACAGCTAGTAACTTAGCTCTCTGGTATATCTTCCAGCTTTGTGTCCATTGATCTTTCCCTGCCTTGTTAAAGATAAATTATTAGTAGTATGTTTTTTAAAAAAAGATCCAACACACCATATTTTAAATGTCTGCCTTTGCGGTCGGTTAGGTTCCTAGAACGTGAGTCAGTCAATGTAACCTGGGACCCTTCTTGCAGGGGAGGAGTCCCTGCCTGCTGGATGTTGCCTCAGCCCCATGCAAGGAGTTTGCCAGGAGATATTTTCCCGTCAGTGTGAAAAATCAACTGTAAAAGTATATTTCGGCTGGCAAAATTACTTCCCACCAGGCAGAAGCTTTGCTGAGAACGCCACCTCCCTCCCTCAGACACCCAAATTCCAGGCCCAGGTTTTCCCTCGCAGGTTCAACCCGGATCCCGCACGTTCGTTGCTGTTTTCCTGCTGTTGTAACAGTTATGTGTCCCTGCTTTCGGAAGGAGTTTCCACCACTCCCTGGGAGAGGGATCATTTCTAAACAGATGTCTGAGAGCTTCCAAGGGATTTGTACGTGGTGATAAAAAACCCTTCTCCATTCAGTTCAGTGACTGCCGGGACTGCAAATATCAGCTCAGCGTGTGAAAGCGCCATTCAGGGTTGAAGGGAAGGGAAGTGAATGAAAGTTGCTCAGTCGTGTCCGACTCTTTGCGACCCCGTGGCCTATACAGTTCAGAATACTGGAGTGAGGAGCCTTTCCCTTCTCCAGGGGATCTTCCCTACCCAGGGATTGAACCCAGGTCTCCCGCATTGCAGGCGGATTCTTTACCCGCTGAGACACGGTGGAAGCCACTCAGGGCTGGAGCTGTCAAAAGGTGAGCTGGGCAGCTCCCGCCCGTGGCGCCTGCCCCTCACTGGAAGTGTTCAGGCAGCGGCAGGAGACCTGTCCAGGCTAAAGTGTGGAGGCTTTGGGGCTTTCTTTTAACCTCCAGTTACAACACGTGCTGTGTTTGCTTCGTGGCTGACCGGGAGAGAGCAGGACCAGTTCCTAGGATCAGGGAATTGTTTTTTTTTTTTAACTTTTAACTTTACAGTGTTAGGTTGGTTTCTGCCAAACATCAGCATGAATCAGCCACAGGTATACACATGTCCCCTCCCTCTTGAAGCCCCCTCCCGGCCCCCTCCCCATCCAGCCCCTCCAGGGTGTCACAGAGCCCTGGGCTGAGATAACTTTATCTGCTGCGGTGAGTGGGCTGCTCACTGCAGCGGTCTCATGGGCTCCAGGGCAGGTGGGCTCAGAGGTTGTGGAGCATGGGCTTACTGCCCCGAGGCCTGTGTGATCCTCCCAGGCCAGGGGTCAAATCCACGTCCCCTGTTTGGGCAGGATGACTCCCAACCATGGGACCCCCAGGGAAGACCCAAGCAAGGAATCTTTAATCTAGTAGAGATGATAAACCTGCACTCAAATAACAAGAATGTTCTCACACACACACAAATCTGGCGCTGCGGCAAGCCAAGAATAATAAAGACGAGGTAGAGGGGAAGCAGAAGAGAGGTCCAGGCAGTGGTTCAGGCTTTGCCGCAAAAACTCAGTGTGATTTCTTGGCAAGCCCTCCTTCCCTCTGTGGGCCTCAGTTTCCCCCTCTGTAAAATGGGCTGGCTACAGGTGAGCATCTCTAAGCCTGATCCAGTGCATGTGGGCGTCTGGGGAAAGGCTTTGGAGACTCTGGCTGCTGAAGCATGCACTCTTTATTTACAGACCTGTGATGTGTACCCCCCCCCCCCCCCGCCCCGAGAATGAAGCTTCCACACTGCCCTGCAGCAGCACCTCTGACAAGTGATTTATTATGGTAATTGAGACTTGTAACTTACTCATTCTTTGTTGCTGCCGGAGGCAGGAGGAAGCACGATGCATGCGCACGCGTGCACACATGCGCGCGCGCGCACACACACACACACACACACACACACACATGCAAGCTTCTAAGTATTGGCAGGCCTCAGAAGTGTCTGATTCAGTCCTGTGCTGAGGGCATCCTATCTGGCCTCAGAACAGGTGTCTCTGCGAGGGGCCTAGCGGGAAAGCCGGCTCGGCTGGGGTTTGTGAAGAAGCACACACAGGGCTCCCACTCCCGGCCCCCCAGCCAGGGCAGAGGATGGAGCCGGGGTCCCCGGCAGGGGCCGCATCCACAGAGTGACCCAGCTCCAGGTAGGCCCACAGTGAAGCCGGGCAGCAGCTGGTGGAATCAATACCCCACCTTCTGCTTCCTGCCCGCTGGTCCCCAGCCGGTGCCTCCCACCCACCAGCCCCCCACTGGAGACCAGGGATGAATCGGGGGCAGGAAGGCAGCCTGTGGAGGCCGGAGACCAGAGGCTGGGTGCTGGGGGCCTTCCCTGGGGTCCAGTGATTAAGACCCCGAGCTCCCAGTGCAGCGGGCATGGGTTCAATCCCCGGTCAGGGAACTAAGATCCCTCCTGCCTCATGGAGCAGTCATAACAGAACAGAGAGAGGCTGGGTGTTAGGACAGGTGACCCTTCAAACAGCTGGGCTCCGGGGGCCCCCTGTACCCCGAGGGCCAGCCCTGCCAGTCGGCGCCCCCTCCCAGGCTTCCCCCCGCTTCCCAGCTCAGCACGGGCAGGTGTCTGGGGTCTCCTCTCTCCCTGACAGTTCTGGCATCATTGCATCAGAGCCGCACTGCGCTTTCCTCCACGGCCGCTGTGTTTTCACAGGCAGCAGCTGAACGAGCTGCCGGCCTGCTCCGAGACTGCAGCCAATGCTCCCTTCAAAGCCTCTTCTCGCAGGGAAGCGGCAGGGGGTGGGCAGGGAGCTGTGGATTCCAGAGGCACCATTTGGATCCCAGCTGTGCCCCCTTGCTGTATTTCCATGGCGCATCTGGGGAAACCGAGCCCGAAGCCCTGAGCCCCAGGTTTTGTAGCTCCTCCGAGTGGCAAAGCCAGAGTCCCAGTCCAGGACGGTCTCATTCCAGGGCCCCTAAGCCACCAGCTGCCACTGTGGAGCTGCTGTTGTGAGAAGCCTCGATGAAATGACGGGTGTGGAAGCCGCTGGCCTAGAGCTCAGCGGGAGAAAGTGCTCCACGTACATTATTTCCCTGCACTGTTCCCACCAGCAGCATCTACTTCCCCACCCAGCCAGCTGTCAGATCTCAATGTTTCTGCTGGGGAGAGAGAGACAGCCTTTTTTCCTGCCTTGTCCTAGCTCCACCTGACGAATGGGGAGAAACGCAGATGCCCCAGTCGGTAGGAGGAAACTCGGAGGCCAGCCTTGCGAAGCTCCACTGTGAGATGTCAGGAGTCTGAGAAATCCATTTACCCTCCAAGAAGCATTTACCGGACTCCTTGCTGGACTGGGCAGGCCCTCGCACAAAAAGAGACGGGGAGATCCGGCTTGTAGTTAATGGTCCCCAGTTGTTGTTCTAGAAACTATTTCTGTGTGATCTGGCCATGGTGGGTCTTTGCTGCGGCATGCAGGATCGTCGCTGCAGCCCACGGGGTCCCTAGTTGTGACGTGCGGGCCCAGGAGCTGCAGTGTGGCTTAGCTGCTCTGACCAGAGATCAGACCCGCGTCCCCTGCATTGCAAAGCGGCTTCTTGCCCACTGGACCACCAGGCAGGTCCCGAGAGTCCTAATTATTCGCTACAGTCTGGGGTGGCAGGTACTGGAGCAGAGGCCTGGGTCCCAGCAGAGACAGGAAGGGTAGCCCGAAGGGGTGTTACAGCCTCAGCGCTGCAGTCCTAAGCCCGCGTGCCTGTGTGCTAAGTTGCTTCCGTCATGTCAGACTCTGCAACCGCAGGGACTGTAGCCCACCAGGCTTCTCTGTCCCTGGAGTTCTCCAGGCAAGAATCCTGGAGTGGGTTGCCATGTCTTCCTCCGGGGGATCGTCCTGACCCAGGGATCAAACCTGCATCTCTTGTGTCTCCTGCATTGGCAGGCAGGTTCTTTACCACCAGCGCCACCTGGGAAGCCAGCACGCTGGGAAAAAAAAAAAAAAAAACAGCAGTGATTTGCAGTGCGTGCCGATTTCCGTGGTGTAAACACTCCACCCTGGTCAATTTTGAGCCAAAGCACGCAGCCCCTGACCTTGGCAGTGGGAAGAGAGACACAGGCGAGCTCCCAGGGTGAGGTGCGCCAGCCAGGCCGCTCCCGCTCTCTGCTCCACCCGCCAGCTCTCTGAGCTTTTCAGGACGCAGCATCCTTGCCCTCAAGAGGGCCTGCAGACCCCTCAGCCGGGCAAGCTGCCCCAGCTCTGGCTGTTCTTACCTCTCAGGTCTCCGCGCTTCAGGTCTCAGCGTTCAGGCCGCTTTCACACGAAGCCTTCCTTGACCCGCCAGCCTCCGTGCCCTGTGCTCTTGCATGCAGTTTTACCGGAGGATGGGTCTGCGTGGCTCGTTCCTATTTCTCTTCCTCACCTGAGAGCAGAGTTTGCCGGTGGATCGGCGGTGCCCAGCACCACGCCTGGCGTGGAGCAGGGTGCTCTGAAGAGCTGTGGGGAGCAGAAGTGAGAGGCCGTGGAGATGGGCCCTGCGGGATGACTAGGAGTCTGCGCGGTGGGGAAAGGGAGGAGAAGGGGCATCAGGGGCAGAGGCACAGAAGTCAGCATCCACGGAACGTGTCCGGGGGGTCCAGAAGGCAGGCAGCATGGTGTGCAGGCCATGAGGGGCCTCTGCCGGTGAGGCTGGGACTGCCGACCTGAGGCTTGGCATTCCAGGCCGAGGAGTTGAATGCAGACACCATCCTCACTGACCCCATTTCCTAGCCGAGAAGACCAGAGCCAGAGAGGCAGGAATCAGAGGATTTGGGAAAAATCAGGGCTCAGCCACGGGGTGGGGCTTCCTGAGTGGTGCTAGTGGTAAAGAATCCACCTACTAAGGCGGGAGACATGAGAGACGCAGGTTCAACCCCTGGGTCGGGAAGATCCCCTGGAGGAGGGCATGGCCACCCACTCCAGTATCCCTGCCTAGAGAATCCCATGGACAGAGGAGCCTGGCGGGCTGCAGTCTGTGGGGTCACAGAGATGACTGAGTGACATGGCCCGCATGCAGGGACAGGGTAGCTCAGCCCTTCTGTTCACTTTTCCGCTTATTCATTTATCTGTTGGCCGCATCACACAGCTTGTGGGGTCTTAGTTACCAACCAGGGATCAAACCCCAGGCCCGTGGCGATGAAAGCACCAGGTCTGAACCACTGGACCACGGGGAATCCCATGCCCTTCTCCTTCCTCGGTGAGGTGGCTGGGGTCCTTCTTTGGACACTTCATGGCTCGCCTATGCTCTTTTTAAATGTTTATTTTATTTGTCATTTACTCATTCAGCCGCTCCGGGTCTGAGCTGTGGCGCATGGGATCTTTAGGTGCGGCATGTGAGTTCTTCGTTTCGGCATGCAGGACCTAGTTCTCCCTGACCAGGGATTGAATCCGGGCCCCCTGCATTGGTGGCATGAAATCTTAGCCGCTGGAGCACCAGTGATGTCCCCTAGCTTCTATTATTTCACTTTGCCTCGTTCTTAGGATGAGGAAGGAAACGGACATGTCTTGAGCACTTACGATGTATATCAGGGCACCATCCCATCCCCGTCCTTCCTGTAGCCTTTTTATTCTCACTTCTCGACCAAAGCAAAAAGCTCAGAGAGGTTGAGTGACTTGCCCAGGGTCAAAAAGCAGGTTAACAACAGCTGTGGAACCACACGTCAATCTCCTAGACTTCCTAAGGAGGTTTGCTCCTCGCAATGTGGTGTCCTTGGAATTTGCCCTCTCTCTAATCTTGAGTGACTCCCCAGTTTTAGCTCATTCTTTGTTCTTCCACAAACACTTCTTCCCTCTGAGCCTCAGTCTTCTGAGCTGTGACATGATGGTGGTGGTTTAGTCGCTGAATCGTGACCAACTTGCAACCCCATGGACTGTAGCCTGCCAGGCTTCTCTGTCCATGGGATTCTCCAGGCAAGAGTACTGGAATGTGTTGCCGTTCCCTTCTCCAGGGGATCTTCCCAACCCAGGAATCAAACCCAGGTCCCCTGCACTGCAGGCAGAGTCTTTCCCAGTGACCGAGCTGTGAGGGAAGAGTTTGTAGTAGTCAGGGTAAGTACTGCTAGCTGCTGTAACAAATAGCCCGTGCAGCTCAGCGGCTCAGCGGAGGCTTACGCCTTGCCCGAGGCACCGTGCCCTGCGGGTCAGGATGGGAGGAGAGCTGTGTGCAGTCCTCTGGGGGTCCCGCCACCCTGGGGTCAGCCTCCTCTGGGGTCTGAGTTCTCCCCTGGCTCCTGGGCACCCTGCCACGAGGGTGGCACACAGCCCTCACACGCCCGAGCCCAGCGGTAAGAGACCTCATCTCTGTTCACAGTCTGTTGACAAGAACTGGTCCCGGGGGCCCGGATAAGGGCGAGGCGGCTGGGAAACCCGGTCCAGCCGGGTGCCAAGACGGAAGATAACCCCAACCCTGGTGTGCCCGGAGCCTGTCTCTGCCACAGGGTGGGGCCAGATGCTGTGATTCCCCCCACCCAGCCATACCGAGTGCAGAAGTCAGGACGCCTGGGTCGCTCCCGTGTCTGCCGCCGGGGCCTCCCCCTCACCCCCCAGATGAAAGCCGTTCCTCCTCCCACCCTCGCGGGAGGAGAATCGTCCCTGCCAAGCCTCCTCTGAGGGCGTGTGGGCGGCAAGATAATGATCTGAGCGTGCTCACTGCCTCTTGGAAGGCAGGTGCTGGAGGGAAACCAAGTCCGCTTTGGTTCTTCTCTCTGTTCCCTTCACATTCCTTCCCAAGATAAATTTAGCCAGCCGTGCTCCGAGCGGCGGTACCCAGGATACCGACTTTTTGTTCTCCGAGCCCACGTCCAAGCGTTTCCCACGGCTGCGGCCATGAGCCGGGGACGCAGTCCTCAGGAGCGCGGTCCCGGTCTCGGCCCTGTGCCTCTGTGACCCCCGCCTGCCCCGACCCCAGCCCTCGCTGCCGCATGTTTCAGACAAGGGCCCTGAATGCTCCAGTGACCTGAGACAGAACGCAGAACACAGAAGGGCTTTCAGATCCAGCGCGAGGGCTGCTGTGTCCTTCCCAAAGAAAGAAAGGAAAGAACCAAAGAGTAATTACGGCCACTTAGCGCCCAGAGGCAGAATAGCTCTGGTGGAGAGCACAGACTGAGGAGTTGCAAGTGTGCATCGGAATTCCAGTTCAGGCAACGACCTTGTCAACTGTCTCCCCATCTGCAAAATGGGCCAACACTGCCTTCTTCTTGAGATTTCCTGAGAAGCTCAAGAGACGTGCGTGTTTTCTGCTGCTCTGTAAATGCGGATGCGGAGATGGAGATGCTTCATACGTGGCCTCAGGCCAGCCTGAGAAAGCCGCAGCGAGGACTTTCTGGAGCCTTCTGCCCACACCAGACACTTCTTCTGCAAACTTCCTGAGCTCTCCCATGAGGCCTGCTGGCAGAATTAGGTTCTGGGGCCTCCTCATCTTTACAGGAACGATTTCCTTTCTGGTGTTCGTCCTGCTCTCTTACAGCTGGTCTGGCTCAAGCTTGGTGCTTTTTGCCTTGGTCTGTGAAGCTCTGTGCTGCCTCCACCCAGACCATACTGGCCCTAATCTTCTTTTACATACTTTTTTATCTGACTGCACCAGGTCTTATTGGCGGCATGCAGGATATAGTTCTGCATCCAAGGATCGAGCCCAGGCTCCCTGCACTGGGAGCACGGTCTCATAGCCTCAGGACCACCGGGGAGGTTCTGATACTCACCAAACTTTTGAGGATGAGGTAGCTGCTGCCGTATTTCCTTGTCCTCCAAGTCTTTTTTTTTTTTTTTTCCTTTTCGGCCACACTGCACGCTTTGCAGGATCTTAGTTCCCCGACCAGGGATCGAACCTGGGTCCCAGCAGTGAAAGCACCGAGCCCTAACCACTGGCCAGCCAGGGAACTCCCCCACCAAGGCTTTGCCCTTGGGGTTAAGTGGCTGCCCTTCTTGCAGCCTCCTTCGCAGGCCTGGGTTCATTCTACCACTGTCAGGAAGACCCTTCTGTCTTCCCAGCCTCCAGCTGCAGAGCCCCCGCAGGAAACACATGCCCGGGCCAGCCTCCCCAGAGGCCGTTTTCTCCCTGAATCCTTTCAGCCTGTCTGAGGCCTCCAACAGCAAACAGGTGCTTCCCTCAGGCACAGGCAGGAATAGAAGGTGGACCCCCTCTCCCCACGCTCCCCCCGACCCAGACAAAGCTCTCCAGGCCCGAGCTTCCTGCCTGTGAAGTGGGGGAGGGGAGGGCCGGAGTCCCGGGAGGGAACAGTTAGGGGTCTCAAAAGGGGCGACTGCATAGATGCACTCTTCGCAGAGCTGGGCAGGCCGCCCTGCAGACTCTGGGCCTCAGGCGGGAGGCCAGCCCGGCTGTAGGCCCCGCAGAGGAGCCGGGAGACAAAAAGCACCCTGCCTGCCTTCCCTTCACCCTCTGGCCACCCACGGGCACCTCCCACTGGCAGGAACACCCCGACCCAGAGGGCAGGGGCCTGGGCGGGAGTGGCCTCTGCAGAGAAGGGCAGAGAGGACGTCCGACTCGGCGGTCAGGAGCACGCCCACCTCAGAGGGTGGGCTCGGGGGTCACCCCCTCACTGACTGCGGAGGAGGTCTCAGCACCCCCCGGGTTATAGACATCGGAAGTGAAGCCTCAGGGGCTGAGTCCCAGGAAAGAGCCCACACCTGCAGCCTGTGGTGGTGGAGTCTGGATTTAAGCTCGCTTCTGCCTCACCCCGGGGTTCCCAGAGCTGACGTGCGTGCTGGATGCGTCCCTCAGTCCTGTCCGACTCTGCGATCACACGGACTGTGGCCCACCAGGCTCTTCTGTCCATGGAATTTCCCAGGCAAGAACACTGGAGTGGGGTGCTAGCTCCTCCCCCAGGGGATCTCCCCGACCCAGGGACTGAAGTCGAGTCTCCTGCACGGGCCGGTGGACTCTTTACCGATGAGCCAGCGGCGACAGTAGCCGACATTTACGATTTAAGGTGGCTCGTCCCCCGACAAGTGACCTCCTCCCCCCGCCGTGATCCTTCCGTTATCTGTCCCCTCGGGCTCAGCACTTCATTGTCCCCGCTGGACAGTTTGGAAGGCAAGCATCCCTGGGAGGGGCTTCGTGTCAGTCGCCGGACACGTCCAGGGAGTGAGTTTCTCAGCTGTCCCCTGTTCTGAGAGAGGCCCAGGACGGGCCTGGGAGCCTCCAGGAACTGGAAACGCTGAAGGGGAGGCGCCCGAGAGAAAGACCGACGTGGACGCTGCACAGCTGCGGAGCTCTCCGTGCCCCTTCTCGGTCACCCCCTCACCGAGTCCTCACCCTCTTCCTGGGATGCTGACATTGGGAGCCTGTGTTACCGCTTTGGGGCAGCAGCCCAGAAAGATTACCCTTCGCTAGGGTTCGTTTCCCAGGCGGCACCAGTGGTAAAGAATCCACTTGCCAATGCAGGAGACATAAGAGACGCAGATTCCATCCCTGGGTCGGAAAGATCCCCTGGAGGAGGGCACAGCAACCCACTCCAGTGTCCTTGCCTGGAGAATCGCATGGACAGAGGAGCCTGGCGGGCTACAGTCCATGGGGTCGCGAAGAGTCGGACACAATTGGGCACACGCTCACACACACACTCAGAGTTAGTTTCACCCATAACCACGTAGAGGGAAACGCGCTGGCTTTAGAAGCCCAAAGACAAATGCAACTCAAGTCCTGGCTGACTGTGAGACGGCCGGTAGACGCCTTCACCACCACAGGCATCCCCGAACGGGGTGACGCCCACCTCGCAGTGTTCAGTGAGGGTGAAACGTGACCACTCTGCTCAGCCTCCCGCACAGTTCCTGGCGGACACAGCAGTCCCGGCCGGGGATGCTCAGAGAGCAAGTGCTTGAACGGGGCAAATCCAGCGCTAGGTCTCTGCCAGTTGAGTCACCCCAAACCGGTCATTTAACCCCTAGAGCCTCGTTTGAAAAGTAGGGCAGTCACACCCTTATCCCACTGGCTTCTGAGATGCGGTGTCTAAAAGCATTTATTATTATTATCATCATCATCATCATCTTGGCCACACCTCGTGTCATGTGGGATCTCAGTTCCCTGACCAGGGTTCAAACCTGCGTCCCCTGTGTTCTAAGCACAAAGTCCCAACCAGCGGACCGCCAGGGAAGTTCCTGAAAGCCGTTTTTAAAGCCGCCCTATAAAAGCACTTTAGGGATCAGTGTGTTCCTTCACAGTATCGGCACCGGGGAGCCTTCCCGGGTGCTTGCTGACTTTGTTCCAGACCCTGTTCTCAGCCCCTGACAGTGTGACTTCACTCCGTTTTCATGGCAGCGCTCAGGAGCAGGGCTTCTGTACTCTGCTCGCTCGCAGATGAAGGAACGGAGTCTCAGGTTAAGTGACTGCCCCGCGTTGCTCAGCTGGCAAGTGGCAGAAGCAGGCTTTGAATCCGAGCAGGCCGAGCCGTCCACGGCAATGGGCACACCCGTCTGGGAGAGGACTCCCAAAGAGAGAACCGAGGAAGCCGGGAGTCCAACGGGGCTCACACTTTCCTACACGCCAGACTCACTTAGAGCAATCAGATTTTTAGGAGGCAGCCTCCCGGGACCTAGTCCTGAGATGCTGGTTCTCTGGGTTCAGGGCAGGGCCTGGAGATGCGCCTCCTTAACAAACCCCTCCAAGGTGATGGCTGTGCAGGCGGCCAGCTGGGCACACGGGGAGGACCGCGGCCGGCGTCCCGCCCCACCGTCGGGCAGGGCTGGGCGGTGAACGAGGGCTGCGGGGCTCCAGGGGACCCTGAGGGTCCAAGCGGGAGAGACAGGCGCCCACAGCGGGCCCGCGCCTCCCGCTCTGGCCTCCAGGTTCGCCAAGTACTACAAGACGGACAACGGCAGTGAGTATCGCACCCTGCTGAAGGCTTTCGGCATCCGCTTCGACGTGCTGGTCTACGGCGACGTGAGTCCTGGGCCGGGGGCGGGGCGAGATGCAGGCCCTTTCTGGGCCCTCGAAAGGCTCCTTCGGGGGCCGGGTTCTGCGGCTGACCCGCCCAGAGACCCTCGCTGGTCGCATTACGCAGCGGGGGTCGGGGGGGAGGGGGCGCACACTGGTCCCCCGAGAGGCCTTCTGGCTCCACTGCCGCCCTGGCTGGGAGCCCCAAGTTTAGCCTCAGGCCTCACCGGACCTGCTGAGCATCCTGCGCGCTCACCTCGGTCTTTGTGCACCAGGCTGGCAAGTTCAACATCATCCCCACCATCATCAGCTCCGTGGCGGCTTTCACCTCAGTGGGAGTGGTGAGTGCGGGCCCTCCAGGCTCGGTCACGGTCACGGTCAGGCCCTGGGAGGAGTGAGGGGAGAGGGGGGAGGGGGAGGGGAGGGGGTGGGGGGGACCCTCTTCTGCCTGGAGCCATCCCCTCCGCGCTGGGCCAGCATCTCCTGTCCTGGCGCCCACGTGGCCAGCGCCCCCCACCACCCCCCCACCCCGTTACCAAGTCCCTGTTCCCCATCACCGTGAAGGTGACGGGGTTTGGGGTGGTGGGGAGGAGACCCCAGGGTTCCCAGACCCGAGAGCCAAGCGGGCGCAGAGCCCCGCTCCCCGGGGTCGGGCACACGCCCCCCCGCCCCCCACATTTCCTCGGCTTCTCCCAGTGCATTTCAGGGTGGGCCCACCCCCCGGAGCTGCGGAGGTGGGTCCCAGGGACAGAGCAAAGCCCTTGGATGTTTTCCTAAAGGAAATGTCAGCCGGGAGGCTCTGGAGAGCTAGCCGCACCCCCAGGGCAGTCCTGCCCCGCCAGAGCTTCCCGCCACCCTGCCCCCCACCCCCTCGCCCACAGCGCTCAGAGCCCCCAGCTGTCCCGCCACCCTGCCTCCTGCCCGCACGCTCAGAGCCCCCCACTGTCCCGCCAGCCTGTTCCCCCGCGCCCCCACCCCCACCCCGCAGCGCTCAGAGGCCCCGCTGTTCCTCCAGGGCACGGTCCTCTGCGACATCATCCTGCTGAACTTCCTCAAGGGAGCCGACCAGTACAAGGCCAGGAAGTTCGAGGAGGTCAGTGGTGGGGGGCGGGGGGGTCCACGAGAGGCAGGGGAACGGGGCAGGGAGGCAGCTGGACCCTGGACTGTCCTGGGTCCATGAAGGGGAATTCACTGGGCGGGGGGCTGTTCCGACGGGGCGGACCTTGGCCGAGCGCAGGGCGTGGTCATCGCTCTTAGCATCCCCACCCACTCGTCCTCCCTCGGGGTGGGCAGACCCTGCTGTGGCTTGCCTTGGGGCTCACTTTGCCCTTGAGTTGCATGGGAACAATCTTGGGGTCACCCCGACTTTCCCTAGCTCCCCTTGGACCCAGCCGTGAGCCCCGACGGCTGAATCCGCCACACGGGGGCCCAAGGGAAGACCCCGCCCACGGTCGGAGCCCACTCATGCCAGCGCTTCTGCCTGCAGGTGAGCGAGACCACGCTGAGGGTCTCCGCCTCTGCCCACCAGGCGGACACTGGCGACCTGACCACGGAGGAGAAGCAGTCCACGGACTCGGGCGCCTACTCTATCGGCCACTAGGGCCTCTCCCGCCAGCCGCAAGCTCAGCCTTGGGCTCCCAGCCTCCCGAAGGGGGACCCCGCAGGGCGGGGGGGGGGGAGGGGGGGCGGGATGGGAGGGAGAGGGGCTCACATTTCCGCTGCTCACCCCCGGGGCCACAGCCAAGGCCTGGGTCTGACCGCTGCCCTGCAGAGGTGTCCTGCTCCCACGAAGACCTGGTCTCACCTCACCCCCTGCCTCACCCCGTTCTACTTCCCAGGACCCCCAGGGCGGTGGCACCTGGCCATCCCCCTTCCAAAGAGTAGAGACAAAAACAGAAATGACCGTGGGCCACGGGAGGCCACCAAGCCCAGGCACCTTCACACGTGTTAGCTCATTTACTCCTTAGAATAGTCCTGCGAGGTAGATATTAGGTTCCCTCTTCTGAAGATAAATGGAGGCTCAGAGAGGTTGAGTCGTTTGCCCCGGGACACACAGCCCGGAAGCGAGAGAGCTGGGCTTTGAACCCGGGTCTGACTCACTCCATCACTCCCACCCCACCAGGAGACAGGGGACACCCGGAGGCGTCCGCCCTTCCGCTTCAGCCTCCTCGACCATGACCACCATCGTTCCCGCTTCCTCACGAGTGCGGCCCTTGCAGTCCCCAGGAGCTCAGGCAGGCCCCGTGTCAGACGGGGGTGCAGGGTCCCTTTCTCTGACTTGGGTGGATCCCAGACGCAGAAGGAAACAGGAGACGTAACCGTTGGTGAATTTTTCCTTCCCTCACCTCAAGCCAGAGAAGGGAATCTTCTCGTTTTCTCTGGGATCCCCACAGGGTCGTACACATCCAGGCCCCTCACTCAGGAGCCCAGCTAGGTGCCCACTCCCTTGCCTGGGGCGGGGTGGGCTTCCCACCTGGTGCCCTGTTCCAGGAGGTCAGCGGGTCTTCTCCATCACATGGACAAAAAGGTTGGGCGAGCAGCTGGTCAGCGGGCCTGTCCCTGCGGGGCCCAAACGAGGTGGTCGGTCTTCTGACATTAAAAACTAAAGGGGCTTTAGGAACCCTGTTGTCTGATTCTCTTCCTTACAGATGCGCAAACTGAGGCCATGGAAATGGCTCGTCCGTGGTCCTACAGTTAGCGAACCAGAGGCGTCCTGCCGCTGAAGGGCTGGGGAGCCAGGAGCGGACGCGGGCAGCCCGGCTGCCTCCCTGTGCCCACTCGCCCCCTCCCTCCTGCGGTAGGGGCCCAGAAAGGTCACCAGGGCAGAGCTCAGGGCAGGTCCAGCTGAGCTTCACGAAGCGTGTGCTAAGCCACTCAGTCGTGTCCGACTCTGAGACTCTGTGGAATGTATGTAGCCCATCAGGCTCCTCTGTCCACGGGATTCTCCAGGCAAGAATCCTGGGGTGGGTTGCCATGCCCTCCTCCAGGGCATCTTCCCGACCCAGGGATTGAACCATGGTCTCTTACATCTCCCTGTTTGGCGGGTGGGTTCCTCACCACTAGCGCCCCCGGGAAGCCCTTAGGAGGCCTGAGGCACACAGTCTGTGTGTAGTCTTTTGGAAAAGACGACATTAGGCGTGGGAAAGTGCTCATGCCACTGAATGCTCTGGAGTGGGAGTTCCACCAGTTTCACGGGAGATGCCACAAAAAGGTGGGCGCCCAGGCCAGACCATGAGGTCTTAGCAGAGCTTGATTATACAGGGAGGGCTGGTCCCTCCAGAGAAGGTGCAGGAAAATGGGGGTCAGGGCAGCTGGGGGAGTCGTTTGGGAAGGCCCGACCCCCGTGACCCCCACCCCATGGGGAGAAGGGATGAGATTTCCCCGCAGGGGGCCTGTCACCCCGTTTCCTGCTCTGCCTTCAGTCCACCCTCCCCCCGCCCCGTCCTCAGGATGCTGGGGTGACACCCCCCCAGGGACCAGCCAGGGGAGGAGGCAGCGTCTGGAGACCTGAACAGCAGAGATATCAGTGAAGGCCGAGCTGACCTCTGCAGCCAGGAGCCCCACCAGTGTTCCTGGTGAACCCAGCTCTCAGGAGGCTGGGGTCACAGCGCTGTTTGTTCTCTGACGAGGGGACTGAGGCGGCTCCGTCCTGGGGGCACCCCCTCCTGCAGCACCTCCCTTCCCTCCAGACCGCGACGGTCCTCCTTCGGGTGCCCCAGCCCATCCCGGGCCTGAACTCGTGGATGTGTGACCTTGATGTTGTCTTCCCCACGGCCGAGCTAGGTCACGGTTCCCTGTGCAAGACTCAGGGCTGCTCTCAGGGGCAGCCCCAGGACTAACTCAGCTCTGCCGCGTCGCGAGTGCTCAGCATGCGCGTCAGACTCCTCCCCCTAACCCCATCCCCCCTGTGCTGTGATCAGCTGTGTCCAGCTCTCTGCAGCCTCGCGGACTGCAGCCCACCAGGTTCCTCTGTCCACTGCAGTGGGCTGCCATTACCTTCTCCAGGGGATCTTCCCAACCCAGGGATCGAGCCCCCATCTCCTGCATCTCCTACATTGGCAGGCAGATTCTTTCCCACTAGTGCCACCTGGGAAGCCCAAGCTTGCTGTGAACCAGTGAAGTTGCTCAGTCATGTTTGACTCTTTGCGACCCCATGGACTATAGCCCACCAGACTCCTCCATCCATGGAATTTTCCAGGCAAGAGTACTGGAGTGGGTTGCCATTTCCTTCTCCAGGGGATCTTCCCGACCTGGGAATCGAACCC
Organism: Dama dama; assembly: GCF_033118175.1. Classification (NCBI taxonomy): domain Eukaryota; kingdom Metazoa; phylum Chordata; class Mammalia; order Artiodactyla; family Cervidae; genus Dama; species Dama dama. The sequence continues at coordinate 81,176,314 of NC_083681.1, forward strand.
AGGTCTCTCACATTGCAAGCAGACGCTTTACCGTCTGAGCTACCAGGGAACAGCTTGCTGTGGTTTTGTCATTAATCCTGATAGAAAAAGAAATCTGCAATATGTGGACATTTGAACCAGAACCCACACTCACTCCTAACAGCTCAGCAGCAAAGCTTACAGTCCGTGATAACCCATCATTGCCAAGCCGTGGGTTAAATGAGAAGTAGGCTGTGTCTAATTCAACTTTCATTTTGTTGAAGAAATTGAGGCTAAGGTTTTAGACTAAAATGGTAGATCTGGGACTCGAACCCAGACTTTTAGGACTCTGGAGTCTGGGATCTTGATTTGCGTGCCACATCCGGCTGGGGAAAATGAAGAAATTTGTTGGTCCCTTCTTCTCTGTATGTTGGGCAAAACCAGATTTTGCTGCAGGAACAAATTGTGAAATCTCGGGATGTTGTTCAGTGAAGTAGGTCAGACAGCCCCTTCCACTTGGTAGCTGTGCCGTCTGAGACACGTAGACCCCCAGATCACTATGGCAAGGGACGTGAGAACTGGAAGGTCAAGGGTGACCACAAAGGGTCACTTAAGGCCAGGCCTGGGACGTCCCTGGTGGTCCCGTGGCTACGACTCCATGTCACCCAATGCAGGGGGCCTGGACTTGATCCCTGGTCAGGGAACTAAATCCGACATGCCACAACTAAGAGTTTGCGTGAGCAATGAAGATCGAACATCCAGCGTGCCACAGCTGAGAACTAGTGCAGCCAAATAAATAAATAAATATTTAATAAGTAAATAAATAAATGCCAGGCCCGGCCTTCGTATCAGTTCCAACCGCCTCCCACCAGTCAGACTCAGCGCTGTGCTGTAGAACCCAGCTTTACTGCAAAAACACCGGGGAAATATAGCCTTCCCAGGTGCCCAGGAAGAGAAAACGGTGAACACATCGGCTTCATTGGCTCCTTTCTAATAGCTTTTCTTCTCCACAACCCGCACCCCCCAACATGTGTGCTAACAGTTACACACATTTTTCCCTTCTGTGTTCCTTCTCACAAAACCTTTTTCTTGGCAAGTTATCAATCAATCTCCCAGAGGTATTAACAGACAACACACTCAGGAGTTTCTTCTCCTAAGAATATTTGCTTTTTAGTCAAGGACTTCAGAATTAAAAGGCCTTAAACAGTCAAAGGAATGAATATATGATGGTTGAACTTGAGGGTGAATAACAGACAGGACTGGGTACTTGAAGACTATCTCATGTACTACCCTGTCCTACCTCAAGCAAGCTTCAGTCTGGAAGGATCTGAACCCTTCTGCCATCCTTTTCACCTCCCTCCCTCCTTCTCTGACCCTGGCTGGCAGTATATTGGGACACCAGGATTAGCTACAGCCCATCCGCCATCAAGGAGATAAGTGAAGCCGAGAGGAGGAAATCTGGCTTCCCTTGTGTCTCAGACGGTAAAGCATCTCCCTGCAATGTGGGAGGCCTGGGTTCAGTCCCTGGGTCAGGAAGATTCCCTGGAGAAGGGAAAGGCGACCCGCCCCAGTATTCTTGCCTGAGAATTCCCATGGAGAGAGCGGCCTGACAGTCCATGGGGTCGCACAGGGTCGGACACGACTGGGCGAGTGATGCTTTCACCTTCACTGCCATTCAGCAAGTCCCAGAGCCCCCCCCCCCCCCCCCCCCGCAGAGCTCAGCCTTCCCTCCCCCCACCCCGCCCCACCGCTTCCGCTTCTTTTAGAAGGACGGTCTCAAGGGCTAGCTTGTTGGACTTCCCTGGTGTTACTGCAGATAAAGAATCTGCCTGCCAGCACGAGGACACAGGTTCGATCCCTGAGCCAGGAAGATGCTGCCTGCGGTGGAGCACCTCAAGCCCGTGGGCCTAGAGCCCGTGGTCTGCAACAGGAGCAGCCCCGCAGTGAGCGGCCCGAGCGCCACAGTGAGGAGTGGCCCCGCTCACCGCAACCAGACAGCCCGTGCGCGGCAACGAAGGCCCGGCGCAGCCAACACGAAGTAAATCAATTCTAAATAAACAAAACAAAAAGGACTAGGCTGCTGCAGTCTGCAATGCAGGGACCCGGGTGAGGCCTGACCCCAGGGCAGCTCCCCTTCGCTGCCCTTGGAGAGACTGAGATGCTGTGATTAGGAGCCGCCTGACCCAAACTCCATCCAAGGCAGATGGACAGACCCCTCCACTGAGGACAGGCCTCTTCACCCGAGGGCAGTCCCCAGGACCCAGCCCTGGTGCGGTTAAGGCAATGCCAAGGCCCATTCTCCCGTTGCCAGAGGCCTGCTCACGTCCGCGGGCCTCAACCCTGCGGCTTCAGCACCAGCCACTCCCCCTGCGGGTCTCCCATCCTGTCTGCGCCTTTAGAAGCGAAGCACAGCTGGCAAAACTGGATTTCCTTACATTTAAGCTTCTTTGTTTCTTTTGGCGGCCCTGGGCCTTAGTTGTGGCTCGTGGGGTCCTCATCACGGCACGCGAGCTCTGAGTTGCAGCAGGTGTGTGGGGTCTAGTTCCCCAGCCAGCGATCGAACCTGGGCTTCCTGCTTTAGGAGAGCAGAGTCTTACCCTCCGGACCACCAGGGAAGTCCCCAGACCGTGGAGTCCTAAAACTCCACACCTCATCCGAGGCCTGTACAGATAGATACACACACACAGATACACACGCAGATCTGTTCAGACACACACACTCCCAAACATGCTGGCCAAAGACACAGAGGTACACACAGAGGTGTGCGGACACAGACTCAGGTGTCTAAGGTACAGAGTGACACAGACGCACACGCTCAGGGAGGTACGCAGACATACAGTCGTCTCCATAGAGACGTAGAAAATGTGCACACGAGTCACACACAAATACACGCCGGCTCGCACAGATTCATGCATATTTACAAGTCCAGATCCACATATGCACAGATATATACAGGTGTCTGAAGACTGATTCATGCACACGCCAAGACACCCGCACACCCGTGCACATGTGTGCCCCAGGCATCCTTGCACACACTCCCTGGGCCCCATGGAGAACCACACCCCCAGGAAGTCTCTCTCACCCTCTCTCACCACCCAGGGCTCTCTGCCCTCTGAACACCAGTTTGCAGTCTCACCTTCTCACCTCATCAAGCTCCGACCCTTCCTAGAGCCCAGCCTGGAATGAAGCTAAGAGCAGGAATACTGTTCTGTCTCTGTGACCCCAGGACCTGAGAAAATGCGAGAAGCGGGGAAACCCGGGGCTGGAGAGCCAGCCCTGGATCCACCAGGCTGCACATGGCCTGACTTGGGCCCCGAGGCCCTTGGGGAGCGAGGCAGCTCCCTGCTGAGACCGTGGCCCCTCCAGGGAGGGGAGGTAGGCGGGGGCAAGAGAGGGGACGCAGGATGGAGGGGCAGTGAGGTGGACAGCCTCCCATGAGGATAGGGTCGGGGAGCTGTCTCGGAACAAACTGGGCCTTGGACTCACCCACAGGTGGCTGAATTAAATTCTGAATAAAAGACACCCATTCCCATCCATTTTAGTTCACAGATTCCTAAAATGTCAGTGTTCACTCTTACCATCTTCTGCTTGACCACATCCAATTTCCTTGATGCGTGGCCCTAACCTCCCAGGTTCCTATGCAACATTGCTCTTTACAGCATCGGACTCTACCTTCACCACCAGGCATATCCACAGCTGCACTGGATTTCCACTTCGGCCCAGCCTCTTTATTCTTTCTGAAGCTATTCCCCAGTAGCATATTGGGCACCTTCCAACCTGGGGGGCTCTTCTTCCGGTGTCATATCTTTTTGCCTCTTCATACTGTTCGTAGGTTCCTCAAGGCAAGAATACTGGAGTGGTTTACCATTCCCTTCTCCAGTGGACCACATTCTGTCAGAACTCTCTGCCATGACCCGTCCATCTTAGGTGGCCCTACACGGCATGGCTCATAGGTTCATTCAGCCACACAAGGTTATGATCCATGTGATCATTTTGCTTAGCATTCTGTGATTGGAGTCTTCATTCTGGAGTCTTTGGGTTTGTAGTTCTTCCTTCTTCTGTCTACCTTCTGACAGATCAGGATAAGAGGCTTGTGGAACCATCCTGATGGGAGAGACCGGCTGTGGGAAAAACTCGGTCTTGCTCTGGTGGGCAGGGCCATGCTCAGTAAGTTTTTAATCCAATTGTCTTCTATGAAGTCCTACAAGAATTTCTAGGACTAACATGGGAAAAAGACATCTTTTTTGTCACAGGGGACTGGAATGCAAAAGTAGGAAGTCAAGAGATACCTGGAGTAACAGACAAGTTTGGCCTTGGAGTACAGAATGAAGCAGGGCAAAGGCTAACAGAGTTTGCCAAGAGAACGCACTGGTCATAGCAAACACCCTCTTCCAACAACACAAGAGATGACTCTACACATGGACATCACCAGATGGTCAACACCGAAATCAGATTGATTATATTCTTCGTAACTGAAGATGGAGAAGCTCTATACAGTCAGCAAAAAGCAAGACTTGGAACTGACTGTGTCTCAGATCATGAACTCCTTATTGCTAAATTCAGACTTAAATTGAAGAATATAGGGAAAGCCACTAGGCCATTCAGGTATGATCTAAATCAAATCCCTTATGATTATACAGTGGAGGTGACAAATAGATTCAAGGGATTCTATCTGGAAGACAGGTACCTGAAGAACTATAAATAGCAGTTCATAACATTGGACAGGAGGCAGTGACCAAAACCATCACAAAGAAACAGACATTCAAGAAGGCAAAGTGGTTGCCTGAAGAGGCTTTACAAATAGCTGTGAAAAGAAGAGAAGCAAGAGGGAAAGGAGAAAAGGAAAGATATACCCAACTGAATTCAGAGTTCCAGGGAATAGCAAGGAGAGATAAGAAGGCCCTCTTAAATGAACAATGCAAAGAAATAGAGGAAAACAACAGAATGTGAAAGACTAGAGATCTCTTCAAGAAAATTGGAGAGATCAAGGGATCATTTCATGTAAAGATGGGCTCAATAAAGGACAGAAACAGCAAGGACCTAGCAGAAGCAAATTAAGAAGGTGGCAAGAATACACAGAACTATACAAAAAGATCTTAATGGCCCAAATAATCATGACTCTAGAGCCACTCACCTAGAGCCAGACGTCCTGGAATGTGAAGTCAAATGGGCCTTAGGAAGCATCACTATGAACAAAGTTAGTGAAGGTGATAGAATTCCAGCTAAGCTACATAAAATTCTAAAAGATAATGCTGTTAAAATGCTTCACTCAATTAGCCAACAAATTTGGAAAACTCAGCAGTGGCCACAGGACTGGAAATTGTCAGTTTTCATTCCAGTCCCAAAGAAAGGCACTGCCAAAGAATGTTCAAACCATACAATTATGCTCATTTCATATACTGGCAAGGTAATGCACAAAATCCTTCAAGCTAAGCTTCAGCAGTATGTGAACCAAGAACTTCCAGATGTGTAAGCTGGACTCAGGAAAGGCAGAGGAACCAGAGATCAAATTGCCAACATCCTTGGATCATAGAGAAAGCAAGGGAATTCCAGGAAAACATCGACTTTATTGCTAAAGCCTTTAACTGCATGGATCACAATAAACTGAGAGATGGGAATACTGGACCACCAGACCTGCTTCCCAAGAAATCTATATGCAGGTCAGGAAGCAGCAGTTAGAACTGGGCATGGAACAATGGATTGATTCAAAATTGGAAAAGCATTATGTCAAGGCTATATATTGTCACCCTGCTTATTTAACTTATATGCAGAGTACATCATGAGAAATGCCAGGCTGGATGAATCACAAGCTGGACTAAAGATTGCCCAGAAAAATATCAATAACCTCAGATATGCAGATGACACCACCCTTAGGGCAGAAATTGAAGAAGACTAAAGAGCCTCTTGATAAAAGTGAAGGAGGAGAGAGCAAAGTTGGCTTAAAGCTCAACATTCAGAAAACTAAAATCATGGCATCCAGTCCCATCACTTCCTACAAAATAGAAGGGGAAAGGTGGAAGTGACAGATCTTCTTTTCTTGGGCCCCAAAATCACTGCAGATGGTGACTGCCACCTCGAAATTAAAACACAGGTACTCCTTGGAAGAAAAGCTATGACCAACCTAGATAGCATATTAAAAAGCGCTTTGTCACTTTGCTGACAAAATCGGCATAATCAAAACTATGGTTTTTCCTGTAACCATGTACAAATGTGAGACTTGGCCTACAAAGAAAGCTGAGCACCAAAGAATTGATGCTTTTGAACTGTGGAGTTGGAGAAGACTCTTGAGAGTCCCTTGGACTGCAAGGAGATCCAACCAGTCCATCCTAAAGGTGATCAGTCCTGGGTGTTCATTGGAAGGACTGATGCTGAAGCTGAAACTCCAATACTTTGGCCACCTGATACCAAGAACTGACTCTTTGGAAAAGACCCTGATGCCGTGAAAGACCGAAGGCAGGAGGAGAAGGTGACGACAGAGGATGAGATGGTTGGATGGCATCACTGACTCAATGGACATGAGTTTGAGTAAACTCCAGGAGTTAGAAAAGGACAGAGAGTCTGGTGTGCTGCAGTCCGTGGGGTCACAAGGAGTTGGACACGACTGAGCGACTGACAGCACCAGGCAGGTGGGAGAATGAAAAACAGGGCCAGTCTCTGAGGGGAAAACAGCCCAGGGCTGGAAGAGCCAGGCGCTCTGAGAGACCCCGTTCTCCTTGCCCCATCATGTGGGGGCCCCAGGCGGGACCTCACGGCTCCTCCCAATTCTCAAATTCTACATAGCCCCTGCATTTTGGAAAGCTGCCAATACGCCCCTAAGTTGCAGCCCTTATTGAATCCAAACCAAGAGGGCTCCTCAACAGAGGCGTCCTCTCCCAGACCCTGGGCCCCCTGCCCGGCCCCCACTCTGCCCCCAGGGGCTGCTGCAGCCAAACCCCAGTGCCCCCCACTCCCGCCCCACTGGAGGAGTCCCGCTCCAGCTGTTAGTTCTCAAAGTCCCCCCGCCCTGCCCGCAAAGCCAGAACAAGGGCTTCCAGGATTTTCCAACCCAGAGGACTCCTCCAAAGTGCGCAGCAAAGAAACCAGTCAGGAGATGCTGTGAGAACGAGGCTTTATGACCCGGGGAGGCTGGGGGTCAGGGGGCTGACAGAGAGATCAGGCAGACAGGAGGGCAGGGAGGAGGGTATCCCGTCTCTGGCTTAGTAGGAGCAGATGAAGGGCAGCCGCCTTTTGCATGGAGCTCGTCGCCAGACACCCCCTGGGGGCAGAGAACACAGCAATGTCAGTTGCCCACCTGTGTGGCCTGTGTCCCCCCACCCGAGTCCAACGCGCCTCACAGCTCACCTTTTCCTACCAAGCTGAGGGCCGAATGTCTCCCCATGTCCCAGCTAGCCACCTTCACTGATAGCCTCCCTTGCAGAGGCAGAATGCCAAGTGCTTCCTATGGACTGTGCTTTCACCCTCACAGTGACTCCACAAGGTCAGGGCTGTCATCACTCCCATTTCACAGATGGGAAAACTGAGGCTCAGGGGACTGATAACCCACCCTGATCTCAGCAGACAAGTGGCAGAAGCCAGATGTGGACCTCGGCCATCTGACCCCAGCCCGCATGGTCTTCCCCCCGTTCTAAACTCCTGCACATCAGGCAGCCGTGCTGTTGGGAGCTAGGGACTCATCTGTCAGCTGGCCCTAGTTCCCACGTCTTTGCCGTGTCCCTCGGCCACACATCCGATTCCGGAGTGTCCCTCCCGTCTGTCCCACACTCGCTCCTTGTCACCATCCCATCAGAGGAAGGGAAGGAGCCTCACTGAGTCTGGAGGACAGAGAGCCCCCAGCCCCATCCAGGACCCCTCACTGTGGCTCTGAGGATCCCTACTCCTCAGCCCTGCTCACACACAGGGCAGGGTTCTCTAGGAGGGGAGGGTGTGTGAGGGGAGGCGTGTGTGTGCAGCTCACAAGGACGTGTGTGCAAGTCCACCTCCCCTCCTTGTCTGGGCCCCTGGCCCCCTCACCTCTGGTGCACAGGGCCACGCAGCGGCCTCTCCCATTCCTGGGCTGGCCTTGGGCCCAGATTCCAAAATTCCAGCAACTCCCATCAGTCCAGTGAAATCTCCTGCACCGTAACTAGAGAAAAGAGAGAGGCTGGGTCAGAGGACGGAGGTCCAGGAATACAGAGGCTGGGGCTCCTGAAAGTCCCCTGAGCATCCCCTCTGGACACTGTGTCTATAATCTCCTCTCACTGTGTCACCTGGCTAGGACCCCACCACACAGACCAACCCCCCAGGGTTCTCAGCCAATGACATGGAAGAGCAAACATCACTCCCAGCTCCCACACAGAGGAGGCTTCTCAAACTTCACTGAGCAGACACATCTCCTAGGGATCTGCTGGAAATGTGGATTCTGATTCAGGAGGTATGGGGTGGGGCCCGAGATCCTATATTTCAACAAGTGCCAGGGGATGTTGATACTGCTGGTCCTTGAACCACACGTGAGCAGCAAATGTAACAGAACTTAGTCACAGTCCCCAAGGTCACTCTGAGAGAAGGACCCACTTAGAGATGAGGACACTGAACTAAGAGGCAGTCTTTCAGCCAGTAACGTGCAGAGCTGGGTCTGAACTCTACCTCCTGCCTCCAGTGATGGGCTGATAGACATGTCACAGCCAGCTTTGGTGGAAGATGAGAGGCAGAGGAAAGAAAGAATCTTGATTTATTATAATTGCCCACTTCTTCAGTGTAAATGCATCCACTGTGGCAGATTTCAAGCTGCAAGCAAGAAGCCACTGAACATGGGTGAGGAAGAGAAGAGCTCAATCATCACCTCTCCTAGGTCAGTACAAGGCAGCTTCAGGTGCCAGGATGAGGTTCGATGGGAGCAGGTGGGCCTTGAGGCAATCAGACGCACCCTCCCCCCCCGGGCCTTCCCTGGTGGTCCAGTGGTGAAGAAGCTGCCTGCCCATGCAGGGGCCATGGGTTCGATCCCTGTTCCTGGAAGATCCCATGTGACACAGAGCACCCACTTGTGCTCCCACTGCTGAGCCAGGGCTCTTGATTCTGTGCACCCCAACAAGCAAGGCCACCTCAAGAAGAAACCCATAACCCCCAGCAAGAGAGTGCCCCAGACACACCTCAAGAAAACACGGCTGCAGCCAAATATGAATAAATGAAAAAGGATATAAAATATAGACGATAAACTTCCAAATATTAAGCCAACCTTTTTTTAAAAGGACAGAAGGAAAAGGCTTCCTCTCCCTGGACATTGGCCCCTCACTTACCCGACCTCTGATGAAGCCTCCGATCCAAACCTGCGCTTGGTTGGTCCTTATGGCCAAGCGATGGATGAGAGTGTTGATACTGAAGCTGTGGATGGAGACGAGGTTACCTCGGTAGCACTTCCTGCATATTCTCTGCAGAGAGAACAGGGAGGAGAGAAAATTCACTGTTTTCATGTTCAGTGCCTGAGTCTGCAGGACAGACCCCACATCCCTTTGCAAATCAGAAATCAGGTATCTACTGCTCCACCTGAATCCCATCTCTTGTGCCTTTATTTGGGCTTCCTTTATTTGGCTCAGCGGGTAAAGAATGCGCCTGCAATGGGGGAGACCTGGGTTTGATCCCTGGGTCGAGAAGATCCCCTGCTGAAGGAACTGGCAACCCACTGCAGTATTCTTGCCTGGAAAATTCCATGGACAGAGGACCATAGTAGGCTACAGTCATGGGGTAACAAAGTGTCTGACACAACTGAGCAACTTCACTTTCTTTCATTCACTTTCTTTTCTGATGCATATTAGCCTAAGAGAACCACTAATCTAAGTAATAAGAAGCAGAACATTGAATCCAACCCCGTCTCTCCATCCCTGGTCCCCGAAGCAGCCTCGGTGCCATATACCTGAGCTCTTCTAAACCTCCTCCGAGTGAGCACAATCGTGTAACGGCAGCTCTCGCACTCAGGACTGCCCCGAAGTCGCACTGTCTCCTCTTCCTTGGGGCACTGCACATCCTCGTCTAAGTCATCTGAGTCCAACTCATCGTCATGAGCGTCCTCGGCCTCCTGTGCCCCCGACTCAAGCACCTCACCACTCAGGGCCAGCGCTCCTTCCTGCCCCCCTGAGCATTCCAGATCCTGGCTCAGGTCTGCCTGTGTCTCTGGACCACCCAGATGTGGGGCATTATTCTCTGCAAAGAAGAAATAACCCACCTTCAGACAAGGTATCACCTCCCTCCAGGACCACGGACAGCTCTGAAGGCTCCACCCTGTCCTCCTAGGGACGCCATCTGGAACCAGAGACTGGAAGGATCCCTTGAGGGTTGGATGAGCCAGAATTCTTGCATCACACACATTATTGCATGAGACCCTGAAGCTGGCTGACACCATGTGCAGGTAATTTGGGAGTGAGACTTGTGAGATGCCCTCGTCTTCACAGGTGGGTGTTTTTCCTGGCAAAGGAGCCCTGAGGGAAAGTTCAGGTCACAGCTCTAGGTCCAGGAGAAATCTAACTAGAGATGGGCTGGGGCAACTGAAGAGGGACTGTGGCCTTGGACCCATAGGAGCAAAAAAGGATGCAGGAAAGAAGAAAGGAGAACAGATGAGAAGGGGAGGGGAGGACTCACCCAGATAGAGAGCAGAAACTGTCCCCAGCAGGAGAAGGGGCAGGAGCAGGCAGCCTCTCATGTCCCTGCAGTCTTGTGACAGACACACAGCTCCACGTTCTCTCCTGGGGACTTCCTTGTGTCTGCACGGCCCCTGGAACACAGTGGAGAGGCAGTGTCTGCTTAACTGGTAGATTAAAGGGCAAATGAGAGAGCTTCCTTGTCCCCCAGAGAACAGACCCCGAGCTGGAGGATCAGGGGATGAACACAGGGCCGGGAGCTCAAGTACAAGAGTCCCTTTCCTGAGAGCGCCTCTCGGCTCCCTGGGACAGCACTCAGCTCAGACCGTCACCCCTAGAGGAACAGGGGTGCTCACCTTCAGCGCCAGAGTCAGACACACTGGGGAAGAAGGGGGAGGACAGTGCTCATCATGGTGCAGAGGACCACAATCCCTGGTGTTTCCCATATACAGCCCGGGTTCTTCCCAGCCCGGGGCCTGTCCTCCCGGGGAAGCCGAGGGAGCACTTACCTCCTGAGAGTCTGAAGCCTCCACTCTCAGCGCCTCTGGCTATTGGCACACAGAAGCTGCCCTTATACCGGGCTTTGGGGAAGTGGGAAGAGGCCAGGAGGATTGCCCCAGGCCCTGGCGGTTGGACAGTGGGGCTGATAAGCAGTTGGCTCAGTCCTCCCACCCTTGGGCCCTGCACACTGCTGGGACTTCAGGTACCTACCTCCTGTTTGGACATAGATGCCCAAACACCCTAGTATTCTCCAGAAGTCCCCCATGACTACTGTCCAGACTGAATTTTTCTTAGTGCCCCTACAGGGTCCAGGTCTAAACTGTCCTATTCAGTCCCAGGAGCAGCCATCTCTGGGTCAGTGTTCCAGCAAATGCCATGAGGATCCCAGGGAGCAGGGAGACCAGGGGGAGAAGCGTGGAGGCTAAGGGGCAGCTCGGCCCTCCTGAGCACTTTTGTGGACCATGTGTGCAAGCTGCACACATCCCCGATCCTCACCTTCCTAACCTCGGTCAAACAAGAACGTGTGATTAGCCCGACTTCACAGGTGTAAAGAATGAGATTCAGAGAGGGCAGATGACTTGCCAACGTTGTGCAGGACATGGGGGATTGGGATTACTAAGCCTTTAAACTCAAAACCATCTCTCCCTTTGTCTCTGTCTCGACGACTCTTTCCCTTCTTCACACTCTTCAAGTTTCTCCCTCTCCTCTCTGCCTATTTCTTTGCCATCTATAATGTGAAATATGTATGCTCTTTCCTTTATACTGTGGCTCTCAATCAAGGTTCTCAGCCTTTGAACAATTATTGTTGGGAGTCAAACCATTCTTTGATGGGGGTTGGCGGAGTGGCTGTCCTATCTTTTGTAGAAAGTTTAGCAGTGTTAAGTCACTCTGATATGTCTCCACACATTTCCAAATGTCCTCTAGAAAGCAAAACTGCCTCTGTGAGGATCACTGACCTAGTTCAGGCCTTGGTGTCCAGCCTAGAGGTGGGTCTTCTCATAAGAAAGCAACAGCTGGAGTGGAGACCTTCGTAGTGATTCATTCTAGTTCTCTGTGGGCCACGCTTCCCTTCCAATCCAGGAGCCCCCACAGTCGGCACCTGGGGCAGCAAGTGAGGCACTCAGCTCAGTTGCAGAGTTTAATGAGACACTAAAGAGTTCAGTAATCAAGATAAATAAACATTTTCTACAATCTTTCTTAAAAGTCAGAATCAATGCAAAAGTACCATGATGAACAAAAGGTCAAGATGTTCATCAATCAAGTTCCAGCCACATTCACTGCAATCCAGCGAGGGGCCAGCAAGGGCTGAGGTTGATTTTGCCAGACATCATGGTCCAGAGCCTGTGGACACATCAGAGTGCTGCCTCCACTCTGAGGTATCCTAGCTGGGAAGGATATTTTTGTACCTTGGATTCCAGCCCAGTGCTCAGGGAACGAGGGATGGATCATCTAGGCCTTCTTGCCTGGCCTCTGCTCTCCCCGGGGCCCTGCAAATGGAGAAGTGTCTGAGAGGTCATTTCTGGGCTGATTGCAGAGTAACAGTCTCAGCCATTATCTCACGGGGCTAACGGACCCGACCCTCAGCTTATCTATCTAACTTGGGGGTTAGGGGGATTGGTCAATTCCAGAGAGGGAAAACCTGGTCCCCAGATTTCAAACTGGAGACTTCCCTTGGAGGAGGAGTAGAGGGCCACCCACCCCACTCCCTCATTATTCTCCCAGTCCCGGGCCCAGGCCAAGGACACCATTTCACTCAGCAGTTGGGATGACCAGTAACATCGGCTGGTGTTGGGAACCAACACCACGATAGGCTTTCAGGGCTGTTTCATGTAAACGTCCTGTTTCACACATTCAGAAACGGCCTCTCAGAGAGCTGAAATAAGTCACCCAGGACCACAGTCAGAGACAGACCTTCTGCCTCCTTATCCGCCTGCCTGCCCTTGGCCTCCTCCCCTGGATGCCCATCCCTCTGGCCGGCCCCTCCCCTAGGCTGACCCTGGGCAAAGACATCCCCGTGACTTCAGGGACCCCCTCAGTCATCACGGTGATGCCTGTCTGGTGTGAAACTGCACACAGCTCTCTAGGCCTTGCCACGAGGCAGGCGGAGTCTTAGTTCCCCAACCAAGGATCGAACCCACACTCCCTGCAGGGGAAGCTCAGAGTCTTAACCCTGGGGCTGGAAGTCTGGACGTAACATTTCTGAAGCTCCACCACCATCCCATCGCTGTGCTTCATTAAGGCTTTAGCATCCTTATCCTACTTACTTAATCCTTACATTCACCTGAGGGCATTAGGCTCTGCCATTTTAGTTGACAGATCCATCAGAGAGGTTAAGTAACTTGCCCAAGTCCACACACCTAGTTCAAAGGCACATGTCTGACCCTAGTGTCTGACTCTCATATCCTTGCTGTCCTTGATTTGCTCAACTGTGTTACCCTGATTAGCTAATGGTGCCTATCTTTTCAGCATCCATGAAACCCCACCTACCCAGCTTACTGTTTGTATCTCTGTTCAAAGGGGTTTCAACTCTGCCCCTTGTGTGAAGTCCGTCCAGCCCCACATCATGCAGAAGGCAGTGTGCTCTGATGTAGAATGCAATCACCACTCCAGAGTCAGCCACTCTGGCTCTCAATATTCCCATCCACAAACCGAGGCTGATGACAGGACCTACCTCTAATGAGATCCACTTCAGTAGAGCTCTGAGGACAGTACATGGCATGTGGGCTTAGGGGTAGCCTTTGTCAGGAATCCAGGACCCAGTGGCCCCCCTAGTCAACCAGTAAGCACCAGGAGTTGGTTGAGGTCCTGCTCTGTGGGTTTCAGGATGATGTAGGGAACTCCAGGGATTCTGTTTTAAGTCACCAGCTGAGTTGCTCAGAGCTTAGTTAGCATCATTTTGCAGGGGGGAAGGACATGCAAGCCCATCTCTGGGGATATAAGGCCAGTCCTCTCATTGTATTTAAGATTTATCTTAAGGAGGTTTAAGATGCATCCTGCCCCCTGCACTGTATCATAGACTGCACGGGGAATTGTCACAGAAGAAACGCACAATGTGATGGAGCCCACTTCAAGATCCAGAATCTTTCCAGGAGCTCAAATGCCTCTTTATTGACTTTAACCCCCAAAGATAGAAGTCACACGTCTGCCACAAACACACTGCCAGCAGAAGATATTTGTGAGGAAAAAGATGAAGTCTCTCTTCACACAAAGGCTCAGAGGCCAGCACATATTTAGTGCTTTATAAACAAGGGACTTTGTTACTCTTTGCTATTAATTCCAGAACAAAGAGAAGCAATGCCTCCCCAGAACACAAAGTCCCCAGGGAAAGTAGCGAAAACTCTGCACCCAGCACAGAGCTGAACCCATAGTTGTGTCGGAATATCTCCGTTATTGAAATCAAGACAACAGCAGTTACAACGGACCTCAGTTTGATTTCTTAATTTGTTCAACTTACTCTGCAAACTTGAGTAAGTAACCTCTCCTATCGGGGCCCCAGTCAAAACATTAAGGTTCTTGATTTGCTTCCTAAGACCCTGAGATGGGACTTCCCAGGTGACACAGTGGTTAAGACTCCAAGCTCCCAAATCAGGGGCCGGGGTTCCATCCCTGGTCAGGGAATTAGGTACCACTTGAAGCCATGAACAGAGCCTGCGAGACTCAGCTACTGAGCACGTGAGCTCTAGAGACCAGGGGCCACAGCTAGAGATGTCTTTGAGCTCCAAGGAAGACGCAGCACAGCCAAATCAAATACGTAAAAAATGAAATAATGTTTAAGTGAGGTTTTTCCTTTGCCTGTAAGACCCTGGGACCTTCTGTACATCTCTGAATTTGAGGAGTTCTGGGGAAAACGCCTTCACGGCATTGACCCCTTACTTTCTGCTCACCGCCCCCACCCCCCAAGAGAGGGAGTTTAGGACTCCCTCTGTCCTCACCTTGGATTGGACTCCATCGGCCCCAGCATGGTTGGAATCCTATTTCCCAAGGTGAACACAAGGGTAGAGGACTTGGAGCTATCCAGTGCATAAGAATCCGCCTTGCAGTGCAAGGAACAGTGATTCAATCCCTGGTCTGGGAGGATCCCACATGCCTTGAGGCAATTGAGCCTGTGAGCTGCAACTAGAGAGTAGTCCTCACTTGTTGCAACTAGAGAAAGCCTGCGTTCAGCAACCAAGACCAGCACAGCCGTAAGCAAATGCCTTTAAAAAAATGGAAAAGAAAAAAAAACGTAGAAGACACTGTCCTGCCTCCCCTCCATGTTGTGTCACTTCTGATCATGTCCAGGAAGCAGCCAACACTTCCAGCCACGAAATCCTACTGCCTGAAAGGACAGTCCTTCTGTCCCCATGAACTTCAGCACGCTAGGCTCCCCTGTCCTTCTCTATCTCCCGATGTTTGCTCAGATTCATGTCCACAGAGTCATTGAGGCTATCGAACCACCTCATCCTCTGCAGACTCCTTCTCCTTTTGCCTTCAGTCTTTCCCAGCATCAGGGTCTTTTCCAATGAGTCAGCATTTTGTATCAGGTGGCCAAAGTATTGGAGCTTCAGCTTCAGCATCAGTTCTTCCAATGAATATTCAAGTTTGAATTCCTTTAGGGTTGACTGGTTTGATCTCCTTGCAGTCCAAAGGACTCTCAAGACTCTTCTCCAGCACAATTTGAAAGCATCAATTCTTTGGTGCTCAGACTTCTTTATGGTCTAACTCTCACATCCACACATGACTACTGGAAAAACCATACCTTTGACTAAATGGACTTTTGTTGGCAAAGTGATGTTTCTGCTTTTTAATATGCTCTAGGTTTGTCATAGCTTTCCTTCCAAGGAACAAATGTCTTTTAATTTCAAGGCTGCAGTCACCTCCACAGTGATTTTGGAGCCCAAGGAAAGAAAATTTGTCACTGTTTATACTTTATCGTCTTTCCCATGGAGTGATAGGACCTGATGCTATGATCTTAGTTTTTAGAATGTTGAGTTTTAAGCCAGCTTTTTGACTCTCCTCTTTCACCCTCATCAAGAGGCTGTTTAGTTCCTCTCCACTTTATGCCATTAGAATGATATCATCTGCATATCAGAGGTTGTGATATTTCTCCTGGTATTCTTGATTTCAGGTTGTGATTCATCCAAACCAGAATTTCACATGATGTACTCTGCATATAAGTTAAATAAGCAGGGTGACTATAAACAGCTTTGTCATACTTCTTTCCCAATTCGGGACCAGTCAGTTGTTCCATGTTCTGTTCTAAGTGTTGCTTCTTGACCTGCATACAGGCTTCTCAGGAGGCAGGTAAGGTGGTCTAGTTTTCCCATCTCTTTAAGAATTTTCCGCAGTCCTTTGTTGTGATTCACACAGTCAAAGTTGTTAGCTTAGTTAATGAAGCAGAAATGGATGTTTTCTGGATCCAACAGATATTGGTGGTTTGATCTCTGGTTTCTCTGCCTTTTCTAAACCCAGCCTGTTCTCCAGGATGTTCTCCGGTCATGTACTCTTGAAGCCCAACTTGAAGGATTTTGAGCTTCATCTTGCTGGCATGTGAAATGAGGGCAATTGTATGGCACTGTGGACATTCTTCGGCACTGCTATTCTTTTGAATTGAAGTGAAAACTGACCTTTTCCAGTCCTGTGATCACTGCTGAAGTTTCTTCAAATTTGCTGCCACATATTCTGTGCAGCACTTTCACAGCATCATCTTTTAGTACCTGAAACAGCTCAGCTGGATATCCATCAACTCCACCAGCTTCCTTTGGAGTGATGCTTCCCAAGGCCCCCTTGACTTCACACTGAGGATGTCTGGCTGCAGGTGAGTGACCACACCCTCATGGTTATCTGGGTCATTAGGATGGTTTTTTTGTATAGTTCTTTTGTGTACTCTTGCTATCTCTTCTGCTTCTCTTAGAGCCTTACTGTTTCTGTCCTTTGTGGTAACCATCCTTTCAGGAAATATTCTCTTGATACCTCCAATTATCTTGAAGAGTTCTCTAGTCTTTCTCATTTTATCATTTTCCTGGATTCCTTTGCATTGCTCCTTAAGAAGGCTTTCTGCAGACTCAGGGACTTGCAGGAAACAGTGAATTTTCTACCCCACTATTCTCTGTGCAGAGTATCTGCAGGAAGTGCTACCGAGGCAACCTTGTCTCCATCCACATAATTGCATTTCATGCTGGGCCAGAAGGATCAACCAAACAAAGGTCTGATTTGGCGTCATCATCAAGCTCTGGGTAAATGAGGGGACAATTTCCTAGTATCAGAAGGTCTTTCTCTCTTTTTTTTTTTTTCCAAGTTGGTTTAATACTGTAAAATCAATTCACTATCTTAAAAAAGATCTTATTTATTTATGGCTGCGATGGGTCTTTGTCACTATGCTGCAGGCTTTCTCTAGCTGCAGTGAGCAGGGGCTGATCTCTAGCTGTGATGCTTGGGCTTCTCACTGGGAGGCTTCTCTTGTTGCAGAGGATGGGCTCTAGGGTGCACAGGCTTCACAGTTGCTCTCAGAGGCTCTAGAGCCCTGGGTAGGTAGTTTTGGTGCTCAGGCTTAGGTGCTCTGTGGCATGCGGGATCTTCCAGGACCAGGGACAAAACCCATGGCCCCTTGCATTGGCAGGCAGCTTCTTCACCACTGGACTACCAGAGAAGGCCCAGGGGGGTGCTTCTGACTGCCTCAAGGCACCACCTGCTCCCATCGAGCCTCATCCTGGCACCTGAAGCTGGCTTGTACTGACTTAGGAAAAGTGGTGACAGAGCGCTTCTCTTCCTCACCCATGTTCAGTGGCTTCATGCTTGCAGCTTGAAATCTGCCACGGTGGATGCATTTACACTGAAGAAGTGGGCAATTATTATAAATAACATTTCTTTCTTCCCTCTGCCTCATAACTTCCACCAAAGCTGACTGTTGAAGGTTTATCACCAAATCACTGGAGGCAGGAGTAGGGTTCATACTCAGCTCTGCACGTTGCTGGCTGAATGACGGCCTCTTAATTCAGTGTCCTCATCTCTAAGTGGGTCCTTCTCTCAGAGTGACCTTGGGGACTGTGACAGAATAAGTTCTCTTATATTTGCTGCTCACGTGTGGTTCAAGGACCAGCAGTATCAACATCCCCTGGCACTTGTTGAAATATAGGATCTCGGGCCCCACCCCAGACCTCCTGAATCAGAATCCACATTTCCAGCAGATCCCTAGGAGACGTGTCTGCTCAGTGAAGTTTGAGAAGCCTCCTCTGTGTGGGAGCTGGGAGTGATGTTTGCTCTTCCATGTCATTGGCTGAGAACCCTGGGGGGTTGGTCTGTGTGGTGGGGTCCTAGCCAGGTGACACAGTGAGAGGAGATTATAGACACAGTGTCCAGAGGGGATGCTCAGGGGACTTTCAGGAGCCCCAGCCTCTGTGTTCCTGGACCTCCGCCCTCTGACCAAGCCTCTCTCTTCTCTAGTGTCTGTGGAAGAACTATTGCTGGATTGATGGGAGTTCTTGGAATTTTACAAACTGGGCCCATTGGCAACCTACATTTGGGTATGGCCACTGCATAGCCCTTTGCACCACAGGTGAGGGGACCAGGGGCCCAGACAAGAGGGCAAGGTGGACTTGCACACACGTCCTTGTGAGCTGCACACACACGCCTCCCCTCACACACCCTCCCCTCCTAGAGAACCCCGCCCTGTGTGTGAGCAGGGCTGAGGAGTAGGGATCCTCAGAGTCCCAGTGAGGGGTCCTGGATGGGGCTGGGGGCTCTCTGTCCTCCAGACTCAGCGAGGCTCCTTCCCTTCCTCTGATGGGACGGTGACAAGGAGTGAGTGTGGGACAGATGGGAGGGACACTCGGGAATGGGAGGTGTGGCCGAGGGACACTGGAAAGACGTGGGAACAAGGGCCAGCTGACAGATGAGTCCCCAGGTCCCAACAGCACGGCTGCCCGATGTGCGGGAGTTTAGAACGGGGGGAAGACCATGCGGGCTGGGGTCAGATGGCCGAGGTCCACATCTGGCTTCTGCCATTTGTCTGCTGAGATCAGGGTGGGTTATCAGTCCCCCGAGCCTCAGTTTTCCCATCTGTGAAATGGGAGTGATGACAGCCCTGACCTTGTGGAGTCACTGTGAGGATGAAAGCACAGTCCATAGGAAGCACTTGGCATTCTGCCTCTGCAAGGGAGGCTATCAGTGAAGGTGGCTAGCTGGGACATGGGGAGACATTCGGCCCTCAGCTTGGTAGGAAAAGGTGAGCTGTGAGGCGCGTTGGACTCGGGTGGGGTGACACAGGCCACACAGGTGGGCAACTGACATCATTGTGCTCTCTGCCCACACGGGGTCTCTGGCAACGAGCTCCGTGCAAAAGGCGGCTGCCCTTCATATGTTCCTACTAAGCCAGAGACAGGAAACCCTCCTCCCCGCCCTCCTGCCTGCCTGGTCTCTCTGTCAGCCCCCTGGCCCCCCAGCCTCCCCGGGTCATAAAGCCACGTTCTCACAGCATCTCCTGACTGGTTTCTTCGCTGCACACTTTGGAGGAGTTCCCTGGGTTGGAAAATCCTGGAAGCCCTCGTTCTGGCTTTGCGGGCAGGGCGGGGGGACTTCAAGAAGTAAAAGCTGGAGTGGGACTCCTCCAGCGGGGCGGGAGCGGGGGGCGCTGGGGGGTTTGGCTGCAGCAGCCCCTGGGGGCAGAGTGGGGGCTGGGCGGGGGGCCGCTCCCGAAGGGCCCCCCCCCCCCCCGCCCAGGGTCTGGTGGAAGACGGTCCTTCTTCACAGGGTGGGGAACTGGCAGCTCTAGGTGGACTGGCGGACCGGATGGAGCCCTGAGTGCCCCCTGGGGTCCCCACTTGGTGGAGGAGAAAGGGGTCTCTCCCAGGGTCGCCCGCTCCTCCAGCCCCAGTGCGGTCTGCGCCTCAGGCATCGGGCCCTCTTTAACGTTCTCCCAGCCGTCTGTGAGTGAGTCCAAAGGTCCCAGCTGCTTCTAAGACAGCTCCCACCTCTCTCCTTTCCCTAGAAAGTTGCTGTCATCCTTACAGCCAGTCTTCTGTCCTTGGTCCCCTACTTTCGGCTCTGCAACTTGGGGCAGATGTAGTTTTTCATTGGAGGAAATCTTCTCAGCCTTCAGCTTTTCTTTCTCCACTTGACTCCTTTCTATTGTCTGTGGGATCGGAGTCACAGAGCCACCTTCCTCCCTGGCCACCCTCCGGATTCAGGATCTCTGCACGTAAAGAGGCAGGGACTCTAGAGCTGGACTTGCAGAGACTCCTCAGGACAGCTGTGTGTCTGCAGTCTTGTCCTACTGTGACATTCTCAACGCTGTCCTTTCTGCAAGATGCAAACGATGACCACATCTTTTGCCGTGAGCTCACTGAGTGTTCTGGGCTAAGCATTTTCTGTGCATTATGTCCTTTAATCCTCATATCATCCCCTTGAGGTATGTGTGAAGTGCATCCAAATCTCAACGAAGAAAGTTAGTAGATGATGGAATGAGTATCAACCCTTCTAATGCCTGAGCCTAAGTTCATGCTCTTAACCATCAGGCCCTCATGTGGGAGCCTGGGTTCTCCTGGGGTGTGTGTGGGGTGGGGGTGGTGACTCCATTCAGTCAGTTCAGTTGCTCAGTTGTGTCTGACTCTGCGATCCCATGGACTGCAGCACACTAGGCCTTCCTGTCCATCACCAACTCCCAGAGCTTGCTCAAACTCATGTCCATTGAGTCAGTGATGCCATCCAACCATCTCATCCTCTGTCATCCCCTTCTCCTCCTGCCTACAATCTTTCCCAGCATCAGGGTCTTTTCAGGTGAGTATATTCTTCCCATCAGGTGGCCGAAATACTGGAGTTTCAGCTTCAACATCAGTCCTTCCAATGAACATTCAGGACGAATATCCTTTAGGATGGACTGGTTGAAACTCCTCACAGTCCGAGCGACTCTCAAGAGTCTTCTCCCACACCACACTTCGAAAGTATCAATTCTTCTGTGCTCAGCTTTCTTTATAGTCCAACTCTCACATCCATACATGACTATTGGAAAAACCATAGCCTTGACTAGACAGACCTTTGTTGGCAAGGTAATGTCTCTGCTTTTTAATAAGCCATTTAGGTTGATCATAACTTTCTTTCAAAAAGTAAGCATCTTTTAATTTCATGGTTGCAATCACCATCTTCAGTGATCTCCAAAATAAAGTCTGTCACTGTTTCTCCATCTATTTGCTGTGAAGTGATGGGATCAGATGCCATGATCTTAGTTTTCTGAATGTTGAGCTTTAAGCCAACTTTTTCACTCTCCTCTTTCACTTTCATCAAGAGGCTCTTTAGTTCTTCTTCGCTTTCTGCTTTTCAGGGTGGTGTCATCTGCATCTGTTCAGTTCAGTTCACTTGCTCAGTCGTGTCCGACTCTTTGTGGCCCCAGAGACTGCAGCACAGCAGGCCTCCCTGTCCTTCACCAACTCCTGCAGTTTACTCAAACTCATGTCCATTGAGTCGGTCATGCCATCCAACTATCTTATCCTCTGTCATCCCCTTCTCCTCCCACCTTCAATCTTTCCCAGCATCAGGGTCTTTTCAAATGAGTCAGTTCTTCGCATCTGCATATCTGAGGTTATTGATATTCCTCCGAGAAATCCTGATTCCAGCTTGTGTTTCATCCAGCCCAGCATTTCTTATGATGTACTCTGCATATGAGTTAAATAAGCAGGGTGACAATATACAGCCTTGACGTACTTCTTTTCCTATTTGGAACCAGTCTGTTGTTCCATGTCCAGTTCTAACTGTTGCTTCCTGACCTGCGTACAGATTTCTCAAGAGGCAGGTCAGGTGGTCTGGTATTCCCATCTCTTGAAGAATTTTCCACAGTTTGTTGTGATCCACACAGTCAAAGGCTTTGGTGTAGTCAGTAAAGCAGAAATAGATATTTTTCTGGAACTCTCTTGCTTTTCCAGTGGTCCAACAGAAATTGGTAATTTGATCTCTGGTTCCTCTGCCTTTTCTGAATCCAGCTTGAGCATCTGGAAGTTCACGGTTCATATACTGTTGAAGCCTGGCTTGGAGAATTTTGAGAATTACTTTACTAGTGTGTGAGATGAGTGCAGTTGTGCGGTAGTGTGAGCATTTTTTGTCATTGCCTTTCTTTGGGATTGGAATGAAAACTGACCTTTTCCAGTCCTGGGGCCACTGCTGAGTTTTCCAAATTTGCTGGCATATTGAGTGCGGCACTTTTACAGCATCGTCTTTTAGGATTTGACAGAGCTCAGCAGGAATTCTGTCACCTCCACTAGCTTTGTTCATAGTCATGCTTCCTAAGGCCCACTTGACTTCACATTCCAGGATGTCTGGCTCAAGGTGAGTGATCACACCATCTTGATTATCTGGGTCATGATGATCTTTTTGTACAGTTCTTCTGTGTGTTCTTGCCACCTCTTCTTAACATCTTCTGCTTGTGTTAGGTCCATAATTTTCTATCCTTTATTGAGCCCATGTTTGCATAAAATGTTCCCTTGGTATCTCTCATTTTCTTGAAGAGATCTCTAATCTTTGCTAGTCTATTGTTTTCCTCTATTTCTTTGCATTGATCATAGAGGAAGACTTTCTTATCTCTCCTTGCTATTCTTTGGAACTCTGCATTCAAATGGGTGTATCATTCCTTTTCTCTTTGCTTTTTTGCTTCTCTTCTTTTCATAGCTATTTGTAAGGCCTCCTCAGACACCAATTTGCCTTTTTGCATTTCTTTTTCTTGGGGATGGTCTTGCTCCCTGTCTCCTGTACAAAGTCATGAACCTCCATCCATAGTTTTTCAGGGACTCTGTCTAGCAGATACAATCTCTTGAATCTATTTGCCACTTCCATTGTGTAATCATAAGGGAATTGATTTAGGTCATACCTGAATGGTCTAGTGGTTTTCCCTACTTTCTTTAAGTCTGAATTTGGTGATAAGGAGTTCATAAGCTAAACCACAGTCAGCTCATGGTCTTGTTTTTGCTGACTGTATAGACTTTCTCCATTTTTGGCTGCAAAGAATTTAATCAGTCTGATTTCGGTGTTGACTATCTGGTGATGTCCCAGTGTAGAGTCTTCTCTTGGGTTGTTGGAAGAGGGTGTTTGCTATGACCAGTGCATTCTCTTGGCAAAACTCTATTGGTCTTTGCTCTGCTTCATTCCATACTCCACAGCCAAATTTGCCAGTTAATCCAGGTGTTTCTTGACTTCCTACTTTTGCATTCCAGTACTCTATAATGAAAAGGACATCTTTTTTTGGGTGTTAGTTCTAACAAGTCTTGTAGGTCTTCATAGAGCTGTTCAACTTCAGCTTCTTCAGTGTTACTGGTTGGGGCGTAGACTTGGATTATAGTGATATTGAATGGTTTGACTTGGAAATGAGCAGAGATCATTCTGTTGTTTTTGAGATTGCATCCAAGTACTGCATTTTGGACTCTTTTTGTTGACTATGAAGACTATTCTATTTCTTCTAAGGGATTCCTGCCCGCAGTAGTAGATATAATGGTAATCTGAGTTAAATTCACCCATTCCAGTCCATTTTAGTTTGCTGATTCCTAAAATGTCGATGTTCACTCTTGCCATCTCCTGTTTGACCCCTTCCAATTTGCCTTGATTCATGGACCTAACATTCCAGGTTCCTGTGCAATATTGGTCTTTACAGCATCAAACTGTGCTTCCATCACCAGTCACATCCGCCACTGGTAGCACCTGCAAGGCACGTACCCAGTAATGGTATGTCCTATGGAAACAGCATGTGGGCACCTTCCTCTGTCTGTAAGAAGGCCCCATGGACCCCATTACAGTCTCCTTCAGAGTGATAACTTCCAGTCCTTTTCATGGAACACAGTAGGGTCGGAAGGCATGATCTTTACAAGGCAGAAATCTCATGAGGGGGGCTAAGCAAAGAAGATCAATGTCTGGAAGGAAAAGAAATCAGTTTCAGGAAAACACTTTTATTGCTGGGGGTGGGAGGGGCCAGCTGGAGGCTGCCCGGAAGATCCAGCTCGGTAGGAAGAGTGGAACAGGAGGCTGAGCCGCAGTGAGCGACTGCAGGGCCTCCTGTGAAGACACAGAGGGAAGGGCTCTGAGCCTCTTGTTCCCCGACTCAGCCCCAGGAGGGTCTTTCCCTCCCTGCCCGACACCACGGTGGAGATGAGTCTAGAGACCCAGGAGGCCCGTCCTCTGGAGGGCTGGCTCTTCCCAGCACCATCTCCCCAGGCTGGCTGACAGTCACCCCCTCTCCCACCTCCAGTCCGGTCCCCAGGGTCACACATCCAACTGCTGCCCTAGGGAAGGCCGGCCGCCAGGGATGCAAACTCCAGGCCCTGATGGCAAGCTAGTGAAGGGTGTCCAGTGACCCCAGAGGAGGCGGGAGGGAAGGAGGGGGCTGGGGCCTGGGGTGAAGGGAAGCAGGTGGGCAGCACTGGCCTGTCCCTGCCTGCTGCTCCTGCTGCCTGCCCGGCGTCAGTCCTTAAACAGGGGCTGGACCATGCTGGACACTTGCTGGTCAGCTGGGATGGAGACCCAAGCGATGGTCCTCCTCACATTCTCTGCGTCCCAGGGACACACGCACCCCTCTGGCTCTAAGGAGAGGAGGGCAGGGTGTCATCCCGTCCTACAGATGAGGAACCAGGCTCATTCTCCTGCCCAAGTTGTACAGACCGTCAGAGACCAAGTGTGACTTCCACACATGTATCCTGACCCTAAATGTTTGGTGGGACTTCCCCGGTCCCGTCTCCAGTCTTCAAGGTGGACTCTCAATGCACTGTACTTGCATCTCCATGTCTGAGGACATTTTCTCCCACAAACAGCTATTGCCTTAATGTGCCTGGATATTAGCAAGTCCCTGGGGACAGTCCACAGCTCCCAGGAGTGGGTGTGTGTAGAATTGCAGTCTTGTGCTCCTCGAGTGGAATAATTCTGGGGCATGTCCTGGGCACCGCTTCCCAGAGTTTCCCAGCAGGATTAACTTGCAGCTATCCGCTGAGGAAGGTGGCTTTATCACACACAGTGTACTGGCTGCCTTCTCTTCCCTGTATGAATCCTCCTTTGATTCCAGCATCTTCCAAATATTCTACTTGCTCAAATCCTGTTTCAGGGCCTGTATCTAGGGACTCAACATACGTCGAACTGCTATTAAAATATGTACAACTCTGTGTAAGATCTCAAATATGATCAGACACAGCTTCAGGAACATGAGGATGATTGCAATATAATCACAAAGTGAAATTCGCTCAGTTGTGTTCAACTATTTTCAACCCCATGGATTGCAGCCTGCCAGGTTCCTCTGTCCATGGAATTCTCCAGGCAAGAGTACTGGAGTGGGTTGTCATTTCCTTCTCCAGTGAACACAAAAGAATCTGCTAGTTGTTTCTGCTTCTTGTGCCTCTGTAAAGCACCCCCCGACATGGTGAGTGAATGCATGCATGCTAAAGCACATCCCTCATATCCAACTCTCTGTGACCCCATGGACTGTAACCGATCAGGCTCCTCCATCCATGGGATTCTCCAGGCAGGAATCCTGGACTGGGTTGACATGGCCTCCTCCAGGGGATCATCCCAACCCAGCGATTGAACTGGTGTCTCCTATGTGTACTGCATGGCAGGTGGTTTCTTTACCACTAGCGCCCCCTGGAAAACCCTAGCTGTGGCAGGCTCCTCCAAGGATGGCCTTGTGTGATCAGTAACTATTGTCCCTTTGACAGAACCAGGTTAGAGAATTCGTGACCTGGTTTGTGCCCCAGGCTGAGCATCTGAATGTGACCCATGAAGGGATGCAAGGATCTCCAGAGCATGTCCTTTCAGGCAGTAGGATTTCGTGGCTGAAAGTGTTGGCTGCTTCCTGGGCCATGTTCACAAGTGATACAACATGGAGGGGAGGCAGGACAGTGTCTTCTACTTTTTTTTTTCTTTCCGTTATTTTTCTGAAATCATTTGCTTACGGCTATGCTGGTCTTGGTTTCTGAACGCAGGCTTTCTCTAGTTGCAGCAAGTGAGGACTACCCTCTAGTTGCAGCTCACGGGCTCAATTGCCTCAAGGCACGTGGGATCTTCCCAGACAAGGGACTGGATCACTGGATAGCCCCACGTCCTCTACCCTTGTGTTCACCTTGGGAAACAGGATTCCAACTGCACTCGGCCAGATGGAGTCAACTCCCATTTGAGGATGGAGGGTGTCCTAAACTCCCTCTGCTGGGGGGTGGGGGCGGTGAGCAGAAAGTAAGGTGTCAATGCTGTGAAGCCCTTTTCTCCAGAACTCCTCAAATTCAGAGAAGTACAGAAGGTCCCAGGGTCTTACAGGCAAAGGAAAAACTTCACTTAAACATTATTTCATTTTTTATGTATTTGATTTGGCTGTGTTGCATCTTCCTTGGGGCTCCAGGCATCTCTAGATGTGGCCCCTCATCTCTAGAGCTCACGGGCTCAGTAGCTGAGTCTCGCAGGCTCTGTTCATGGCACAAGTGGGATCTAATTCCCTGACCAGGGATGGAACCCCGGCCCCTGATTTGGAAGCTTGGAGTCTTAGTCACTGTGTCACCTTGGAAGTCCCACCCCAGGGTCTTAAGAAGCAAATCAAGAACCTTAATGTTTTGACTGTGGCCCCGATAGGAGAGGTTACTTACTCAAGTTTGCAGAGTAAGTTGAACAAATTAAGAAATCAAACTGAGGTCCGTTGTAACTGCTGTTGTCTTCATTTCAATAATAGTGGTTTTCCGACACAACTATGGGTTCAGCTCTGTGCTGGGTGCAGAGTTTTCACTCCTGTATTCGGGGACTTTGTGTTCTAGGGGGGCATTGCTTCTCTTTGTTCTGGAATTAATAATAAAGAGTAACAAAGTCCCTCGTTTATTAAGCATGAAATATGTGCTGCCCTCTGAGACTTTGTGCTAAGGGAGACTTCAGCTTGTTCCTCACAAATCTCTTCTGTTGACGGCGTGTTTGTGGCAGACGTGTGACTTCTACCTTTGGGGGTTAAAGTCAACAAGGAGGCATCTGGGCTCCTGGAAAGATTCTGGATCTTGAAGTGGGCTCCATCACATTGTGCATTTCTTCCGTGACAATTCCCCGTGCAGTCTATGATACAGTGCAGGGGGCAGGATGCATCTTAAACCTCCTTAAGATAAATCTTAAATACAACGAGAGGACTGGCCTTATATCCCCAGAGATGGGCTTGCATGTCCTTCCCCCCTGCAAAATGATGCTAACCAAACTCTGAGCAACTCAGCTGGTGTCTTAAAACAGAATCCCTGGAGTTCCCTACATCATCCTGAAATCCACAGAGCGGGACCTCAACCAACTCCTGGTGCTTACTGGTTGACTAGGGGGGCCACTGGGTCCTGGATTCCTGACAAAGGCTACCCCTAAGCCCACAAGCCACGTACTGTCCTCAGAGCTCTACTGGAGTGGAACTCATTAGAGGTAGGTCCTGTCATCAGCCTCGGTTTGTGGATGGGAATATTGAGAGCCAGAGTGGCTGACCCTGGAGTGGTGATTGCATTCTACATCAGAGCACACTGCCTTCTGCATGATGTGGGGCTGGACAGACTTCACACAAGGGGCAGAGTTGAAACCCCTTTGAACAGAGATACAAACAGTAAGCTGGGTAGGTGGGGTTTCATGGATGCTGAACAGGTAGGCACCATTAGCTAATCAGGGTAACACAGTTGAGCAAATCAAAGACAGCAAGGACATAGGAGTCAGACATTAGGGTCAGACATGTGCCTTTGAACTAGGTGTGTGGACTTGGGCAAGTTACTTAACCTCTCTGATGGATCTGTCAACTAAAATGGCAGAGCCTAATGCCCTCAGGTGAATGTAAGGATTAAGTAAGTAGGATAAGGATGCTAAAGCCTTAATGAAGCATAGCGATGGGATGGTGGTGGAGCTTCAGAGATGTTATGTCCAGACTTCCAGCCCCAGGGTTAAGACTCTGAGCTTCCCCTGCAGGGAGTGTGGGTTCGATCCTTGGTTGGGGAACTAAGACTCCGCCTGCCTCGTGGCAAGGCCTAGAGAGCTGTGTGCAGTTTCACACCAGACAGGCATCACCGTGATGACTGAGGGGGTCCCTGAAGTCACGGGGATGTCTTTGCCCAGGGTCAGCCTAGGGGAGGGGCGGCCCAGAGGGATGGACACCTAGGGGAGGAGGCCAAGGAAAGGCGGGCAGATAAGGAGCCAGAAGGCCTGTCTCTGACTTGTCGTGTGGTCCTGGGCGATTATATCAGCTCTCTGAGAGGCCGTTTCCGAATGTGTGAAACAGGAATTTTACATGAAACAGCCCTGAAAGCCTATCGTGGTGTTGGTTCCCAACACCAGCCGATGTTACTGGTCATCCCAACTGCTGAGTGAAATGGTGTCCTTGGCCTGGGCCCAGGACTGGGAGAATAATGGGGGGTGGGGTGGGGTGGGTGGCCCTCTACTCCTCCTCCAAGGGAAGTCTCCAGTTTGAAATCTGGG
Organism: Dama dama; assembly: GCF_033118175.1. Taxonomy (NCBI): domain Eukaryota; kingdom Metazoa; phylum Chordata; class Mammalia; order Artiodactyla; family Cervidae; genus Dama; species Dama dama. Next base: position 81,204,780 of record NC_083681.1, read on the forward strand.
GACCAGGTTTTCCCTCTCTGGAATTGACTAATCCCCCCAATCCCCAAGTCAGGTAGATAAGCTGAGGGTCCAGTCCATTGGCCCCATGAGATAACGGCCGAGACTGTTACTCTGCAATCAGCCCAGAAGTGACCTCTCAGACTCTTCTCCATTTGCAGGGCCCCGGGGAGAGCAGAGGCCAGGCAAGAAGGCCTAGGTGACCCATCCCTGGTGCCCTGAGCACTGGGCTGGAATCCAAGGTACAAAACTATCCTGCCCAGCTAGGATACCCCAGAGTGGAGGCACCACCCTGACCAGTCCATGGGCTCTGGGCCGTGATGTCTGCAACATCAAGCCTCAGCCCTGCTGGCCCCTTCTGGATTGCAGTGAATGTGGATTGATGTGATGCAATTGATGAATATCTTGACATTTTGTTTATTACGGTACTTTTGCTTTGATTCTGACTTTTAAGAACGATTGTATGAAATGTTTATTTATCTTGACTACTGAACTCTTTATTGTCCCATTAAACTCTGCAACTGAGCTGAGTGCCTCACTTGCTGCCCGAGGTGGGGGCTCCTGGATTGGAAGGGAAGCGTGGCCCACAGAGAACTGGAATGAATCACTACGAAGGTCTCCACTCCAGCTATTGCTTCCTTATGAGAAGACCCAGCTCTAGGCTGGACAACAAGGCCTGAACTAGGTCAGTGATCCTCAGCAGAGGCAGTTTTGCTTTCTAGAAGAGATTTGGAAATGTGTGGAGATGTATCAGAGTGACTTAACACTGCTAAACTGTCTACAAAAGATAGGACAGCCACTCCGCCAACCCCTATCAAAGAATGATTTGACTCCCAACGATCATTGTTCAAAGGCTGAGAACCTTGATTGAGAGCCACAGTATCAAGGAAACAGCATACATTTTTCATCTTAAAGATGAGAAAGAAATAGGCAGAGAGGAGAGGGAGAAACATGAAGAGAGTGAAGAAGGGAAAGAGGAGGAGAGACAGACAGAGACACAGGGAGAGAAGATTTTGAGCCTCAGAGGCTTAGTAATCCCAGCTCCCCCGCATCCTGCACTACCTTGGCTAGTCACCTGCCCTCTCTGAATCATTCTTCACACCAGTTAGTCAGGCTAATTGCACATTCTCGTGGGACCGAGGTCAGGAAGGTGAGGGTTCAGGAAGGTAATGCACATGTAGCCTGCACACATGGTCCACAGAAGTGCTCAGGAGGGCCGCGATTCCCCTTAGCCTGCCCCCTGCTCCCCCCAGTGTCCCTGCTCCCCGGGATCCTCATGGCATTTGCTGAAACACTGACCCAGGGAAGGCTGCTCCTGGGACTGAATAGGACAGTTTAGACCTGGACCCTGTAGGGGCATTAATAAAAACTCAGTCTGGGCAATAGTCTTGGGGGGCTTCTGGAGAATACTAGGGTGTTTGGGGATCTATGTCCAAACAGGAGGCAGGTCCCTGAAGTCCCAGCAGTGTGTAGGGCTCAAGGGTGGGAGGACTGAGCCAACTGCTTATCAGCCCCACTGTCCAACCGCCCGAGCCTGGGGCAATCCTCCTGGCCTCTTCCCACTTCCCCAAAGCCTGGTATAAGGGCAGCTTCTGTGCGCCAACAGCCAGAGGCACTGAGAGTGGAGGCTTCAGACTCTCAGGAGGTAAGTGCTCCCTCGGCTTCCCCGGGAGGACAGGCCCCGGGCTGGGAAGAACCCGGGCTGTATATGGGAAACACCAGGGATTATGGTCCTCTGCACCATGATGAGCACTGTCCTCCCCCTTCTTCCCCAGTGTGTCTGACTCTGGCGCTGAAGGTGAGCACCCCTGTTCCTCTAGGGGTGACGGTCTGAGCTGAGTGCTGTTCCAGGGAGCCGAGAGGCGCTCTCAGGAAAGGGACTCTTGTACTTGAGCTCCCGGCCCTGTGTTCATCCCCTGATCCTCCAGCTCGGGGTCTGTTCTCTGGGGGACAAGGAAGCTCTCTCATTTGCCCTTTAATCTATCAGTTAAGCAGACACTGCCTCTCCACTGTGTTCCAGGGGCCGTGCAGACACAAGGAAGTCCCCAGGAGAGAACGTGGAGCTGTGTGTCTGTCACAAGACTGCAGGGACATGAGAGGCTGCCTGCTCCTGCCATTTCTGCTGGGGACAGTTTCTGCTCTCTATCTGGGTGAGTCCTCCCCTCCCCTTCTCATCTGTTCTCCTTTCTTCTTTCCTGCATTCCTTTTTGCTCCTATGGGTCCAAGGCCACAGTCCCTCTTCAGTTGCCCCAGCCCATCTCTAGTTCGATTTCTCCTGGACCTACAGCTGTGACCTGAACTTTCCCTCAGGGCTCCTTTGCCAGGAAAAACACCCACCTGTGAAGACGAGGGCATCTCACAAGTCTCACTCCCAAATTACCTGCACATGGTGTCAGCCAGCTTCAGGGTCTCATGCAATAATGTGTGTGATGCAAGAATTCTGGCTCATCCAACCCCCAAGGGATCTTCCCAGTCTTTGGTCCCAGACGGAATCCCTAGGAGAACACAGTGGAGCCATCAGAGCTGTCTGTGGTCCTGGAGGGAGGTGGTACCTTGTCTAACAGTGAGCTATTTCTTCTTTGCAGAGAAGGATGCCCCGCATTTGGGTGGTCCGGAGACACAGGCAGACCTGAGCCAGGATCTGGAAGGCTCAGGGGGGCAGGAAGGTGTGCTGGCCCTGAGTGGTGAGGTGCTTCAGTCGGGGGCACAGGAGGCCAAGGACGCCCATGACGATGAGCTGGCCTCAGAGTTATACCCAGATAATTTAGACAAGGACGTGCAGTGCCCCAAGGAAGAGGAAACAGTGCGACTTCCGGGCAGTCCTGAGTGCAAGAGCTGCCGCTACACGATGGTGGTGACCCCCAGGACGTTTAATGGAGCTCAGGTATATGGCACCAAGGCTGCTTCGGGGACCAGGGATGGAGAGACAGGATTGGATTCAACGTTCTGTTTCTTATTACTTAGATTAGTGGTTCTCTTAGGCTAATATGCATCAGAAAAGAAAGTGAATGAAAGAAAGTGCAGTTGCCCAGTCGTGTCTGACTCTTTGAGACCCCATGACAGTAGGCTATCAGGGTCCTCTGTCCATGGAATTTTCCAGGCAAGAATACTGGAGTGGGTTGCCAGTTCCTTCAGCAGGGGATCTTCCCGACCCAGGGATCAAACCCAGGTCTCCTGCATTGCAGGAGGATTCTTTACCAGCCGAGCTACCAGGAAAGCCCACATAAAGGCACAAGAGATGGGGTTCAGGGGAAGCAGTAGATACCTGATTTCTGATTTGCAAAGGGATGTAGGGTCTGTCCTGGAGGCTCAGGCATTTAACAAGAAATCAGTGAATTTTCTCTCCCGCCTATTCTCTCTGCAGACAGTCTGCAGGACGTGCTACCGAGGTAACCTCGCCTCCATCCACAGCCTCAGTATCAACACTCTCATCCATCGCATGGCCATAAGGACCAACCAAGCGCAGGTTTGGATTGGAGGCTTCATCAGAGGTTGGGTAAGTGAGGGGCCAATGTCCAGGCAGAGGAAGCTCTTTCTTTCTGTCCTCTATAAAAAAGGTTGGCTTAATACTTGGGAAGTCAATCCCCTATCTTTTACAGCCTTTTTCATTTATTCATATTTGGCTGCACCCAGGCTTTCTCTAGGTGTGTCTGGGGCGCTCTCTCACTGAGGGTTATGGGTTTCTTCTTGAGGTGGCCTTGCTTGTTGGGGTGCACAGAATCAAGAGTCCTGGCTCAGCAGTGGGAGCACAAGTGGGTGCTCTGCATCACATGGGATCTTCCAGGAACAGGGATCGAACCCATGGCCCCTGCATGGGCAGGCAGCTTCTTCACCACTGGACCACCAGGGAAGGCCCGGGGGGGAGGGTGCGTCTGATTGCCTCAAGGCCCACCTGCTCCCATCGAACCTCATCCTGGCACCTGAAGCTGCCTTGTACTGACCTAGGAGAGGTGATGATTGAGCTCTTCTCTTCCTCACCCATGTTCAGTGGCTTCATGCTTGCAGCTTGAAATCTGCCACAATGGATGCATTTACACTGAAGAAGTGGGCAATTATTATAAATCAAGATTCTTTCTTTCCTCTGCCTCTCATCTTCCACCAAAGCTGGCTGTGACATGTCTATCAGCCCATCACTGGAGACAGGAGGTAGAGTTCAGACCCAGCTCTGCACGTTACTGGCTGAAAGACTGCCTCTTAGTTCAGTGTCCTCATCTCTAAGTGGGTCCTTGTCTCAAAGTGACCTTGGGGACTGTGACTAAGTTCTGTTACATTTGCTGCTCATGTGTGGTTCAAGGACCAGCAGTATCAACATCCCCTGGCACTTGTTGAAATATAGGATCTCAGGCCCCACCCCAGACCTCCTGAATCAGAATCCACATTTCCAGCAGATCCCTAGGAGACGTGTCTGCTCAGTGAAGTTTGAGAAGCCTCCTCTGTGTGGGAGCTGGGAGTGATGTTTGCTCTTCCATGTCATTGCCTGAGAACCCTGGGGGATTGGTCTGTCTGGTGGGGTCCTAGCCAGGTGACACAGTGAGAGGAGATTATAGACACAGTGTCCAGAGAGATGCTTAGGGGACTTTCAGGAGCCCCAGCCTCTGTGTTCCTGGACCTCTGCCCTCTGACCCAGCCTCTCTCTTCTCTAGTGTCTGTGGAAGAACTATTGCTGGATTGATGGGAGTTCTTGGAATTTTACAAACTGGGCCCGTTGGCAACCTACATTTGGGTATGGCCACTGCATAGCCCTTTGCACCACAGGTGAGGGGGCCAGGGGCCCAGACAAGGGGGCGAGGTGGACTTGCACACACGTCCTTGTGAGCTGCACACACACGTCTCCCCTCCTAGAGAACCCCGCCCTGTGTGTGAGCAGGGCTGGGGAGGAGGGATCCTCAGAGTCCCAGTGAGGGGTCCTGGACGGAGCTGGGGGCTCTCTGTCCTCCAGACTCAGCGAGGCTCCTTCCCTTCCTCTGACGGGACGGTGAAAAGGAGCTAGTGTGGGACAGATGGGAGGGACACTCGGGAATGGGAGGTGTGGCCAAGGGACACAGGAAGACGTGGGAACAAGGGCCAGCTGACAGATGAGTCCCCAGCTCCCACAGCACGGCTGCCCGATGTGCGGGAGTTTAGAACGGGGGGAAGACCATGCGGGCTGGGGTCAGATGGCCGAGGTCCACATCTGGCTTCTGCCACTTGTCTGCTGAGATCAAGGTGGGTTATCAGTTCCCCAAGCCTCAGTTTTCCCATCTGTGAAATGGGAGTGATGACAGCCCTGACCTCGTGGAGTCACTGTGAGGGTGAAAGCACAGTCCATAGGAAGCACTTAGCACTCTGCCTCTGCAAGGGAGGCGATCAGTGAAGGCGGCTAGCTGGGACATGGGGAGACATACGGCCCTCAGCTTGGTAGGCAAAGGTGAGCTGTGAGGCGCATTGGACTGGGGTGGGGTACACAGGCACACAGGCGTGCAACTGATATCGCTGTGTTCTCTGCCCCCAGGGGGTCGCTGGCGACGAGCTCAGTGCAATAAGCAGCTGCCCTTCGTCTGCTCCCACTAAGCCAGAGACGGGAAACCCTGCCTCCTTGCTCCCCGGCCTGCCCTGTCTCTCCCTTCACCCCCTTGCCCCCAGCCTCCCCACATCATAAAGCCTCGTTCTCACAGCATCTCCTGACTGGTTTCTTCATTGCACACTTTGGAGGAGTCCCCTGGGTTGGAAAATCCTGGAAGCTCTCATTCGGCCTTTCCTGGGAAAGATTGAGGGCAGGCAGAGAAGGGGATGACAGAGGATGGGATGCTTGGATGGCATCACTGACTCAATCGACATGGGTTTGAATAAGATCCAGGTGTTGGTGATGGACAGGGAATCCTGGCGTGCTGCAGTCCATGGGGTCGCAAAGAGTCGGACACGACTGAGCAACTGAACTGAACTGAAGTGTTGTTCCATGTCCAGTTCTAACTGTTGCTCCCTGCCCTCCATACAGATGAGTCAAGAGGCAGGTCAGGTGGTCTGGTATTCCCATCTCTTGAAAAACCTTCCACAGTTTGTTGTGATCCACACAAAGGCTTTGGCATAGTCATTGAAGCAGAAGTAGATGTTTTTCTGGAACTCTCTTGCTTTTGTGATGGTCCAGGGGATGATGGAAATTTGATCTCTGGTTCCTCTGCCTTTTCTAAATCCAGTCATGGTTCTTGGAGAATTTTGAGCATTAATTTCCTAGTGTCTGAGATGAGTGCAATTGTGCAGTAGTTTGAGCATTCTTTGTCATTGCCTTTCTTTGGGATTGGAATGAAAACTGACCTTTTCCAGTCCTGTGGCCACTGCTGAGTTTTCCAAATTTGCTGACATATTGAGTGCAGCACTTTCACAGCATCATCTTTTAGGATTTGAAATAGCTCAATTGGAATTCCATCACCTCCACTAGCTTTGTACATAGTGATGCTCCCTAAGGTCCACTTGACTTCACATTCCAGGATGTCTGGCTCTAGCTGAGTGATCATACCATCGTTATTATCTAGGTCATGAAGATCTTTTTTGTACAGTTCTGTGTATTCTTACCACCTCTTAATATCTTCTGCTTCTGCTTACAATTTCTGTCCTTTATTGTCCCCATCTTTGCATGAAATGTTCCCTTGGTATCTCCAATTTTCTTGAAGAGATCTCTAGTCTTTCCCATTCTGTTCTTTTCCTGTATTTCTTTGCACTGATCACAGAGGAAAGCCGTCTTCTCTATCCTTGCTATTCTTTGGAACTCTGCATTCAGATGGGTATATCTTTCCTTTTCTCCTTTGCCTTTTGCTTCTCTTTTTTTCACAGTTATTTGTAAGGTCTCCTCAGACAACCACTTTGTCTTTCTGCATTTCTTTTTCTTGGGGATGGTCTTGATCCCTGTCTCCTGTACAATGTCACAATCCTCCATCAACAGTTCTTCAGGCACTCTGTGCATCAGATCCAATCCCTTGATTCTATTTCTCACTTCCACCATATAATCGTAACGGATTTGATTTAGGTCATACCTGAATGGTCTAGTGGTTTTCCCTACTTTCTTCCATTTAAGTCTGAATTTGGTGATAAGGAGTTCATGATCTGAACCACAGTCAGCTCCTGGTCTTGTTTTTGCTGACTGTATAGAGCTTCTCCATTTTTGGCTGCAAAGAATTTAATCAGACTGATTTCGGTGTTGACTATCTGGTGATGTCCCAGTGTAGAGTCTTCTCTTGGGTTGTTGAAAGAGGGTGTTTGCTATGACCAGTGTGTTCTCTTGGCAAAACTCTATTAGCCTTTGCTCTGCTTCATTCCGTACTCCAAGGCCAAATTTTTCTGTTGCTCCAGGTGTTTCTTGACTTCCTACTTTTGCATTCCAGTCCCCTATAATGAAAAGGACATCTTTTTTTGGGTGTTAGTTCTAAAAGGTCTTGTGGGTCTTCATAGAGCTGTTCAACTTCAGCTTCTTCAGTGTTACTGGTTGGGGCATAGACTTGGATTACAGTGATATTGAATGGTTTGACTTGGAAACAAGCAGAGATCATTCTGTTGTTTTTGAGATTGCATCCAAGTACTGCATTTTGGACTCTTTTTGTTGACTATGAAGACTATTCTATTTCTTTCTAAGGGATTCCTGTCCGCAGTAGCAGATATAATGGTCATCCGAGTTAAATTCACCCATTCCAGTCCATTTTAGTTTGCTGATTCCTAGAATGTCGATGTTCACTCTTGCCATCTCCTGTTTGACCCCTTCCAATTTGCCTTGATTCATGGACCTAACATTCCAGGTTCCTGTGCAATATTGGTCTTTACAGCATCAAACTGTGCTTCCATCACCAGTCACATCCGCCACTGGTAGCACCTGCAAGGCACGTACCCAGTAATGGTATGTCCTATGGAAACAGCATGTGGGCACCTTCCTCTGTCTGTAAGAAGGCCCCATGGACCCCACTACAGTCTCCTTCAGAGTGATAACTTCCAGTCCTTTTCATGGAACACAGTAGGGTCGGAAGGCATGATCTTTACAAGGCAGAAATCTCATGAGGGGGGCTAAGCAAAGAAGATCAATGTCTGGAAGGAAAAGAAATCAGTTTCAGGAAAACACTTTTATTGCTGGGGGTGGGAGGGGCCAGCTGGAGGCTGCCCGGAAGATCCAGCTCGGTAGGAAGAGTGGAACAGGAGGCTGAGCCGCAGTGAGCGACTGCAGGGCCTCCTGTGAAGACACAGAGGGAAGGGCTCTGAGCCTCTTGTTCCCCGACTCAGCCCCAGGAGGGTCTTTCCCTCCCTGCCCGACACCACGGTGGAGATGAGTCTAGAGACCCAGGAGGCCCGTCCTCTGGAGGGCTGGCTCTTCCCAGCACCATCTCCCCAGGCTGGCTGACAGTCACCCCCTCTCCCACCTCCAGTCCGGTCCCCAGGGTCACACATCCAACTGCTGCCCTAGGGAAGGCCGGCCGCCAGGGATGCAAACTCCAGGCCCTGACGGCAAGCTAGTGAAGGGTGTCCAGTGACCCCAGAGGAGGCGGGAGGGAAGGAGGGGGCTGGGGCCTGGGGTGAAGGGAAGCAGGTGGGCAGCACTGGCCTGTCCCTGCCTGCTGCTCCTGCTGCCTGCCCGGCGTCAGTCCTTAAACAGGGGCTGGACCATGCTGGACACTTGCTGGTCAGCTGGGATGGAGACCCAAGCGATGGTCCTCCTCACATTCTCTGCGTCCCAGGGACACACGCACCCCTCTGGCTCTAAGGAGAGGAGGGCAGGGTGTCATCCCGTCCTACAGATGAGGAACCAGGCTCATTCTCCTGCCCAAGTTGTACAGACCGTCAGAGACCAAGTGTGACTTCCACACATGTATCCTGACCCTAAATGTTTGGTGGGACTTCCCCGGTCCCGTCTCCAGTCTTCAAGGTGGACTCTCAATGCACTGTACTTGCATCTCCATGTCTGAGGACATTTTCTCCCACAAACAGCTATTGCCTTAATGTGCCTGGATATTAGCAAGTCCCTGGGGACAGTCCACAGCTCCCAGGAGTGGGTGTGTGTAGAATTGCAGTCTTGTGCTCCTCGAGTGGAATAATTCTGGGGCATGTCCTGGGCACCGCTTCCCAGAGTTTCCCAGCAGGATTAACTTGCAGCTATCCGCTGAGGAAGGTGGCTTTATCACACACAGTGTACTGGCTGCCTTCTCTTCCCTGTATGAATCCTCCTTTGATTCCAGCATCTCCCAAATATTCTACTTGCTCAAATCCTGTTTCAGGGCCTGTATCTAGGGACTCAACATACGCCGAACTGCTATTAAAATATGTACAACTCTGTGTAAGATCTCAAATATGATCAGACACAGCTTCAGGAACATGAGGATGATTGCAATATAAGCACAAAGTGAAATTCGCTCAGTTGTGTTCAACTATTTTCAACCCCATGGATTGCAGCCTGCCAGGTTCCTCTGTCCATGGAATTCTCCAGGCAAGAGTACTGGAGTGGGTTGTCATTTCCTTCTCCAGTGAACACAAAAGAATCTGCTAGTTGTTTCTGCTTCTTGTGCCTCTGTAAAGCACCCCCCGACATGGTGAGTGAATGCATGCGTGCTAAAGCACATCCCTCATATCCAACTCTCTGTGACCCCATGGACTGTAACCGATCAGGCTCCTCCATCCATGGGATTCTCCAGGCAGGAATCCTGGACTGGGTTGACATGGCCTCCTCCAGGGGATCATCCCAACCCAGCGATTGAACTGGTGTCTCCTATGTGTACTGCATGGCAGGTGGTTTCTTTACCACTAGCGCCCCCTGGAAAACCGTAGCTGTGGCAGGCTTCTCCAAGGATGGCCTTGTGTGATCAGTAACTATTGTCCCTTTGACAGAACCAGGTTAGAGAATTCGTGACCTGGTTTGTGCCCCAGGCTGAGCATCTGAATGTGACCCATGAAGGGATGCAAGGATCTCCAGAGCATGTCCTTTCAGGCAGTAGGATTTCGTGGCTGAAAGTGTTGGCTGCTTCCTGGGCCATGTTCACAAGTGATACAACATGGAGGGGAGGCAGGACAGTGTCTTCTACTTTTTTTTTTCTTTCCGTTATTTTTCTGAAATCATTTGCTTACGGCTATGCTGGTCTTGGTTTCTGAACGCAGGCTTTCTCTAGTTGCAGCAAGTGAGGACTACCCTCTAGTTGCAGCTCACAGGCTCAATTGCCTCAAGGCACGTGGGATCTTCCCAGACAAGGGACTGGATCACTGGATAGCCCCACGTCCTCTACCCTTGTGTTCACCTTGGGAAACAGGATTCCAACTGCACTCGGCCAGATGGAGTCAACTCCCATTTGAGGACGGAGGGTGTCCTAAACTCCCTCTGCTGGGGGGTGGGGGCGGTGAGCAGAAAGTAAGGTGTCAATGCTGTGAAGCCCTTTTCTCCAGAACTCCTCAAATTCAGAGAAGTACAGAAGGTCCCAGGGTCTTACAGGCAAAGGAAAAACTTCACTTAAACATTATTTCATTTTTTATGTATTTGATTTGGCTGTGTTGCATCTTCCTTGGGGCTCCAGGCATCTCTAGATGTGGCCCCTCATCTCTAGAGCTCACGGGCTCAGTAGCTGAGTCTCGCAGGCTCTGTTCATGGCACAAGTGGGATCTAATTCCCTGACCAGGGATGGAACCCCGGCCCCTGATTTGGAAGCTTGGAGTCTTAGTCACTGTGTCACCTTGGAAGTCCCACCCCAGGGTCTTAAGAAGCAAATCAAGAACCTTAATGTTTTGACTGTGGCCCCGATAGGAGAGGTTACTTACTCAAGTTTGCAGAGTAAGTTGAACAAATTAAGAAATCAAACTGAGGTCCGTTGTAACTGCTGTTGTCTTCATTTCAATAATAGTGGTTTTCCGACACAACTATGGGTTCAGCTCTGTGCTGGGTGCAGAGTTTTCACTCCTGTATTCGGGGACTTTGTGTTCTAGGGGGGCATTGCTTCTCTTTGTTCTGGAATTAATAATAAAGAGTAACAAAGTCCCTCGTTTATTAAGCATGAAATATGTGCTGCCCTCTGAGACTTTGTGCTAAGGGAGACTTCAGCTTGTTCCTCACAAATCTCTTCTGTTGACGGCGTGTTTGTGGCAGACGTGTGACTTCTACCTTTGGGGGTTAAAGTCAACAAGGAGGCATCTGGGCTCCTGGAAAGATTCTGGATCTTGAAGTGGGCTCCATCACATTGTGCGTTTCTTCCGTGACAATTTCCCGTGCAGTCTATGATACAGTGCAGGGGGCAGGATGCATCTTAAACCTCCTTAAGATAAATCTTAAATACAATGAGAGGACTGGCCTTATATCCCCAGAGATGGGCTTGCATGTCCTTCCCCCCTGCAAAATGATGCTAACCAAACTCTGAGCAACTCAGCTGGTGTCTTAAAACAGAATCCCTGGAGTTCCCTACATCATCCTGAAATCCACAGAGCGGGACCTCAACCAACTCCTGGTGCTTACTGGTTGACTAGGGGGGCCACTGGGTCCTGGATTCCTGACAAAGGCTACCCCTAAGCCCACAAGCCACGTACTGTCCTCAGAGCTCTACTGGAGTGGAACTCATTAGAGGTAGGTCCTGTCATCAGCCTCGGTTTGTGGATGGGAATATTGAGAGCCAGAGTGGCTGACCCTGGAGTGGTGATTGCATTCTACATCAGAGCACACTGCCTTCTGCATGATGTGGGGCTGGACAGACTTCACACAAGGGGCAGAGTTGAAACCCCTTTGAACAGAGATACAAACAGTAAGCTGGGTAGGTGGGGTTTCATGGATGCTGAACAGGTAGGCACCATTAGCTAATCAGGGTAACACAGTTGAGCAAATCAAAGACAGCAAGGACATAGGAGTCAGACATTAGGGTCAGACATGTGCCTTTGAACTAGGTGTGTGGACTTGGGCAAGTTACTTAACCTCTCTGATGGATCTGTCAACTAAAATGGCAGAGCCTAATGCCCTCAGGTGAATGTAAGGATTAAGTAAGTAGGATAAGGATGCTAAAGCCTTAATGAAGCACAGCGTTGGGATGGTGGTGGAGCTTCAGAGATGTTATGTCCAGACTTCCAGCCCCAGGGTTAAGACTCTGAGCTTCCCCTGCAGGGAGTGTGGGTTCGATCCTTGGTTGGGGAACTAAGACTCCGCCTGCCTCGTGGCAAGGCCTAGAGAGCTGTGTGCAGTTTCACACCAGACAGGCATCACCGTGATGACTGAGGGGGTCCCTGAAGTCACGGGGATGTCTTTGCCCAGGGTCAGCCTAGGGGAGGGGCGGCCCAGAGGGATGGACACCTAGGGGAGGAGGCCAAGGAAAGGCGGGCAGATAAGGAGCCAGAAGGCCTGTCTCTGACTTGTCGTGTGGTCCTGGGCGATTATATCAGCTCTCTGAGAGGCCGTTTCCGAATGTGTGAAACAGGAATTTTACATGAAACAGCCCTGAAAGCCTATCGTGGTGTTGGTTCCCAACACCAGCCGATGTTACTGGTCATCCCAACTGCTGAGTGAAATGGTGTCCTTGGCCTGGGCCCAGGACTGGGAGAATAATGGGGGGTGGGGTGGGGTGGGTGGCCCTCTACTCCTCCTCCAAGGGAAGTCTCCAGTTTGAAATCTGGGGACCAGGTTTTCCCTCTCTGGAATTGACTAATCCCCCCAATCCCCAAGTCAGGTAGATAAGCTGAGGGTCCAGTCCATTGGCCCCATGAGATAACGGCTGAGACTGTTACTCTGCAATCAGCCCAGAAGTGACCTCTTAGACTCTTCTCCATTTGCAGGGCCCCGGGGAGAGCAGAGGCCAGGCAAGAAGGCCTAGGTGACCCATCCCTGGTGCCCTGAGCACTGGGCTGGAATCCAAGGTACAAAACTATCCTGCCCAGCTAGGATACCCCAGAGTGGAGGCACCACCCTGACCAGTCCATGGGCTCTGGGCCGTGATGTCTGCAACATCAAGCCTCAGCCCTGCTGGCCCCTTCTGGATTGCAGTGAATGTGGATTGATGTGATGCGATTGATGAATATCTTGACATTTTGTTTATCACGGTACTTTTGCTTTGATTCTGACTTTTAAGAAAGATTGTATGAAATGTTTATTTATCTTGATTACTGAACTCTTTATTGTCCCATTAAACTCTGCAACTGAGCTGAGTGCCTCACTTGCTGCCCGAGGTGGGGGCTCCTGGATTGGAAGGGAAGCGTGGCCCACAGAGAACTGGAATGAATCACTACGAAGGTCTCCACTCCAGCTGTTGCTTCCTTATGAGAAGACCCAGCTCTAGGCTGGACAACAAGGCCTGAACTAGGTCAGTGATCCTCAGCAGAGGCAGTTTTGCTTTCTAGAAGAGATTTGGAAATGTGTGGAGACGTATCAGAGTGACTTAACGCTGCTAAACTGTCTACAAAAGATAGGACAGCCACTCCGCCAACCCCTATCAAAGAATGATTTGACTCCCAACGATCATTGTTCAAAGGCTGAGAACCTTGATTGAGAGCCACAGTATCAAGGAAACAGCATACATTTTTCATCTTAAAGATGAGAAAGAAATAGGCAGAGAGGAGAGGGAGAAACATGAAGAGAGTGAAGAAGGGAAAGAGGAGGAGAGACAGACAGAGACACAGGGAGAGAAGATTTTGAGCCTCAGAGGCTTAGTAATCCCAGCTCCCCCGCATCCTGCACTACCTTGGCTAGTCACCTGCCCTCTCTGAATCATTCTTCACACCAGTTAGTCAGGCTAATTGCACATTCTCGTGGGACCGAGGTCAGGAAGGTGAGGGTTCAGGAAGGTAATGCACATGTAGCCTGCACACATGGTCCACAGAAGTGCTCAGGAGGGCCGCGATTCCCCTTAGCCTGCCCCCTGCTCCCCCCAGTGTCCCTGCTCCCCGGGATCCTCATGGCATTTGCTGAAACACTGACCCAGGGAAGGCTGCTCCTGGGACTGAATAGGACAGTTTAGACCTGGACCCTGTAGGGGCATTAATAAAAACTCAGTCTGGGCAATAGTCTTGGGGGGCTTCTGGAGAATACTAGGGTGTTTGGGGATCTATGTCCAAACAGGAGGCAGGTCCCTGAAGTCCCAGCAGTGTGTAGGGCTCAAGGGTGGGAGGACTGAGCCAACTGCTTATCAGCCCCACTGTCCAACCGCCCGAGCCTGGGGCAATCCTCCTGGCCTCTTCCCACTTCCCCAAAGCCTGGTATAAGGGCAGCTTCTGTGCGCCAACAGCCAGAGGCACTGAGAGTGGAGGCTTCAGACTCTCAGGAGGTAAGTGCTCCCTCGGCTTCCCCGGGAGGACAGGCCCCGGGCTGGGAAGAACCCGGGCTGTATATGGGAAACACCAGGGATTATGGTCCTCTGCACCATGATGAGCACTGTCCTCCCCCTTCTTCCCCAGTGTGTCTGACTCTGGCGCTGAAGGTGAGCACCCCTGTTCCTCTAGGGGTGACGGTCTGAGCTGAGTGCTGTTCCAGGGAGCCGAGAGGCGCTCTCAGGAAAGGGACTCTTGTACTTGAGCTCCCGGCCCTGTGTTCATCCCCTGATCCTCCAGCTCGGGGTCTGTTCTCTGGGGGACAAGGAAGCTCTCTCATTTGCCCTTTAATCTATCAGTTAAGCAGACACTGCCTCTCCACTGTGTTCCAGGGGCCGTGCAGACACAAGGAAGTCCCCAGGAGAGAACGTGGAGCTGTGTGTCTGTCACAAGACTGCAGGGACATGAGAGGCTGCCTGCTCCTGCCATTTCTGCTGGGGACAGTTTCTGCTCTCTATCTGGGTGAGTCCTCCCCTCCCCTTCTCATCTGTTCTCCTTTCTTCTTTCCTGCATTCCTTTTTGCTCCTATGGGTCCAAGGCCACAGTCCCTCTTCAGTTGCCCCAGCCCATCTCTAGTTCGATTTCTCCTGGACCTACAGCTGTGACCTGAACTTTCCCTCAGGGCTCCTTTGCCAGGAAAAACACCCACCTGTGAAGACGAGGGCATCTCACAAGTCTCACTCCCAAATTACCTGCACATGGTGTCAGCCAGCTTCAGGGTCTCATGCAATAATGTGTGTGATGCAAGAATTCTGGCTCATCCAACCCCCAAGGGATCTTCCCAGTCTTTGGTCCCAGACGGAATCCCTAGGAGAACACAGTGGAGCCATCAGAGCTGTCTGTGGTCCTGGAGGGAGGTGGTACCTTGTCTAACAGTGAGCTATTTCTTCTTTGCAGAGAAGGATGCCCCGCATTTGGGTGGTCCGGAGACACAGGCAGACCTGAGCCAGGATCTGGAAGGCTCAGGGGGGCAGGAAGGTGTGCTGGCCCTGAGTGGTGAGGTGCTTCAGTCGGGGGCACAGGAGGCCAAGGACGCCCATGACGATGAGCTGGCCTCAGAGTTATACCCAGATGATTTAGACAAGGACGTGCAGTGCCCCAAGGAAGAGGAAACAGTGCGACTTCCGGGCAGTCCTGAGTGCAAGAGCTGCCGCTACACGATGGTGGTGACCCCCAGGACGTTTAATGGAGCTCAGGTATATGGCACCAAGGCTGCTTCGGGGACCAGGGATGGAGAGACAGGATTGGATTCAACGTTCTGTTTCTTATTACTTAGATTAGTGGTTCTCTTAGGCTAATATGCATCAGAAAAGAAAGTGAATGAAAGAAAGTGCAGTTGCCCAGTCGTGTCTGACTCTTTGAGACCCCATGACAGTAGGCTATCAGGGTCCTCTGTCCATGGAATTTTCCAGGCAAGAATACTGGAGTGGGTTGCCAGTTCCTTCAGCAGGGGATCTTCCCGACCCAGGGATCAAACCCAGGTCTCCTGCATTGCAGGAGGATTCTTTACCAGCCGAGCTACCAGGAAAGCCCACATAAAGGCACAAGAGATGGGGTTCAGGGGAAGCAGTAGATACCTGATTTCTGATTTGCAAAGGGATGTGGGGTCTGTCCTGGAGGCTCAGGCATTTAACAAGAAATCAGTGAATTTTCTCTCCTGCCTATTCTCTCTGCAGACAGTCTGCAGGACGTGCTACCGAGGTAACCTCGCCTCCATCCACAGCCTCAGTATCAACACTCTCATCCATCGCATGGCCATAAGGACCAACCAAGCGCAGGTTTGGATTGGAGGCTTCATCAGAGGTTGGGTAAGTGAGGGGCCAATGTCCAGGCAGAGGAAGCTCTTTCTTTCTGTCCTCTATAAAAAAGGTTGGCTTAATACTTGGGAAGTCAATCCCCTATCTTTTACAGCCTTTTTCATTTATTCATATTTGGCTGCACCCAGGCTTTCTCTAGGTGTGTCTGGGGCGCTCTCTCACTGAGGGTTATGGGTTTCTTCTTGAGGTGGCCTTGCTTGTTGGGGTGCACAGAATCAAGAGCCCTGGCTCAGCAGTGGGAGCACAAGTGGGTGCTCTGCATCACATGGGATCTTCCAGGAACAGGGATCGAACCCATGGCCCCTGCATGGGCAGGCAGCTTCTTCACCACTGGACCACCAGGGAAGGCCCGGGGGGGAGGGTGCGTCTGATTGCCTCAAGGCCCACCTGCTCCCATCGAACCTCATCCTGGCACCTGAAGCTGCCTTGTACTGACCTAGGAGAGGTGATGATTGAGCTCTTCTCTTCCTCACCCATGTTCAGTGGCTTCATGCTTGCAGCTTGAAATCTGCCACAATGGATGCATTTACACTGAAGAAGTGGGCAATTATTATAAATCAAGATTCTTTCTTTCCTCTGCCTCTCATCTTCCACCAAAGCTGGCTGTGACATGTCTATCAGCCCATCACTGGAGACAGGAGGTAGAGTTCAGACCCAGCTCTGCACGTTACTGGCTGAAAGACTGCCTCTTAGTTCAGTGTCCTCATCTCTAAGTGGGTCCTTGTCTCAAAGTGACCTTGGGGACTGTGACTAAGTTCTGTTACATTTGCTGCTCATGTGTGGTTCAAGGACCAGCAGTATCAACATCCCCTGGCACTTGTTGAAATATAGGATCTCAGGCCCCACCCCAGACCTCCTGAATCAGAATCCACATTTCCAGCAGATCCCTAGGAGACGTGTCTGCTCAGTGAAGTTTGAGAAGCCTCCTCTGTGTGGGAGCTGGGAGTGATGTTTGCTCTTCCATGTCATTGGCTGAGATCCCTGGGGGGTTGGTCTGTGTGGTGGGGTCCTAGCCACGTGACACAGTGAGAGGAGATTATAGACACAGTGTCCAGAGAGATGCTTAGGGGACTTTCAGGAGCCCCAGCCTCTGTGTTCCTGGACCTCTGCCCTCTGACCCAGCCTCTCTCTTCTCTAGTGTCTGTGGAAGAACTATTGCTGGATTGATGGGAGTTCTTGGAATTTTACAAACTGGGCCCGTTGGCAACCTACATTTGGGTATGGCCACTGCATAGCCCTTTGCACCACAGGTGAGGGGGCCAGGGGCCCAGACAAGGGGGCGAGGTGGACTTGCACACACGTCCTTGTGAGCTGCACACACACGTCTCCCCTCCTAGAGAACCCCGCCCTGTGTGTGAGCAGGGCTGGGGAGGAGGGATCCTCAGAGTCCCAGTGAGGGGTCCTGGACGGAGCTGGGGGCTCTCTGTCCTCCAGACTCAGCGAGGCTCCTTCCCTTCCTCTGACGGGACGGTGAAAAGGAGCTAGTGTGGGACAGATGGGAGGGACACTCGGGAATGGGAGGTGTGGCCAAGGGACACAGGAAGACGTGGGAACAAGGGCCAGCTGACAGATGAGTCCCCAGCTCCCACAGCACGGCTGCCCGATGTGCGGGAGTTTAGAACGGGGGGAAGACCATGCGGGCTGGGGTCAGATGGCCGAGGTCCACATCTGGCTTCTGCCACTTGTCTGCTGAGATCAAGGTGGGTTATCAGTTCCCCAAGCCTCAGTTTTCCCATCTGTGAAATGGGAGTGATGACAGCCCTGACCTCGTGGAGTCACTGTGAGGGTGAAAGCACAGTCCATAGGAAGCACTTAGCACTCTGCCTCTGCAAGGGAGGTGATCAGTGAAGGCGGCTAGCTGGGACATGGGGAGACATACGGCCCTCAGCTTGGTAGGCAAAGGTGAGCTGTGAGGCGCATTGGACTGGGGTGGGGTACACAGGCACACAGGCGTGCAACTGATATCGCTGTGTTCTCTGCCCCCAGGGGGTCGCTGGCGACGAGCTCAGTGCAATAAGCAGCTGCCCTTCGTCTGCTCCCACTAAGCCAGAGACGGGAAACCCTGCCTCCTTGCTCCCCGGCCTGCCCTGTCTCTCCCTTCACCCCCTTGCCCCCAGCCTCCCCACATCATAAAGCCTCGTTCTCACAGCATCTCCTGACTGGTTTCTTCATTGCACACTTTGGAGGAGTCCCCTGGGTTGGAAAATCCTGGAAGCTCTCATTCGGCCTTTCCTGGGAAAGATTGAGGGCAGGCAGAGAAGGGGATGACAGAGGATGGGATGCTTGGATGGCATCACTGACTCAATCGACATGGGTTTGAATAAGATCCAGGTGTTGGTGATGGACAGGGAATCCTGGCGTGCTGCAGTCCATGGGGTCGCAAAGAGTCGGACACGACTGAGCAACTGAACTGAACTGAAGTGTTGTTCCATGTCCAGTTCTAACTGTTGCTCCCTGCCCTCCATACAGATGAGTCAAGAGGCAGGTCAGGTGGTCTGGTATTCCCATCTCTTGAAAAACCTTCCACAGTTTGTTGTGATCCACACAAAGGCTTTGGCATAGTCATTGAAGCAGAAGTAGATGTTTTTCTGGAACTCTCTTGCTTTTGTGATGGTCCAGGGGATGATGGAAATTTGATCTCTGGTTCCTCTGCCTTTTCTAAATCCAGTCATGGTTCTTGGAGAATTTTGAGCATTAATTTCCTAGTGTCTGAGATGAGTGCAATTGTGCAGTAGTTTGAGCATTCTTTGTCATTGCCTTTCTTTGGGATTGGAATGAAAACTGACCTTTTCCAGTCCTGTGGCCACTGCTGAGTTTTCCAAATTTGCTGACATATTGAGTGCAGCACTTTCACAGCATCATCTTTTAGGATTTGAAATAGCTCAATTGGAATTCCATCACCTCCACTAGCTTTGTACATAGTGATGCTCCCTAAGGTCCACTTGACTTCACATTCCAGGATGTCTGGCTCTAGCTGAGTGATCATACCATCGTTATTATCTAGGTCATGAAGATCTTTTTTGTACAGTTCTGTGTATTCTTACCACCTCTTAATATCTTCTGCTTCTGCTTACAATTTCTGTCCTTTATTGTCCCCATCTTTGCATGAAATGTTCCCTTGGTATCTCCAATTTTCTTGAAGAGATCTCTAGTCTTTCCCATTCTGTTCTTTTCCTGTATTTCTTTGCACTGATCACAGAGGAAAGCCGTCTTCTCTATCCTTGCTATTCTTTGGAACTCTGCATTCAGATGGGTATATCTTTCCTTTTCTCCTTTGCCTTTTGCTTCTCTTTTTTTCACAGTTATTTGTAAGGTCTCCTCAGACAACCACTTTGTCTTTCTGCATTTCTTTTTCTTGGGGATGGTCTTGATCCCTGTCTCCTGTACAATGTCACAATCCTCCATCAACAGTTCTTCAGGCACTCTGTGCATCAGATCCAATCCCTTGATTCTATTTCTCACTTCCACCATATAATCGTAACGGATTTGATTTAGGTCATACCTGAATGGTCTAGTGGTTTTCCCTACTTTCTTCCATTTAAGTCTGAATTTGGTGATAAGGAGTTCATGATCTGAACCACAGTCAGCTCCTGGTCTTGTTTTTGCTGACTGTATAGAGCTTCTCCATTTTTGGCTGCAAAGAATTTAATCAGACTGATTTCGGTGTTGACTATCTGGTGATGTCCCAGTGTAGAGTCTTCTCTTGGGTTGTTGAAAGAGGGTGTTTGCTATGACCAGTGTGTTCTCTTGGCAAAACTCTATTAGCCTTTGCTCTGCTTCATTCCGTACTCCAAGGCCAAATTTTTCTGTTGCTCCAGGTGTTTCTTGACTTCCTACTTTTGCATTCCAGTCCCCTATAATGAAAAGGACATCTTTTTTTGGGTGTTAGTTCTAAAAGGTCTTGTGGGTCTTCATAGAGCTGTTCAACTTCAGCTTCTTCAGCGTTACTGGTTGGGGCATAGACTAGGATTACAGTGATATTGAATGGTTTGACTTGGAAACAAGCAGAGATCATTCTGTTGTTTTTGAGATTGCATCCAAGTACTGCATTTTGGACTCTTTTTGTTGACTATGAAGACTATTCTATTTCTTTCTAAGGGATTCCTGCCCGCAGTAGCAGATATAATGGTCATCCGAGTTAAATTCACCCATTCCAGTCCATTTTAGTTTGCTGATTCCTAGAATGTCGATGTTCACTCTTGCCATCTCCTGTTTGACCCCTTCCAATTTGCCTTGATTCATGGACCTAACATTCCAGGTTCCTGTGCAATATTGGTCTTTACAGCATCAAACTGTGCTTCCATCACCAGTCACATCCGCCACTGGTAGCACCTGCAAGGCACGTACCCAGTAATGGTATGTCCTATGGAAACAGCATGTGGGCACCTTCCTCTGTCTGTAAGAAGGCCCCATGGACCCCATTACAGTCTCCTTCAGAGTGATAACTTCCAGTCCTTTTCATGGAACACAGTAGGGTCGGAAGGCATGATCTTTACAAGGCAGAAATCTCATGAGGGGGGCTAAGCAAAGAAGATCAATGTCTGGAAGGAAAAGAAATCAGTTTCAGGAAAACACTTTTATTGCTGGGGGTGGGAGGGGCCAGCTGGAGGCTGCCCGGAAGATCCAGCTCGGTAGGAAGAGTGGAACAGGAGGCTGAGCCGCAGTGAGCGACTGCAGGGCCTCCTGTGAAGACACAGAGGGAAGGGCTCTGAGCCTCTTGTTCCCCGACTCAGCCCCAGGAGGGTCTTTCCCTCCCTGCCCGACACCACGGTGGAGATGAGTCTAGAGACCCAGGAGGCCCGTCCTCTGGAGGGCTGGCTCTTCCCAGCACCATCTCCCCAGGCTGGCTGACAGTCACCCCCTCTCCCACCTCCAGTCCGGTCCCCAGGGTCACACATCCAACTGCTGCCCTAGGGAAGGCCGGCCGCCAGGGATGCAAACTCCAGGCCCTGACGGCAAGCTAGTGAAGGGTGTCCAGTGACCCCAGAGGAGGCGGGAGGGAAGGAGGGGGCTGGGGCCTGGGGTGAAGGGAAGCAGGTGGGCAGCACTGGCCTGTCCCTGCCTGCTGCTCCTGCTGCCTGCCCGGCGTCAGTCCTTAAACAGGGGCTGGACCATGCTGGACACTTGCTGGTCAGCTGGGATGGAGACCCAAGCGATGGTCCTCCTCACATTCTCTGCGTCCCAGGGACACACGCACCCCTCTGGCTCTAAGGAGAGGAGGGCAGGGTGTCATCCCGTCCTACAGATGAGGAACCAGGCTCATTCTCCTGCCCAAGTTGTACAGACCGTCAGAGACCAAGTGTGACTTCCACACATGTATCCTGACCCTAAATGTTTGGTGGGACTTCCCCGGTCCCGTCTCCAGTCTTCAAGGTGGACTCTCAATGCACTGTACTTGCATCTCCATGTCTGAGGACATTTTCTCCCACAAACAGCTATTGCCTTAATGTGCCTGGATATTAGCAAGTCCCTGGGGACAGTCCACAGCTCCCAGGAGTGGGTGTGTGTAGAATTGCAGTCTTGTGCTCCTCGAGTGGAATAATTCTGGGGCATGTCCTGGGCACCGCTTCCCAGAGTTTCCCAGCAGGATTAACTTGCAGCTATCCGCTGAGGAAGGTGGCTTTATCACACACAGTGTACTGGCTGCCTTCTCTTCCCTGTATGAGTCCTCCTCTGATTCCAGCATCTCCCAAATATTCTACTTGCTCAAATCCTGTTTCAGGGTCTGTATCTAGGGACTCAACATATGTCGAACTGCTATTAAAATATGTACAACTCTGTGTAAGATCTCAAATATGATCAGACACAGCTTCAGGAACATGAGGATGATTGCAATATAATCACAAAGTGAAATTCGCTCAGTTGTGTTCAACTATTTTCAACCCCATGGATTGCAGCCTGCCAGGTTCCTCTGTCCATGGAATTCTCCAGGCAAGAGTACTGGAGTGGGTTGTCATTTCCTTCTCCAGTGAACACAAAAGAATCTGCTAGTTGTTTCTGCTTCTTGTGCCTCTGTAAAGCACCCCCCGACATGGTGAGTGAATGCATGCGTGCTAAAGCACATCCCTCATATCCAACTCTCTGTGACCCCATGGACTGTAACCGATCAGGCTCCTCCATCCATGGGATTCTCCAGGCAGGAATCCTGGACTGGGTTGACATGGCCTCCTCCAGGGCATTGTCCCAACCCAGTGATTGAACCCATGTCTCTTATGTCTCCTGCATGGCAGGTGGTTTCTTTACCACTAGCGCCCCCTGGAAAACCCTAGCTGTGGCAGGCTTCTCCAAGGATGGCCTTGTGTGATCAGTAACTATTGTCCCTTTGACAGAACCAGGTTAGAGAATTCGTGACCTGGTTTGTGCCCAGGCTGAGCATCTGAATGTGACCCATGAAGGGATGCAAGGATCTCCAGAGCATGACTTAGAGACTGAAGAAGAGTGGACTGTTCTAGATACTTTCCCTGTATTAGTTAACCCTCACTACAACTCTGACGTGGGACTGTACACTGCCGTTTTACAAGTGAAGACAAAGGAGCCCAGGAAGGTGAAGTGACTTGTCCAGATGAAACAGCTGATGAAGGCAGAGCCAGGATTTAGCACAGGTACACCTCACCCCAAAGCTTTTTATCTAAACCAGCAACAATAACATCAACTGGGAATGGGTTATAAATATAAACCCTTACACCCCAGATTTGCTAAACCTGAAATTGAGGGGATGCACCCCAGAGACCTGTGTTTTAACCAGACTTCTGATGCATCCTGGGACTTCCCTGGTGGCTCAGATGGTAAAAAGTCTGTTTGTAATGTGGGAGACCCAGGTTTGATCCCTGGGTCAGGGAGGAGCCCCTCGAGAAGGAAATGGCAACCCACTCCAGTATTCTTGCCTGCAGAATTCCATGGACAGAGGAACCTGGTGGGCTATACTCCATACGGTCGCAAAGAGCCGGACACGGCTGAGTAACTAACGCATTCTGATGTATATTATGCTTGGAGAACCACTCGTCTAGATAATAGGGAACAGAAGGTTGAATCCACTTTGTCTCCCCCACACCTGGACCAACATAGCAGCCTCCTTGCCACCTACCTGAGCTTTCCTAAATATGTTCTGTGTTTGTACCATCAGGTAGTGGCAGCTGTTGCATCCAGGGGTCCCCGGAAGTTGAACTGCCTCCTCTTCCTTGGAATTCTTGGACATAGATGCCCTAACACCCTAGTATGCTCCAGAAGCCCCCCATGACTACTGTCCAGACTGAATTTTTATTAGTGCCCCCAAAGTGTCCAGGTCTGAGCAGTCCTCTTCAGTCCCAGGAGCAGCCTTCCCTGGGTCAGTGTTCCAGCAAATGCCGTGAGGATCCCAGGGAGCAGGGAGACTGGGGGAGGAGCGGGGAGGCTAGGGGTGGCTCGGCCCTCCTGGGCGCTTGTGTGGACTACCTGTGCAGGCTGCGTGTGCATCCCATCCTGAATCCTCACCTTCCTAACCTCGGTCCCATGAGAACGTACCATTAGCCCGGCTTCACAGATGTGAAGAATGAGATTCAGAGAGGGCAGGCGACTCACCAAGGTTCTGCATGACGTGGGGGAGCTGGGATTACTAAGCCTTTGAGGCTCAAAACCTTCTCCCTCTGTCTCTGTCTCTCTCCCTCGTTCCCTTCTTCACTCTCTTCCTGTTTCTCCCTCTCCTCTCTCTCCATCTCTTTCTCTTAATGTGTGAAAATTTTATGCTCTTTCCTTCATGCCATGGCTCCAGATCAAGGTCCTCAACCTTTGTATCTTTACTACTGGGAGTCAAATCATTCTGTTTCGAGGCTGGGGGCATGATCGGTCCTGTGCCTCGTAGAAAGTTTAACAGCACCTTTGGATCTCTGCCCACTGGAAGTCAATCATGCCTCCCCCAGTCATGCAGAGGACATGTCCCCACACAATTCCACATGTCCTGTGGGAGGTAAAATTACCCCTGTCAGGATCACTGATCTAGAACAGGCCATTTCGTCCAGGCTTGAGCCCTATCTACTGGCAAGGAGACAGCAGGTGGAATGGAGACCTTCCTACAAGGTCATTCAGATGCTAGGTGGGCTGCCCTCCTGCCCACCCAGACTCCCCATCTCCCACCAGCTCTCTGTCACCACCGAGGTGAGCACTAAGGGGCAGCAAGTAAGACACCGACCTCAGTTGCAAAATTTAAGGGGACACAAAAGTATGCAGTAGTCAAGATAAATAAATATTTCATGCAATTTTCCTTAAATATCATAATAAATGCCAAAGTACCATGGTGAACAAAACGTCTAAATACTAATCGACTTCCAGCCACATTCACTGCGATCTAAGAAGAGGCCAGCAAAGGCTGAGGCTTGATTCTGCATAACGTCACGGCCCCGAGCCTGTGGACCGGTCAGGGCGGGGCCTACACTCTGGGATACCCTCGCGGGACAGTGCGTCTTTGTTCCTGGTCTCCTGCCCAGCCGTCCAGTGCTCAGGGCACCAGGGACAGGGCGCCCAGAGGCTGACCGGCCTGGATGCCTGCCCCTACTCTGCTCTCCCCGGGGCCCTGCAAATGGAGAAGTGTTTGAGAGGTCACTTCTGGGCTGATTGCAGAGTAACAGTCTCAGCTGTTACCTCCTGGGGCCAACAGACCCGACCCTCAGCTTATCTACCTGACTTGGGGGTTGGGGGGGACTGGTCAATTCCAGAGAGGGAAAACCTGGCCCCCAGATTTCAAACTGGAGACTTCCCTTGGAGGAGGAGTGGAGGGCCACCCACCCCACTCTCTCATTATTCTCCCAGTCCCGGGCCCAGGCCAAGGACACCATTTCACTCAGCAGTTGGGATGACCAGTAACATCGGCTGGTGTTGGGAACCAGCACCACGATAAGCTTTTCAAGCGCTGTTTCATGTAAACGTCCTGTTTCACACATTCAGAAACGGCCTCTCAGAGAGCTGAAATAAGTTGCCCAGGACCACATGACAGGTCAGAGACAGGCCTTCTGTCTCCTTATCCGCCTGCCTGCCCTTGGCCTCCTCCCCTGGATGCCCATCCCTCTGGCCGGCCCCTCCCCTAGGCTGACCCTGGGCAAAGACATCCCCGTGACTTCAGGGACCCCCTCAGTCATCACGGTGATGCCTGTCTGGTGTGAAACTGCACACAGCTCTCTAGGCCTTGCCACGAGGCAGGCGGAGTCTTAGTTCCCCAACCAAGGATCGAACCCACACTCCCTGCAGGGGAAGCTCAGAGTCTTAACCCTGGGGCTGGAAGTCTGGACGTAACATCTCTGAAGCTCCACCACCATCCCATCGCTGTGCTTCATTAAGGCTTTAGCATCCTTATCCTACTTACTTAATCCTTACATTCACCTGAGGGCATTAGGCTCTGCCATTTTAGTTGACAGATCCATCAGAGAGGTTAAGTAACTTGCCCAAGTCCACACAGCTAGTTCGAATCTTAGCTCCTTGACCAGGGATTGAATCTGCGTCCTTGCACTGGAAGGCGGAGTCTTAACCCCTGGACCACAAGGGAACTCCCAACGTGACTCTTAAAGGAAGACCTGGACCTCTTAAAGGAAGACCGGAACAGGCACGGATGCTGTATTGTGAAGCGACAAGAGAACAGCAAACTGCAGAACGAAGCTCCTGGTATGAGAATCCTGCTCCCGAAAGGCGCGTGTGGGGTCCGGCTCCTTGCCCATCAAAAGCCAATGAACAGGCCAGGCTGGTGGAAAGGAGAAGCTGCTTTATTTCAGGTGCCAGCAGCTGTTGGGGGAGGGTGGCGTGTGTCCAAAGGCTGACTGCCCCCCACCCCTGACAAGCAGGGCATGAGAGCCTTTATAGACATGGGGAGTGGAGGGGGCCACACGCAGAAACTGCACAGTCAGCTCTGACAGTCATCTTCAGGTTGGTCATCGCTGGTCTGACCAGCATCATCTTGGTTGTATTAGCTACATTTAATCTTCTGTTCCGGAGTGCACTTGTTCCCATTTCTTTGAGGCCAGTCCTCGGAACTGTGGCCGCTCATGTCCTGGGTACAGTCCGGTCATTAGTGTAGCTAACTTCTCCACCCAGTGTTTCAGTATCGATAAGAGAGCTCACAGGGTGTGGCTCAGAATATGATCTGTAGCCCTTGAGAAAGAACTAAAGTCTTTGATTATGCTTAATGAGTACATTATTATTATTTATTCTCCTTACACTCTTTTCCTTTGTCTCAGCATTCCTCACTTTTCTGATTGAACTTTTATTTTTTGACTAAAGGTTTCCACATGCAAAAGGCAGGCAGATGACAGGGCGGGAGGGGGAGGAGCAAGGACCATATGGTCCTGCTCCGTTTCAATACTTTTACGAAGGAAAAAGCCGTATGCAAGTGTCCATCTGTGAGCTTCCTTTGTATAACCATGGACTGTGGAGCTGCCATGCTAAACAGATCCACGCTGGCCTGTTGACCTTGGTGGCCTCCAGGAGCAGAAGGAAGGGAGGGCAGGAAGGGGAAGATGGTTGTCTTCCTTCTTTTTACAGCTGTGCGTGTTTCAGTGGTTGTAATCTGTGTGTGTTCCCTCTGAAATTTTGTAAGAGGCCTTATCAATGATTTTGTAAAATATACAAACCCCACCCTGGGACATTTTGATTGGCTGGTAGATCCAGAGTGGAGGGCTTGTGTGCCTTTTCAAAAAGCTTCCCAGCTGACCCTTGTGATGAAAAATGTGTCTGAGAATCACAGTCCCATCTGAGCACAGAAGTGTTCACCTCTGCCTGACCCCACTTCCTTGAGAATGTAACCACTCACTTAGGATGTCCCTGGTGGTACAGTGGATAAGAATCCACTTGCCAGGAGACATGGGTTCAATCCGTAGCCCAGGAAGATTCCACATGCCTCGGAGCAACCACGCCATGCACCAGCAGTACTGAAGGCCCCGTGCCAGGATCCTGCGCCCTGCGACGAGAGGCCTCCACAGGGAGAAGTGCACGCACCACAAGGAGGACGAGTCCCCGCTCCCCATAGTCAGAGAGAGCCCGCGCTCAGCAGCAAAGACCCAGTGCAACCAAAAAACACAACAATACAAAGCAGTGAAGTTAAAAATAATAAAAGTGTTTTTTTTAAAAAAAGAACTTAATGACTCAGTTGGTCCACCTACCAGCCTTCATTACGGTAACATAACACTGTTCATTTTAAGCCACCTGCTGCATTGCATACTTACCTCATTTACAACAACCTAGTGAGCTAGGTGGCTGATATCTCCCTTGTTCAGGTGAGGAAACCAAGGCTCAGGGTGGCCCCTGACCCACTCTGCACACCCCCTCCCCACATCGGGTCTCCTTCCTCTACATACGCTCTTGTAACTCCATGTGCTTGAACTTCAGAGTGCCTGTTCGAGTTAGTCATTTTCCCTTTTTTGACAGATTGTCTGGTTAGTGGGTTAACATCTATCTCCCTTCTAGGCTATAAGCTCCAGAATAGCAGAATAGCAGAGACCACATCTGTTTACTTTCTGGTGCCTAGTACAGGGCATGCACATAGTAGGTCCTCAGTAAAGATTGTTCAATGAATGGATGGTTAAGTACATTGTTCAGGCAAACAGCGGGGTTGGAATTCAAATTCAGTTCTCCTTGGCACCAAATTTCTCTTCCCTTTCACGTGCCTGATGTATGTCCAAAACTATGCCATCCATCTAGGTGGAAACAAAATCACAGCAAAGTATAATCCTTGCCTTCAATTTGTTTACAGTCTGGCTGGTAAGAGGAAACACATCCAGGTTAAACAAGAGGAGAAAGATTAAGATCCAAGCGAAGAAGCACTCTCCACTGATGCTGAAGAAATTCCACAGTGGAAGAGGGAGGGGAGGCCTCCAGGGAAATAAGGAGCTGATGCTCACCTGGATGCACTAGCAGTGAACAGAAGGGAGGGGAACAGGTGATCCAGGCAGAAAGGACATGAGCAAGAGGTGCGGGCGGGGCGACCTTGGCACACGTGCAGGACAGGGCCCTTTCCCTCACTGCTGTTGTTCAGTCACTCACTCGTGTCTGACTCTTTGTGACCCCATGGACTGCAGCACAGCAGGCCTCCCTGTCCATCACCAACTCCTGGAGCTTGCTCAAACTCATGTCCATGGAGTCAGTGATGCCATCCAACCCTCTCATCCTCTGTTGTCCCCTTCTCCTCCTGCCTTCAATCTTTTCCAGCATCAGGGTCACTTCTAATGAGTCAGCTCTTTGCATCAGGTGGCCAAAGTTTTGGAGCTTCAGTTTCAGCATTATTCATTCTAATGAATATCCAGGATTGATTTCCTTTAGGATTGACTGGTTTGATCTCCTTGCAGTCCAAGAGACTCTCGGGAGTCTTCTTCAACACCATAATTCAAATGAAAGTCAATAGTGTACACACTGGAAGGGGTGGGAAAATCAGGGACCTGTACCTCCCATCCTGAGTCAAGGATGGAGGCATCCTTTCTCTGTATCCACTGACTAAGGAGACAGATGCAGGAATCAGAGGATGACTCAGCAAGAGCCAAGACAGGGGACTTCCCTCGTGGCCCAGTGGATAAGGCTCCATGCTCCCAATTCAGGGGGGCCTGGGTTCGATCCCTGATTGGGGAAATAAGATCCCACATACCACAACTTAGCCTACCAGCTGCAACTACAGAGTCCACATGCCCCAGAGAGCCCACGTGCTACAACTAGAGAGAAGGCCCCACATGACAACTAGAGACGCCTGCTCACTGCAACAAAGACCCAACCCAACACTCCCCTCAGTTCAGTTCAGTCACTCACTCGTGTCTGACTCTTTGCAACCCCATGGACTACAGCACACCAGCTTTCCTTGTCCTTCACCATCTCCCAGAGCTTGCTCAAACTCATGTCTATTGAGTCAGTGATGCCATCCAACCATCTCATCCTCTGTCATCCCCTTCTCCTCCTGCCTTCAATCTTTCCCAGCATCAGGGTCTTTTCCAATGAGTCAGCTATTCCTATCAGGTGACCAAAGTATTGGAGCTTCAGCTTCAGCATCAGTCCTTCCAGTGAACACCCAGGACTGATCTCCTTTAGGATGGACTGGTTGGATCTCCTTGCAGTCCAAGGGACTCTCAAGAGTCTTCTCCAATACCACAGTTCAAAAGCATCAATTCTTCAGCACTCAGCTTTCTTTATAGTCCAACTCTCACATGCATACATGACTACTGGAAAAACCGTAGATTTGACTACACAGACCTTTGTTAGCAAAGTTATGTCTCTGCTTTTTAATATGCTGTCTCGGTCGGTCATAACTTTTCTTCCAAGGAGTAAGTGTCTTTTAATTTCATGACTGCAATCACCATCTGCAGTGATTTTGGAGCCCAAGAAAATAAAGTCTGTCACTGTTTCCACTATTCCTCCATCTATTTGCCATGAAGTGATGGGACCGGATGTCATGGTCTTAGGTTTCTGAATGTTGAGCTTTAAGACAACTTTTTCACTC
Organism: Dama dama; assembly: GCF_033118175.1. Classification (NCBI taxonomy): domain Eukaryota; kingdom Metazoa; phylum Chordata; class Mammalia; order Artiodactyla; family Cervidae; genus Dama; species Dama dama. The sequence goes on from NC_083681.1 coordinate 81,234,297, forward strand.
TCTTCTTTCACTTTAATCAAGAGGCTCTTTAGTTCTTCTTCGCTTTCTGCCATAAGGGTGGTGTCATCTGCATATCTGAGGTTGCAGATATTTCTCCTGGCAATCTTTATCCAGCTTGTGCTTCATCCAGCCCAGCGTTTCTCATGATGTACTCTGCATGTAAGTTAAATAAGCAGGGTGACAACATACAGCCTTGACGTACTCCTTTCCGGATTTGGAACTAGTGTGTTGTTCCATGTCCAGTTCTAACCATTGCTTCCTGACCTGTATACAGGTTTCTCAAGAGGCAGGTCAGGTGGTCTGGTATTCTCATCTTTTTAAGAATTTTCCACAGTTTGTTGTGATCCACACAGTCAAAGGCTTTGGTATATTCAATAAAGTAGATGTTTTATTGGAACTCTCTTGCTTTTTTGATGACCCAACAGATGTTAGCAATTTGATCTCTGGTTCCTCTGCCTTTTCTAAATCCAGCTTGAACATCTGGAAGTTCACAGTTCATGTCCTGTTGAAGCCTGGCTTGGAGAATTTTGAGCGTTACTTTGCTAGCATGTGACATGAGTGCAATTATGTGGTAGTTTGAGCATTCTTTGGCATTGCTTTTCTTTGGAATTGGGATGAAAACTAACTTTTTCCAGTCCTGTGGCCACTGTTGAGTTTTCTAAATTTGCTGGCATATTGAATGCAGCACTTTCACAGCATCATCTTTTAGGATTTGAAATAGCTCAACTGGAATTCCATCACCTCCACTAGCTTTGTTTGTAGTGATGCTTCCGAAGGCCCACTTGACTTCACATTCCAGGATGGCTGGCTGTAGGTGAACGATCACACCATCGTGGTTATCTGGGTCATGAAGATCCTTTTTGCAGGCAAAACAGGAGCTCTGAGCTGTGTCTGCTCACCCCCATCTCAGGCCCCCTGCAGGAGCACTTTGCACGTGTCTGGAGGGAGCTATTACCATCAGACGAGGACAGGACGGAGCGGACTCATAGAGCTCAGTCGGTGGCTTGGCACCTGTGCCCCAAGGTTACACAATCCACAGTCTAAAATCCACAGCTGAGCAACCGTAGAAAACCCATTTCCTCAAGATCCAGTGAAGGTACAGAGCAGTGGCTGAGAGTGTGGGTTCTGGAGTCAGACAGTCCATGTTTGAATTGCGACTCTGCCAGTTAAAAGCTGTGTGACCCTGGACATGTTTCTTAATCTCTCTGTGCCTCATTTTCATTGTTCACAAACTGGGGATAACAGCATCTACCTTGCTGAGAATAAATGAGACCCTGTGCTTGTAGCAGATACGCTGGGCGCTGCCCAGACTCCTCCCTGTCTTTCTTGGATCCCACTTCCTATGGATCTTGGGCCAGCAGGGGCGGTGGGGAGGAGGTGGGGCATCTTTTTTTAATATTTATTTTTATTTATTGACTTACTTGACTGTGCTGGTCCTTTCTTTAAAATATTTTTAAAATTCATTTACTTTCGACTATGCTGGGTCTTCATTGCTTTGGGGGGCTTTTCTCCAGTTGCGGCGAGTGGGGCTGTTCTCTGGCTGTGGAGCGTGGCTCAGCACACCTGGATTTCATGGGAGCAAAGAGCCAGAGGTCTTGGGCCTAGTGCCTTTGAGTCTCAGACCTGCATTCTTCCCCCAGGAAATGTCAGGCCAATGTCGCAAGGTCCCGAGTCTTAGGAAGCCCCCTTTCTAGCCCCAAAGTTACTACAGAGCTTGGATGGCCCTGAAGAGCCTCAGTCATCCATTTCTGTATCAGCACAGCCATGGGGGATCCTAGCAGAGAACCCCATCCTTTGTCTGTTGCTTCATTGGCTATTATTTTCTCCCAATCTGAGGGCTGTCTTTTCACCTTGCTTATAGTTTCCTTTGTTGTGCAAAAGCTTTTAAGTTTCATTAGGTCCCATTTGTTTATTTTTGCTTTTATTCCCAATATTCTGGGAGGTGGGTCATAGAGGATCCTGCTGTGATTTATGTTGTAGAGTGTTTTGCCTATGTTCTCTTCTAGGAGTTTTATAGTTTCTGGTCTTACATTTAGATCTTTAATCCATTTTGAGTTTATTTTTGTGTGTGGTGTTAGAAAGTGTTCTAGTTTCATTCTTTTTTTTTTTTTTTTTACTTATTTGTTTGTACCAGGTCTTAGTTGTGGCATGTGGGATCCAGTTCCCTGACCAGGGATCGAACCCGGGCCCCCTGCATTGGGAGCAAGGAGTCTTAACCACTGAACCACGAGGGAAGTCCCTAGTTTCATTCTTTTACAAGTGGTTGACCAGTTTTCCCAGCACCACTTGTTAAAGAGGTTGTCTTTTTTCCATTGTATATCCTTGCCTCCTTTGTCGAAGATAAGGTGTCCATAGGTTCGTGGATTTATCTCTGGGCTTTCTATTCTGTTCCATTGATCTATATTTCTGTCTTTGTGCCAGTACCATACTGTCTTGATGACTGTGGCTTTGTAGTAGAGTCTGAAGTCAGGCAGGTTGATTCCTCCAGTTCCATTCTTCTTTCTCAAGATTACTTTGGCTATTTGAGGTTTTTTGTAATTCCATACAAATTGCGGAATTATTTGTTCTAGTTCTGTGAAAAATACCGTTGGTAGCTTGATAGGGATTGCATTGAATCTATAGATTGCTTTGGGTAGTATAGCCATTTTGACAATATTGATTCTTCCAATCCATGAACACGGTATATTTCTCCATCTGTTTGTGTCCTCTTTGATTTCATTCATCAGTGTTTTATAGTTTTCTATGTATAGGCCTTTTGTTTCTTTAGGTAGATATACTCCTAAGTATTTTATTCTTTTTGTTGCAATGGTGAATGGTATTGTTTCCTTAATTTCTCTTTCGTTTTTCTCATTGTTAGTGTATAGGAATGCAAGGGATTTCTGTGTGTTAATTTTATATCCTGCAACTTTACTATATTCATTGATTAGCTCTAGTAATTTTCTGGTAGAGTCTTTAGGGTTTTCTATGTAGAGGATCATGCCATCTGCGAACAGCGAAAGTGATTGAAATTCTAAGATGTCCCCCAAGATCCTTCTCCCACCCCCGGGCACACATGCTTAATAATCCCTGGGGCTGTATAGGACGAATTTTTCTCCTGTGGTTGTGTTGTGTTTTATGGACCTTATAAAAGGGAGAACAACAGGGAGGAGTTTAAAGGGAGTAGGCTCTTTCTAAAGTCAGAAATTACAAACTCGATTAGAATTCACCCTGAGGGAGGTTCTCTGTTGCTGGCTTTCAGGATGGAAGGGAGGGCAAGGAATGTGAAGCAGCCCCATCTCAGAGCCAGCCAGGAACAGAATTCTGCTACAACCTCAAGAGCTTGGAGGAGGACCCTGAACTCTAGATAAGAACACAGCTCAGCCAACACCTTGATTCCAGCCTCAGGAGACCCAGGAGCTGAAAATGTGCAGCCACGCTGTTGCGGTTCAGTCAGTCCAGTCACTCAGTCATGTCCGACTCTTTGCGACCCCATGGACTGCAGCATGCCGGGCCTCTCTGTCCATCACCAGCTCCTGGAGTTTACCCAAACTCATGTCCATCGAGTCGGTGATGCCATCCACCCATCTCATCCCCTGCCGCCCCCTTCTCCTCCTGCCTGCAATCCTTCCCAGCATCAGGATCTTTTCCAATGAATCAGTTCTTTGCATCAGGTGGCCAAAGTATTGGAGTTTCAGCTTCAGCATCAGTCTTTCAATGAATAGTCAGGACTGATGTCCAAGTGGTTGGTTGGATCCAACCAGTCCATGCTATCGAAGGGAGGAAGCCAATTTTGACTTTATGTTGGAACTGTTTCTTTGACTTGCTTTTCCTTGCTTTTGTTATTATAATCATACAGAATTTGTTGCCTGAGAGAATCCTGCCCCTCTGCCTGACTTTTAAAAAGCCTTTGTTCAGACCCATGTCCACCTGTGGAAGGCAGAAAGGAAGAAATTAACACATCCCCTGCCTGACACTTGTCATTGTAGGAGATGTTTGCAAGTTTCATGGCCTTTTTACTTTGCATCCTCACCTCCCCTCATCTCTATAAAAGAACCTGGCATCCAGACCCCAATAAGATGGTTGCTTTGAGGTGTTAGTTTGCCATCTTCTTGGTCTGTCGGCTGCCTGTCTCTTCCTTGCCTCAACACTTCGTCTCTCAGATTCATTGGCCTGTTGTGTGGTGAGCAGAGCAAGCTTGGACTAGGTAACAATGCCACACCCATACCTCTGACCTACAGAACTGTGAGCTAATATATGTTGTTTGAAGTCACTAAATTTCTGCCAGTTTGTTATATGGCATAAAAGTCACATACAACCCTCAAGGTCCATTTCCTTCTTAGGACAAAATTTACGGTTGGTGCCATTGATGGTGGGGGTGTTGATAGGCACAGGAGAGCGCCCCAAACAAATCGGCTGGGGGACCTCCCAAAGAACCCAGGGAGAAGTCAGGAAATATGAACAGGGAAGAGGAGAGGTTTTATTCCAGCCAGAGATCCACCTCCCTTCCCCTCAGACCATAAGAAGCTGGTTAGCCTCCTCTAGCTCCAAGTCCCACCCTCAGAGAAGCAGTGAAGGGCAAGAACCAGAACTTCAGGGCTGATCAACTGCCCGCTGGCTGAGCTTAACCAACATCCTGCTGGGGCAGGTAAGAGATGGCAGAAGGGCTAACATCACCCCAGGAGTGAGCAGCCCAGGAGATAGGGATCTGGGCCATTGCCCTGCGAAATCAACCTTGATTCACAATTCCTATGACACTTTCCTATTTGAAAGCTACAACAACTGATGAATGCTAGGGTTTGAAGGATCTTTAGACACGACCCAGTCCAGTCTCCATGCCTAAGATATGAGAAGTGCCCTGGATTGGATTCAAGTGCAATGCGCTTCCTGCCCCCAAGGTGAGATAACGCCCACTTCCCCTGCGGCATCTCCTCTCCCAGGATGGTGCACACACAGCAAGGCTAGAAGGAATGTCTTTGCAGTCAGCGCCCATCCCCCTACCCCAGCTTCCACCTCAATACCTCCGCAGGCCATCTGTCTCTCTCCATCTCTGCAGCCACCTCCCTAGCCCAGGCCACCACGCTGGATAATGTACATTCGAGCCCATCATACCCATGTTTCCCATTCAATGTGCTGCCTCTGCACTAGCAATTAATTCAAACTCATGACCACTGCCGGCAAGGCCCTCCATCCGCCGACTTGTCCAACCACCCTGGTGTGTGTGACCCTTGTCATACTGATTTCTGCTCCTTTGGCCAAGCTGAAGCTTTGATACCGGCTCCTTCTCATCCAGCAGGCTCAGCTCAGAGGTTGCCTTCTCAGAGAAGCATTCTCTGAGAACTCTTTCTAAAGAAGCCCACCCAACACATTCCCCATATCTAGTTACTTTGATCCACATTATTCATTTATTTCCACCAGAGATATGGAGAACGAAATGGCAACCCACTCCAGCATTCTTGCCTGCAGAATCCCATGGACAGAGGAGCCTGGGGGGCTACAGTCCATGAGGTCGCAAAGAGTCAGACAGGACTGAGTAACTAGCACTTCACACTCAGAGAGATACACTCTTGCTCTTTTGCTGGTATCTTATCTATTATCTGTCTCTCTGGAGGAAGAAAGTTCCAAGAGAAAGGGGACCTTGTCTTTCTTACTCACTGCCTATGTTATAGCCACACTTTCCAGGAAACAAACTCACTCAGAAGGGCAATGCAGATAGTGGAGTGCAGTTTATTACACCAGCGGGCCCAAGGCAGAGTCTCCTCTTAGCCAAGGACTCCAACCAGCATTTGTGAAAATCTTTTATACCCCATGTGTACGTGTCCAAACCCACCACCCCAATTTCCTTGAGAGTTACATAAACAAAGGAAGGGTAAATACCACTACAATAACCCCATCATTCACGTGTTATGTGTTCAAACAGTTAATAATCAATAAGCCCGCAGTTACATTCCAAACAGTTAATAATCAAGCCCATGGTCACGTTCCAACCAGTTAATAATCGATAAGCCTGTGATTACATCCTGATAGATACGGGAAAAAATTTATGACCTGTCTGGAGACAGGGGTGATTACGGTATGTTTCCTCTTAGGCAATGAGTAACCTGGATGTGATCTTCAAGATTCCCCTGCCCAGAGGGGGTCTTATCCTTCCATTGTCATTCCCACAGGCACTAAGCAGAGAGTTCAGGGCCCACTGGAGAGGTGGCCGTGCATGACCAGCATGGACAGGCCTGAGATGGAGTCCAGGCCCTGTGAATTCCTTCTTCACCTAGAACTCTACCCAGGTCGTAGAAGGAGCTTTTCAATTAGTTGATTTACCATCTACTTCCTGGAGAAAGTCCAGCGGAGTTAAGACCAGAGTCTAAGTCCATTAATTTGAATTCCACAGGTGTCTTTCTGAGCCCCAGCTGCCATGAGCACTATCGCGGGCCAGGTTCTTCTGAGCATTGAATCATACATTCATACATTCAATAGACAGTCAGAGTCTCTAATCTCAGGGAGCCCTAATGTAGCCAATAAAGCAAGACAAACAAAATGAACCTCTTAGTAAAACAAGGCCCTGTATTGAGTGGACACAGAAGGATAAAACCTGCACATGCAGGAAGATACCAATTTTCTGTGCTACTGAAACAGACCAGGACCCTATGGTCCTTGCCCCTATTGCCTCAGCCTGCCTTTTGTCTCTGGAAAAAGACTTTAGCCACAGAGTAAGTTTAGTGACAGAAGTGAGAAAACGCAGAAACAAAGGAAATCAAATAATAATACTGCACTCATTAAGCATCGTCAAGGACCTTTAGTTCCTTCTCAAGGGCTGTGGATGGCATTCTGAGCCGTGTCCTGGGCGCTGTTTTATAGAGACCGAAACCCCCGAGGTGGGGAAGGTGACCACGTGATGACCGACTGCAGCCGGGAAGACTCTGCTGCAATTCTGAGAACTGACCTCAAGAGATGGAGACGAACTGTACCCAAAACAACCCAGATGATGCTGGTCAGACCACCGAGGACCAATTTCAAGGCAACTGTCAGGGCTGGCTGTGCTGTCTCTGCATGTAGCCCCCTCCCTGTGTCTATAAAAGCTCTTGCCCCCCGACTGTTGAGGGGCTGGGGTGTCAGCCTCTGGACCGATGTCAGCCCTATGCCTCTAGTTGCTGGCATCTGAAATAAAGCAAACTTTCCTTCCCACCAACTTGTCCTGTTTATTGGTGTTTGAGCAGTAAGCAGCCGGTACCCACTTTCAGTAATGCTACCAGAGTCCCATTGAGGGCAAGGGCAGGCAGAGAGGGCTTCTTTGGAAAGGTGCTCCTTGGCCTGGGCTCTGAAAGACTGACAGGACGCATAGGAGAGGCACTTCCAGGCGCCAAACCACAGCACTGCTGGGATTTGAGCCAGCATGTGGGCGATTTGCTGTTTCCTGGAGGTGAGGTCAAAGAATGATGTGACTTTTCTTTGCACCAAAACCGAGCCCCTCCAATGAGCAGTGTAGACTTAGCGAAAGTCGCTCAGTCGTGCCCGACCCTTTGTGACCCCATGGACTGTATAGCCCATGGAATTCTCCAGGCCAGAGTACTGGAGTGGATAGGCTTTCCCTTCTCCAGGGGATCTTCCCGACCCAGGGATCAAACCCAGGTCTCCTGAATTGCAGGCAGATTCTTTACCAGTTGAGTCACAGGGGAAGCCCAAGAATACTGGAGTGGATAGCCTATCCCTTCTCCAGTGGATCTTCCCGACCCAGGCATCGAACCGGGGTCTCCTGCATTGCAGGTGGATTCTTTACCAACTGAGCTATCAGGGAAGCCCATAGTGTAGACTTAACTGGCCAGCAACTCAACCCCCTGTATTACCAGGCTACTCTGGTTTCTGCCCACCCTGCGATGCTCCACAGAAACTACTCCTGCCAAGGTCCCCACTGGCTGCCTGACTGCCAAACCCAACAGACACTCTTCAGTTCTTGTCCTACCTGACCTCTGTGGCACCTGATATCTCTTTACTTCCTCTTTCTTAAAAACAGCGTCTTTTCTTAACCTTTCTAGCCATTCCTTCCCAGCTTCTGTTGAGGGGCTCCACTTCCTCTTCCAGAAAGTTAAATATTGGCCATCCCCTGGCTTCTTGGTACCCTTCTTTCCTAACTCCATGCCTTCCCTGTGGGTTAGCCCATCCACCACCTTGTCTCAAGCTGTAAGATATATACTAATCACTCCCAAATCTTCATCTCCAGCCCCGGACCTGCCGCTCCCCGGGTCTGGTCCACAACTACAGACTCACCTATCCCGTCACCCAATAAGCTTTCCAACTTAGGTGTCCCACGTGTGTTATGAATTCAACACATGCACGCACGCACCCCTACACAAACCTGCTCCTCCTCGTGTAGTCCCTTCTTCTGGAGAAGCCATCACCTTGTACCCACCCCCCCAAGCCAAGACCCCGGGGCCGTCCTCCACCCACCCTCTCCATCACCCACACATCCAGTCTCAGCACCTTCACCGTCTCCACTCCCCACCCAGTCCCACCACCTCCGCCCCTCTTCTAGACAACCGCTGGCCATCTTTCACCTGGACCACCTCCCCATCTCATCTTCTAGCCAACCACTGACCATCTTTCACCTGGACCACCACCCCATCTCATCTTCTAGCCAACCACTGACCATCTTTCACCTGGACCACCTCCCCATCTCATCTTCAAGCCAACCGCTGGCTGTCTTTCACCTGGACCACCCATCTCATCTTCTAACCAGCCGCCGACCATCTTTCACCCAGACCACCTCCCCATCTCATCTTCTTCTTTTTTTTTTTTTCCATTCATTTTAATTAGTTGGAGGCTAATTACTTTACAATATTGTAGTGGTTTTAAAAATATGGAACGCTTCATGAATTTGCGTGTCATCCTTGTGCAGGGGCCATGCTAATCTTCTCTGTATCATTCCAATTTTAGTATATGTGCTGCCAAACCAAGCACTCCATCTCATCTTCTAACCAACAGCCGGCCGTCAAGTACTTCTGACAAATACTGTCTTTCTGATCTGGCCCCTCCTGACCTCAAGCTGAGCACTTTTGACACTTGGGACCAGGATTCTTCTTCGTTGTGAGGGGTTATCCTGTGCCTGGTTGGGGTCTAGCAGCAATGCCCTCACCCTCTAGTTACCAGCGGTACCTTCCCCCCGAGTTGGGGGGGTCCAGGTGACAGACGGCCAGCGGTTGGTTAGAAGATGAGATGGGGAGGTGGGAGGTGGTCCAGACATGACTGAGTGATGAACACTTTCACTTTCAGTGACAGCTTGCACAATCCAGATCTACACATATAGTGAATATATCTACATATATAGAGGTCCCTGGGACCTCTACCAAGTTTAAGAAGGAAGGTTATCGCCCAAGGAGTTGTGATCCTTTGTGAGATTAAGAAGGAATGTTGTCTCCTCAGGTGGTCTGATTAATGCCTACACACAACACATATCTTCACTAGCGGGGTCGGGGGGCGCCAAACACAAGGAGAAAATTTTTATGTTTTTTATGCTTCAGTCTTTCTTGTCATAAAATATACAATGATTTCATCCATTTCCCCAACACGACACCCCCAACCTGCTCAAGTCATCCTGCATTTTCCGCAAGCAAATCCTTGCCAATGGTGAATGGAGATCTTATGGTGGTGGAAGCGAAAGAGGTCCCCTTGCCTTCAAACAGTCATTCATTCCTTCCCTCCCTCTTTCCTTCCCCTCCCTTCCTTCCTTCCATCTCTCTGTCTCTCTCTCCTCCTGTGTCTCTTATATCCAGTATTTCTTGAACCTCTATTGTATACCTCCTCGGAAGAAAAGCTACAACAAACCTAGACAGCATATTAAAAAGCAGAGACGTTATCTTGCCAGCAAAGGTCTGTCTAATCAAAGCTATGTTATTTCCAGTAGTCATGTATGGATGTGAGGGTTGGACCATAAAGAAAGCTGAGCACTGAAGAACTGATGCCTTCAAACTGTGGTGTTGGAGAAGATTCTTAAGAATCCCCTGGACTGCAAGGAGATCCAACCAGTCCATCCTAGAGGAAATCAGTCCTGATGTTCATTGGAAGGACTGATGCTGAAGCTCCAAACTTTGGCCACCTGATACAAAGAGCCGACTCATTGGAAAAGCCCCTGATGCTGGGAAAGATTGAAGGCAGGAGGAGAAGGGGACGACAGAGGATGAGATGGCTGACGGCATCAAACTGACTCAATGGACATGAGTCTGAGAAAGCTCCAGGAGATGGTGAAGGACAGGGAAGCCTGGCATGCTGCAGTCCATGGAGGCGCAAAGAGTCAGACACGACTGAGCGATTGAACGACAACAATTCTGTGCCAGGTAGTGAAATTCACTAGGCCAGAATACTGGTGTGGTAGCCTTTCCCTTCTCCAGGGGATCTTCCCAACCCAGGGATCAAACTCAGGTCTCCCGCATTGCAGGCAGATTCTTTACTGGCTGAACCGGAAGGGAAGTCCTCTGTGCCAGGTGGGGAGGGGGCAAAGCCCCGAGGATACAAGAGTAATAAAAGACACAGGCATTGGGCCTCCCTGGTTGGTCACTGGTTAAGAATCTGCCTGCTGATGCAGGGGACACAGTAGTGACCCCTGGTCTGGGAAGACCCCACAAGGCACAGAGCAAAAGCCTGTGGGCCATAACTACTGAGCCTGAGATCCAGAGCCTGCGAGCTGCAACCACTGAGCCCACGCACCTCAGCTACTGAAGCACAGTGAGGAAGACCCAGCACAGTCAAAAACAGATGCATTTATTAAAAATTACTTTAAAAAGATAACTTTGTCATTAGGGGAAAAAAAGATACAATTACTGCCTACCTGGAGTTCCCAGACTAATGGAAGTCTTGCATTATTATTTTTCTTTTAATCTGTACATTAAACTGCAACTGTAACAAGCTCTGTGCTAGACAAGTGCCTGGTGCAATGAAAATCCATACAGGGTAACGGGCTGGAAAGGAAAGAAGGGAGATAGGAGCTGAAAGCTGGAGAAACTGTAGGACTTAACCATGGGTTGGGTGCAATGCATTCCAAGCAAGGAGAGTAAAATTGTTTCACTTTTAAAGCATGCACGTTAATGGAAAATAATTTCAAAAATAATATATGTGTGTAAGAATCACTGAATCACCTTGCTAAGCATCTGAAACACTGTAAATAAACCATGCTTCAATAAAATATATAAAGAGAAAAAAACAAAAGCATGCACTTGACCTTTAATGCGATATTGTGCATATATTAACAATAAAAATTACTCCAGGACCTGCTTTGAGCCAGGGCCAAGTGCTTTTCACGTGGAGCCTCTTTATCATCAGCAGCAGTGAGAAGCTGTGACCCGTTCAAGAACACACAGCCTGAGGACATGAGAACAAGGTGCAGGGCTGGCTGTCTGCACTCCTGCCTGGACCCCAGCCATCCCTGACCCCTGGCCCGGAAGGAATCCACAACCCAGTCCCTGGTGATTGACAGTTCTGTGCCCACAGACTTCCTGCAAGGACCACAGCAGAAGCAAAGAGTAGGGCAAAAGACGAATATGAAGGTTGACATTTTTCACTGGCTTAAGATTTGGGATAATTAGAAAGTCGTTTTTTGTTGTTGTTTTTTTTTTTGTCTTGAAGCTTTCCCATTCTACACAATGCAAGAGGATAGAAATGAGCTTGGGCAAACGCTTGCAGGCTGGTTTCTGCCCTGAACCAACGCAGTGACGTTCCAGGCTCCCCCAGGCCTAGAGGTCTCACTCTGTCCGCCCCCCAGGGAATCACAGAAGCTACCGATAGCATGCGGGTGCTTGCCTGCCAGAAGCCAGGCAGTTTGTGTCATGTTCCAACTGCCTTGAAGTCATTACTGCACTTCATCCTCCCAACCCCAAGATACAATTCTATTGTTGTTCTCAGTTTACAGATGGAGAAACCGAGGCATCCCGAACCAAGTCCAGAGCTCAGGTGAGAGAGAGCCAGAAGCTGGTCTTGGAGACTCCGGCTGCCTCCACGTTTTATTCCCCGAAGTCCGCTCCAGTCTTTCCAACCAGCCCTGTGCCATTTATTTTCTCCATCACAGGTGAGGAAACTGAGGCTCCAGGGATGAAGGGATGCTTTGAGGTCACACAGCTGGTCCATGTCTGGGACGCCCAGAGCCTTTCCCCTGCACCAACGGCTTGAGGCTACCTTCAGGCTTGGAAGGTGACCCTGGACTCGGGAAAGGGAACGCAGATGGCCCTGAGCGTGGTCCCGGCGAGTCAGCCCTGTGGTGGGCAGCAACGGGCCAGGAGTGGTCAGATGTGGCCCATCTGGAACTCTTTACCACCAACAGAGGGCCGGAGTCTGGATGGGGGCCTGAGGGCTTGGTGCCGGAACGCGAGCGTTCTTCCCGCAGAGGGTTCAAGGAGGGACTCGGGGCTGTGCCCGAGTCACACGCGATGCATTCGGGGACCATCTAGGCCGAGGGATCGGCGGAGAGGAGCTCCGGGCCATGCTTGCAGGGACCCCGGGTTTTGAATTAGCAGAGGATCAACCGCCCTGTGAAGCAGCCAGCCAGCGCCTTCAGGCCAGAGAACAGTCAGCCCTAGATAAGTGAAAGCCGCTCAGCCTGTCTGACTCTTTGCAACCCCGTGGATTATATAGTCCATGAGATTCTCCAAGCCAGAATATGCAGTGAGGAGCTGTTCCTTCTCCAGAGGATCTTCCCAACCCAGGGATCAAACCCGAGTCTCCCGCATTGCAGACGGATTCTTTACCTGCTGAGCAACCAGGGGAGCCCAAGGGAAGAGGATTAAGAGCCGTGATGGGGTTCCCCCAGAAACTCCCACGGGGGCTCCTCCGGCTGCTACTGTTCACAGCCCTGACCTGCTGCCCTCCGCCCCTCTCCCGAGTCTCCGCCATCTGAGACGCCCGCCCAGGCAGCGCCGGGGGACAGGAGAGACAGAGGCACATCGTCCCAGACGCAGGGCGGAGCGGGGAGGTCACTGTGCCACGGCCATCAGACGGGGGTGTAGGTGGCTGTTTACAGTCAGGATTGTGACAGCGGCGTGGTGCCGTGAAGGAGGGCTTGGGAGACGATTTCCGTCATCACACATGCAGCGGCACCACGGGGAGCACCCAGGCCCCGTGCTCACCGCGGGCACTTCTGGTGCTGAAATGAACAGCGATAGCTCCTCGTCACGTGGCTCTTCATTCTCTGACCTGCTTCACAGCAGCTGTGCCTTTCTTACATGAGAACGAACGCCAAGAGCGGAAAGGAAAGGCCAAGGCGCGCGTGGCGTGAGCCGCTTCGGTCTGCGCATCTTTCGCAGCGCTTCCAGCAGCGCTGGGTGGGCTCAGGGCAGCCGGAGGTTCTCAACGTCTGCGGTCCACAGGAGCCACCACGAGGAGTGTCCGGGGAAGAATATACCACGTTCAGTGGAGAGCACGTGGAGGCAACTAGCTGTGACGACTGTGTTCTTTGGGTCTGGATTTCCAGCACCTTTCTTGATAGTGAGACACCAACTGCTTAACAAATAATCCATGAGACAGATAGGAAGAGGAGCATATGGAGAGGTGCAACCTCTAAAAAAAAGGGATCAAACTCGTCCTGGATAATGTTTGCAAATAAACTAACAGCATTAAAAAAAAGGAAGAACGTAAAGAAAAGGTCACACCTAAAAGAAATGTGACCTTAGGAGGCAGACAGATGTGGGTTGTTTTATTTTTTTTAGTATCTGTTTTATCTACTTGGCTGCACCGGGTCTCAGAAGCGGCATGCGCGGTCTTCGTTGCAGCGTGTGGGACCCCCGTTCCCTGGTCAGGGGTTGAAGCCCGGCCCCCTGCACTGGGAGCACAGTCTCAGCCGCTGGAGCACCCAGAGAGTCCCGGGACGTCGGCTGCAGCAGCAGCTCCACCAGGCACTAGTTGGATGGTCCTGGTGAAGCTTGCCGTCAGAGCCTCACAGTCCTCATCCGCAAGTTGGTGGTGAAAGCAGACAGTCACACGCAGCCCCTGACTCACACTGTCCCCGTCCTGGGGGCAGCAGGCGCCCTCCTCTTCCTCCGGGTGGACTGTCCCCCCCCAGAGAGGACCCCGCCTGGCACCACCCGCAGCGGCCCCTGAATGCTGAGGCTGGCAGCAGAGAGCAGGGCGGCACTGCCCAGCTGCGGCTGAGCGGAACCAGCCCTCGTGAACCCCCCGGCGAGCCCGCTTCCTTGTTGGAGAGGGCGGTTGATCGCATCTGACAGGGAACTCACAGAAGGGTGTCCAGGATGATAAAAACGCTCTAAACTTGACAATGGTGACGGTGGTACAACTCTGAATACACCAGAAACCAACGCACTGTGCACTTTAAGTGGGTGGATTGTACGGTATATGCATTCTATCCCGATAAAGCTGTTGCTAAAAAAAATTAAGGAGCCTGGATCTCTCAGGAAGTGCAGAGAACACCTATATCCAGAGTCAGGGGTGATTTCCGGGGAAGATGAGTCAGTGAGAAGCAGCTCACGTGCCCAGCCCTAAGAGTTCTCATTTCCCTTCTGTGAAAGCCTCTCAGTCATGTCCGGCTCTTTGCGATCCCATGGACTGTAGAGTCCATGGAATTCTCCAGGCCAGAATACTGACGTGGGTAGCCTTTCCCTTCTCCAGGGGATCTTCCCAACCCAGGGATCAAACCCAGGTCTCCTGCATTGCAGGAAGATTCTTTACCAGCTGAGCCCCCAGGGAAGCCTCTAAGGATGTGCCTGTTCTGGACGTTTCATGTCTGAATGAAAGTCATACTACATTCGTGGTCTCTCTTCCCTCACTTTGCATGTTTTCAAGGTTCACGCATGTGGTCGCAGGTATCAATACCTCACTCCTTCGTACCTCCAAGCAATAGTCCACCGTGTGGTCATTCCATTTTATCAATTCGTTCACCAGTTGCTGGACACGAGGCAACCTTGTTAAAATTTAATACATTAACTGTAATGCCAGCTTTGATCTGTTAGGTACACACTGGGTCTAGGCACCTGACCTAACTTCTAACCTGCCGGTCCAGAAAGGCAGGTTTATTTCCCCAGACACTGATAAAATAACTGAGAGGTGGAGAAGCGGTCCGTCCAAGGTCACACTGGTGACCGAGCCAGAATGCCAAGAGGGCTGGCTTGGCTCCCAGTCCACTGTGGCCCAGCCCACCACACCCCACGTGCCCGGCTCTGTGCCTCGTTAAAGCTGAAGCCAGAACAAGACTCCACTCAGTGATCTGTCTTCCAACAGGCAGTAACTGGCACCACATACCTGGCAAGCAGGCGCTAGTCCCTGAGCCGGGGGTGAGACCCAGAGGCTGCCTCCTGGGTCTTTCTGTCCAAATGGGAAAAGGGGTCCCGAGAGGAGGTGGGGGCCAGTCTCCAAGAAGGGTATGACCAAGTCCCGAGAACTCAGGGCTGCTGAAAGCCACGGGAAGGTTTTCAGAGGAGATGGTGTTTCAAGCCGGACCCTAGCGGACCCGGCAGAGTTCCCTGGCAGAGACGGGCTGAGCGGGAGGAACAGGTGGGCTCACAGGTGCTAGAGCGCACACCTGGGCCCACGGGGATGAGCCGTGCCCCGGGGGCGGGAGGTGAGGAGCAGAGGCGGGAGCTGGAATCACGTTGCTGACCGTCTGCACTGCCAGGCTGGAATCTAGGCTTTGCCCCACGGGCCACAGGGAGCCACTGGAAGCTTTTGAGCAAGACAACTGGATGAAAGCATCTATCAGAAATCATGTTGTTTGCAGACCCAGGCCCGGGCCCGGAAAATTAGCCCTCGGCAGCTCAGAAAAGAGCTGGCTTTAGACCCTCGGGCACCTCTCTCGACTCCCCAGTGCCTAGAACAGACCCCGGAATGACCGAGGGCAGGAGTCGGTCCTCAGCCCTCTCCCGGCTAAGAGGAGTAAAACCCCGGGTGTGTTCCAGATCTCCTCCCATCTCGCCCAGCCCATCCCTCACCTCCTCTCTGGCCTGAGTAAAACGAGTGCTCCAGGGTGCCCCGCACATGCCAGGCAGTGGAAACCACCTTCCATTCTTGCAGGCCCCTCCGGGGTGGAGAGGACTCGCCGCACTCAGCGGTTACGGACCTCGTGGCTCAGAGGCTCAGGGGCTGCCCGGCTGCCCCGAGGGGAACTGGGACTTGGGTCAGACCTTCTGGTTCCAGCTAGGGGGGCTGGGGGGCGCGCGTGGTGCAGCAGGGGTGGGGGGTAGGGTGGAGAGCAAGAGGAGGCAAGCGGGGGATTCCTGGGGTCTCCCCAGCCCAGGCCCCGGGACCAGGTGGCCGGACCCCAGTCTGAGGGCTCCTGCCCCACGCCTGGGGCTGCGGTCAGACGCCCCCGGGCCGGGTCTGGGGTGGGAACACGCAGGCACGCACGCACACACATCACCACAGCCCCAAAGCCTGCGAGCAGCAGTTGTCTTAGACAGAAAGGCTTTATTTCTTTTAATGAAATGATTTAGGACATAACTCAATACGTTATAAAAACCATTCCCCAGAGGACATTTTTATATCCTATGCAAAGTAAATAATCATCTCCCTTCTTGAAGAAGAAAACCTCCCCAAAAGGCTTCCTCAGAGATCCTTGGGTCCAGCAGGCTCTGAGGGTGGCTGGGCTGACACTATTCCGAAAACCTTCTACTGGGTTGGCCCAAAAGTTCGTTCGGGTTATCTCCCCCCCACCTCACCTCCCGCCCCCCGTAACATCTTATGAAAAGCTCAAATGAACTTTTTGGCCAATCCAATGTAACACGAATGTCAGAAGGAAGGCCGATTCCAAACCCCCTCTCCTTTCACAGAGGGGAAAACCGGCTCTGGCCTGCTCAAGGCTGCTGGGCATCAGCGGCAGACCTGGGACCCCCGCCCAGGGACCGCCGCCCCAACCCACCTGCCTCTCTCCCCCCGGGCTCATCCTCTGGGCCGCTGGGGGCAAGCTGGGTGCCACTGCTGAACGCTGGGTGGCGGGACAGCCTCAGCCTTCTCCGGGAAGCGTATCTGGCGCGCAGGGCCCAGGCCGGCTCAGGCTTCAGGGGCAGAGAGACCGGCAGAAGCAGGAGACACAGCTCACCACCCCATCACCCGCCTCGGGCCAGGCGTTCGCCAGGGCCAGCTGTTCCCGCCTCTGACACTGAGAGCCTTTCTGTGCCTTTGCTCCTGTCTTGCGGATGAGAAGTCTTGGCAGGCAGAGTGAGTATGGCTTAAGGAAAGAATAATGGCTACTTAATACAAGCAGCCTGGGTGGGCCAAGTCTTTCGGGGGGCCCGCCGAGGGGGAGGAAGATGATGCATCCTCGGGGCTGCAAAGGGGGGCCTTCTGACCTAGGCGACCTCAGAGGGTTTTCCCTTCCGCTGGCACTCCCGGTCCACCAGGAAGGGATGCACGAACGTCAGCAGAGTCAGCAGCACCAGGATCAAGTTCACCTGGAGGGTGAGGGGGCAGTGAGGCCAAGTCCACCGCGTGCAGGGGCCAGAATCCCACCCGGTTTCTCCTCTGCGTCCCACTCAGACCTGACGGCGCCCTCTGCGATGGACTCCGGGTGACTTTTCGTTCTGCCCCCCTAGGGCAGGGCAAGGAGGTACGCTGTGCCCATTTCACAGGTGGAGAAACTGAGGCCTGCAGAGTCCCTGATGACCTGGGAGGCCATCTACATTAACCCTTTGGCTTTGGGGCTCCCCAGCACACGGTTGGGTTCTCCCACGGACTCCCGTTGGAAAAGCAAGACCCAGGATGTAGCCATGTGCAGAAACGTTCCCGTGGGAACCACACCCAGGCCACCCCGGCCAAGCAAGGGACAACCCCTGCTGGAGACCAACAGAGTTGCCCCGATCTGAGTCTAAGGCCAGGGTCCCCGCCCCCCAGTACTCACGTATAATGGGTCACCCTGGAGAGGGCCTTTGATGAGGGTGAACAGGGGGAACTGCAGCAAAGACACAACAGCCGACAAGGCCATCACAAGTCCAAACAGCTTCCCGAAGTGCTCCGAGGGGAACCTGGGGGGACAGAGGAGGTTCTGGCGGGCTCTGGGGACCCTTGCTCCATGGAGGGGCCGGGCTCTGGTGGGTCTTGGTCAGCCCCCTGCTCCCGTCCCCCTAGGTTACTCCAGCCGTCACTTACCCACACCCACAGGGCCCCCCTTCACCTCTGCTCAGGCTTTCAAGCCACGGACCACAGAGATGGACCCGCGCTCAACCCAGGGAAAACAGCAGGGCCCGAGGAGGTCTCAGGAAAGACACAGATAGATCCACCATATGCTAAATGATGCATGCACCAGCAGAAGAAGCAAGAATAATGACCTCCCTGGTGGTCCAGTGGGTTAAGACGCTGTACTTGCAATGTAAGGGGTATGGGTTTGATCCCCGGTCAGGGAACTAAGATCTCACAAGCAGTGTGGCAGGGCCAAGAAAATATCCCCCCCCACAAAAAAGGAAAAGAAGAAAAAAGGAGAATAGAGTGCCACAAGAAAAGAAAAAGCATTCTTTCTGTTCTTCCCTGGGAGAGCTACAACAGAAGTGGGCTTTGGAGGGTGAGTAGGAGTTCGTCAGGCAGATGACAGAGGCAGAGGGGAGCAGACACGAAGGGCGTTCATGGGTGTGAAGGCTCTGCCCACCCACAGCCTCCAGTGCACGCCCCCTCCCCACCACGTCTGGGGCTCCTCCCCGCCTGCTCTGCCCCCAGCACACCTCCCCCTGCCCCGGGGCATCCCCATTGGGGAGCACACACCAAGCCCACTTACGCCAGCGTGAGGAAGGCCGCGTTGCAGCCGTAGAGAAAGGAGCGGCTGACCACCTGCAGGACGAAGGTGGCGTATTGCAGCGGGAGCACCGGCACGGACGCGCAGATGGCGAAGCCCAGGCACAGCAGGGACGTCAGGGCCAGCGAGGGCACCGCCGCGCGCAGGGCGGCGGCCTTGGCCGGGGCCCCTGGACCGAAAGGGGGACAGGAGGCTGACGGGACGCCCACGGCGGGGGGGGCCACGCGGACCCCTTCTCTCCACTATCCCCATCTCCAACCCACCAGCACAGGCGGATAACTCACTTCCTAAACATTCGGAGGAGGCTCTTGAGAGTCCCCTGGACTGCAAGGAGATCCAACCAGTCCATCCTAAAGGAGATCAGCCCTGAGTATTCATTGGAAGGACTGATGTTGAAGCTGAAGCTACAATACTTTAGCCACCTGATGCGAAGAACTGACTCATTAGAAAAGACCCTGATGCTGAGAAAGATTGAAGGCAGGAGGAGAAGGGGACGGCAGAGGACGGGATGGTTGGATGGCATCACCGACTCGATGGACATGGGTTTGGGTGGACTCTGGGAGTTGGTGATGGACAGAGGGGCCTGGCGGGCTGCAGCCCACGGGGTCTCAGAGAGTCAGACACAACTGAGCCGCTAGACAACAGCAGCGGAAGGACGGCCCGGCCCCGCTGCGGGGCGGCCCCAGGAAGGGAGCCTGCAGGGTGCGGCCTTTCATCTGAGAAGGAGAAACTGTTTACGCAAACAGAGTCTGTCTTCAAGGGGAAAAAAAAATCAAAGCAATTACAAATGAGGACAGGAAAGGAGGCCAGGGGACCGAGGAGGGAACGAAACGTGGTGGCTGGATCTCGTTTCCTAGTCGTGGCTTTGGAATAATGTCAACGCTTGATACAAAAATGTTCTTAAAAATTAAATCAGAGTAATAGGAAGAACACAAGCAAAGCCATTCCCCACCCCCCAAAAAAATCCAACAAGATGAAACCAATGAACCCAACTTTTTATATCAAGTTGCTGACTCTTAAAATACCATAATTTTGACTGACAGCTCCTAGGGGACATATCTGCAGAATGAGAATGGGGGAAAGGAAGGCACGCACGCCAGCATTCAGCACTGATCCTGCTAAACCAGTAATTATCCATAAAGTATATTTAAAAAAAACTATATATAGAATATATATGTGTGTGTGTATATACATAGTATACAGTATATATATATATATAGTATATATGTATAGTATTTTAGGAACCATTATTTTCAGAAGAGAAGAGGTATAAATGCAAAAATCAAGTAAAATTTGAACTAAAATATCAGTATTAGGTATTCACGATTTATTTTTTTTCATCCAAAAAATTATGTATATCTTACCTCTGAGGCCTAAACCCAATGAGAGCCCAGGAGAATCAGAAACCCCAGCATCCAGATTGCCATCTTTAAACCCTGTTTCTCATTCAAAGGGACCCAGGACTATTTGAAGGGATGGCTGGTTTCAGGTCTGGGTCAGGAAACACACCCAGTCAAAGGGACCCGAGCACTCTCTAAAACCAATGGGACTTTCTGTAAAGGACACAGATGCTGGAGTGGTCACACTCCCAGGGGTCAAGGATGAGGGAGTCTGAACCTCAAGAAGGATCGTCAGAGACGGACTGAAACACATCAGACATGCTTAAAATAAGATTTTAAAAGAGAAACTATGAGTGGTTACCCCTGGAAGTTGCTTAGATACCAACTCACTTTTCTGAAAACTAGTAAAGAAGAGGAAAAAGTGTGCGCTGCACACTCATGCCTGACTCTTTGCAACCCCATGGACTGTGGCCCGCCAGGCTCCTCTGTCCTTGGGATTCTCCAGGCAAGAACACTGGCGTGGGTTGCCATTCCCTTTCTCCAGGGGATCCTCCTGACCCAGGGATGGAACCTGGGTCTCCATTATTCAGGCGGATTCTTCACCATTTGAGCCACCAGGGAGACTCAAACAGAGGAAAAAATACGCATTTATTTCAGGGTAAACAAAATAGTTAATAAAGTTCGTCTTTCCAGAGAAAGTTTTAGCTATGAAAAGCAGAAGGAAAGAGTAATAGAAATTCTCTATTTTGCAACCATAATAAAATAATGGGTCTAGGCATCGAGCATCAGTAGCTGCAAGGCGTGCAGCTGATGACAAACTTTTACAACGGCGGATCAGACTGACAACGTCTGAGTGCACGGATCAATCCTAACATCATAAGAAGGCGGCAACCAGTACCCAGGGTCTGCGGACTAGAGCTCGGAGGAAGCCCACGGCTCCACCTCTTGTTATTCTTGCCAAAAGATACTAAACTGAGTCCCCAGTCTGCCTGTTTACAGACAGAGCCTAATCAAAGGAACGCTTTAAAATGACATGCAGAGGGTGCCAAATGCAAAATGTGGGAAGCCTGACAGGACAAACAACCCGGTTCCTTCAATAAACGAACAAAGGGGGAAAAGCGGGTGGGGGAGACTTACTACACTGTGTGGCCCTGGGATGGATCCGAATTTGGACAAATTGGTGACAAAAAGACACAGATGAGACCATTAGCGAATAACAGGACTTCATGAACAGATGACACTGAGAAATTATCGGAGGCTGTCTCAGGTGTCATCATGATATTCCTCCCAGCGATGCTTCACTTAAACAAAAGAGGCCTTACTTGTTGGCACTACAAACTGTAGTGTTTACAGATGAAATGACCTGATGTCTGAGGTTAGCTTTAGAAGCAGCTCAGAGAAGCGGGGCGGGGGGAGATGAAACTCTAGGCGTGCCGGCAGCTCCCTGGGGTCCAGCGGTTAGGACCCGCTCACTGCCGTGGCCAGGGTCCAACCCCCTGGCTGGGGAACCTAGACCCCACAGGCCACGCGGCATTCTCATCCCAGGATCAGGCCCCAGCTCCCTGGCAGGACGCCGCCTGCCCCTTCTCCCCTCTCTCTGACCCCCGCCCCCGCACACCCCTATTCCAGAACCACCTTCTGGGGCTCCTCGGCTTCCTCAAGGTCTCATTCTCTTTCACCACCATGAACAATGACCCGCTGCATTCCTGGGCCACTCCCCGAGGCCCTCACCTTCATCTTGCCACTTCTCACTCCTCCACTGGAAGCTTAGAGGTGGCTTCCGCCAGGAACACACGGCGTCACTGCCCTGCTGTGTGTTGCCACAGCCCCCAGCAGGTTTATTTCAGGGACCGCAAACCTTGATTACTGGCATATCTCTACTCTCTAGACTAGAACAGTGCAAGAACAAGGGCGTAACTGTCAGGCCTGTGACCGAACTGGAACTGTTCTTGGCACATAAATGGCACTCAGTGACTAGTGGGTGGATGGATAGATGGATGATGGATGGATGGTGGATGGATGGATGGATGGATGGATGGATGGACGGATGCGTGATGAATGGAAAAAAGGACAGATGATGAATGGAAGGATGAATGAGTGATGGATGGATGGGTGGATAAAAGGACAGATGATAGATGATGGATGAATGATGGAAGGATAAGTGATGGATGAATGAGTGATGGGTGGATGATTGATGGATGGATAGGTGATGGGTGGATAAAAGGACAGATAGTGGATGATGGAAGAATGATGGAAGGATGAATGATGGATGGATGGGTGATGGATGAATGAGTGATGGGTGATGGATGAATGAATGATGGATGGATGGGTGATGGATGGATAAAAGGACAGATGATGCATGGATGGATGAACGAGCCATGGATGGATGAATAGACAGATACAAGTAGAAAAGGATTTAAGAAAAAAGACGATGGGCATGGAGGTAAACAAAAACCTCCCCCAGGCTGGCTCCCTGGCCCTCTGGAGAGCGAGGCTCACCTGTTTTCTTCGCCTCCTCCTGGTACTTGTGTTTGAGCCGGTCCATGAGCAGGCCATTCCAGGGCGCACACAGCACTCCAAAGAACTGAGTCACGGCAAAGGCGTTTGTGTAGGTGCTGACTGCAGAGGGCAGAGAGGGGTTGGGCGGTGAGAGCTCTTCAGGACTGCCTTCCAGAGGAGGCCACCCACCGCCCCTGCCCTGCCTGACCCTCCAGCCCACACCCCAGGCTCAGACCTCCCTCAGAGCACAGAGCCCTGCTGAGCTCAGCGCCCCACCGCGCGAGGTGCCAAGTCCCCAGAGGTGATGTGCAGAGGAGCTGCCTCCTGGCCCCACAGCCTACCTAGTGCGCTATCCTTGCTGGCCAAGTTGTTCAGCAGGGAGTTGAGGGTGCCGATGAAGAGGTAATGCCACAGCTGTATCACGGACAGCCACACCACGTGCCAGGTAAAGCGCTGAGAGAAGACATAGCTCCAGAAGGAGCCGGGTGCCTGCTGCTCTCCAGGGGTCTCTGAAGGCGGGGGAAGGAGATTCGGGCAAGAGTTACCATTAAATTGGGGGGGAACAGGGTGCAGAGGTCTCAGCGGGAGAGCCCGAGCGCTGAGCTCACTCGCTCTTGCCTCCCCGGGCTCTTCGAGGGCAACACCCCCACCTCCACGCAACATCCCAGCCCCACTGCCGGGCACGGCTCTCCCACGCTCTGCCATCTGACCCTTCACAGCTGGGACGCTTCTCGCACTACCAACCTTCCCGAACGATCGTTCTTGGCAGGATGAGGAAGACGGGCAAGGACAGGAGAAAGTCGGAGGAGAGTGCGGGATGGCGGGGGACAGCGAGGATTTCTGCGGCTGCGAGCCACCCCCCTCCTCTTTCAGGACCAGCATCTGAGTCTCCCACAGAAACCTTCCCCGCCCTGCTCTTCACGGTCCGGGTGAGCTCTGAGCCTCACCCCAGGCTGCCCAATGGGATCGGTCTCCTCGAGGGGCAGACGGGCGAGGGTTTCACCCTGGGGTCCCCAGGGGCATCTGCTTCGGCTCTTCCTGGATGCAGCCTGACAAGCTCACTCTTTCCTTCACTGGGTGAACTTCCCAGGGTCTTGTTCTTGTTTCTACCTTAGCCAGCAGTGCTCTGTGACGTTTATAACCAAGGCCCGAAACAGACAGAGGAGGGAAAGGCGAGGCGAACTGGAGATGGGTCAGTGAGAGAGGGCTGACCCATGGGACGCGCAGATACTGGACAGATAAGGCACACCAAGGAGTGGGCGGGGAGGGGAAGGCGAGCGATGGAAGACTGAACTCTGGGGAGCAGGGGTGCGGTGCGATGGGAAAGGAACCGGGGACGGAAAGCAGAGATGAAACGGGAATGTTTGCCCCCCTCTGGGCCCCCTGGAGGCTGAGGGGGTCGGGAAGATCCTACAGGTCTTTTTGCCACCTGACCTTCTCTGGCCCTGAGTCCCTGGCAAAGCTCTGGAGGTGAAGAACCACGCTGGCCACAGGGGAAGGCCAGGTTCTGGGTGGGGGGGAATGGGTTAACCAGCAGGCTTCACCTTTCTTCGGGGAAATGAACTCCTTTGACTGCAGCTCCAGCTTTTTGGACTCAGCTGCCTTCTTGTCTTCCTCTTGGGGGCTGTCCCCAGAGCAGAGACTGTGGAAACAGAAGCTCTATCAGCCCAAGCCAAGGACTGGGAGGAGCTGAGCCTGACGCGCCTGGGGGCTGCGGGGAAGGGAAACGGTCCCTCTCGCTGCACACCGGGATCACCTTTTCACAGCCCCGGCGCCCGCGTCCAGACCCAGAGCAGCTGAGTCAGAAGGTCGGGCGTGGAAGGCAGGCTCCCGCTATCTTTTTTAGGCTCCCGCTATCTTTTTTAGAAACATCTCCAGGTAATCCCAGCAATTCTAATCTGCAGCCACACACGGGAGTGAGGGAAGGGCGGGAAGGGTGGAACAGGCGTGGGTTCGAATCCCAGCCCTGCCTCTTCCTGGCTGCGGCAACGAGGCTCAGACCTAACTCTTCTGAGCCTCACTGTTCTCATCGGGAAGATGGAGACGCGGGTGTGCATCCGAGGACTACCGGGAGACGAGGCCAGAGAGCACGCCTGGCCGCCAGGGAGGGAGGAGCTGCCAGCAAACGTCCCCGCTGCCGCTGCCCACACCTCACGGACGCAGAGATGGTCCCGTTTCTTCACCTGCTCTCTTCTCTACTCCTTGCAAAGGAACTTGGCGGCTCTGTTTTCCCAACCCCTGAATCTGGGCCGGCCTCGTGAGCGGCTTCAACCAAGACAACCCATCACAAGGCGTCGCTGGGGGCTCAGCGGTGGAGAATCCGCCTGCCGATGCAGGAGCCACGGGTTCGACCCCTGATCCAGGAGGATCCTGCGTGCCGCAGAGCAACTAAGCCCAGGCGCCAGGGCGATCAGCCTGTGCGCTGCAGAGCCTGGGGCTCTGAGCTCTGGGGCGGCAGTTACTGAAGCCTGCGCGCCCGAGACCCTGTGCTCCCCAACAACAGAAGCCCCAGCAGCAAGAAGCCTGCTCGCCACAACCTGAGAAGAGCCCGTGCAGCAAAGACCCAGCACGGCCAGAAACAAACAATAATGCATAAATTTATTTAAAAAATAAATAAACAGTGTGCCAATTCCAGCCTTAAACCGGAAGAAACCTTGGGTGTTTCTGCACGCTCTCTTGGAACCCTGAAACCGTTAAGTGAAGAAGCACAAGCTAGCCTGCTGGAGGATGCGAGCCACATGACCCAGATATCCTCGCCATCCCAGACAAGCAGACAAATCCCATGTGAGTAAGGCCATCCTAGGCCAGCTGGCCCCCCACTAGCCCTCCAGACTATTGCAGGCATGAGAAGTCCTGTCAAGAGCATTCAAGTAGCTCGCTGATCAGTAGAACTAGCCAGCTACCCCTAGACTTGGGGAGATAATAAACACCTAACATTCTTAAGTTTTGGGATCGTTCGTTACGCAGCAGTAGCTAACCGATACATCCGTGGTCTAGTCCTCTTCTCCAGAGACTGGTTTCCTCTGCCCTACTGTAACCATGTCCACCCCAAACCCTCTTCCCACGCCAGGTCAGAGGAGGGGCTCTGGCCACACCGCCCCCGGCTCACAGTCCTTACCCGTAGCGGTAGTCGGCGGGCAGCGGGTAGGGGATGTGCCCCCGGGGCATCAGGAGGAGAGTGCGCCCAACGTGCCAGACACTGCAGACAGAGATGAAGATAAAGGAGGCCTTGATGGTGATGCCCTGTTCATAAAGGAGCTGCAGAGAAGGGGGGACAGGTCAGCACAACAGTCACGTTCACACCAGCATTACTCACGACGTCCGAAAGGTGGGCATAAACCACCGTCCCTTCCTGGGTGCGTGGGTAAGCAGCTGTGGCGCCCACGCACAGCAGAACAGTAGTCAGTCTTGAAAGGAAGGAAATTCTGACACCGGCTAAAACAAACTTTGAGCTTTGAGGACATGATGCTAAATGAAATAACACAGTCACAGAAAGAAAAAAAAAAAATAGTATGTGATTCTACTTAGGAGGTACCTGCAGTAGCCAAGATCACAGAAGTAGAAGTTATAACAGTGGTTGTCAGGGTCTAGGGAGAGGCAGATGGCGGGTGGGGAGTTACTGCCTAACGGGCAGTCTCAGTTTCACAGGCTTGAGAAGAGTCCCAGAGATGGGTGCTGGTGATGGTTGTACAACAACATGAATGAACTCAATGCTACTGAACTGCACACTTAGACACGGTGAAGGTGGCGAAGTCTACGTTGTCATAACCTGCGCATTTTATCATACAACAAGTCCAGGTAAGAATCCGGGGCTGAAACTTATTTCTAAAAACGAGTCTCGGTCCAGGCTCTCTCCTTCTATGCCGGAAGCTGATTATGGATGCCTGGCGCCCACCCCAAGGCCCGGCCAGCAGCAGGGGTAATAAACACGGGCTACTGCCACCCTCTACCTTGATGATGAGGAAGACAGCCGAGGAGGAGTCAAACGCCCCATTGTACATGGTGATGATGGTCGAGCGGTGTTTGCCAAACAGGTTCCCGATCTGGAGAACACAGGACCAGCCCGAGTCACTTACTCACCCGTGAAGCACATCCCGTATACCCAGCAGGCGTCAGGCCCTCGTACACAGACGCTCCCCCGCCCCAGGAGCTGCCACTCCAGCTGGGGCCCCCCCATCAGAGGCCGCCAAAGCAGCGGGGGGCTTGTGCCCCCCCACGCCCGCCCCAGGGTCCCGCCCGTGCCCTCGGCCGCCTCGCACCTGCAGGTTGGTGATCAAGAACAGGATGCCCCCAACGGCAAGCATGGGCATGGCCAGGAAGAGCAGCACAGCTGAGTCTGCAAGGATCCCAGACGGAGGGGGGGGTGACGCCACCCAGCGACCCGAACACGGAGCCCGGCACTCTGGGCTCCCCCCGCTCCCTACAAGTCTGTGCTCAGGGCCCCGATTCCCCAGCACCCTCCAAGGGTCTCAGGGGACCGTCAAGGCTCCCTCACATGCTCCTGCAAAGGGACCCTCCTCCCCATCAAAGATGACCCTTGGTCGATGGCAGGCTGGATGTCTACAGAGAGAGGCAGGACTCGACCCGCTGCGCGCTTCCTTCACTAAATCACGCAATCCCTTTCATCTTGACACAGCAGGGCAGGGGAGCCTGGGCTGAGCCCACACACCCACTCACTGCACTGAGCTGGATTCTGAATCTGCGACTGTCATCTCATCTGATAAATGGGAACACCAGTCCCTGCTCGTCTGCCTTCCTGAGGCACTGTGAGATCTGAGTGAGAGAATGCCCGTGAACTGCGTTCCCTCTGTTCATTAGACTTGGAGCATTTCCTTTGTGGTAGGTGTTGTGCCTGGCATTAGAAGTGCAGGGCGAAGAAAAAGAATTTCTTGCCCTTGAAAAGACCAACATGCAAAAAAAAAAAAAAAATCATTCCAATCGCTCTGCCAAATGTTGGACAGGAAGACCAGACTAAGAACAACTAAGCACCAAGGACTGGAGTTGGTGCTCAGTTGCGGACGACTCTTTGCAGCCCCACAGACTGTAGCCCGCCAGGCTCCTCTGTCCATGGGATTCTCCAGGCAAGAATACTGGGGTGGGTTGGCATTTTCTTCTCCAGGGGATCTTCCCGACCCAGGGATCAAACCCAGATCTCCTGCACTGCAGGGAGATGCTTACAGTCTGAGCTACTAGGGAAGCCCTAACTATAAAAATAAGTACAATGAAAACAGTGTTAATAAATTGTAACTGAATGCAGTTGCACTTAGAATGTTCAAAGCCTGATTTCTGCTCTTGCCAGTGTTAAAATTACCCCACCCCTATGCGATTTCCCGAGTGAAATCAGAGGCCTGAATGAGAAATAAAAGAGTAACATTCCCACCAGGTGATTCAACCTTAACAAAGCATATGTGTGCTTCCTAATAATATTCTCCAAAGTAACTACTATTCTAGTAACTACTGCTCCCTACCTCGAGACACACTGTGAACTTGCTCATTTCAAAGCGTTCACACTCCTTACCATTCAATTTCTGTCTCTAGAAAAGGTGCCTCCCCAAATGCCCTGAAGGTTGGCTGAGATTCCTTTCAAAAATAGCATCACTGTGGTCTCCACACTTTTTCCAAAACCAAAAAGCCCCATTTTCTGGGGGAAGGGCAAATTGTGGCTCCAGTGATTCACAGATGAGAGTCAAACATAGCCAGCCATTACGTCCACACTCGGCCACTTGAAAGTCACGTTCAGGCTTTCAGGGACGAAGCTGAGCTGATGAGTAGAGTGGGTTTTAAATAACTGGCTTGAGGATCCAGGCTGCCTCCCGAGGTCTGCTCAGACAGAACCCTCCGTCGGCCGTGTTCACGGAACACCAACGGAGACCACCAGCGTCGGGCCAGTGCCACTCACAGCAGATCCAGCTGCTCTTACCTCCTAAGCCCAAACCTGAGCCCCGCAACCTGACTCCGGGGAGAGGACCGGAAGGCAGCTGTCGACCTCTATAATGAGACGCTGCGAGCAAAGAGCACAGCCGGGGCCCCAGCCCCACTTCCCACTAACATGCGCCGTGGCCCTTGCTGAGTCTTTGCAAGGGGGTCTCTGACCTCGGCTTTCTCCTCTACACATTCCCCACTTTATTCCCCATGACGAGAGTGGGGAATAAACCAGACTGGGCACTGAACGGTGGCTCAGACGGCAAAGAATCTGCCTGCAATGTGGAAGACCTGGGTTTGACCCCTGTGTTGGGAAGATCCCCTGGAGGAAGGGAAAGGCTACCCACTCCAGTGTTCTTGCCTGGAGAATCCCCACGGACAGAGGAGCCTGGCCGGCTCAAGTCCGTGGGGTCGCAAAGAGTCAGACACGAATGAGCGACTAAGCATAGCGCAGCACCCAGACCAGTAAAATTTGAAGAGGAAACTTTTTTGGCTACCGTAGAGTTGCTGGTTTGCACCCTGCTAAGTCAGGGTATTTTCAATGATAACCGTTTATGTTTTCATTTCTTTTCTTTCTGCTTATTTTGGCCATGCTGCACAGCTTGTGAAATCTTTGTCCTCTGACCAAGGATCACAAATCCAAGCAGAAGTGCACACTGGACTGCCAGGGAATTCCCTATTATTTCATTTTTTTAAAAAGAGAGGACATTCTCAGACATAACAGAAGAATGCAATCTTTAGAATCAACTCTTTCTCTCTGAAGCAACTTCTCCCCTGCCCTTATTTTTCACATTTCTCACTAAGCTGTTTTGAGAGACCAGCAATAACTCCCTCAAGGGCCCTTTCCAGCTCAGAGCCTGTGTATCTGAGTCCTTGTGGGGTCAGTGTCCCCCCAGGCCCCTTCTGCCCCTGCCCCATCCAGCAGGTGCCTGAGGTCACGACCCTCCCGACAGCACTCACCTGCAGAGGTGAAGGCTATGGTGAGCGTGGCGCTGGTGTAGAGAAATCTGGAACACAGAAGGGGAGACGGAGAATGTTGTCACAAAGAGAGAAACCTGGGGGGCTCCCCTTGTGACCCGGTGACTTGGACTCGGACCTCCCAACGCAGGGGCCCGGGTTCAACTCCTGGCCAGGGAACGAGACCCCACATACTGCAACTAAGGCCCAACGCAGCCAAACAAACATTTCTTTAAAAGACAGAGAAGCCTGGAGGGTGGATCCAAGGTCCTCCAGCCTAGACGTCCCAACCAGCCAAGCCCTTAAAGACGTTTGTGCCTGGTCTACAAAACCTGGAGTTCAAACGCCTCTTGCTGTGTGACCTTGGGCAAGGCACCTCACTCCCTTAGAAGCTTTTTTCTATCAAGGAAATGACTGGACTGATCTAGACCCCAAGCTTAAAGTTCTAGGATGCTATAGATTTCACGACCAAGATCCCAAGGTTACTGGGGCCTCTTAGACGTGTTTGGGGATCTTGTTAGGCAGGGGGCAATAAAAACAGGGCTTATGTGTGAAGTTGTGATTTATGACAAGAACTACATATTTGGTCCTTGTCCCCAGGTCTTGACACAGGGCTTCTAATAATCTTATAAGCTTTTGCATAGAAGACACTATGAACATCTTTTGTTTTCCTGTTCTGATGAGATAACTGTGGATGTGCTCTGCAAAAGCCACAATGAGATGCTTGGAATTTCCACCCCTGTGTCCACTTCTCTACAAAGACAGAAGAGGGCTGGAAATGGAGGAGTTTGCAGAGTTCCCAGGTTGGCAAACACCTCCACAGAACAGGAGGATGCTGCACCCCAAGCCCACAGGGACGCAGGAGTTCCTGGGCTCGGAACCACTGCCCACCTGGCCCTGTGTCTTTTCATGTGGCTGTTTACCTGTATCCTTTATCCTACCCTTTCAGGAACTGGTCAAGGTGTCTCCCTGCATTCAGCAAGCCCTTTAGCAAAGAACTGAATCCAAGGAGGAGGTCAGGGGCATCTCAAGAGTTGCAGCTGACTCAGACAGATGTTGTGGGGAACCTGGGGACCTACCATTGCAACTGGCGTCTTAGGGGGGTGGGGACGGTCTGGTGGGACTGAGCCCTTAACCTGTGGGGTCTGCTGCAGAGCCTCCAGAGAGACTGTCAGGACTGAGTTAAGTTATAAGACCCCCAAGGGCTTCCCTGATGGCTCAGCGGATAAAGAATCCACCTGCAATGCAGGAGACAGAAGAGACGCAGGTTCGATCCCTGGGTGGGGAAGATCCCCTGGAGGAAGGCACGGCAACCCACCCCAGTATCCTTGCCTGGGAAATCCCATGGACGGAGGAGCCTGGCGGGCTCCAGTCCATGGAGGTCACGGTGAGTTGGACACGACCGAGCACTTGGCACACACACCTAAGACACCCAGCTGATGCCAGAAAGTGGCTTGCCACTTCACTTCTGACACATCTGTTGACCAGAAGTATCTCAGAAGTGACATGTTTTGTGTAAAAGTGGAGGAGAAAACACAGGTGGGAAGACTGGGTTTTGCTTCACACACTCAAGGCTGGAGAAGAGGGAAAGGGCAACAGCAGGACAGGAAAGAGGAGACAGGAAACGAGCCCAGGAACGGCGGAGACAGTTGCCCAAGGGCCCAGAGAGCCAAGGACCTGCCACGCCGTCGGCTACGGCCTGGCCCAGCCGCCCCGACAGCTGAACGGGGAGACGCCCGCGCTGCGTCCTAATCACGTCCTGCAGGCCGCCGCTTATCACAGAAGCCTGCCAGCTTGGCAGCACCCCTGTGAGCCAGTGCGGCCTTCCTCCTCCTCCTCCTCCTCGACTACTCAGCCTGGACACCCCCGTCAGAGGGAACCTGGAGTCCCCGCCGCCGAAGACACCCCGGGGCGCCATCTTGCCTAACTTCTGGGAAGTGACGGGGTGATGGGGGAGGCCAGGAAGTGGGTGGTGAGGAGCCACTTGGGTGTGATGAAGACACTGGGTCCCCTGCACCAAGGCAGAGAGAGACAGTTCCGTTTTTCTCTGTGGCCACGCCACTCGGTGTGCGGGATCTGGGGTTCCCCGCCCAGGGATCGAACCTGCGCCCCTGCAGTGGGAGCTCCTAGTCTTACGGGTGTCAGCGGCAGTTCTAGGCTTTGCTGATTTCACAAGCCCTGCCCCAGGCCAGCCCCTGCTACGGGAAGCAGGCCTGGCCGCCTGCCCATTTCAGTACGACCGATGGCCCAGTTTCACATGGAACAGAGAAAGGAGGGGAGGAAAGGGAAGCAGGGGCTCAGGAACAGGGAAGGTCGAGACAGGGTGCCCACACCCGGGCAGGTTCCTGGCAGTGCTGCTGGGACAAAGGAGCCCAGCCGCCTGGCCCGGGGCTCCCGGCAAAGAACGCCGCTGCCCAAAGTCCTCTTGCCTGGCCCTGCCCCGGGGCCCCTGGGACCTACATGGCAATGAGGCGGGCCACAGTGGTCTGGAAACGGTCGAAGATGTAGCCCGTGGGGAAGGTCATGAAGTTGTTCATGAAGGAGGCCAGGGTGAAGATGAGTGAGAACTGCTCGTCCCGGGCCCTGCAGTCTGAAGGAGAGACGGGCACATCTCAGGAGTCCAGGGTGGACGGGCCAACCCCCCACCCATCCCAGCCTTCCTGCCAGGCGGGCACCCGGCCTGGCCCCAGTCCAGGGCAGCCTCTTCCATCTCGGACAGCCTGCCGGGGGGGCAGGGAAGTTACCCCTCAGACGAGCTGAGCCGTGACAGCCGCTAATCACGCCTTGGGAGCGGGCACCTCCCTCCCCAGGCACCTCGTAGGTTCAGGTTGAGGGTGGGGGAGGCTGACGCCCCCTTTTTCTCACCACAGAAAGCCTGGCGGGGGTGGGGGGGGGGGTGGGCAGAGCTGGAGTCTGAGTCCAGACTCAGAGAAGGTCCTGCTTCCTTACCATCCAGCCCGGTGGCATTGCCCAGCAGCCTGGCATCCGGTTCACATAGCTCCTCAAAGTAACGCTGCTCTTTGAAGACGAACACCAGGGACGTCCAGCCAAAGAGGACGCCCGCGAAGCCGAGGCACTCCAGGAGGCCTGTCACCAGGGTGGCCACACGGAAGGGCAGGCTGCGGCCCTGCATGGCGCCAGGGGCAGCCGCCGCCGCGACCCCACCGCTGGCCTCGGGGCTGACCCCGCCTGGCTTCTGAGCCCTTGGAAAATTCCTAGGGTCCCGCTGGCTCTCTGCTTTCTGGCTGTTTCAGGCTTGAGCAACAGTCATCCACTGGGCTTCTCTGGCTCCTGTGAAGTCAGGCGGAGGCTGCTTAGTCCACAGGGCACTGTTGGGCAAGGCAGGGCGGACCAGAGGCCAACTATCAGAGCCAGTTACAAAAGCTCCTCCATCACACAGCTGGCAACAGCTGGGGAGGCTGGAGCTGAGCCCCAGTTTCAGAGCGGAGGCCACTGAGGAACAGTAGCAGTTCTGGGCCAGGCACAGAGGCTGGGGGCCCCGCACGAGTCCTCACTGAGCCTGCCGGTACCTTGGTTAAGTGGGTGTCTTCCTAATTCCAGTTCACTGACATAAGCAGGGAATTTTGTCAGCGTCCCCAGGTCACGTGGGCGGATGCGTCACGCCGCCGGCAAGGAAATGGCAAAAACATCCCCCCCAAGCCCCCTCTCTCCCAGATCCCCCGCGATCCAAGGCTGGGACCCCCAATACCTCCACCCCAAACCCCGCGCCCCTCTTCCCATCACCATCCGCCGGGAAAGCACCAGGGAGCCGCTCCCCACCCCCATCTCGCTGCCCGCGGCCCGCGGCCCCTGGCACGTGGTCAGCCGCCCGGCGGACTGGGGCGCCCAGGCGTTTGCGCAGCGCCGGAGCGCGCCGCCCCACCGGCCCCGCGCCCGCGGCTCCGGCCCCGCGTCCTAGCGACCCCGTGCCCCTGGGCCCTGGCCCCGCGCCCTACCGGCCTGCCGGCTCGCTGAGCTCCCCTGGCGGCCCGCCGCGCGCCCTTCCCGATTTGCAGTCGCACCGCCCCTCCCAGCCCGTCTCCCGCTCTCGTCGCGCGCGCGGAAACCCGGGGCGGGGCGGCGGGCAGAGCCGCCGCGGGCCCGGCGCTCTCCACAACTTGCTTCTGCCCGACCCTCGCAGTCTCGCGCCTCTTTGACCACGCCCGGGGGCCTTCCCTTCCTGCCCGCGTCTGACCCCTGCGGCGTTGTTTTCCTTTCGGATCCTCTTCCCCGCTCCCAGCTGCCATGACCGACACAGTTTTAATGCTGTTGCGCGCACGGGCAGCACCGCCGCCCCCCGCCCCACGGAAAAAAAAATCACAAACTCACAGCACACAAAGGGCTTGCCCGCAGACAGACGGGCGGGGACACACACAACTGCTTCCTTGAGCCCCACCTGGACCAAGTGGGCGGGCACGGGTCACAACTCTTCGCATTTGCCCACCAGCTCAATCCTTTCTCCTGAGTATTTATGCTCCTCGCGCCGTCAGCAAATCCCAGCAGAGTCAGAGAACCAAAAACAATAACTAGAAAATGCAGACCAAAAACAAAAGTGCCTGTATGTCAGTTATTTCAGGAACTGTTGCCTCCCATTGCAGGGCGTGCCTGCCTGCTCAGCTCAGTCGCACTGACTCTTTGCGACCCCGTGGACCGCGGCACGCCAGGCCTCCCTGTCCGGCACCAACTCCCGGACCTTGCTCAAACTCGTCCATCCATTCCGTGATGCCATCCAACCATCTCATCCTCAGTCATCCCCTTCTCCTCCTGCCTTCAATCTTTCCCAGCATCAGGGTCTTTTCCAAGGAGTCAGTTCTTTGCATCAGGTGGCCAAAGTATTAGAGTTTCAGCATCAGTCCTTCCAATGAATATTCAGGACTAATTTTCATTAGCATAATTCTTTGGTGCTCAGCTTTCTTTATAGTCCAACTCTCACATCCATACTTGACTGGAAAAACCATAGCCTTGACTAGACGGAAAGATAGCTGAAGCAGAAGATATTAAGAAGTGGCAAGAATACACTGAAGAACTATACAAAAATGATCTTCATGACCCAGATAATCACAATGGTATGATCACTTACCTAGAGCCAGACATCCTGGGATTCGAACTCAAGTGGGCCTTAGGAAGCATCACTATGAACAAAGCTAGTGGAGGTGATGGAATTCCACTTGAGCTTTTTCAAATCCTAAAAGATGATGCTGTGAAAGTGCTGCACTCAATATGCCAGCAAATTTGGAAAACTCAGCAGTGGCCATTGGACTGAAAAAGCTCAGTTTTCATTCCAATCCCAAAGAAAGGCAATCCCAAAAAATGCTCAAACTACCACACAGTTGCACTCATCTCACACTCTAGTAAAGTAATGCTCAAAATTCTCCAAGCCACGCTTCAATAGTACGTGAACTGTGAACTTCCAGAAGTTCAAGCTGGATTTAGAAAAGGCAGAGGAACCAGCGATCAAATTGCCAACATCCACTATTCATCAAATATTCATCAAATCCATCCAATATTCATCGAAAATCCAAGAGAGTTCCAGAAAAAAACATCTACTTCTGCTTTATTTACTACGCCAAAGCCTTTAACTGTGTGGATCACAACAAACTGTGGAAAATGCTTCAAGAGATGGGAATACCAGACCACCTGACCTGCCTCTTGAGAAATCTGTATGAGGGTCAGGAAGCAGCAGTTAGAACTTGACATGGAACAGCAGACTGGTTCCAAATCGGGAAAGGAGTACATCAAGGCTGTATATTGTCACCCTGTTTATTTAGCTGATATGCAGAGGACATCATGAGAAATGCTGGACTGGATGAAGCACAAGCTAGAATCAAGATTGCTGGAAGAAATATCAATAACCTCAGATATGCAGATGACACCACCCTTATGGCAGAAAGTGAAGGGGAACTAAAGAGCCTCTTGATGAAAGTGAAAGAGGATGTGAAGTAATTAGCCTCCAACTAATAAAAAAATAAAATAAAATAAAAATATAAATATCACCCAAAAAAAAAAAAAAGAAAACCAATCAATGTTATTCACTACATAGAATAAAAAAGAAAAATCTTACAATTATCTCAATAAATGCAGAAAAAGCAAAAAAAAAAAAAAAAAGTGAAAGAGGAGAGTGAAAAAGTTGGCTTAAAGCTCAACATTCAGAAAACTAAGATCATGGCATCTGATCCAATTACTTCATGCCAAATAGATGGGGAAACAGTGGAAACAGTGAGAGGTTTGATTTTCTTAAGCTCCAACATCACTGCAGATGGTGACTGCAGCCATGAAATTAAAAGATGCAAAAAATAAATAAATAAATAAAAGATGCTTGCTCCTTGGAAGAAAAGTTATGACCAACCTAGACAGCATATTAAAAAGCAGAGACATTACTTTGCCAACAAAGGTCTGTCTAGTTAAGGCTATGGTTTTTCCACAAGTCTTGTTTGGATGTGAGAGTTGGACTATATAGAAGGCTGAGCGCCAAAGAATTGATGCTTTTGAACTGTGGTGTTGGAGAAGAGTCTTGAGAGTCCCTTGGACTGCAAGGAGATCAAACCAGTGCATCCTAAAGGATATCAGTCCTGAATATTCACTGAAAGGACTGATGCTGCAGTTGAAACACCAATACTTTGGCCAGTACTGATTCAAAGAACCGACTCACTGGAAGAGACCCTGATGCTGAGAAAGATTGAGGGCAGGAGGAGAAAGGGACGACAGAGGATGAGATGGTTGGATGGCATCACAGACTCAATGGACATGAGTTTGAATAAACTCCGGGAGTTGGTGATGGACAGGGAGGCCTGGCGTGCTGCGGTCCATGGGGTCACAAAGAGTTGGACACGACTGAGCGACTGAACTGACTGACTAGGCAGACCTTTGTTCACAAAGTAATGTCTCTGCTTTTATTAATATGCTGTCTAATGTGCTCAGTCATGTCCGATTCTTTTCCACCCTATGGACTGTAGCCCACTAGGCACCCCTTTCCCCTTCCCAATCTATTGGACTGTAGATTCTCCAGGCAAGAATGCTGGAGTGGGTTGTCATTTCCTTCCAGCACCTGCAGCCAACCAGATGGTGCTCTCGGAGGGGATTCAGAATGGAGGAAAGCAGGATACTGGCCCTAGACAGTTAGCATCTTATCTAGGAATAACTGCAAGAAGTGGAGATCCTAGATTGGTCCCCTGCTTGTCTGCTTTTGTGACTGGCAGTTATCGTTGCATGTGCGACAATATGGAGTGGGTTTTCTTTTTGGGAGGTGGGGAGGGTCGGGGGTTTGTGTGTGTGTTGTTTTTCTCCAGGAAAATCTCCTAGATATCTTGGCTCCTCTGTTCGCTCTTTGGAACAGTTCCTCGGAGCTCTCTGAGAGGCTGTGTCTCAGGCTGTCTCCTCAGAACAATCCCTGAATGAAACATAACTTGCAACTTTCAGTTTGTGGTTTTTTTTTAAATTTTCGGTGGGCAGCACCTTTTCAGAGACCACCGCCTGGAGTGGTACCCAGGACCCCTTTGATTACTTCCTGCCTCGCCCCCAGCCCAGGTTCTGAAAGAGTCAACCCACCAGACCTTGCTGATTAACTATTCATTCACTGCTCCATTTTTTATTAATCAAAGACGTATAGCATTGCCCGCCGGAGCTTGTGATCAGCAGGAGAGAGCTGGCTCACCCAGCTGCCCTGCTCCCATGCCTGCCCAGAGCAAGTGAGCTGTTGGCTTCCGCGGTGACTGGTTCCTGTTCCCCGTGGAGAAAGCTGGATTGGGGGGACAGCTTCTTGCATATTCAAGGCACTGTACAAACCCCCACGCCCAGTCTCCTGGGCTCCTCCTGGGGCCCAGGGACCCAAGCTATTCCAAGCCAACGCTTGCTTTTAATGAGGAAAAATTAAGAGATTAGGAGGACAGTGGAAAGTCAGAAGCAGGGACTATTTTCGGGTCGCCGCCAAAACACCAAGGATAAAGCGTAAGCAGCCAGGCACGGGGCGGTGGTGGCTCTGATCCTGAACCCGGGTGCTCGCAAGTTACAGGAGCTACAGAGCCCGAGCCAGCCCTTTGGGGATTCCCAGGTGGTCCTCATCCCGCCTGTCAATGCAGGAGACAGAAGAGACGCTGGTTCTATCCTTAGGTCAGGAAGATCCCCTGGAGGAGGGCATGGCAACCCACTCCAGTATCCTTGCCTGGAGAATCCCGTGGACAGAGGAGCCTAGTGGGCTACAGTCCACGGGTCACAAAGAGTCAGACTCGACTGAAGCAGCTTAGCACACCTGCCAGCCAGCCCTTCGGAAGCCCCACCTGTAAGATGGAGCCAGGTGGTAGCCGGACTGCCCACCATAGGACAGGGGTCTGCAGGCCCGCAGAAGCAGCCTTGGGAGGGGACGTCAGAGGAACTTGCCTTATCTCATCATTCTTAACACTCCCAGGTTCACACTGGCACGTGGGGCGTTGGTCGCCTCGCCTCACTGACTCAGTGGACATGAGTTCGAGCAGCCTCCCCCCCGGAGACAGCGGGGGACAGGGAGGCCTGGCGCGCTGCAGTCCGTGGGGTTGCAAAGAGTCGGACACGACTTTGCGACGGGACGACACCACCACAGTGGGACACTGAAGAAAACAAGTCTTTTCTAAAAAAAAAAAGAATCGACGGGCAGAAAGCAAGGAAAGAAAATAAAGCAGCTCAGGATAACCAGGACCTAAGATGCAATAGTTTCCATTTGACAGCAAGGTGCAAAGACACGGAAATTAATTCAAGCCCTTGCCCCCGCTCTGGCGTGCGTGTGGGTCTCCAGAGGACCTGAGGGGTCAGTGAGTGTGGAAGCAGCGAGGGA
This sequence comes from Dama dama, assembly GCF_033118175.1. Taxonomy (NCBI): domain Eukaryota; kingdom Metazoa; phylum Chordata; class Mammalia; order Artiodactyla; family Cervidae; genus Dama; species Dama dama. The sequence continues at coordinate 81,272,497 of NC_083681.1, forward strand.
GGGAACACGGGGTCAGTGCAGAGACAGGGAGTTTTTAGGACGTAAATCCAGGCCCGGAGCTGGGAGCAGACAGGCCTTCAGGGCTCTGTCTGCTTGCCCAGTGCCCTCTGCTCTCAGTGACCCCCCCACCCACAGCTCTGTCTGCAGAAGGCACCTCTCTGGCCTTGCTGACCCCATTGGGACCGAATAATAGGGTATTCTTTGACCCATTCCCGTTTTATGTGGTTCAAGTTCCAGAAGCCAGCAGAGGCAGATGCCACTGAGATGAATGTTGAGCCTGACTCCGGTGAGGATTAGCCTGTAACATCAGAGAGCGGGTGCTTACAGTAAGAGCCGGTGGTGAGCGCAGAGGTCTTCCTTCCTTCCCTCCTCACTTCCTTCCCCTTCACCCTGCATCTTTTTTTAATGGATCCACAAACATCTGGGGCGGGGGTTGGGGGCGGTGCTCTAGGGTTTGTGCCCAGTGCTGAGATTCAGAGACAAGAGATTCACTACCTTCCCTCCAGGAGCTCACACTCTAGCTGGGGAGCTGGACAGAGGGGCCCAGGATTTCTGCACGGAGGGGACGGTCTTGCAGGCAGAGGCTGGCTTGGAGCCGGGGCAGAGCTAGAGCATTCAGGAACCAGCCTGAGCAACATGGTGGGACGCTTGAGGCTGGAGTGCCTGCCTAAGTACGGCTGTTGGATGTCAGCCCGCATCAATCAATCAGGTCCTATCGATTGCGCCCCTTAATATCTCTCCTCTGCATCCTCGGCCACTGCCCGCTTCAGACACTCATCGTCTCTCACCCGGACGTTACCTGCTTCCAAACCGTCACCCTCCTGCTGCAAGAGATAATGTCCGTGGTTCCCTTTTGATGACGCTGCTCACCTGTTCAAGGACTTCCTGGTGGCTCAGACGGTAAAGCGTCTGCCTACAATGAGGAAGACCTGGGCTCAATCCCTGGGTCAGGAAGATCCCCTGGAGAAGGAAACGGCTACCCACTCCAGTATTCTTGCCTGGAGAATCCCATGGATGGAGGAGCCTGGTGGGCTACAGACCATGAGGTCACAAAGAGTCGGACACGACTGAGCGACTTCACTTTCACCTGATCAGACCCGCCCCCCAGGCCAGAGAGTCAGTTGACCAGCCAGTGAAGGCCAGTCTGGGCTCTGCGGATACCAGCCGTGGGAACTTATTGCCCTGGGGGTGTAGCACTGGGTCTCTTGCTTCCCACCCAAGTACTGGTGCTGAAGAGACCTTTCCTTCCCCTTATGAGCGTGTCTGGATACTTGGGCTCCACCCAATGGATGTTAAGACAAAGGGGTGGGGAGGCGGTTACGTTTATTAAGGTTAAGGAGGAACGGTTTGCCAAACAAGGTGATGGGAATGAGTTTCACCAGCCCCCCTGCACCCCCGGCAGGAGCCGTGACTGGCCCTCAGCAGTGTCAGTTCCCAGTCAGCCCCATGTCTACGTCGGCCTCTCTCCTCCTCCGAATACTCTCGGCCAGGACCAACCCCCACCCCCACCCTAAGGGCACCCTTGGGACAGCATCCACCTGCTCTCTCCTGCCCCTCACTCCCTTCCAGATAGTTACGTGGTCCCGTGGTTGAGACCCCACCTTCCCGTGCAGGGCGCGCGGGCTGAGTCCCCGGTCAGAGAACTAAGTTCCCACACGCTCTGGGTGCAGCCAAGATGTTTTTTGAAAAGCTGATCATCTCCAGATATTTTTGTGTGGATAAAGCGTGAACCATTCCTATAAAGGGCTTTGATTTCTGACATAATGAACACAAACAGAACAGAACGGAAACTTGTAGACTGTTCATAATCTGGGCTTGCTGCAAATCAAACTGATTCTCCTGGCTATGGTCGTGAATGAGGTTTGAAGGCCCTCCTTCAGAAGGCAAAACGTAAATGCACACATATTCTGTTTCATTTCAATTGGGGAGAAAAATACTAATCATCTTGAGGCAATGAAAAAAAAAAAAGACACTGTTATTGGGCCGATTACTGCTCTTCCTGACCACTCGGGTTTCCATGTCCTTTTCTATAAAGTTGGAGTCAGGTTGCTGTATAAAGATGTAAGGAAATCGTCCAGTTAGGACACTAGCTAATTAATAAATAGCAGCTGTCCTTGTTAAGAAAACTTATTTAGTTCCCGAAAAACGGGGAGGAAGTCACAGAGTCAAACTTGAGAAGGATGGCAAAGTGCTCCTAACAGCCTAAAGGCTGAGCTCTGCTCCAGAACCTCCGCCCCTGAGATCTGAGCTCTGGCTGCTCCCAGCTGCACCGCCCTGTGACCCAGGGTGACCGGCTCACAGCACCAACTGGACTGGTCCAAAGCAGGGGCCGGGTGGACTGAACTCTGAGCTGCGGAAGGAAGTCTGTTGGGGAAGTCTGTTGAAAGGGTGGGGAGGGGCGGAGTCTCACCGCTGGACCCTTGAGTGGGTCCCAGGTGTGTTCAAAGCAGCCTGACGGGGGGTGGGCAGGCAGCCCAGAGCCCTGCGTGAAGGCGAGGCCCCCCTGCCGCACTGGGAAGACCTTTCTCTTTATCCTAGAGTGAATGTGGAAGGACCCGTCCCCCAAAGAGGCTTGGAGGAGAAGGGGGCGCTCTGGTGGAGGCTGGAGCCCACAGATGTTAAAATCAGCTCAGCCGGTGATGGGAGTCACGGCCCCACCGCACTCAGCTTCCGGAGCCCCTGGTCTACCGCCCACCGCCCTCCACTCAGCTCTCACTCGATGCTCATCAAGCCACTGCTGTTGGTACCTCGATCTCCTGCACAGACTCTGCTGGAACAGAGGGCCCTGGGTGCCCTGTGACTGCTGACTCTCCAGAGCTAAGGACCAGGCTGGGAGATGCTGCCAACACCGAGGCCTCCCCACCCCTGAGGGAGAGAACGACAAGTGTCAGGAGCCTTCTCCGCTGAGCGCTGACCATCTGTTGGGCATTATTCTAACTGCTCTGAGCTTGTTCTCTCTGAACCTCACGACAATCCTGTCGGGATCGGTGGTGTTATTAGCATCCATTATCTGGGCCAGCTGAGGCCCAGAGGGGCCAAGCAAGTCCGGCGGGATCACCCCTGCAGTATGTGGCTGGGCTGGACCATAAACCCTGCTGCTCCAACCACGACAGACGTTCTTATCCTGTATCCCACCCATCCCCTCTGACAAGGCTCCCGCAAGTGCTGGACAGAGCATGCACTGGAATGAGGTGGGTGGGTTTCAATTATTAGTAATATGGATGGGGGTGGGTACCTGCTTCGAAAGGCAGCCTTGATTGAAAGGAGAGCAGAGCGTTGCCTCTCCATTCACCCAAAGATCTGTGTCTCCCAGCCTTACTTACCCGGCAACCTGCACCCACCCTCGTGGATTCTGCTGAAAAGAGGGGATGAACCCAGGGGGAAAGACAGGATTCCCAAATGAAAACAGCAGGATTTTTCAGATGCCCAGCTCCGCCAGGATAAAAAGAACAGGGAAGAGCTGTGGCTGATGAAACCACTTTTGTCTTGTGGAAAGGCAAAGGGAAGTGGGAAGAAACACAGGGTCAGTTCTTAGGTAGGTTGATAAGAAGTCCGGGAGGAGTCTCCCCAAGGAGGAGATAAGGGGTCTGGGGTTCTCAAGAAGGAGAAAGGTACAACCGCTTTTTTCTACATGGCTCTGCCTTAGTCAATGTATCTTTATCAATGTATCTAACAATGTATCTTGCTTGAAGACATGTTTCTCCTTAATGGGAACCTTGTGACTAATCTCTTGATCTTAAAACTTGTATACTGTGGGAGCGAGTCTGGTAAGATGTTTCTATTGTAAATTCTAGTCTTGTTAATTTGAGATGTACGTTGGGGGAGTGGCTCTGGTAAAAATACAGAAGGCCTTGCTTAGACTAGCGAGGGCACTCTCCACCCCCCTTCCGATGTCTGTGCCAGAAGCTCTCTCTGTCCCTTATTCATTTTGATAAAACTCTGCTACACCAAAGCTCTTGAGTGATCCAGCCTGGTTCCTGGTCCCGGAGCTAAGTCTTCTTCTTTGGAGACCAGGAATCCGACATCGTTCTCCATAAGCTCTCAGAACCAGAGCAGTTTCCATGGTGCTGGAGGGGCGGGGGGTGAGGAAGTACCCGGGAGGGGGGCTTTCACTGCCCAGGAGAGCTCATGCACGTGGAAACCCTGACCCCCTCCCCCAGCCTGTTCTCCTCTGCCTCTCCTCTGGGCCCCACCAGCATCTCCTTTGTGGGGAGATTAGGGAAGCCCTCCCCCCAGGGATCTGCAGACAGAACACGGGGCAGAGAAGCAGGAGGCCCCGGGGCCAGGCCCCACCCTGGAGAACCGAGCCGGGTCAGCGGGAGCATCTTGTCCTTGGGGAAAGCCCCACCCCCGGTGATGCTGGGATTCTGTGTGGAGGCTCAGGCAGCGCCCCCCCACCCCATGCAGTCCTCCCCCTCCCCACAGGGAGGAGGCCAGAAAAGGCCTTGGGCGGTGAGTCGCCCTGGGGCTTTCTGCTTGGAAGTTGAAACGGCCTGACAGTGACTCAGAAACCACGGAAGTTCTCAAGGCCGATGGGTTCTAGTCGATCGCACAGACAGCTCTTCTCGGGCTGCGAAACCGCAGGACAGGCTGTGACCACGCTTCCGGAAGGAGCTATGTACTGCAAAGAGCTTTCTGCCCTCCCAGTCTTAAAGGAAACACAGACTCAACTGGTCGCTTTGAGAAAAAATTGCCTCTGGGGATATGGCAGGCCTTCACCTGCCTTTTCCTAGAATTCTCCTCAATGAAAGCATCATTTTGGTTGTTAACAATGGAACACTCCTGACAGCCATTCTGAGTGCCGCCTGTGGGCCCAGCACTGCGCTAAGAGCTATTCACATGTGATATATAATCACTTCATCCTTACAGCTACCCCATAATGTGGCTACTATTGTTGTACCCACTTTAAAGGTGAAGAACCTGACGCCTAGATAAAGGAACTTGACCGAGTCATACAGCCAGGAAGGGGACAGAGACAGACTTGCAAGCAGACTCCAGAGCCTGTGTTTCAAGCTCTATGCATTATCCCTCTTCCTATGCCAAAGTCCTCCTCCTTCAGGAAGTCTTCCTTGAAGTTCCTCCCCCCACCACACACACACACAGAAGCCCCCTCTCTGTCCTCTACATCCTCAAAAGGTACATATTCATACCATTCTTTGGACATCTTTCTTATATTACCCTGCTGGTGTTTCGGGAACTTAACTGTTGTCATGGGGTCGGGGGGAGGCAAGGAGTGGGGAATGGCCTAAACTAAACAAAATCAGAAGAGACTGATTGTTAAGCCTGAAATGTAATTTATTAATTTACACTGAGAAATGAAACCATCTAGGAGACGGGAATCCTGAGGTTGGCTGGTCAGCACCATCTCTTCAGGAAGGACAGACTTTTGGGAAAGGAAATCAATACCAGAAGGTTCTCTGTTCAGTCCAAAGTCAGAGCGGAGGGGATTGATGGGATGACACTTAGGTGAAGGCTGATGCACTCCTCGGGACCCTCCTACCTGCCAAGGGGTGAGAATGTCCAAGGCAGGGGGCCATAGAGTGTCCTTTTCTCTGGACGGTGCTGCATTTTTCTGGCTTCTACGAAGATCCTCCCTTTATGGCTGCGTGTATCATGGTCATGGCTGGCTTTTTTGTTCGCTTATATTAAATTCTGCATATTTGATAGAACTGCAAGGCAGTTCCCGTTGAGACCCACAGGAGAATCATCGATATGCCGGCAGTACTGTCCTTGGCAGAACCTTCACTTCCAGGTTGTCGTTAGTCTCCACACAGCCTTGCAACGGAAGGACAGCGAATGGTGCCAAACACGAAGCCCAGCTACCTAGGTTTAAATCCTGGCGTCAGTTTCCCCATCTCTAAGTTAGGAAATAAGAATGATACCCACCTCTTCATTTGCTGAGAGAGTTGAACGAGTTAATACATATCCAGTGCTGCAACAGTGTCTGGCATCTTGTGAGCACTCAATACTTGTTAGCAATGATTAATAATTCATCCCATAGATGAAAAAATTGAAGCCCAGAGAGATAAAAAGTCAACCAATATCATACAGTCAGTAAGTGATGAAGACAGAATTCCAGATTTAACTGGCTTCCTTCAGCTGCCAAGGTCTTTCCCCAAACCAGTTTCTTATGCTTGATCATTCATGAGAATCCCAAGGAAAGCCTGTTTTAGAAATGCAGATACCCGCCTACCAGGGTGGGGAAAGTTTGAGAGGGTGAAAAGATCATAGAAAAAAGTGGTGGAGATCAAAAACGGGCTGGACCTGGGTCTTCGCTGGTGACTCAGAGGTAAGGAATCCACCTACCAAGTGTTAGTCGCTCAGTCGTGTCTGATTCTTTGCAACCCCATGGGCTGGAGCCCGCCAGCCTCCTCTGTCCATGGAATTCTCCAGGCAAGAATCCTGGAGTGGGTTGCCCTACCCTTCTCCGGAGGAACTTCCCAACCCTGGGATGGAACCCTGGTCTCCTGCATCGCAGGCAGATTCTTTACCGTTTGAGCTACGGGGGAGTCTTCCGCTTACCAATGCAGGAGATAAGGGTTCAATCCCCGATCCGGGAAGATCTCACATGCTGCAGGACGACTAAGCCCACGTGCCACGAGTACTGAGCTTGGGCTCTAGGGCCTGGGAGCCGCAACTTCTGAGCCCTGTCGCTCTGGAGACTGTGCTCCACAACAAGACAAGCTGCTTCAATGAGAAACCCGTGCGCAGCAACTAGAGAGGAGCCCCTGATCACCTCAACTAGAGAAAAAGCTCTCATAGCAACAAAAGACCCAGCACAGCCAAACAGAGAAATAAAATTATAAACAAAAACCAGAGAATCACACAAGGACAGACTGAATCCCTCAAACTCATGTCTGTTTTTTCTGCCTCTGTCCCTGATGCTGTGGGCATTTGGCAGGAGCCAACATCCTTCCCCACTGGAGGTAGAGTTCGGCCACGCCCTCCCATCACAAAGTCATCACGACTGTCCCTCGATAAGTGCCCAACGGAAATGAGCGCAGCTCAGCTCAGTTCAGTCACTCAGTCGTGTCCAACTCTTTGCGACCCCGTGGACTGCAGCATGCCAGGCCTCCCTGTCTATCACCAACTCCTAGAGCTTGCTGAGACTCATGTCCATCAAGTCGGTGATGCCATCCAGCCAGTGCATATGTTCACAAAAGGCACGGACAGGAGTGCTCCTAGGAGTCTTCTTCAAAATAGCCTGGAAACAGCTCAAATGCCCTCTGGGAAGAAGATGAATAAGCAGTAGTCCTATAGTCATACAGTGAGACACTGCTTTTCAATAGAGAGAACAAACCATGGGCACACATGACATAGATTAATTTCACAGACATGATGTGAGCAGAGAAGCCAGACAAAAGGGTACGTGATGGGAAAGACATCCCTGGTGATGCAGTGGTTAAGACTTCGCCTTCCAAAGCAGGGGGTGAGGACTTGATCCCTAGGGAGGCTAAGATCCCACATACCTCAAGGCCAAAAAGCCAAAACATAAAACAGAAGCAATGCTGTTCCATTCAGTTCAGTCGCTCAGTCATGTCCAACTCTTTGCAACACCATGGACCGAAGCACGCCAGGCCTCCCTGTCCATCACCAACTCCCAGAGCTTACTCAAACTCATGTCCATTGAGTCTGTGATGCCATCCAGCCATCTCATCCTCTGTCATCCCCTTCTCCTCCTGCCTTCAATATTTCCTAGCATCAGGGTCTTTCCAATGAGTCAGTTCTTCGCATGAGGTGGCCAAAGTATTGGAGTTTCAGCTTCAGCATCAGTCCCTCCAATGAACACCCAGGACTGATCTCCTTTAGGATGAACTAGTTGGATCTCCTTGCAGTCTAAGGGATTCTCAAGAGTCTCCAACACCACAGTTCAAAAGCATCAATTCTTCGGTGCTCAGCTTTCTTTATAGTCCAACTCTCACATCCGTACATGACCACTGGAAAAACCATAGCTTTGACTAGAGGGACCTTTGTTGGCAAAGTACGAATTCAAAAAAATGGTACACATTTTTTTTAAAAAGCTTTAAAAAAAAGAGCATATGATGTATACGTCTATTTGTGTGACATTCAAGAACAGACAAAATGAACTCATGGTGAGAAAAGTTAGAGTGGTGGTTGATTACAGCCTGAAGTGGAAAGGTGGGTTAATTGCCTCTAGCAGGAAGAGAGAAGCTTGGGTGCCTGGAGGGTTTAATGTCTTGATCTGAGAGGTAGTTATATAGCTCTGTTCGCATGTAAAATGTTTCTGGTCTATACACTTAGGTTTGTGCTCTTTATCCTATGCATGGTAAACTATCATTTAAAATGACATGCAGACTCCTGCCCCCTCCCCGCCTCCCTGCAGATTTCTGATGCAGTTTAAGGACCACTCTGGGGAAATCTCTGCCCTGAACCTCATTTCTTCTTGAATCTGCTCCCCTTTCTGTAGACTCAGTCATCCTTGAATTCATCCTAAACCCAACTTCTTCAAAGAGAGAATATCCAATTTTAATCCCACATCTCTGGGATTTGAAAAAAGCAAATTTCTGTTCAAAAAGACACTCCAAGAGTGGGACTTAATCAGACAAAGCTTCCTAGTAACCGCCTCTGAAGGTGTGTTAACAGTCTCTGAAGTGGAATTGCGCCTGGTTTTTAAGATGCCAAGCAGCTTAATAGTTCCCCACTTTCAGGGACCGTTCCTTTGGGAACTGCTAGGAACAGGAGCCTCTCTGTTTTCATTACACTTGCCCACGTCCCAAACTCAGCCGCCCTCTCCTGGTGTGAACAGACCCAGGACGGCTACCTTCCTCTCTGGAACCTGAGTGCTTTAGGGACCGGAAGCCTTACTCCCTGAGGGGAGCGACATCCTCCCTGGGGAAAGCTCTAGAAAACCCTCAGTCCTGGATGTATCCACACAGTTCAAAACAAGCATCATCTGGGACTTCCCTGGTGGTCCAGTGGTTAAGACTCGGCGCTTCCACTGGAAGGGAAGGGGGCGAGGGTTCGACCCCCGACCGCGGAACTAAGATCCCGCATGCTGTGTCGCATGGCCAAATAATAATAAATAATACAGTAAAATTCAAAAGTGAACACAGCCCTCCTCCCCATCATTTAGAGCCTCCTCTGGTGGAGGAGAGGCAGCAGTAGGCGCTCCAGTCCCTGTCCAGTCCTCTCTGTACCCCCTCCCCAAGCCTGAGTTTCCATTCTTCAGAGCTGCACAAGGAATGCGGCTTCCCACCGGCAGAAAGGGAAGAGACAGAACAATCACTGGGGTTTGCACAGTTCTCCACAATTCATCAGCGGCCCCAGCCCCAGCCCCTACTCCCGATCATCTGCCCCACCAGCGAGAAGAGACGCAGCTGAGTGTTTGCGGATGGGTTTAGACTTCCCTGCGGCTCAAACAATAAAGAATCTGCCTGCAATGCAGGAGACCAGGGTTCAATCCCTGGGTCGGGAAGATCCCCTAGAGGAGGGCATGGCAACCCACTCCAGTATTCTTGCCTGGAGGATCCCATGGACAGAGAAGCCCCGCGGGGTACAATCCATGGGGTCACAAAGAATTGGACTCGACGGAGTGACTAACACTGTCCACACGGTCCTTGGTTTCAGAGTTCGCAGTGAGAAGCAGCTAGCTCCCAGAGGTAACACAGAGATGTTATCCGCCTCTCACCAGCCCTCACCTAATGGCTCTCTGGGCTCAGCAGAAGTGACGCCAAGAGGTGCCACTGAAAAATTACGCGATTGGGCTTGGACCCCAGCTCCTGCCTGAGGAAGCTGAGAGAAGCAGGGGTCGAGTGGCAAGACCCAGCCTGCATTTTGCAATCGGAAGCCCGAGGCTTCTGGAAGAGCGGACGTCGCTAAGCGTTCTCTCTGCAATCTCTCTGACTGGCCACCGGGTGGTCAGTCAGCCACGGAACCCGCCACGTTTATCTGCAATCTGGAGGAGGGCTCGGCAGCCCACTCCAGTGTTCTTGCCTGGAGAATCCCATGACAGAGGAGCCTGGCGGGCTATGGTTCATGGGGTCGCAAAGAGTCAGACACGACTGAGCAACCAACACTGTTACCTTTCAGGAAGAGACAGACAATGAACAATAAACCTAGTAAATGAATAATTTACGTAGTGTGTTGGAAGTAATGGAAAAAAAGAAAAGAGTAGAGCACATTGCCCGGCAATGATGCGGCTCTGGGTTTGATCCCACCTGCAAATCTGTCCTGATGCGCCCAAGATAATCATCGTGGTGTTAGCCTCCTTGCCAGGGACTGATTCAGGAACCCCACCCCAAGCCAGTCAGTATATAATACCTTTCAGGTGACAGCTGTCTCCAGGGAGCTTTGACCCAAGATATCCCAGAGAGAAGGGAAAGACTTTTATCCCGTGTGGGGGCAGGGTACAGCCTGCTTTCTCCTCCCAAAGGACAAGGAGACCTGGCTAAGCCAGTGTGGGTTGGATTTTCTGTAAAATACTCTGTTGGATGAGGGGCACCCTTCCCATTCCCACTGTGTTCTGGTTTGACCATCTCACATCTCAGCATAAACATTTTCCCAAGGTCGTACATAAAGTGGTCTCCCCACTGGCCTGTCCCCTCTGGATACTGTGGTGAACCAGGATGAAAGAGCAGATGAAACCAAGGAGGGTCCTGGAATGCAGGAAAGGAAAACCAGACCCTTATCGTCCTTCCCGCCCCAGGTTGTAACTATTAATGGACTTCAGGTCCTCCTGAGCAGTATAACCTGTCTCCCCTCCTACTCCGTAGGGAGAAGGCACTTGTCTTACTCTGCCCCTGGCTCCATATACCTGCCTCATCCAGTCAGCAAATGACCCGCCAGACCCCTACCCCATCCCTTGTACCCTGGGTGTGAAGATGGACTAAGGACCCCTGTTCAACGTCAGTTCTCCTTTGAGCTGGCCTGCTGTCCTCACAGCATCTCCTGCTCTAATAAACTTTACTTCCCTCTCATTCTCTCTCATGTCTGGAAATTCTTTTCCAACCCACACCTGGACCATGACAGGCGCCACCCAGGACCAGCTGTCGTCCCCTCAAACCATCCCATGAAGAATCCATTCTTCCCACCTTAGAATAAAGCCCTTAGACTTACAGAAGCCACTGAAATGTGTCTTGACCAAAAACCCACCTCCAAAGCCTCCCAGCTGCTGGCCAGAGAAGAGACAGGAGAAGGTCGTCGACTGAAAGAATAACAGAGGCAGGGCGCCCGGGTCCTGCCTGTGCCGTGAGAGTTACGTGCTGCAGCCTGGAGAGCCACCATTGCTTGGGTGGGTCTTGCCTCAGGCAGGAAATTCTTCTTTTTTTAATTTTAAATTTTAAATTATTAAACAGGTAATACATGCACAGTGTTTCAAAACACAAGCAGCACAAAAGGTTACATAGTAACACCTAAGCCTCCCGGGATCTGGGGCAGGGCTGAGAGGCAGCTGGGATGGGACCATCTCTAGATCTCTAATCCACAAGCCCCTCAAATTAATTTACCCTGAGACTCCACACAGTTTGCTGGCCAGACGAACCCTGCAGCCAGACCCTTCACTCCCGCTCAACCAGAGTCCTTCCAATACCAAATTCTGGGCAGCTACTCCTACCTGCTTTATTTATGTTCTTCCGGAGGTAGTCTATGTGTGTTTCAGTATATGTGTGTATAACTGTGTATGCATTTCATCTCACAGGGCTTTGATACAAATGGTAACATACTATTGCACTGTTCTGCACTTTGCTTTGCTACTTTTTGCTTTGATCCTGTTCCATATAAGAACATATGCGTGTATATGTATTAAATATATATATATAATTATTATTTTTAATGTTCCGGGGCTTTATTGCTGCTTGCCATCTCAGCAGTTGTGGTGCAGAGGCTGAGTTGCCCCAAGACATGTGGGATCTTCCAGGACCAGGGATCAAACCCAAGTCTTCTGCATTGAGGGGCAGATTCTTAACCTCTGGACCACCAGGGCAGTCGCAGAACATACTTCTTGTTGTTGTTTAGTTGTTTAGTTGCTAAGTCCTCCGCTAGGTAGTGTCTGACTCTTTTGCAACCCCACGGACTGTAGCCTGCCAGACTCCTCTGTCCATGGGATTTCCCAGGCAAGGATACTGGAATGGGTTCCCTAGAGAAGTTCTCTAGGGAACTCTTCCCAACGCAAGAATCAAATCCTCATCTCTTGCCCTGGCAGGCAGATTCTTTACCACTGAGCCACCAGGGAAGCCCCTAAGAACTTGCAGACTTTGTTCTTTTTTTCTGATGGATGTACTAAAATTTACGTAAACAATCCCTATTGATGATACTTAGGTTCTGTTTCCTACATCACACGCTACCACACACAAGGCTACGTTGACTATAAAGCCACGGATATCTCCGTGTCCATTTCACACATAACTGCAGGATAATTTCCTAAGCTTGAATTGCATGAATTTTGGAGTCCACGAGCATTTTACATTTAATAGCTGTTGTCAAATTCTCCTCCAAAGTGGCTGTGCTCATTAAGAACCCCATCCATAATGAATGCGCCCACTTTGGAGGGCACAGAGGAGAGAGCTGTTGGCTGTTTGTTGTGTAACCCTCATCACTAATAAGACCCAGGACCCGAAGGGAAAAGGGACTTAGGGGTCAAACAGTATTCAACTCGAATCTGGGCTCTGTTACTCGCCCACTGTGTGACCTGAGCAAATGCCTTAAACCCTACCGGGCTTCAGTTTCCTAACAAAGCAGAAATTAAAACATTATATCCATTTTATAAGGTCATTATTAGGAGCCAACAGTAAAGTTTCAGTTAGTCAAGATGAGTAAGTTCTAGAGATGTGCTGTACATTGTGCCTATAGATAATAATTTTGCCTCGTCCCCTTAAAAAAATCTGTGAAGAAGGCAGATCTCATGTTAAGTGTCCTTAACACAGTACAACAAAAAGAAGTCTGACCCAGAAAAGGAAAAGAAATAAAGAAAGAAAGAAGAAGAGCAGCGATTGAGATCATGTGTATAAAGCTTCTAGTATGTGCCTGGCACACAGTGGGGAGTTTAATAAAGTGTTAGTTGCTCAGTCGTGTCCGACTCTTTGCAACCCCATGGACTGTAGCCCACCAGGCTCCTCTATCCCTGGGATTCTCCAGACAAGAGTACTGGAGTGGGTTGCCATGCCCTCCTCCAAGGGATCTTCCCAACCCAGGGATCGAACCCCAGTCTCCTGCACCGCAGGCAGAGTCTTTACTCTCTGAGCCACCAGGGAAGCTTAAACAGGAATTAACTATTGTGATGGGCGGCCTTCTGAATCTGTGTCCTCTTTGTCCACTAGTGGCTCGGTCTGCATGTGGCTCAGGCAAGCCCTGGGGATGCACTGAGGCTGGGAGCAGGGAGGGGACGCGGGGCAGGGCTGGGAGGAGCTGGGGAGGGGGATCCCTGGGAGGGGTTCCAGTCTCAGCAATGGCCAAAGCGGAAACAGCGGGAGCTTCGGAAGAACTAAGACTGGAACGGGAGACTGGGGCCAACTGTGGCAGAAGGTAGTTCTTTTATTTTTCCCCCAAGAAAGGTATACAAGATGATCTTAGGTGATTTTTTTTTAATGCTATTAATATTTTTTGTATTATTGTACATTGGAAAATACAACCAATACATTTAACAGATGGTTCCAAGGGAATTCTTGCTTAGAAGAATATCAGAGTAGGCATTCAAATGTTTAAAAATTTAGTTGATTTAAATTTTATTTTTTGGCCAACGCAGCAGGGCATGTGGGGGTCTTTGCTCCTCGGCCAGAGATTGAACCAGCACCCCCTGCACTGGGAACACGGCGTCTCAACCACTGGACCGCCAGGGAAGTCCCCTAAATTTTAAAATTAAGTACATCACAGTACATGATGTATGAGCCACGTGCCTGTAGGCTCAGTCAATCCAGTTGTCTGACTCTGTGTGACCCTAGGGACTGTAGCCCACCAGGCTCCTCTGTCCATGGGATTCTCCAGCCAAGAACACTGGAGTGGGTTGTCATGCCCTCCTATAGGAGATCTTCCTGACCCAAGGATAGAACCTGCTCCTAAGCAGGAGGGCTCTTTACCACTAGTGCCACCCGGGAAGCTGGTATGGGCCACTGCCGCTGCTAAGTCGCGTCAGTCGTGTCCGACTCTGTGCGACCCCATAGACGGCAGCCCACCAGGCTCCCCCGTCCCTGGGGTTCTCCAGGCAAGAACACTGGAGTGGGTTGCCAAGTCCTTCTCCAGTGCATGAAAGGGAAAAGTGAAAGTGAAGTCGCTCAGTCATGTCCGACTCTTTGCAACCCCATGGACTGCAGCCTACCAGGCTCCTCCGTCCATGGGATTCTCCAGGCAAGAGTACTGGAGTGGGGTGCCATCGCCTTCTCCTGTATGAGCCACAGTTATTTCCAAATCATGATGGTGAAACACTAGTGACTGAAGTTCCTTAAGATGTGACATGCAGAGCCAGTCAATGGAATTGAGCACAAGCTGTGGACTCAGACAGCCCTGGGTGTAAAGAGATGCAGGCGGCCTAACATCACAGGATCTCAGGTCCCTAATCTGTAAAATAAGAATAATACTAGCGTTTATTCACAGGGTTGTCATGAAGATCCAAAGAAATCACATGGATGACTCACTCACTTCACTGCCTGGAATGTAGTAAACAACTAACAAATGTGATCACTATTTTTTAAATTATTTCATTATTAATTAAAATTTTTACATCCATTACTAATATTTAAGTAATCATTAAAGCGAGCGAAGGCTAAGGAGTTCTGGCTTTATTCTATAAGCAATAAAAATGGTTTTGTTTTTATAGTGTTCATTCTGTTATGAAAACACTTCAACAACATTAACAAAGAATGATTCTTAAACAAAAAGGAAAACCACTCATCACTTCCCCAACCCTAAATAATTTTCAATTTTGCATATTCTCCTCCAGACTTCGTCAACATGAATACTTACTATTCGTGGTTGCAATCACAGTGTTCATGCAAATTGTGTATCCTGCTTTTTCTCAATAAACATGATGTTATGAACAGTTCCCATGCTTCTGCATATTCTTTATAATTATCATTTTTGTGGCAGCATAATGTTGCATTGACTACATTAGGCATGGTTTTCTTAACCATCTCTCTGCCTGGAGAAACTCAGGAGAATAAAGCCCATGGTGTGCCCGGAGCTTTTTTCTTCTGTTGAATTGTGCTCTCAAAATCAATTCCCAGGGATGAGATTAATGGGTCAAAAGGTAATAATGTTTTCAAGGCTCTTGTTACATTGTGCTAGATTGTTTTCCAGAATTCCCACACACTGCTTCCAGAGATGGAGGAAGACAGACTTCACCCAACCTTGCCAGCACCGGGGGATGGGGTTGTAAATTCTGCTAATTTAATAAGTATGAAATGCAGTCTCCATACTGTTCTCATTTGCATCTCTTTGATCACTAACCAGCTGAACTATTTCCAAGTATTTGTTTACTCTCTGCTTATCCTCTTGGGTGGAGTACTGGTCCACATCCTTCACCTGCTTATCTGTTGGAGGCTTCTCTTATCCATTTGAATGAGCATTTCAGAGCCAATAAATTTAATCATTTGCCAGCCAGACCTGGCCACTGGAGCCTTCTGAGCAGGAAGGGTGCGTGGTCACAGGACACCTTGGGCAGATTCATTTTGGGACGAGTTGAGGAAAGTGAGCTGGGAGACCGAGACAGCCGCCCGCAGGTGGGCCGCCGGGGCTCGATCCCGGAGCAGGGGCCTGACCGCCACCGCGGGACGGGGACCCACACGAGGGTCTGCGTGCCGCGTCCTGGAGCTCGAGGTTCCCCGCATCGTCCCCCACGACGCCCGTCGTGCTCCCTGGCGAATTCGGGGGCTTCGGCGCCCGGAATGGCCGGGGAAAGGGCCGGTTTGTGCCGTGCAGACGAGCAGAGTGTGTGGTCCGCGGGGGAACTCGCGGTGAGGGCGTGCCACGAACACCTCCCTCCCCTGGGGTCTCCAAGGGCTGGGGGAGCGGTTGGAGAATTAGGGCACCTGGGAGAGGCGAGGCTGGAGACTCTTCTGTCCACAGCGCAGCCGCCCCGGCTAACGGCGTCTAGGGCAACTCGGCCGACAGCCACCGCCCGGCAAGGCCTCCCAGTCCTTGCCCACAGCCGCCGCCAGCCCAGCGCTCTCGCCCCCTGCTCGGCCTGACCCCGCAGCGCCCGGGCGCCACGAGGGCTGACGCGCGCCCTCCGCACCAGCGGCGGCCCGGCCGCTCAGCCGCCTCTGCCAGGGGCCTCCTCTGGGCCGAGCTGAGCCGGGCGCACGAAGCAGGCTCGGTCAAGGACACGGAGCTCACTCTCGCCGGAAAGGGAGGCTCGCTCCACCGGGAGGCGCGCTCCCGCAGACACAGCGGGACAGCCTGCTTTTTCTTTGAATAATTGTGTTCACTTTTTTGGCCGTGCTGGGCCTCCGTCGCTTTTCTGGCGTTGCAGGGGGCGGGGGGGGGCTCTCGGCCGAGTGGGCTTCAGTAGTTTCTGCACGCGGCCTCAGGCGTTGCGGCTCCCGGACTCTCAACACCGGCTCGAAGCTGCCAGGCTTAGCTGCCCTGGGGCCCGTGGATCTTCCCAGACCAGGGATCGAACCCGTGTCTCCTGCCTGACAGGCGGATTCTTTACCACTGAGCCAGCAGGGACGCGCGGGACTCAGCCTTCTAACGAGAGAACTGCAGGGAGCCCACACCCTGGCTGTTGCTCTGGAGTGGCCCGGAGCGTCATGAAGGAAAGTCAGACTCACACAGACCTGGATTCAGAGCCTGACTCCAGGCTTCTTTGTCATGACACCTCTGATGAAGCCATGTGACCGCTTGGTCCAGCGGCCCTTAATCCTTCTAAACAGAGGCTCTGGTACCATAGGCCGGCAGGGTCCACGCCAGGCAGCCCCTGCCCACGAGGTACCCCCAGCCTCCTACCACACCTGTATTGTTCTGTCGTGTTCTTCAAAAGAACCTGACATTGGACGCCAAGTTCAAGTTTAGAATGACCGACTTCTCGGAGGTCTATACAGAAATACAGCCAACTCCTCTTCTTCCCAAACACAGCTCCATCCCAGGCCAGGGGCCTCACCCAGATGCATGGGCATATTCCTCTTACATGTCCAAGCTCCACCCACAGCCCCTCCAAACAGCTGCCTCCTAGCCAACCTACGGGTACACACAGGGGTGTAAAGGTAGATGGGAGAAGCTGCCCACACAGGTACTGGAAGTAGGCTCGGGTCATTTGATCGGGAGATTCCAGGGCTCTGGATACCCAAAGCACGGTCTCAAAGGGGGATCCAGGCAGTTCTCTTGTGGCCCCGCGGTCAGGATTCCAGGCTTTCACTGCGATGACCTGGGTTCAATCCCTGGTTAGTGAACTGAGTTCCCTAAGTTCACACAACATAGCCAAATAAATAACTAATAAAAAATAAAAGGGGAACGCAGACTCTCTGAGGACACAACTGCTTAGTTTCTGGAACTTTTTCCCCCATGGAAGGATGCTGGCTGGAGGAGGACCACAGCAAAACACTCTAATGCATGAGACCCAGGGCAAGACCCTTCTCGCCCAGATCTAAAAGTAGTGCCACCTCTCCGAGTTTGTATCTCCATCTGTGTAAAGTGGGTATCAACAGACTCCCGTTCCATTGAGCTGCTCTGAATCTTAAATGAGCCAGTGCACATAAATTCATGACACGGAGCAAGTAGTTAGTAAAGGCCAGTTATCAGCACAAATGATGGAGATGAACAGAGACCCTAGAAACCAAGCGGGGGAGAAGGCGTCCTCTGACACCCTCGCCCTTAAGCGCGTCTCCTTTCGGTGTTCTCCCTGTTTGACTTGTTTTCTGTGTTTATTGGCTGCAGGGGGTCTTCGCTGAGGGGTGGGGCTTTCCCAGTTTCCGTGTGTGGACTCTAGCGTGCACATGCGCAGTAGCTGTGCGGCAACGTTGGGGATCTTGGTGCCCGCACTAGGGATGGAACCCACACCCCCTGCATTGAAAGGCAGATTCTTAACCACTGGACCACCAGGGAAGTTCCGGGAACTACCGTGGCTTGCTGCCGTCCTCCACCCCCATTGTTCGGAGGAGGAAATGGAAGCTTAGGAAATTTTAACTGCTAGCCTAAGGTCATCTAGCTGTGGCCACAGCAGAGCCAGGAGGTGAACCCAGCAAAGCTCTGCTCTTGACCACTGAGCCAGCCCACCCTGTAGGCCCACCAACCAACAAGCGTCCTACAGGGAGGTTGCCAGATAAGTGGAGAAGAAGAACCAGCGAAGTTCCGTGAACTCACCAGACGGAACTGCCCAGAAGGAAGAGGGGGCCCTGAGGCGGGGGTCACACTGAGAGTTGGGGCGATGTTGATAGGAGGGCACTCTTGATGAAGTCAGCACCCATCTAGTCTGTGTCCGTGTCCTGCTCCTTCTACGCGACCTCCCAGGTCTCCACCCAGGGAGCCCTCCTTCTCAGGGAAAACCCATCCATCAGCTGCTTTGCTTGAGCTCCTGGGCGTCCCTTGGGGCTGCAGATCCGCCTAAGGCCACCAGAGGGCGGGCCAGCCCTGTGCCAAGGCGCGGGGACACAGCACCCTGCAGAGCCCTGCCTGGTGCCGGTAAGACGCCCCCTTTTCACTTTGCCCCGAGGGCCATCAGCCTGGGCTTCCCCAGGGACTCAGTAGGCAAAGAATCCGCCTGCAAGGCGGGAGACACGGGTTCCATCCCAAGGTGGGGAAGACCCCCCTGGAGGAGGAAAATGGCAACACACTCCAGTATTCTTGCCTGAAAAATCCCATGGACAGAGGAGCCTGGTGGGCTACTCATCCAAAGGGTCGCCAAGAGTCAGACACCACTGAGAAACCAAGCATGCATACCTACATCAGCTTCCATCCCTTAGATCCCCAAACTTCTAACTGCAGAAGTTTAGTTCAATGAGACACGGTGTCTGATTCTACTGAGATAAAGACCTTAAGGATCACCACCCAAATAGTAATGACAACAGCTGCCACCCCCAACACTGGGCAGAACCTCATTTCACCTTGACTCGCTGTAGACTTCCTGGTAAACTGAAGCTTAACTGCGAGTGGTATAATCCCATTGTACAGACGAGGAAACTGAGGCCCCAGGAAAAGGAAGGCATTCCCTTTGGGTCACCCAGAGGACTCTGGTCTTCCGGAAGAGCTGTTTCCAATTTCCCGCCTGTCCGTAGGAGAGGCTGGGGGTTGGGGGGTAATGCCCAAGGGAAAGGAGGAACAAGGGGTGGAAAGCTTTCCTGGGAAGATGGTATTTCCTGTAAACTGAGACTCCCACCGCCCGCCCACGCGCCATTCATCCCCCCGACCTGTTCATTGAGCACCTGCTGGGGATGCAAAGATGGATGGGGCGAATTTCCTGCCCTCACAAAGCTGGCGGTCTAGTAGGGGAAAGTGGTGAGTCAGCAGGTAATTATAGACAACCGACGCCTGGGTAGTGGGGTGGTGAGCACAGGGGATGTGCACCGACTGGGGCACACCCAAGTTCGGGGTGTCTCTTGGGGCTCCCAGGCCGGGATCATTGGCAGGGGCGCCCCCTTTCCTGCGAGTCACCCTGAGATGGGGGCTCCCCTCCCAGCTCGGGGACCCGCCTGTGTCGGAGGTCCCAGGTCCCCCCCAAACACCCCCTCTCCAAGAGCGCTGAACCCGGGACCGATGACAGCGCACACCTGAGTCAGCCCGCCGCCCACCCGCCCCTCTGCGTCTGTCTCCGCCTCGTGTGATATTTCGCTCCCGGGAGCCAGCCCCACCGCGCTCCGGAGGCAGCTCGGCAAACAAACCCAGCGACAGATTGTGCCGCGGCTCATTCCGGGGAAGGCCGCCAAATCCCACCCTGCTACCCCCAACACTCCCTCCCCGCCGCCCCCTGCGGGTCCCGCTCCCGGGCGCGGGCGCTCCGCGGGGTGGGCCCCGGGACGCGCAGGGACCCTGCTTTCTAGAGATGGGCGGGGGGGAACAAGGCCCCGGGGCCGTCCCTCGGCACTCCCACCCCACCCGAAGGCTGAGACGCGGGGAGAGGGCATTTAGATGTTGGGAGCCCGGGAAGGGCAGACAATGGAGCCAACTGGGGGCGGGGGGGGGGGGGGGCGCCCGAGCGCAGAGAGGCAAGAGGGCTGGGAGCCCGCGACTGAAACCGGGCGGAAAGGGAGCTGGGAGACAGAGAGACACGAGACCCAGAGATGGAGAGACAGGGGGTCACGAGGACCGGAGGCGAGCGACAGACATACGGACAGAAAGAGGCAGACGCGGAAAGGGAGGGAGAGAGAAAGGAGACGGGGAAGGGTGGGAGGGGACGGAGTTTGGGACCGTGAAATGTGAGTAAGAGTCGGGGGAGACAGGAGAGGAATCGGACGGGAACGAGGGAAGGATGAGATTACGGGTGTAACAGAGTGCAAGGAAAGATGAGGTCACATTTATAGAGCGCCGACTGTATGCCAGGCGCTAAGCTGTTGTTCTGGCCCGGGAGGGAGGGGAGGAGCCCGGCGGACCGCCGAGGGCATCTGTCGCTTTGTCGCGGGCGGTGCTGTCCAGGACGCCTGCGGGTCCTGCGCCGCCCGCCCCGGGCGTACGCGCCGCGCTCACAGCCCCAGCCCGACCTGCGGCCCCGAAACGGCGACCCCGAGGCCCCCCACCCATCCCGTGCTGGGGCGCTCCCGAGTTCCGGGTGCCCTTCTCCCTGGAGCAGCTGAAGGCCAGGGTGAACCCCACCGCCGCCTTTATGAGAAGACGCTTCGGTGTCGGCCCCGCAGGGATCGCCCCGAACGAGGCCATGAGGGGCGCTCAGGGTCCAGAAGAGGTCGGAATGCACCCCTCTTGAGAAGGAAGTCCGCGCGAGGGTTCCATCGCCCTCGGGAAGGAGACCCGCGCGCACCCAAACTTGCCCCCGCTTGCGAGCGCATCAAGGGGCGTACACACGCCATGGCACACACACCCCTGCCACCCCGTCCTCAAGCTCGCTCGCGCCAAACTCCCTCGGCCCCAGGTTCCCCAGCCGCGCTCACCCGCACGCGGGCGGACACTCGGCGACCCATCGGTTCGCCCACTCAGGTGCCCGGGCCAGCCCCCGCCACCGGCCCGTATGGAAGATCACGTGCCAGCCCTAGCACACCTGCACAAGCATCCTGGCGCGCGCGCTCTCACGTGCCCCGGAGCTTGCACCCACTGACACTGTTCTTACACACTCAGGGCTCGGGGTCTGGAAACGGAAGCGAAGGTGGAATCTCGGAGCTCTCCCGGAGGGAGGAGCGTCCGAGGCCGGCGCTTAGGGGCCCGGGGCTGCGCGAGGAGGGGGGAGGTGACCCAGGAGCCCTTCGGGGGAGTTGGGGTGCGGGGGGGGGGGAACTGGGAGAGTCCACAGGGTTCCCGAACACGACCGCATCCCCTCAGGTTGGGATTCCTCCACCAGCGGGGCGCGGCGAGGGCGATCGAACACTGCCCTCCGGGCCCCCCAGGCAAGGAAGGGGGCCGGACTGCCGGGGGGCGGCGAGCCGCTCCGCCTCCCAGCGGCCAGGCAAGGGTTAAGCCGGCCAGCCGGGAGACGAGGGAGGAGCCAGCGAGCGCCGGGAGGAGGCGGTGGGAAGAGCAGCCTCGCCGTCCGCACTCTCGCTCGGCGAGCGGCCGGGGCGAACGGACTGACCGACGGACGGACGGACGGGCCCGCGCGCTGCCTGCACTCCCGGGGGCGCGGGCCCCGGGCGTCGACGGCCAGCCCCAGCCTTCCGCGCCCCGCCGCGCCCCGTCGGGGCCGATGGCTGCTCCCGAGGCTCGCAGCCCGGGGGGCGCGGGGTAGACCGCCGCGGCCCGGCCACGCCGCGCGGGGCCCTCCCGGAGCCCCGCGGGGTCCCCCACCGTCCGTCCGGCGGGCTCGGGGAGCCCGTGGAGGCGCCCTCCCCCCGCCGCCCCCTCCCCCGAGCGTCGCGACAAGATGCTGCCCGGGCTCGGGAGCCTGCTGCCAGGTAGGGACCCCCGCGGGTGGAGGGAAGCCGGGCGCCCTGGCCCCCAGGGCGCGCGGGTGGGGGGCGGCCTGGGGGGGGATGGGGGGAACACGCAGCCCCGGGCCCCGCCCCCGCCCCCGGAGCCCGCCGGGCTGGGCGGGCGGCTCGTGAGCGAGGGGGGACCCGGGCCGGGGCGGGGAGGTGCTCCGGTCCCGCCATCCCGGCCCCACCTGCTCCGGGCGATGCTGAGGACTCCGGGCGGCCGGGCAGCGCCGACTCAGCAACTTCTGGCGCCCGGTGCCTCAGCACTTTACAGTCGCCGGGGGGACGGGGGTGAGAGCGGGGCGCTGTCTGGGAGGGGCGGGGGCGCGGGGGGCGGGGAGACCCCGACGGCCCTCCCCGGCAGGACAGCGGAGAGCGCTACAAAGGGCATCGCTCCACGGACGGTGTGGCCGACCGACCAGGGTGTGGGCTGGGGTGGGAAGGGGCTGGCGGCGAGGGGCAGGCAAGGAGCAGCCAGAGATGGAGAGGGGTCCGCGGAGGGCGGCAGGGAGGAGGCGGAAGAAAGGTTAGACGGGGAAAGCTGGGAGGGAAGGGGGACCCGGGTGAGGACGAAGGGCGGGGCGGGAGAGGGGAGGGCGGGTCAGGGACGAGGGGGGCAGACCACTAGGGTCCGGGCCGGCTCCTGGGGGTGGGAGGGACGAGGATGCGCTGAGGACTGCGATCTAGGGATGCCGAGGGCGCGGGGAGTGAGCAGACAGCCCGCGAGCGGAGGAGGACTGGGTGGTGGACAGAGGTGCGGGGTCAGGGACTGTGAGCTCCAGGCTTGGGTTTGGGAAACCAGAGGGGAGAGGCGGTCGGGGTTCATCAGGACCGGGCCGAGGGCTGGGAAGGGCCGAAAGGAAGGCGGCAGAGGAACGGGAGAGAGAGACAAAGAGACTTCTGGTGAGCACGTCCACGTGGGGAGCCCTCCATTTCCAAAGCGCCTGCCCATCACACCGCTCCTCGCAGGGAGTGGCCGGCGGGGGGCTGGCCCGCCGGGCTCTGGGGGGGGGGGGGGGGCAGCTGTGAGGGGGATTTGGGGGAGACACCGGCGTGGGGTGGCAGCCTCCAGGGGTGGGCGCCCTGGCTGACCGCACGCTGCCATTTATATCTCTGGGCTCCGCCGGCCGCCGTCGGAGGAGGAGGATTCTGCCGTCTCCGCCACCACGGTGGCTGCTTATTTCGGGGTGTTACATTCTGGCGGGGTGAGAAGCTGTTTGCGGCGGCTCTAAACCTCCGGCACCCGCGCCTGTGCCTCCCGGGCCCCTACGTCACGCCATCGCCTCCCACTTCCTCGGCCCCTACCCCCTCAGTATCTGCCCGGCAGGCCCCAGCCCTTCCCAGCCTTTTCTGGTGTCAGAACCCCAGGCCTGGACTCCCTTCCCAGGGAGCATTTTCCCTGGGGCCACTCTTCCCCGCCTCCTCCTCCAGTTTGTTCTCTCCCAGCGATTTCTAGACCAAAGGGTGACTCCTGGGCTGAGAACTTTGGGAGCCTTGACGCCCCAGGGCGATGGCCTGGCGTCCTTGACGATGAATGGATCATTTCTGGCTCTGGGCCCCTCTGCCTTCCGGGATCAATGCCATGTTCCGATCTCTCTCCCTTCCCTCCCCGGGTCAGTTCTGGCCTCATCTTCTGGACACAGGGCCTCTCTTCCCGCCTCCTGGATGGGATGTCACCTCAAACAACCAGAGCCTGGAGCCCAGGGAGCCAAAGTTGCAGAGAGCCGGGTCCTCCCTTCGCCTCGACCCTGAACAGGCAAACAGAACAGGCGTCATTGCTGGCCCGGCCTTGTGCACCTGGGCGCAATTTCTATGCTCTCTTTCCCCCAAGCCCAGCAACTCTCACACACAGGGGTGGCTTCCGTGGCTGACATGGGGTCTCCCAGAGAAAGATCAGAGAGTCCCTTTAGACAGGAACTCGTGCCATCCAGGTTCTGCCTTGTACCAGCTGCATGACCCGAGGCAACTCATTTCACGTTTGAGAGCCTCCCTGTCCTCACTTGCAAATAGGGGCCCAGAATCTTGATCTCACGGCGGGGGGCGATGCTGTGTTGATTCTGTGCACAAAGATGTGTCCGAATGCTGTGGCTGGCACACAGTAGGTGTTCAGTCACAGATGGTTTCTGCCCATCTCTGCTCTACACTCCCCTGCAACTCAAGCATCACCTACCTACTGACTTCAGGGAAAAATGAAACAGAGAAAAGATAGGATGAGATGAACAGAGAGGGTGAGGGGAGCTGCTGGAATGGGCTTTCCTTGGGCCAGATAGTGGCGAGGGGTCAGATGGAGCTTTGGAGAAAGGGGCTGATGGCAGACTGAGATTCGGCTGCTGGCCTGGGCTGCTCACTGATGGCGTGGCCACTGAGATAAGGGATCAGCCCCTGATGGCTGACAAGGTGTCCGCCGTTCCTGCTCTGAGACTCTGCGCCTCTCACCGCGGTCCTCACCAGGGATTCACAGTGGGGCTGGAGTGGACCTGTGGTCCTCAGGGGGAGAAGGTGGGGCCTGGAGGGGAGAGGCAGGGGGCGGGGAGGGGGGTGGTGAGGAGACCTGCAGGCAGGGGCTGCAGGGGGCTGCGGGGGGCAGAGGAAGGAGGAAGGCAGCGCTCACCAGGCCCCGGGGGGCAGAGAAGCCCAGAGCCCCCAGCCTCCCCTGCGCCTGGCTTCCAGTGTGAGCCGCAGCCTGAATTATGGATGAGGCTCCTTGGGTTTCAGCTGCCTTGCATGGCGGCAGCCAGGGCCAGAAATGGCAACAGAGTCACTGTTGGGGCAGCTGTCACGGGGGCCCCCAGCCCAGGGCCCTGCATCAGAGAGGCCGCAGGGAGGTGGGCCAGGATGATGGGGGCGAAGGGGGCCGGCAGGGGGGCGGGGAAGTGTGGGCTAAAGGGACTGAGGGGGGCCCTGCTGACCCCGCCCCCCGCCCCACCCCAGGCTGGAGAGACCCTAGTGCCCTGGACCGCTCTGACTCTGGAGCACTCTGGAACCACGGGCCATCTCTCCTGGGGGTTCTCTGTTCCCTCTGTCCCCCCCCCCCACCCCCCGTTATCTGGGTGTTCTGGGGAAACAGTCGGCCTGGAGGCTGGGGAAAGAGCTCCTTAATCCTTGGGGATGGGGGGGTTGGGGGGATGGCGGCTTTCTGAACACACACGCTGCGAGGTGATGGATCAGCCGCAGGATTAAGGGCTCAGAGAGGGATTTGGCTTTCTCTGGTGTTGAGTCCTTGGGGAAGGGAGCTGGAGGGGGACCCCACCAGGAAGGGAGCGGCCCTGGCCGGCCACAGGGACCCTCCGCTCTGGTGCTCGCCGGCTGCTCTGCTGTGTGACCTTGGCCGAGTCACTGGGCCTCTCGGAGCCGTGGCAGGCAGGTCAGCAGAACCAGAACCTGAAACCGGATGAGCCTGGAGGGCTGCCCGGCTCTGAGCGCTGCTGTCTTGGGCCCCAAAACTCAGCCCTCCTGAAACCCTCCCCAGGGCTCCCACCCCTGCCTGGTGGGGCTGAGGGGCGAGAGACGCACCCCTGCAGCCCACGTGGCTCCCAGAAACCCCGGGAGGAGAGAGTGATCGTGAAACGCCGCTCGGGGGAGGGGTGAGAAGGGCCAGCAGCGCGGAGGCGGTGTGAACGAATGGAACAGCGGCGGCTGTGTCACTGAGTATTACATCACACCCGGCCCACACACGCACGGGGCCCGGCACTCACATACGCGGGGGGCCGCGGGCACACGCCTGCACGCTCACGGGGGGCCGGGCGCCGGGGACAACCGCGCCTTTGCGGTCCTCCAGGGAGGAGGTTCCTCCAAGCATCCTTGACGTTGGCGCCACGCACGCGGTCTGTGTGCCGCCCCGGGCGTGCACCGTGTGCCACCCCGAGTGTGCGCTGTGTGCACTCTGTGTGCGCGCTGTGTGCCACCTCGTGTGTGTGCACCGTGTGCGCGCCGTGTGCCACCCCGTGTGTGTGCGCCGTGTGCGATCCCGAGTGTGCACCGTGTGCCACCCCGTGTGCGTGCCGTGTACCACCTCGTGTGTGTGCTCCATGTGTGATCCCTAGTGCACGCCGTGTATGATCCCGAGTGCGCGCCGTGTGCGTTCCATGTGCGTGCCGTGTGCCACCTCGTGTGTGTGCACCGTGTGCCACCCCGAGTGCGTACCATGTGCATTCTGTGTGCGTGTACC
This sequence comes from Dama dama, assembly GCF_033118175.1. Lineage (NCBI taxonomy): Eukaryota > Metazoa > Chordata > Mammalia > Artiodactyla > Cervidae > Dama > Dama dama. Next base: position 81,298,624 of record NC_083681.1, read on the forward strand.
GTGTGCCACCCCGAATGCACGCCATGTGCCACCCCGTGTGCGCACTGTGTGCCACCCCGGGCCCAGAAGTGCTCCATGTACAGAGCACCTGGCTCACACATGCATTCACACCTCTGACACCAGGGGTCACCGGCAGGCAGGGACCCCCTCAGGCTCTCCCCACGACCCCAGGGCCCAAGATCTCAGGTCCTTGGGTCCAAGGGAGTGGGTCTTTAGGCTTCCTAGCTCTAGCACACTGCCTGGAGCAGACGGTGCCCTTTCCCCATGTGCCCAGAGAATGAGCACTTGGCTTTTGGGGGCTGCAAAACCTGCCAGGAGAAAATCCCAAGAGTCATCGGGAAGCCAGGATCAAGGGTAGAGGTCAAAGTGGTTCCAGAACTTCCTCAGCTGCAGTGAGGGTCAGAAGGCCAGGGTCAGGATGGCAGAGGGGCCCACAGCCCCGCTGGCGCTCGAGGGTGTGGGGGTCTAGACGTGACTCTTTAGCCCCCAATCCCCTGGACCTGCCTCTCCATCTGAATCATAGCCAAGCTTCAAGAGTTACTTTGAAAAGAAAAAATTTTTAAGTGACTTTGAAGAAGAGCCTGGGGTGTAAAAAGTGAGTTTCCTGGGCTGTCCCCCTCGGGGCGCTGATTCTGCCCAGGCAGGGCCCAGAAGCGGCATTCCTTCAGGACACCCCACTCCCATTCTCCTGCAGATGGCTGCTGGCCCCAGGGAGAAACCCCCTGCCCCTGGTCCCTGAGAGCCCTTCCAGGGTGGAGAGGTGAGGGAGGAGGCCCACGGTCACCAGGGGGCCTTAGACTCACAGAGGGTCTCGGTTTAGCGCCAGCTGTTCCCCATGGGGTCAGTTTTTCTTCCCAGGTGATACTGGCAGTGATGTCTGGAGACCTTCTGGTTCTCATTAGAGGGGAGGAGTGTTACACGTCTAATGTGGAGAGGACAGGGATGCTGCTAAAGCCCCGTATAGCCGCCATCCCCAGCCTTTTTGGCACCAGGGACAGGTTTCGTGGAAGACGGTTTTTACGCGGACCAGGCGAGGGGGTGGTCCGGGGATGACTCAAGCACGTTAGGTTTGTCGTGCGCTTTATTTCTGTTATTGTTACATCAGCTCCACCTCAGATCATCAGGCATTAGGTCCTGGGGCGGGGAACCCATGCTGTATAGAACGTCATATAGGACCGCCCCCCACCCCCGGACCACAAAGCAGTGTGGTCAACACTGAGTCATCGTCAGACCCACCACAGTGAAAACCAGAATGGAAGTAGAGGGCCGCTCATCAAACAACTTTCAACCCATCAGAGTGTCCTCTGGGCATTTATTTTAATGTACCAGGAGGCTCCAAAAGCGGAAGTAGCCCAGAATCCGGGCCCCTCCAACCTGGGAAGGCAAGGCGCTCGGCCTAGGTCTCCTTAGGGGTAGGCGGGCGGGGTCTGCTAACCCCTCCGGCAACCCGTCTGCCCGCAGGTCCCCCGGCCTGCGTCCTGCTGCTCCTCCTGGCCGCAGCCCCCGTCGCCGCCCGCTGCCCCATGCTCTGCACCTGCTACCCGGCGCCGCCCACCGTGAGCTGCCAGGCCAACAACTTCTCGGCAGTGCCGCGGGCCCTGCCGCCCGGCACGCAGCGCCTCTTCCTGCAGAACAACCTCATCACCGCGCTGCGGCCCGGCTCCTTTGGGCCCAGCCTGCTCACCCTGTGGCTCTTCTCCAACAACCTCTCGGCCATCTACCCGGGCACCTTCCGCCACCTCCAGGCGCTCGAGGAGCTGGACCTGGGCGACAACCGGCACCTGCGCTCGCTGGAGCCCGACACCTTCCAGGGCCTGGAGCGGCTGCAGTCGCTGCACCTCTATCGCTGCCAGCTCAGCAGCCTGCCCGGCACCATCTTCCGCGGCCTGGTCAGCCTGCAGTACCTCTACCTCCAGGAGAACAGCCTGCTCCACCTACAGGTGAGTGCCCGGCTCTGCGGTCGCGGGCGTGGGAGTCCTCCCGCCTCGCCTCTCTCCCCGGGACCCTTCCTGCCTCGCGCCCAGCGCCTCCGTGTCTCCGCATCTCCGTCTCCGCCCCTCCCTCCGTGTCCCGGCCCCTCCCCCCGTGTCCCACCCCTCCCCATGTCTCACCCCTCCCCCTGTCTCACCCCCTCCCCCCGTGTCCCGGCCCCTCCCCCCGTGTCCCACCCACCTCCCCATGTCTCACCCCTCCCCCCGTGTCCCGGCCCCTCCCCCCGTGTCCCACCCACCTCCCCATGTCTCACCCCTCCCCCCGTGTCCCGGCCCCTCCCTCATGTCTCACCCCCTCCCCCCGTATCTCACCCCCTCCCCCCGTGTCCCACCCACCTCCCCATGTCTCACCCCTCCCCCCGTGTCCCGGCCCCTCCCTCATGTCTCACCCCCTCCCCCTGTCTCACCCCCTCCCCCCGTGTCTCACCCCCTCCCCCCGTGTCCCGGCCCCTCCCTCATGTCTCACCCCTCCCCCCGTGTCTCACCCCTCCCCCCGTGTCTCACACCCCTCCCCCCGTGTCTCACCCCTCCCCCCGTGTCTCACCCCCTCCCCCCGTGTCTCACCCCTCCCCCCGTGTCTCACACCGCTCCCCCCGTGTCTCACACCCCTCCCCCCGTGTCTCACCCCCTCCCCCCGTGTCTCACCCCCTCCCTCATGTCTCACCCCTCCCCCCGTGTCTCACCCCCCTCCCCCCGTGTCCCGGCCCCTCCCCCCGTCTCACCCCTCCCCCCCTGTCCCGGCCCCTCCCCCCGTGTCTCACCCCTCCCCCCGTGTCTCACCCCCTCCCTCATGTCTCACCCCCTCTCCCCGTGTCTCACCCCTCCCCCCGTGTCTCACACCCCTCCCCCCGTGTCTCACCCCCTCCCCCCCGTGTCCCACCCCCCTCCCCGTGTCTCACCCCTCCCCCCCTGTCCCGGCCCCTCCCCCCGTCTCACCCCTCCCCCCCTGTCCCGGCCCCTCCCCCCGTGTCTCACCCCTCCCCCCGTGTCTCACCCCCTCCCTCATGTCTCACCCCCTCTCCCCGTGTCTCACCCCCCTCTCCCCGTGTCTCACACCCCTCCCCCCGTGTCTCACCCCTCCCCCCGTGTCTCACCCCCTCCCCCCGTGTCTCACCCCTCCCCCCGTGTCTCACACCGCTCCCCCCGTGTCTCACACCCCTCCCCCCGTGTCTCACCCCCTCCCCCCGTGTCTCACCCCCTCCCTCATGTCTCACCCCTCCCCCCGTGTCTCACCCCCCTCCCCGTGTCTCACCCCTCCCCCCCTGTCCCGGCCCCTCCCCCCGTCTCACCCCTCCCCCCCTGTCCCGGCCCCTCCCCCCGTGTCTCACCCCTCCCCCCGTGTCTCACCCCCTCCCTCATGTCTCACCCCCCTCCCCCCGTGTCCCACCCCCTCTCCCCGTGTCTCACCCCTCCCCCCGTGTCCCGGCCCCTCCCTCATGTCTCACCCCTCCCGCCGTGTCTCACACCCCTCCCCCCGTGTCTCACACCGCTCCCCCCGTGTCTCACCCCCTCCCCCCGTGTCTCACCCCCTCCCTCATGTCTCACCCCTCCCCCCGTGTCTCACCCCTCCCCCCCCCGTCTCACCCCTCCCCCCCTGTCCCGGCCCCTCCCCCCGTGTCTCACACCCCTCCCCCCGTGTCCCACCCCCCTCCCCGTGTCTCACCCCTCCCCCCCTGTCCCGGCCCCTCCCCCCGTCTCACCCCTCCCCCCCTGTCCCGGCCCCTCCCTCCGTGTCTCAGCATCTCCCTCCCTCCTGCAGGCTTCTGCTCGTCCCACTTGGTCCCGGGCCTTCCTTTGCCCCTTCCGTCTTTCTCTGCGCCCCCACTGCCCCGTCTGACTCCTCTGTCTGTCTGTCCCTCGCGGCCCCTCTCCTCTTGCTCACGGACTCGCCGCCCCCGTCTGTCTGCCTCTGCCTCTTCTGTCTGTCTCCTTCACGCGCCCACTCCACACACACCCCCCACGTCTGTCTGGGTGGAGGTGTGTGTCTCTTCCCGTGATCTCTCCTCTCCCCCTTGCCTCCGGGGGACTCTGCCTTTTCGCGGGCACTGCAGCCCGAGGGGCGTCGTGGCGGCTTTCCTCGCCCACCCGCACGCCCTCCCACGTCACGGGCAGGGGGGCGCGGAGGGCGGAGCCGCTGCAGCTGCCTCCCCACAGGAGGCTCCGGCTCACTGGGTGCGGAGACCAGGGGAAACCCTACCCTGCCTAGATCCCATCCCCCCAAACCCACTGTCTCAGCGCAATGGGAGAAGGAGACAAGGAAGGGTAATGAGCTGTGAAGTAGCTGGGAAATGGATGCTCAGAAAAACGGAAGGAATAACAGTAATGGTTATTTATTGTTATTATTATTGATCTAAATATTGTTCACTGTGCTTATGCTGACTGTCTGACAGTCAAGTCCTCCCACTGTTTCCCCAGGAAGCAATAACAGACCCTCCAAACCATCCGAGGAGAAAATCCTCTCTTTCGGTTTCAGGCCTCTGGATTTCCAACTGCGACCCTCTCCCCCCACCCACCTGGACGGCCCTTCTCCCTCCCCACCCCCCGGCTGGGGCCTGATTGCTCAGCCTGTGTGCATCTGATGCTGATAATGACAGTAACGCTAGCACTAATAATCCAACATTTATTGAACACCCAGTAAGTGCCTGGTGGTGAAAAAAGGGCAGTGAACAAAACACAGGAAACCCCTGCCTTTGTGCAGAGCATCCTAGGGGCAGGGAGAGACAGGAAGTAAAATAGATAGTATGCTGGCAAAATATGTTGTGTTTTATTCTTACTATATGTACTGTGCTGAGTTGCTCAGTCCTGTCTGACTCTTTGTGACCTCATGGACTGTAGCCCGCCAGGCTCCTCTGTCCACAGGGATTCTCCAGGCAAGAATACTGGAGTGGGTTGCCATGCCTTCCTCCAGGGAATCTTCCCAACCCAGGGACTGAACCCAGGTCTCCCACACTGCAAGCATATTTATTGCATAAATAATGATAGTAATAGCCCACGAGCCCTCAGCCTAGTGGCTCAGCTGTAAAGAAAGCAGCTGCCATTGCAGGAGACTTGGGTTCAATCCCTGGGTGGGAGGATCCCCTGGAAAAGGAAATGACAACCCACTCCAGTATTCTTGCCTGGGAGACCCCGTGGACAGAGGAGCCTGGTGGGCTGTAGTCCACGGGGTCACGAAGAGTTGGACAGGACTTGGTGACTAAACAAGCCATTAGCAGGCACACGAAGTGTGGGGTGCTGTGCTGAGGACTTTACAAGTATCGGCTCTGTCATTTACAAGTGTGTGAAATGTATGACCTCCCTGAGCCTCAGTTTTCCCATCTGTAAAATTGGGGTAGTCATAGCATCCACCTCCTAGGGATTTGAGAAGCGTTAATTGCATGAATAATTTGTAAAGCACTTGAGATGGTGCTTGGCATACGGTAAGCATGCTATAAATGCTTGTTAAGATACTATTTTAAAAAGAGAAACCCGCCTCATTGAATGCTGGTCTTGGTGAAATGGCTCATCTTGGGCCCTATCCTGAAGATATGGGTCAACTTCAAGGATTCTGCTGAGACCACGGCGGGGTGCCAGAACACTCCTTTTTTTTTTCCTTCCTGACTTGGCAGCTCTTGGTTTCCAAAGTGTGCTCAGTCACCTCATCTCATTTCTGCAGCCCTGTTGGGGGACTGCTCACACCTCCTTAAGATAAGGAAGCTGAGACCGAGGGTCCCAAAGACTTTGTCCCAAAGTCTGGTAAACACTGTCCTTGTGCTTGGGGACTGACATGTTCTCAGCATCACAGGCCTCACAGCAAGAGGGCAGCGGGGACATAGAATGAAGCTTCTGAGGCTCCACCACCAGAAAGACCTGGTGGCACTTGAACCCTCGTGATCTGATGACATTTCAGGCCATTTTCATCACTCAGAACGCTCCACGGGGGTCTGACCAGGTGCGGGGGGCGGGGGGTGGCACTCATAAGAACAGCAGAGTGGGCTCATTTCTGAAAGCACCTGCTTTAGAAACTGCCAGACCAGAATTTAAATCCTGGCTCACATGTGACTTTCGACAAATTACTCAACCTGTCTTCACGTCCATGTCCATTTCCTCTCTGGCAATCATGGTAGTACTTAACCATATCAATACTGATCTAAGAAGTTTTATAAGGACTAAAATGTAGGGAATTCCTTGGCAGTCTAGTGCTTAAGACTTAGCGCTACCCTTCAAGGGGCACAGGTTCTCCCCCTGGTGGGGTATTAAGATCCCGCGTGACGTGCTGCAGCCAGTAAATAAGAGAAAATAAAATTTAGCACAGGGCCGCATCAGTGTATGGGCACAGTCATTATTATTGTTGTTAATTATTACTACTATGGCACCCCACTCCAGTGCTCTTGCCTGGAAAATCCCAGGGACGGAGGAGCCTGGTGGGCTGCAGTCCATGGGGTCTCGAAGAGTCAGACATGACTGAGCGACTTCACTTTCACTTTTCACTTTCATGCATTGGAGAAGGCAATGGCAACCCACTCCAGTGTTCTTGCCTGGAGAATCCCAGGGACGGGGTCGCACAGAGTCGGACACGACTGAAGTGACTTAGCAGTAGCAGTGTGACAATCACTATTACTGAGACTCTGACCTCCTTATCAACATATATCAGTTATGCTATGCAGGCTTTTTAAATGATCAAATCTTTTAATGATTAAATTTTTTTTAATGATTAAAAAAGAGCTGGGTGTCTCTACCATCCAGTTGCACTCCAGTAGGTTAGGGAATCTAGGGTCAGCAGACCTGAGTTTGAATCCTCACTCTGTTATTTTCTCACTTGATTCCGGCAAGTTGCTGCCCCCCACTCTGAACCTCAGTTTTCCCATCTTTAAGATGGGAATAGTAAAAAGAATACCTTCCATCGACAGCTGTAACGAGTCAATGAATCCGTATTTGTAAAGTCCAGTGCTGAATCAGTTTGGTTTAGAAATGCCAGTTGGCAGTTTAGAAACTGCCAGACCAGAATTTAAATCCTGGCTCACGTGTGCCATCACAAATGGCAGCCGGGTCAGAAGCGACCTGGGCAGAGGCACCTTGAGGGGTGCTGGGCTCTTCTGAAATGGGGCAGGCCGGTTCTGTACGCCCCTGGCATGAATGGCACAGGCGTCGTGGGAAGGAAACACCTGGCCCCTCACAGACGGGAAGGAGGCAGCCCCTGCCTGTGAACGGCCGGGAGAAGCTAGCCGGGGAAGAGGCCACAGGCAGGTGGGGCGCACGCGCGGGGTGAGGCGCCCGGGGCGCAGGAGTGACTCGCGATGGCGCGGGGCTTCCCGGGAGGGGCGCTCTGGTGGAGAGAAGAGGACCGCAGTGTCTCAGGAGGGCGGTGGAGGTGGAAACGGGGTGGGGGGCTCCCCCGCGGCAGGCGCTTGCCGCACGGATACTCACTGAGCACACGCCAGGCTGTGTCCTGGGTTCAGACGTGAGCAAGGACAGGGTCCCTGCTCTCCCGCAGCACCGCTCCGACTGGAGCCGAACTGGGTGATGGAGACACGGACCCTTTTTGGAATCATTAGGGCAGCCTGCGTGACACAAAAGAGCAGTCTTTCCATCAGGCAGATCTGATTTGCCCTGTGGCTTTGGGCAAGTTACTTAACCGCTCTGAGCCTCAACGGACCCATCCGTGAAATGGGGACAATGACCTAAACCCCAGGAGTCTGTTGTGAGGATTAAAGGGGGTGCTGCTTGAAAAGGGCTCCGCATGCCCAGTCCAGTGAAGTGAAGTGAAAGTCGCTCAGTTAGTCCGATTCTTTGTGATTCCATGAACTATACAGTCCGTGGAATTCTGGCCAGAATACTGGAGTGGCTAGCCTATTCCTTCTCCAGGGGGTCTTTCCAAACAAGGAATCGAACTCGGATCTCTCGCATTGCAGGCAGATTCTTTACCCGCAGGCAGATTCTTTGCCCGCTGAGCCATCAGGGACGCCCTGTCCAGAGTAAGCATCGTTTCCCCCATTCAACGGCTAAGGACACCGAGGCTCGGAAAAGTTAAGGCATCCCGTCCAAGGTCGCTCAACTCACGAGCAGCACAGCCTAGAATCACCCCAGGTCTGTCTCAGTCCAGAGTGCAGCTGTTCGGAGGCCTGGCTCCAGAGTTCACGTCTGCACTCCACTACCTCTTGGCTGCTGCACCCTAGGCCAGTCGCTTGCCTTCTCCGAGCCTCCCTCCCCTAATCTCTGAAAGGGGGAGGATAATATTTTCTGCCTCAGAGGGCTGTGAGGATCCGGTTACTACATGGGATCTGTGTAGCACAGAGCCTGGCACACGATAAGCGCTCAGTTACTCAGCTGCTGACGCAAATGATGGTGATGATAACCCGGCGTAGATGGGTGAAGCTGGCCGTGGGGGTGCCTGGCACAGGGCAGACACTCAGCGCAGCTTTGTTGAATGAATGAGGTACATTCCAGGACTCTCTTGCTCATTAATATCAGATGAGGATGGATCTTAATGATCAATGACCTCAAGTCCCCTGTTTCACCAATGAGGGTAAAAAAAAAAAGAACTGAGGCTCAGAGAGGTGCCTGCAGCTGCCCAAGGTCACACAGCCCAGCAGCTGATTGGAGGCTGGATGGGGAGAGGCAAGGTTAAGAACAGGATGCTGACCAGGGAAGGGGGCAGGGATGCTGCGTTGAGATTCCAAATGGATGCAGAGAGCTGTGAACCGGCCGGGGGGGAGGTGAGGGAAATGTGGTTTTTCCGAAATGGAAGAGGATGACTTTAGCAGATGCTCTCTGCCCAGAGGGAGGGGGTGAGAGGGAGGGTGGTGGGGGAGGGCGAGGGCTGTGAAAGTCAAGAGCTTATTAATGCACAGAGAACCGTTTTCACAGCGGGGAGGGGAAGGGCTGCATCTGAGAGCTGCAGCCTAGGATGTGGCAGTGGGATTTGGCAACAGCTTGGATGGGGTGGGGGGGTATGGACCTCCCCCCCCAGGCTGGGTCTCAGAAAGGGCAGGGGCAGGACTTTCGGGGGGGGGGGGGAGACAAAGAGACCGGATTCAGGGAATTCTGTAACGGAATTCTGGGGCTGCGGGTCAAGGGTGCCTGAGTTCCCTGGGGTCTCTGAATTTGGGTCGCCCCTTCTCGACCTCCGGAAGCCCCCGAAATGCCCATCACCTCCGCGCCCTCTGTACCCCTCCCTCCCATATCGATCCTCGGACCCGGCATCTCTGGGTGCATCTTACTCTTGCTGACGCTCCATTAAAAAGAGAAATGCTCATTAGGTGTTTGAGTGGAAGCCATGCAGCCCCCTCCCTGGGTGAGCCGAGAAGAGAAGAGAAGGACAAGGACGCCAGGCCCCGCTGGACTAGGCTCGTGGCCCCTGGAGGGAGACCTGAGCGGGGCGGGGGGCGGGGCGGCGGCGGCCGGGAGCCTCAAGGTGGAGGGGGGCGGATCTCGGTGAGGCCGGGAGGAGGGTTCTTGGCAGCCGCGGTTCCTGTAGCGGAGAGGGCGGAAGCCAGATGGGAGGGGGCGAGAGGACGCGGGAGCACAGGAAGGTGGAGGCGGGGGGGGGGGGGGGGGGGGGGGGGGTTGGGAGTCAGCGCCCGCCCCCCGCCCGAGAGCCTGAGACCGGGGGCCTGGCAGGGGGGCGGGGGGGGGGGGTGGAGCTGGGGGGTCATCTCAGTGGGAGAGCCACTGCCAGGAGCCCGGAATCCAGGGGGAGCTGGCCTGATGGTGGAGGAGGCTCCTGTCCCCCACAGCCAGACCCCTTGGGTCTGCGGACCACAGTGATGTCTTCCACAAGAAGGGGGAACCTCAGGACTGAGGCTCTGGTCCCCTCTCTGGCAAGCCCTTCATCTGTCTGGGTCTCAGAGCTCTCTGTAAAAAAAAAAAAAAAAAAGTAGGTTCGGCTGGTGCACCCAGAAGCTGTCACTCCCTAACCAGGTTGCCCATCACCAGTACCTCGGTCAACTGGCTAAAATATAGAGCCTGGCCCCCTGCTAGCTCCCCTCCATGGAGCATACCCACCCCTCCCCTCCTGGAACCACAGTTCAGGGCCCTTCCAGCACTAATACGATCTGATTCAGAGACTCCCCAGACTTGGGCAGGGGGCAGACTCTGTCCCTGGAGGGTGGAGCTGGCATGGTCCCCTTAATGTCCCAGCCTAGTAGCAGAACCTTCAGGCTCCGGGAAAGTCCTCTGTTAAAGGACGGGATGGAACCTAATTCTAACTAAGACCCTATTGTCATAATGTTCTTGTTTAGTAGCTAAAGTCTCGTCCAACTCTTCTATGACCCCATGGACTGTAACCCACCAGGCCGGGGTTCTCCAGGCAAGAATACTGGAGTGGGCTGCCATTTCCTTCTCCAGGGGATCTTCCTGACCAGGGATCCAACCCTTGTCTTCTGCGTTGGCAGGTGGATTCTTTATCACTGACCACCCAGGAAGCCCCCACTGTCATAATAACCATCATTTATTGATGGTGGTCTGTGTGCCGACTGGGTACCACATGGTTACCGGATTTCATCTAACCGCCCCCCCCCCCCCCCCCCAGTCTGCTGAGAGAGTTGTTCTCTTGAGTTACACACACTGAGGAAACAGGCTAAATAACTTGCTGAAGGTAATGCAGCTGCAAAGAGGGCAAAGCTGCATTGAACCCAGACTTCACCCATCTCATCTGCACATGGATTGTCTTCTTTAAGGCTCAGAACAAACCCAGGAGGAGGTACACTCACCCCCATTTTACGGATGAGGAGACAGATTGCTGGCCAAGTTCACAATAATGGCTAACTCAGGCAATGCCCGCCCCATGTATTAATATATTGATACCTGTCGTTTCATTTAACCTCACATCTTACAGATGAAGGACTGAGTCACAGGGATACTGAGCGACTTGCTCAAGGGTCAGCTAGTAGTAGGGTCAGGATTTGGAATCAGGACGTCTGTAAGATGTGCAGATGAAATGAAACATGGCAAATGCTCAACCAAATCGTAAGTTCCTCTCCAAGTGTGGCCCTCCCACCTGCAGCGTCTGTGTCACCTGGGAACTGGTGAAGGCATGCTGCATCTCAGCGCTCCCTGCCCCCACCACCCCTCCCCGACCCCAGACCTGCTGAATCGGAAACTCGGGGGAGGGGGGCAGGGCTCAGGGATCAGCAGGGGATTCTGATGCACCCCAAAGTTTTAAGAACGACATTGCTTTCCCCGCACAAGTAGGTTAAAGGAGGCAGGTTCGAAGCCAGGACTCTAGAAGGCGGCCCCTTATTGGTCTGCCACGCTGCTCCCCGCGCTTCCCCAGCGTCCTCCGAGGCCGTCTCAAGGGCACTCACCCTTCTTCTCCACCCCGCCCCCCCCCCCCCCCCCCCGCCCCTGCCCGCCCAGGATGACCTGTTCGCGGACCTGGCCAACCTGAGCCACCTCTTCTTGCACGGGAACCGCCTGCGGCTGCTCACGGAGCACGTGTTCCGCGGCCTGGGCAGCTTGGACCGGCTGCTGCTGCACGGGAACCGGCTGCAGGGCGTGCACCGCGCAGCCTTTCGCGGCCTCGGCCGCCTCACCATCCTCTACCTGTTCAACAACAGCCTGGCCTCGCTGCCCGGCGAGGCGCTGGCCGACCTGCCGGCGCTCGAGTTCCTGCGACTCAACGCCAACCCTTGGGCGTGCGACTGCCGCGCGCGGCCGCTCTGGGCCTGGTTCCAGCGCGCGCGCGTGTCCAGCTCCGACGTGACGTGCGCCTCGCCGCCCGAGCGCCGGGGCCGCGACCTGCGCGCGCTCCGCGAGGCCGACTTCCAGGCCTGCCCGCCCGCCGCGCCTACGCGGCCCGGGGGCCGCGCGCGCGCCAACAGCTCCTCCAACCACCTGTACGGGGTGGCCGAGGCCGGGGCGCCGCCGGCCGACCCCTCCACCCTCTACCGCGACCTGCCTGCCGAGGACGCGCGGGGGCGCCCGGGCGGCGACGCGCCCACCGAGGACGACTACTGGGGCGGCTACGGCGGCGAGGACCGGCGGGGCGAGCAGACGTGCCCCGGCGCCGCCTGCCAGGCTCCCGCGGACTCCCGCGGCCCCGCGCGCACGCCCGGGCTCGCCGCCCCGCTGCTTTGCCTGTTGATCCTGGCGCCCCACCACCTCTGACCGCGGTGCTGAGATTGAAGCGGCCGGAGTCTCCCGGCCCCCGACCCCCGCCCCTCACCCTCAGTCCCCAGTGCCCACTGCGGGCTGGCGGCCTGCCTTCTTCTCCTCCCAGCGCCTCGCATCCCCAGGGACGCGGCCACCTCCCGGGCCGCCGGCTGATGGCAGCCCCCGGAGCGCACGTCTGGTGGCCCAGCCACCCGAAGCCATGGCCGGGATCTTCTCCCCACCTCCGGCCGTCAACCCGTGCCCATCCCGAGGCTGAGTGGGCACCCCGGGCCGCCGCGGACCCCGTCCCCCAGCGCCCACGGTGGACTCGAAAGGGGCTTTGTCTGAGGAGCAGCGCCCACCAGCAGAGCCCTCGTATGCTCCGAGAAGGGCGCCGCTCTCGGGAGCCCTTTGGAGGGACGCCAGGCCAGCCCCAGGCCTCTGCTTATCCTCACCCCCCGCCTCAACTTCCCGACACTGGAGAAATACTTTTCTCCTAGGTCTACTCTGGACACTTTTGAGGGTGCCTGGAGAGAACGCTTCCTCTCCACCATGGCCCCTGTGTGGTGAAGATCAACAGACATTGTTTGGGGGGGGAAAAAAGTTTATTAAAAAATTCTATTATTTTATCTCCTGTAAAGTTTATTGGCTCAGGATCTCAAAAGTGGGAGAAGGGCTTAGAACCATCATGCTTTCAGGGGCCGGGAGAGTTAGAAAGCAATCGGGAGCCATTCCACAGCATCCAAGTGCTTCCTGCTGTTGCCCCTACCAGAAGAAAATGAAGGCAGAGGAGGAACGGGGTGACCCTGGGGTCCCGGGCAGGTCAGGTGAAATCCGAAAGCCAGGAGTGTGCTGATCCCACCTCGCCTCCTCATTGTCCAGGAGAAGCAGCTGCAGCCCACCCGAGTTGTCAGTGCGGGAGGAGCCAGGCCTGGCGAAGGCCTCCAGCCTGGCTCATGGTTCTCTCCCAGGTCCTGTTCCTTCAGAAAGGAAAAAGCAGCATCTCTCACTTCCCCCTGCAAGGAGGAGTAATAACATGGGCGGCCCAAACATGGCTTTGGGTAAACCTGAAAAAGACACCTCTTCCTTGGGGCACCACGGCTTCAAACTGCAGCAGACACTTTAGCAAACAGCATAAGGCTGGAGTTCGGCTCACACTCAGCTCTTGTGCAGGGTACAACCTGCACAGCTGTACACAGCAACCCTGTAGACCAATGGGCTCTTACCCTTGGCTCCTGTGAGGCAGAAGACGTTAGGGAGGAATCGGGTCAGAGAAGCAGTTCTCCAAGCGGGTTAGTGGAGAAGCCGAGAGATTTTTGGTGATCAGGGGGATGAGAATCCCAAGCTGGGGTGCCTTGCTCGCTTGAGGTATGATGAGAAGCTTCATCTTTCCAGTGTGTGGAGGAGAGGCTAGGGAAAGGGGAGAGCCTTGGCTGAGAAGGACTTGGGTGAGTCTCGTCTGCCAGAAGCAATTGGGGGAGACTTGGATGGTTCAAATTTAGGGTTAAGAATGTAACTGGGGAGCTGGGGATGGAAAGAGGACATCACGATGCCAGGGCTCAAGGATGCTGAGGGTCTGTGGCCTTGGCCAGGGGTGTCAGAAGGATGGTGGAGAGAGGAGGATGAGACTGGAAAGAGTTAACATCTAAGGCCTGAAGCAAGTGGACTTTGGATAAAGGTGTGAGGTTGGGGTGCAGTGGATAGTGCTGAGTCTGGGGTCTCACGGGGGCGCGTGTCACCCTGCCTTTGAGGAGGCTGATGAGTGGGCTTAGGGGGCCAGCCCTCAAGAGCTCTGAAGGAGGAGGGACTGCCGGAGCCTGGGCAGGGAGGGGGTGGGGGAAGGATGCTGGTAAATCAGAAGCAGGCGGTCCAGGTCACAGAACTATCGTCGTGAAATATTCATGGGCCTTTGGTCCAGATGCTATTTCAGAACGGTGAAAGCGAGGGGGGTGTGTGAGCCTCAGGAGGAAGCCGACAGCAAGGCCACTTTCCCCCACCTCCGCCCCCACCCGCCCAGACAGACCCATGGACGCCCATCACGTGCACACCCACGCTCACATGCTCCCTCACACACACTCGCACCAAAGCGGAGCAAGAGAGAGCACATGCAGGCACGCCAACACCCACGGGCCCCACAAACAGGCAGATGCACCCCAAATACCGACAGGCGTGCACAGCTGCTCCCCTGACGCCCCGCACAGAGACCGCCCCGAGATCTCACACGCCCAGACCCCAGACAACCCAGACGGATAAGCCTGAGCTTCACACCCTGAGACAGGAGGGCCTTGCACACCATCCAGTCCAACACCCAGGGACAGAGAGGGGAGGGGGTTTGTGCAAGACTGCCCAGCCGGAGAGGAACCTCCTGGACCCCCCTCCCCGCAGGCCCGCCCCCAGCCTGTGTTCCCTGCGTTCTGTGGTCTCTGGCTGCCGGATACCAGTGGCAGTGAGTTTCTTCCTTGAATCTCCCCTGGGCTCACCCACCCGGCCCCCACCTAGGGCCCGCCCAGCCCTTCCTTCCCATCCCCTCCCCGGCTGCATCTCCTCATTACCTCATGCCTAGAACGTGGAAGGAAATAGCAGTAACCTCCTCTCCCGTTTTCCTGCATTCGCTCTCACTGCCTCCCACTCCGCTGGCCCATGTTGCCCAGATCCATCAGACCAGAACTCGCATTATGTCATTCTGTTACTCAGGCACGCGCCGCGGGCTCCCCGTTCCCTTGCAAGTTAAAGATAAAACATCTCAGCAAAGCCTCGGAGGCCCTGCAGCGTCCGGGCCCCGCTGCCTTTCTATCTTTTTCTCTCCCGGCCTCCCCCCCACACCTTCACTCCAGCTGGAAAGACTGCACCATGTGGGCCTTCCGTTAGCATGAACGTGAACCCCACAAACCCACTTTGCACCTCTCCTAAAGTTCCTCAGTCTCCCCCAGACGTGGGACCCTCGCCCCCTGCTTCAGAAAACAGAGTCCAGAGCCCCTCCCAAAGGCCAAAGCTCCATCTTGCTGACCTTAACCGTGGGGTTCTGTTCCTTCAAAGCTGCTGGGAGCAGCTCAGGCTAGGGCCGGCTCCCGGGAGGTGGCTGCCCCTTGCCGGCCACCGTGGGTATCACAGTCAGGCGCGGGGATCCTAACCTGAGCATGAGCATCTCTCTGCCTGGGGAGAGGCAGAGAAGGATGCCAGATGACAAGGTCTATAAGCCCTTAAACCTCTAAGGTTCTTACACTCAGAGTGGGGGGAGGATTGTCATCCCTGGTTTTTGAGCTGCTGACTCCCGATGTTAGCTCCCAAATCCACGAGAGAACCCCTCTCCTAGGAAAGGCGAAGACTTGCAGGGTGAGGGTGGGAGGGGGCTCCCAGGACCCTGCGGAGGTGACATTTGCCCACCAGGCTCTGGGAGGCCGCCAGGCCCGGGACAGTCCAGGTGGCAGGCCCAAGGTCCAGCCAGGGTCAGGTTTCAAGATGAATTTTTAATGCTTCCAGCCAGACTTATCAGATGTTCCCCTTTCATCTCTGCACGGTCCCCTCTCCCGTCCCCACGACCCCCGGGGCTGGGGCCGGCAGGGCAGGCCTGGGGCAGCTCCCAGCAGCCTCCTGAGAAAGGCTCTGGAAGACGCAGAGGTGTGAATGACCGAGTTATTTTCCCACTTGCGATGTGACCTTGAGTAAGTCACTTAACTTCTCTGAGCATCCCTTGTTTGGTTTTGCATTTACAACCTGGGGGCGACAGCTCCTGCCTTAGGGAGTTGTCGTGGGGAGTAAGTGCTGGGCCCTTGGAAGGTGACCCATCTTTTGCTGTTATCTTTCCCTGAGCCCTGCCCCCCTCCTCTGGTTTTCTTTCAATCCCAGAGGTGCCTTTGCCTCTTTCTTGGGGAGGTGGGGACTCGGGCTCACCCGTTCCCTCCTAAGACCCAAATGGCCCACCCCAGGAGTCTTTGGCCTTCCTAGAAACTTCAGATGAGGTGAGGAAGGGAAGGGAGATAGTGAAGCAAAGCTGGCGGCCTGATTGACGACGGCTCCCCGCTGCAGCAGAGGGCCGGGAAGCCCGCTCAGAGGGAGAAAGGCTAGGGAAGGCCCAGCTCAGAGGGGCGCAGCAGGTGCAGACTCACTGGTTACTCCTGCCTCCTCCCTCTCTGCCTCCTTCCGTCCGTTCTGGCGCCTCCTCGACCCCTGGAAGCCGCGGTGGCCACACCGAGCCGGGAGGGCAGGACCGTGGAGAGGGGCTGGGAGCCGCCCTTGAGGAAGGCTTGTCCAGTCTTCCCAGCCCCTGCCCAGTGTTTCTGAAAGTGAGGGTCTTTCCCATCTGATTCGGTGGCAAACAGTTAGGACGCAGGTTCCCGAGCCCCTCAGACCCAGTGGACCAGTTTCCCCCTGAGTCCTGGAATCTACATTTTCACACGTGAGGGTGAGTTAGGAAGCTCTCTGAAGGCGGAGAAACAGCTCCTCGGCGGTGGTGTGGGCCCCAGGGGGGCAGACAGGAGAAAGCCAAGGGAGGGAAGTTAGATCCTGGCGGAAGCCACGGGCAGGACTCGTGCGTGAACAGGGTGATGCGGCTGATGGGGGCGGAGAAGGATTCAGGAGGCAGACCGGGCGCGGCCGCGGTGAGAGTCGCGCCCGAGGTGAGCCGCCACTGGCGGGGACACTCACTTGCACGCTGCCGGCCCCCTTCGTGGGGCCTCTGAGACCCCGACCGGAGGTTGAGAGAGCCGCGTCCTTCTGGGGCACAGGGTCGGGGGCCGGCCTCCTCTGCAAAGACCCCCGGACCTCCGCGGCGGTCCCCGTCGCTGCCCTGGCCGGAGCCCCCAGCCCACCCCTCGGGTCCCTCGGCCCGGCCCCCTCTCTGTGCCCTGCCCAACCCCCACCCCAGCTCATCTGCGTGAGGTTCCAATTAGCACGTTTTCCCCCAGAAGTCTCGCCCCGCTCACGCCTCCCCCTAGCCCCTCGGAGCGGGAGTGGGGACCCCCATTAACCCTTGCGTCCCGGCGGCCTGGACGCCGCCCGCTCTGGGGGGTCCTGGGGGCCCCTGGGGGGACGGCGGGGTCTGTGGGGGGGTTTTCGGGGTGGGGGGAGAAAGGGCAGGCGCTTGCCCGCCCCCTCTTTCTGGGAAGAGGTGGGGAGGGGCGCTTCTCCCGGGAGACTCGGGGCGTCGAAATCCCGCGTTCCTCAGCCCCCGGCCCCCGCAGCCTCCTCCTCCCCGCCACGTACCCTCTCCCCCTCTCCCAGCCATCTGTTCCACTCGGCGGCGCCGCGACAAACAGGCTCCAGCTCGCGGCCGCCCCCGCCAGCCCCCTCCCCAAGCGCCCCCGCCCCGGGGACGCCGGGCGAGAAGACACGCCGCCCCAAGGAGGCCGAGATCCCCGCCTGCGTCCCCCACTCGGTCCCACGCCCTCTGGGCAGGGGCGGGGGCGCGGTGGAGACCCCCTCCTTCAGCCTCGAGGGTCGGTGGCGCCGCGGTCGGGGGGCACGGGGCTATCTCAGGGGAGGGGTCTGGAGATGCGACCCAGGAGAGCCGGCAGGGGCTGTCGAGGGAGGGCGTGGGGTCCCCCCGTTCCCAGTCTCCCACCCCGTCCCAGCCGCAGCCACGCAGCGCCGCCTGCAGAGCAGTCGGGGGCGCACAGCCGGGCCGTCCCTCTCCCCTTCATCTTCTATGATCCGCTTCCACCGGACCGGACGGAAAGTCGAGGTCCCCGGGCACAGAGGGGAGCGAGACCCGGGCAAGGCCGCTGGGAGCCCGTCCAACCCGTTGGCGGATGCGGTCCAAATCTGGTTTCCTACTTTGCGAAAAGGACACCGTGGGAAGCCAGGAGCCTGGGCTGCGAGCAGCCCTGGATGCGCCGTGTGGCTTAGCCACGTCTCCAGACCTCGCTGGACATCAGTCAAACGGGGGGGTCAGCCTACTGAATCAGCTTCTAGAGAGAACTGCAGACAAAGGGAGGGCCTCTCTGTAATGCTGTCCTGCAGGGCCATTATTTCGGGGTTCTCCTAGGTTTTGGGGGAGTAGGGTGGTGCATAAGGCCGTTGTGGTTCCTTTCCACCCTGAGAGGGCAGCAGAGAGCTGGGCTGACAATCGCAGATCCTCCTTTCTGCCGCTGATTGGCTCGACAGACCTGAGCTTCTCACTCAGCGGCCACAACGCCCAGCCCCACCGCCTACCAGCTCTGTGTCCTTGTGCCTTAACCTGTCTGAGCCTTCCTCTCTCTACAAAGCGACCTGGAGACACCGACCTCTACGGTGAGGACGCAGTGAGGTACCTGTGTAGCTGGGCCCCTCCCTGCCGCGTCTCTCCCTTCTGTGAGTTTCAGGTTTATGTCCCAGGACAGAAAGAGAGGCAGGAGTGGGGTAAATGAGGTAGAGCTTCCTGGAAGGCCCCTTGCCCTCAAAGACGGTGTCTGCCCTTGATGCAGGTAACTTTTAAAGTCTCCCTTTATTCCTGAAAGTAAATATAAATATAGCACAAGATGAAGCTCGAAATTTGCATGAAGTTTTAAGTTAAACACGACCCCCCCCCCAAAAAAAAAAAAAAAGTGTTACTTTCAACAGACCGCCCCAGAGACGCCCGACAAGAAAGATTGAGAGGTGCGCCTTAGCATTGTTCCCAAAGTCTCCTGCCTTGATCATGGGTAGGCAGAAATGCCAACCTCCCTCCTGCTCCAGGGCACGGCTGAGAACAGGAGCTGAAACAGGCAGCTGGGGGTGGACAGGCTGGCACCTTAAGTGTCCTAGTTACTGCCCAGCTGAGCCCGGGTGAGGAAGGGGGATGGAGGTGTGGGAAGACACCGCCCCCCCACCCCCCTACAGACACAGGCAGGCACACCGCAGCCAGTCTCTCACTTCCCTTTTTATTTCCTCTGAGATCTGCAGGCAGCAGCGGCAGGGATAGAACCCGCCCTTCAGCCCCCAGGAGAGGTTTCCCTCCCACGCAGCAGCCTCAGGACGCGGCGGGCACACCTCTGGCCCCTTTCCCCGGAGGAGAAGGGAGTTCCACACGCGATCGCACATACCCTGGGCCCTGCGTAACTGAGGGGTCACCTGTTCGCTGACCCCACAGGCCCCCAGGGGGCAGCAGCGGGCAGGCCCCTTGGCGAGGCCCAGAGGAAGCCCAGGGCCGCACCCCAGGCCCTCCAACCCCAGGCTTGGGAAGGTTAGGTCCTGGCACGGGGGTGTCTTCGGTCAATGGAGCATGGCTTCAGGGATTTCTTTCTTTTTCCTTTTCACCTGTCCCCACAAAAATAGAACTTCTCCCGGTATTTATAAATCCACGGTCCCTGGCGCTGTGCGGAGGTCACAGGGAGAGTCATAGTCCCTCTGACCCGGCCACGGCCGCCTGTGGTCCAGGCTCCGGGACGCGGGGGGCTAGGCCGCCGCCTTGGGGCCGCTGGGCGCCTTCAGGGCCCCCCCCGCAGCGGGCGACATCTGCCCTCTGGAGCTGGGCACGGTAGTAGAAGAGGTAGGATGGTAGCAGGAACCCCAGGAGTGAGAAGAGCAGGAGGCCCAGATTCACCTGCAGAGTGAAGAGAGAGAAAGAGAAAAAAAGAGTCAAGCTGTCCACCCTCATCACCCTCAGGGGCCGCTCAGCCTCCCTCAGGGAGGAGAAGGCCGCTGTCTGCACCCCGGGTCTTGTTCATTGCAGTTCGATTCAGTCACTCAGTCGTGTCTGACTCTCTGCGACCCCATGGACCGCAGCATGCCAGGCCTCCCTGTCCATCACCAGCTCCCGGAGTTTACCCAAACCCATGTCCACTGAGTCGGTGATGCCATCCAGCTTCTGTCGTCCCCTTCTCCTCCCGCCCTCAATCTTTCCCAGCATCAGGGTCCTTTCCAATGAGTCAGCTCTTCGCATCAGGTGGCCAAAGGATTGGAGCTTTAGCTTCAGCACCAGTCCTTCCAATGAACACCCAGGGCTGATCTCCTTTAGGAGGGACTGGTTCTGGGCTGGAAGATACACAGAGCGAGCCCTGGCTGTGGGCAGTCGCTCTCTGCCAGCGTCTCACAGGATGCCCGTAAAGCTCCAGAGCCGGGTCTGAACCCCACCTGATGCCAGGGCCCAGATGACCCGGTGTCAGCTGGGAGCCTGGGCCTCTGAGGACGTGGGCGGTGGGGTCCTGTGGGGGGATGCTGGGGGGCGATCACGGGTGCCGTGTGCAGCAGGGCAGCAGGCCCAGGAGGCCCTGCTCAGACCCCGCACACAGCCTGCCCGGTTCCTCACGGGGTGGCTCACAGGCCAGTCACCTCGGGTCTCCACTTCTCCTCCTCTGGGCCGTGGTGGCCGCGATCAGTATAAATACACTAAGGACTGATGCTGAAGCTCCAGTGCTCTGACCACCTGATGCGAAGAACTGACTCACCGGAAAAGACCCTGATGCTGGGAAAGAGGTAAGGCGGGAGGAGAAGGGGACGACAGAGGGTGAGATGGCTGGACGGCATCACCGACTCGATGGACATGACTTTGAGTAAGCTCCCGGAGTTGGGGATGGACAGGGAGGCCTGGCGTGCTGCAGTCCGTGGGGTCCCGGAGAGCCGGACCCGACTGAGCGCCTGCCCTGCCCTGATGTGCTAACCGGCGCCTGGTGAGCGCTCGGGACACAGCGGCTGTCGTGGTCTGGTGAGAGGGTTTAGGGGAGTGCGTGGACCCCTGGGGCAGATGTCAGCTTTAGGGAGGTGAGGGCGGTTCAATGCGAGGAAAAGCCTTTCCAACAAGATCAAGGGCTGGTGCCCCAGTACAAGGGGTGTTTGAACTCGGAGGGTTTGGAGGAGCCCCTTTCTAGGAGAGAAGGTCCCTGCCTTGGATGAGGACTGGGCCAATCCCCAGGTCACCAGGGAGATTACAGCGTCCTGGGCCCAGGCTGGGGCATCTATAAGGAGGTCTGCCCCACCGCCAGTTGGGAACCCCCAGAGGAGAGACCTCCCAGGTGCCTCCTGCTGAGATAAGAATGAACGATTCCACCTCAGGTGAGAGCCCCCCGCCCCCAGCTCCTCAGCTGCACCCAGGCAGGGAGCGTCCCGTGGCCCCCACGCCCCACTGCGGCTCACCCAGAAGGGCTCTCCTTTCAGGGGCCCCACCATGGCCATGAAGAGCAGCTGCTGCAGCAGGGCAAACACGGCGCTGAGGAGCGACTGCAGGCCCGTCAGCGTCCCGAAGTGCTTGGAGGGGTACCTGCGGACGGGCAGGACCCCGCGTGAGGCGTGCGCCTCTCCAGCCCGGCGCCCTCCCCCCAGACGGCACGCTCTGTCCACCAGGCGAGGCAGAGGTTAAGAATTCAAGCTCAGGGTGAGCCTGACGGTCCAGTGCTGAAGACCGCGCTCCCAGTGCTGGAGGTGAGGGATCCATCCCTGGCTGGGGAGCTAACGTCCCAAGTGTCATGGCACAAACATTTAAAAAATCTCAGGCTCTCCGCATATGCCCTGGCCTCAGGGGTATATGCTATGACTTGAAGGCTCCAGAGCCGGTTTCTGGCACCTACTAGCTGTGTGATGCGCTTCCCTCCTAGCTCAGTTGGTAAAGACTCTGCCTGCAGTGCAGGAGACCTGGCTTCGATCCCTGGGTCGGGAAGATCCCCTGGAGAAGGAAATGGCAACCCACTCCAATATTCTTGCCTGGGAAATCCCATGGACAGAGGAGGCTGGCGGGCTACAGTCCATGTGGTCACAAGAGTGAGACACTGACTTAGCAACTAAACCACCACCACCACCAGCTGTGTGATAGCAGCAAGTAACTCAGCCTCTCTGAACTTCACTTCCTTCCCTAAAAACAGGGAGAGTGCTAACCTCACAGGGCTGATTTGCTTTTGACACATTATTTATTGAGCTCCTACCATGCGCCAGGCACTGTTGTAGGTGCGTGGAGAGAGAGCAAAGAACCACAGCTGGAGGTGGCATTCTGGGGGGCTGGGTAGTAATCACACCACAAGCAAAATAAACACATCGTTGGGACTTCCCTGGTGGTCCAGCGGTTAGGGCTCCGAGCTTCCACTTCAGGGGGACACAGGTGAGATCCCTGGTCAGGGAATTAAGATCGCGCGTGCCACTGGGTGCGGACAAAACCCAAGAAAGCACAGCGTGTTAGAAGGTGATAGCGCTGAGGAACGAAGCTAAGCAGAGCAGGGGGGTTTCTAGGGAGGTGGGGAGGGCTCAGAAGAGTCCCTCTGGGTAAAGCCCCAAGCAGCGTGTGACAGCTTGTGGACGTCTGGGGGGAGAATGAGCCAGGAAGAGGGGTGCTGGGGGGTGAGCACGTGAGGTTTCCGCAGCATGTGGCAGCTGCAGCGGGAGACGGGGGTGAGCGCGGTGGGGAAGGGAAGGGAGAGGCCCCCGGGGGCCAGACCCTGCAGGGCCTCTTTGTGTTCATGTATTTATGTTTGGCTACAGCGGGTCTCCGACACGGTACGAGGGCTCTCTGCTGTGTGTTTCACTGTGGCACACGGACTCTCCAGTCCGTGACAGCTGGGCTGAGCTGCTCCACAGCTTATGGGATCTTACTTCCTTGCCCTGGGATCAAATGCGCATCCCCTGCACCACAAGGCAGATTCTTAACCACTGGACCACCAGGGACGTCCCCCAGCATGACATTTGGAGCCATAACAGAGCTTTTGGCTTTCACTCTACGTGAGACGAGAGAGGCAGCCGTGGAGAGACGGGAAGAGACGTGTGTCCTAACGGGTGTCTCCAGCTCCTGTGTTAGAAATCCCAGAGGAGGCAAGGGCGGACTCGGGGAGACTGCTGGGAGGCAGCAGCCATTCAGGACGGGCGTGGCATCGCCAGAGGTGTTGAGTAGGGACGTGCGTGGCATCTGTGGAGTGTGGAGCGTGACTCAGGCTGTGAGCAATGCGCATCTGGAATCCAGGGTGACCCCCGGCCCAGGTGCAGCCTCCCCCCGGGGGTCGGGATAGGGGAGGGGGTCAACGTCTCACCGTGTAGATCACAGTAAACTGTGGGAAACTCTGAAAGAGATGGGAATACCAGACCATCTGACCTGCCTCCTGAGAAACCTGTATGCAGGTCAGGAAGCAACAGTTAGGACTGGACATGGAACAACAGACTGGTTCCAAATAGGAAAAGGGATCATCATAGGAAAAGGCTGTATATTGTCACCCTGCTTATTTAACTTATATGCAGAGCACATCATGAGAAATGCTGGGCTGGAGGAAGCACAAGCTGGAATCAAGATTGCCGGGAGAAATATCAATAACCTCAGATATGCAGATGAACCACCCTTATGGCAGAAAGTGAAGAGGAACTAAAGAGCCTCTTGATGAAAGTGAAAGAGGAGAGTGAAAAAGTTTGCTTAAAGATCAGCGTTCAGAAAACTAAGATCATGGCATCTGGTCCCATCACTTCATGGCAAATAGATGGGGAAACAGTGGAAACAGTGGCTGACTTTATTTTTCTGGGCTCCAAAATCACTGCAGATGGTGACTGCGGCCATGAAATTAAAAGACACTCACTCCTTGGAAGGAAAGTTATGACCCACCTGGATAGCATATTAAAAAGCAGAGACATTACTTTGCCAAGAAAGGTCCGTCTGGTCAAGGTTATGGTTTTTCCAGTGGTCATGTATGGATGTGAGAGCTGGACTGTGAAGAAAGCTGAGCGCCGAAGAATTGATGCTTTTGAACTGTGGTGTTGGAGAAGCTCTTGAGAGTCCCTTGGACTGCAAGGAGATCCAACCAGTCCATCCTAAAGGAGATCAGTCCTGGGTGTTCATTGGAAGGACTGATGCTGAAGCTGAAACTCCAATACTTTGGCCACCTCATGCGAAGAGTTGGCTGATTGGAAAAGACCCTGATGCTTGGAGGGATTGGGGGCAGGAGGAGGAGGGGATGAGAGAGGATGGCATCACCGACTCGATGGATGTGAGTTTGAGTAAGCTCAGGGAGCTGGTGATGGACAGGGAGGCCTGGTGTGCTGCGATTCATGGGGTCACAAAGAGTCGGACACGACTGAGCGACTGGGCTGAATTGAACAGCATCTCACCTGTGCCCGCTGTGGAGTAAGCGCCCACAGCCGTTACAGTGTTACCGCCCTTCTTTCGCCATCACACGTAGAGCAGAGACACTCGGTGTGGAAACCAGAAGCTGCAGGGGAAGGGGAACGGGGCGCCAGGGAGGGGGCTGTCCCACATGAAGCAGGGACGTTATGAGGCAAAGAGACTGCGGTCTGGAGATTCCAGCAGGGCTGACGCGGGCAGAGGGGCCGCTCCACGAAGGGGAGCGGGCGTTGTGGAGGGAGACGCAGGGCCAAACCAGAGATGTCAGCTGCCCCTAAAGGAGGATGCTCTGACGGCAGAGTCCGTGTCCCAAGAGGGTGCAGGGAGCGCCCCGTCACTAGGGAGCTGGGAGAGAGCAGTGAGCTGGACCACCTCCAGATCCTCACGCCCTGCAGCTGCTGCTGCTGCTGCTACGTCACTCAGTAGTGTCCGACTCTGTGACCCTGTGGACT
Organism: Dama dama; assembly: GCF_033118175.1. NCBI lineage: Eukaryota > Metazoa > Chordata > Mammalia > Artiodactyla > Cervidae > Dama > Dama dama. Next base: position 81,323,112 of record NC_083681.1, read on the forward strand.
GTAGCCCACCAGGCTCCTACGTCCATGGGATTCTCTAGGCAAGAATACTGGAGTGGGTTGCCGTGCCCTCCTCCAGGGCATCTTCTCAACCCAGGGATCGAACCCCTGTGTCCCACATTTCCGGTGGATTCTTTACCATCTGAGAAACCAGGGAAGCCCAAGAATACGGGAGGGGGTTGCCATGACCTCCTCCAGGGGATCTTCCCCACCCAGGGATCAAACCCAGATCTCCCACATTGCAGCTGGTTTCTTTACCATCTGAGAAACCAGGGAAGCCCAAGAATACCGAAGGGGCTGCCATGCCCGCCTCTGGAGGATCTTCCCCACCCAGGGATCGAACCCGCATCTCTGACATCTCCAGCACTGGCAGGCAGGGTCTTCACCACAAGCGCCACAGACGCCCACGTTCCAGGGAGGGAGGCTGGGGAAGGGTGCGCTAAGGGGAGCCCTCGGGAAGACCGCCGCCCTGCTGACTCACACCGCGGCGTAGAGGCCCCCGCAGGCCGAGTGGTAGAAGCCGCGCACCATGGTGTGCAGGACGAAGGTCAGAAACTGCAAAGGAGAGAGGGCAGAGGTGAAGAGGGGGCGGGGGCGGGAGGGCGAGGAGGGCGACAGAGCCAACGGCCGGTCTCCTCGCCCAGCTGACCTCCCGGAAACACCTCTTGGAGAACCCAGCAAACAGACCCAGAGGGTGGGAACCCGGCCGCTGGAGGCAGGCGCCGGGGGAACCGTGCCTTCAGCCGTCGGGAGCACCGAGAGGCAGGGTGCGCCTGGAAGTTGTACCTGGAGGTGTAGGTTGTTGATGAGGCAGGTGATGCCGAAACCCATGAGCAGCAGGTTGGTCAAGGTGAAGGCATTGATGGCGTTGGTGAGCTTCTGGATCTCGCGGTAGCGTGGTCGGACGGACTTGGTGGCCGCCCCGTCCCTGCAGAGGACAGGCCGTCACTGGCCACCGCCCTGACCTCCTCAGTGGCCCTCCCTCCCATTTCAGGGCACCAGGAAAGGGAGAAAGTCTCCCTTCCAGCCACGTGCTTCTCAAAGCATGGCTCCTCCAGCACCATCTGGTGTGCGTGCGTGCCTGCTCAACACTGTCTGACTCTGCGACCCCTTGGACTGTAGTCCGCCTGGCTCTGCTGTCCATGGGATTCTCCAGGCAAGAATACTGGAGTGGGCTGCCATGCCCTCCTCCAGGGGATCCTCCCCACCAGGGATCGAACCCAGGTCTCCCGCTTTGCAGCTGGACTCTTTACTGTCTGAGCCACAAGTTCTATGGGACGATAGTGAGAAATATGCCACCTTGAAGAAGGCCCTCACCCACCAGTGCTGGCACCCCGATCTCGGACTTCCAGCCTCCAGAACTATAAGAAATAAATTTCCACCGATCCTAAGCTATCTTGTCTGCTATTTTGTTATACCAGTCTGAACAGACTCAGAAAGACTCTGAGCCAAAACCACCCCGCTAAGCCAGTCCCAGATTCTTGACTCTCAGAAACGATGAGATAATAAATGTTGTTTAAAGATGCAAAGTTTGAGGGTACTTTGTTACACAGCAGTAGATATCTAACACACTGGATCTATCTCTTCCTAACCTAACTCTAGAGTGTGCTCATCATAACAAAGGTTCTGGAACCTCCTACTAAAAGCTGTGTGATCTTGAGTAAGTTCCTGAACCTTTCTGCGTCTCAGCTTCTCTGGGAAGCGAGCATAATAATGTGTGTACCTAGCTCAGGGAACCGGTGCAAGATTAAATAGGGCAATGCAGGTGCGCAGTGTACAGGTGGCATTTACTGCCAGCTAAGCTCATTATCAAGGCAGCCACATGCCCTCTGGGTCTCAGTTTCTCATCTGTAAAATGCACACGGGCCCCCCCTCTCCCAGGGCCCTGGGGAGATTGAAATAAGACACTTGATGTGAAAGCATAGGGCTGTCCCCACCCCAGGGCGGGTCACCTGGGAGTGGGGGCATCCACGCAGTCCTTGATCCGCCAGTCCATGACGTAGCCGATGAGAGGGCACGTGAGAAGGCATAGCAGCTGCACGGCCCCAAAGACAGAGGAGTAGAACTCCACTGGGGGCGGGAGGGGAGCGGGCTCAGGGGCTGGCAGGCGGGAGCTGGCAGCCCAGCCTCAGAGGGGGGAACGCCAAGATCTCCCCCTCTGACCCCCAGATTCTCAGATCGCCCACACAGCCAGGCAGCCCACTGGGTACTGTCACCCGCCTCCAGCAGAGGCAGGAGGAACGCCAAGATCACCCCCTCTGACCCCCAGATTCTCAGATCCCCCACACAGCCAGGCCACATGACCCAAGGATGGGTAACCCAGCGACAGGGCAGGTGGGGGCCCGGGCCCAATCTTCTGTTCTCCTACCTGTCTCTTTGGCCCTTTGCTTCAAGTCGTCCGTCTCTGTTGGGGGTGGGAGGGGAAGCCAGGGTGAGGGGAGCTCAGCCAGTGTGTGCCCCCACCCGCAGCCCCCCGGGGGCTCAGCAGCACCTCACCATGCTCCTGGCCGCCGGTCACCAGGTACTCCAGCATCTTGTTCATGGCGGCCATGTAGAAGATGACCCGCAGCTGGGTCATGCCCATGGTGAGGAGGCTCCACAGGAAAATGGGGGAGCAGAGGCTCTTGCGCAGGGGCACAGACTCTGGGGGGACAGCGGGGGGCGCCCCTGAGTCCCTGAGCTCCAGCGTGCCGCAAGTCCCAGCGGGTGCCCCAGTGGGCGTGCTGCCGCTGTGGCCTCAGAGAGGGGCAGCTTTAGCCTCTCCAGCCTCCGAGTCGCCCGACTCTGTAATGGTCTCACTAGGAGACTCTTTTATTTTTTTGGCCTCGCTGCGTGGCTTGTGGGATCCCAGCTCCCCGACCAGGGATCAAACCCAAAACCTCCACAGGGAGAGCACGGAGTCCTAACCACTGGACCACCAGGGAACTCCCTCACCAGAACATGCTGAGGTGACCTCCGGGTGTGTGCCCCAGGCTTGGCATGGTAGTCACTCCAGCTGCTGTTTACCAAGCCCTTGCTGTGTGCTGCACATCTGACATGCGTCATCCCATGTTACAAAAATGTGCTGTGTTCAGTCGCTCAGCCGTGTCCGACTCTGCGACCCCACGGACTGCAGCCCGCCAGGCTCCTCTGTCCATGGGATTCTCCAGGCAAGAACACTGGAGTGGGTAGCCTATCCCTTCTCCAGGGGATCTTCCCAACCCAGGGATCGAACCCAGGTCTCCCGCACCGCAGGCGGTGTCTGTCCTACAACCCAGTGGTCAGCACATCCTACAGATCGGGAACTGCAGCTCAGAACAGCCAATGACCTGCCCAAGGTCCCAGGGCTGGGAGCCGCAGGTCCTCGGACTCAGCTCATGCCCGTAAGAGCTCTGCCGGGGGTACCCATCAGCGGGGACCACGTCATAACCTCACAGCATGCCTCAGTTTACAGAGAGTTCATGATCCTCCCTTCCTTCAATCCTCCCAACTAACTTCCCTGTGAGGTGGGTGCACTTCAGTTCAGTTCAGCCGCTCCGTCGTGTCCGACTCTCTGCGACCCCATGGACTGCAGCACACAGGCCTCCCTGTCCATCACCAACTCCCGGAGTTTACTCAAACCCATGTCCATCGAGTCGGTGATGCCATCCAACATCTCATCTTCTGTCGTCCCCTTCTCCTCCCGCCCTCAATCCCTCCCAGCATCAGGGTGTTCTCAGCTAGTTTAACGGACGGGGAAGGTGAGAGTGGGGTTAAGCGACCCACTCAAGTCACGTGGCCTGGAACTGGGGAGCTGGACTCAAACCCCCTTCTCGGGACTCCCATCCGTCTTCCCGCGACCTCATGGCTTACGCCGAGCCAAGCGGCCAGGGCGGGAGGCAGGCGCAGCTCCCCGCCGCGGCCGGCAGGGGCGCCCACCAACGCGGCGCGCTCGCGGACTCAGCCTGGAGGCCGGCTCCCCGGGCGGCGTCTGACGCAAGAGGCTTGGCGGTTGCAGGGAGCCCCGCGGAAAGAAAAACCCAAGAGGCTTGGCGGTTGCAGGGAGCCCCGCGGAAAGAAACCCGCTCTCCCACAGGCCTGGAAGGGACCTGCCCCGTTCCGGAAGCGGCCGCCGGGTTCCAGGAATCCGACCGAGGACCCGTGAACCAGAGCATCCTGGAGTTCTAGAAATGGGAGGCGGGCCCACCTGTCCCGCAGCGGGGTGGCGTGAGAACTCAGGAGGGAGCATGACCACCCAGGCAAGGGTGCTCACGCCCCGTGAGGCCCCGTCCTCTCCACCCCCCGAGGCCGGCCCCGGGACGGACACTCACTCTCCGCAGAGCTCTCTGCACCGCCGGGCATGTCCTGGGAGGAGATGAAGAGGACCCCCTCCTCCAGGCTGGGGGCCTTCTGGCTCAGCCGCTGGCCCACCGTGCTCACGTAGGAGTAGAAGCGGTCCCCCGTCACCCTGTGGTCCAGGGCCAGCTCTCTGAGTTTGGTCTTCTCCCTGCCGGGAGCCGGGCATCAGCTCGTGGGAAGCAGCCCCACGGAGCCCACCCTCCGCAGCCTGCCTCTGGCGGATGCTGTCCAGGGGATGCCAAGTCCCCTCTTCCCAGCACTGACGTGCTCCCCAGCGTGGGGCTTGTGTCTGCGCAGCTCGGAGCCCAGGGCCCGGCTCAGCACCCGCTAAGTGGAGGGTGGATGAAGCCGCTTTCCACATAGGCTGTTGCCCTTGAGGCCGCGCTAAGGACCCAGATTCTGGCTACGGCCGGGGCAGAGGGAAGGATAGATTAGGAGTCTGGGATCCACATATACACACTGCTCCGCATCAACATAAAACAGCCAGCAGAGACCCACTGCGTAGTACAGGAAAACAGACCCAATATTTTATAACCACCTAGCAGGGAAGAGAATCAGAAAAAGAATATATGTACATCTGAGTTACTCTGCCATACACCTGAAACCAACACATTGTAAATCAACTACACGTCAATAAACGCATTTTAAAAAAAGAACTCCAGCTCTGAAGCTCTTTCTTCCTTTTGGCTGCACCATGCAGCTTGTGGGACCTTGGTTCTCCGACCAGTGGTTGAACTCAGGCCCTTGGCAATGAAAGCATGGAGTCCAGGGGAGCCCCAGCTCTGGAGTCCTGCCCCCACCCCCGGCCCGCTCCAATGGTGCAACTCCAGGAAGGGTCACTGTGTCCCCCGGCGCCTGTTAGGAGTGGAGCTAATAACAGAGCCCACGTCCCGAGCCAGAATGACCGCTGGGCACAGGGCCTGGCACACAGAGGCCGCTCGACCAGGATCGGCTACTTGACTGGAGCCGAGGGGCTTGGGTGCGGAGCATCACCCCAGCGCCCTAGGGAACTGACAGGGGCGGGGTGTGTGTGTGTGTGTGTGTGTGAACTGACAGGGGCGGGGTGTGTGTGTGTGTGTGTGTGTGAACTGACAGGGCGGTGTGTGTGTGTGTGTGTGTGTGAACTGACAGGGCGGTGTGTGTGTGTGTGTGTGTGTGAACTGACAGGGGCAGGGTGTGTGTGTGTGTGTGTGTGAACTGACAGGGCGGTGTGTGTGTGTGTGTGTGTGTGAACTGACAGGGCAGGGTGTGTGTGTGTGTGTGTGTGAACTGACAGGGGCGGGGTGTGTGTGTGTGTGTGTGTGAACTGACAGGGGCGGGGTGTGTGTGTGTGTGTGTGTGTGAACTGACAGGGGCAGGGTGTGTGTGTGTGAACTGACAGGGGTGGGGTGTGTGTGTGTGTGAACTGACGGGGCAGGGTGTGTGTGTGTGTGTGTGTGAACTGACGGGGCAGGGTGTGTGTGTGTGTGTGAACTGATGGGGCAGGGTGTGTGTGTGTGTGTGTGTGAACTGACGGGGCAGGGTGTGTGTGTGTGTGTGTGTGTGTGAACTGACAGGGCAGGGTGTGTGTGTGTGTGTGTGTGTGAACTGACAGGGACGGGGTGTGTGTGTGTGTGTGTGTGTGTGTGTGTGTGTGTGAACTGACAGGGCAGGGTGTGTGTGTGTGTGTGTGTGTGTGTGTGAACTGACAGGGCAGGGTGTGTGTGTGTGAACTGACAGGGGTGGGGTGTGTGTGTGTGTGAACTGATGGGCGGGGTGTGTGTGTGTGTGTGTGTGAACTGACGGGGCAGGGTGTGTGTGTGTGTGTGTGAACTGACAGGGGCAGGGTGTGTGTGTGTGTGTGTGTGTGTGTGTGTGAACTGACGGGACGGTGTGTGTGTGTGTGTGTGTGAACTGACAGGGGTGGGGTGTGTGTGTGAACTGACAGGGGCAGGGTGCATGTGTGTGTGTGTGTGTGAACTGATGGGCGGGGTGTGTGTGTGTGTGTGTGTGTGAACTGACAGGGGTGGGGTGTGTGTGTGTGAACTGATGGGCAGGGTGTGTGTGTGTGTGTGTGTGTGTGTGAACTGATGGGGCAGGGTGTGTGTGTGTGTGAACTGACGGGGCAGGGTGTGTGTGTGTGTGTGTGTGTGTGTGTGTGTGAACTGACGGGGCAGGGTGTGTGTGTGTGTGTGTGTGTGAACTGACGGGGCAGGGTGTGTGTGTGTGTGTGTGAACTGACAGGGGCAGGGTGTGTGTGTGTGTGTGTGTGTGTGTGTGTGAACTGACGGGACGGTGTGTGTGTGTGTGTGTGAACTGACAGGGGTGGGGTGTGTGTGTGAACTGACAGGGGCAGGGTGCATGTGTGTGTGTGTGTGTGAACTGATGGGCGGGGTGTGTGTGTGTGTGTGTGAACTGACAGGGGTGGGGTGTGTGTGTGTGAACTGATGGGCAGGGTGTGTGTGTGTGTGTGTGTGTGTGTGAACTGATGGGGCAGGGTGTGTGTGTGTGTGAACTGACGGGGCAGGGTGTGTGTGTGTGTGTGTGTGTGTGTGTGTGTGAACTGACGGGGCAGGGTGTGTGTGTGTGTGTGTGTGTGAACTGACGGGGCAGGGTGTGTGTGTGTGTGTGTGTGTGTATGTGTGTGTGTGTGAACTGACAGGGGCAGGGTGTGTGTGTGTGGGGGGTGGGTGTGAACTGACGGGGCAGGGTGTGTGTGTGTGTGGGTGGGTGTGTAAGCTGCCATTCAGGCTGCCCCACACGGGGTAGGACATCATTCCTTCGCAGGCGCCTTTTCTGGGTGCGTCCCTGCTCCTCTGACCCCGTCCTCCAGCCTGGACATAGGGTGACGCTCCCCATGTCTGGCTGCCGGCCTCGTGCCCCAGCTACACAGAACCCAATCCGGGTCGGATCGGGCCCGGGGCTCAGGTGGGAAAGCAGAGCTCGGTTTCCCTGACCCCGAGCTGCTTCTGCGCATCGCATCACCACACCCCGGCTTCCAGGTCTGCAGCGGGGGGTCCCCTCCCATCTCCCCCTCCCCCCACTGCCACGTAGCTCACTTGTAGTTGACTTCCTCGGGGGAAGGAAAGGCTTCCCTGGGCCAGTTGACGGCACAGTTCAGAAAGATGAGGCAGGCCAGGGCCGACCAGGCGAACATGATGGCCATGAAGGACACTCCGGCGTCGTAGATCAGCTGTGGGGGGAGTGGGGAGGCCCGTGGCGGAGGCTGCCCGGCCCCAGGCCCACGCCCTCCAGCCAGAGTGTAACCCGGGCCCCAGAGGCCTCCAGGAAGGTCTTTGCGAGCCCACCCTTTTTGCCCAATTTGCAAATGAAGGCACCAAGTCCAGAAGCTAAGACCGGATCTAGAAGCCCCACCGCCTTCTCCCTTTCTCACCCCCACCCCTCCCAAGAGACGTGAGGTGATTCCAAGCAGGTGCCGAAGAGGCTGGCCACAAGCTCGACAGGTCTTTGGAATCTCAGTTTTTATCTTAAGAAGATACACCGGTGTTGCCTTTGACTGTACACATGTTCTTATTTTCACCAACACGTCATTTCACTTTATGGACAAGAGAGGAGGGTGGAAGCTCCCAGCTGCGTTCCTCCTGCCCCTTCCTGCCGCCCTCCCTGGGGGAAAGACAGACCCTCCACCGGAGAAGTCTTAGCTCGGCTCTCACAGGTGCGGCGACCCGGGGCGGCGGGGGGAGCGGGGCGCTGTGCAGCCTCAGGGCCAGCAGGCTCTGTCCTGACCGATTCTGTGCCCGCGGGTCAGCCCCGTGGGGGAGGCAGCTGGTGGGCGGAGCTGTCCTGCCTGCCACCCTCTGCCCGGGAGGACCGCTGTCTGTCCTGGTCCCAGGTCCCTGCTCCGAGCTCCGGCGCTGCCCGGGAAAACCGCTCCTCCTGGGCTCCAGCTTCAGGGCTCTTTCTTCCCCGGGAGCAGGACAGAGCTTCAAAGGGCCACACCCCAAGGGTCTGGCTCCTCAAATGGCTCTGCCTTAGTGGAAGGAAAGGAGACCCCCCTCTCCAGGCCTGGTCCCGCCTGAACACCCGTCAGCACCCCCAGCAGTGCACACCGCACCTCCACTGGGATGGAGGCTGAGCAGAAAGTGAAGGCGCTGTCGTGTCCGACCCTCTGCGACCCCATGGACCGCAGCACGCCAGGCCTCCCTGTCCATCGCCAGCTCCCGGGGTTTACTCACACTCACGTCCTCGCGTCGGTGATGCCATCCGGCTGTGGCACCTTGCCTGCCCACTCGGTGCCAGTCCCTGTGTGCCAGCTACTGCCCTGTCCTGTGGTGCTTTTCAAGCTACTGCACTGTACGGTTAAAAATGGCTTTCTTTCTTTTCTGTCTGTGCTTGTTTTTTAATGTGTTATTTGTGTGAGAAGTATCATAAACCTATTACACACCTGTTACATTACTATACAAATACTATCAATCCTATTTCATGTACAGCCAATTGTACTAGTTGGCTGGCTAACTTTGTTGGCCTTGCAAATAAATAGGACTTACACACGTGCTCTTGGAATGGAACTCGCTCCTTTGCAGGGGACTTACTGTAATAAATTAGCTGCCTGGGGCAGACTCTGAAGCGCACGCTCTGGCCCTGCTGAGAAGGTGATTTATCAGAGGCGGGAAGGAGGCCCCAGACTTGCTCAGAGTGAGGATGCAGGCTGTCTGGCTCTAGGTGGACCTGTCTTACAGCTGGCCTCACCTGGACTAGCTTGGCAACCTTGGGACCCAAATCGCCCAGCCTCTCCAGAACAGGGACAGGAGGTGTGGCCTGAAAAGTGGGGTGAGGTCCAAGAGCCCAGGGCCTGGAAGGCTTGTAAAGGGGTTGTTTTTGATTCCGCAGGTGAAAGAGAGCAGGTGGGTGAGCTAGTTCTCCATTTAAGATCATTCTGGAAGTCATGTGGATGACCGCTCAGAGAGGGAAAACCTTGGAGGCAGGGAGAGCAGCTAAGAAAGCACTGGCCTGGGAGACAGGACGAAGGCCTGGACTCGGACGACGGGAAAGGAAAGAACAGAGACCCGCTGATCTGCAGCAGCGCTGGGCTCTTCCCACAGCGCCGCCGGGCTTGTCCCATTGGAGGCGGGCGCTGACGTCCGCCTGGCAGGAGATGTGTCACCAGACATACCAGCCACCAGGCACCCAGTTCTTGTGTCAGGGCAGAAAGAAGACCAAGCAACCTCATGGACCACCACCCCCTCCCCAAGCAGCCTCATACCTTGATTCCTGGGTACGTGATGGCAGAGGAGGCGTAGGAGCCGATCATGAGGGCCATGAACGTGGAGCGCAGGTTCCCAAACAGGTTGGGCAGCTGAGAGAGGAGGTGGGTGCCCGTAAGCAGGGAGACCCTGACACCCACCCAGGGCTCCCCTTGCCCCACCTGGAAAAGCTTGGAAGCTTCTAACCCTGGCAGTCCTCAAAGCGAGCTCCAGGAACATGCGCCCCAGAGTCGCAACAGAAAAATTCTAAGCCAAAATCAATGAGGGAAACTGCTATAACCCCCTCCCACACACAGCACGTGTGCTAAGTCACTCAGTCGTGTCCAACTGTTTGCGATCCTATGGACTGCAGCCCACCAAGCTCCTCTGTTCTTGGGACTCTCCAAGCAAGAATACTGAAGCGGGTTACCACGCCCTCCTCCATGGAATCTTCCCGACTCAGGAATCAATCCTGCGTCACCTGTGTCTCCTGCATTGGCAGGCAGATTCTTTACCACTGAGCCACCTGGGAAGCCCCCTCCCCCACCCCACCCTATACACACACACACACACCCACACACACACAGAAGTGCCTGCAAAGAGAAATTCTGTTTAACCCCAGGGTTCCCGAAGTTAGGTACTTACGGAGTCCCTTAATCATGACTTGCCTCTTAATAAGCTGTGGTTAGGTATTTAAGAAATACCACTCTAGAGCAACTCCTTTGATAGCTGAGCACTGGGACTCGGAAAGGGAAAGAAATGTACTTGGAGCTCATTAGTGACTTTCTCTCCAGTTCTGGCCATACAAGCTCTATCCCAGACCCCAAGGCTGTGACTACCAGGATGGTGCCTTTTAACCTTCTCAGTAGCCCCAAAGGCCACAGTCCATGGTTTTAACTGAGCCAGGACAGGTAACAGGAGGGCTCGGGAGCTGAGGATAGCAGTGAGGGAGGGGATAGGGCCAGAGCCAGGCTTGTGTCCAGAAGAGGAAGCCGACACAGAAAGCAAGCCCAGAATTCCCACCAGTAGAGAACTGGTCGTGCTTTTTCCGGTAAGTGGCCTGAGGTGACCTCTAAAAATGGTGCGCTATTCCCTAGACCCAGAAAACCCCACCAAATCATGCAAATCAAGAGGTTCAGATCTGCAATTCACTTTAAGAACACTCGTGAAACTGCTCAGGCCATTAAGAGAATGCACATCTGAAAACCCCCAAGTATCTGAAGGATGTCACTTTAAAGAAACAACATGTACTATTCTTTCATTACAATGGTGGAGTTGGTAGGTGTCCACGGGCCAAACGGCGGGGCTAGACTCCGGTCGTTGGCCCCACAAGAGTGCTGAATTTTTACTGCACAAGCTCAGAAATGCAGAGTAATGCTGAACTGCAGGGCTTAGGTGTAGATTCTCTGGTCATTGAGCACATCCAGGTGAACAAAGCCCCCAGGATGTAGCAAAGGACTTACAGAGCTCCTGGTCGGATCAACCCCATACAGGAGCTCTCCTTGCCACACTGAGAAGATCCTTACTGAAAAAGAACAGATGGTTCCTAAAGCGGAAGAGGAGGCTGCACAGAAGGAAAAAAAATATCCCAGGAGAAACTGAAGAAACAAAAGCTTATGGCCCGGGGAATAAATGCCACAAAAAATAAATGCAAATAATAGTTTAAAAAAGAGAGAGAGAGAGAGAACTGGTCTGTTCACTGGCCTGAGCCAGGCCCTGGAGTGAGGGGAAAGTAGAGCCGGGTATCCCCTACCCCGACCCCTACTCCTCACTGCCAGTCGACAGAGCCCCCAGCTGGAAGAGTCTTAGGCGCCACACAGCGCTAAAACCCTGTCCGCAGAGGGAAAAACGGAGGCTCAGAAGGGATCTGAAACAGCTCCGGAGAGGAAGGGGAATAAACACAGAGACATCCACGATCTCCATCAACCTCCACGCGGCTGGGAAACAGAGGCGGGGCCGGGATGACCCCACTCGAGCAGGGGTTTCCCCAGCAGCCTGGCTGTGTAAGGCACGCTTGCCAAGGACGCCAGGGAAAGCGCCAGGGCCTGGCGAGTGGCCGAGGCCGCGGTGCTCCTCAGTCGTGAGCCCCCACCCGCTTCCCGCCAGAGTCCGAGCGCCTTCTCCGCCCAGCACGGCCTGGGCCGGCCTAGCTAAGCCGACGCTGCACTGGACTTCCGGCAGGGATCCGGCGGGCGGGCCGGCCCCCAAGGCCTGAGTCGGATCCCGGCCCTGCCATTGGCTGGAGATTACTAACGGCGGGGCGGGGGCGTGGCCGGATCGGGCCCTGCCATTGGCTGGAGAATTAGTAACGGCGGGGCGGGGCGGGGCGGGGCCGGAGTCGGGCCCTACCATTGGCTGGAGATTACTAACAGCGGGGCGGGGGCGTGGCGTCCTCTGGCGCGTGGCGTGCCCTGAGCCACAGGGCAGGGTTCGAGGTCAGGCCCCAAGCGGAGGGGAGGGGAGGGTTTCGGGGCCCTGAGCCAAGCTGCACGGAGTGGAAGAGGGGCTGCGGAGCGCGGCGGGGAGGAGGGGACCCGCTTCCTCAGGGAGTTGTGAAATGTCCTGGGCTGGAATTAAAGGCAGCTGCTGGTTGCGGTGAAATTCAGCCAGAACACCCAGTCTGGCAGTCAGGCGCTCTCCGTGAAGATAAACAGCCTGGGGCAGCCCGGTCTGCAGCCCCTCCCGGCACCACTCACGCTACCCATAAGCCTCCATCCCTTCCGCTCACTCACACACACACACACACACACACACACACACACACACACACACTCAGAGAGCCAGGCGAAAAGGCCCTCTTTGAAAGTCAAGCACCGACAAGCGTGGGCAACTTTGCATGGTTCAGTCTAACAGACCGATAAACACATAAAGCTGCCACGGACAGCACCGTACATACACCACGCAGCAAACACACACCGCAGTCTCAAGCTGCGGCCCCCTCTTACTTCTGCATCACCCAGGTTTATTCTTTCCAGCACTCAGGACAGCATGCATTAGTTTACTTGTTTTTAGGGTTGTCTGTTCCCCCAAGCCCTGAATGTAAAGTTCCAGAAAGGGGACGTTATCAGTTCTGTCTGTGCCATGGCCCCAGTGCCTAGGATGGAGTTCGACAGATGTATGGGCTTGGGAAACACACACACATACACACACACCCAGCATCCACCCTGACAGCCTCATCTGTATACACAGCCTCACACCCACCCTTCTCTCTCTCTCTCTCTCTCTCACACACACACACACACACACACACACACACACACACGTGCCTTTGATCTGCGTCCCTCTCCACCCTCACCCTCGCTCGCCCCTCCCGCCCACCCCACTCCTGGGTGCCCTGCGGCCAGGTCAGGGCCTGTCATACTCACCGTGAGTGACGAGAAGGTTAGGCAGATGCCACCAAAACCATTCATGGACAATGCCAGGAATATCAGTGGAGACAGAACTGGGAAGGGAAGAAAGATGGATGAGGGCCTCTGGGGAGCTGGGGGAGGCTAAAGGCAGGAGCTGGGGCACCATCCACCTTCATCCCACCCATTTTCTTCCTGTGGGGGCACAAGATGCCAGACATCTCACCTTTTGTGTTCCAAGAGGCCAGGGCCATGAGGGAGCAGGATGCAGCGAAGCAGGCGCTAAGGAGAAGCAGGGAAGGGGGAGCAGTTGCCTCCCTCCCCCTGCAGCACCATCCCACCGTCCAGGCCCCCGCAGCCCCTTCCAGCTCCCCCACAGCCCAACCGCCTCACCTGCCCATCAGCCGCGTGGGCCGGGGGCCGAAGCGGTCCATGAGGACCCCCAGCGGCAGAGTGGTGGCGCTGAGCACAAAGGAGCCGATGGTGAAGCCCAGGTTGAGCATCTCTTCCTGCTGGTTGCAGCTGGGCCACCCGCGTGGCTCGTCCTGGGTGGTGTTGGTGGTGTTCTCAGCTGAGGAGGGGGGAAGAGAGGCAGCACGTGACGGCGGGAGCCGCAGGGCCCAGGAGCGCATGCTGGGATCAGGGGTCCGGCCCTCCAGTGCCCGGCCTCTGCTTGCCTGCTGACCAGGGGACTTTGGAGTCATACCTACTACTCTGATGGGGAAGGGGCTCCATAAGTGGTAGCGATGGGTTTGGGCTTCCCTGGTGGCTCAGTGGTAAAGAATCTGCCTGCCAATGAAGGAGACCTAGATTTGATCTCTGGGTCAGGAAGATCCCCTGGAGTAGGCACAGGCTACCTGCTCCAATATTCTTGCCTGGAGAATTCCATGGACAGAGCAGCCTGGTGGGCTACAGTCCCTGTGGTCGCAAAGAGTCAGACATGACTGAGTAGGCATGCATGCAGTATCTGACCCAGGAGGGGTCATACACCCAACCTGAGGCCTCAACTAACTCGAACAGGATAACAGACATCGAAGTATTTACTGCACTGAAATATTCATTCAGTGTCCAAGGTTAGGGGGTGGTAGATCCCCAACAGGAAGCATCCTTGAGTCTGGGACAGCTTCAGTGAGTGACGCTCGAATAATGTAACAAGAATTCCCTTAAAACTTAGAGGATCCTTTCCCCATAAATGACATTCTGATAAAATAATAGCTCGTATTTTTAGATTAATTAATTTGGCTGCCCTGGGTCATAGTTGCGGCATGCAGGTTCTAGTTCCCTGACTGGAGATTGAACCTGGCCCCACTGCAGTAGGGGCATTGAGTCTTAGCCACTGGACCTCCAGGGGAGTCCCCCAAGAGCTAATATTTGTTGAGAATTTAACCACGTTCTAGGCATATTCTCAACAGTCACTGTATTAACTCATGACAGCCCCAGGAGTGAGCTAATAAAGTTACCTCCACTCTCCAGATAAGGAAACCAAGTTACAGAATTAGGATCACAGCAGTGCCCTACAGACTCCTCCAGAAGTCATCTCCCAGGTAAGATGCCAGCTGGGAGCTGAGACAGGTTAGTGAGGAAGGCTGACGTGAGGGAAGGAGGGGGTTTCCACTTCATTCATGCTGATGGTGAGGGAAGGAGGGGGTTTCCATTTCATTCATGCTGATGGTGAGGGAAGGAGGGGGTTTTCATTTCATTCATGCTGATGGTGAGGGAAGGAGGGGGTTTTCATTTCATTCAGTGCTCAATGAGGCTGGGACTCCCCTCTGTCCTATTTTCACTTAGGCGTCGTGGCCAAGGGCAAAGTCAGGGTGTGCCTGGAGGACCCACAGACCAGGGACTGAATTCCCACCCCCATCCCCACTGGCTGTGCAACCTTGGCCAAATAACTTCCTCTCTTTGAGGCTCGGGCCCCTTGCCTGAAACAGGGAACAGAGAATGGCTAACCCAGGCTCCTTAGGAGACTGAGTTGGAGAAGGGGCGCGAAGCTCTGTACATGGCCTGGCCCCGAGAAGATGCTCCCGGAAGAGCTGACAAAGGGGTTGATGGTGGTTCATGATCTGGGAGCCTCTCCTCTAGGTGCTGGAGACCCCACAGTGAATAAGACAGCTCTCAGCTCTCACGGGGTTTGTACTAGGTAATAGTCAAGTGGACACTGACATACAGAAAGTCCCCGACATACGAACCTCAAGTTGCGAACGTGCGTTCCATAAATGTCAGGTGTGAGTGACCTTGCACTCTGCCCTCTGTCTCCTTTTGCTGTCGACCCTTCAGCTCTACCATCTCCCACTTTTTCTCCCTCCTCCATCTGTAGCTTTTCTTGCCTGCTCACTCATGGCCAGCCCCTGTGTGCCGGCTGTTGCTCTGTAGTACTGCACTTTTCAAGGTCACTAAGTCCCTTCCACTCGTGTCCGACTCTTTGCGACCCTGTGGACTGTAGCCCGCCAGGGTCCTCGTCCACGGGATTCTCCAGGCAAGAATACCGGAGAGGATTGCCATGCTCTCCTCTGGGGGATCTTCCCGACACAGAGATCGAACCCACATCTCTCATGCCTCCTGCATTGGCAGGCAGGTTCTTTACCACTGGCGTTACCTGTACTGTATACATTCAAAACATTTTCTTTCTATTTTGTATTTGTTTTTTACATATTATTTGTGTGAAAAGTATTACAGACCTGTTACACACAGCACTACATAGCCAAGTGTGTTGGCTGGGTGCCTCGGCTGACTTCTGGACTCACTAACAAGTTAGACTTAAGAGCGTGCTCTCAGAACAGAAGTCGTGGGTAAGTGGGGGGCTTACTGTAAAGAGCAACGGGTGCTGTGCGTGCTAAGTTCTTCAGCCGTGTCCGAGTCTCTGCGACCCCGCAGACTGCAGCCCCCAGGCTCCTCCGTCCATGGGCTTCTCCCGGCAAGAATACTGGAGTGGGTTGCCATTCCCTTCCCCAGGGGAGCTTCCCAACCTGGGGACAGAACCTGCACCTCTGGGTCTCCTGCACTGGCAGCCGCTTGCTTTACCACTAGCGCCACCTGGGCAAAACAGGAAGATGCGCTAGTGTGGGCTGTATCTGCCCCTCCCCCCTCAGCCCACCCCCCTCCCCCATGAGCACCGTGACCCCTGACTTTAGGAATCCAAAGGGCATGCAGGTGGCCGATGGCTGAGATCAGAAAGAGAATGAATTATTGTCAGAGCACCAAAGGACAAGCAGAGGAGGAAGTCCCTTGGGCAATGGTCTGCAGGAATGCTGGTGGATGAGCTGGGGGACCAGTGCGGGTACCTGGAAGAAGGGGTTGGCAGGTTAGAGCAGAGTCTCCCGGGGTCAATGCATGCGTGTTCTAAGTCACTTCAGTTGTGTCTGACTCTGTGCGACCCTATGGACTGCAGCCCACCAGGCTCCTCTGTCCACGGGACTCTCCAGGCAGGAGTACTGGAATGAGTGGCCACGTCTTCAGGGAGCTTCCCGACCCAGGGACTGAACCCGCATCTCTATGTCTCCTGCATTGGCAGGCAGTTCCTCACCACTGGCACCACCTGGGAAGCCCCTCTGGGGTTCAGGCTGGCCCCCTAATTTAGTGATCTTCACTGTCTCTGTTTACTTCCCCACCGGGTTGCTTTGCATCTGTCCATTCCATCTCCACACACTTCAGTGACACCTACTACACGACAAGCTCTATGATCCGACAGTAGGTAAAACAGGAAGAAATGCGATGATAATTTAGACCGGAGGCTGCAAAGAGGTGATCAGCAACGAACCCTACAGGTATTTTGCTTGGCTTGCAAATTTTAATCGGGTGCCCGTCTATTTATCTATTTAGCTGCACCGCATCTTCGTGGCGACATGTGGGATCTAGCTCTCTGACCAGGCATTGAACCTGAGGCCCCTGCATTGGAGGTGTGGCGGCGTCTTAGCCACTGGACCACGAGGGAAGTCCCCGGGTGCCGGTTTAAAATCAGGAGTTATCATCTAAAAATCACAAAGTCTGGCTTTTCTTTACTATGTCAGGAGATCTGGCCACTGCTGGAGGTGAGTGGCAGCCACTCCTTTTCGTCAGGGCCCGCCCTCAGTCACCCAAGTCCTCACCTCGCTATTAGCTCGCCACCATTCACCATCCCGTAGCTGCCCTGATTGGCCTAATTATTATTATGGTTTTTATTGAAGTGTGCTTGAGACACAATGTATCAGTTTCACATGTACAACATAGTAATTTGAAATTTATATACACTGCAAAATGTTCATGACCATGTCCAGTTACCATCCGCCACCATACAAAGTAATGTACTACTAGTAACTGGATTCCCCTGCTGGATATCAATGCC
The DNA here is from genome assembly GCF_033118175.1 of Dama dama. Lineage (NCBI taxonomy): Eukaryota > Metazoa > Chordata > Mammalia > Artiodactyla > Cervidae > Dama > Dama dama. Next base: position 81,340,277 of record NC_083681.1, read on the forward strand.
CAGTTGTTATTAACTGCCAGGCCTCTTGAGTCTGCAGCCCCTGAATTAGACACGGGTCCTGCGCCTAAGTCTTTCACAATCAAATGATACTTTCTCTCACTAGCTCTCAGCTAATCCACTTTGTGCCAGGCTTTTCCATATAATGTATCATTTACTCTTCACCACCCCAAGAAGGGAGAGTAGTGACCCCCGCAGATAGATGGTGACAGCAAGTCACACCGCTTCTTACAGGCAGGCCGAGTTCCGGCTCAAGACCTTCTCCAAAGTCAACACTTCCTGGTTGCCCCAAGGGGCTGCTCTCTCCCGAACAGAGCAGCTTAGTAAGTCTCTGAAGCCAACACTAGTGCTGGCAAGGACAGGCGTTCTTCCATGGGTGGAGAATTCTAGCCCAGGGATAGCAAATAACTGAAGGTCCACTCATGCATTCACTTCTCTGGTTTCAGTTGGTCCGCCTCTTGTGAGTTTGACTCACAGGAGCTAGTTCCTGAGGCCTGATCGTTCTGGGTGGATGCATAAAGCCAGACCTTTTTTTTTTAATAATGTACTTTTTATGGCAGTATAGCTGAGTTAGTTTCTGCTGTGTAACAAAGTGAATCAGCTATACATATACATATATCTGTTCTTTTTAGAGTCTTTTCCCATGTAGGTCATTACAGAGTATTGAGTTGAGTTCCCTGTGCTATACAGTAGGTCCTTGTTAGTTATCTATTTTATATATAGTATTGTGTATAAATCGGTTCCAGTCTCCCAACTTACCCCCGGCCAACCCTTTCTCCCTAGTAACAGTGTGTTTTCTACAGCCATTTCTGTTTTGTAAATGAGTTTGTTTATACCACTCTTTTAGATTAAGCCAGACTTCTGAACCAAGAGGGGAGCCGACCCAGGATGCAAAGACCTCTTAGACCTCTGTCTGTGTCAGTTATAACAGGAGAGGTCTTTGAAATCTAATTTCTCCCGTTTTATAGACAAGCGAAGCATGAGGTGTGATGAAAGAAACATATGCAGGAAGTTAATGATCAAATTGGGCTCTGAAGTCAGAGAAAACAGTATTTCCCAAGTGTGGTATGCATGGCATGTGCACACTCAAGTTGGGTTTAGAGGTACAGTTGACCCTTGAGCCACAGGGGGTTGGGGTCTCAACCCTTCCTCCTCATGTTAGAAAATCTGCCTGTAATGAGTCAGCCCGACATACTTGGGGTCCCTCTGTATCTGCGTTTTTTCAGCTGCAGATTCAACCCACCAGAAAGTGTGTAACCTTGTCCGATTTACTGTTGAAAACAACCCTGAGCGGTTCAAACCTGTGCTATTCAAGGGTCAACTGCACATGTTTCACAGTTATTAGTTATTTAAAAGTATATCTTTTTTATAGTTATTGGTTATTCAAAAATATATCAAACACATACATGTACATATGGATTGGAAATACATACCCCTTCATGGATCACAGCCTCATCGTGGGAAAGGGGTTTGCATAACTCAGAGAAGCTGTGAGCCATGCCATGCAGGGCCACCCAAGACAGACGGGCGACCTGATGCCAAGAGTCGACTCATCAGAAAAGACCCTGATGCTGGGAAAGACCGAGGGCGGGAGGAGAAGGGGGTGACAGAGGATGAGATGGTTGGATGGCATCACCGGCTCAATGGACATGAGTTTGAGCAAACTCTAGGAGATAGTGAAGGACAGAGGACCCTGGCGTGCTGCAGCCCACCAGTTCACAAACAGTCAGACACAACTTGGTGACTGAACAACAACACAGAGATATATATGTACGATGTGCATCTGTGAGTAACATCAAACCCAAGGTTCCAAGAATGTCACACTTCAAGCTGAGGCTTTCTAGGGGGCTTCCCTGGTGGTCCAGTGGTGACAACTCTGCTCTTCAATGCAGGGAGTGTGGGTTCGATCCCTGGTTGGGGAGCCAGGATCCCACATGCAGCGTGGCCAAAAATAAATAAATAAAATGAGGCTTTTTAGTATGTATACATACAGCTGATTCACTTTGCTGTACATCGGCAACTACCACCACCTTGTTAAGCAACTATGCTCCAACAAAACATAATTTAACAAAGGAAAAGAAAATGAGGCTTTTAAAACTTTGTTTCGTGTTTCTCTGTTTTCATGAGGCTTTTTAAGTGGACTGATTTAAAAGGAAATAGGAAGTAAATAATAGTACCTATGGGCACACAGAAATGGTAAAATCATGCAGGTGAACTGCAAATGACGAGGTCTGGGAAACACTGGGGAAGAGGATGATTCTCGTTCCACTAGCTGTGAGGCTGAAACTCTGAGGCTCTGTTATCCCATCTGTGAAATGGGTTCACTGGCCGCAACTGTAGGAGAGGAGGGCTGTATGGACCGCTGCACGCACACACAATACTCACAGAGAGATCCCATTTTCTTTGTCTCCCGGGTCTGTGAGCCCTTCCTCACCATCACCCCCTCCCCCCAGCCCCAAGATTTACCATCCTGCAGCTGACACAGCCAAAGTCCTCCAAACACACACAGGTCTGGGCTCTGGCTGGCTGTCTTGTCTGTAACAGGACTCCGCCAGAGGACTCTTGAGCTAAAGCCAATGGGAAAAGGTTCTTGGGTCCAATCTGGGGCTGACTACCCACTCTGCTCCTTATTTATTCACTGTGTGACCTGGGGCAAATTACTTAGCATCTCTGAGCTTCAGCTTTCTCCTCTTTGCTTTTAATATTTATTTTGTACTTGCATGCTCAGTCATGTCCGACTCTTTGCGACCCCGTGGACTATAGCCCTCCAGGCTCCATTTTATCTGGCTGTGCCAGGTATTAGCTGCCGCATAAAGGATATTTAGTGGCAGCATTCAAATGCTTAGGTGCAGTATTTGAGATCTAGTTCCCCAACCAGAGGTCGACCCAGGCTCCCTGCATTGAAAGCACGGAGTCTCAGCCACTGGACCAGCAGGGAAGTTCCAGCTTGCTCTGCTACAAAAGCAGAGTTGTGAGGATCTCACAACATTGTGAGATCTCTAAAGATCTCACTAGCAACAGTCAATGCTTGGTGAACGTTAGCTACTGTTTTATTATTGTGGCATTTATGCGGCATATGCAACTGTGTGTCATCAGCTGAATCGCCTCTGCCTACCTTCTGAGTAACAGAGTCCTCTTTGGCTGTGATGCCTCTACAGGTGGTGAGCCATCCACCAAAGCTGAGAAGACAGGAGGTGTGGTTGGAAACCCCAAAGCCGACGCTAACAAGTACCTCGATAATGAACTCAACGTCTGTTACACGGCATCACTGGTCCTCACGTCATTTCCCCAAAGCAAGAAGGATGAGGGTTGTGCACTCCGCTCTACAGACTTGGACATGGAGATCCAGAGAGGCCAAGGACCTCGCCTAAGGTCACACGGCAAATTAGACATGGAGATCCAGAGAGGCCAAGGACCTCGCCTAAGGTCACATGGCAAATTAGACATGGAGATCCAGAGAGGCCAAGGACCTCGCCTAAGGTCACATGGCAAATTAGACATGGAGATCCAGAGAGGCCAAGGAACTCGCCTAAGGTCACAGAGCAAATGCTGGGAGAGCTGGGCGCAGAACAAGATAATGCCCAGCTGGAATCTGAGATTTGTATGCTGGCTCTCATTCCACTTTCCCAACAGCCTCAGGAGGTAGGTCCCGAGGTCCCGCTTTATATACAGGGTCATGGAGATGTAATTGGGCTTCCCGGGTGCCTCCATGGTAAAGAATCTGCCTGCCAATGCAGGAGATGTGGATTCGATCCCTGCGTCAGGAAGATCCCCTGGAGAAGGAAAGGGCAACCCACTCCAGTATTCTTGCCTGGGAAATCCCATGGACAGAAGAGCCTGGAGGGCTACGGTCCATGGGGTCGCCAAAGAGTGGGACGACGTAGGGATTCAACAACAACAACAACATTAAGAAAGGTAAGTAACTGGCGGCAACCCGCCGAGCAGCACAGAGCAGAACGGGAAGCCACGCCGTCTGTGTCCTTCCACGCATAGCGGGACAGAGTCCCGGTCGAGTGTGGTCCTGGGACCCTGCAGAGGGAAGCTTCAAGAAGCAGAAAGCAGGTGTGTTGGATGGAGCCGCGGGACTGACGCGAAATGGACTCGCAGCCCCAGCAGCAGGTGTCTAGAGGCCGAAGTCCTCTGAATGAAAGAGAGCCCTCCTGTACCTGCTTATCACAGCTCATAAAGTTCTGAAACAGGGAGGGTTCACTTTGGTCACCACTAGTGACCCCAAGGTACCAGGCTCCAACACACACTCACGTCTGGGCAACCAAAAACACCAGATGGCTACCTCACACCGGCCACAAAACATAAGTTCAAATGGATTAGAGATCGAAATGTAACAGCTAAAACTTTAAAACGCCTAGAAGAAAACACAGGTGTGAATCTTTGTGATCTTACATGAGGCGATGGTTTCTTAAACATGACACCAAAACACAAATGGCAAAAGAAAAGATGGTTTGGACTTCACCAGTATTAAAACCTTTCATGCGCCAGACCAAATTTATGGTTCAGTTCAGTTCAGTCGCTCAGTCCTGTCCGACTCTTTGCGACCCCATGAATCGCAGCACGCCAGGCCTCCCTGTCCATCACAAACTCCTGGAGTTTACTCAAACTCATGCCCATAGAGTCAGTGATGCCATCCAGCCATCTCATCCTCTGTTGCCCCCTTTTCATCCTGCCCCCAATCCCTCCCAGCATCAGGGTCTTTTCCAATGAGTCAACTCTTCGCATGATGTGGCCAAAGTATTGGAGTTTCAGCTTCAGCATCAGTCCTTCCAATGAACACCCAGGACTGATCACCTTCAGGATGGACTGGTTGGATCTCCTTGGTTACCCATAAACTAAATTTAAGGTTGCCAAAGGGGAATGGGGAAGTGGGAAGAGGGATAAATTAAAAGAGGGTGGGATTTTAAAAAAAAAAAAGAGTGTGGGATTAGCAGCTACAAAATATTACCTATAAAATAAACAACAAGGACCTACTGTATAGCACAGGGAACTATATATTGAATATCCTGTAACAAACCATCATGGAAGATAATATGAAAAATAATTATATATGTGTGTGTATGTATTAACAGATAAAACTGCATCACTTTGCTATACACCAGAAGCTAACAAAACACTATAAATCAACCATACATCAGTTAAAAAAAAAAGTTCTCTTCTCCAAAGAACACTATAAAGAATGTGAAAAGAGGGCTTCTCTGGTGACTCGGGGGAAAGAATCTGCCTGCCAATGCAGAAGACATGTGTTCGACCCCTGGGCGTGGAAGATCCCACCTGCCAGGGAACAGCTAAGCCAGTGTGCGCGGTGACTATTGAGACTGCTCGAAGCCCAGGAGCCGCAACTGCTGAGCCCACACACCCCAGAGCCTGTGCTCTGCAACATCACTGAAGTGAGAAGCTCCCATATCTGGTGAGGGACTTGCACCTGTAATACAAGGAACTCTTACAACTCAGGAATAAAACATAACCCACTTCAAAAATGGGGAACAGATCTAAATAGATGTCTCCAAACAAAGACACATTCGTGGCCGAGAAGCACATGAGAAAGATGCTCAACCATCATTAGCCACCGCTGCTGCTGCTGCTAAGTCACATCAGTCGTGTCCGACTCTGTGCGACCCCGTAGACGGCAGCCCACCCGTCTCCCCCGTCCCTGGGATTCTCCAGGCAAGAACTCTGGAGTGGGTTGCCATTTCCTTCTCCAGCGCATGAAAGTGAAAAGTGAAAGTGAAGTCTCCCAGTCGTGTCCAACTCTTCGCAACCCCATGGACTGCAGCCTACCAGGCTCTTCCATCCAGGGGATTTCCCAGGCAAGAGCACTGGAGTGGGGCGCCATTGCCTCTTCCCCATTAGCCACTAGGGAAATGCAAATCAAAACCACAGAAAGATAGCAATGTCCACAGTAAAGCAGGTGAGAAATAACAAATGTTGTCTAGGACATGGAGAAGTCGGAACACTCGTGCACTGCTGCCAGGAATGGAAAATGGCAAACAGCTAGCAGTTCCTCAAATGTCAGAGTTACCCTATGGCCCAGCAATTCCATATGGAAAGAAAGTACATGTCCACCCAGGACTTGAACACGAGTGTTCACAGAAGCATCACCATAATAGCCCCCAAAAGGAGACAACCCAAATATCAAGCAACTGTTTGACGGAGAGATAAACTGTGGTAGCAAAGGACTTGGAAAGGAACTGTGTCTTGATACCCTTGCCAACACGAATGAACCTTGAAAACATCATGCTAACCCTAACACAAGAGCACCTGTTATAAGATGCAATTTACATGGGACATTTGTCATAGCAAACCTGTAACAGAAAGCAGACAAGGGGCTGCCTCGTGCTGGGGGGTGAAAGAAGACGTAGGGAGGGGTGGGTACGCTGGTGGGTCCAGGGTGACTTTGGGGGGCAAAGGAAATGTTCTAAAAGGGTTGTGGTGATGGTGGAACAACTCTGAATAGATTAAAAACCATTAACTTGTATCCTTTTTTTCTTCTGGCCACACTGGGTCTGTGTGGCTGCATCGGGCTTCCTCTGGATGCGGCGAACAGGGGCTACTCTAGCGGCCGTGCGGGGCTTCTCTCCGCAGAGGCCTCTCTCGTTGGGACCAGAGGCTCCAGAGTGTGCAGGCTTCAGCAGTTGGGGCCCGCGGGCTCACCAGCCCTGCGGCATGCGGGATCTTCCCAGACCAAGGATAGAACCTGTGTCCTCTGCATTGGCAGACGGACTCTTAACCACTGGACCACCCAGGAAGCCCCAACTTGGGTACTTTCAATGAGCGAATTGTAAGGTACGATACTTCTATCTTAACCAACCTCTTACCCGTATTTTTTAAAAGCTGGACAATGGGCAGCGAAAGGGAAGGAGTTTTGCAGGTGACGGAAATATTCTAAATATTGAATGTAGTGATGGTTCCTAAGGTGTATAAACTTGTCCAACCTCATCAGAATGTGTGAGGTAATCTTCAATAAAGTTGATATAAAAAGAAACTAAAACAGGTGCAGAGGGCTGCAAGAAGCCACTGGACAGGCAGAGACAGGCATCAAGGCCACGAGGCAGCAAAGGGCAGGTCTCCCCGGTGTCCAGGGAAAACAGCTCAGCAGAGACCTGGACCCCTGGCCCCCCCTGGCGCAGGGATGCCTGGCCCTCTGCCTGGTTCTCCCAGCCACCCTGGGACGCCCAGCACGCCACCCCAAGCCAGCTGCCAGCTTGTATCCCCACCTCCTCGGTCCCCCCATCAGGCTGTGCATGCCCACGCATCCTGTACCCACCTGCTGCTTACAGATTAGTCGGGCAGGGAGCTGAGAGGGTGCAGAAATCAAGGGCGCCCCAGTTCCACCCCCGCGAGGGCAAGCGTTTTCTCCCACAGCCAAGGCAGACGGCTGCGGGGAGTGAAGTCAGGAGCTGGGAGAGGCCAGGAAGGACACTCGCACGGATCACGCACTGTTCCCTCTCACCGCATAGACACTGCTCTTCTTCCCACTTTGCAGACCAGGCGTCTGAAGCTCGACGGTTTAGCCTGCGTTCCTGCTCTCTACAGTCACGCCCAACTCTTTGTGACCCTGTGGACCGAAGCCCGCCGGGCTGCTCTGTCCACGGGATTCTCCAGGCAAGAATACTGGAATGGGTTGCCATGCCCTCCTCCAGGGGATCTTCCTGACCCAGGGATCAAACCCTCGCCTCTTAAGACTCCGGCATTGGCAGGCGGGCTCTTCACCACTAGTACCACCCGGGAAGCGCTCAGCGCTGTGGAGACCTGGCCACAGTCAGCCAGCTCCTGGGATTCTAACCCAAGCTGGCCCTTCTCCAAAGCCTGTTCCTCGGCCAGGCGTTTGGAGGAAGAGGATAAGCAGGCCAGGAACAAACTCCACATCCCTCCAGCTCCTTGGGCTGAGCCTGTCAGCTCAGCGCTCTCCTTCCCAGAAAGGAAAGATCCCCGTGTCAGACAGCAGGAGAAACTCAAGTCCCAGGCAGCAGGAGGGGCGACTCCTTGTCTCCGGGCACTTGAAGACTGCCAGGGTTCCCCAAGATTGCCAGAATTCTCACTCCAGCCTTCAGAGCCCCTCATACAAAGCCCAGGTGACCAAAATGGAAACAAAGACCCCCATGAGCTGGGGCCCTAGACAAAATGAGGCTACTAATTGTGTAAGAGGTGACCTGAGGCCTCCAAGGGCCTGGAAAAGGAGGCGCACCAAACCCCGCCCCCCACCCCGCCACCTTGATGATCAAACCCAGCTTGAAGACTGTCCTCTGCCTCCTTCAGCCTGACAATAGCCCCAGCAAGAAAACCCTCATCCAGCTAGCAGCTGCTGTGCATCTTGCTCTAGACCTGAGGTTGCCAAAGGCTCCCACCCCGAACCTGAGATGCCGGCAGGACGCTTGGGTTTCGGTGCAAACTGAATTCGGTGAGTGGGTTCTTCTCTAGAGAAAGTGTGGTGGAGAGTGGGGTGCCCAAGCCCCTGCGCGGTGCTGGGTCTCCGACCTCGGAGGCGCCCCCCGCCGGCCCTGCCGCCTCCGCCGGTCCCTTCTCGGGGTACCTGAGCACATGCTGGAGTAGAAGCCCTCGTTCTTGAGCATGATGAGCAGGGAGCTCCAGCCCAGGAGCACTGCGGAGAAGAAGAGGTTCTCCAACACCGCCGAGCACGCCATCCACCAGCGCCGCCGGTAGGCCTGCTCCAGCGTGGGGGCCATCCCGGCGGCCAGCCTGCCGGGGCACAGAGTGCTGAGCCTGGCGCCCAGAGGACCCCGAGAAGCGCCCTTTATCGTGGGGGCTCTAGAGACCCCCCTCGAGCCTCCCGCGACGGAGGCCCCCATCGCGTCCTGGGCTTCCCAGCGGGTCTCGACGGGCTGGCTCTGGGCGCACGGGCAGCGCCGGGGCCGCACGCGGCGCTGGGGTCCCCCCCGACCCCGGGTCACTATTAGGGGCCGGGAGGTCCTGCCTGCGCGCCACGGACTCCTGGCGCACCGCCAGGCTCCTCCACCGAGGCCCAGGCACGCGGTGCCCGGCTCCCGGCGTCCAAAACCGCGCTTCCCGGAGTCCCCAGAGGTCAGCAAGGGGCAGGGCGCGCTCTGAAGCCGCCGCCGGCCGCCAGCCAGCCTCCAGCTCCAGGAAGGACCCCCCGAGGAGAGCAGGAGGAAGGGGAAGTCGGATGGCAGCCCCAGGACACCCCCCGCCTCCCTCCGTCTTCCCGTGGCCCCGGGAAGACAACTCCTCTCCCCCGGGGCCGGGCTCCTGCGGGCCCTGCCCCTTCCCGCGCCGGGCGACCCAAGTGCCCGCGGGCTCTCGCTCCCAGCCGGCAGCTGCCACGTGGAAGGGGCCCCAGGCGGGCCCTCCGCGCCCCCGGCGCCCCCCGCTCACCCGAGGCGCCTGCCCGTCCTCTCCGGTCCGGGGAGGGGGCTCGGGTTCCCGCAGGAAGTCCGGCGGCCGCTGACTCAATAAGGGCCGGGGCGGCGGAGGGGCTGGCGGGCAGGCGTGTTTACCAAAGGGAGACAAGCCGCCCGCGCTCCCCGCCCACCACCTCCGCCCCCACCCCCGCCAGCCCCAGCCTCGGGCACGGCCGCCGCTGAGGGAGGGGACGGCATGCGGGCGGCGCCGGGGCGGAGAGCGGCCGGGGGTGGGAGGAAGGAAAGCCAGAGGAGATCGCAGAGGAGAGGGGCGGGCCGGGCAGCAGAGAAAGGGTGGGAGGGGGCGGGGGGAGGCGCGAGTGCCTGCGCCCGGGAGCCTCAGTATTCCCATCTGTGAAATGGGCCTGGGCCTTCGGGCGCACCCGCAGGTCCGCACGGCCTCCGACACTAGCGTGCTCCGAGCAGGGGAAGCGTGGCCGGACAGGGCGCAGAGGGGCCAGACCCAAGGGGCGGGAGGACGCGCTGGGGGAGGCGGGAGGCGCGCGCTCAGGTGACAGGGTTTCTTGGGGAGCCTGGAAGAATCGATAGGAGCTACCCGAGCGGCTCTCAGGGACCCCCGCAGCCCAGCACCGCCGGCCGCTCACCTCTGATCCCGGCAGACGCGCCTCGCGTGGCCGCGGACCCGTCGGCGTCCGGCGTCAGGTGTCCGGGGGGCCCAGCTCGGGACCGTCCCGGCGCTCGCGGCCTCGGAGATTCCGCCTGGGGCTCTCACCGCCCCTGTTCCATCGGAGGAGGTCGGGGGACACGACGCCTCCGAGCGGTCCCTGTCCGCGCGGCGAGGCTGGGACGAGGTGAATCGACGGAGCGAGCCAACAGCTGTATTGACGCCCGTCCGGGGCTGCGCCCCGAGCTGGGGGCGGGGGTTCCCTCCGCAAACCCTGCCCCCAGGTCGAGTTTCACGCGCACGTGACTCGATCCCGGATACCCAGACACTCTCCCCGGCACACGGCCCTGCGCCTAAAATGTCCACGCATCTCCCTGGCCCTAGCCTCTGTCCCGGCCCCCCAGGAGAACCGGGCAGCCCTCTCTGTATCCTCGGCCGCAGCCAAGAACACCTCGGCTGGAGCGCAATGACCGCGATCCCGGGCGGACGGGTGGGGTTTTGAACTGTGCAGTTGGGGAGCGGACTTTTCGGAGAGAGAGGCAGAGTGACACGGATTTCCTTGCAGAGGTAGTCAGATCGAGCTCTGAGAGCGCACGTGAACACTGCCCTGGGCTACCTTGAGCGAGTTGCTTGGCCTCTCTGAGCCTCGGTTTCCGTCTGTAAGTTGTGGTAACAACAGCACCTACTTCACAATGGTACCGGCAGTAGGACTGCTGGAGAGCTGGGGGCTGGAATTGGGGGTTCAGAGGCGGGCAAAACGCTCACGGCAGTGCTTGGCACAAAGGAAGCATAATCAGCTGTTCACTGCCGTTGTTGCTGCTGTCATCATTATTATTATAGAAGACGTGGTGATAGGAGCCCTCCAGACATTTACTGATTCCTGGGAAGTCTCTGGACCTCCCGGAGCCTCAGTTTCCCCATCTGTAAAGCAGAGGGTCAACTGTGTGTGGACTCACACTCATCCTGTGGATGAGGACGAGGGCCCATCAGTACAGATGCCGAGTTCATCGCGGTGTCTGGAGAGAGACGTTGATGATGTTCACGAGGCTCTTTGGGTGTGTGAGCAACTGCCCGGGACGTTCCAGGCCCCAGACAAGAGGGACTCTAAACAGCTGAGCCGCTTCGCCCAGGGAGGAACTCACATCTGCTGAGTGGCTAACACACGCTGGGCACTTTGCAGGCAAAGTGTGTGCCGGTCGCTCAGTCGCGTCCGACTCTTTGTGACCCCCTGGACTGTAGCCCTCCAGCCTCCTCTGTCCATGGGATTCTCCAGGCAAGAATACTGGAGTGGGTATCCATTCCCTTCTTCGGGGGGTCTTCCTGACCCAGGGATCAAACCAGGGTCTCCCACATTGCAGGAAGACTTTACTATCTGAGCCTCCAGGGAAGCCCATATTTTTCCAAGCAAAAGTAATCATTAAATCCTCAAAACATCACAGGCTCATTTATGCCTCGGAGCTTGTCACAGGGGGACAGGCCTGGGGGCTAGCAGCTGGAAAATGGTAGGTCTAAACGGGATGCAAAGTCAGGACTGGCTGGCTTTGAAGTGTGGGCCTTCCCATTCCTCCGGTTCCGGAGGAAACAGCGAAAGCAGACGCTTAGCAGCTGAAAAGGCTCAAGGACTTCTCTGTGGCAGGGGTGCAGTGGGTGTCAGGCGCTGAGGGTTTCGTTTCTCAAAATTCACGACTGGCTCCCAGAACGTCCAGATCAAGGTCAAACTCCTTAGCTTCGCACCAGGGGCCCTAGAATAAGGACCCGGTGACCCAAGGCGGTCATGGACAGGTCGCTTCGAGAATGTAATAAAATGCCATGAGGCCTCTGCCTGTGAAAAGGCCTGTGTGAACATGCACACACACAAACATCTACATTCAAATTCCAGGGGGTTTGTGGACCCAGCTCCAGAAACTCTAGGGGTCCACGGGCTCCCCTGTGGCTGTTAATGCTTGCCTTTCTCTCCAATCCACATGTGCATCTTTTCCTCTGGGGAGCTGTCAGCTGCATGGGGACAAGGGTCTGGTCTGCTGTGTTCACTGCGGTGTCTTCAGCACCAGAAACAGCCCCTGGCAGCTAAGAGGCCTCAGGAAGCACCTGTGGAATGAAGTGTGAAGCCGGCTGCTTCCACATCGCCTTCCCTTTGCGTCTGTAATTCCTTCTTGTGGGAAAGACGGATTCCCTCCTTCATCTCCGGTGCATTCGTCCTTCACAACTCTCCTCCAGTTTCCCCTTTTGGCTGGAAGCTCTGCTCTTCTAGGCTGGGTTAGAGGTGCTCCCCCCGACCCCTGCCTTCCCCCTCAACACTATTCTACCCTGAGATGAAGTGCTCACCCTGATCTGGAATCAGCAGTATCGCTGCCTGCTCCCTCCCCAGGAGCTAGAAGTCTCTGGAGGGCAGGCACTGTGGGACCCACGATGTGGCTGGTTTGCATTATGCCTGCAACCCATCCCAGGACCTGACCTGTAACAGCCAGTGGTAAACGTCTGTCCAATAATGGGGAAAGGGGAGTGAGAAAGGACGGCTGGGGTCAGTTTAGAAGGACCTCTGCCAGGCCAGTTCACTTCAGTTCAGTTCAGTCACTCAGTCGTGTCTGACTCTTTGCGGCCCCGTGGACTGCAGCACACCAGGCCTCCCTGTCCATCACCAACTCCAGGAGTTTACTCAAACTCACGTCCACTGAGTCAGTGATGCCATCCAACCATCTCATCCTCTGTCGTCCCCTTCTCCTCCCACCTTCAATCTTTCTCAGGGTCTTTTCCAATGAGGCAGTTCTTCTCATCAGGTGGCCAAAGTATTGGAGTCTCAGCTTCAACATCAGCCCTTCCAATGAATATTCAGGACTGATTTCCTTTAGTATGGACTGGTTGGATGTCCTTGCTGTCCAAGGGACTCTCAAGAGTCTTCTCCAATACCACAGTTCAAAAGCATCAATTCTTTGGCGCTCAGCTTTCTTTATGGTCCAATTCTCACATCCATACAGGACTATTGGAAAAACCATAGCTTTGGCTAGACAGACCTTTGTTGGCAAAGTAATGTCTCTGCTTTTTAATATGCTGTCTAGGTTGGTCATAACCTTTCTTCCAAGGAGCAAGCATCTTTTAATTTCGTGGCTGCAGTCACCATCTGCAGTGATTTTGGAGCCCAAGAAAATAAAGCCTCTCACTGTTTCCACTGTTTTCCCATCTATTTGCCATGAAGTGATGGGACCAGATGCTATGATTTTAGTTTTCTGACTGTTGAGTTTTAAGACAATTTTTCTCTCTCCTCTTTCACTTTCATCAAGAGGCTCTTTAGTTATTCTTCGCTTTCTGCCATAAGGGTGGTGTCATCTGCATGGCTGAGGTTATTGATATTTCTCCCAGCAATCTTGATTCCAGCTTATGCTTCATCCAGCCCAGCGTTTCTCATGATGTACTCTGCATATAAGTTAAATAAGCAGGGTGACAATATACAGCCTTGACGGACTCTTTTCCCGATTTGCAACCAGTCTGTTGTTCCATGTCCAGTTCTAACTGTTGCTTCTTGACCAGAATACAGATTTCTCAGGAGGCAGGTTAGGTGGTCTGGTATTCCCATCGCTTGAAGAATTCTCCACAGTTTGTTGTGATCCACACAGTCAAAGGCTTTGGCACAGTCAGGAAAGCAGGAGTAGATGTTTTTCTGGAACTCTCTTGCTTTTTTGATGATCCAGTGGGTGTTGGCAATTTGATCTCTGGTTCCTCTGCCTTTTCTAAATCCAGCTTGAACATCTGGAAATTCATGCTTCATGTACTGCTGAAGCCTGGCTTGGAGAATTTTGAGCATTACTTTGCTAGCGTGTGAGATAAGTGCAATTGTGTGGTAGTTTGAGCATTCTTTGGCATTGCTGTTCTTTGGGATTGGAATGAAAACCGACCTTTTCCAGTCCTGTGGCCACTGCTGAGTTTTCCAAATTTGCTGGCATATTGAGTGCAGCACTTTCACAGCATCATCTTTTAGGATTTGACATAGCTCAAATGGAATTCCATCGCCTCCACTAGCTTTGTTCATAGTGATGCTTCCTAAGGCCCACTTGACTTCACATTCAAGATGTCTGGCTCTAGGTGAGTGATCACACCATTGTGATTATCTGGGTCGTGAAGATCTTTTTTGTACAGTTTTTCTGTTTATTCTGGCCACCTCTTCTTAATATCTTCTGCTTCTGTTCAGTTCAGTTCAGTTCAGTCACTCAGTCCTGTCTGACTCTTTGCGACCCCATGAATCACAGCACGCCAGGCCTCCCTGTTCATCACAAACTCCCGGAGTTTATTCAAACTCATGTCCATCGAGTTGGTGATGCCATCCAGCCATCTCATCCTCTGTCGTCCCCTTCTCCTCCTTCAATCTTTCCCAGCATCAGGGTCTTTTCCAATGAGTCAACTCTTCGCACCAGGTGGCCACAGTACTGAAGTTTCAGCTTCAACATCAATCCTTCCAATGAACACCCAGGACTGATCTCCTTTAGGATGGACTGGTTGGATTTCCTTGCAGTCCAAGGGACTCTCAAGAGTCTTCTCCAACACCACAGTTCACAAGCATCAATTTTTCGGTGCTCAGCTTTCTTCACAGTCCAACTCTCACATCCATACATGACCACTGGAAAAACCACAGCCTTGACCAGACAGACCTTTGTTGGCAAAGTAATGTCTCTGCTTTTTAACATGCTATCTAGGTTGATCATAACTTTCCTTCCAAGGAGTAAGCGTCTTTTAATTTCATGGCTGCAGTCACCATCTGCAGTGATTTTGGAGCCCAAAAAAATAAAGTCTGACACTGTTTCCACTGTCTCCCCATCTATTTCCCATGAGGTGATGGGACCAGATGCCATGATCTTAGTTTTCTGAATGTTGATCTTTAAGCCAATTTTTTCACTCTCCTCTTTCACTCTCATCAAGAGGCTTTTTAGATCCTCTTCACTTTCTGCCATAAGGATGGTGTCATCTGCATATCTGAGGTTACTGATATTTCTCCCAGCAATCTTAATTCCAGCTTGTGCTTCATCCAGCCCAGCATTTCTCATGATGTACTCTGCATATAAGTTAAATAAGCAGGGTAACAATATACAGCCTTGACGTACTCCTTTTCCTATTTGGAACCAGTCTGTTGTTCCATGTCCAGTTCTAACTGTTACTTCCTGACCTGCATCTGCTTCTGTTAGGTCCATACCATTTCTGTTCTTTATTGAGCCCATCTTTGCATGAAAAGTTCCCTTGGTATCTCTAATTTTCTTGAAGAGATCTCTAGTCTTTCCCATTCCGTTGTTTTCCTCTATTTCTTTGTATTGATCGCTGAGGAAGGCTTTCTTATCTCTCCTTGCTATTCTTTGGAACTCTGCAGTCAAATGGGA
Organism: Dama dama; assembly: GCF_033118175.1. Classification (NCBI taxonomy): domain Eukaryota; kingdom Metazoa; phylum Chordata; class Mammalia; order Artiodactyla; family Cervidae; genus Dama; species Dama dama. Next base: position 81,355,648 of record NC_083681.1, read on the forward strand.
ATATCTTTCCTTTTCTCCTTTGCCTTTCACTTCTCCTCTTTTCACAGCTGTTTGTAAGGCCTCCTCAGACAGCCATTTTCCTTTTTTGCATTTCTTTTCCATGGAGATGGTCTTGATTCCTGACTCCTGTACAATGTCATGAACCTCCGTCCATAGTTATTCAGGCAGTCTATCAGATCTAATCCCTTGAATCTATTTGTCACTTCCACTGTATAATCGTAAGGGATTTGATTTATGTCATACCTGAATGGTCTAGTGGTTTTCCCTACTTTCTTCAATTTAAGTCTGAAGCTGGCAATAAGGACTTCATGATCTGAATCACAGTCAACTCCCAGTCTTGTTTTTGCTGGCTGTATAGAGCTTCTCCATCTTTGGCTGCAAAGAATATAATCAATCTGATTTTGGTGTTGACCATCTGGTGATGTCCATGTGTAGAGTCTTCTCTTGTGAGAAGTCTTACTTTGTGAGATAGGCGATGGGAACTCCCAACTTTTGTTTTCTTTTGGTTTAGTTTGTTTTTAAGGAAGGAGACAGATATGGTTGGGTTTGTGTGTTTAAGGAATGGAAAGGAAAGGGACTTGAGAGCAGTTAAGAAGCCACTGTAATGGTTCAGATAATAATTTTTAAAAAAAACAGGACTTCTCTGGTGGTCCAGGGGTCGAGAGCCTGCCTGCCCATGCAGCAAACACAGGTTCGATCCCTGGTCCGGGAAGATCCCACTCGCCAAGGAGGAATCAGGCCCCTGGGCCACAGCTGCTGAAGCCCGCGTGCCCAAGGCAGCTGCTCTGAGACAAGAGGATCCACTGCGATGAGAAGCCCTAAAACAACCAGGGAGTAGCTGCTGCTCGCCTCAGCCAGAGAAGACCCGCTCACAGCAGTGGAGACCCAGTGTAGCCCCAAATCAATAACTACATTTTGAAAAGAGAGAGACTTTGCGGGGGTGGGGGGGTAGGGAGCACACGGGAATGGCATGTAGGGTCCTAGTTCCCAGACCAGGAATTAACCCCCGCCTCCTGCAGGGGAAGCCTTAACCACGGGGGCCCCCTGGGAGAGGCTCAGAGAAGAAACCAGAGACCCACTCCCGTATCAGAATCATAGGATTCACTGGCCCCTCCTCCCGCCCCATAGTAACCCCTCTCTAGACTCTGTTCCAGAGCATGAGGACAACAGGGCTGTTGGGTTGCCCATCCTGTGAGCTGCTGGCTCACTCCCCTCCCGCTGGGGTGTCAGGAGTGGTTCCCGGGTCACAGTCGGGGTCCCCTTCTCACCCTGCAGCCGGTCACGTGGTGGGTTTGCCCGAGGCACTCGCAGTGCTGAGCATCCCTCTTGCAGGCTGTCGTGTGCTGGAGATAACAGTATCTAGCTCACAGCAGAGAGAAGATTTATTCAGCCCCACAAATAGTCACAGTAAACCTTTGCATGAAGAATGTAAATAAAATGCTGCAGTGACTTTGGGAAAAATGGTTTGGCCGAGCCTCAGATAGTTCCAGAGTCAGTGCTGAAACCCAGCAGTTCCTCTCCTAGGTGTATACTGCAGAGAACTGAGAACATTCAGTTCAGTTCAGTTCAGTCACTCAGCCGTGTCCGACTCTTTGCGACCCCATGAACCACAGCACCCCAGGCCTTTCTTGTCCATCACCAACTCCTGGAGTCCACCCAAACCTGTGTCCATTGAGTCGGTCATGCCATCCAATCATCTCATCCTCTGTCATCCCCTTCTCCTCCTGCCCTCAACCTTTCCCAGCATCAGGGTCTTTTCCAATGAGTCAGTTCTTCGCATCAGGTGACCAAAGTATTGGAGTTTCAGCTTCAACATCAGTCTTTCCAATGAACACCCAGGACTGATTTCCTTTAGGATGGACAGTTTGGATCTCCTTGCAGTCCAAGGGACTCTCAAGAGTCTTCTCCAACACTAGAGTTCAAAAGCATCAATTCTTCAGAGCTCAGCTTTCTTTATAGTCCAACTCTCACATCCATATATGACCACTGGAAAAACCATAGCCTTGACTAGATGGACCTTTGTTGACAATGTGATGTCTCTGCTTTTTAATATGCTGTCTAGGTTGGTCATAACTTTCCTTCCAAGGAGTAAGCGTCTTTTAATTTCATGGCTGCAATCACCATCCTCAGTGATTTTTGGAGCCCAAAACCATTATGTGGACACAAAAACTTAGACACAAATGTTCATAGCCCTGTTATCCATAAAAGTCAAAAAAAAGTGCAAACTACTCAGTTGTCCAGGAATAAATGGACAAAAAAAACATGTGTCGCGGGAATCCCAGGGGGTCAGTGGTTAGGACACGCCTTGCTGAGGGCCTGGGTTTGATCCTTGGTTGGGGAACTAAGATCCCACAAGCCCTGCACGGTGACCAAAACTAAAATAAAATGAAAAATGCATAAGTAATATTCAATGTATTATTATTTGGTCATAAAAATGTGCTGATATATGCTACAACATGGATGAAACTTGAAAACATCATGCTGAAGGAAAGAAAGCAAATGCAAAACATCACATATCATAGGACTGCGTGCATACGAAATGCCGAAAACAGGCAGATACATTGAGACTGAAGGTTAGCCGTCAAAAACCAACAACGATTAAAGCTAACAACAGGGGAGGGAGAAATGGGAAGTGATTGCTAATGAGTGTGGGGTTTCTTCTGTGGGGGTGGGGTGTAGAAAATGTTGTGGAATTAAACAGTGGTGATGATTGTACAACTTTGTGAATGTACTAATATTCACTGAATTGAACACTTCAAAAGAGTGGATTTTCTCATCCTGTGAATGATGTCTCAGTTTAAAAAAATTTTTTAAATACTTTCACAAGCATCAGGCACTAGGGAATTGGAGGATGAGTAAGACACCGTCTATCTTCAGAGAACATGAAGTCCAGTGGAGGAGAGGCCACGATGAATCAAATTATCACATAGCAAGTGTAATTGCATCTGAAAGAAGTACCTTGGGGGACAGAGATTCTGTGCTGTTGTGAATTACCCGGGAGGGGCTGCGATCTAGACTAGAGAGCAGGACGGAGTCCCCAAAGAGGCCGCGGTGCGGAGATCGGAAGATAAAAGACTTCCCCTCTATAATTTATCAACGCTGGAAAGGAAGACGGGCCTCCCAGGCGGCTCAGGAGATGCAGGTTTGATCCCTGGGTCCGGCAGATCTCCTGGAGAAGGAAATGGCAACCCACTCCAGTACTCTTGCCTGGAGCATCCCAAGGACAGAGGAGCCTGGGACAGGCTACAGTCCATGGGGTCGCAAAGAGTCAGACACGACTGAGCGACTGAACCACAGCAAGAGGAGGACACGGTGCAGAGGAGGACGCCCGAACCATCGCGGGAGCGGACGGTGAGCCCGGCCGCAGGCGCAGGTAGGAGGAGGTGGGCTGTGGCGAGAAGCCACAGCTGGAAAAGACAGGCCCGTGGTGCGGGATCCTCTAAGACGACGAGAGCTCAGTGATGACGGAGAAGGACCCTCCCCCACCTCCCTCGCTCTTCCGCCCTTGCTGCCCGGATCTGTAAAAGCGCCCCCCTGGCACGCAGTCTTTTAAGCCCAAACCGGAGTTATCCGGTCTCTGCGCCCAGCCCCGCCGTCCACCGGTGGGCCTGTGGTTCCCACCTTTGATGCTTGACTTCCTGGTGGCCCAGAGACTAAGACCCTGCTCTTCCACTGCAGGGGCATGGGTTCCATCCCTGGTGGTGAGTGACACGGGCAAACAATTTAAAAGAGAGAGAGAGAGAGATCTCTTCTCCACCCACCACTGTCCCACAAGCCTGGGGCTCAGCAGATCCAACGTGGACTCCTGCAGCCTTTCCACCCTGACCTTCCGGATTCCACTCATACATTCAAGTCCACCTTCCCGGGGGAACAGGCCACTCCCCTCGAAGGTTTCTCGTGTCCGTGGAGCAAGCGTCCAGGCTCCCAGCAGTGCCTCCTGGTCCATCTGGGCCCTGCTGCCGCCCCCTCCCCCCTTGGGCATCTTTCCCCCCTGTCCTCATCCATCAACACCCCGTGTTCCCCCCTGGGCCTGGAACATTCTTCCGTCCTGGTCTATCTCCTGATCCTCCAGATTTTGACTTAACCGTCAGTTCCTACAGGAAGGCTCTTTGACTCCAACAATAAGTCCCTCTGCTATATGATTCATGCGACATCTGAGCCGCCCTTTGATACGTCTCATCACGATGTGCGTCTCCCCTGATGGACTGTGTGGGCCGGCAGACAGGGACCAGCGCCCACTGCCCCCACCACTAACAGTAACCTGCTACTTAACGCAGAAGCCACCCCACACCCCCACCCCCCCGCCCCCGGCAAATTCCTACCCAACCTTCAGGTGTCTCTCACCCGTATCGCTTTCAGGGTGACCATCTTCTCTGAGCACTCGGACCTGGGGGGGAGGCTCATCCCTTTACATAGCACTTATCACAATTATAAGAGGGACACATTTTATGGAACTGCCCTGACGACGGTCCAATGGCTAAGACTCCACGCTTCCAATGCAGGGGGCCCAGGGTTCAATCCCTGGTCAGGGAACTAGGTCCCAGCATTCAAACTGATGCTTGTCACAAGATTTCCCTCAGGTCAGCCCACAAGAATTTTTATGAAACTTCCTGAAATTGCATACAAAACTCTATGTGCGCGTACAATTTTCCAAAGAACCAGTCTGTGGCTTTTGTTGGGAGTTTCACAGTGGTCCAAGAGCTGAAAGGTTAAGAACCTTCTTTCCTTCAAAATAGCATGACGCCTATGTAAAACCATTGCCCTAGAATGTAAATTCCAAGCTGGCAAGGATCTTTATCTGTCCTGTTCAATGGTGTGCCGCAAATGCCTGGAATATGGTGCCTCAGTCCTTCCAGGCGTGGGTGGAGAATGACCAGGCATACTCTCTGACAGTCGTAACGGTTGTGAGAACTATCTGCGTAGTGGTTGTTAACGCTTGCTGCGTAACGAATGACCCCAGAAAATAATGGTTTAAAGCAACCTTTATTATCTCAGCTTCTCTCGGCTGGGAGTCAGGGTGCAGGCTCATTCCGTCCTCTGCTTCAGGGGCTCTCGTGGGGCTGCCATCATCTGACAGTTCGACTGGGGAAGGATCTGCGTCCCAGCTCACTCAGGCGGGCGCTGGCAGGGTTCAGTTCCGTGCTGACGGAGGCTGCAGGCCGCCCTGAGTTCCCCACCATGTGGGTCTCTTCCTAGGGCAGCTGACAACATGGAAGCTTGCCTCCTGAGGGTTTGCAAGCACAAGGAGAGGGGGAGGACAGAGGGGAGGGCGGGGAGCGAGAGGAGCACTACAAGGACGGCCATGACGATCTTTTGTCCCCAAACCTTGGACGCAGTTTTCATCACCTTTACTGTGTTCTGTTTGTTAGATGCAAGCCTCTACTAGGAGGAGTGAACACTGCTGTATTTAAAATGGATAACCGACAAAGACCTGCTGTGGAGCACGTGGAACTCCGCCCCTGTGATGGGGCCTGGATGGGAGGGGCACTTAGGGGAGAGTGGACTCACGTCTGTGTACGGCTAAGCCCCTTCGCTGTTCACCTGAGACCATCCCCACGTTGTTAACCAGCTATGTTGTTGTTTAGTTGCTAAGTCGCATCTGGTGCTTTTGCGACCCCATGGATTATACATAGCCCGCCAGGCTCCTCTGTCCATGGGATTTCTGGGGCAAGAAGACTGGAGTGGGTTGCCATGTCCTTCTCCAGGCAATCTTCCCAATCCGGGGATCAAACGCACATCTCCTGCGTCGGCAGGTCAATTCTTTACCCCCAAGCCACCAGGGAAGCCCATTAATTAGTTATACTCCAATGCAAAATAAAAAGTTTAAAAAAGGAAAAAAAAAATCCAACAACCAAAAGCCTCTCTCGAGCTCAGGTGTACAAGGGAAGGAGGTCGTCCTGGGGATGAACAGGCCTGAGCAGAGCAGGTGGTGAGGAGCCACCTTGGAGACTGCCTGCTCCCGGACAGGACGACACGTTTTCTCCTTCAGCGTCCACTGGCTGAAAACCCAGGGAGCGTATGGAGCAGCCCAAAGGCCTCTGGGGCAAGCAGCTGAGGAGGGGGGGAGGAAACGGGCGATGCAATGTTCGCTGGACAGCGGAGCCTCTGCCCCATCCTCCAGCAGACCTCGCCAGGCAGGAATGGAGGCTAACATGTGAGATCTAACTTTTCAAAAGAAGCCAAAGTCCTGGTTTTTCATGAGACATTCATGATTTGTAAAATTGACAGTCTAGTGACCGCACACAGGATTGAGTTTTTGACCCTTCTCTTCAGCAGAGAAGGCGGGCCTCGCCTAGTCCACCACCCTCCACAGGTCTGATCACCTCTCCACACCTGTCCTCCCGCCCCCCCATGCTGTTCACTGAAGGGAGCGTGCGTGCCAACTCGCTCAGTCGTGTCTGACCCTCTGCGACCCCATGGACTATAGTCCACCAGGCTCCCCTGTCCGTGGGACTCTCCAGGCAGGAATACTGAAGAGGGTTGCCATTCCCTCCTCCAGGGGATCTTCTCAATCCAGGGATTGAACCCGCATCTCTTACTGGGATTCCTTACCTCTAGCGTCACCTGGGAAGCCCTCACTGAAGGCAGTTCAGTTCAGTCGCTCAGTCGTGTCCGACTCTTTGCGACCCCATGAACCTCAGCACCCCAGGCCTCCCTGTCCATCACCAAGTCCCGGAGTCCACCCAAACCCATGTCCATTGAGTCAGTGATGCCATCCAACCATCTCATCCTCTGTCGGTCCCTTCTCCTCCTGCCCTCAATCTTTCCCAGCATCAGGGTCTTTTCAAATGAGTCAGCTCTTTGCATCAGGGGGCCAAAGTATTGGAGTTTCAGCTTCAGCATCAGTCCTTCCAATGAACACCCAGGACTGACCTCCTTTAGGATGGACTGGTTGGATCTCCTTGCAGTCCAAGGGACTCTCAAGAGTCTTCTCCAACACCACTGAAGGCAGCAACCTAGCTAATTCACTTTGTACACTTTCTATAGTTCTCCTCACGTGGCAAGGCAACAGGAGACATTGTTGAATGAAATATGACTTTGCGGACATATTCTTCACTAAGGCAGACTCCGCAGGCCCACCTTCCCCTCCACCCGAGAGGAGTGGGTAAAAGTGGGCTCTGGGGTCTGAATTAGCTGCAATCCTGCCACTTGCTTGTTCTAGGACACTCAGGAAGTTACTCTTTGGAGCCTCAGCTTCTTCGTCTGTGAGAACCATCGTACCTGCCTCAGAGCTGTGGTCGGATCTTAGTGCAATGATATACTCACTAGCACAGTGTGGCAACAATAGGTTGTTTGTTTTTTTAATTTCTTGTTCTCAGCCGTGCTGGCTCTCGGCCGCCCCGCGCAGGCTTTCTCCAGCTGCGGCCAGCAGGGGCCCCTCTCTGCTTGCAGCGCACGGGCCCTAGTCGCCCGCGGCATGTGGGATCTTCCTGGACCAGGGATCGGACTCGCGTCCTCTGCTTTGCAAGGTGGACTCTGAACCTCTGGATCCCCAGGGAAGCCTTCAGCTGGTACTTGCACTCGAATGCACACACACAGACACACACACACACACACCCATCTCCTCACTGGATCCTTGGCACGTCTCCCCCGAATCCATGTCATCCATCTACCGCGACCCACCCGGCTGGCAGCTAGAGGGAGCCTTTAAAACGCAGAGCTGTCATTTTCACCGCCAGGGTTCACCTCCTTCCAGTTTGCTGATGCCCTCCGGAGACCACCCAGCCTTTTAACACAGCACTTCAGGCTCTTCGGAGCTGCGCCCGCCCGCCCGGACAGTCTCTTCACCTCCCACCTCCCATCCCACTCCACACTCCACCGTGAGCTTTCCTGCAAGCACTCTTCTCTCCACCCCGACCACCCCTGCTTCTAGTATACGTTTCAGCGATGCGCCCTGGAAACTCCTGACACTTCCTGCTAAACCTGCGGGCAGGCACGGTGTATTTTCCTCACCACTGACCCTTCCTAGCACAACCCGCCCTGAGGACCCGAGGAACGCCCACGGACCGGCCGCAGCGGGCGGACGGGGCCACCTGCTGGCCCGCACCGGCACTGCAGCACCCGGACGCGGGCTCCGCCCACCCTGACGGTGAGGAGCAATGATTTTTAGCTTTTCTGGGAGAGGATCTCATGTCTCCTTACATCCAAGTTAGCAATTTAAAAAAAAAAGGTAACATTACGAGTATTTAACATGGGAAAGGGAGGCACTTTCCCAAGTGCCTTAGTTATTATTAACACATTTAATCTTCACAACGACTCGATGAACTGGTTTTATCACTTGATAGACAAGGTGACTGAGCTGGTGCTGGCGGTAAGGAATCTGCCTGCCAGTGCAGGAGATGGAAGAGACGGAGGTTCGACCCCTGAGTCGGGATGATCCCTTGTAAAAGGGCACGGCAACCCACTGCAGTCTCCTTGCCTGGAGAAGCCCACGGACTGAGGAGCCTGGTGGGCTGCAGTCCACGGGGTCACCAAGAGTCGGACACGACTGAGCACACACACCTGAGGCACAGAGGGGTCGGATGCCGCCCCAGGGGCTCTGACTCGAACCTGGGCTGTTTTTCTCCCGGATGCACTGTGCAATTTGTGGGATACTAGTTACCTGCCAGGAAATGAACCTGGGCCCGTGGCAGTGAAAGTGACAAGACCCGACCGCTGGGCGGCCAGGGAACTCCCCAAACCTGTCCTCTGCCAGCCTGACACGGCTGCCTCTACTTGTCCTGTGCGCCCGGCGGCCCGGTGAGGTTCCGTGCCAGACGCTGCCCTCTGCCATGAAGCTTCTACTACGGCGGCTTTGGGGTCACCAAAGGTCCCTGTGCAGTGAGCGCCCTACCCGAGAGCCGCAGTTCTCCAAGGGCACCCTCAGCCTAGGAGCCGCTGCGGCCTCTCCTCTGCGAGGCAGCACGTGCAGCAGTCCATCCCGGCCTCCAGGCCACTGCTCCTCTCCTGTGACCCAGAAACCACCACCTCTCGGAGCCCCCATTTCCTAAGAGGGCCTCTAGCCTGCTGGGTGGATTAGACCGCAGATCCCGCGAACGGTGAGTTCGGTCCCGTGTGGACTCAGGTGAGCCCCGAATGGCTAATGGCAGTTATCACTCAGGCCCTTCCCTGGATCACACAGTGCGTGACACTGGGTCCCTTCGCGTGTTCCACTATGGCCGTTTGGAACCAAGACGTTGTGGCTACTTAAGTTGCATCGACTTTCCACCCGCTCCTCTAAAATCATTCCTATTCCATCGTTTGGGAAAACACCGGCCTGCACTTAAGCTGTTAAACATAAAAAGCTGGCACCTGCGAATGCAGGAGACGCGGGTTTGATCCCTGATCCGGGAAGATTCCCCCTGCCGCGGAGCAACTGGGACCATGAGCTGCAACTGCTGACGCCCCCGTACCTACAGCCTGTGCTCTGCAAGGAGAACCCCGCACGCCACAACCAGAGAAGGCCCGCACCCAGCAACAACGACCGAGCACATCCAAACCAGACAAAGCATGTGCTTGTTAGGAAAACCTAAGTGTCGTGGGAACCTTCTCTGGCCGTCATTATTGTAAGTGGTTTATTCACGTTAACTCTCTTAACCTTCAGCCCAGCCCTATGACTGTCCCCCCACGTTACAGATGAGGAAGCCAAGCACAGTGAAGCGACAGTCAGGATCCCACAGCGAGCGGCTGCCGGGGACTGCCCACCTGAGCCACGGGACGGTCTCTGCTTTTAAACACATCAGACTCCCTCTGCTGGTAGAGGCTGTGTCTGCCACCCTCACTCCCAAGTGCCAGGCACATTGCTTTGCACACTGCGGGTGTCAATAAATTTGTTTTAATATATAATATATACATATACACTCACACACACAGTCACAGCCCGGGGTGACAGACACCCTTCTGCGCCTGGGAAACGGCTCCTGCAGACTCTCCGGAAGGAGCCCAGGCCTTGCAGTCTTCACAGATGACACCCAACGGGGGCACTTTTATTAGACAAGTGGGAAGGGATGGGGTGCTCCTTAGGGCGTACTGTCTGGCGCCTCACACAGGCCCAGCACTCTGCTGCACCCTCTTCATCAGCTCCTCATCCTGCATAGACAGCTCTGTCAGCTTCTTGCCCATCCGCTCATGGATGTCCAGGTACTTGGAGACACACCGGTCCAGGCACACGGACTCGCCCTTGGACAGCTCTGCTTCCTTGTAGTGGGGAGGCACGCACTTCCGGTGGCAGGCACTGGTCATTCTAGAAGGAAGGGCAAGGTCATATCAGCAGCCTGCTGTGGCAAACCAGGAACTCTCGACCACTCCTGCCCTGCGGCCCTGTTCTCACCCGCCAAGAAGGCGGTGTAAACCCCCAATCTGCACCCTCACCATCTTGGGAGGGCCTTGTCTGAGCCCACGTTTGCCCCATGTTTTTGACTCATCAGACAGGAACCATCAGTTGAGTGTTGGCTATGTTCCAGACATCATGCTAAGTGCATGACACGGGCTGTCATGCAGTCCGTAGGATAACTCCGTGCAGTGAGCACGATCGTCACCCCCTTTTACAGAGAAGGAAGTGGAGGCACAGCCAGCCTCGGGATCACGTAAAGCTGGGCTACGAACCCTGGGAACTGACTGGGGGCCTCCTGGGTGGCCCTAGTGGTAAAGAACTCACCTGCCAATGCAGGAGACGCGGGTCCGATCCCTGGGTGGGGAACATCACCTGGAAGAGGGCATGGTAACCCACTCCAGTGTTCTTGCCCAGAGAATCCCACAGACAGAGGAGCCTGGCGGGCTACAGTACTCCATGGGGGTCGCAGAGTTGGACATGACCGAAGCAGCTTACATGCACGCACGAAGCCTGAATTCACAGCTTACTTTAATAAATTATTCTCACGTACAGCCTCCAAGATAAACCCAACTAATCAAGAGAGGATACCAGAGTTTTAGCCAATAAAAATAGCAAATACTGTTGACTGCCTACTTGTGTTGGGCTTGATAAGTCTATCTTATATTTTAACATTTAATATTTATAATGTCTCTATGAGGAAGGTACTATTATGAACTCCACTTTATAGCTGCGATAACCACCAGTCTACAAGTCCAAGTAACTTGCCCAAGGCCACTGTCGTGGTGGCTGGCGTGGCTGTGATTTGTTCCCAAACTGCCAGGTGGTTATGGGCACTCGTTAGGAGTCAGACCGAAGTCCTGGTCCTGAGGTTGCTACTGACAAGCTGTGGACCCTGAGAAAGCTACAGAACCTCTAGAAGCCTCAATGTCCTCACCTTAAAAATGAGACAAGGGAACTCAGTGGAGAGTATTAAAAAACCATGCCTATAAAGTGCTCCACACTTGACTGAGATGGAGGAACCACTTCAGAAACGCTGACTGCTAAATGGGTTACTTGCGATCTGTCAAAAGGCAACTAACTGCTCTACTGTTCCCAGAACCCAACCACAGCCAGGGCTGGACTTTCTCTTTCTGCTCGGCTCCTCCATCATCAATTCCATCCCAATCCCAATGTCCAAGTCCTTCTAGTGAGTCCACACTGCGTCTGCATTAGCCCTTAACCATGGGGGTGGGTGGAGAAGGAAAGGGCAACCCCCTCCAGTCTTCTTGCCTGGGAAATCCCATGGACAGAGGAGCCTGGCTGGCTACAGTCCAAGGGGCGGGTAAGAGTCACACACGACTGAGCCATTGGGCATGCATGCGTGGGGGTGGGGGGTGGGTGCTGGGAAGGTAAGTATGGACCTCAGTTTATCTTATTATCTAGATTGAGACGAAGATTTTTCGGAAGTCGCCCATCTCTGCCCTTGGAAAGGATGACCCGGGAGCATTCTCTAAGACAAAGGAGCGGCAGGATCGGCCTTACCTGTTGTACATGTCGGCCATCATCTCTACCTCCAGCTCCGCGGCCAGCTGCTGGGCCCTGAGTGGGTCCATCTCAGCCGTGCGCCCTGGAAGAGATCTCCTGCCGGCCTCCTAGTTCCTGGGGGAGGAGGGGGACATCACGGTCAGCAGCCAGCCCTCCCAGTCGCTTTCCCGTCGCAGGGGCTGCAGGACGTGGAAGAATCGCAAGGGGCATCCGACCAGGAGGGGCCGCTAACCTCGGGGAGCTCAGGCACCCCGCGACGGACGTGGGAACCGAGGCCCCGAAGGGGAACGCGGCCCCGCCCAAGGTCGCAGAGCCGGCGACGGCGGGCCTGCAGAGCGGGTCCCGGCGCCTTGACGCCCGGCCCCTCGAGGTGGCGTCTCTACGGGAGAAGAGGGGGGAGTCCGGAACTGGGCCCCAAACGGCCGGCACGAACGCGCGGGGCCCTGCGGATCTGATGCGACGCGGCCCTGCGGGGCCGGGCCCGGGGCGACGGCCCTGGAGCGGCGGCGCCGTCGTCGAGGTCGCCGCGCGCTCGGAGCCTCTCCCCGCGGCCCGGGCCTCTCCCCGCGCCCCCGGGGCCCCCGGCGTCGTGCACACGCCACACTCACCGCGCGCGCGGCCGGGGCAGAGCGGAAGCACGTGGGGCGCGGCCAGCGGGAAGTCCCGCCTCTCTTCCGCTCAGGCCGCGCTTCCGGAGTGAAAACCCCGCCGCGGGCGGCGCCGGGAAATCCGCCACCATAGAGAGGGAGCGGCCGGCTCCGGCCGGAGGCGAGGAAGTCCTCCAGGTGCTAGAGAGGACTGCAGGGTACCATAGAGGCTGCGGCGGGGCGTAGAGCGCCCGCAGCCCAGGTAGAGTTCGCGTCCCTAGCGGGGATGGCAGAGCGATTTGAGTTTATCGGTTTTGTCAGAGCGGGCAGGGGTACCGAGCTCGGTGAACCTCACCCTCCGCCCCCGGGAGTGCTGAGGTCGGAGTGCAGGTCTGGTGCAGAGGAGGAAGGACGTCCTCACACTGCAGCTCTCAGATGCATGTAACCCCACCTGGGCCGCCTAAAATCACCCCAGTGTCCAGGGCCCACGTCGCACCAAATAAATCGGAGTCCCTGGGGCTAGGACCCAGGCATCGGTATGTCGTGGGAGTGTGTAATTTCCTCGGTTCTGCCTCGTAACAGCAATAATTTGAAGCGACGGAGGTTAAAACCCTTGGACAACTCCGTGTTACAGCTGTTTTATTTAGAAAATAAAGGAAAATACATCTTCCAGGCGTGAGGGAATGCCGACCCAAAGGGCGCGAAGAGGGGAGAGAGGAGGAGGGCTCCGGCCCTTTGGCTCCTCTTTTTATGTTTTTTCCTCCCCCCTGGGCCTGCCCTATGTAAATTGGGCTAGCCAGGAGTGCTGTTTGTTCTACCTGAGGTCCTCACTCTGGTCTTCAGACTTCCCTTTGTTCAATTTTCGCGGACTTTTCCCTCCCTTGCTCCTTTTTCCTATTCTAACTACCTAACAGGTCCGTTGTAGGATTCCCCAGCGATTCCCCTGTGCAGCCAGGTTTGAGAACCAGAGCTCAACAGGGCTTTCGGGTGAATACAGCTGTGCGGAGGTCCCTGAACCGTCTCTGGGGTTGCAGAGACGTGCGAGGTTCCTTCTTGCACAAAGAGGAGTCCAAGTACACAGTATGTTTAATTCAACTCCTGTTAGACGCCCCGGGCCATCTCTGCATAAGATGATTAGGCAGCCATTACAGCTGCCGCCAGAGCTGACCTAGCATTTTTGGGTGAAGAAGAAGGGTGTTTGTGAGTGTGTGTGAGTGTGAAGGGTATTAGTCGCTCAGTCGTGTCTAACTCTTGGCGACCCCATGGACTGTAGCCCACCAGGCTCCTCTGTCCATGGGGGTTCTCCAGGCAAGAATACTGGGGTGCATTTTCATGCCCTCCTTTAGGGGATCTTCCCGACCTAGGATCAAACCCAGGTCTCCCACACTGCAAGCAAATTCTTTACCATCTGATCCACCAGGGAAACACAAGAATACTGGAGTGGGTAGCCTAGCCCCTCTCCAGGGGATCTTACCAACTCCGGGATCGAATCCCGGTCTCCTTCATTACAGGCAGACTCTTTATTGTCTGAGCCACCAGAGAACAAGAAAATGTGTTTCTCCTCTGCGTGCCTGTCTCCTGCCCCCCCCACCCCAAGAAAAAAATCCACCTCAATCGTGGATTTTCAAGGGATGTCCCAGTAAACAAAATTTAAAGATGCAAGGGTACATGACCCATAGGAGAAGTTGGGTCAGACACTTTATATGGTTGGTCACAGTATACTTCCCTGAGAAAGTCACTATTTTAAATATTGGGTCTCATTACAGCACTGCTTTAAGGACTGAAACGCTTTGTCGATCCCCGTGCTCTGATACTTTAAAATTGAGGTATAGGACTTCCTTGGAGGCACAGTGGATAAGAATCTGCCTGCGACTGCAGATGGCATGGGTTCAGTTCCTGGTCCGGGATGATTCCACATGCCTTGGAGCAGATAAGCCCTGAGCCACGACTACAGAGCCGGAACACCTACAGCAGATGCTCTGAAATCAGAGAAGCCGCTGCAGTGAGAAGCCCGTGCACCACGATGAACGGGATCCTACCCTCTCTGCAGCTAGAGAAAGCCGGCATACAGCAACAAAGACCCAGGGCAACCAACAGTGAATAAATTTTTTAAATTGAGGTATAAAATTCAGACAGTAAAGTAACACGCAGAATCTTAAGCTTAATTTTTAAACATATTCATTTTAATAACCATTACCCAGATTAAGATAGAAAATACTTCCGGCACCCTAAAATGTGATCTCATGTCCCTTCCCAGTCCATATCCCCTCCCCTGCAGTGAGCCTCTATCCTGACTTCTATCAGCATCAGTTAGTTCTGCCTGCTCTTGAACTTCATGTAAGCGAAATTACACATTACTTTCTGTTTGTGCCTCACCTCTAACTCAATGTAGCATCTGTAAGATTTCGGCCATACAATCGTGTCTCTCTTGTGCACTTTTCTTTATTGCTGTCTAGTGTGTGATTGTATAAATCAGCCGTAGTGCATTTGTCTGTGCTCCTGTTGATGAAGTTGTGGGTTGTTTCCAGTTTGGGCTATTATGATAACACTGTGATGTATATTATTGTACATATGTTATCCTGGTTTTTGCTTTTGAAAACATTATACATATATGGAATATTAAGAAATTACATGGAAAAAGGAGATGGGTTCTTAGAGAAGAATCTGCTTCCTGGATGGGATTTTTTTTTATTAGATTTTATGAATAATTGTGTAACTGCATGATTCCATTTAAATCACATTCTGAAAATGACAAAATTATAGCAATGAGAGAAAGGGTTGCCTAGGGTTAGAGTTGGTGTGGAGAGGGAGGGAAGTGTGCCTGAGGGAGTAACACGAGGCGGATCTTTGTGTGGGAGAAATGGTTCCCTGTCCTGACTGTGGGTGGAGGTTTTACACAAATCTAAGCTGTCATAATACCATACAAGCCATCATATCAAGGCCAATTTCCTTGTTGTGATATTGCATATAGTTATGTAAGATTTAGCGCTCAGTGGATAAATCTTGGGTAAATTGTAACCTTCAGTACCCTTTCTGTGTTGCTTATGTAACTTCCTATAAACCTAGAGTTATTTCAAAATGAAGTTTTAAAAATCAGTACAAAGCAAACAGAAAAAAATAACATATTTAACACACCTAATCCATGACAGTTGCTCAATAACAATGAAGTGTTGTTTTCTTTTTAGATTTCTATTTATTAGGGCAAAGTTTAAAAGTACAGAAAACTTTTCCTGCGGGAGCCGCCGGGTTGAGAGGAGCGTGGCCTTCTCCTCCCCCCACGACGGCGTGTGCTCATCCACTGATACCAGTGTACTCCCAAAAGGGGGGGTCATCTGGCAAAAAATGCCACTTTGCCTGCTGTGTTCCAGGCTCCCATTAGACCCGATATCGTGAACTTGGTTCACACCAGCTTGCGCAAAAGCAACAGACAGCCCTCTGCTGTCAGTGGCTCAGCAGCTCATCAAACCCTCGGGGTACCGGCAGAGCTGTGGCTCGAATTCCCAGGGTTTGAGGTGGCGGGACTCCCCGTTCCGGCCAGTGTGCTGCTGGAAATGTGGGGCGTGGGGGCCGCCTGTTTGCACCAACCAGGACCTGGCGACGTTGGCACCGCAGAGCAAATACATCTGCGGTGGATTCCGTCTGCTCTGCGCCGGCTGCCTCGGCCCCACCAGCGCTGGTCATGCCCAAAGGTCATCGTGTAGAGGGAGCTTCTGCACTCCCTTTGGTGGCTGAAGATAAAGCTGAAGGCTACAAGAAGACCAAGGAGGCTGTTTTGCTTCTGAAGAAACAGAAGGTCTGGAATGATATCACAAAGGTCTGTGCTGCTCGGCGAATGGGAGCTGGCCAAGGTGAAATGAGAAGCCGTATCCAGCGCAGGGGCCCCTGCCTCATCGATAATGCAGACAATGGTATCATCAAGGCCTTCAGAAACATCCTTGGAATCATTCCGCTTAATATAAGCAAGCTGAACAATTTTGAAACTTGCTCCTGGCGGTCATGCGGGACGTTTCTGCATTTGGACTGAAAGTGCTCCCCGAAAGTCAGGTGAGCGGTATGGCACTTGGCGTCAAGCAGCCTCCCTCAAGAGTAACTACAGCCTCCCCATGCACAAGATGCTCAATACAGGCCTCAGCAGACCCTTGAAAAGTCCAGAAATCCAAAGAGCACTCCAAGCACCACGCAAGAAGATTCATCGCAGAGTCCTGAAGAATCCACTGGAAAACCTGTTGACGCTTAACCCACAGCAAGGACCGTGTGCCCGAGCGCCACTGCTCGGCAGGCTGAGAGCCGCAAAATCCGCCTGGGTGGGGCGGCGGCAGCACCAGGAGCCACGTCAGATCAGAAGGGGGCTCCGGGCAAGGAGCCTGCGGTGGGGAAAAGGCTGCAGGGAACCAAGGAACCAGCAGCCGAAAAGAAGCCCGCCCCGGAGGAAAAGTAGGCTGCTGCGCACACTTACATTTGCTTATTCCATAAACGCCAACTTTTTTGGGAGCAGCTGATTTGGAATAAAGACCTGAACAGAGAGGCAAGGAGAAACATGAAAAATAAATAAATAAAAGTCCAGAAAAGTGGCGAGCACAGTGTACTGAACCTTCACATACAGTCACCCGTCACCAGGACTTGACCATTGTCAGCATTTAGCAGTATTTTCTCCATCTAACTATATCTCTAAAAGATGAAGTCTTTTTTCCACAATGCAATTTTCATGCCCTTAAAGTTATAGACATCTTCACACTAAGGACGGCTGGCAGTCAACAGCATTGCACTGTTCAACCACTGGTACCCAAATCTGGCTTTCAGATCATGCCAGGCATAAGCCTCCAAGTTTTCATTCCATATTTAAGCTAACTAATTAAACTGTTTGCTTATTTAATATCTATTTATTGAGCACCCCATGTGACCCAGGCAATTTGCTGGGCCCCGGGCATATAACCATGAACAGGAAACAAAGCTGCTGCCCTCGTGGAGCTTAGAGTCTAGAGAGAAACTCCAGTGACAAAGAAATGGATAAGGTGATTTGGGATTTCAACAAATAGTATACAAGAAGGAAATAAAATATGTGGAGATGATGGAGAGGAACTCAAGGTCATGGGAGGCCTCCAGGAGGAAATGACATTTGAGAGCAGAAAGTCTTGCAAAGAGCAGGAGCGGAACGGTGGTAGTCCTGAGTACGGAAAGGAATCAATTTATTGAAGGAATTGGAAGGAGGCCAGGGTGGCTGAAGTGGTGGGGATGGTGGGGGGGAGGGGTTGGGGGAGTCCCCAGCTTTGTCACAGCCCCCCTCGCACATTCTCCGAAAGCAGTACCCTTCTTAGACCACAGGATCCCCGGAGAAGGTAAAGAAAGATGTTCTGTTTTTCGGAGCAAAAATCTCAATTCAGCGCAAAAATTTGTTCCGCGCCTACTACATCCCGGTCACTTCGCTCAAAATAGAGCTCGGTTTGGTATCATCTGGACTCGTGAGCCGTCAGCTTGGACCTTCTCCCTTCTCTCCGCCCCTCCCCCACTGCATCCATCGGGGGCCCCGAGACAGGTCCCCACAGCAGCTGTCCCCTCGCCCCCTCCCTCGCCCAGCCTCCTGCAGCTGCTTCAGTCCGAGGACGGGTAAAGGGGCTGTTGGAAGGCGCGTGGAGGGCAGGGAGGTGCAAGACCTAGGCTCTGCACGGTCGGGGAGGCCGGCCAGCCGGTGGCCAGGCTCCACAGGGGCCCGCAGACGCCGTGAGGGCCGCCGGGCCAGGCGAGGACGTGGGGAAGGAGACGGGCACAGGACGGACGTGGGCCCGGGCAGGCGGGAGGGCCCGGCAGTGATTGGAAGGTGCCACCTGTCGGCGCTCCTCGGGAAACCTGAGCCTCCCCGTCCAGGGGGAGTGTTGTACCAACAGGATAGTAAACAATGCTGGTCCGTGGCCCCAGGCCCTTGCAGTGGGGGGGTGGGGGGAAGGTGGGGGCTAGAAGCCCGGGGGCTTAAAGACAGCCCGGGAGAGACAGCGCTCAGCTCGAGGAAGGAGGCGGCTCCAGGACCCCAGACAGAGGCCCCGCAGGTAGGTGAAGCCCTGCTCCCCTTTCCAAGTGGCCCCTCCGTCTGCCAACCCCTCTGCCCACCTCCAAGGGCAGGAGCCTCTGAGCAGCGCCCCCCGGTTGGAGAAATCCTCTCCGACTGTCCATCACTATGTCGACTCTTTTGAGCCAGAGGTTGGAGACTCAGCCCTGGGGTGTTCAGCAGAGTCGCCCGCAGGTGGCCACCCACCAGGACCTGATGGGCAGAGAGGGCCTCGCAGACTTCCGAGTCCAGTTGGGGTGGGAGGCGGCATCTCTAAGCAGCTGAGACAGGCATCTCCGAGGGATGTCGCTGGCTGGAGGACCACCGGGAGGCAGGCCGAGCGGCAGAGGTCGTGAGGTGTCAGCAGAGCCCCCAGCACTGTCTCCACTCTGTGGGGCTCGGAACTCGGGCTCCTGGCTCCTCTGCCTTCCCTTCTGCCAAGACAAACAGGAAGAGACGGGAGCTGCTGCAGGGGACACAAAACCGGGGCGGAGTGAAGGCTTCCTGGGCAAGGCAGGGGGACAGAGGCTACCGCATACTTGGAAGCAAGAGCCGACCTCCTCAGCCACGTCTGACTGCCCTCCTGGGGTCCCCCTCACCCCCGCCGGGCGCCTCCCACGGGACGCTGGCTGAGGAGCTGGTAGGGGGCAGCATCTCCGGCAGAAGCTGTGGACTGGTCCTCAGGGGACCTGGGTTCTACATACAGTTTGGCCATTTAATTGTCCTAAGCACCACTGTAGTCAAGGGCCTTCCACTCCCCAAGCCTCAAATTCCTCCATCTGTAAAACGGGGCCAGTAAGGCCTATTCCAAGGGGTTAGAGTGAGGAACTCCATCTGTAAAACGGGGCCAGTAAGGCCTATTCCAAGGGGTTAGAGTGAGGAAGCAGGGAGGCATAGGAGGGTGCCGCAGTAAGCTGTAGAATTGTTCATGCTGCGGTGTGTGTTAGTCACTCAGTCGTGTGTGAATCTTTGCGACCCCGTGGACTGTAGCCCGCCAGGTTCCTCCGTCCATGGGATTCTCCAGGCAAGAATACTGGAGTGGGTTGCCGTTTCCTTCTCCAGGGGATCTTCCTGACCCAGGGATCGAACCCAGGTCTCCTGCACTGCAGGCAGATTCTTTACCATCTGAGCTATAGGGAAGTCACTGCTGGGGTGGGTGGTGTTATCCTAGCATCTCAGTATTCTGCATTTCTTCACTCCTTGGCTGTTTCTGACAGGCCTGGAGGGTGGAGAGCTGAGGTGAGGAACACGCAGGATGGCTGAGGGGCGGTGTGCGCGTGTGTGTGCGTGTGTGTACACCTGCCCTTCCCCTCCACCGGACTGTGTGTGGAGCCTAGATGAAGGGTAAGACGGCTGCGGGGCTCAGCTGTGTCTTAGCCTCTCACTGCCACACTTTGAGGCATGAAGAGGGCTCATCATCTTACCGGTGTTCAGTTTTCTTTGCCTTGTCTTACCAACTAAATGCCCTCCTGGCTGAGTCAGGACCTTAATCTGGCCCAGGGCAGGGCAGAAGCCAACCTACACCGTTCAAGCTGATGTAGGCTGAGTCCTCCTTCCGTGCCAGGAACGCCCCCAAATCCGTTCTATGCATTGGCTTTCTTAACCCTCCATCATCCCTGTGAGGTGAGACCTATTTTTATCTCTAGAAGTCAAAACCCAGGCAGGGTAAGAAGCTTGTTCAAGGTCGCAGTGGGAGCTGGGAATCCCCTCGTAGGAAGCTGAAGAATCAGTGATTTTCAGTTGTGCACCATACCACCTTCCCAACAAGAGCACAAGGCAGGGATGGGGTGTGTGGACCATTTAGACCAGCATCCGCTAAAGTTTCTTCTGCTAAAGGGTACCTTGCTCAAGAGGGCAGCAGATGCGTCTCAGGGTGGTTGTTCAGTCGCTCAGTCGTGTCTGACTCTTTGCGACCCCATGAACCGCAGCACGCCAGATCTCCCTGTCCTTCACCATCTCCCAGAGTTTACCCAAACCCATGTCCATTGAGTCGGTGATGCCATCCAGCCATCTCATCCTCTGTCGTCCACTTCTCCTCCCGCCTTCAATCTTTCCCAGCATCAGGGTCTTTTCCAATGAGTCAACTCTTCGCATCAAGTGGCCAGAGTGCTGGAGCTTCAGCTTGAGCATCAGTCCTTCCAATGAACACCCAGGACTGATCTCCTTTAGGATGGGCTGGTTGGATCTCCTTGCAGTCCAAGGGACTCTCAAGAGTCTTCTCCAGCACCACAGTTCAAAAGCATCAATTCTTCGGTACTCAGCCTTCTTTGTGGTTCAACTGTCACATCTGTACCAGGGAAGCCTGTGGAAAACTAGGGCCTCCTAAGACATTAATAGGGCTTCCCAGGTGGTGTCAGTGGTAAAGAACCCGCCTGCCCATGCAGGAGGAGAAAGAGACTCAGGGCAGAGACTACCTCAGGATAGATAAAGCAAAATGAAAAGAAAGCATGAAAAAGAAAATCCAAGGCCAAATATGTTTGGAGAAAAATGAGTTAAAGGAAGCTAAACAAACTTAAGATTTCTTTACTACGGGGTATCTGGACTCTAAGTGCTAATGAAGCTCTAAGACTCTAAAATGGTTAAGAGTAGGCTGTTTTTGGAAGAATCATAGCCAGTGAACACCCTCCTGTCCCCAGTGCAGCCCTCATTAATGTCTTATTCACTCACTCAGTCACGTCCGACTCTTTGTGGCCCCATGGACTGCAGCCCCTATGGACTGTAGCCCACCAGGCTCCTCTGCCCATGGAGTTTTCCAGGCAAGAATACTGGAGTGAGGTGCCAGTTCCTTCTCCAGGGGATCTTCCAGACCCAGGGATCAAACCAAAGTCCCTTTCGCCTCCTGCATTGGCAGGTGGGTTCTTTACCACTGGCACTAGCTGGGAAGCCCTATGAATGTCTTAGGAGGCCCTAGTTTTCCACAGCTTCCCTGGTAGCTCACCTGGTAAAGAATCGACCTGTAACAGAGGAGACCCGGTTCAATTTCCTATGTCAGGAAGATCCCCTGGAGGAGGGAACGGTTACCCACTCCAGTATTCTTGGGCTTCCTTGGTGGCTCAGCTGGTGAAGAATCCGCCTGCAACGCAGGAGACCTGGGTTTGATCCCTGGGTTGGGAAGATCCCCTGGAGGAGGGCATGGCAACCCACTCCAGTATTTTTGCCTGGAGAATCCCCACGGACAGAGGAACCTGGTGGGTTACAGTCCATGGGGTTGCAGAGTCGGACACGACTGAGCACAGTGCAGTTTTCCATAGAACACAGTTTGCCAACTCAACCTCAACCGGTCCCATCTGTGTTGGAAATGAAGACTCTCCAGAGAGGCAAGGAGATTCGCTCCGGTCCCAGGCTTGGGGCCGAGGTGAGGGCAAGCCCCTAGCTCCCTGCCAGTGGGCGCTCCGTCTCCCAGCTTCATTGATTTCCCTCCAGCTTTAATTCACTGCTAGAGCTGTGAACCGTGGGCCGTAGTAGGAGCGGTGGAATTGAAGGGCAGCGTGAACATCTTTGAAAATCCCAGCCCGCTTCCTGGGGAAACAGTGGGAGACTAAACCAGGGACCCCAGGACCCGAATGGCTGGCAGGAACAGGGCCCTGGCCCTCGTACCTGAGTCTTCCTGCCTCCGTCCCAACTGCTCAGGTGTCAGGGGTACTGTACCCAGAGTGACGGCCCTGCAGAGAGCGGGAGGTATTTTTAGCCAGTGACAGAAGTGTCTGCTTCTTTTACTGCCTGAGTCATGCTCTGAACATTATTCGGGGATTATTTTCTCAGTAAACAGAGCCCCCAAGAAGGGCAGAAGGAGGAAGGAGCTGGCTCTGTCCCCCTACCCAGCTATTTTCGTAGACTGGACAGCATAACCATCCTTCAGTGTCTGTGGGGAATCAGACCCAGCCTCCCTGGAGGACACTAAAAGCTGCAGATGCTCTTGTCTCTTCTATGAAATGGTGTAGCATTTGCTGTTAACCGACACAGTCCTTCCTCATACTTTAAGTCAGCTCTAGATCGCTTGTAACACCCAGGACAATGAAAATGTTACGTAAACAATTGTTAATAACAATGTAAATGCTACGTAAATAGTTGGAGCGGCTGCAGATTTAAGTTTTGCCTTTTGTACTTTTCTGTTTTTTTTTTTTTTTGTTTTTCAAATATTTTCCATCCGAGGTTGGCTGAATCCACAGAACCCAAGGATATGGAAGGCTGACTGTACATACAGTACTTGAAGAGGAAACCTCACATTAAAGTGTCACGCGCTCCCTTTCCTCCCACCCCCAGCAGCTGGAGGATCAGACTTGCCTGCGGAGGTTAATCAGGGAGAGCACATATCTCTTCTTCACCGAAGGGAACTCTGCCATGCCCAGGGCCAGCTCTTCGGAGCTGGCAGAGACCCAGACCCCATGCAGGCCCAGGGCTCCCCAAATCTCAGGCATCTTTACGCCATCTCCGCAGCTTAGGTATCTTGTATCCTGCTTTCCTGAACATATTCCTTTGAATTAGCTGATTTTAACTTCAATAAGTGTATTTATAACAGAAACTTTATATCACTATTGGAAATGGAAACTCCACGTCAGCAGCCAGAAATAGAATGTAACTGTAAAAATAAATCCAACTGGAATCAAAGCAGTCTTATTTGATTCTATCTAGAGATTCCTGTCTGCTTTGGGCTCTGGGCCTGCGGGCCCAGCGGACAGCTATCTCCATCGAGAGGGAAGAGGAGTAACTGTCCAGGGATGCCAGTGTCAAACTGTAACCACCTTGCTGACTTATCCAAAAAGAGGCCAAATCATTGAAAAGGCATGAGGGGACTCAGCGTTCTTGTTTCTTTAAGTGTTTTTATTTATTTGCCTTTAGCTGGGCTGGGTCTCTGCCGCTGTGTCCAGGCTTTCTCTAGTGGCAGCGAGTGGGATACTCTCCCCTACGATGCCCAGGGCTTCTCCTGTGATGGCTCTCGGGCTCAGGAGTGCGGGCTCAGGAGTCCTGGTCCAAGGACTTAACTGCCCCTCAGCATGTGGAATCTTCTCGTACCAGGCATCGAACCCGTGACCCCTGCATTGGCAGGCAGATTCTTAACGACTGGACCACCAACCAAGTCCTGACCCAGTGTTGTTTAAAGCCCAAGTCACAACCGGCAGAGGACCGTTCGGTGGACAGCAAGTGAACATAGCCGGCCCAACACCGCCTTTGGGGGAAGTGGTGCCCTCCCCTCATTTAGCCAGACGGAAAGTGGGTGTTGTTGCCTCATGTCCAAGCAATGGGGACCCCGAGACTGAACTGAAGGTGTCCAGACTCCAGGGCCTTCACCTGGAGAAGGGGGGCGTGACCGGCTGTGTCTGTCTTCTCTTTCCAGAGATGGAGCAGAAGGCGGGGAAGCCCTCTGAGGACGGGGCCACTGTCCCCCCAGCCGCGGAGGCCCCGGAGGCCGCGGGAGGCGGCGGCTCTGCGGAGGAGGCGGCCGCAGGCCCCGCCGAGAGCGCCGCCAGAGCGGGCGATCAGGAGCGGGCCCCGGCCGAGGACGGCGTTCCCGCTGAATGCCAGGCAGACGGGCTGGGTGAGGTCAAGGCGGAATCCCAAGGGGAGGCTGGCCTTCAGCAGGAAGACAGGGGGCAGGGAGAGACCACCGCGGCCCCTGGGAAGACCGACAGGAGCGACCAGACCCACTCTGAGCCCGCGGGGGCGCAGAGAGAAGGGGAGACCGCGTCGGCCTCTGAGAAGCCGAGGGCTGACGAGAAAGAGGCCAGGCCTGGGTCTAGGGAGAGCGTCGACGCGAGCGGAGAGGCCCAGGCCGAGCTGAAGCACGCTTCCGCGGCGCAGGAGGCCGAGGCTGGAGGCAGGGAGGCCGAAGGGAAGGGCGAGGCCGCCGCGGCCCCTCAGGAGGCGGGCGGCAAGGCGGAGAAGCCCCAGGCCGCAGCCCAGGAGGAAGCCGGCGCTCCAGCGGCCCAGCCGGACTCTCCGAAGACGGCCGCCGGGGCGGAGGAGGCCACGCCCGAGCCACAGGAGGAGGAGGCGACGGAGGGGGTGGTGAGTGCGGAAGCGGGGAGGAGGGCGGGGGCCCCACGGCGGCCCAGAGTCGCCCCCAGAGCCCCCGGGCCGCTTTATTCCTCCGGGAAAGTCTCAGAGCCTGGGTGGGAGGCGGGGGGCCGGGGGAGCCGCGCTCTGGCCCCGGGCTGCCTTCCAGATCTTTCTGAAGCTCGCAGAGCCTCGGGCAGGCACGAGCCCACCCAGCGCGTACCTTCCAGGAGCCGGGAGGCCCCGCTGACGAGCAGGACGAGGGTGCAGGGGCCGAGGCCGAGGACGGGGCGGGGGGGCCTCCCAGCTCCCCGGAGGTATGGCCCGAGAGCCCCACGGAGGAGGGCGGCAGCGCCAGCCCAGGTGAGGGGGCGCCCCGGGGGGTGTGGGGGGCGTCCGGGGCGTGCGGGGCGGGGAGCGTCCGGGGGAGGGGGCCAGGACCCCACTTGCTTCAGGGCCCACCCAAGGGCGTGGGGGGCATGGGGGGCCAGGACCCCACCTGCTTCAGGCCCCCCGGGGGGTGTGGGGGGGCGCACCACGATTGCCCTGCTTCCCTCCCTCCTGTTCCTCTCCCTCAGAGGGGCTGAGCCCAGACACCGCGGCTTCTGAAGAGCCAGGTCCTTCAGCCAGGTAATGTCCAACGCTGGAGCCCCGGCTCCCCCCCAGCCATCACCACCTGCTCCCTTCAGAGCCTGCTGTCCCCTGAGACTGGGCCTCCAGCGTCTGGGCTCCGGATATGCCAGAATATTGCTGCCCCCTAGCTCAGGGCAGAGCCGGGGAAAGGAGAAGCGCTGGAGTGGGGAGCAATGGGTGGTGGGGCCTCCCTGGTTGGCCCCCCCCCCCACCCAGTGCTGAAGGAGCCTCCTCCCCAGCACCCCCAGGACTCTCCATGGGAGCCCCCAGCCTTGTCTGTCCCCGAAGTCTCAGCATCACCGGTCGGGCGCGAGCAGAAAGCCTGCGTTTGGACAGCGACGCTGCCTGTTGCTGTGTTGGTCGCTAGGCTGGTCGTGTCTGACTCTTTGGGACCCCATGGACCCTAGTCCACCAGGCTCCTCTGTTCATGGGATTTCCCAGGCAAAAACACTGGAGAGGGTTTGCCATCTCCTCCTCCAGGGGCTCTTCCTGACCCAGGGATGGCACTCGAGTCTCCTGCCTTAGCAGACAGATTTTTTTTTTTTTTTTTTTTTTTTTTTACCACTGAGCCACCAGGGAAGCCCCGGCTGTGTGACTGTGGCTACATCACTTCCCGCTCCTCCCCTGGGAAGTGGGCACGGTCAGGGTACCTGCCTCATAGGCTTCTTGTGAGGCTCAAATGACGTTTGTGTATAAAGCACTCAGCTTGACTCCTGATGCCTGAAAGGTGCTGGATGACACGAGAGCCTTCCTCTTGCCAGGGCACAAATTTTGTTGTTAGAAGCTGCTGCTGCTGCTAAGTCGCTTCAGTCGTGTCCGACTCTGTGCAGCCCCATAGACGGCAGCCCACTAGCCTTCTCTGTCCCTGGGATTCTCCAGGCAAGAACACTGGAGTGGGTTGCCATTTCCTTCCCCAATGCATGAAAGTGAAAAGTGAAAGTGAAGTTACTCAGTCGTGCCCGAGTCTTAGCGACCCCATGGACTGCAGCCCACCAGGCTCCTCCATCCATGGGATTTTCCAGGCAAGAGCACTGGAGTGGGGTGCCATTGCCTTCTCCAGTCATTAGAAGAGTCTTCCTTTATTTCGAGCTGAAAGTCACCTCCATGTGACCTTCTTAGGGAAAGGTACCTGATGAGCGTTCACATTCCCCTTCTTACAGAGCCTTAGACCCACCTTGCCAGGTACCTATTCCCATTATACAGACAAGCAAGCTGAGGCTCAGAGAGGTGACATGACAGTCCCAAGCTGTTGTTCAGTCACTAAGTCATACCTGATTCTTTGCGACCCCATGAACCGCAGCACTCCAGGCCTCCCTGTCCTTCACCAACTCCTGGAGTTTTCTCAAACTCATGTCCATTGAGTCAGTGATGCCATCCAACCATGTCATCCTCTGTCATCCCCTTCTCCTCCCGCCTTCAATCTTTCCCAGCATCAGGGTCTTTTCAATAGTCAGTTCTTCCCATCAGGTGGCCAAAGCATTGGAGTTTCAACTTCAGCATCAGTCCCTCCAAAGACTATTTAGGGTTGGTTTCCTTTAGGACCGACTGGTTTGACACTCCCAAGATTACATGGCAAATAAGAGGCCTAGGCAGGATTCGAACTCAGGTCGACCTCAGATGTGCCCTAGTTCTGACCTAGGCAGTCCGACTGAACCTGTCTTCCTTCTCAGCGCCTCCCAGGGCTGGGCCCGAAGGCACGTATGTGAGGTGGGCCGAAGCTCGGTAGCCTCTTGGGCGGTAGGGACCACTGCCCAGCCAGCCTCCTCCCTGTAGGGGCGGGTTCCAGCCCTTCTCACGCTCCTCTGAACGTTTCCAAGCAGTGACTCTTCGCCCAGTGATGTGCCCCAGAGCCCCAAGGAGGCCCCTCCGCCAGAGGAGAAGAAGAAAGAGAAGGCACCAGAGCGCAGGGTGTCCGCCCCTACCCGGCCCCGTGGACCCCGAGCTCAGAACCGCAAGGCCATCGTGGACAAGTTTGGGGGGTAGGATTCGGGCGAGGGGCTGGCGGGGCGGAATTGGTGGGAGGATGGGCTGGGGGAGAAACAGCCCGAGCCCCAGAGGGACATCTGATGCCCTCCCTACCCGGGGAGGACTGCCGTCTGATGGACCCCGCCCCCCCGGGAGGACTGCCGTCCGATGGGAGTCCCCCCCACACACCGGGAGGACTGCCGTCTGATGGACCCCCGCCCCGCCCCGGCGCGCAGGGCGGCCGCGGGCCCCACGGCGCTGTTCCGGAACACCAAGGCGGCCGGCGCGGCGGTGGGTGGCGTTCGCAACATGCTGCTGGAGTGGTGCCGCGCCATGACCAGGAGCTACGAGGTGCGCGCGGCGGGGACGGCGGCCAGGCCGGGGGTCCGGGGGGCCGGGACGGCGGCCGTGCCGGGGTGGGGGCGGGGTGTCCGACGGGGCGAGGCGCAGGCCCCTGATGCGGCTCCCGCCCCCGCAGCACGTGGACATCCAGAACTTCTCCTCGAGCTGGGGCAGCGGCATGGCCTTCTGCGCGCTCATCCACAAGTTCTTCCCCGACGCCTTCGACTACGCGGCGCTGGACCCCGCGCAGCGCCGCCACAACTTCACGCTGGCCTTCTCCACCGCAGAGTAAGCCGGGCGGGGGCCGCCGAGCGGCGGGGACTGGGGCCGGGGCTCCGGGAGGGCGGGTCAGGCCGAGCCCGTGGCCACACCTCCTTGAATCCGACAGGTGCTTCTCGGATGCGGGGAACTGGCTTGAGGACGGGGTAGTGGGCGAAACCCACAAAATCCCCTCTGTCCATGACGCCTATTCTATTTTATAGTATTTTATTTTTTGGCCGTGCCCCGCGGCATGTTCTTCAACCAGGGACCAAACCTTCACTCTTGGCATTGGAAGCACAGAGTCTAAATCACTGGCCCACCAGGAAACTCCCGTGACTCACATTCTAAAGAGACAGATAGCAAATACACATACATGCAGAATAAACTATGAGGAGACAGGCAGGGAACATGCAGGCGGGTGAGAGACAAAGGAGGGGAAGACTGGGAGTTTGCGATAGGGACTCCCTATCACAGTGCCTAACCCGTGGCAAACATTTCAAATAAACAAGAATCTTAGCTGCTGTTCTATACTAAAATGAATGATATCACAATTGTTATGTATTTTTAAAATTTACTTATTTTTGGCTGCACGGACTTTCTCCAGTTGCGATGAGCAGGGTTTCCTCTTCCTCATGTAGTGCCCAGGCTTCTCTTGTCCAGGCTCTAGGCTCTTGGGCTTCAGCAGTGTGGCTGGCCCACAGACTTAGTTGCCCCGAGGCATGTGGAATCACCCCAGACCAGGGACTGACCCCATGGTCCCTGCACTGACAGGCGGATTCCCAATCACAGGACTGCCAGGGGAGCCCCTGTGATGATCCTTGTTATTCGATATGGGACCCGGAGGGAGATTTATTATTGCTGAGGTTCGAACAGCTGGGTGCCAGGACTAGACAGGCAGGAGGGGCGTGAGGAGCAGCGGAGCCCAGGGAAAACCCCGAGAGGCGAACACAAGGCTGCCGGGTGGTGGGGAGCGGAGGCACCCTCCCCACCAAAGCCCCAAAGCCGGACTCGGCCAAAGGCTTCCACCTCTTCCCCGGGGAGGCCGGCCGGTCCCCCAATGGCCTTGAGGCTCCCAGGGGGCTCATCCTGGGCCACTCTTCCTTTCCTGCCTGGGGGAGGCTTCTGGGCCACCTGGTCTGGGCAGAGGGTGTTGTCCACAAGGACAGCTCTGGGGCCTAGGAAGGGACTGCTGAGGGCGCTTCTGAAGGCCCGGAGGAGGGAACAAGTCCCTGGGGATGCTGGCAGCGTCTTGGTCCGGGAGGCTGAGCCCTCTGATCGATTGCAGGCTTGGCCACCAACCCGCGGGGAAGCCCGGGGCAGCCACCCTCCCCTCTCTGGGTCTGCGTGTCCCCACAGGCAAAAATACTGACTGGTGCTTTTCAAATGGGTCCCCCACCCCACCAGCAGCTTCCTCAAACAAAACAGTAAGTGGATGCCCAACACAGAACACAGATTTAAGGGCGGCCTTTTTAGGCTGGGAGGGGCTCCCGGGGCACCCCAGGTCAGTCCAACCCCCTTCCTAAGATGGTCCTGAAGCACGTCTCCCGGCCCTCAGGCACTGAGGAGCCCATCTGAAAACTCCCAGACTTGGTGCTGCAGAAGGGCTTCCCAGGTGGCTCAGTGATCTAAAAAAACCCGCCTGCCAGTGCAGGAGACGCCAAGAGACCCGGGTTCAATTCCTGGGTTGGGAAGATCTCCTGGAGGTGGTGGTTTAGTCTCTAAGTCGTGTCCGACTCCTGAGACCCATGGACTGTAGCCCGCCAGGCTCCTCTGTCCATGGGATTCTCCAGGCAAGAGTACTGGAGTGGGTTGTGGTTTCCTTCTCCAGGGGATCTTCCCGACCCAGGGATTGAATCTGGGTCTCCTGCACTGCAGACAGATTCCTTACCAAAATGGCAACCCACTGCATTATTCTTGCCTGGAGAATCCCATGGACAGAGGAGCCTGGTGGGCTACAATCCATGGGGTCACAAGGAGTCGGACACAACTGAGCACGCACGCGTGCATGCGGAGTTGGTGCTCTGGAAGGTCCCTTCGGTTTCACTTTATCCTGCCGTGGGCTGGGGGTAGTGCCCTGGGCTGGTGGTCGGGGTGAAGGAGTTGGGAGCCCTGTGTCCTGCTCTGAGCTCAGAGCACCTTTAAGGGCCATGACAAGCCATGGGAACCAAGCGTGATCAGATGCCAGGCGTCCTGCTAAGCGCTTCTCTTGGATCGTCCGATTTGACGGTCACAACGATGTGTGTGTGGCTGCAGCAGGGAGTTATGGGAGGCTGGTGCAGGAGGGTGTGGCCGACCCGGCCCTGGAAAGGGAAACCACCGGCCGGGACTGCGAGCTCTCGGTCACCATCAGAAGGGCGTATGGCTGGGCCCTGACAGGCGTCCCTGGCCTCTGGGCCACGGGTCACTGTCCTCCTGCAGCTGCCAGGCTGTGTGCGTGTGGCCATGCTGTGAGGTGTGCGGGATCTTAGTTCTCTGACCACGGGAGACCGGGGGTCACACGTGCACCCCCGCGCTGGGAGCTCCAAGCCCTGACCGCTGGACCACCCAGAAAGTCCCCCTGCCTCGCTCTCTGACCCTCGGCAGCTGACGGAACCTCTCCTAGGGCTGGGTGTGCAGACGATGTGTGCAAAGTAAGGGGCCCGGCCACAGCTGGCTCCCTTCTAGAAGGCTTCTCTGACTCCTCTGGAACAGTCCCGCCCTGGCTCCCCAAGCCCAGGCTCTTCCGAGTGGAAACCGCACCCGGACCCAGAGCCGGGAGCCGACAGCAGGCGTTGGTGGCGGGGAGCTCGTCCTGTTCCTCGAAGCCCCTCAGTCTGCGCTCCTCGCCTGCGCCCAGGCCCGTCTGGCTTGGCTGTCGGTCCAGCTGACTCAGCCCTGAGAGGACTCCCGCCAGGACATGATGGCCCCTCCTGCCAGCACCCGGGCGGCCTGCTGGGACCCAGCTTCAGGGCTGGGATGCCAGGCGCGTCAGACAGGCCCACGGTGGAGTCCCCACTGTGCCGCTCGCTTTGGGCAAACCACCAAGGTGCTGCGAGTCTCGGCTCCCCTTCTGCCGGCTGAACACAGAGGAGTGGAGGAAACGAGACCAGTCGAGAGAAGGCATTTGGAGCTCCCTGCCGGCCCAGGGGTTCGGACTCCAGGCTTTGCCCTGGGCTGGGCTGGCTCAGTCCCTGAGTTGGGGAGCTGAGATCCTGTAAGCTGTGCAGAGCGGCAAAAAAAAAAAAAAAGAAGGGTAGAGAGAAACACTTGATAAGCCTCCTGGCATGTGGTGGCAAGGTCCCGACAATGCTCAGATCAGATGGTCGGCCTCGGCGAAGCCAGGAGTAGCCTGTGCTCCCAAAGAGCAGCTGGGAAGTTAGAGAAACAGGACTTGCTGCTAAGTTCATGCAGTTGCTCAAGCACTGCTGCCTCAGGACGTTTGCACCTGCTGTTTTCTCTGCCTGGAACCCCCTTCCTGCAAATATGTACCCGATTTACTCTCTTTAGGAGAACTTTCCTGAGCTTAAAAGTCCTCTTAAGAGAACTTTTCCTATTAAAAACCTCTTTGAGGAACTCCAGGCTTCCCTGGTGGCTCAGATGCTAAACAGTCTGCCTGCAGTGTTGGAGACCCGGGTTTGATACCTGGATCAGGAAGATCCCCTGGAGGAGGAAATGGCAACCGACTCCAGTGTTCTTGTCTGGAAAATCCCAGGGATGGAGGAGCCTGGTCAGCTATAGCTCATGGGTTGCAAAGAGTCGGACATGACTGAGTGACTTGTCTCTTTCTCTCTCTCTCTTTTCCGGGAACTCCCTAGGGGTCCAGTGGTTAGGACTCTGCACTCTCATTGCCGAGGGCCCAGGTTCAATCCCTGATGGGGGAACTAAGATCCCAGAAGCTGCGAGGCACTGACAATAAATAAGTAAATGCCATCACCAACATAATATTACAAAAGCAAACCCCCTTGAACACAGAAACATGTCCTGTCCTTCCCTGCCTTCTTTTTCTCTGTAGTATCTCTCATCCTCTGATGTACCATCAATTTCTATTTGACGACTGCCTGTTTTCTGCCACAAGAACGTTGATGAGGATGGGGGATTCTTATTTTGTTCAGTGTTGAACTCCCCAGAAGAACGCCTAGCACGCGGCGCCCCTCAGCACACACAGAGCCTGTAGAAACTGGAGGAGTTGAGGCTGCACGCCCACACTCCAGCCGGGATTAGGGGTCTGTGCTTTTAACTCTTCCTGCGGGGCCTGTCCTTCTGGATGACGGACACGGGCGCACATAGAAGGGTGGTTCACGCAGAACCCCAGACCAGAGGGTCGCGCTCCCACGTGCAGACACGTGGGGCAGTGAAAACACGGCTCTGGAGTCAAGCCACGCTGAGTCTGAGTCTTGACTCTGCAGGACCGCAGCTGTCTCATCTGTACAGTGGATGGTTGCGCCAGACGAAGTCCCAGCGCTGCTGCACGCAGTCCTTCGGGCTTCATCCTCGGGGGGGCTGCCCCACCCCGCCCCTTAGCCCCCCACCTCTCACCCGGCCCCCTCTGCCCCTCAGGAAACTGGCCGACTGTGCCCAGCTGCTGGAGGTGGACGACATGGTGCGGCTGGCGGTGCCCGACTCCAAGTGCGTCTACACCTACCTCCAGGAGCTGTACCGCAGCCTCGTGCAGAAGGGGCTGGTCAAGACCAAGAAGAAATGAGGGGCTGGCCAGTGCTGGCCCGGAGGCGCCCTTCAGCTCCACGGAGGCGGCGGGGCTGGGCAGGCGGCCCCAGTCTTAACTGCATTAAAGGCTGTTTTGTAAAACCCCGTCTGGCTCCTCGGGGCTCCCTCCCTACCCCGACGGGAGCCTCTCTCGCTCTGGGATAAGCAGCCCCGGCCTCCCACTTTCCTCACCTGATGTGATTTTCTCAACAACCGTGACAGGCATCTGGGACAGGAGTGTGCTGGGTCTCGTCGCCAAGAAGGTGTGTGTCCCTGGGCCACTGAGCGAAGCTCTCTGAGCTTCAGTTCACCATCTGAACGGGGATAATAGCGGCTCAGAATCCCGCAGGTGCTGTGAGGGTTAAATGGGATCACGTAGACAGTATCACCGGCTCAGTGGTCATGATTTTGAGCAAACTCTGGGAGACAGTGGGGGACAGAGGAGCCTGGCGTGCTGCAGTCCACGGGGTCAAAGAGAGTCAGACACGACTTAGCAGTCTAGCGACTAACAACGGATGACAACAGAGGACAAAAGGCCTCGCCTGGGGCCTGCCACACAAACGTTCTCTAAGCGGTGGCCCAAAGCAACGACATCCTCACGTTTCCAGCCACGGGGGCGGGGGGGGGGGGGGCACTTGGCCACAGCTTTTTCCCTCTCTCCACACTTCTAGATTAGGGAGTTCCAGGACAGGGACTGCTGTAGAAGATTCTCTAGAACTCCCACTCAAACTAGGCTCGTGGGACCTGGAGGTGATGTCTTTGACTCAAAGATACTCCACGTTCTGTCTCTGAAAAGCCCATGGTTTGGGGATTTCCCTGGCAGTCCAGTAGTTAAGACTCCACACTTCCACTGCAGGGGGGCACGCATTCAATCCCGAGTCAGGGAGCTAAGATCCTGCATGCTGTGTGGTGAGGCCCAAAAAATGGGAAAAAAAAAAAAAAAGCCAGTGGTTTTAGAACCACCGCACCCAGAAGCTCCTCCCTTGTGCTCAGGTAATCCCTCAACGCTGGCTGAGGTTTTGACTGTTTTCCCACTGCTCACTAGAGATGAGCCCTAGAGCTGAGTACACTGCTGCAGCTGCTTAGGTATTTCTGTCGTGTCCAACTCTGTGCGACCTCGTGGACTGCAGCCCGCCAGGCTCCTCCGTCCATGGGATTCTCCAGGCAAGGATACTGGAGTGGGTCGCCATGCCCTCCTCCAGGGGGATCTTTCCGACTCAAGGATGGAGCCTGGATCTCCTGCCTTACAGGCAGATTCTTTACCGCTGAGCCACCGGGGAAGCCCAGAGCTGACTCTTAATTTCCTGCTAACAATCCTGTCTGGCTTTATCGGCTGTTGGGAGCATATGCGCTGATGAGAACGGCTCGTGAAAACACAGAAATGGAAACCCGCCCGCTTGGCACTGCGGCCAGAGGTGCGGACTCTGCCCAGATGAGCGGGGTGGACGTGGCAGCCCACCCGACGGCTGCGTTAGCCTTGGCTGCCTCCTGCCTGAACGGGGGCGTCACTCCTGTGGGGGGGTCGACGACCCCTCTGGCTGAGGGTGGCCGGGCCCCTCACAGCCAGCTTTCCCCACAGTGCTTGGGGGTCACACAAGGCTCCGCGCCCTGCGAGCCCTCCGTTGAGGCGGAAGCAAGCTAAACCCCAGCCTCCTCCGATGAGCCACTTGCCCCCTGAGTGAAGGCTCAGGTGGACCCTTGTGTTTAACGGCTGAGCAGACACACAGTCTCCACGGCTCCCCGTGGACTCAAGCTGGACGGGAAGCCCCTCCCGGCGTAAAGCCCTGAGAACCCGCCACCGAACGGGGACAGCAGTGGTTTAAGAACCAGGCAGGCAGGGCCCCCCTGGTGGCCCAGTGGTTAAGACTCCGCCTTGCAGTGCAAGGGACCCCCGTTCGATCCCCCGTCCGGGAAGACTCCACAGGCCGCGGGGCAACTAAGCCCACGTGCCGTAACTACCGAGCCCATGAGCTGCAGCTACTGAGTCCGTGTGCCTGCAGCCCGTGCTCGGCAAGAGAGGCCGTGCGATGGGAAGCCCGGGGCTGCGACTCGCGAGGAGCGCCCCCTTGCCGAGACTCCAGGAACTGCCACTAGCGTGTAGCTCCCCCTTGCGGACACTACAGGCACAGCCAAAAAACGAAACGCAGAAGTAAATCTTAAAAAAGAAAGCGAAAGACCGCACAGTCAGATTTCTGGGGTGGAGAGGAGAGTCTTCACTTTATGGGTCATCAGTGGAAACGGAAAGGTTTTGCACCTAAATCTATACCTGTCTATGATTAAACCGCTCCATCCCCAGAGCACGTGGTAAGAGGCCCTCCTCCCCCAGACCGCTCCTGTCATCCCACCTGAGCTGCCCCCCGCCCCCCGCAAGCAGGGCCCTGTGGGGGGCGGGGGTTCGGGTTGGCTGCTCATCCGGCTGGGAAGGTGGCTGAGTCTCTAAGATGGACCAGTCGGTGGGACCAGGAACCCCCATCCCAGAGCACTGGAGAGCTGGATTTCGAGTCTGCAAACGTAAATGCTTCTGGCTCCGGGGCAGAGAAAGGGGCTGGGGAAAGCATAGCTGTGGCCAGTGGGTCCACACTCATAACGGCAGTCCCCGCCCGCTACACACACACACACACACACACACACACAACCTAAGAAGGAAATCTTGGAAGGCACGAGCAGGTGCAAAATCGCCAAGGGGCTCTGGCTGCCCCCCCACCCCCCGTCCACGAGGGGCGTCCATCCGTCACACAGAAAGCGGCAGGGTCAGAAGCCGGGTTAGCAGGGCCGGTCCACTCCAAACTGGAGGGTGAATTCTTGGGCCGTCCGGTCAAACAGCTCTGGGTCCTGTATCAGCTGCTCTGCAAGCTCTAGCCGAACGGGCTCTCCCGGCTCCGGGTGATTCACCAGCACGTTGAGGGCCTCCAAGACTGGGGAGAGAAGTCGGATCAGGACATCAGGAGGGAGAGAAAAAACTCCTGGGAAGGGAGCGATGCTGCCCACTCCCAGATCCCCCCGACACCCCACACCAGCCCACATCTTAGGACGGCTCTGCGACCAAATCAGATGCCACTCTGTCGCGGATGACGCTGTCCAAAGCTCTCACGAGCAGTTGCCTCGGTGGTTTTCAACCTGTGTTCCACGGTGTCACAGAGGCTGTTCAACAACCCCCGTCGTGGGGGTCGGTGAGATCAACGCGGTTTCTGGGTTCTGTTCCCTTTTCAGCCAGAACCGCTCTGCTTTTGTTGCGTCTGACTCTGAGACCCCGAGGACTGCAACACGCAGGCGCCTCTGTCTTCCACTATCTCCTGGAGTTTGCTCAAATTCATGTCCGTGGAGGCGGTAATAGGATTCCAAAAATTTTTTATTTGTGGAAAAAAGGGTTCCGAGGCTCAAGACTGGAAACCACTCCTGCCCCGTGGCTCAAAATCTTTCACGGGTGACTTTGGGAGCCTGGCGAAGGCGGTGCCCCCCCCTTGTGCACGTCGGCATGCACACAAACATGGGTTTCTGGGTCAGAGCACGCTGCTCACCGAGGACCACACCTCCCCCTCTCCCCAGCCCTCTGCTTTCCAGGGTTAAGAACTCCCGAGCTGATCCAGAGGTGGGATTTTTTTTAAAGTATTTATTTGGCTTCTCTGGGTCTTCGTTATGGATCTTTAGTTGCGGCCTGTGGGATCTAGTCCCCTGACCAGGGATCAAATCTAGGCCCCCTGCGTGGGGAGTGTAGCGTGTTAGCCACTGGACCACCAGGGAAGTCCCGACACAGGACTGATCACACACTGATCACGTCCGCAGTCTAGGCCCACAGTGCCCGACATGTAGCTGCCAGCCATGTGTGGTCATCTCAATTTAAGTTAATTGAAATTCACGACAATTAGGAATGCAGTTCACGGTCACAACAGCCACACTTCAAGTGCCTGAAAGCTGCATGGGGCCAGTGTCTGTGGCATTGGACAGGGCCGCTATGGACCGACTCCATCAGTGAAGAAAGTTCTGCTGAGCCGCGCGGTTCAGAGCCGGCCGAGGGAGGCTTCCCATCCCAGCTCTGCTGTCTGCCCACTCGGGTGAGTGCTCACCTCTCACGCCTCAGTATCCCGATCTATTAAATGGGGCCAGTGAGAGCACTGTTTCAAGGGGCTTCTCAGGGGCACTGAATGAGGTCGGTGTGTTAGAAATGACTGATTTCCCTGGGTTAGAAAGTTTGGGTTCTCAGTGGTGCAGGGACGTATCTGAGACCAAGTCCTCAAGGGCCACCCAGCTCCACTTTTGTATTCCTGAATTATGATTAATCCATTATAATTTCAATTTGTCATCCATGGATGTATACAAAAAATACCATATGGAATAAAAAAGTGAATTTTTATGCTGGAGAGGGTGGGTAGAAGAGAAAACCCTCCTACACTGTTGGTGGGATGTGTAAATTGGTGCAGACACTATGGAAAATAGTATGAGGTTCCTTAAAAAACTAAAAGTAGAGTTGCCGAATGATCCAGCAATCACACTCTTGAGCAGATACCCAGAGAAAATGCTAATGCAAAAAGCTACGTGTACCCCAGTGTTGGCAGCAGCACTATTTACAATAGCCAAGACATGGGTGCAACCTAAATGTCCATCGACAGGGAAGTGGACAAAGAAGATGTGGTAGACAGGTACAGGGAAATATCAGTCAGCCATAAGAAAGAGTGAAAGGATGCCATCTGCAGCAACATACGGATGGACCTGGAGATTACCGTATGAAATGAAGGAAGTCAGGCAGAGAAGGACAAATACCATGTGATATCACTTACATGGGGGATCGTAAAAAGATACAAGTGAACTCATTACAGACCTGGGGGAAAGCAGGAGAGGAGGGTTACACTCGGAGTTTGAGGTGAGCGGATACAAACTACTGTAAGTAAAATACAGAAACAGCGGGCCCTGCTGTGTATCACAGGAGACTGTACTCAATACCTTATGATAAACGGCAGTGGGAAAGAATATGAGAAGCATACGCATGCATGTGTACACCGGGGTCCCTTTGGTGTGTACCATAAACGAACACAACACTGTAAGTGAGTCATAAAAGCAAAGTGAAGTCGCTCAGTCGTGTCTGACTCTTTGCAACCCCACGGACTGCAGCCCGCCAGGCTCCTCTGTCCATGGGGTTCTCCAGGCAAGAATACAGGAGTGGGTGGCCATTTCCTTCCCCCCAAATTAACCATACTTCAGTAAAAAAAAAAAAAAAAAGTGAACTAAAAAGAGCGTGTGAATCTTAGCGCAGTGTCAGAGTACCTAATGAAGTGATGTACTTATCGTCATTAGGCCCGCCCCTTCATCTGTCTTTATAGCATCGGACCTTGCTTCCATCACCAGTCACATCTACAGCTGGGTGTTGATTCTGCTTTGGCTCTGTCCCTTCATTCTTTCTGGAGTTATTTCTCCACTGATCTCCAGTAGCATATTGGGCACCTAACGACCTGGGGAGTTCATCTTTCAGGGTCCTATCTTTTTGCCTTTTCATCCTGTTCATGGGGTTCTCAAGGCAAGAATACTGAAGTGGTTTGCCATTCCCTTCTCCAGTGGACCACATTCTGTCAGACCTCTCCATCATGACCCGTCCGTCTTGGGTGGCCCCACACGGCATGTCTTAGTTTCATTGAGTTAGACAAGGGAATTCAGCAAATTCAGTCATTCAATCGTGTCCGACTCTTTGCAACCCCATGGACTGTAGCCCACCAGGCTCCTCTGTCCATGGAATTTTCCAAGCAAGGATACTGGAGTGGGTAGCCTTCCCCTTCTCCAGGGGATCTTCCCAACCCAGGGATCAAACCCGGGTCTCCCGCATTGCAGGCAGATTCTTTACCCTCTGAGCCCCCAGGGAAGCCCTAGTAGTTTTTTGCCTGGGAAATTCCACGGACAGAGGGGCCTGGAGGCTACAGTCCCTGTGGTCACAAAGGAGTCGACGTAACTTAGCGACTGAACAACAATAAACAGGAACGACCGACACGAAAGTGGTCCCGTGACTCCACCCCCCACCCCCGTTCAGCCCGGGCCCCCGGCCAGGCACGACCCAGCCTCACCTTGGCAGATCCTGGTGCTGGCTTTCCAGTTCTTCTTGCTAATGATGGGCAGGCACACCCTCCCGTCCCTGTCCACGTTGGGGTGGTAGATCCTGGTGGTGAATTTCACCGTCGGGGGCTGGAACGGGTACTCCCTGGGGAAGCTGATGCACACGCTGAAGGCCTTGAGGTTGTAGGGTGGCCTCTCCTGTATGAGAGAGGGGTCATGCTCTGGGCCGAGGCACAGCTGCCCTCTTCCCCCAGGACCTGGGCCTGGTGTCCCCGCTCCCCGCCCCGCCCCAGGGCCCAGGTTTCCTCTGCTCCACTCCAAGGAAGGACCGTGAACGCAGACACAGATGGCCCCTGCATTCACTTAGCAACCGGGCTGTGGGTCAGTGGGGCCCTGGCCTGGGGCCTGCACGAGTCGGATCCTGGCTTCTGCTGTGCGCCCGAGGGCCGGCTGCCTCCCACCCCTAAGCCTCAGTTTCCTCGCTTGAAAAACGGGTACAGTTTGACTGGAGGTGTCCTCAGGACCTCCTTAGCTTCTTTTAATATGTCGGTAATTAACATCTTTCCAGTTTTATTGAAAAATAACTGATACACATCACTAAGCTTAAGGCGTCGAGCTTGATGGTTAGATTCACATATGCTGTCAAAGAATTACCAAAATAGGTTCAGCTGACACCCATCTTCTCACATAAAAAAATGAAGACAAAGAATAGGAAAAAACTTCTCCTTGTGATGAGAGCTTTCAGGCTTTTACTTTCTTGGCCATTTTTCTAGGACTCGCCTGGGGGCCCAGTGGTTAGGAATCCACCTGCCAGTGGAGGGGATGTAGGGTCGATCCCTGGTCCAGGAAGATCCCGTATGTCCCAGAGCAACTAAGCCCATGAAAGTGAAGTCGCTCAGTCGTGTCTGACTCTTTGTGACCCCATGGACTGTAGCCCACCAGGTTCCTCCATCTAGGGGATTTTCCAGGCAAGAGTACTGGAGTGGGTTGCCATTTGTTTCTCCAGAGGATCTTCCCGACCCAGGGATCGAACCTGGGTCTCCCGAATTGCAGGCAGACGCTTTACTAAGTTTACTAGTTTACTAAGTCAACTAAGCCCGTGCGCCACAAGTACTGAGTCTGTGCTCTAGAGCCCGGGAGCTGCAAATACCGAAGGCCCCTCGCCCTAGAGCCATGCTTCACGACAAGAGAAGCCACTGCAGTGAGAAGCCTGAACACGGCAACTGGAGAGTAGCCTCCGCTCGCTGCAACTAGGGAAAAGCCCTTGCAGCAACAGAGACCCAGCAAAGCCAAAAAAAGATAGTTAAGACGGTACATACTGTTATGGGGATTTTACCATCTTAAAACAGCAACAGTTCGGAACTGGAGTGCCTAAGCGTTGCCAGGAGCCAGCAGAAGACCCTCTAGACTTTAGCAACTGGAGGGCTTTCCTGGGATCCGCTCTGTGCTGCCTGCTGCTGAGGCTTGGCACGCATCAGCCCAGGCGTCACGCTGTAGGGGTTACGTGGACTTCCGGCCGCGTGGCTTCAGTGTGGATCCTGGCTCTGTCCCTCCACACCTGTGTGACCTTAGGCAAGCAGCTGAACATCTCTGTGCTTTCCCATACGGAAAGAATCACAGCCTTCTTCACATGGCTTGCGTGACGATTACATGAGTTAATTCACTTTTTTTTTTTTTTAAGGTAGTGAAGAGTGCACCCGCTTTCTTTCTTTTTTTTACTATTTATGTATTTGGCTGCCCCGAGTCTTAGTTGCAACATGTGGGATCTAGTTCCCTGACTAGGGATTGAACCCAGGCACCCTGCGCTGGGAGCAGAGTCTTAGCCGCCAGACCACCAGGGAAGTCCTGAGTTAATTCACGTTAGGGACCTGGAATATCAGGCATATGGCAAGGACTCCATATGTGTCAGCTATTGTGGTAAGTATTATGAGAACTCATGGTATTAGCATCGGGATTTCCAGATGAAACAAGTTCAGTGCATACAAGTAACCTGCCCAGGGTCGCAGCAGCCGTGCCTGGATGGAGACCCAGCACGGTTGACTGGACTGTTCCCCACGGGAGCAGTAACCCACACCCCTATCGGGGGGACCCAGGGACTCGGATGAGCCCAGCACAGCACACAGGGGCCTCCAGGCTGCTGCAAAAGCTCCAAACCCTTTCAGAACCTTCGTGACAGAGCAGGCAGGAGGATGACCGTCAGAATGCCATACGTGGGACTTCCCCGGTGGCCCAGGGGCTAAGACTCCGTGCTCCCAATGCAGGGGGCCCGGGTTCGATCCCTCGTCTGGGAATCAGATCCCACAGGCCGCGCTAAGACCCGGCACAGCCAAAGAAATGAAGTTTTTTAAAAAAGAATGATATACGCGAGTTCAGAGTCAAGGGTTTAAGAAATTTCCTCTTCCTGAGCAGAAGGCAGAAAGGAAGCTTCAGTGGTCACGGGTGTGTCTGAGCAAATGCTGGGCAGATAAAGAAAACGTGTTCTCGGTGATGTGAAGAGGCTGGGGCTGGGACACAGACCAAGACCATGGGTGCGGGCTCAGCGAAGGGGGGGCTCTAGGGCGCTGGGCTTCAGCAGTCGGGGCAGGTGGGCGCCAGCATTGTGGACCCGGGCTCTGGAACACAGGCTCAACAGAGTGGCACACGGGCTTGCTTGCTCCCGGGTATGTGGGATCTGCCCGGGTCAGGGATTGAACCCATGTCTCCTGCACTGGCAGGCGGATTCTTTACCTCTAAGTCAACAAGGAAGCCTTTTTGTGTTTGACGCTCTTTGTCTGCCGAAGCTTCCATGACGGGCTCAGTGCTTACTGCTTGAAGAAGGGGTCTCCCACCAAGTCCGAAAGCCTTTTAGCCTCTTCATCAATCGGCTTGGACCTCAGAAGCAATCAATGTAGAGAGAGACACCCCCTCTGCCAGTGATCACCTCCAGTGGAAAAAAAGAATCCTATGACTTCCCTGATGGGTCAGTAGCTAGGGCTCCACCTGCCAATGAAGGGGACGCGGGTTCGATGGCTGGTCCGGGAAGATCCCATATGCTGAGGGGTAGCTAAGGCGGTGTGCTGGTTATTGAGCCCGCGCTCTGAAACGAGAGGAGCCGCTCCAATGAGGAGCCTGGGCACCCCAGCTAGAGGGAGCCCCCGATCGCCGCAACTAGAGAGAGCCCGCGTGCAGCAATGGAGACCCGGTGCAGCCAAAATTAAAAATAATAATAAAGAAGGATTCTCCGGCAGGGAAAATCCTCGCCAGGTCTAGCCCTCCCTGCCGGGCCCCTGCCCTGAGTGGTGCGGTCCAGCAGCGCCTCCCCGCGGACACTCACCGGCAGCAGGAGCGCGTGCCACACCAGCACGTCGTCCTCCTCGCTGCGCAGGTTCCGCAGGTACTGGGGCAGCTGCTTCTGGAGTTCCTCCAGCTCCTGCAGGGGGCACAGAGCGGGCAGTCAGCCGGGTCTCCCCCGCCTCTGGCCCCTCCCCCGCCCCAGCAAGCCGTCCCGAGTGCCAAGCAGGACAGAGGCCGGCAGAGCGGGAGCCGGCATCCACTGCGCATTCAGAACCTGTCCGGCCCGGTGCTCAGGGCCTTAAGTGAATCACCGGATTCTTAGCTTCACCCCAGCTCCGTAGGCACCAGGCCGAGGGTGATGCAAATCAGCGGGTCTAAATACTGTAATGTGGGGTTAAACCTCGTAACGCTTCCCAGGTGGCTCAGCGGTAAAGAATCTGCCTTGTAATGCATAGGACACCAGTTTGATCCCTGGGTCGGGAAGACCCCACGGGGAAGGAAATGGCAAACTGCTCCAGTATTTTTTCCTGGAGAATCCCGTGGACCGAGGAGCCTGGCGGGCTACAGTCCACGGGGTTGCTCTCTGAGGAGCCTCTTCTCCAGAAACCAAGGTGCTTCCCGTCTGTCCTCTGGTTCTTTCCTAGGGAGCCATGACGCCCGGCCTCCCTTCTCCCCGCCGGCGAGCAGCATGGCGACGCGCCCTCATCGAGCTCGGGGCAGGGCGGGCGGCAGAGTCATCAGCCTGTCCCGGTCAGGCTGCCCCAGGGCAGGCCTGGGGAGGGGGCACCGCTCAGGCAGACGCGGCAGATGACAACGCCACACGCCAAGCAGAGAAACCAGAGGACAAGCGACGCTCGCCTTCCCAGGAAGGCGGCCCATCATCTGAGCATCCCCGAGTTCTCCCAACAGCGTCTT
This sequence comes from Dama dama, assembly GCF_033118175.1. Taxonomy (NCBI): domain Eukaryota; kingdom Metazoa; phylum Chordata; class Mammalia; order Artiodactyla; family Cervidae; genus Dama; species Dama dama. The sequence goes on from NC_083681.1 coordinate 81,398,213, forward strand.
CTGTGGACACGTCACTGAGACACCGGCGCCCTCGAGAACGTCACTGGAGTGGTGGAAGAGACACGTGTGATTATGTGAATGAAGTGTGGACACACAGTAGGAGGGGAAAGTGAAAGGTGGTCGCTGAGTCATGAAAGATGCTGGGATTCTTGGCCTCCGGAGGAGACAAATTCAATCCCGGGCCTGTGACCAGGCTTGATTGCTCAGAGCTCTTGTGTCATAAAGTTTTATTAAAGCATAAAGAGATAAACAAAGCTTCTGAGATAGACATCAGAAGGGGGCAGAAAGAGTGCCGCCCTGCTAGTCTTCGGCAGCACGTTATACTCCTATCAGCAGGCTGTTAACTAGAGAAAGGAGATGTCTCAAAACTCAGAGTGGCACCAGGCCCCTCACCCACAGCATGCATTTTGAGATGACCTTGGCACCAGGGGAGTCATCCCGGGCCCTAAAGCGACTGACCTGAGTCTTGAAGAAAGACAGGTTTCCAAGTAAATACATAGTTTCATTAACATCGATGAGGAGAACAATGTATGAGCAAAACATACAGGTTTGTTGAGCTCTTATCGGTTCTGAGTCTTAAGCAGAACCAACTTGAAGAAAGAGTCCAGGGTAAATACATAGCTCATAACGTAGCTTAAGAAAAACATTTCCATAAGAAAATGCGTTGGTTAGCTCAAGGTTTGAGAAAAGTTAACTTCAGGTGGAGCCAGGGGGTGTCATGGCAACACAGAATTTTAAGAAAAACCTCCTTTTAAATTTGTATAAAGAAGGGGGAAAAAATCTCACACTTGTTTCCTCCTGCTGCTTAAGAGAGAGAAAAAATGCCTGACGCTTGCAGCCTGCTTCCTCCGTTTGGAGACCCCTGGCCTTCCTGCCTGTTACCCTCTCAAAAGGAGAAGAGAGGACAGGGGAGGGGAGCAGGAAAGCTTCACACGGGCAACACCGCGCCGGGCCCTGCAGTGTGAATAGGAGTCCGCCGTGCAGAGAGCTGGCGAAGCACCAGGGCGGAGGGCCCAGTTAGAGCAGGGGTGTACGGCATGTCCCGTTCAAAGTTCACAGTTGTTACGGGAAAAGGATTCCACGGTCAAGCACATTGGGAAACACTAGGCGGCTACACTGGGTTCTTTCCTGAAGGACTTTCCAAAGCCTTTAATGCTCTGTTGCACGTTGCCATTCTCCGAGATGTGTGCCCAAGTGTGCAGCACATCTCAAATTTAGTATTAGACCAAGGAATCCCGCTCTCCATTTTGGGGTGCTTTTTGTGGGACAACAGACCTTTTTAAAAATGTATTTTCTTATCTTTAAAAAAATTTTTTTAATTGAAGTATAGTTGCTGGGCAATATTATATGTTACGATAGAGTGATTCACAATTTCTAAAGGTTATACTCTCTCTATAGCTATTATAAAATGTTGGCTATATTCCCCATGCTGTACAGTATATATATCCTTGTGGTTTATCTTATACCTAATAGTTTGTACCTCTTACCCCCTACTCAATGCTGCCCCTCCCTTTTCCCTCTCCCCTGGGCAATAGACCTTAAAAAAAAAAAAAAGATAAAAAGACATTTAGGGAATTCTCCGGCTGTCCAGTGGTTAGGACTCCAGGCTTTCATGGAGTTTGATCCCTGGAGGGGGAACTAAGATCCTGTAAGCCACATGACAGCCAAAAACTAAATAAACGTGTTTAAAAAAAGACCTTCAAGGGCAGGTCATGTTTTCCTGGGACTCTGAAGGGGTGTAAATCAGAGGCTCTCAGCCGGGGGTTCCTTTATCTACCCGCCCCCAGCACTTCTGGCAATGTCTAGACCCATTTCTGGCTGCCACACGTGGAGGAGTGCTGCTCCCTACAGGGAGTGTGATAAACATCCTTCAGAAAATGATCCAGCCTCAAATATCAGTGGCTACAAAGTTGCAAAACTCTGGTATAAACAAAGGCGAAGAGAAAGGTCCCCAAAGACCTTCCACAGCTGGGGGAACCCTTCACACTGTGCCCCCCCAAACTTTCTCTGAGCCCCAAAGTACAAGCACGCCATTATTCCCTGTTTCTTATCTTTCTACACCCCACCTCTGTTCATGCCCACAGACGGCCCAGAGCCTATGACCCCTCACTGATCTGTTATCCCAAAGTAGAAGCATCTCCTGCTACCAATAACAGGATCGTCTGTGACTCCCGAGCAAGAAGGAAGCCCCATGCTGCACAGAAAAGCCCTGGAAGAGACATTTTCCCAACTTTACCAAAACTGGAGGAACTTGGACTTTACCTGTCATGCATGAGTTCTGTCAAGACTTTCGCAATGCCTGGGGATGTTGAAACCCACACTAGAACACAGCTGTTCCCCAAGGCCTGCTCAGAAATCATCTGACTCAGAGGAACAGAAAATGAAAGTAGAGAAGCCACTGAAAGAACCTCTGGGTTGGAGCCTCACCAACCCGGGCTCAAATCCCAGCCCACCATTCCCTACCGGGTGACCCAGGACAATCAAGTTAGTCTTTCTGAGCCTCAACTTCCCCATCTGTGAAATGGGGGCAGAGGACTCATCTCTCAGGGTTACTGAAATGACTGATGTAAACTCCCCGACAGTCAATGGTGCCGGGGAAACAAATACTGGCTCCCGGCTTTCCTGCTTAGTTGGAAAAACTCTGCCTCATTTTGCTGCCAACCTCCAGAGTTCAATCCTTCTGGGCTGAGCCTTCTCTGGGTGCCCCAGCCTGTGATCATTTTCTTCCCAGAGGCTGAGGGTAGCACCTCCTGTTCACCCTTCTCACGCCTGCACACAGGAGGGGCAATTCTGAGAGACTCAAAGCCTCAGGGGTATCAGACCCACTTCCCCAGAACTGCTCCACCCTCAGGGAGATTCTTTACCATCTGAGCCACCAGGGAATCCTCCCCCACCTTCCCCATCTAAGTCCAATCCCAGCCACACCCCAGTCCCCCAGATGCCTTGGGTTTTCCCTCCTGGGGAAAATCCCTCCCTCCCCATCCTTCCCGACCTCACTTCAAATTGTGTCCCTGATCAGAATGAAGATAAGACTTTTTTGGTTTTCTCTGCCTCCCCACTTCCTAGAGCAGGAACCAGCATGTGGGAGGCATTCAACAACATCTGTAGACCAGACGACTGCACACCATTTACTCCAGGTAACCTTCTGGGTTCGCCCTGGCAGCTTTTCTTCAGGAGAAAACCCTGAGAACTTTGCTCTCAACTCCTACTTAGCGTCCCATACTTCTTGGGCTTTTTGTTTTTGTTTTTGTTTTTTTTTGCAGGGGGCGGGGTCGCTGCACGACTTGGGGATCTTAGTCCCCGGACTAGGGATCCAACTGTGCCCCCTCCAGTGGAAGTCCTAACCGCTGGACCACCAGGGAAGTCCCCCTTCTCGGGGCTCTAATGTGGGCACCAAAGCACGGGGATCCTGGTTATCTCTGCTTAAAAGTCACCTGCACCACTGCCAACAAAGCGCCTGGCTCCAGGAAGAGGCCAGGGAACAACCCTTCCCGCACCTGAAAGTGAAGGCCGCTCAGTCGTGTCCGACTCTTTGCGACCCCATGGATATACAGTCCATGGAATTCTCCAGGCCAGAAGACTGGAGTTGGTAGCCCTTCCCTCCTCCAGGGGACCTTCCCAAGCTAGGAGTCGAACCCAGGTCTCCTGCATTGCTGGCCGATCCTTGCCCAGCTGAGCCACCAGGGAAGCCCCGCCCCGGGACGCACGTAACTGTCCCAAGTTTCTGGCAGGAGAAATGAAACTGAAACCAATGCTGGGGGAGGCGGCTCAGCACAGCTCAGGGGACCGGCGACACCCCCATCCATGTCCTCCCACCTCCCGAAACTGCAGACCCTCTCGCAGCCCCACTGATCCTCGGGGAGGGGGCAGGGACGCAGGGACTCAGCAGGCCCGGGTCCCCCAAACGCGCTCGGGGAGCAGAGGGCAGGATGCGGGGAACGGAGCCCGGGAAGGCGCGGGGAGCCGGGCGGGAGGGGTTACCTTCGCCACCCGCTTGCTCGCCGTCATCTTGGCACCGAGAGCTGGGCTCTGGGGGACGAGCCAGACTGGAGAGCGGCCCGCGGTCTCGGCGCGCCCCGCCCCGGGGCCGCGCCCCCAGGGGCCCCGCCCGCGCTCCGCTCCGCTCCGCCCTCCGGGGCCGGGCCACCGAGGAGCGGGGCTCGCCGGGGCCCCGATGGGCTCCGGAGCCCGGGAGCTCGAGCGTTTGCTTGTCCGGAGCCCGGCAGGCCTGGGAGCGCGCGGCATCGCGGGGCCCCGCGGTCGCGCTGTGCGGCGCGGGGCCCGGGCCCGCCCATCCGGGGTCTCCGGTAGCCCCGCCGCCCGAGGCCGCGCCGGGGGCTCCTCCCGTGTCTTCTGCCCGCTCTGCTCCAGACGCGCGCGCGCCCCGAGTAACATGCGATGCTCGCCGCGCGCGCAGCTCCCGGACCGGCCGCCTGGGGTCCCCACCTGCAGACCAGCGCCCCGAGCTCAGCCAGCGGATTCCCGGAGCCCGCCCTGGGCAAATCGTTAACCCTCTCTGGGCCCCGGGTCCCAACTCTACAAAGGGCTGGGAGACACCGGAGACAACGTCCGCCCCCAGGGCCACCGCCCTGGGAGCTTGGGGTCCCTTGTGCCGTCCGGCACTGGGTGGGGAGGCAAAGACGCCTCCCCAGGTGACCGCTGGGTGCAGGGCCCCGCGAGGGGCGCCCTCAGACGCATTCTCTAGCTTCGGGGGTCTGGTGGGCCTTCAGTCCTTCTCTGCTGCTGCTGCTAAGTCGCGTCAGTCGTGTCCGACTCTGTGCGACCCCATAGACGGCAGCCCACCAGGCTCCCCCGTCCCTGGGATTCTCCAGGCAAGAACACTGGAGCGGGTTGCCATTTCCTTCTCCAGTGCAAGAAAGTGAAAAGTGAAAGTGAAGTCGCTCAGTCCTGTCCGACTCGTAGCGACCCCGTGGACTGCAGCCCACCAGGCTCCTCCATCCATGGGATTTTCCAGGCAAGAGTACTGGAGTGGGGTGCCGTTGCCTTCTCTGTCAGTCCTTCTCTAGGTTTTGTATTTGGTAGTCATGTATGGATGTGAGAGTTGGACCATAACGAAAGCTGAGCGCTGAAGAACTGATGCTTTTAAACTGTGGTTTTGTAGAAGATTCCTGAAAGTCCCTTAGACTTCAAGGAGATCCAACCAGTCCATCCTAAAGGAAATCAGTCCTGGGTGTTCATTGGAAGGACTGATGCTGAAGCTGAAACTCCAATAGTTTGGCCACCTGATGAGAAGGATTGACTCATTTGAAAAGACCCTGATGCTGGGAAAGACTGAAGGCAGGAGGAGAAGGGGACGACAGAGGATGAGATGGTTGGATGGCATCACCGACTCAATGGACATGAGTTTGAGTAAACTCGGGGAGTTGGTGATAGACAGAGAGGCCTGGTGTGCTGCAGTCCACGGGGTCGCAGAGTCGGGCAGGACTGAGCGACTGAGCTGACTGACTGAAGTACCTCCTACCCTGCAGGAGGGCACACGCAGCCCACTGCAGTGTTCTTGCCTGGGGAATCCCATGGACAGAGGAGCCTGGTGGGCCACAGTCCCCGGGGTCACAGAGTCGGACACGACTGAGCGACTAAGGATGCTCACAAGCACCTATTGGGGCAGATCTGGGAGACAGTTGGGTGGTGGCACCCCGGCATAGACCTCAGGGGCCTCCCTTACCATCGGTCCAGTACACGCTGCGGGCCTACTGTGTGCCCCAGAACGCAGGCAGGGCTCTCCGCCCCTGCACAAGGGCAGGGGCTCTTTCCCCCAGCATGAAGGTGAGGCCCCCCGGGGGCTTGAAACCCCAGAGCACGGAGCAGCATCTGGGGAATAATCGCCTAGTAACAATGAGCCTGGTAGACCTGTCTCCCTTACCCTCGACTCTTTTAGCTCAGAGGAGGAAGAAAACCAGACAATATTTTGAGCACATATTTTGAGTTCTGAATTCACGGCCTCACTTTGTTTATCTAGGTGTCTTGATACCAAACAACTTCTCTGCTGGTGTGTAGGATGTGTTTGCAGAATGATTTATTTTCTGTTTCATTGAATTCAGTAAGTTTTAACTGGGAATCTTCTTGTTTTCTTTCTCTCTCTCTCTCTCTCTTTTTTATGTAGTTCCCTGAGCAGGGATCAAACCTGAGCCCACAACAGTAAAAGCACAGTCTTACCCACTGGACTGCCAGGGAATTCCCAAACAGGGCGTCTTCTCTCTGCCAGAAATGAATGGGGCGCCGTCCACAAGCTCTTAGCACAGGTTGAGATGAAGGAACTGAGGCCTTTGAGCCCGTCTCTGGTCGCTCATCTCAGTTAATAAGCATTTACTAGGGAGCGCCAGGCAGTGACCGCAGTGGGAACGTGGGGTCCTTGTACTTGAGAAGCTCTCCTACTACTGAGATGGAGAAAGAATACAGTCCCTGGATTTTTAATGCAAAGTGATAAGCATTAGGCTACAGGCAATCATCTGATGCTGTGGGAGCCTGCAAGAGGGTCTCTGGATCCAGCCTCAGAGAGGGGGAGTGGTTTCCTGGAAGAGACAAAGATCCAAGTGAACTGCAGACATTAGCCTATGAAATTACTCAGCCCATAAAAACTAACCACACCAGGTTTCAAGGCCACTCTCTCCTGAGACGGCTCCCACTCTGTCTGTGGAGTGTGTTGCTCTCAAAATAAATCCACTTCTTACCTATCACCTTGTCTCTCAAAATAAATCCACTTCCTACCTATCACTTTGTCTCTCACAGAATTCTTTCTGCGATGAGACATCAAGAGCTTCATTAAGTCTTGAAATCAAGGTGTGTGATCTCAGCTAAAAGACCATGGGTTCAAGTCCAAGTCTGAGTCACAAGTTTTCGGAAGAACTGTTTTTACTTCTCTCTAATGTAATTGGCTTGTATTCATTTCTTCCACAAAATTTATCCAGCGCCTGCTTCTGTGAGGCCCGTGCTGAGCTCTCTGCAGACGTGGAGAGGACTGAGGCCAACCTTTGTCCTTACCATTGGGTCAGAGATGTGCGTCTGTACAGAGAGCAAAAGGCTTCTGGAGAAAGGGCTCTAAGTCACTTCTCTGTGGGATCTAGACAGGCAAACCAAACACCAAACTCATAGATATAGAGAACAGATAGGTTGGTAGAGGTTAGGGGTGGAAAGTGGGGGAAATAGGTACCAACTTCCAGTTATAACTAAGTCTTGGAGAAGTAATGTACAGCCTAGTGACTAATAGTTAATGATGCTGTATTTTATATTTGAAAGTTGCTTAGACAGTAGATGCTGTTGTTCAGTCGCTCAGATGTGTCCGACTTCTTGTGACCCCATGGACTGCAGCAGGCCAGGCCTCCCTGTCCATCACCAACTCCCGGAGTTTACTCAAACTCATGTCCATTGAGTCAGTGATGCCATCCAGCCAACTCATCCTCTGTCGTCCCCTTCTCCTCCTGCCCCCAATCCCTCCCAGCATCAGAGTCTTTTCCAATGAGTCAGCTCTTCGCATCAGGTGGCCAAAGTATTGGAGCTTCAGCTTCAGCATCAGTCCTTCCTATGAGTATTCAAGGCTGATTTCCTTCAGGATAGACTGGTTGCATCTCCTTGCAGTCCAAGGGACTCTCAAGAGTCTTCTCCAACTCCACAGTTCATTTCTTTGGTGCTCAGCCTTCTTTGTGGTCCAGCTTTCACATCCATACCTGACTACTGGAAAAAACACAGCTTTGACTAGACAGACCTTTGTCAGCAAAGTAATGTCTCTGCTTTTTAATATGCTGTCTAGGTTTGTCATAGCTTTTCTTCCAAGGAGCAAGTGTCTTTTAGTTTCATGGCTACAGTCACCGTCCTCAGTGATTTGGAAGCCCAAGAAAGTAAAATCAGTCACGTTTTCCACTTTTCCCCTCTTTATTTGCCATGAAGAGATGGGACCAGATGCCATGAATATTGAGTTTTAAGCCAACTTTTTCACTCTCCTCTTTAACCTTCATCAAGTGGCTCTTTAGTTCCTCTTTGCTTTCTGCCATTAGGGTGTTATCATCTACATATCTGAGGTTACTGATATTTCTCCTGGCAATCTTAATTCTAGCTTGTGATTCATGCAGCCTGGCTTTTCACATGATGTACTTTGCATGTAAATTAAATAAGCAGGGTGACAATATACAGCCTTGACCTACTCCTTTTACAATTTTGAACCAGTCAGTTGTTCCATGTCTGGTTCTAACTGTTGCTTCTTGACCTGCAGAGGTTTCTCAGGAGATAGGTAAGGTGGTCTTGTATTCCCATCTATTTAAGAATTTTCCAAGGTTTATTGTGATCCACTCAGTCAAAGGCTTTAGTGTAGTCAATGAAGCAGAAACTGGTGTTTTTCTGAAATTCCCTTACTTTATCTATGATCCAACAGATATTGGCATTTTAATCTCTGGTTCTTCTGCCTTTTCCAAATCCAGGTTGTACATCTGGGATTTTTCAGTTCACGTACTGTTGAGGTCTAATGTGGAGGATTTTGAGCATTACTTTGCTAGCGTGCGAAATGAGCACAATTGTACAGTAGTCTGAACATTCTTTGGCATTGCTCTTCTTTGGGATTGGAATGAAAACTGACCTTTTCCAGTTCTGTGGCCACTGCTGAGTTTTCCAAATTTGCTGACATATTGAGTGCAGCCCTTTAACAGCATCATCCTTCAAGATTTTAAATAGCTCAGCTAGAACTCCATCACCTCCACTAGCTTTGTTCACAGTAATGCTTTCTAAGGCCCACTTGACTTCACATGTCAGGATGTCTGACTCTTGGCGAGTGGCCACACCATCATGGTTATCTGGGTCTTTAAGACCTTTTTTGTACAGTTCTTCTGTGTATTCTTGCCACCTCTTCTTAATCTCTTCTGCTTCTGTTAGGTCCTTACTGTTTCTGTCCTTTATTGTGCATGAAAAATTGGTATCTCCAATTTTCTTGAAGAGATCCTTTTCTTTCTTGAAGAGAGGGCTTTCCCATTGCATTGTTTTCCTCTATTTCTTTGGTCTTCTTTGATATAAATAAGGATATACTCAAGGGACTTCCTTGGTGGTCCAGTGGTTAAGAATCCCGCTTGCAATGTTGGGGTCTTGGGTTTGATCTCTGATCAGGGAACGAAGATCCCAACAAGCTGCCCCAGCTCAGAGCACGCAGCACAGCTGCTGAGCCGGAGCCCGTTTGTCACAACTAGAGAGTCCGTGTTGGGCAACAAGGCCTCCCACGTGATGCAAGGCAGATCATGCAAGCTAAAAAAAAAAAAAAAAAAAGAATATAATCAAGACTGTATTTGTTCTGGTATTTATTTTTTGTCCTGATTTTTAAAAAAAAATCATCAGAGTGTAGCTGATTTACAGAGTTGCCTGAGTTTCTGCTGCCCAGCCAAGTGTATCCATTATCCATTTACACATGTCCGCTCTTCTTCAGATTCTTTTCCAATATAGGTCATTACAGGATATTGAGAAGAGATCCCCGTGCTATACAGTATGCCCTTATCAATCATGTTTTATGTATAGTAGTGTATGTAGGTCTATCCCGACCTCCCAGTTTATCCACCCCCCAACCCAGCTTTCCCCCTGGGAGCCATAGGTTTGTGTCCTACATCTGTGACTCTATTTCTGTTTCTTCCTTCTGATTTTAAAAGAAATTAAAATAAAAGCCTTTTCATAGGCCCCTGAAAGCATTCTGGGCTCAAGGCCCTGTGTCTGCTTGGCCCCAGTTCATTCTGTCTTTGGTGAGGGCTACTGAGCTTCCATGTACAGAGGCAAGGTCAAGTTTCATTTTTACATACGTGTATTCAAGTCTAAGGGGTCGCACAGAGTCGGACACAACTGAAACGACTTAGCAGCAGCAGCAGCATTCAAGTAAGCAAACTGAGTCCCTCAGTCAGCTCAGGCTGCCGCAACAAAACGCCCTCTTCTATGTGGCTTAAAGAATATAAATTACTTTTCTCACAGTTCTGGAGGCTGGAAGTTCGAGATCAGGGCGCCAGCATAGGAGACGTTCAGGGAGATCCCTCTCTGTCCTCAGGGGAGGGGGTGTGTCTGTGTGTCTCTTCCTCTTCTTGGAAGGCCTTTGTCCTATTGAACTAAGACCTCACCCTTAGGGCCTCACTGAACTTTTTTTTGGCCTCGAGACATGTGGGATCTTAATTCCCCGAGCAGGAATCAAACCTGAGCCCCCTGCGTTAGAAGCAAAGAGTCTTAACCACTGGACAGCCAGGGAAGCCCCTCACTGAACTTTATTGATGTTGTTTAGTCACTAAGCTGTGTCCAACTCTTTAGCAGCCCCGTGGACTATCACCCACCAGGCTCCTCTGTCCGTGGGATTTTCCGGGCAAGAATACTGGAGTGGGTCATGGAACTTTCATTACCTCTGTAAGATTATATCCAGACTCAGTCACACGCGGCTTAGGGCTTCAGCATATGAATTTGGACGGCACAAGGCAGAAACAGTTCTGTCCACAGCAAATATGCAAGTACATACTAGTACTGCGCTGAGAGAATGTGGGGGGAAAAAATGTCCACTGTTTGACAGATGTGGAGGCTGAGGTCTGGGAATATAAATCCTTGTGGAGCCAGGACTGGAGTTCCTAAGGCTTCCCAATCCTTCAGGACGGTTTGTGGCAAGGCACCATGCGGTTAAGCTGGTAAAGATCCGCCTGCAACGCGGGAGACCTGGGTTCCGTCCCTGGGCTGGAAAGGTCCCCGAGAAAGGAGCGGCTGCCCACTCCAGTGTTCTGACCTGGAGGATGCCATGAACTGCTTAGTCCGTGGGGTCGCAAAGAGTCGGACACGACTGAGCGACTTTCACTTTGACTTCACTTTTCACCTTCCTGGAATAGAAAGAAAAAGAAAGAGAAGTTGCTCGGTCGTGTCCGACTCTTTGTGACCCTATGGACTGCAGCTTACCAGGCTTCTCCGTCCATGGGATTTCCTAGAATAGGATGATCCCTACGGCTTAGACAGTCCGCACAGGAGTTGGGGGCTTAGCCCACAGCCTGCTCTGGCCAAGCCCTTGGGCCTGGAGATCTGCTGTGCAGAGGACCCTACAAGGAAATTATGTCAGAAATTGGTTTTGTTTCCATCAGAACACTGCTTTAAAAACTGTTCTGAAAGGCCAACAAAAGACAAAGCCTCTGTAAGTCCAGGTGGCAGCACTTTGTTAAGAATAATAACAATAATACTTGGACTGAGAAAAAAAAAAAGAAAGAATAATAATAATAAAGCCATGAGGGAGCTCCGAAGAAGAGTGAGTTAGCATTCTGGCTCCGGGCGCATCAAAGCCCTGAGGCCTGACTCCGTCACCCGGGTAACCACATCCTGACTGGGTTCACTTCCTGAGCTGGGAAGAAGGGCCCTTGCCTCCCATGCCCCCGGGCTTTGTCCCCTCTTCTTTCTCTGTTTCAGGCCACAGGAGAAGAGGCGAGGGCAGAGTCCAGAGACCTAGCGGGAAACGCAAAACCCAGCCATGGAGCCAGCTTTCTGGGTCAGCTCTCTGGACGGCAACTGGAACTGACGGTGGGAGGTGAAACGGCCATCTTTGAAATGCGGACAGGCCCGGAGGCCTTTGCGCTGGGAGCTTCTGCCACTAGTCCGGGCTGCACTGTGGTCTGAAGTCTGGCCAGAAAGGCCCTGGGGAGCTTCTGACAGAATGAAGAGACTCGGCCAGATTTGGATCCTCCACGAACACAAGTAAAACCTGGGATGAGGTGAAGCGGTGACAGAACGCGTTTGGGTTGGACAGAAAGCATCAATCTAGCCCTATCTGTCACATTAAATTTTTCTTTTTTAACCAAAAGGTCATTTTATCGTAGCCCACATGTAAATGGATGTGATTCATGTTAAAATTTGTATGTATTTGGAAAGGGAGGAAAATGAGAGTAATTCAGGGCTTGCAGTCGCAACGGAAGCATGAGTGATGGGTGCTGGGGTTGTGCATGGGTGCTCAGTCATGTCCGAGTCTCTGTGACCCCCTGGACTTGTAGCCCGCCAGGCCTCTCTGTCCATGGAGTTTCCCAGGCACGGGTACTGGAGTGGGCTGCCATTTCCTTCTCCAGGAAGTAGTCCTGGGGCTGGGGGTAGGATAAAGATTACCCCTCGGCCTTGGATTGTTACAGCTCCTGGTGCAGCTGTTTCTCTGGAATCTGGGGGAGGGCTTGCTCTCCCCACTCCACCCCTACCTCCTTGTAATATCTTTGTGTCTCTCCTCTCTTAGCCTTATCAGTTCTTTAGAGGAGGCAAGGGGGGTCACCAGCCCCCCAGTAGCAGCTGCCAAAAGTGTGTGTGGGAGGGTGTGTGTGAGAGGAAATAACTGCTCTTGGGGGTGTGTGTGGGAGGAAATAACTGCTCGAAGCCTCTCTGTCCTTGATGGCCATTGTCCAGCCTCCTTGCTCATCCAATCATTCAAGGAACATCTGGTGAGTTTCTTCTGTGTACCAGCTGGTGAAAGGAAGTTGCATGGACCAGAAAAGGAATCAGGATGGGGAGGGATCAGAAAGATGGAATTGTTAGGGACCCACAGGTGGAATCCCCTGGTCAATGGGGGAAAAATGCACAATGTGAGAGTTGCGAGTTAAGCTTTTTAACTTATTTTTATTGATTTATTTGACTGTATCAGATGGCATGGGGGCTCTCTAGTCGTGGCTTAATAGCCCCAGGGCATGTGGGGTCTGAGTTCCCGACCAGGGATCTAACCTGGGTCCCCTGCATCGCAAGGAGAATTCAAGGAGAATTCTTAAGGCACTGGACCACCAGGGAACTCCCAGGAGTTGAGTTTTATTGGGGGCAAAATGAGGACTGTAGTCTGAAAGATGGAATTTCATAGAGAAACTGCTCTGAAGAGGTAGAAGGTGTTGACTGGAAAAAAAAAAAAAAAATACACAGCCTAAAATTTGAGAGTTATGTCTCACTCAGCAGACATTCCAAGGACTTCAAGGCCGGAGACGAGACTCTCAGATCAGTGTGAGGGGCCGCTTCAGAGAGGCAAGGGGCAGGTAGGACGGATATACAGGAGTTTTTGTGACAAAGACCAGATAGTTGGAACATCAAAAGGTTATTGTTAATTAAAGAAAACGAGATATCTCAAATTAATTTAGTGCTTTTGTATGTATGAAAGAAAGTGAAAGTGAAGTCACTCAGTCGTGTCCAACTCTTTGCAACCCCATGGACTGTAGCCTACCAGGTTCCTCCATCCATGGGATTCTCCAGGAGAGAGCACTGGAGTGGGTTGCCATTTCCTTCTCCAGGGGATCTTCCCGACCCAGGGATTGAACCCGGGTCTCCCGCATTGCGGGCAGACGCTTTACCATCTGAGCCACCAGGGAAGCCCTTCCTATGTTTGGGAAGATGCAAAATCTGGGCCCATAGAAGCCGTTCCTTTGAAGCACAGCCCGGCTACCTGGGGCCAGTGTCCTGTGTTTTCTCCCCCTGAGCCTCCTCGGGGTGCCCCGGAGGGGTGCGGGGTGTGTGGAGGGTGCTTGCGACAGCAGGCCTCTGTTTCCACCCCGCGTTCCCTCAGGGCTCACCGTCAGGGTGGCTCTGATCTGCTGGCTTCAGGGTTGCCATCCTTTGTGTTCTGATAGGGCAGGCAGTCTTTTTAACTCACAGAGGGAAAGCCAGTCTTCTCCGTGATTTTGGTGAAGGGGGCGTTGCCGTCAGGCACACGCTTTGGCAAAGGCTTGCTGCTGGCCACTCGGGGCAGGGTCACCTTTTTTTTTTCTTTTGTTAATTGGAGTATAATCACTTTACCGTGCGGTATTAGTTTCTGGCGTACAAACAGTGAGTCAGCCGTAGGTATACACATGTCCCCTCCCTCTTTAGCCGCCCTCCCCACCCACCCCGCCCTCTGGGTGATCACAGAGCCCGAGCTGGGCCCGTGTCACGAAGCAGCTCCCACCAGCTCTCTCATCACAGAGCCCGGGCTGGGCCCGTGTCATGAAGCAGCTCCCACCGGCTCTCTCATCACAGAGCCCGGGCTGGGCCCGTGTCACGCAGCGGCTCCCACCGGCTCTGTTTTGCAGATGGTGGTGTGTGTGTCGATGCTGATCTCGATATTCGTCCCATCCTCTCCTTCCCCACTGTGTCCACACGTCCACTCTCTGTATCTGCCTCTCTCTCCCTGCCCTGCAAACAGGTTCATCAGCCCCATTTTTCTAGATTTCCTATATACGTGTTAACACACAATATGTGTTTCTCTCTTTCTGACTTACTTCACTGTATATGTCAGGCTCTAGGTTCATCCCCATCACTATAGATGACCCAGTTTCTTTTCTTTTTATGGCTGAGTAATATTCCATTACATATATGTACCACCAGCTGCCACCTTTAATGATTTCCGTGCTTTTCTGAATAGGAGGAGATGCAAGAATAATTGGGCTCATAAAATCTTCTCCTGAAAACATAAAACTATCTGAAGGCCTGTTCTGCCAGTTTTTCCCAGAGCACAAAGTGCCTCATTCCTGACCTCCTCCATGAACTCCTTTCAGGGGGTGTTGAAGACCAGTTGCTCCAAGGGCTAGCGACTTTGTCCTTGTAGAGGCAGGTGCCGGGGGACAGTTTTTAGCTGGCATCCTCTCACTGGGTGGGGAACATTTCCACGAGACTCAGTGACCCAGCTCCTCTCCCAGACACACACACGAGGTTGTCCCTGATGGTTACACACGATCCCTTGAGATTCTCAGCAGTTTATCGGGTTCCTATGAGCAGTCCCCATGCTCAGGATGGCTGCCTTTTCACTTAGGCAAGATGTATCCAGTATTGGACAAACATTGACTGTCTTCTAGATGGTGAGCATAGAATCATGTGTCAGGAAAAGAGTGGAAGCAAGTCAGGTGGGGTCCCTGCCCTCAGGTGGGTCACAGTCTAGCGGGGAAAACAAACAGCAATCAGATGGCAGTGAGCAAACAAGGTAACTGTTCCTGAAAAGCAATGACCAGCCTAGACAGCAGATTAAAAAGCGGAGACATTACTTTGCCAACAAAGGTCCATCTAGTCAAGGCTATGGTTTTTCCAGTAGTCATGTATGGATGTGAGAGTTGGACTACAAAGAAAGCTGAGCGCTGAAAAATTGATGCATTTGAACTGTGGTGTTGGAGAAGACTCTTGAGAGTCCCTTGAATTGCAAGGAGATCAGTCCTGGGTGTTCATTGGAAGGACTGATGCTGAAGCTGAAGCTCCAATACTTTGGCCGCCTGATGTGAAGAACTGACTCATTGGAAAAGACCCTGATGCTGGGAAAGATTGGGGGACAGGAGGAGAAGAGAATGACAGAGAATGAGATGGTTGGATGGCATCACTGACTTGATGGACATGAGTTTGAGTAAACTCCGGGAGTTGGTGATGGACAGGGAGGCCTGGCGTGCTGCAGTCCGTGGGGTCGCAAAGAGTCAGACACGACTGAGCGACTGAACTGAACTGAACTGAATGGGGAGTTGCTATATGAAACGGGGAGCCCAGCCTGGTCCTCTGTGATGACGTAGATGGGTGGCATGGAGCGGGGGCAGGAAGCTCAACAGGAACGGAGTATATATATAATTGGGCTCCTGGTGACTCAGCAGTAAAGTATCCACCCGCAATGCAGGAGATGCGGGTTTGATCCCTGGGTTAGGAAGATCCCTTGGAGACGGATATGACAACCTACCCCGGTATTCTTGCCTAAGAAATCCTGTGGACAGAGGAGTCTGGTGGGCTGCATTCCACGGGGTTGCAAACAGTCGGACACAACTTAGTGACTAAACAGCAACAACAAGGTATTTTTCATTTATTTTTATTAGTTGGGGGCTAATTACTTTACAATATTGTATTATAATTAATACCGATTCGCATTGTTTTACAGCAGAAACCAACACAACATTGCAAAACAATTTTCCTCCAGTTAAAAAATAAATTAAAAGATTAACTGTCCCTTGTGATAAGCATAATGAGAAAAACCCAAGGACGCTGTGTAGAGAATAACAGTGAAGGTGGTCAGAAAGGCCGCTCTGAGGAGGACATTCAAAGGCTCAAACGCAGGACTTCCCTAGTGGTCCAGTGGCTAAGTCTCTGCACTCCCAATGCAGGGTGCCTGGGTTCGAGCCCCAGTCAAGGAACTAGATCCCACAAGCCGCAACTAAAGTTTCTGCATGTTGCAACTAAGAGCCAGCATGCCACAACTAAGACCCAGTGCAGCCACATAAATAGATAAAATATTTAAAAGAATAATTATAAAGGCTCAGATCCAAAGGATGAACCAGCCACGCAGAAAGTCAGTGAAGGAAAAGTCCTGTCACAGGAACAGAAAGGACAGAGGCAGCAAGAGTGTGCATGTTCTAGAAGGCGGGGGCTCGACAGGATAAGGGGAGCTGAGTAATACCAGGGGAGACTGGGCAGGAAGGCAGAAGTTAGCTGGGCCCAGCCTCACAGGCTAGACAGGCCAGAGAGCTGAGATTTTATTATGAGTGCAGAAAGAAAGTCGTTCACGTGACTTCCCATCAGAATGGTCTTCTGTAGAAGATCAACTCCGGTTTTTTACAATTCTGGCTGCTGAATGCAGAATGCATGGAAGAGGCAGCGTGGAAGCCTGGAAAACAGTTAGGAAGCTCTTCAGTGGTCCAGGTGACGAAGGACTGTGGTAGACTGGGCTCATGCCCCAGAGGAGAAAGGTGAGAGGATTCAGGACACATTCCGGAGATGTTACTGAAAGGCTTGCTAATGGACTGGGTGGAGGGAAAGCTTCGTCTCCCCTAGACCCTCTGGGTCAGAGGTTAGTCCGTCTCCTACCACCTTCCAGCCTCATACAGAGAGCCTGAAGTGGAAGTACAGGGTTAAATTAGGATAGAAATTTTTTAAAAATATGTGTTTACTTATTTGGCTGCACTGGCCCTTGGCTGAGGCATGCAGGGTCTTTAGTTATGGCATGTAGGGTCAAACTTGGAACATCTGCACTGGGTGTGCAGAATCTCATATATATGTGGTGTGGGTGTATGTATGTGTTCTGGATGTCTCACTAGATAGGGGTAGAGAGAGAGAGAAAGAGAGAAGTTTATTTTGAGGAACTGATTCACATGATTCTGGAGGCTTGGTGAGTCCTAAACCTGATGGAATAAGCTGGCAGGCTGGACTCGGGAGATTCGTTGTCAGAGTCCACAGGCTGTCTGCTGGCAGAACGTCTTATTTAGGGGCGGTCAGTCTTTGTTCAGTTAAGACCATCAGCTGATTGGATGAGGCCCATCCACATTATAAGGGGTGATCTACTTTACTCACAGTCCACTGATTTAAATATTAATATCTTATGGAAAAAAAATGCTCCAGAGAAATATCCAAACTTCCAGAATAATGTTCAACCAAATACCTGGGCACGATGGCCCAGTCCACTTGATTCATGAAGTTCACTATCCCAACAGTTTGATAAATTGCTAAGAGAGTTTAAATCACAAACTCACTTTGGAAGTGGTAGAGAAATTGAAGGTGCTCACACCTTTTGACTCAGCAATGACCATCCTGGGTACAGACCCTAGAGAAACCGACCCCACGCTCAGATCTGTTCATAGCTACCTCGTACAGAGCTGGAAGCCAGTGCCCATCCGTCTAGAGCAGACGACCCTGTGGTATATTCACATAATAGCACTCTAACAGGACAACGGAAATGAACGAACCACAGCTACGTGCCACGATATGGACAGATCGTAAGGGCGCACTGTGCCTTTATGTGAGAAAACCCAGACGCTTAAGAGTACACACTGAGTGATTTCATTTATATAAGCTTCCGAAATGGGCAAAGCTACCGATACTGCGTAAGAGTGGTGAGATAGGAGGCAAGCATATAAAGAAAAGTAAGGAAGTGATGACTGCAACCTTCCAGCCATGGCTTCCTGTAGGGAAACGGACTTGTGATTAAGAGGAGAACAGAGGATGCTTATAGCTTGACAAGAATAACCTAGTTTTGAGCAGGTTGTGGTTACATGGACGTGAACTTTATAATATTTGTTAAACTGTACATTTATTTTGTGCAATTTTCTTTATGAATCACTGTAGTTTTTTAATGTTACAAAGACACCGGGCGGCCATTGCAGATTTCTTCTGTGTTATGTGTCTCATCATAAAATGAGATTAGGGGCTTCCTTGGCCCAGGGGTAAAGACTCCATGCCTCCAGTGCAAGGGGTGTGGGTTTGATCCCACAGGCCAGGAAGTGAGACCAAAATATAAAAGTAAATAAAATTAGAAGTCTAGATGGGCTCACAAGGATGCTTGGCTCAAGAACAAACCCCTTTTGATGTAAAACCGCATTCATAAGCACCCAATTTATGACCACGCTAACGGGAAACAAACATGATGGCTTTTTCCGAAACAGCACTCAAAAGCTATCTTTTCAAATACCTTTTAAGTGTTTGTCACCTGTCTTACCTAATCCTCAAAATGACCCTGTAGGGGAGACAGTACAACCTCCACATCAACCAGATTCTGAAACTATGACTCCTCAGAGAGGTTAAGTCCCTCCCGCCTTCCCAAGACAGTTATTAAGTAGGAAAGTAAGGACGTCCCTGTGGTCCAGTGGCTAAGACTCCAAAACCTAATGCAGGGGTCAGGGGTTCAATCCCCGGTCAGGGAATTTGGCCCCACATTCAAAGTTCACACACCACAACTAAAAATCGTGTGTGCCACTACTAAGACCCAGCACAGTCAAATAAATAAACAGTATTTTTTAGTAAATAATTTTTTAAAGTAGAAAAATAGGATTTGAATCCGAGTCAGGGTGGCTCAAAGACACATGTGCTTTCCCCTTTCTGCCCTGCGTCTGATCACAGGGCCCCGGGCGGGGGTGGGAATGTGTAGCCCCTCTTCTATCTGAAAATCTCCCATCTGTGGCAGGTAAATATGTGTATGATGAGATGCTTGCAAGATTTGTAGGGCAGAGGTAATTACCTGTTAGACGGTGCAGCGGAGAAAAGTCCTCAGTGGGGTTAGCGGTTACGTGGCTTCACGGCCACTTCGGGCGGCACCAGGCTGTTGGCTCCCTGCCCCCTTGTCAGGCGGGGATGGATGAGGGGTGGGCAGGCGGCTGGCCCCTGGGGCTGGGGCAGGCACTGTTATCCCTGGGGCGGGAGGCGGGAGCAGCGGGTCAAAAGAAGACAACGCGGTCCGGGAGGAACCGGATTCGCAACTGAGTATGCTGTCCAGACCCGGGTTTTCTACCCAAATCGGTGACAGCAGAGAGCTGGAACCAGAGGTTAGAGGCATGAATGTGGCAGAGAATCAGGCAAGCTGCTGAGTGAGGAGAGTAAAAGGCGGGCAGGCCAGAGGGAGCCTCCTGGAGCCATAGCGCAGGGAGGGGCCGGGCTGTGGGTGTTCAATCGCCAGGTCATGTCTGACCCCTTTCGACCCCACGGACTGCAGCACGCCAGGCTCCTCTGTCCTTTACCATCTCCCAGAGTTTGCTCACACGTGTCCATTGAGTCAGTGATGCCATCCAACCGTCTCATCCTCTGTCGTCCCCTCTCCTCCCGCCTTCAATCTTTCCCAGCATCAGGGTCTTTTAAAATGAGTCAGCTCTTGGCATCAGGTGGCCGAAGTATTGGAGTTTCAGCTTCTAATGAATATTCAGAACTGATTTCCTTTAGCACGGACTGGTTGGATCTCCTTGCAGTCCAAGGGACTCTCAAAAGTCATCTCCAGCACCACAGTTCAAAAGCATCAATTCTTCGGTGCTCAGCTTGGAATCAACCCAAATGTCTGTCCGTGTAAGACCAAAGAAAGTTGGTGATACATGCACACAAAGGAACACTAGGCAGTTGTAAGGAAGAAGGAGGTACAACTGTCTGCAACGACATGGAACAGTGTCTGTGATACTCGAGTGAGAAAAGAAGTTAGGGAACAGTAATTGTTATGTGTGTGAGAGGCAGACATAACCGCACAACTAGCGAGTCTCTAAGAATACACTTGAAACTGTTACCCAAAGCTGTATCTGGAATAACTTTTCATTTTATAAACGTCTGGATTGTTTGAAAATTTTTACAAAGTACACATGTGACGTTGTAGTATAAAATTTCCTTGAAAGTGTTACTTGCTCAGTCCTCTCAGACTCCTTGCAACCCATGAACTGTAGCCTGCCAGGACAGAGAATTCCTCTGTCCATGGAATTTCCCAGGCAGAATACTGGAGTGGGTAGCCATTGCCTTCTCCAGGGGATCTTTCCAACCCAGGAATTGAATCTGGGTCTCCTGCAGTGTAGGTGGACTTTTTACCGTCTGAGCCACCAAGGAAGCCCATAAAATTTCCTTAGAAAGAAATAAATGAGCCCATTTAGAATACCCATCAGGAGTCATAATACATTTTTGTTCTACTCAGAAAAGCTTTGTTTTCCTTGACCTTCCAGGGTCTTCAAATAGGTTGTGAGTCAGGGTTTGGTGTTTGCTTCTCAATAATTATTTGGACCTAATCCAAGTCTTTGTCTTTCATTCCCAACTATGTCCTACCAGTAGACGGATGGAAGATGAAAATAGAGGGTTTTATTTTGTTGTGATAACACTTAACACGAGGTCTAGTCTCTTAGATTTTTTTAAGTGTACATTGGTGTGGACTATGGGTACAATATTGTATAGCAGATCTCTAGAGTTTGTCTATCTTTTTTTCGGCTGTGCTTGTGGGATTTTAGTTCCCTGACAAAGGATTGAACCTGCACCTTCAGCAGTGAAAGCGTGAATTTCTACCCACTGGACCACCAGGGAATTCCCAAGGGCTTGTTCGTCTTACTTAACTGAATTTTCATGTCTATGGATCAATAATTCTCCATCCCCATTTCCTACCCAGCTCTGGTAACTACCATTTCAGCTCTGATGTTATGAATTTGACTACTCGAGGTATCACACGTAAGTGGAATCAGGCAATACTTGCCTATGTCTGGCTTATTTCACTCAGCATGATGTCCTCAAGGCCCACTCGTGTTGTCTCGTGTTATAGAATATCCTTCTTTTTTACGGCCAAATATTTCTCTGTTGTATGTACACATCACCTTTTCTTGCTGGTCTTCACATTTTCGCCCTTGTGACTGGTGCTGCAATGAACGTGGGAGTGCTAATACCTAACAAGAGGGTCTTCAGCAGAAAAGTCCTGTGAATTTAGACTCTCTAGTGGGTTCCCAGGAAGATTTGGTCCCGGAAAGTCGAGCAGGAAACAGCCCGCAGGGGACAGCGTGGTGAGAAGATGCACAGGAGTACTCGCTGCAGGCCCCTCACCCGACCAGCACCCGGGGCTTCCGTGGAGAAGCCTGCGGGAAATCAGATGGGGCTCAGTCAGCGCCCGCCCTGCCTCACAAAGCATCCAGCCCCACACAAGGGAGAGCTCCGGGTAGTGGTCGATTAGGTGGGGTATTGCTGCACATACATAAGAGAGATGATTAGCTCAAATCATACACGGCCTACATAAAGCTGTGCATCTGGTCTACCTGGCAGGGCTAATATAGAAGAGATGTTTCCACCTCACTCACCTCTCTGGCAGACAGAAAAGATTTGCATCTTATCCTTTTTTGGCAGGTCAACATCTGCCATTACAGACCCTGGGCCCTGATCCATAGTAAATAAGAAATGAGGGACTTCCCTGGTGGTCCAGGGGTTAAGACTCCGTGCTCCCATTGCAGGGGACCCGGGTTCAATCCCTGGTCAGGGAACTAGATCCCACAGGCTGCAATTAAGACCTGGTGCAACCAGATAAATAAAAGTAAATTAAAAAAAAAACAACACAAAATTTTCTTCTCCTTGAATGGTGTTCCTCAGCCAGGATTCCGAGGAGAGGACTGAGGCCTAATGCCCAAGACGTGCTTTGTGCACACTCGACCTCACTGCGTCTGTGGTGACACTCGTGTGCCCTCTGTGAGTGAAACGAGGAAGTGATCATCCGAACGATTCTCTGTGTTCTGAGAGTCTGGTGACCCTGAGTCTTCTGCCCTAATCCCAACTTTTGGGTAATTCTTCTTCCGAGGAGAAACTCCAGGCATGCAGTTCATGAGAAAGCCTTCACCCATAGCAGTTGGTACCTTCTGTATCTGAGGGTGGACCGGAGATGTAAAAAAAAAAAAGATAAAATGTTTTACAGAGAGAGCTTCAGTGCGAACTTGAATTTACTGAACACCAGGAACCCCGCAGGGGGTGATGCCACACACACATATGCAGATATGCAGGGGAAAGGGCCTCCTGGGAGCTCATGCCTCCTCACCCATTGGAAGGGACAGTTCTCATGACACGGAAACCCCCTGGACTTGCTGAGGGGGTTTGTCTAGAGTTTGTGGGGTGGGGAGCCGTTCCCTTCTCCAGGGGATCTTCCCAACCCAGGGATTGAACCCAGGTCTTCCGCATTGCGGGAGGATTCTTTACCCCCTGAGCCACAAAGGAAGCCCAAGAATACTGGAGTGGGTAGCCTATCCTGACCCGAGAATCGAACCGGGATCTCCTGCACTGCAGGCATATTCTTTACCAACTGAGCTATGAGGGAAGGCAAACACCCTGATTAAGTCAGCCTCAGGCCATTCACAGTGGAAAAGGGCTTCAGCTTGGCTCCCAGTTCCATCAGGCAAGATATTAGCCACAAAGCAGAGACACCCTTTAAATGTCCAGAAGAGACAGCTTTGGCCAAAGAGCTGAGAGGTCCGACGGAGCTCGGGAAGACCTCTCCGCTGGTCCTCGTCCGCCCTGAGACCCTGGGGCGCAGAGCTCCACGGTCCTGCCGCCGGACACAGGATGTTCACCCTGCTGCCGGCTTCAGACTGGCTCACGGCCTGTGCCAGGAGTTCATAGGGGTTTGACGCCGGGCCTGGAGCTCAGACAGACGCGGCCCACATGCTGGCTCCGTCACTAGCCGTGTGATGTCAGGTGAATCAAATGATTTCTGTTGAGCCTCGTTTTTTAAAATTAACGAGTTGATTTTTGGAGGCTCTGGTCTTGCTGTGCTCTGGCTTTCTCGAGTTGCGGCGAGCGGGGACTACCCTTCATTGTGCAGCACGGCTTTCTCACTGCGGTGGCTTTGCTGGTTCTGGGCCACAAGCTCTGGGCGCACAGGCTTCAGTAACTGCAGCACAGGGGGTGGGCGCTGGGGGAGGCCTCAGCAATCGTGGCGCACAAACCTAGCTGCTCCGAGGCACGCGGAATCTTCCCAGACCAGGGATCGAACCCGGGTCCCTTGCATTGGCAGGCGGATTCTTATCCACTACGCCACCCGGGAAGTCAGAGTCTCCTTTTTTAAAATTCATTTCAGATGGAATTAATGTTAGCACCCATTTCGTAGATGTCATGAGCATTAATGAAAGGATGAAGGAGGTGCTTTGCACCAGCTTCTTTCTGTTCAGCTGTCTCCTACGTCCAGGCTGGCCCCAGCTCGCGCCCTGGGGATGGAGGAATACCACTGTGTGCAGAGCTGTTGGCGGCCACGGCCCGATGCAAAGAGACTTCGCCTGACTTGGGAGGGTCCCCCGTGGCCCCAAGGAACGAGGACCTGCAGAGCCAGCACCGTCTTTGTGAGCCTGTCCCATGGATGGCCCCAAGGAGCCCGTAAATGTTCTCTTGTTCCCCTTCCCGATCAGCCCGTTGGGACAGCGGCTCTGGTGCTAGCAGCCAACTTTCCAGAATGTGCCAAACAGGACAAGCCTGGCCGAGACCCGACCACAGAGCATCAGAGCTGTATCAGGCCATCAGAGACCACTGTGTTTTGCAGAGGTAGGGTTGCCAGATTTAGCAAATCAGATGCAGAATGTCTAGTTAAATCTGAATTTCAGATAAACGTCCACAAAAAAAATTTTTTTTTTTTTACTGTAAGTAGCTCCTGATATTCGGAGAAGGCGATGGCACCCCACTCCGGTACTCTTGCCTGGAAAATCCCATGGATGGAGGAGCCCGGTGGGCTGTGGTCCAGGGGGTCGCTAAGAGTCAGACACGACTGAAGTGACTTAGGAGCAGCGGCGGATCCTGATATTGCATGGGACACATTTTCAAAGAAACTTTTCTTTGTTTATCTGAAATTCAAATTTAATTGAGCTTCTTCCTGTATTTATCTTACCTGGGAAGCCTGAGACGGAAGCTAGCTACGGAGAGGGAAAGCAACTTGCTGGGGTCACACACAAGCCAGGTCTCACAGCGGGTCTGTCGGCCCCGAGTCTCCAGCCTCCCACCCCTCGACACAAACACCCAGCTTTCTGGGTTGTTTTTTTTCCTTTCTGGTTTCGGTTTTGTTTTTCCCAAGTTTTCTGGTTTTCACTTAAGGCGAATGCTTGCTGGACTGGGTGTCCCAGATCCCTGGCGTGTTACAGAGGGGTAGCACCACGGACTCCAGGTCGCCAAGAAAAGAAGGGGGACCAGCCACAGAGGTGAGCGGGTGAAGTCAGGACCTCAGGAGGTTCAGTCCAGGTTTCATCTTCAAGAGAAGGCTCACCAAGTGAGCCAGACATTTAAGTGCTGCGAGGCTCTTAGCTATTACATCCAATGGGCACATTCGGGCCTCTTTCCAGAGCGTTCCTTCAGGGATCCAGCCCAACGAGCAGTTCCGGGAAGGCGGCTTGCTGGTAAGCTGCGGAGCACATTTGGGGTCTGGGACGGCTCCATCACCGCCCGTGCGGAGGGAGCAGGGCGCCTGGCTGTGCCCACCCGAGGTCTGCACCCCAGCTTCCCCAGCCCGGATCACCAGGGGCTTTGAGCTGAAATTCCAGGCGGGGGCTGGACCAAGTGGTCCGGCCCAGCCTGATTTACGGGAAACCACACCAGCGCTCTATCCGCCTTAATTTGTAACTGGGCAGTGTCCCGGGCCAACCAATAGCTACGACCGAACCCCCACCCACCCCAGCCTCCCCAACCCTGGGGGACTAGCCGCTGAGTCAGCCCGAGGCAGCGCAGCGATCGGGAGTCAGGAGCAGGTTTGGCGCTGGCGGTTGGGGGTCCTGGCTTCCCTCCCTCCCCCAGGCTCCCCTTGTCTCTGCGGTCTCTGGGCGTCGCCGCTGCCCTCCCCTCCCCTCCTCTCCCCTCCTCCGCCCCCTCCCGGCCCGCCCCCCTCCCCGGCCCCGGGCTTCCTTGTTGAGTTGCCGCGGGACCCTCTAGACGGAGCAGGTGGACGCCTCGGGCCTGGGAGGGGGCTGGGACGAGGGGCCAGCCGGAGCCGGGAAAGGGCCGCGGTCTGGGAACAACAACACAGGGGGAGGCGCCGGGAGGAGGCGGTCCGGGCGGGCGGCGGTGGGGGGCGTTGAATGGGGGCGTGCGGGAGGGCCCCCAGGCCCCCAGGCTCGGAGCTGGCACCAGAAGCCGGCTGGCCCTGCAGGTCCGGGCTGACGTGGCCTCCCAGACGGCCTCCAGGATGACCCCGCTGACCCTCCTGCTGCTGCTGCTGGCTGGGGTGAGTGACCCCTGCGCGGCCAGGCGGGAGCGGGGCTGAGGTTAACGCTTCAGGCTCCGGGGAATTAGGTGAGCTCCTCGTGGGATCGGCACCGGGGGTCCTCCCACCAGCTTTGAGTACACAGCTTGGAAAGAGCAGGGACTGAGGCCCACGCGGGGTCTAACCCCGCCTGGTCCGCGGTACCCGCTGCGGTGGCTGGGAGCCTGGTACTTAGGGGAGCGACCGGCCCTGATGTACAGAGTGGAGAATAAAGCGGAAGGGCAAAGGAGATGGACAGCATTTTGAAAGGAAAAAGCAAGAGGTTATCGTGGAAACCTGAGTTGTGGGGTGAGGGTGGGAAAGCTCCCCCCAGTGGTTCCGGAGGTCAGGGGTAAGGGGTGAGCCGGGGAGAAAGGGGGGGTGTTTACCTTGGCGTGTGCATTCCGTGGGCGTGTGCCGAAGTTGACTTTAGCATTGCCCTTTGAGATGGATCAGATGATGTGGTGGTGATCAAGGCATCTGGAAGCAGAGACCCAAGTCTGACCCCTAGTTTTTCCTCCGGCTTCTCTTAAGACCTTGAGCTAGTTGCTTAATGTCTCAGCATCGGTTTTGTTTATCAGTTAAATGGGATAATGTGGGCTTTCTCTGAGGCAATCCATAGTGGGGGCTCCAGGCAGGCCCCTGTCCCACCAAGCTTTGCCAGGAACAATTCTCTGGTATCCCACCTTCGATGCCCTGGTGGCTCAGCAGTAAAGAATCCACCTGCCAATGTGGGTTCGATCCCTGGGTCGGGAAGATCCCCTGGGGAAGGAAATGACAACCCACTCCAGTGTTCTTGCCTGGGAAATCCCATGGACAGAGGAGCCTGGCGGGCTATAGGAGCCTGACAGACTTAGCAACTAAGCAACACACCCCACCTTCTCTTTGAGTGTTTGTGTTTAAAGGGGGCTGTGCCTCATAATAAAAGAAAGAAAGAAAGTCTCTTGAACCACAGGACAGAGTCGCCTCAGATATGATCGTCGGCCCAGGGAGCTTACAAGAAGGGGAAAGTGAAGGAGACAGCCAGAAAGGAGGTATTCCCGACAACGAGTCCATTCAAGGCAACGAGGACTCTTCCACCTTGCCGATGACTACCCTGACCGGTCAAGGCAACGAGGACCCTTCCACCTTGCCGATGACTACCCAGACCGTCGTACAAGACACTGTCACGGAGGCCTTCAGCCAGCCTGCCACCGAACCGGTCCAGCCAACCACCCAGCCCACTGCTGAACCCTTCTGCCCAGCGCCCATCACCTCCTGCTCTGACTCGGAGATCCGCGAAGCAGAGGCGGTGCTGGGGGAGGCACTGACAGACTTCTCCCTGAAGCTCTATCATGACTTCTCGGTGTTGAAGAAGAAGGAGACCAACTTCATCTTCTCCCCCTTCAGCATCGCCAGCCTCCTCACCCAAACCCTGCTTGGTGAGAGCCCGCCTTCTCTCCAGTTCAGGCATTTGACGTTCCCTGAGGCAGGCTCCCTCGTGGCTCAGCTGGTAAAGAATCCGCCCGCAATGCAGGAGACCCCGGCTCGATTCCTGAGTCGGGAAGATCCCCTGGAGAAGGCATAGGCTACCCACTCCAGTATTCTTGGGCTTCCCTGGTGGCTCAGCTGGTGAAGAGTCCGCCTGCAATGTGGGAGACCTGGGTTCGATCCCTGGGTTGGGAAGATCCCCTGGAGAAGGGAAAGGCTACCCACTCCAGTGTTCTGGCCTGGGGAATTCCATGGACTATAGTCCATGGGGTCACAAAGAGGGCTTCCCTGGTGGCTCAGATATTAAAGCGTCTGCCTGCAACACGAGAGACCTGGGTTTGATCCCTGGGTTGGGAAGATCTCGTGGAGAAGGAAATGGCAACCCACTCCAGTGTTCTTGCCTGGAGAATCCCATGGACAGAGGAGCCTGGTGGGCTACATTAGTCCATGGAGTCCCAAAGAGTCAGACACGACTGAGCGACTTTAAAAAAAAAAAAATGAAAAAATGCCTCAAGAAGGAAGCTGTAAAAATGTGCTATGGTGGGGGAGGGGAATCTTTTTATTCTGGAACTTACATTTATTCTTTCATTTAACCATGATTTAATAGGCATTACTGATTATAAAGGGCTTCCCAGGTGGCTCAGTGGTAAAGACTCTGCCTGCCATTGCAGGAGACATGGGTTCAACCCCTGGGTTGGGAAGATCCCCTGGGGGAGGAAATGTCAACCCGCTCCAGTATTCTTGCCTGGAGAATTCCATGGACAGAGGAGCCTGGCAGGCCACAGTCCATGGGTTGCAAAGAGTCAGACACGTCTTAGTGAGTAAACAGCAGCATCAGCAGCATGGCTTATAAAATCTATGAACTGTGCAAGAACATTTAAATAAGGTTCCAGCCCATCAACCGTGGTTCAGGGTAAGGCCATAAGGAAACGATAAGAGAGACATAGAGCAGAATCATAATAACGTTGCTTTTTAGCTGTGTGAACTTGGGCAGATCACTTAACTTCTCTGAGCCTGAGTCCTCTGTGTAAAATGGAAATGGTTGTGAAAGTGAAGTCGCTCAGTCATGTCCGACCCTGTGACCCCATGGACTGTAGCCCACCAGGCTCCTCAGTCCATGGGATTTTCCAGGCAAGAGGACTGGAGTGGGTTGCCATTTCCTTCTCCAGGGGATCTTTCCAACCCAGGGATCGAACCCGGGTCTCCCACATTGCAGGCAGACGCTTTGCCATCTGAGCCACCCTTTAAAAAAAAGAAAAATTAAGCAGATAGCCCAGTGCCTAACTTGGTAGGAGGTAAAAAAAAAATGTTAATCCCTCCACTTCCCTGAGAGACCCCTGTCAACTCCCCTGGGGTAACTTACCTTAGAAATGGCCCAAAAAAGTGCTCCGGGCAATGGAAACAGCTGTCGCTCCAAAGGGGATCTCAGGAAGCCTGCTGGAGCCGATACAGTGAGGAACAGGGGAACCTGTTCTACTAGTAGAAGGGGAACCTTCTACTAGAGTCCCAGAGCCCTAACATTTCTAGCCTGTATCCGCTAGATATCAGTGGTACCCCACACCTCCAGGTACGACACCCAGAAAGTCTCCAGATGTGGCCAAATACCCCCTGGGGTGCAATTTCCTTTGATTGGTTTCAGTTAATTGTTTTATTGCCCCCCCCCCCAAATGGCTTGAATCTTTCCTCCACCCTCAGGTTATGAACTCCATGATCTTAAAATGAGTAGATTACTTCCTCTCTTAAACCTCAGTTTTCTCATCTGCGTAATGGGGATAGTACTTGTCCTTACATAAAAGGGTTATAGTGAAGATTCAAAGAGATAATATAGGAGAAGCAGTTACTATGCCTGGATCAAAGTGAGTGCTTGCTAAATTCTATCTGTTGCTACACAGAAGGTGTGGACAATAAGTATTTAATAATGAACAAGGGAAAGGGTATTGGACATCTTTTATGAGTCTCTGCTCTCTCTTCTTAATGACGACCTAGTGTCCCTGCTTATAGGTTGAACCGTTGTAAACCTGAACCGACTAAATAAGAGGTCATGTGGAACAAGTGGTGATTGGACCAGGCTTTGGGTGACGAGTGGTATTAAAATTAGGTAGGAAAATGCAGGAAGGGAATATTTAGTCCTAGAAAATTCTGGATTGTTCATAATTCCCCCACCCTTCTCTTTCTGACATGTGTTGTCTTTGAAACCATCTCTGGCTCTGATGATACGGGGTTAACCCCCCTGCCCTGCCCCGCCATTGCGGCTTGGTCTCTTAACCCTGGTCCCTCCTCCCGCTCTGGTCTTTGTTGCAGGGGCTGGAGGAGAAACCAAGGAAAGCTTGGAGCGCCTCCTCTCTTACCCCCAGAACTTCAGCTGTGTCCACCGTGCCCTGAATGCCTTCACGTCCGAAGGTTTCACCTCGTTCTCTCAGATCTTCCACAGCTCAGGTGAGTGTCGGGGGGAAGGACGGCAGGGGCTGAGCTGGGCCCTCAGGATTTGGGTGGGCGCCTAACACTGGGGATGGAGGAGGAAATGGCAACCCCCTCCAGGATCCTTGCCTGGAGAATCCCATGGGCAGAGGAGCCTGGCGGGCTACAGTGCCAAGAGTCAGACATGTCTGAGTGACTAAACCATCTCTCCATCCATAGCACTGGGGAAAGAGAGGACAGAGGGAATGTTAGAACTAGAAGCAGGGGGTGGGGGGAGGAATGCAGAGCAGGGCGGGCCTGAGAAACACCCAGTGGCTCCTGGGTGCCAGATAGGTGCCCAGGTGAGACCATGGGCAAGTCATTTGCATTCATCAATTTCATCAAAGTAAGAACAGTCCTCGGCATTCAGGAACAGAGAGCGCTGGAGGGCTGGAGGGCTCTAGACATGAAATAGATTCCCCGGTGGTCCAGTGGTTAAGACTCTGACCTTTCACTGGTTGAGTTCAGGTGTGTGCCTTGGTTGGGGAACTAAGATCCCGCCAGCTGTGAGGCCAAAAAACAAAAAGAGAGACTTTGTTAACCTGGGTCAGGGGGTCTTGGGACTCCTGTTCTTTGTACTTTTATGTTATATGAATTTGTTGCCATTTACATATGTTGCCTTATTAGGTAAGGTAATCAGAGCAGTCGGTGGTAAAGAATCCGCCTGCCAATGCAGGAGACATGGGTTTGATCCCTGGGTCGGGAAGATCCCCCTGGAGGAGGAAATGGCAATGCACGCCAAGATTCTTGCCTGGAAAATTCCATGGACTGAGGAGCCTGACAGGCTACAGTCCATGGGGTTGCAAAAGAGGCGGACATGACTGAGCAATTAAGTAATAACAACAACAGTCAGAGCAATAAGCTTCCAAAATGATCTAATGCAGTTCGTTCAGATTTTGTTCTCCAGAGCCCTAGGTTTCTGCAGAACTGCTGCAGGAGTCCCCGTGGGAGTGGGAGTTAGGGAGGCTGTGCGGAGGGGGCTGCGTGGGGGGAGGGGCTGCCGGCGGGGGAGGGGGCTGCGTGGGGGGAGGGGCTGCCGGCGGGGGAGGGGGCTGCGTGGGGGGAGGGGCTGCCGGCGGGGGAGGGGGCTGCGTGGGGGGAGGGGCTGCCGGCGGGGGAGGGGGTAGCACTTTCTGTGAGAGGCGGTTGGAGCCAGGTGGGCTCTGAACTCCCACCCAGCCTCAACCAGAGCCCTTTAGTGTGTGGGCTTCAGACATGACTACATTTGAAACCTCAGTTCTGCTGAGCTTAAAAATTACAGGTTTAGTGTGAGCCACTTTTAAATTGGGGAAAAAAATTCTTTTTTTTTTTAACTATAAAAGCAATACCCATTCACTGTTTAAAAAAAAAAAAAAAAGCTGAGAAAATATTGGAATTCCCTGGCCATCCAGCTGTTAGAACTCCACGCGTCCACTGCAGGGGGCATTGGTTCAATCCCTGGTCCGGGAACTAAGATCCCATGTGCTGCTCTACGCGGCCAAAAAAAAAAAAAAAAAACTGAGAAAATATAGGAAAGAAAAAAGAAGAAAAGAAAGAAAACTCACCTATCACATAATTATCTTTAAAAAAAGAAAAAAAAGACTTTTTTTTACAGATGGGAAAGTTATGACTCAGAGGGGTTCAAAAAACATTGCCCTTTTTTTTTGAAACATTGCCATTTTTACTCATTTGCTATAAACCTGTCTTGCTAGGTTGGTAGAAAATACAGCTTCAGTCAATATTACCTATTTAGTTCAGGAAAATTTTTTCTTTTAAACGCTTTTTTTCTCGAGTGGGCCTGGGTTTTGGAGAGCAAAACCCAGGAAGTCTTGTTGCGATCTTCCACTGAGACTAGAAAGCGGTCTGAATGAAGGGAAGGAAAGAAGGGAAATAGAGGCGAATGGAAGTTACCATCTACCTGCCGAGCCGTGGTCGGGTGGCAGGAGAGGCCCGGAAGGAGCCTCCTGCGCTCAGCTCAGGGTTCGCCTGCTCTGGGCTCACGGAGCGCCTGTCGGAGGAGGGGGCTGGAGCCCTGGTCCACACCGCCTCCACCGGGTAGAAGCCAGCCCCCTCTGCAGGGCTGCTCCCCGAAGGACCTCAAGCCCGCCTCTTGCCCTGCCCCGCCTCCCCACCCCTCCAGACCTGACCATCAGGGACACCTTCGCCGACGCCTCTCAGAGGCTCTATGGCAGCAGCCCGAGGCCCCTGGGGAATAACAGCACGGCCAGCTTGGAGCTCATCAACGACTGGGTGGCCAAGAAGACCAACCTCAGGATCAGGCGGCTGCTGGACAGCCTGCCTGAGGACACCCGCCTCATCCTCCTCAACGCGGTCACCCTGAGCGGTAAGGGGGCGTCTCCCCATCCTGAGGTCTTCCTTCCCCTGCGGGCTTAAAACCCACTCAGCCCCAGGTTCCACCCCTGGCTCCCGCGGTACCTGCCCTGGCCCGTGCCCCCAGAGTGTTTAACTCCCTTTCCTCCCCTCCCCACCCGCGTTAGAGTCACCCTCCTCCTGCTCTTCCCTCTAGCCAAGTGGAAGATAGCGTTTGATAACAGCAGAACAATCATGATGCCCTTTTACGTTAAATCCTCTGCCATCAAAGTGCCCATGATGAACAGCAAGAAGTACCCTGTGGCCTCTTTCACAGACCGGACTCTGAAGGCCCGGGTGAGTTCTCGGCCCTCCCCACTCCTGTCTCACAGCCTCTTGAGCATCCTGACTTCCTTTCTGCTGTGGCTCCATCGGTGTGGGGCGCACCTTTCCACTGAAAACCCGTCATTTCTACTGCTTCCATCTCTGTTTCCACCCTATCTTTTCTCCTTCTCCCCCTCTCCAGCCTGGGCCAAGGGAGGCATTATATATTTGAGGTCGGAAAGCAAGATTCTAAAGTTTCCTCCTGCGTCTCTACTGCGTCAAATGGCAAAAAGTGAGTCGTGTTCCTCTTCCGTGCCTCAGTTTCTCTTCCCAGTCAACCCACCAGTAGACCCTGCTGGCTTAGGAGCTCCTCTGTGTGTGTCCTGGCGTATACCTGCATCTGTGTACATACGTGTGCACATGTCTGGGCATATCCGTGTGTTCATGTATGTAGTAAGTGCATGCGTGTGCATGTGTTAAATAGCTTAAGTTCCTTGGCAGAAATTGAACAGAATGATTTCAGTGAAAGAAGAGGGAAGGAAGAGAGACCAGACATTTTCTTGGTTTTCTTCCTTATGTTGTTATTTATTTATTTCTTAAACTTTTTGTTTTGTTACTGGTGTATAGCCAGTTAGGGCTTCCCAGGTGGCTCAGTGGTAAAGAATCTGCCTACCACATGTAACTCCATGGCTGATTCATGTCAATGTATGACAAAACCCACTGCAATGTTGTGAAGTAATTAGCTTCCAACTAATAAAAATAAATGAAAAAAAAAAAAAAAAGAATCTGCCTGCCAGTCCTGGAGATGCAGGTTCGATCCCTGGGTCAGGAAGATCCCCTGGAAAAGAAAATGGCAACCACTCTAGTATTCTTGCCTGGAAAATTCCATAGACATGGGAGCCTGGTGGGCCACAGTCCACGGGGTCGCGAAGAGTCAGACACGACTGAGCACGCGCGCACACTCATAGCTGGTTAGCAGACAACGTTGTGGTAGCTTCAGGTGAGCAACGAGGGACTCAGCCGTACGTGTGCATGGATCCGCTCCCCCCAGACCCCTGCCATCCAGGCTGCCACATAACACTCAGCAGGGTTCCATGCGCCGTACAGAAGGCCGTCGTTGGTCTTCCATTTTAAATAGCAGCGTGTACACGAATGACCAGACATTTCTGCCTGGTTAGGATAGCAGGGCACAGACCTATGAGACAGGAAACAATAGGAGAAGCCCAGTGATGCAGTATCAGGCTGAGAAACATAGGACCTGTTCTGGAACATGCCAGGACTGTTTCCACCTTGGAAGCTTTCCTACCTTTTCCCTCTGCTGGACCCTCTGCAGGCTGATTGTCACAGAACTTGTTCCTCCGGCCCCTCCGGTGTCAGCGAAAAGGTCACCTAGGTGGAGGAGACTTCCCCCTGCTTAAAGTCGCCTCCTCCTCACCCTGTAACAGCATCCTCTTTTATTACTAACATATCCATGGTACTGTATTGTCTTGGTATTGTTCAGTTGCTAGGTCATGTCCAACTCTTTGTGACCCCATTGACTTCTGCACACCAAGCTTCCCTGTCCTTCACCATCTCCCAGAGTTTACTCAAACTCATGTCTGTTGAGTTGGTGATGCCATCGAACCATCTCATCCTCTGTCGCCCCCTTCTCCTCCTGCCCTCAATCTTCCCCAGCAGTCTGCCCTTTGCATCAGGTGGCCAAAGTATTGGAGCTTCAGCTTCAGCATCAGTCCTCCCAGTGAATATTCAGGGTTGGTTTCCTTTAGGATGGACTGGTTGGATCTCCTTGCTAACAGAAGGACTCTCAAGAGTCTTCCCCAGCACCACAGTTCAAAAGCATGGTACTTACCACTATCTGAATTACATTGTCTATTTGCCTATTTAATTCCAGTATTGTCTATCTCTCTGAGATATTGTGATCAGAGACTTTCTCTTTTCCCTACAATATCTGAGGGCCTAGAACAATGCCACATATAATAAGTGCTCATTATGTTTGCTGAATAAATTAATGAATTCAATGGAAGATGCTAAAGGGAGCAACTCACTCAGAACGAGTGGCTAGGAAGATGTCACAGAAGTGGTTACTTTTGACCACTCTTAACCATCCATGCACTTTTCCACCTTTCCATCCATCCATCCTTACCCAATGGCTTTCAGTATTCCCAACTATCTAACAGAACCAGAATACGTGTACAAGGCAGAAAGAATGAATATACATGGCAAGTTTGGGGCATCACTCTAACTCAGAGTATTTGGGGGGAGAGTATCAGTGTGAGGGATTTTTTTTTTTTTTTTTTTTTTTTGTGAGGGATTTTTAATGGCAAAGGAGGAGGGATTTTATGCAACCCCCCTCCCTCTCTTTGGGATTGGCCAGGTGACTCAGACAGTAAAGAATCCACCTGCAACGCAAGAGGCCTGAGTTCGATCCCTAGATTAGGAAGATCCCCTGGAGAAAGAAATGGCAGTCCACTCCAGTGTTCTTGCCTGGAGAATCCCATGGACAGAGGAGCCTGGCGGGCTACAGTCCATGGGGTCACAGAGTCAGACACGACTGAGCGACTAACGCTTTCACTTTCACTTTCCCCACTCTTTACAGTTCCATAGGTTTTAAACAAATACTTTATTTGATATGGGCGTCCCTTGTGGCTCAGCTGGTAAAGAATCCACCTGCAATACAGGAGACCTGGGTTCGATCCCTGAGTTGGGAAGATCCCCTGGAGAAGGGAAAGGCGACCCACTCCAGTATTCTCGCCTGGAGAATTCCATGGACTGTATAGAGTCCATAGAGAAGAGCATAGAGTCTTGGAGAAGACTCTTGAGAGTACCTTGGACTGAAAGAGATCCAACCAGTCCATCCTAAAGGAAATCAGTCCTGAATATTCATTGGAAGGACTGATGCTGAAACTGAAACTCCAATACTTTGGCCACCTGATATGAAGAACTGACTCATTGGAAAAGACCCTGATGCTGGGAAAGAGCGAAGGCAGGAGGAGAAGGGAACGACAGAGGATGAGATGGTTGGATGACATCACCAACTCAATGGACGTGAGTTTGAGCAAGCTCCAGGAGTTGGTGATGGACAGGGAGGCCTGGCGTGCTGCAGTCCATGGGGTCACAAAGAGTCAGACACAGCTGAGTGACTTTCACTTCACTTCACTTATTTGATGTAGTCGCATTGTAAATTCAAAATCAAAGTTTTACTTAAGCCTTTAAACGTTTAGCTGAAGTTAAATTATTAATTACATTATTACATTATAATCATAATTTTTTATAAAACACTTTCATTTGTTCTTTAATTAAGCCATACTGACCAGATTAAACTCCTTTAAACCATTTGTTTCATTTACAAATATGGTTAACTAATATTCCCCTAAGCATTTTGAGCTTATGTATATACTTTATAAATACACTTCATACATTTGGCATACTTGATTTTCTTTTTTAGCATGTTAAATACTCGACAGGAGAGAATTACACCCCTGTTTGTCCATATCTTGCTGGCACCTCAAGCCCACTTGTGAAAATTAAATTTGAAGAGTAAATCAACTTTCAGTCAACATCTCAACTTTATTCTCAAACCGAATGCAACCATCCTACCCTTCTTTGTCCAAAAGCATAAAACTAGCATGTCTGACTCTTAAAAATTATACACCCTATTTTAAATAACAAACACAGATTACTCTGAACTTATCACCCAGGGTTCATACTACAGAATTGCTTTATTTTCTCATTCCCATACTTTGTTCTAAATTTTCCTAGGATTTAAGGAGTACCCAACGAAGGGGGTTAGGTTTACCAACTGAAGTGTGCTAGGGTTGCTAGCTGGGAATGTCAAGACCACAACGTGGTAATTTTTGGTCAGAGAGGCAAGGCTCTCAGGATGTGAGGGGCGCACAGTGTCAGGTCCACGAACCCTGTGTAGATCCTCTGTCAACAGCACCCAAGTGTCCATGCTCTTCAAGCAATAAATCACTGTGCAACCTGCTTCTTCTGGACCATTTTTTCAAATTCCAACAATTGATTGGTTTCAGTTAACGTCTTCATTGCCCAGTTGAATTCTGCATTCTAGATTATTTGTGTCCATCTCTTCAGCCTCAATCATAATGCCATTTCGGTGATCGTCTCTTCTGTCCTATCCATCTGGGGTTTCTCAGTCTTGGCACCATGGACACTTTGGGTTCAAGGATTCTTCGTTATAAGGTGCTGTCCCGGCACTGCAGGATTTAGCAGCAACCCTGACTTCTACCCACTAGATGCCAGGAGCACGCAGCGCCTGTTTCTGCCAGCTCCAAGCGTTACCAGATGTCCACTGGGGGCAAATCATCCCGAGCTGAGAACACTCATGTATGGGACTTGTGGGTCCTGTATTTCTCTCCTGCTTTTGTCTGGCCACCAGTTCTAAGTCCTGCTACTGGCAAACTGCAAAGGTAGGCTGGTATCCGCTTGTATACCATGTTGAATGCCAGACCGGGAGGTTTATACCAACTCTCATAGGCAGGGAAAAGCCATCAGAAGTCTTTGAAAGGACAGGCCTGATAACTCTGATGGTACATTATGTGTATTCTATACTTTATGCACAACATACGTGAAAGGAACTGGGCTCAGAGAGGTCCCACTGCTTGCCTGTATTCCACAGCTCATCAGTAGCAGAGTACGGGTGTGATCCTCAGCCTGTGAAATCAGAAACTCTGACTCATTTCTCTGCATCTCACCAGCACAGGGTCAGACCAGCGCTGTCTGCCTGCCTGACCACCCCATCTCGTGGCAAAGCCTGGGAGCCTAGTTCTAGCTCCTTGCTGAAACAGTACGGACTGGAGACGAGCCTCAGGCCCCAGAGGGCAGGAGCCGGGAGAGCGCGGGGTAGGAGGACTGATAAGCTGCGTCTCTTCCTCTCCAGGTGGGCCGCCTGCAGCTGTCCCACAACCTGAGCTTTGTGATCCTGGTGCCCCAGACCGTGAAACACCATCTCCAAGACCTGGAGCAGGCCCTCAGCGCCACCGTCTTCAACGCTGTCCTGAAGAAGCTGGAGATGACCAAGTTCCATCCCACACACCTGACGATGCCGCGCATCAAAGTGCAGAGCAGCCAGGACATGCTGGGTGAGTCCTGGCAGCCCCGGGACTGATCCTGGGCCCCCAGAGGAGGAGAGGTTGTGGGGGGTGGGGAATGGGCCTTAAAATGCGGTCAACACCCTCTTGAGTCTTTTTCACATCCATCGTCTCAGGCTGGGCTTCCCAAGTGGCTCAGTGGCAAAGAATGTGCCTGCCAGTGCAGGAGATGCAGGAGACCTGGGTTCGATCCCTGGATCCCCTGGAGGAGTAAATGGCAACCCACTCCAGGATTCTTGCCTGGAGAACCCCATGGACAGAGGAGCCTGGCGGGCTACAGTCCATGGGGTCGCACAGAGTCGGACACGACTGAGTGACTTAACACATACATGTGCCATACATATCCCTTCATTTTCTTTTCTCAAACTTGATCTCCTGATAGATGATCTCGTTTGCTGATAAATGACATCACGCCCTGGTATGTGATGTCATTTGAGCACATATGTCCTTCTGATACATTACCTCGTTTCCAAGGTTCTTGTTGATGAGGAAGCATCACTTTTCAGGGTTTTGGGGGGGTTGGGGCCAGACCTCTGACCACTTGAGAGAAAGTGGTGACTGGAGTGAAGATGGGCCCACGGATTAAGGAGCCCACAAACGGGACTGGAAGGCACAGTGTAACGCGATTACACTTTGATAAACAAGAAGAGGAGGGGAAAGAGAGGGTTGGAACTTGGGATCAACCCCGGAAATTCAGGACCCATGTCTCCAGCTGCTGAGGTTTCCGCGCGGGTCTTGTTTTGTTTCTTAATGTAATATTTTAATTTAAAAAATATTTTAAATGACTATTTTTTTAGTTTCACTTTTTGTACCGTTTTTAGAGGTTGCTTTCCATTTACAGTTTTACCGCATGTCCGCTGCGCTCCGCGTGTTGACAGCCATGCAGGCCTCTGACCATTGTTTTCCTCCCTCTGCGCCCTAGATTACTTTGACTTTATCTACGACGTCAACCTATGCGGGCTGACGGAGGACCCGGACGTGCAGGTGTCTGGGATTCGGCACCAGGCCACCCTGGAGCTGACGGAGAGTGGGGTGGAGGCGACCGCCGCCTCGGTGGTCTCCGTGGCCCGCAACCTGCTGGTCTTCGACGTGCAGCAGCCCTTCCTCTTCCTGCTCTGGGACCAGCAGCACAAGTTCCCGGTCTTCATGGGCCGGGTGTATGACCCCAAGGGCTGAGCCGGCCTGGGGCCTCAGCCCGCCAGCCCAGCCGCGGCCCTGCTCCAGCCTGCCTGCACGTGCCCCTCCCCGCCTCCCGCCCCAGGCCTGCCCTCCACCCGAGGGGCTCCCGTGGGGTCCTGTGGGGGGGGGGGGCGGCTTCCCTCCTCCCTTACGGCAACCCCTCCAAAGCACTTTTGAGCTTTCTCTGGCACAGATACAGCAGACTTCACAAATAAAACCTGGCAGACCATGACTTTCTCTCTCCCTTGCCTTTGAGTTTTAGAAGACTAGGGCTGCCCTGGTCCTTGTGTCAGCTAGCTACTGCTGTGTAACAAGTCACTCAAACTTAATGGCTTAAAATAGCAGCTATGTACTATTTCACCAAAGTCTGGGAGTCAGGGCTGATCTCGCTGATCTGGCCTGGGCCTGGCAGACCTCCCCTGTGCTCACTCATACGTCTGTAAGAGTTGATGGGGTGGCCGGGGGCGACTGACCTACAGTGGCCTCAGCTGGACCACCTTGGCTCTCCTCTGCACATCCACCTCCCGGACCCTTCCAACAACGCTCACCTGCAGTGGCACAGTTTCCAAGTGAAGAGTCAGAGACTGGCAGTCTTTTTCACAGCCTGCAGCTCTGCTTGCCTCAAATTTACCGTCGTCCGGTCAGCCCAAGCAAGGCACACGGCCAGACCTGGAGGCAGAGTGGGGAAGCACTGGAAAGTGGGAGGACACAGTCATTCACGGAGAGCTTCTCGTGCAGTCGTTCATCACAGCCAGTGTCTTGTTCATTTGTTTGCAGCAACTGTGACAAGTAATAACAGTAGCTAACATTGTTGAGGCCATCCGCTCCGATGACCATCCGCTCAGATGACCATCCGCTCTTAGGCCATCCGCTCTTAGAGCTTTGCGTGCAACCTTGCTCAGTAGTGTCCGACTCTTTGTAACCCCATGGACTGTAGCCCACCAGGCTCCTCCATCCATGGGATTCTCCAGGCAAGAAATTCTGGAGTGGGTTGCCATTTCCTTCTCCAGGGGATCTTCCCGACCCAAGGATGGAACCCACATCTCCTGTATTGGCGGGTGCTTTCCTTACCACTGAGCCATTTGGGAAGCCCTACGATTGCACATCTGTAAACTGATTCCAGGTTGTCTGAACAGGTGCCTTCTTTGGCCAGGTTTATTTCCTTTTTGCCGAAACTAGACTACAAGTCAGATCTCTTTCTTTATGTCCTATACGATGTGTGCCACCAAGCCTATCAAAGTGCTTTACCCTTAAAAAACAGGAAAAAAAGAAACAAAACTATTGAGTGAATGAATGATTGAATGAATGAATCACCACATCCAGGTAGGGGGGAAAGAAGAGACTGTTATCCATCTAGAAAGAGTAGAAAGTCTGAGAGTGAAGGGAATTTAAATATTTTCGGTTCTGAAGATTTTCTTGTAAGAGGGCACATGTCTGTTTGGGGGGGTTTGGTTTAATATGATTAACATTCACTTAGCTGGTGAGTAAGTGAGTCCATGAGAAGAGCAATGAGAAGCCAAGAGAAGGCGATGGCACCCCACTCCAGTACTCTTGCCTGGAAAATCCCATGGACAGAGCAGCCTGGTGGGCTGCAGTCCATGGGGTCGCTAAGAGTCAGACATGACTGAGCGACTTCACTTTCACTGTTCACTTTTATGCATTGGAGAAGG
This sequence comes from Dama dama, assembly GCF_033118175.1. Taxonomy (NCBI): domain Eukaryota; kingdom Metazoa; phylum Chordata; class Mammalia; order Artiodactyla; family Cervidae; genus Dama; species Dama dama. The sequence continues at coordinate 81,438,064 of NC_083681.1, forward strand.
AAATGGCAACCCACTCCAGTATTCTTGCCTGGAGAATCCTAGGGACGGGGGAGCCTGGTGGGCTGCCGTCTATGGGGTCACACACAGAGTCGGACACGACTGAAGCGACTTAGTAGCAGCAAGTGAGTCCATGAGGGCCCAGCAGGTTAGGGTGGCCTTGGTTATCTGCCTGCTGCAGTCAGCTGGGGGGTTAGCTGGCGGGTCTGATGATGTTTGGCTTTGGCCTTGTACAGTCTCTTCCATACGGCTGGGACCTTGGCTGAAACGAATCAGCTCACCGACTCTGCTCCAACGGGTCTCTCCTTTTCCAGGAGGCTAGTCTGGTCCTATTGAAACAGAGGTTGCAGGGGTCTAAGAAAGTGATGGAGTCAAGCAAAGTCTCTCAAGTCTGAAGCCAGGAAGTAACATCACATCACTGATGCCTCATTCTATTGGCCAAAGCAAGTCACCAGGCCAGCTTATGTTCAAAGAGTCAGGAAAACCTGTCCACATTTTTTTTCAGCCACGCCTCACAACTTGCGTGATCTTAGTTCCCTAACCAGGGATTGAACCCAGGCCCTGAGCAGTGAAAACAGAGTCCCAACCACCGGACCACCAGGGAATTCCACAAACGTGTCCACTTCTAAAGAAAAGACCTGCAGTCTTTCTGCCAAAGGCATGCCTTTAAGGAAACAAGAATGATTGTGGCCACTTTTCTAATCGACCACAGCAGACTTAGCATGTATGTATAAAAAGTATTAGCAAATTGCCCCAGCAACTTGCTACTCTGAGATTTCCTTAAAGAATCAGGAACTTTTTGTCTGTATCACTATAACATTAGAAACAACTTATTAGGCTTACATGAGGTGTCACGTTGCTTGAGTATAATTCACTCTTCCTTTTCTGCTACCTCTGCGACCGGCGTCCTTAACCCCCAGCTCCCCCACCTGGGTTGTGTCACGTTTGAGAGACAGAGGGCCACACGCTCATAGACACACGTTTCTGAGGCCCCCGCCCTCTTGACCTGCCCTGCTGTCCCACCCCGGCAGAGGCAGAGTTCCAGGGGTCTGCTACCCATCTCCAGGGACCCCATCCTCCCCTGGTGGGTTTGGTGAATGGTACTGAATTGATGGACTTGAGTCTGAGCAAGCTCCGGGAGTTGGTGATAGACAGGGAGGCCTGGCGTGCTGCCGTCCATGGGGTTGCAAGGAGTCGGCTGAACTGAACTGAGCTGATTCTGAGAAAGCTCCTAAAGCGGTCCGAGTTGCACTGCAGTGAGCCCTTACTGCCACATGGTGGCACTGTTGAAACTCAGTCCTGTGTAGCCTCCTGGACACATCATCTCTTACAGATTTTTTTTTTTAAATATTTTTATATATTTATTTATTTGGCTGTACCCGGTCTTAGTTGTAGCATGTGGGATCTAGTTCCCTGACCAGAGACTGAACTCAAACTTCCTGCAGTGGGAGTGAGGAGGCTTAGCCACTGGACCAGGAAAGTCCTTGTTCCAAGATTCTGAAATGGCCGAAAGTGAAAGTGAAGGTCGCTCAGTCGTCTCCGACTATTTTCCACCCCGTGGACTATACAGTCCATGGAATTCTCCAGGCCAGAATACTGGAGTGGGTTCCCTTCTCCAGGGGATCTTCCCGACCCAGGAATCGAACTGGCGTCTCCTGCATTGCAGGGGGATTCTTCACCAGCTGAGCCACCAGGGAAGCCCTGAACAGCCGATGTGGAGATTTAACCTTTGATTCCAAAGTTAACAGTTTACACTCATCCAGCCACTGCTTTCAGAACAGTGGTTTTTTAGGTTCTGCCTGGATTCCAGAAGCCTTCCTGATCTGAGCCACATGCTGTGTCAGAATTCGCTTGGTTCCCAGGCACCCTCAGGGCTAGGATCGAGACCACAGCAACAGTAAAAACTACCTAACCATGCACTGAGCATTTACCAAACAGAAATTTTCATGGGTTGCATAATTTCTTTTAAGAGGAGATCACACGTTATGAAAAAGATATGTTACCAAAGACACTGGATAATTCCACTTACATACTTTGTATTTTCCAGAAGAATAATCATAAAAGACAGCATATTGAAAGACAGAGAAATCACCTTGCCGAGAAAGGTCCATATTGCAAGCCATGGTTTTTGCAGTAGTTGTGTACAGTTGTGAGAGCTGGACTATAAAGTGCCAACTCAATTCTGAGTGCCAAAGAACTGAGGCTTTCAGACTGTGGTCCTGGAGGGGGCTCCTGAGAGACCTTTGCACAGCAAGATCAACCCCGTCAATCAAAGGACATGGAGGGTGAGATGCATACAGAGAGAATCTTGGAAATTTGCAATACCATATGTTAAATAGATGGCCAATGGGAATTTGCTCTAAGACTCAGGGAACTCAGACAGGGGCTCTGTGATAATCTAGAAGGTTGGGATGGTGAGGGAGAAGGGAGGGAGGTTCGGGAGGGAGGGGACATGGGTGTACCTACGGCTGATTCTTGTTGATGGATGACAGAAAACCACAAAATTCTGTAAAGCATTTATCCTTCAATTTAAAAAGTGGAGAAAAAAAAAAAAAAAAAAAACTAAAGGAAATCAGCCCTGAATACTCATTGGAAGGACTGATGCTGAAACTGAAGCTCCAATACTTTGGCCACCTGATGTGAAGAACTGACTCATTGGAAAAGACCCTGATGCTGGGAAAGATTGAGGGCGGGAGGAGAAGGGGACGACAGAGGATGAGATGGTTGGATGGCATCACCGACTCAGTGGACATGAATTTGAGCGAACTCGGGGAGACAGCGGGGGACAGAGGAGCCTGGTGTGCTGCAGTCCGTGGGGTCACAAAGAGTGGGATCTGACTTAGTGACTGAGCAACAAGGCAACAGGGAGAGGAAACTTCAACCACTCTTGTGTTTGCGCTATTTTTCATTTACTAAACACTAAAAATCTCATGTTTCACTGAGTAGGCACTCCTAAATTAGCTTCTTGGCATGTTACAACAGTTACTTGGGCTTTTTCATAGTATTTTTATCATATCTAACTTCCATTACAAAGTTATTGATTTTGGAGAGTGTTTTTGGCATGAACACAACCACTTAATGACTCTAAGATAACATCGTTCTAGGGTACAGAAAATGTTTAAATGATAATGTTGAATATTAGAATAACAGCACATTTGTCAGTAATGTCACTATCAGAAGTTATGATATACATAAACAACAGTCTGATTAATGATGGAAACTTAATGGTGGTTAGTTACTTTGCCAACTCAAAGGATATTGTCAGGTGGCAATAGCTGTAAACAGCCTATAAACCACTCAGCACAGCAATTCAGAAATCATGCAGCCTTGATTTTCTTAATTTAAGGAGATGTGCTGGTTTTAGAATTTGAATGATACATGATGACGCCACACCACGGTTGTTGTTCAGTCACTAAGTCGTGTCTGACTCTTTGCGACCCCATGAACTGCAGCATGCAGTTCTCTTCTCTGCCCTTCCCCATGGCCTGGAATTTGCCCAAATTCATGTCCATTGAGTCAGGGATGCTATCTAACCACCTCAGCCTCTGCCATCCCCTCTCCATTTGCCTTCAATCTTTCCCAGCATCAGGGTCTTTTCAGATGATCAGCTGTTCGCATCAGGTGGCCAAAGTGTTGGAGCTTCAGCTTCAGCATCAGTCTTTCCAATGAATATTCAGGGATGACTTCCTTTAGGACTGATTGGTTTGATCTCCTTGCAGTCCAAGGGACTCTCAAGAATTCATATCATTATTATCCCCTTTTTGCCAATGGAAAATGGAGTCTTAGAGAGTAATTAATCCAGCCCCTCAAGGCCTCGTAACTGGCGCATAGCAGAGTCGGGAGTAGACTCCAGTGCTTAGTAACCTAGATTCCTTTTTTTCTCAAGGTACTTTTTCTTTATAGCAACCTTATGTATTCTCTGTCCTAATACTTGTTTGAAATTACACTCACCCATTACCAAAATCTCTCCACAATCTCAACTTTTAAAAAGATATATTTATTTGGCTGCACAGGGTCTTAGCTGTGGCACGTGGGATCTAGTTCCCTGACCCGGGATTGAACTCAGGCCCCCTGCGTTGGGAGCACGGAGTCTTAGCCACGGGCCACCAGGGAGATCGCTACCATCTTCACTCTTGAGAAGAAATGGGGGAATGTGAATTCCCCTTCTCCCAGAAAAAAACTTTTAAGCAAATTGGGACACCCCTTCCATCCTGACCTGCCCTGGATGGGGCAAGGACACATCATTATTTCTTCCCTGAGGACCCAGGCTACCTACCTGCCAAGTGAATTGTTCAAACTGCAAGTCCGCTTTAAGTGACCCAGACAAAAATCTACATTTTACATATTCCTCTCATTGTATATTTAACCGTGTCTTGATTGGTAACCTAGCACACGTGTACACTCATATGTATGTGTGCTGCTGTGTGCGTGAGGTCGCTCAGTCGTGTCTAACTTTTTGCAACCCCAAGGACTGCAGGCTGCAAGACTCCCTTGTCCATGGGATTCTCTAGGCAAGAATACTGGAGTGGGTTGCCATGCCCTCCTCCAGGGGATCTTCCCCACCCAGGGATCAAACCTGCGTCTCTGACGTCTTCTGCATTGGCAGGCAGGTTCTTTACCACCAGCACCACCTGGGAAGCCCATAGATATGAAAGTAGCTCAGTTATGTCCGACTCTTTGCAACGCCATGGGCCATAAAGTCCATGGAATTCTCCAGGCCAGAATACTGGAGTGGGTAGCCTATCCCTTCTCCAGCGAATCTTCCCAGTCCAGGAATCGAAAGGGGGTCTCCGGCATTGCAGGCAGATTCTTTACCAGCTAAGCTACCAGGGAAGCCCAGGTATGTGCAAGTACATACAAACGTGCATATGCGCACACACGTACATGCCCTCACTGTTATGAGGGAAGTCCCGGGTGTCCAGTGGCTGACTCCACACTCCCAAAGCAGGGGCTGGGGCTTCGATCCCAGATCAGGGGACTAGATCCTACATGCCACAACTAAGACCCAGCGCAGCCAAATAAACAAATAAAATATCTTTTTAAAATGCTGATGTTTGAGTCACAGAAATACACATTCACTTGCACTCACACACACGTACAAAAGCACATGGACACCCGCCTCTGGAAGGCTGCGTCAGTTTCCTCGCAAACTCTGCACCCAGCCTCAGCTCCAAGCCCTTGAGGAGGGCCTCCCAGGCACTCCCTGGAGTGTTCACCCGGGGAGCACTCCCCCAGGGGAAGGATCTCAGAGCTGCCCTGTGTTAATTACAAGCCCCGAACAGGCTCATCCATCATCCCGTGGTGACAGGCTGGCCGCCCGGCCGCGCCCCCACCCCGACGCCCCGTTTCCCTTGGGTGACTGAGCAGACCGCCTCCACAGAGTCAGGGGCACGGTCTGGCTCAGCTGAACACCCTCCTCTCCTCTGTGGGGAGCTCCCGTGAACCCCCCATTCCCCTCCCTCGCTTAAGCCCCCTTCACGCGGGGATTTTCCCACCTGCCCCACACCGGGCTTCCTTTTCAGCATTTCTCTGAAACTTTGCAGTCATCCCGTGATCTGGCATTGTTTTGCCAGCTTCGCAGATGAAGAAAAGGAGCCTCGGTGAAATGATTTACTCAAGGTCACCCCAGCTGGGAAGGCTCGATTGCGTTCAAACCAGACTCTGCTGTTTGCCTGGGGTCCTGGTGCGTCTCCCGCCCGACCCCACCTCCAGGCAGCGGACTCCGCAGCTCAGGTCTCACGTGTGAAGGGCTTGCTTACAGCTGAGGGGTTTCTCCTGGAAACCCCACGGGGACTTCGTCCTCCTCTCCTAAACCAGATTAAGGGCCAGAGCCTCAAGGAGATCCACAGTGGAAATAAACAGGAGCCCCAGGGCCAAGGCTCAGGGGCTGAGCGGAAGATGCTTGAATACAGGGTGAGATGAGAGGCGGGGGTCTGGGGCCACCGGACGCACGGTACCTGACGGCCGGCTCCAGGGTCACCGTCAAGGCCAGCTCCCGCCCTGCGGCCACAGCTGGATGGTCAGGCCCCAGTCCCCACCCCTGCTCATCCAGCCCTGATTGGTGGGGACTGGGTCCTCTGGAGATGCCTCTGTGTCCCTTCAGCGCGTGAGGACCAGGGCAGTGTGGTGCTCATTAGAAAAAGCTGCTCCAGGTTCGATGCGTGAGACAGGGCGCTCAGGGCTGGTGCACTGGGATGACCCTGAGGGTTGGGATGGGGAGGGAGGTGGGAGGGGGATTCAGGATGAGAGGAACACATGTACACCCATGGCAGATTCATGTCCACGTATGGCAAAAACAACCACAATATTGTAAAGTAATTAGCCTCCAATTAAAATCAATACACTAATTTTTTTAAAAAAAGAAAAGTAAATAAAATGAATATTGAAGAAAAAAAAAAAGAAAAAGCTGCTCCCCTTGCCTAGATAATTTTGAAAAACCCCTGGAAGGCAGGGAGCGTGTCTTTTTGTCATTAGCCTCAGCTTCAGGCAGGGGGCCTGGCACCTACCAAGCTGGCACTCGGTACCTATTGGCCGAAACGAAACCAAAGAAAAGCGCCTTCCTGAATCCTGTCCGTTTGTTTTATTTTTTACGCTTTGGCTGCGCTGGGTCTGCGTTGCCTTGGTGGGCGGTCTCCAGCCGTGGGAGCAGGGTTCTCACGGGCTGCTCACGGCAGTGGCTTCTCCCGTCGCAGAGCACAGGCTCTAGGCTCAGGCTCCGTAGTTGTGATGGACAGGCGTGTTTGTTCCCCAGCACGCGGGATCCTCCTGGACCGGGGATTGAACCTGTGTCTCCGGCATTGGCTGGTGGACTCATATCTACTGCGCCACCAGGGAACTCCTTGTCCATTTATTCAAATGCTGTCATTCTTCTGAGTCCAGTGCGAGCCACGTCCTCCTCTCCCCCTAGGAGCGCCCTCTGCTCTTTCCAGTCAATAGCAGCATGTTCATGAGTGGTTGCCTTTTCACTCCAGCTACTAGGAAGCTCCTTGGGAATACCATAGACACCATCTAGGCCTATAAACGCTTTTGATTCAAAGTGTGCAACGTCCATATTTGCGTAAAGATCTTATTTTTCTAAAACGATGACATCAATGTTATTCTTACATTTTGTATCTCCTGAGAAAACTACTGGAGGTAGGAAACCCGAGGCTTTGCTTCTCATAGTTATTATCAGCTAGGGTTTTGTGTAACGCGTTATTTCTCAATGAGGGAATCACACATTCGCATTGCGTGGTCTTTCCTCCCCCCTGCTGCTCCAGGCCTGTGTCCCTGGGGTCGGGATTTAGGACTCGTGGAGGGCTGGCTTCAGTGGGAACTGGGTGATGGTTCTGCACCCTTCCTGTAACAAAACATCTGGAGCCTGGAATTTTTGTGACTCTGGGATTCAGCAGTGTGACACCACTGCAGATGTCTTATCTATTCAAATGGGCCACCTAAAGAGAATCTGCACTCTGTAACTGTCCCCTTCCCCTGTCCCCTGTCCCTCTAAAGGATACACAATATCTATAGAACTCCCAGATTCATCCACCATGTTTGTTTCCACCTAACAATTGTTTCATCTAACAATTATTTGCATCCCGGAAAGCAAAAAACCAGCAAACCGTGAAGCTCCCCACCAAACGGTATTGAAAGGGGAGAACTAGTCTCTCATACTAACTAGTCTCTGATAAGAAGCACCATTCTCTTTTGTAGCTATTTATTTGTTTGTCTAGCTTTTGGCTGCACTGCGCTGTGTGTGGGATCTTATCCCCAGACTAGGGATGGAACCTACGCCCCCTGCATGGGAAGCGTGGAAACTCAAACCACTGGACCACCAGAGAAATTCCAAGAAGCACCAATCTCACAGCATCGGTCATAACAGCTGAGAGGCAGAAGCAACCTAAACATCCATTTGGAAAAAGAATATGTGGCTAAAGAAAATGCAGCATATCCATACAATGCAATGTGATTCAGTTTTTTAAAAAAAAAAGGAAATTTTGCCATATGCTACAACATGGATGAAACTTGAGGACGTTAGGCTCCTATCAGTAGACTTCGACATTATTTGCCTCTGGTCACTGCTGAAATACACCAGTGACAAAGACAAATAACGTCCAAGTCTACTGATACGAGGTGTCTAAAGTAGCCAAATTCTTGCTGGAGGGAGAGGGAGCAGGGGTCTTGCTGTTTAATAGGCGGGGCGGTTCAGTTTTGCAAGATGAGTAGGTTCTAGAAATCTGTTGCATGACAACGTGCAGTCGGAGTACAGTAGCGCTACACACTAAACATGGTGTAAAAGGGGAGCTGTATATTTTTTTAACAATAATTCTTTAAAAAAAAAAAGCACCACTCATGGGCCACAAGTCTGTCCCAGGGATTTCCGAGGAGTGAAGTACTCACGCTAACCATACACAATGGGGATTGTTGTCCTCACTTCTTAAAGGGAGAAAAAGAGAGGCCCACAGACCCATCTGAACCTCCGGCCAGCTCCCTCCCGGCAGCCACGCTTTCTGACCACTGCACACGCCTCACCCTCACGCGGGACTGGGCGGGTGGCCACCACTCCACAGACGAGAGCAGCGAATGGGACTGTGAGCCGCGAGAAGGGTCTCTGGCTTTGCAAGGCCAGACTTCCCAGGTCTGACCACCTCCTCAATCACGTCAGCAGTCCCCTGCAGTACGTTCCCCGCTTCCTCCCTTGTAATAGTGCCCCTGATACTTAGCCGGTTGGTTACCTGGCCACCTGAAATATAAAGGACTCCTCCCTTGAAATCTGCTGGGACCATGTGACTACATTCCGGCTAATGGGAGGTAAGGAGAAGTATCATAGATAACCTCTGGAAAGTCCCTTTAAAAGAGGAGCACATCCTTCTTCAGTCCTTCTTCCTCCCCTCTACAGGCTGGAATAAAACACGATGGCTGGTGCTTGAGTGGCCATTATGGATCATGAGGTAGAAACTGATATTAACCAATAACCCCAACCATAGCACATCGATACAATCATGTAAGGCCCTTGCACACAAGGAGGGTATCTGACTTATCAATGATGCCTATGTTGCATATGAGAGAAATCTGAGGTCATCTCATTGGTCCTGACAGGCCTAGTAGGACCCAGATCCTTTAGGGCTGCTTGTTGGATGAAATCACAAGATTCCAAGTGTCCACAGAGAAAGCATAGAGGTTCTGAAGACAAACACTTACAAATTAGAAGCCAAGACCACTGACGTCTCCTGTTTCCCCATTCATTCATACGACAAGTATAACGTGAGGGTTCATTATGTGCTGGGCACTCTGTGAACCTGGAAATACAGCGTCACGCAAGACAGAGCCCTGGTCCGCGAGGGCCTGGGCTACAGTGGGCTCACGTTGTCTTCTTTCTGCTTCCTGCCGTGTGATAGGAAATGTCCCTCGCCCGTGGGAGGTGGGGGTGGGGGAGGGAATTTCTAAGCAGGGCCAAAGAGGGGCAGGAGGAAATTGCCCCTCCCCCGGGACTCCCAGGAGATCTCCTGAGAAAGCCCATTTTGGGGCAACAGAGGAGACATTCCTCCCTCTTGTTCTGGCTTGCTCTGCGGGTGGGGGTGGAGCTGAGAGCTGCAATATGAAATCAATAAACGCACCTGAGAATCCACCAGCGGAGCCGGTTCTTTAAGTTTCTCCAGCGTCACAAAGGGCTCCAGCTGCCGAAAACGATTCCTGATATTAGTACTGGCCAAGGCCGTAAGAAGCTCCCCAGTGGAGACCTATATTTTCTAAGTCAAAATCATGGCACAATGTCTGAACAGCTCCTGTCCCTGTGAGGTCCATGACAACTAGAAAGTTTTGAAATCAGGGCTTTCTGCAGATACAGATTTGGGGCATAGGACATTGCATCATACTGGCTTGGCATGTCACCCTAAAATCCTTTTGCTGCTAGAAATTAATAAATCTAGCTGCTCGTTGCAACACTATTCACAATAGTTAAGATGTGGGAACAACTTAAATGTCCATTGACAACAAATGGATACAGAAAATGTGGTAAAAAAAAAAAAATGTGGTAAAGGCACACAGTGGAATAGAATTCAGCCTTAAAAGCAGAAGGAACTTCCACAATGAGTGAAAACATGTGTGAACCTTGAGGATATTACAGTAAATAAAATAAGCCTATCGCAGAAAGACAAATACTGTGTGATTCCACTTATATGACATTTCCAAAATAGTCAAGCTCTCAGAATCCAAGAATGGAACAGTGATTGCCAAGGGCTGGAGGGAAAGAGAAATGGAAAATTACTAATCAACCATCATAAAGTTTAAATTAAGAAAGATGAATAAATTCTAGAGATCTGTGGTACAACATGGTGTCTATTGTCAATAATATTGCATTGTACACTTTAAAATCTGTTAACAGGGTAAATCTCATGTGAAATATTAAACATTCTTACCATAATAAGATAATTGAAAAAAAAAAAAAATCTAGCAGTGAACTAACAATTGATCTTGTACTAAGTGTTCTGACTGTTGCCCCTGAGAAACTGTCATTCTGTCTGGGGAGATGTAACAAGGAAAAATTAAAAGGCACACTCTCTGCTCTCAAGGAGACTCTGGGCTTGACGGGGAATCAGACATAAACTAACGACTGCATGAGGCGGTAGCTGCAATTGGAAAGGCAGGTAGGATTCAGTCTGGAAGGCATTGAATGCCACGCTAAGAAGTTTGGAATGAAAAAAAAAAGAAGTTTGGAATGTATTCTCTGTATGAAGGTCTAACCTAAATTGATGAAAGGTGGGCGCAATATGTAGTAAACAGACTCCAGAGGGTTCATAATCTTGACATGTACATCAAAACACAAAATACAGATTTTTCTAGAAAGATCTACCTTACCCATAGATTTCATCAGCTTTTTAAAAAAGGGTCCTTAACCCAATAAAGGCTTCCCTGGCGGCTCAGAGATAAAGAATCTGCCTGCCAATGCAGGAAACACTGGTTTGATCCCCAGGTTGGGAAGATCCCCTGGAGAAGGAAATGGGAACCCGCTCCAGTGTTCTTGCCTGGAGAATTGCATAGACAGAGGAATCTGGTGGGCTACAGTCCGTGGGGTTGCAAAGAGTCAGACACAACTTAGCGACTAAAAACCAACAACCCAATAAAGGTTAGAAAATGTGGTCTGGGCACTAGAGAGCCATCCCGGTTTAAACTGGGCAGATGAATGGTCTGAGGTCCATGTTGTGGACTCACACTCTGAAGGAGGGGAGCTTGGAAGGAAAGCTTTTCAGAGGATGATCCAAAACCCCAGGGTGGATATTAAGCTGACAGGTGAATAGCATCTAAACGCACAGGATTCAGGGCAGTTCTGGATGAAAGTGGCACAGGGAAAGAACGGGAAAGATCAGAATTACGATCGGGACTCTAATGAGAAAGATGACAAAGAAAGTATGACTGACTTTCCAACAACACAATTTCTTAAAATTTGCCTTAGAGTCAGAGTGAATACTTTCACACCACCAGCCCAAAGTGCCTTCCAAACGACAAGGTCACCAGGCAGCTTGTCAGAACTTCATTTTGTCTGTGGTATGTTTTCATATGAGAGTCAGGTACACTATTTTCCACCTCTAAATCATGTGATTCACCTCTAGAAATTCTGTAGGATTCAAATGACTAGGAGGAAAACCTGCTCACTTGTTTAGCTTACATTTCTCTGGGGCACCTTAGAGCCTCCTCCGTCTTTGCGAAGGAAAACGGTCTCTCCTACCGTTCTATAGAATCCATGTTGCACGGGCTATTTCACCCCCAGAGCAGATGAGGAAGGGCAAAAATGACTTCAAGGTTTTCGCCCTAAGCGTCTGTGTCATGCTTTCAACTGCAAAATAGAACCTAGGAAAAGCAGCAGCTTTGTGAGGGAGATGAAGGTAAGATCATTGAATTGGATTTGGGCAAATTGAATCCAGGTATTTCTGAGACATTTTATCCACTAGGAACCCTCTGGCTGTGGGTGGCAGAATTCGTCTGAAACCGATAGAAGCAGAAGGAACATCTGGGTTTATATAACCAACGACTCTAGAGGGTCTACTGTAGGTGTGGCTGGATCAGGCATATCTCTCTGCCCATCTCTTGCCTTCTTGTTCCTTAATCCATTTCCAGTTTAGGCTGATTCTCCTCCAGATGGCAGTGGTTATGACCTCCGGCACTTTCAAGTTTACCGTCTCCTGCAGAACAATGCCAGCAACTCCACTCTCTCCAAAGTCCTGGCAAACCTCTCAGGTCTAATTCTGATTGACTTTGATTAGATACCCGGCCTTGACTCAATTATTGTGGTTTAACTGGCTAAAACTTCTGTGGTTGACAGCCTCGAAGTTGCCTGCCCAGTGAACCTGCTTCCTAGATGATACTTTTGTGTCGTCTTCTCCTCTTGAGTAACTTACTTCTGACCAATCAAATATGGCAACATGGTGGTGCTGTCATTTCTGGGATTAGGCAGCAGAAGATTTTGACTTCCATCTTGCTAGCAGACTTGCTGGCTTTGCTGATGCAAGCCACCACAGGGCAGACACCCGCGTGGCCAGCAGCTGAGCGCGGCCAATCGCCACCGAAGAGCCGAGACCCTCAGTCCGACAACCGTGAGGAACTGAATCCTGCCCACAACTCTGCAAGCATTGTTGAGCCTTCAGACGAGACCCGAGCGCTGGGAGACACTTTGGTCAAAGTCTCATGAGAGACCACGATCCGAGGACCCAGCCGAAGCCTGCCCAGATTCCCGACTTACAGAAACCGGGAGAAAATAAATGTGTGCTGTCTTAAGGCACTGAATTCTGGGCTAATTTGTCACACAGCCAGAGACGACTGATACACCTGGCCTCTGGGACTGCCCCCCGGAGGGGCAGACGAGGTCAGCCTTGCGTGAACCACGCAGAGGGAAGGCAGGGAACAGTTGTCTCCCCAAAGGAAAGCTAAGGGGCAGTTACGAGGTTCAGGATGGAGTCTGGGCAGGCAGAAACACCTGACACCTACCTCATACGCTGGGAATGCAAGGCGGCAGCTGGAAACACACCCAGAGATGGATTGGGCAGTGATGCACGCACAGGTGACTGCTGAAACTGCAGGAGTGGATGAGACTGCCCCCGAGGAGGGACGCGTGGAGGGCAGACCTCTCAGGACGAGCAGCCGTGAAGGGGGAGACGGGAGGCGAGGCAGTCATGCACCCAGCAGGGCAGGGGTCAGCATGGTGCCTCTGACAGTGATCGTGAACGAAATCGGCTTGTCTGCTCAGAAAGACAAGCATTTGAGGAGTTGCAGCATTCTCCCACAAACCTGGGCTTTTCTCTCTCTCTCTTTTTTAATGCGGACCATTTTTAAAAGCCTTTCTGGAATTCCTTACAGTTTTGCTTCTGCTTTCTCTTTGGGGTTTTTTTTTTTTTTTTGGCCGCAAGGCTGCGGGATCTTGGCTCCCTGACCAGGGATCGAACCCACATCCCCTGCATTGGATGGCAATGTCTTAACCACTGGACCTCCAGGGATTTTTTTTCGGGAAGATGGAAATCTGGCTGTCCGTTCAGAAGTTAAATGTCAGAAAGACATCCACATTGACATGAGTATTAATATTAAAAGCAGGCAAAGGGATGATTTTGTCCCAGTGAGAAACCTCGAGGGAAGACGGAGGCCCTGGGCAAATGCGTGCAGAGCGTGTGCTTAGGCAGGAGGGGAAGAAAGAAGACCCAAGGGAAGGGACCCGAGAAGGAATCGCTGAAGAAATGAGGCAATTCAAGGTTGCTCTAGTCTCCTGGAAGCCACCAGAATTTCAAGATGGATGTAGTCAAGAGAGGCGGATGCTAAAGAGAGCTTGTGCGTGACCGGGACTGAGCAAAGGGTGACGGACCAGGCTTGGGGGAGTCGGGGGGGTCCTAGTGGGAACCATTTCTGCGGAAAGGAGGGGCAGAGGCTGGACTGCACGGGTTTACGAGTGAGCGGGACGTGAAGGAGAGATGCGGAAAGCTGACTGGCTCTGTGAGAAGTGCTCGACTTGGCCTGATTTGAGCCTAGGTGTAGGCTGACGGCGAACGCCTCCGCTACATCTTTCCAGTCCCGTCTCGGGGCAATTTCAGTGGCCCTCCTTGAGTGCTGGTACAGCCTTCCCACACAACAGGGTCCCAAGCATCCACAGACCTTTGCTGTAATGAGCCGGCTAAGAAACAGACTAAGCTGGGCTGGCAGTGGGATCTCTGCGGTGGTGACCACTCAACCTGGCCACCGTAGTGCAAAGGCGGTCATAGGCAGCGTGTAACCAAGGAGCAGGGGCTGCGTCCCGGTGAAGCAGATAAGAGAAGACACAAAACACCTCATTGTGGAAGGAGGGGAAAGGAAAGCGCTCCTCGTGGAAAGGCCTGTATCAGCTCGGGGAGTGAGGGGCCATGAAGCCTGGTCCCCTCCACTGACGTTCAGTCGGAGAGGCAGCGTGTCTCCAATGTTTTGGAGTCAGTCCTTCCAAGGGGCAGAGGACTGGTGCAGAAGGTCTTGCTGACTCACAGTTACCCAGCTCTATGAGGTTCCATGGCGGCTCAGCGGTAAAGAATCCGCCTGCAATGCAGGAGACGTGTAGGAGACACGGGTTTGATCCCTGGGTCGGGAAGATCCCCTGGAGGAGGAAATGGCAACCTGCTCCAGTATTCTTGCTTGGAGAATCCCACGGACAGAGGAGCCTGTCGGGCCACAGTCCAGGGGGTGGCGGAGTCGGACACGACTGATCTCATGGACACGACTGATTTGTTGCACACACACATACCCAAGTAGAGATCTGGAGGGACTCTGGAGATCAGTGAGAAAGGCAGAGGGCCACCTCCAGAGTGACCCTGGGCCCAGACGATGAGGAAGAGAGACGACTGCAGAGCCCAGGAGCATTCCAGAACTCCCAGACAGGGGGACAGAATGTAGGGGCGGGGGCTGGAGCCAAATAGCTCCTGGTACCTTTTTTTTTTACACTCCTATAACAAGTTAGGATTTAAGAGTTGGACTATCAAAAAGCTGAGCGCCGAAGAATTGATGCTTTTGAACTGTGGTGTTGGAGAAGACTCTTGAGAGTCCCTTGGACTGCAAGGAGATCCAACCAGTCCATCCTAAAGGACGTCAGTCCTGGGTGTTCATTGGAAGGACTGATGCTGAAGCTGAAACTCCAATACTTTGGCCACCTGATGTGAAAAGCTGACTCACTGGAAAAGACCCTCATGCTGGGAAAGTTTGAGGGCAGGAGGAGAAGGGGACGACAGAGGATGAGATGGTTGGATGGCATCACCAACTCAATGGACATGAGTTTGAGTAAACTTAGGGAGTTGGAGATGGACAGGGAGGCCTGGTGTGCTGCAGTCCACGGGGTCTCAGAGTCGGAAACGACTGAGCGACTGAATTGCACTGATAACATGTCAGACCATGTCTATCTGCTCCTGGCCCTCGTTTCCCACCCCAACCCCAGATAAGCAGCATGGGGGATCTTAGTTCCTCAACCAGGGATCGAACCTGCACCCCCTGCAGTGGAGGTGTGGAGTCTTAACCACTGGACCACCAGGTAAGTCTCCTGGCCTCCATTTTAAACTCCCAAGATGGAATAGAGTTTAAAACGTGATAAGTGAAAAAGGACATGGCAGCCCATTCCAGGATTCTTGCCTGGAAAATTCCATGGACAGAGGAGCCTGGAGGGCCTGACTGATGGGCTGAGCACAGACAGGAGTGAGAAAGGACCTTTGTGCGGCTCATTCCCGGCCCAGGGGATCCAGAGGCTGGACACGGAGCCGAGGCAGACTGAGGAGGGTCCATTCCCTAGAGGGGAACCAGGGGCTATTCTGCCCTGGGAAGGAGGTTGGTGGAATGCAAACGGGGGCCTGCAGACGAAGGTAGAAGCTGCAGAAGGCTGAGGGTGGAGGCGCTGGGAGCCTGATGAACTGCTGAGAAGCATCACTTCAGCAGGGAAAAGGGTTAGGGCATCTTCAGGAAAAATGATGTCAAAAAAGAAAGAAAAAAAGAAAGAAACATGATGTCACTGGAGCAGAGCCAGGCCCAGTGGGAAGTGTCCAAGGCTGCCACCACCTGTCTTGGCCTGACTTTCCATCCTGGCCATTCTCCTTCCTACATCCTGGGTTCCCACGGAATTGACAACCCATTCTAAGCACAGATCACCGCTTCCCCACCTTCCAGACTTTGTGTTGCTGCCTCTTCTTGCCATTTCCTGGTCTTCCTTCCTCTCATCTTCTTGTCTTCTGTTTAATAACTAATTAAGCTGTGCCAGCCTTAGATGTGACAGGCGGGACCTTTGATGTTCGGTGAAACACACAAGATCTTTAGCCATGGCCTGAAAACCCTTAGGCACACGGGCTCTAGTTCCCTGATCAGGGATCGAGCCGGGGCCCCCTGCGTTGGAAGCATGGAGTCTTAGCCACTGGACCACAAGGGAAATCCTCGTCTTTTTTCCTTTAAATCTTCTCTCGTCTTCAAGTCTTAGATGTTACTTCCTCCAGGAAGCCTTCTTAGATTCCCTTCCCCACTGGGAGCCATCCTTGCCTCCTCTGAACTCCTGTCCCCGGAGCAGTCTTTTAGCAGTTTTCACCTATAATAACGCAGTGTTGAGCACAGAAGCCGTTCCCCAGGCAGCTCTGGGTCGTCCCCTTACCCACAGCACATTGCCCGGCCAGATGCCCTCCAAGAGGACAAATACCGTTCCAGCTCGAGCAGGTGCTACAGCCCCTTTTAGCAGCCCCTGTGGCTCCGCTCTCTCCGCTGGCTTAGGGCCCTGTATGCACCAGTCCTTGCCTATAACCACCAGAGTTCTGGACACCCACACCCTGGTCCACTCCACCTGCAGGAGCCACAGCTGCTTGCTGACTCGGCCTCCTGGTCAACCCGAGGATAAGCCCAGAGTCAGTCTTCTGCCTCACGGCTCCTGCTCCTCATGCTGGGGGTGGTGCACACTGGGCTCTCTGAACCACCCTGATTTAGGACACATACTCTGAGCGGCCCATGTTCTCATCACCCTGGCAGACCCGGGAGCTCAGCCTCTCCCATGGAGCTGGCTGTCCTTCAGTATCAGCCAGGTTGGGGGAATTCTACCCCAGGTCCTTTATGTCCTGGGTCAGAGAAGTGCATTTATTGAATAAACTTAATAGTGTGTGTGGCAGCAGGGGGGTGGGGTGGCAGGCTCACAAAAGCTCTGAAGAGGACGTCCCTCCCGGTCCAGTGATTAAGACATCATGCTTCCACTGCAGGGGACATGGGCTCAATCCCTGGTCCGGGAAGTAAGATCCCACACGCCTTGTAAAGCTCAGAAAAAATGTACCAAGTACTGTGCGCCCTTGGTGATTTGGTGGTTTAGTCGCTCAGTCGTGTCCAAGTCTTTCAACCCTATGGACTGTAGCCCGCCAGGCTCCTCCGTCCATGGGATTTTCCAGGCAAGAGTACTGCAGTGGGTTGCCATTTCCTTCTCCAGGGGATCTTCCCAACCCACGGATCCAACCCCTGGTCTCCTGCATTGGAAGCGGATTCTTTACCCGCTGAGCTACCAGGGAAGCTTCAGCCAAGGACATCCCCCACCCTAACTCCGGTCAACATCTTGGTGTTTAAGCTTGGGAAAACATGAAGGTTGGGCAAACTTGCAAATCCTCTACTACCCCTAACCTTCCCCGCCGTGGGTGTGTGTAATCTCAGCTCCCATAGAGCAGGTCGACAATCCGACAGTGGTAAGGAAAGCATTCCTGACCGAGGTGGCCTCACTTTCTGGACACTGACGCACATTGGATCTGGAGGACTTTGCACCTAGGGACAAGGAGAAAAGACTTTCTGCGAAGCAAGAGTCCTAGAATGCTCTTCACCAGCAGGAACACCGGCACTCTGGACCTGCAGTGTCCAAACTGGTGTCACTGGTTAGATGTGGCTATTAGAAGTGATTAAAATGCGATATTATCAGAACCTCATTTCCTCAGTCATAGTCTTGGAAAAGACCCTGAAGCTGGGAAAGATTGAGGGAACGAGGAGGAGGGGGTGACAGAGGAGGAGACGGTTGGATGGACATGAGTTTGAGTGAGCACCGGGAGTCGGTGATGGACAGGGAAGCCCGGTGTGCTGCAGTCCATGGGGTCGCAGCGAGTCGGACTCGGCTGAGCGACTGAACAACAGTCATAGTAGCCAATTGCAAAGGGCCAGTAACTGCAGGTGGCTAGTGGTCACCACACTGGGTGGTACAGTAGAGATCATTTCCATCCTCACATAGAAACTTCTATAGGAAGCTCTGGATCAAACTTTTGTAAATCAGGAAACAAGCCCAGAGAGGAGCCCGTGACCTCGTGAAGCATGTTAGGGCAAACCAGGGCCCAGAATAACGGGACCCCCACGTCCAGGCCTGGCTCTCTGCCCGGCTCCCGCGCCTGTCTGGGTTCCCAGCTCCGAGTGGGCCCAGTACTGGGCCCGGCGGGGCTGGGCGGGCTGGTCCCGGGGGATCTGTGTGAGGAGCAGCGCTCCAGATGCTGCACATTCCTGGTAGGGTCAGACCTGCCCCGCGGCAACCAGGGGCTGAGGCAGCTCACAAGGGCCCAGATCTTTCCGGAGCTGCCCTCTTCCTGCCCAGCCCAGGGGGCTGGCTGCTTCAGCAGCGCTGCTCCGATCGCCTGTGCTGAGGCTGAACGGCCAGGAGGGTCCCAGTTGGAAAGGGACTTCAGCTCAAGGGGCGTCGGGAGGCGGGCAGGAAATCGCACCTCTCGCGTCTCCTAGGGTCTCCGACTCCGGCACCAGGGGCATCCGCGAGCTCGGCTTCGGGAGCCGCGTTTGGCGGGAACCGGGGCCGCCCCTCACCTGCCGCCGGATGGGGGGCGTGATGGAACGAGCCGGGAGGCCGACCTCCCGGGGTGGGGGGCTGCGCGTGGAGTGTGGGGGGAGGCCCGCGGAGGGGGCGCCTGGGAGCGCCCCGACCTCGCCGGCCGTGGGGGGGCGCGGGGGATGGGGGTTGGGGGCGAAGAGGGGAGCCCGGCAGCCAATGGGCGGGAGGATCTCGTTTCAAAAGGGTGAACCCGCAGCCAATGGGAGCCTGGGGCAGCGGATCCTGCTCACTCCATTCAAGAATCCCAAGTATTCAAGATGGACGGCAGGGAGTGTGGAAGGAGAAGGGGGCGCGGGGGGCCCGGCGCGGGCGCTCCGCCCGGCGCCCCCCGCCTCCGCCTCGGCCGCTGCCGCCGCGGGGCCCGAGCCCGGCCCGGGAGGGCGGCTGGCGGGGGGCGGGGGGCGGTGGGGGCGCGGGGGGCGAAGCCGGGGCGGGGAGGGCAGAGAAAGGGCCCGGGAAGAGGGAGGTGGCGGGCCGAGGAGCGGAAGGAGGCGCGGCGTGTAGGTATCGGGGCGCCCCGAGGGCCAGCGCCGCGGACGGGGGGGCGCATCCTCTCGGGGAGGGCCGGGGGCGGGCCGGGCCCCTCCTCCGTCTTCTCTCCCCCCGCGGTCTCCTCGCGCGCGGGCATCTCTTCTGGTTTCTTCTTTCGCCGCAACTGAACGGGGAAGCAGCAGGCGTGTCGGGCTGGGTGGCTCCTTGCGCCTTTCCAGTGGGGGTGTGGTGGGGCCGGGGCGGGGGGGGGCTCCGCTGGGCCATCTGTGTGTGCCCGGGCGTGCGTGTGTGTGTGTGTCTGTGTGCAGGGTGTGTGTGTGCGCGCGCGCGCAGGGTGTGTGTGTGTCTCTGTGTGTGCGCGCGCAGGGGTGTGTGTGCGCGCGCGCGCAGGGTGTGTGTGTGTGTGTGTGTGTGCAGGGGGTGTGGGGCACAGGGGACTTGGCGGGGGCGTTGAGGGGGGAACGCAGGGGCCGCAGGGCTAAAGCCAGCGCGGAGTTTTGCGTCGGGAGAAGTTGTGGGACGAGCCGGGGGGCTGCGCGCGGGGGTGAGGCCCGCCCCTGCCTTAAGAGTTGCGGGGCCTGGAGGGGTGGCTGTGAGCGCCAGCTGCGGGCTCCCCCCCACGCACGCCGTCTGGGTAAGTGTGTAGTAAGCTGAGCCTTGCAGCAAGTGTGGCTGGAGTGTGTGTGCGCGCGCGCCCGTGTGTGGTCCAGCCTCAGGTGTGTGTGTCCCGGGGGCGGGGAGGGGGGGGCGCACAGAGCTGGGTGTGGAAGGAGGGCGCGCCCCCCGCCCCCCGCGCCCCGTTCCCGGGACCATCCGGGCTGCCCCTCCGGTCGCCATGGCCGCGGGCCCGGCCTGCCCCGCCGCTCCCGCCGACCCTCCACCTGCCCTTTCTCTCCCTGCCGCGGGCCGGGCCCCATCCCCCGCTGCTCTGGGGGGCC
This sequence comes from Dama dama, assembly GCF_033118175.1. Classification (NCBI taxonomy): domain Eukaryota; kingdom Metazoa; phylum Chordata; class Mammalia; order Artiodactyla; family Cervidae; genus Dama; species Dama dama. The sequence goes on from NC_083681.1 coordinate 81,458,290, forward strand.
GGGGCCGGAAGATGGTGGCCGGTGAGGAGGGGGGCGCGGGGAACTTGAGCCGCCCCTCCCCCGTTTCCTCCTCGGCCTCCACGCCCGCCTCCGCCGGGAGCCGGGGGGCGGCTCCCGGGCCGGGGGCGGGGGAGGGCCCCGCCGGCGGCCCGAGCGCGGGGCCGGCTCTGGGGGGAGGGGCCGTGAGAGCCGCGGAGTCCGGCCCCGCCCCCCACCCGGGTGCGATCTGGGCCCCCTGGGGGGCATCTCCCCCCGGCCTCCAGGAAGCTGGCTGGCCCGTCCTCCTGGCCCCTCGGCCCCTTGTTGACACGATCCGGTTCCCCACCGGGACGGCTTTGCTCAACCCAAAAGCAGAGGCTGGTGACCGACCCTCGCGGGCCTGGATCTACGTCCATTAGAACTGTGGGCCTGGGGCCCTGATTACAGGAACAGACTGCCTGGAAAGGCAGGGGGACAGACTCTCCTGCTTCCTGATCTAGTGGGAGGGGACCCCCCCCCCCCCCCGTAAGAGCTCCCAGCGGAGAGGGCACAGGGCATCCCCCAGAGGCCTTTCTGATGGGGGCACCCCGGAATTCCCCCGCAGCCCCCGACCCCCCTGGGCTAGCCAGGAGCCTGCCACCCCACACCTCTGCCGAACTCTGAACTTTTGGTCGGTCTCAGGTCGGGGCTGTAAGCCCTTTAGACCTGGTAGGATGGGGACGTCTGAAGATGCCGGTGAGCTTGAAAAACCCCCGAACCGGAGTCCCTGGATAAACAGGAAACAGATTTTGACCCCACTGCCAAGGCAAGCCTGTCTCTAATGGCGAGGGAATGAGCCGCACCGTTTTGCTCAACGCTGAATCCACTCAGTGGATTTTGAAGGCCTCAGAGAGGAGCTGCTTAGGCGGGACTTGACCCACAGCTTCCGCCTGCAGGCCTGGGGGTCTCTCTGTGTGGCCTGTTCTCCCTCATCCGAGACTGTCCCGTGAAGGCCTAGACCTTCCTTTTATCTAAACTAAAAAGGAGAGAGAGCTTTAGAGCGGGGAGAAAGCTCTGTGGTCTGGGCCAGCCAGCTCCTCTCTGGAGGGAAGCTGACAAGAACTACACATCCAGGTAAACCCGGCTTGACGTCACCTCCGGATTTGGGGGCGGGGGTGTCTCCCAGTCATCTTCCGGTGAAGACGGAATGCTAGGCTGCTTCACTGGACTCTGTTCCCCCTGCCCTGAAACCTCCAGGAAAGGTGGTCTCCATGTTAGGAAGGAGATGAGGAAGAAGACAGGAGGAGGAGTGGAGGAAAACCAGAAGGGGCACTAGAGAAAGGAGGGGAGCTGGCTGAAGGCAGGAAGCGGGGAGAGCCCAGGGGCCAGGGAGGGGGCCGCGCCCCTCTGCTGCGGGCCGGAGCTCTTTTCACATTGTGCTACTGTCTGCACCTGCCACTAGCAGTGCAATGTTAAAAGGGCATCGGCCGCGCAGCGCTACCCGCGCCGGCTGCCTCCCGGGCATCGACCTTCCTCTCCTGCCTGGGCGCCCCTCAGCCACCCTGGCGGGAATTTACAAGGCCGCCCCCGAGTAAATCAGAGGAATAGCTCACACTTCCACGTGCAGTCCATGTGCCAGACACCAAATGCATCATGGTGGGCCCTCGGGTCCGAAAAGTAACAGCCCCATTTTACAGATGGAAAAACTGAGTCAGGAGAGACTTAAGCAGCATGGCCAGAGTTTGACAGTGCTTAGCACTTCAGAGCCTAGATCTAATCCTGTCCTAAATCACAGCTCACCAGTCTTGGAGAGGGTTGAGGAAGGTTGTTGGAGCTGAGGGGTAGAGGGTTTTTGGTGCCACCTGCTGGTTGTAGAAGAGTGTCTTCCAAAGGTTCAAGGCTTTAAGGAGGAAAGGAGTGAGTGGCTGGTTGGCTTCGGGGTTCCCAGACTCAGCTTTTGATTGGAGGCTGGGTGGAGAAGATTGAGTCACTGTTAGGTCTAGGGTAGCCCTCCATGAGAAAAAGGGGGGGGGGTGCACAGGCAAGGAAAAAAGGCTAACCGGGAAGGACTGCACCCCGGGGTCAGGGACCGGGGTGCCCCTGGCATTGCATGCCTGCAGCTCCTTCCCTGGCTCTCAAGCACAAAAAGGAGACCTTCTCTCCACCTACCCTTCTTGGTCACAGGGTACTTGACACCTGTCTGATCATCCAAAGTTTGGATGGTCCTGCCCCATGGCCTGATCGCAAAGATTGCATAGGATCCCTTGAACCCAACTCGCAGAATAATTCTTCCAGGAGAGATTACAAAGAACTGAGAGCCGTGGGCGCTGTTTTACTTTCCTGTTTCCCACAGGTCCTAGTTGGCTTCATAAGTAAATTAAGAGAGACGCAGATTTGGGGAGCTTTAAGAAGGCAGCTAGTTTGTGCCTGATGTTCAAGGTCAGAAATTTTCAAGGACAAGCCTTCCTAAACTCTGGTGCAAGAAGTGGGATTGAGAAGGACAGGGTTTCTGGGTCCCTTGCTGGAACCTGAGAGAAGGCTCTGGGCATCACCAGGCAGGCTGGGACGGACCACCCTGAGGCCTCCCAGATTGGGGTGCTGGGACGAACCCTGAGGCCCCTCAGATGGGGGTGCTGGGCATCATTCCTTCAGGGCTTGATTTGCCTTCTAACACCTGTGTGCTAGAAGCTCTTCTGCCCAAACAGCCTCTTCATTCTAATGTTGACAATAGTATCTGAGACTCCAGTTAGCTTTAAGTCTGTTTTTTTTTTTCATTCTTAGCGTTTCTACTTGAGCCTCTTTTGGGGCACAAAAAAGCCATTTGGTGATGCGAGTCCACTTGTTAAAGGACAAGACATTTTCAGTGTTGACTCAGTGCCCTTGGGATGGAATCCTTGAGCGTTTCATGGCCCCAGCCTGTCTTTCCCGGGCTGGCTCACCTCTCATCCACTCGTATCTGTGCTCCAGTTTAGGAAAGAAACTTTTATTTCCTCTTCACATTAACTAAACTTGAGCCACCTGACACGGTTCTCTCAGCCTGAACTATCCCCCTCCGCTTACTCTTCCTTTCTGCTCACCCAACCTCCGAGCTTTCAAGGCCTTTCAAAGTCATCACTTCTGCAAAGGCTTCTTTCCTCAAATCTAGCTGAAGCCTCTACCACGAGCCCTGCGCTTACTCCCCCATCACCTTCTCCTGGAATTCCCTGCTTCTTGTCTGTCCTCCTGCTGCACTAGACAGGAAGCTCCATGAAGTCAGGCCCCGACTGCCTTCTTCTCCACTGCTTTGCCAGTGCTAAACAAGGCCTGGCAAGGGAGACGTGCTCTTACAAACATTTACAGTACCAATGAATGAATGTGGAAATAACAAGCTAGCTTACCAAAAAAAAGATTTTTATGATTCATCCAATCCTCCCTGCAGTTGTCGGTGACCCCGCAACAATAAGAATTTCACAGCACTGCCAACAATTGCACTTGGGTCACATGGTTGCATTGATGCTGCAGTGTTGAGCTATTTTGTTCCAGTTTGTATCTGCTGCCAGGGCAGCACCTTGGCTGATCGATTTTCCTTTTCACTTTAAGAGCGGCCGTGAGCTGACCAAAAGATTCCAGAACCAGGCTGAAAGGCAATGGGACCTAAGAAAGCTCTTGTTCTGGAATGAATCTCTTCAAACCAGGCAAAAGTGGATTCCTTGCCAAGAGCTCCAAAAGAAAGAAGCTGTTAAGGATGCTCCTGCTGGAATCTCACTCAAAAAAAAAAAAACCAAAACAACCATCTCAGAAGCAAAACCTCACCTGAATCGCCATCCCCTGGTGTCTTGCCATAGACAGAGCAATTGCTGCCCCCTAGGGGTAAAAGGGCGGGTTTCTCTGGTGGCTGAGGTGGTAAAGAATCTGCCTGCAATGCAGGAGACCTGGGTTTGATCCCTGGGTCCGGAAGATCCCCTGGAGAAGGAAATGCCAACCCACTCCAGTATTCTTGCCTGGAGAATCCCATGGACAGAGTAGCCTGGCGGGCTGTAGTCCACGGCATTGCAAAAGAGTCAGCTTAGCTACTAAACAGCAGCTGAAGGGGCAGGCCTGGGACGGGGGTGTGCAGGGGACGGTCTGTGGTGCCTGCCAAGAAAAGTCAGAGGACCGACTGCCTCACATGTTGCTTTCCCCTTTTTATTAAAAATAGACCCAAACACTTTATGTATCATACAAAAGTTTCGTTCGCTGGTGGCAGCCGCGAGGACGCCTAGCCTCGTGGCACTGATCCCCCACCTTCCCTCCCAGGGCCTGGGTCCCAAGGAGCAGTAGCCCGGCCTCGGAGGATGCCCACCAACCCTGCTCGCTCTGGAGACTGCCAGCCGGGGGTGCGGGCTGTTCCTGGGGGCACCTCCCCCCACCCCACCCCATGGCAAAGGTCAGATACTCGAAAGTGCCTCTTCAGTGCCAAGTAAACTACCAAGTGGAGTGAAATGCAAACCCCTGGGATGCTTTGATGGTCTCCCAGGGCCTGGGACTCGGGATTTTTTTTTTCTTCCGCGTCCCCCCCACCCCCGCCACGAATCCTGGCTCCTGCAAATGGGGAGTGGGAAACGTCACCCTTAAGAGACTCCTGTACCTCCGGCGTATGAGGTCAGCATTTCACTCCACCTTGAGCCTCTTCTCACCTGCTATTCTGTGGCCTAGGATCTCCCAGCGCCAGGACTCGAGGTTGGTCCTCTGTTCGCTCGCAGAAGTGGAGCAAACACGGCTTCCTCCCGGGGGTCCTCTCTGCCTGCGTCTCCGCCCCGCCAGCCCCTCGGTTTTCTGGACCTTGGGGCGACAAGGCCCCACGGCCATCCGTTTCCCCCCCCCCCCCGTTTCTGTCTCTCCCTGACTGCTGCCCACGCCTGAGCCTTCAGCACCCCTGGGGTACCCCCGACCCCCATTCCAGAGGGGCCTGGGCATGATGGGGGGGCGGCGGGGGGAGGGGCGGCGGGAGCAGGGTCCCCCCCAGGGGTGGGGCAGTACTCATGCTGGTGTGGACGCGCGGCCGGGCGGGGGCAGGTGTGGGAGCGTGGGGCATGCGTCGGGAGGGCAGAGGCCGCCGGAAACCCTCAGTCCCAGCCGTTGTCCTTCACCATGTGCGACATCTCAATGATGTACTTCCCCTCCTTGTACTTCTGGCTCGTCTCAAAAGCCTGCTCCTGGCGGAGGGGAGGCGGGCAGTGTGGGCCGGCGGGCCGCCTACAGCCGCCGGCCTAAGCCCGCCCCCCAGCCGGTCCCCCTACTCCTAGCTCCCTCCTCCCTCTGGGTCAGGCAGACACCCGACGGGTGGCCACTAGGGCCTGGTGGGGGGCACGGAGAACCCCCCCGCATCAGGGGCCCCCCCGCCTCAGGGGGTGCCCCCCCGCCTCGGGAGGCTCCACCCGCCTCGGGGTGCCACCCCGCCTCAGGGCCCCCGCCGCCTCAGGGGGTGCCCCCCCGCCTCAGGGCCCCCCCCCCCGCCTCGGGGGGCTCCCCTGCCCCCGGACTTACATATTTCCAGCCCAGGGTGGTTTTGCAGCTCTCGCAGAAAATATCAGCTACCGAGTGCAGCCCGGTGAGCAGGAGGCGCTGTTCAGCTGGCCCGCACCCCACGTTGACCCTGGGAGACGGGAAGGACCCAGCACACGGGGCGGGGGGTGTCACTCCATCAGCGCACCCCCAAACAGCCCAGAGGGCCCAGCATCTGGAGAGCGCGCGACCACCCAGCTGAGAGCCCTGCCTCCAGCACCCCACCCCTTGGTGTCTAGCGCCTGGCGCCCCAGTTCTCCCGGACTCCCCACCAAAGAGCGGCAGACCGGGCTTCTGCCAAAGGAGAGGCAAAGCCAGAGGGCGCAAGGCACCCCCTTCGGGCGGCTCAACCCCTCTCTCCAGAGAGGAAAGCTCCTCACCCACACCGGCACACGCGCACAAGGCAGAGGGTAGACTCACACGGAGTTAAACAGGTAGGCTCGGCCATGGCTCCCCTGGAAGGACTGCGGAGACACAGGGCGGATGGTGACTGCGGGAGCCCTTGACCCCGGGGTCACGCGCTCCCTGAATCCCCCGCGGGGGCATGGAGGAGGGAGGCCAGGCCTCCTGACCTCACCCCTGGGTGATGTTTGGAGGAGCCTGAAGGCAATGGCACCCCACTCCAGTACTCTTGCCTGGAAAATCCCATGGATGGAGGAGCCTGGTAGGCTGCGGTCCATGGGGTCGCTAAGAGTCAGACATGACTGAGCGACTTCATTTTCACTTTTCACTTTAATGCATTGGAGAAGGAAATGGCAACCCACTCCAGTATTCTTGCCTGGAGAATTGCAGGGACGAGGGGAGCCTGGTGGGCTGCGGTCTATGGGGTCGGACAGAGTCGGACTTGACTGAAGCGACTTAGCAGCGGGGGCGGGGGGATGGAAGGGCGTTACCTTGGAGATGAGCTCGTCGTGTTTGGCCAGGTGTGCGCGGCAGTGGACGCAGCTGTAGGTGCGGTGGCAGCGAGGCAGGTAGCTGCGGAAGGTCTTGGCGGGGAGGCAGGCGGGGGCCGGGCCAGGGTCGCAGCTGGGCATGACGGGCTGGAGGACGATGCCCTGGCGGGCGGGGGGCGCGGGCGCCGTGCAGCCCCCGCACAGACGGTCGCAGGTGAAGCAGCGGAGCAGGTTGGCTAGAGCCGTGTTTCAGGGCGGGAGCGGTGCGGGGGGGCTGCCGGGCCAGGGCCCCCCCAGACGTGAGCCAGGCAGAAATGGAGGTCACCTGGGAAGGAGGGGAGCGTCACCAGCAGGGCCGGGGAGCCCATGCCGGGGGCGCGGAGGAGCAGGGCGCCTGCGATCACTTCCACTCCTGCTTCACCCGTCCGCGGCAGCCCCGCTCCGCGCGCGCTCACACTGCGACTGCCACCCGGGCTGACCGTCTGCTCGGGCTGGCCCCGCAGCGGATGGGGGCCTCAGTCCGAGAGGCGGTGTCTCGCCCTCCTGGGGCCAGAGCCGGCCTCCACCATTTTCCACCGGGAGCGGCCCGCTGCCATGGGAGCCGCGTCACTGTCAAATGCTCCTTCCTCCCTCGCTTTTCCGTGCTTTTGTGAGGATGCATCCCACGTGCGCTGCCAGGCTTTGTGTCTCGGGGGCTCAAAGCCTTGAAAAAGCTGGGGGTGCCCGCCGGTCCTTCCTTCCGTGACCTCGGTTTGCAAGGTAACTGGCCCCAGCACACGATTGGTGTGGGTGGGAGGAGCGTGATGAGAAAGGGAAGGCGCGCGGGCAGGTACAGACACGCACCCTCCGCGCCGGTCCTCTCGGGCGGCGGGGCTCCAGAGCCTGATGAACGTTCCTGTGGCACCAAAGGCCTCGGACGGGGCTGCTGCCCGGTCCTGCTCTTGGGTCCGCTCATTCTGGCCCGGGAGCATCACTGGGCTTGTCTTCTCAGCCTCTGAGCGCCTCTGTCTCTCTCTACTGCCCTCTAGGATGGTTGCCTTGGCTCTGAGCGAAGCACCCAGCCTAGGAGAGAAACGATCTTCCCTTTGGGCGCGTCTGACCGCTGGGGCCAATGGCAAGTAGGGCCGGTGTCGGCAGGCCGGCGGTCCCGGGCCGTGTTTGCGGGGCGGGCGCGGTGTCTCGTGATGGGCAGCGTCAAAGCCCCGAGCTTTGCGGGCACAAGGCGCAGGGTGTTTCTTCCCCCTCCTCCCAGGGCCTGGGACTCAGTGGGTGACGCGAGATAAAAAGAATTGCCTGGTTCTGATTAAGAATCTTGAGGAGGATTCGCAGGCTTCAGCCCCGGAGTGGCCGCGGGTGCTGGAGGCAGGGATATGGCGGGAGGTGTCCTCTGCCGGTCCTGATAAGCCAGGGAGCCTCGGCCCGCTCCTTGGTGGGGCCTGCAGGCCGGCTCTGGGTGGCTTAGCCCCGGTCTGCTTCGGGGATGCCAGCCGGGTGCTCTGGCAACAGTAGGCAGAGGAGCCGGGGCGCACAGGCTCCGTCTTGCCCTCCGCGGGGGCCACCAGCACCCCAGCTATGCCAGCATTGCCTGGGGCCGCCAGGTGGGCTCTCTGCAAAGCCTCCCGGCAGAGGGCATGGGCCGTTTCAGGTCCTCGGCCCCTGGGGGGACTCAGAAAGAGCACCCTGGGCTGAGTTCAGGGTGACATTGGGGTCCTCACCAGCAGAGCACCGTCCAGCCTCCGCTGGACACGTCTGCTTTCAACTTTGCCCGCCAGTGAGTTCCCGGCGGCGAGCTCCACCTGGAGCGCCCCCCCACCTTCCCGGAGCTCGGGGAGGGGGGCAGGACCCCCCCCAGCCTAACCCCGCCTGTCTCCCCTGCTTCCCCATCCCGCCCAAGGGAGGCTGCACAGACAGCCCCTCTCGGGGGACGGGGGCAGGGGGCGTCGGGGTCACTTCTCCCCCCATCTCAGATGACCGGGAGAAGCAAGGGGAGCCAATGACGGGGGCAGAAGCGCGCCGGGGTGCGGACGGCCCCCAGAGTGAGCCGCGGCTGGACCGTGGGAGGCGGGGGGAGGGAGGGGTTGCTGAGCAAGCGGCGCTGACGGCAGAGGCGGAGGCTGGCGGAGCCAGGTGCGAATCCCGTGCCTCTTACGGGGAAAAACAGGAAAAGGCAAAGAGGGAGGGGGACACCTGCTCACAATGGATGCTCGCATCTGCTGGGAGGCCGCGGGCCGCCCCCCCCCCCAAGGGCTGGCATTCTCGGTACGGTATCGTCCCAATGATGAGCCGCGCAGCAGGTTCCCGGGGCGGGCTTGCGGGGGGGGGGGGGGGTCGCACCCCAGCGGCCAAACAATATAAACAGGGCTGCTTGATCAAACAGGGGTGCCTGAGGCTGCGGCCAAAGTTGCCAGGAAGAGCTCACAGAGGGATGAGGCGGGGAGGGGGAAGGGAGGACAAAGGGTGGATGGAGAATGCTTTGGCGAGGGGGGGAAGCCACGCGCAGCCCGAGGGGGAGACGCACAGAGGGGAAAGGTGCGCTTGGAGAAAGGCTGCCCCCTCACCTTGAGGCCGGCTCCAGAGATCTCCGTCTATCTCCCCCTCTCTCTCTCAATCTCTCTGCGCTCTCTTCGCGGCTCCTTCCGCTCCTTCAGTGGGGAAGGGGCTGGGGGCGGGGGGCGGGGAGGGTGGTGGTGAGGGGCTCCAGACCCGGGCTGCCAAGCTGGCCCAGCTGCGGGGGGCGGGGGGGCGGCCAGAGGCGGCCTCCCGCCGGTACCCCGGTCTGTGGGTGAATGTAGCTGTGTGTTGTGGGACTGCATCATAACACTGTGAGTCATCCGGGCCCCCACCCCCCTCACCTCCCACGTCAGAGCGGGGCTGGGAGACACAGGAGGCGGGCTGGGAGGCAGGCAGCGGGCAGGCGTCGAGGGCTGGGGCTGGGGCAGAGATGCCCGGGGTGGGGGGGTGGGCCGAGCCAGGGGCGGGCACGGAGGGGAGCCGGGGTGCTGGGGAGGAGGGCCCCGTGGCCAAGGAGACCGCCAGAAGCTGGGGGGAGGACAGGGCTGGGCAAGGATGGAGTCCGCGGTACGGGTGGCAGGGCTGGACCAAAGACCGAGAGGCTGAGAGCCGGGTGCAGAGTCAGGACCCACCATGCGCGCACAGGCAAGACGCTATATTTCCCATTTCAGCTCTGATACGCAGGGGAAAGAAAGCCATATTAATCGTCACAGATGGCATGGAACGCCCCCAGGCTTGTACCAGGCGCTTCCAAGCATCAAAGCCTCCGGTCCAACATCCCTCGAAGGAGTCACAGACCAAAAATGACCTCTGACAGGCAGAAACCTCTTATTGACTACCTCCAAATGACCTGTGCTTCACGCACGGAGACACCCATGTTACATAAGATTCTCTGCTGGGCTCTAAACTTTGAGGCAGGTCCTCTGGGAAACTCTTCTCTGCATCCCAGGACTGCAATGCCAAGCGCAGAGCTTTGCCTACAGAAGATGCTCAAAAAACAGCAGTTGAGTTGCATCTTCAGACGTTGTCCAAGTGTCTGGCTTTGGTCTCAAAGAGACCTGAGTTGGAATCCCAGCTCTGCCAATACACTTACCAGGAAGCACTGGGCCAGTTACTGATAACCTGTGTGCCCCTGTTTTCTCCATCTGCTAAATGAAGCTAATGTTTACCACATGGAGTGTGAAGTAAAGTGAGATAATATGTAAACATCTAAAAAAAAAAAAATGCCTGGCACGTGATAGGCAGCTAGTAAACAGTAGTTACTGGCATTTCAAAACAGTGTTCTCAACTTGAATACCCCTCAACCCAGAGTGGATTTACTCTTAAATTCTGATAGCTCAAGAGGCACATGCCAAATTTGTGTCTTACAAAGAACTTCACATCTTTCTTGCTATTTTTCTGTCAGTTTCCAGTTATACTTCATTTGAGCCAAAATATTTCTCATAAAGTTTTGCCCTCTGCAAGTTGCTAAAGTATGCAGACACAAACATACCCTCTAAGGTTAAAACCTAGATTTCTAACTGAGGTGAACGTTCAGAAAATGAAGTACTTTTTCACAAGGGGAGTGAAAAGTTAGGGTAGGGAAAAGAGGTTAATGGGAGGCAGTGCTAGCTGGGTACGAAAAAGTAAAAGGAATTCTGAATATTTCCATCAGGGAAGATTCTTCGGTTTAAGGTACATTCTGAAAACACAAAGTGGGTATCTTGAGTGATGTTACCAGAGGTTTGGAACTGACAGGTAGCACCGAGTAAAGAAAGAAGAGGGAAATGCTCTCACCTGGACAGCAGATGAGGAAGGAAATGTAAGTGGAGGAGGAATTTGTTGAGGAAAATAGAAGGAAGTGAGAAAAAGGAAGGTGAGTAGTTTTTTAGGGCAAGGCTTGAAAGTGTAGAAGCAAAAAATTAAATGACCTCAGGAAGAAGATGATCACGGATTCAGCTGGAGAGGAGAATGAAAAAGCCACGTGAGGGTTATTTGAGGGTGGGTGGAGAGGAGTGCTTGGTGAAAGACAGCGAGGAAAGAGTGTGGGCAAGCACAGATGTTTCAGCGGGGTACCCTGACCCTTTCTGTGTTTAAGAAGCAAAAGGGAGAGCAGTCTCTAAACGAGGGGGAGGGGTTTCTTCTCCCTAAATTCAGCTTGAGGTGGCTATGTAATATCTAAATTAAGATGACCTTGGGACTTACCTGGCAGTCCAGCGGTTAAAATGCCACACTCCCAAGGCAGGGGGCATGGGATCTGTCCCTGGTTAGGGAACTAAGATCCTGCCCACCACATAGTGCGTGGCATGGCCAAGGAAAACAAAGAAATAGAAGAAAGAAAAAAAAAAAAAAGATGACTTTTAGATAATTGGGAGAAACTGCCTCAAGGGAGAGAATGTGGAGGCAAAGAAACAGATCTGGGAGGTGGACTGCATGTACACAGGAGAGGATGAGCTCACAGAGAGAGAATTTTGCAAATGGAAGACTAGAACTGGATTCTTTTTTTGTGTGTGTGAAAATCGCTCAGTCATGTCCGACTCATTGCTACCCCATGGACTATATAGTCCATGGAATTCTCTAGGCCAGAATACTGGAGTGGGTAGCCGTTCCCTTCTCCAGGGCATCTTCCCAACCCACGGATTGAACCCAGGTCTCCCACATTGCAGGCGGATTCTTTACCAGCTGAGCCACAAGGGAAGCCCTAGAACTGGATTTTTGAAGAATGGTGGGCAATTAGAGGATACTTGGTAGTTCACTAGAGAACTAATACATGCACCGTGAATGAATGAATGAATTAAAGCAAACCATCCAAGACAGATGGGCTTTCCAGGTGGTGCTCGTGGTAAAGAACCCGCCTGCCAATGCAGGAGGAATAAGAGATGTGGGTTCGATCTCTGGGTTGGGAAGATCCCCTGAAGGAGGGCATGGCAACTCACTGCAGTATTCTTGCCTGGAGAATCCCATGGACAGATGGGCCTGGTGGGCTACAGTCCATGGAGTTGCAAAGAGTCAGACAGGACTGAAGTGTCTCAGCACGCCACACACACACACATACAAGAAAGAACCGTGAGAAGTGAGGACGGCACTCTTAGAAAGTGAGGGCTAAGGTGGGGCCAGCGGGAAAAAGGCAACCCAGAAAATCTTCCTAGGCTTTTCCACCGGGATTAACCATGTGAGCTGCACTGAAGGAAGTATTCATCTCTCTCTCTCTTTTTTTTTTGTATTCATCTCTAAAGTAGGGATGACAGTTACAGCATGTCCTTCACAGGATTCTCATGAGGATTAAATGGATTTATACCCTTAAAGCCCATAGAACAGTATGTGGCATCTAGTACTATGTGTTCGCTGTTATAATAACTGAATTCAAACTCCAAAATCTTGGGTTTGAATACTAGCTTGCGCAAATCCCTCCACCTGTCTTAGTGTCCTCTCTCACCTGAAATTTAATAAAGCTGACTTTACAGGTGGCTGTGAAAGAGGACACCTGAAAGGACTTTGAAAAATGTAAACTACAAATAGATGGCCTTGTTATAGCTCCCCATTCTCAATTTATAATAATACCTTAAGAGCTCACATCAGATGCATTCTATGTTACAGGCATTGGGTTTAGTGCTTTATATGCATTATCCTATTCATGATTCAAAACAACTTGAAGATAAATTGTTATCCCTATTTTACAGTTAAAAAAACAAACAACTGCCTCTAAGCCTGTGATTTGCCCAAAGTCACATGGGAAGCAAGTGGCAAAGAAGATTCCCAAGTCCAAACGCATCAGAAGTGTATGAAGTGAAAGTGAAGTCGCTCAGTCGTGTCCGACTCTTGTGACCCCGTGGAGTGTAGCCCTCCAGGCTCCTCCGTTCTTGGGATTCTCCAGGACAGAATACTGGAGTGGGTAGCCTTTCCTTTCTCCAGGGGATCTTCCGACCCAGGGATCGAACCCGCAGCTCCCACCTTGTGGAGATTCTTTACCGTCTGAACGTATAGATGTGGCCCAACCTGTTTCTTGTGGGGTGAATGATTGCCCTTGTATAACCGTCAGAGATGTGGGGAGGGAAAGAGTCCCCAGCAAAGCTCCCCGCTTAACAGGAGAGAGGTTGTTGGGTAATGACTGCCTTGCAAAGTAACGGGAAGAAATTTATTTTTTATTCTTTAAGTAAAATGCTCTGTAATGCTCTCCAGGGGTCAAACACTGTGTCAGGACGGGGATGGCAGTCCAGTTAGTCTCTGATGAGCGGCTTGGCTCCCCTCTCTCCACCCCTAGGTCTCCTCATATCCACACAGGGCTCCGCGCCCCGCTTACAGGCGACTGTGGGGCCTACATGGTGAGCCCCCTTCCCGGATTTCCGCCCTTCCCCTTCTCCTTCCCGGGCCGCAGGTGAGCGGGAGCGACGGGGAGAGAGCCCGCAGCCACAGCGCCTCAGCGACCGTCGTCCTCTCAGCCGGCCTGTCCCCGCCGCGCTCGGGGGCGTAACCACTACGCCTCCAGCTTCCCTCCCCCGCTGCTTGACGAACAATGACGGCAGCCGCCCCGCCCGCCTTTGACGTCATGGTCGGGGGGGGGGGGGGGAATCCTTGACTACAAGTCCCAGAGGGCCGAGCGGCGGCGCGAGGGCTCGCGCTCGCGACAGCTCTGGTACAACTACATCTCCCAGGGGCCCCCGTGCGGACGCGCCTTCCCCACTGCGCAAGTGCGGAAGCGCTTGTTTCCGGCGTGGGTCTCGGTGAGCACGGGTCGGTGCTGGGCTTAGGTCCTGTCTCCTTGGTTTGCAGGTTTGAACTCGTGGCCGTACAGGTGAGGTAGTAGGTTCAGAATCGCAGCCGCCGCCTCCTTAGAGCCTGCGCAGATTTCAGTGCCTGGGGAGACTGGGCCGGATGCTAGACCTGGAGCTGCGATCTGGATCGGAGATAATTCTGCCTCAGAGTTCCTTTCTAGTTTACTAATTTCTTTCTTTCCCTCCGACCATCCCGGTTAGTCCCCAGAACAGCACTTTGTGTGGGGAACGGTAAGCGCCTACAGTTGACAGCGGAGGAGAAGGTTTAGAGGAGCTAAGTGATTTGTTTAAAAGACACTGTTAGTGGTCGCTGAGCTGTTTCCTTGATGCTGTTTACTTCTGAGTGCCAACTCGGTGTTCCCTGCTCTGCCTCCAGATGGCTGACTCCCTTTTTTGTTGACCCCAGGTTAGGGACTTGGCATCTGTAGCTTTTTCAAGTCTAGAGTACCCGAAAGAGTGACAGTGATGAAGGGAGCAACAAAGGTGCTGTAATCAAGTCTGTCAGTATATAGGTATCTTTTTTTTCCGCCGACGTCTGAGCCAGTTATTCACTCGGTGTTTTTACAGAGGTGCCTTTTGGTTGTCAAGCTCTATTTTAGGTACTGGAGTTACAGCAGCAAACCAAAATGCCCAACCCTTACCTTCTAGTGTGGGTGGACAGACAATAATCAGATGTATAGTGGGACAGGTGGTGATGAGAGATAAGGGGGAAGAATAAAGCAAAGTAAGGAGAAACATCCTCTGGAGCATTTTCAACCGAGTCCTAACTTCTGTTTAGATCTGATATTGGTGTTCCAGACAAAGCAGCCACACAGGAAAGATGGGAGAGGAGGCCAATGATGACAAGAAGCCAACAACTAAATTTGAACTGGAGCGGGAGACAGAGCTTCGCTTTGAGGTGGAGGCGTCGCAGTCAGTTCAGTTGGAGCTGCTGGCTGGCATGGCGGAAATCTTCGGCACAGAGCTGACCCGAAACAAGAAGTTCACCTTTGATGCCGGCGCCAAGGTGGCTGTCTTCACTTGGCACGGCTGTTCGCTGCAGCTCAGTGGCCGCACCGAGGTGGCTTACGTCTCCAAGGACACCCCGATGTTGCTTTATCTCAACACGCATACGGCCTTGGAGCAGATGAGGAGGCAGGCAGAGAAGGAGGAGGAGCGAGGCCCCCGGGTGATGGTGGTGGGCCCCACTGACGTGGGCAAGTCCACCGTGTGCCGTCTGTTGCTCAACTACGCGGTGCGTTTGGGCCGACGTCCTACGTACGTGGAGTTGGATGTGGGCCAGGGCTCTGTGTCCATCCCCGGCACCATGGGGGCCCTCTACATTGAGCGGCCGGCGGACGTGGAGGAGGGCTTCTCCATCCAGGCCCCGCTGGTGTACCACTTCGGCTCCACCACGCCCGGCACCAACATCAAGCTTTATAATAAGGTCAGCGGCTGGGGCAAGGCAGGGTGGACGGAGGGGGCTGGAAGCTGTGCAGGCGTTTGCTAGTTAAAACGCACTGCCCCCTCTCAGTGGCTGTCGTTTCCATGGTGATAGGTTTTGGAAAAGACAGTTTCAAAAATAGTTCAACCTCAGATGGTAAATCGTTTCTACGGACCTATTCTTAAGTAGGTCCTATTCTTCCCTGGTGGCTCAGATGGTAAAGCGTCTGCCTACAATGTGGGAGACCCGGGTTCAATCCCTGGGTCGGGAAGATCCCCTGGAGAAGGAAATGGCTACCCACTCCAGTATTCTTGCCTGGAAAATTCCATGGGCGGAGGAACCTGGTAGGCTGTAGTCCATGGGGTCGCAAAGAGTCGGACACGACTGAGCGACTTCACTTCACTTCATTCTTAAGTAATTTATTACATTTCAACTTGGGACATGAAACACCAGAGACAGGATAAACAACATAAATTGAAAACTAAATCCATGTTTTGTGGTCAAAACCGCAACCATTAGGAATGTCCTTTTTCTTGAACCTGATACCGCTTAGGCTGACGAAGGACCATGTAGCCTGGGTTCGTTTTGTGCCTTTTCTCCCTCACCTGGACCCTTTCTTCTGCAGATTACATCTCGTTTAGCCGATGTGTTCAACCAGAGGTGTGAAGTGAACCGCAGGGCCTCGGTGAGCGGCTGTGTCATTAACACCTGTGGCTGGGTCAAGGGCTCTGGTTACCAGGCGCTGGTCCACGCAGCCTCAGCCTTTGAGGTGGATGTAGTCGTGGTTCTGGATCAAGAACGGCTGTACAATGAGCTGAAGCGGGACCTGCCTCACTTCGTCCGCACCGTGCTGCTCCCCAAGTCGGGGGGTGTGGTGGAGCGCTCCAAGGACTTCCGGCGGGAGTGCCGGGATGAGCGCATCCGTGAGTATTTCTATGGATTCCGGGGCTGTTTCTATCCCCATGCCTTCAACGTCAAATTTTCCGACGTGAAAATCTACAAAGTCGGGGCACCCACCATCCCAGACTCCTGCCTGCCTCTGGGCATGTCTCAGGAAGACAATCAGCTCAAGCTCGTGCCTGTCACCCCCGGCCGAGATATGGTGCACCACCTGCTGAGCGTCAGCACCGCGGAGGGCACGGAGGAGAACCTCTCCGAGACCAGCGTGGCCGGCTTCATCGTGGTGACCAGTGTGGACCTGGAGCACCAGGTGTTCACTGTTCTCTCTCCGGCCCCCCGCCCGCTGCCCAAGAACTTCCTGCTCATCATGGATATCCGGTTCATGGATCTTAAGTAGACATCAGCAGGCAGCCTTGCTGCCTGGGGCCTGGCGGCCTTCTGGCCATCACCAAGGGCAGCCGGGCTGAGGTATGAGACCCTCTTGCGGCCAGGCTGCTCAGTAAATGGTGGACTACCAGAAAGCATATGTTCTACCTCTTAAAAACAGGTGGTGATCCCCTAACTCTTCCAATTGTGAACCAAAAGTTTCTTAGGTCACCTAAGGTGCCACTTGGAATGATCTCAGTTCCAGAGAAGTCCCCTTTCTTTCACTGTGCTACTACGTGGACTCATTTATTACCATTTTATACTCTGCATATACTACTTGTTATCTCGTTTGGGATGAAAGAGTGAATTCGAAGGACTCCTCCCAATAAAGTTCATACTTGGGGAAAAAAAACTATTTTAATAAATATTTTTGGATATCACAGGAGTTGGTATAATTTTTTAAAGCTTGGTTTTTTTTCCCCTAAGCCTTATAGAAACATTATTGGAATGATTTATTACTGAATGCCTAGAGGAGAAGAAAGCCAAGAGCCCACCTGTGAGCTAAGCAGGTGAATTTTTATGATGGTTTCCTTTTCCTCTGCAGTTGGGTAAATAGATCCTAAATCTGTTGGTCAGTGATGGGTTTACTATGAGGAACTAAACAGGTGGTGGTAAACTTGGGGTGAGAGTTCAGATTTACTATTATCCAGAGACAGTTCATTTTCTGTCAGCTGCAGCTCTCTGCACTCTTTCCTGTTGTCTGTTTAATTGGAATCAGATCCCAAGTCAAAAAATAAATTTGAGCCTTCAGGTGATAAGCTGGGACAGCCCATTCTCTTTGATCTCTTGGAAATAATTGGTTTCCCTAGTTTGGACTTGTATTATTGAATAAGTATCATGATGACCTTATCCATTGATTCTTTCCACAAATTTTTATCATGTACCTACTATGTGACAGGGACCTTTCCAGATGGGGGAACAAGATGGACAGAGGCTTACAGAGCATACAGTAAACATAAAAAGTGAGGTGCTGTGCAGAGAGGCTTAAGATTGGGTGATAGGAGGTGGAGTGGACAGGAGGCTTTTTAAATCAGGTGGTCAGGAAAGGCCTCTTCTGAGCACATGTTTCGAGTTAAGACCTGAATGACTGTGCAATTGGGACAGAATCTTCCCGGTGAAGGAAGCAGTGCAAAACCCTAAGAAAGGAGCAAGCTGAGTGTGTTGGATGAAGTGAAAGGCCAGCATGGTGGGAGTGATATAGTGAATCAAGGGGAGAGGGAAAAACTCGGGCTGGGTTGGGAGGCAGCAAAGACCAAATAGTGTAGGGCTTTTGTAATCCAAGAGCAGTGGGAGATGATGGGAGAGGGGTAAGAAGCTCCAATACTTTGGCCATCTGACGCGAAGAGCCGACTCATTGGAAAGACCTTGATGCTGGGAAGGATTGAAGGAAAAGGAAGAAGGTGGCAGGATGATATGGTCAGATACCATCACCTACCCACTCACTTGATGGACATGAATTTGAGCATACTCTTGGGAGACAGTCAAGGACAGAGGAGCCTGGCCTGCTGCAGTCCATGGGATTGTGAGAGTCAGACACGACTTGGGGACTGAACAACAACAACAAAAACACACACTGAGTAACTTACAAACATCAGAAAACGTTCATATTTCTGAAGGCTGGGAAGGCCAAATTCAAGGCACCAAGCGTAGTCAAGTTCTGCCGAGGGCTCTCTTCCAAGTTGCAGATGACCTGTTTCAACTGTGTCCTCACAGAGTGAGAGAGGCAGGCAACTCTCTGGAGCCTTGTTTATAAAAGCACTAATCCATTCATAAAGGTCTACATTCATGATCTAGGCATCTTTCAAAGGTTTCATCTCCTAATACTGGGGATTTCGGCATAAGAATTGGGTGGGGGCACAAAAATTCATACCATTGCAGGTGGTTGAACACAGGAATGGCATGTTTTAATTTACATTGAAAAGATTACTGCCAGGCAGAAAAATGGATTCTAGAGGCAAGAAAAGAAGCAAGAACACAAGTTGGACTTTTGAGGTAGGGTCAGTGTGAGAATGATTCAGAAGAGGGCAACAGAGAGTTGAGTAGATTGCCTCAGGAGATTTCAGAGGTAAAATTGATAGGACTTGCT
Source organism: Dama dama (assembly GCF_033118175.1). Taxonomy (NCBI): domain Eukaryota; kingdom Metazoa; phylum Chordata; class Mammalia; order Artiodactyla; family Cervidae; genus Dama; species Dama dama. The sequence goes on from NC_083681.1 coordinate 81,476,761, forward strand.
GATAAGAGTGGTAAGGAAAAGCACGTGGAATCAAAGGTGATACCCACATTTTTTACTTGAGCATCTAGATTGGATCTGAGATTGAGGAAACATTGGGAGAGAGGATAAAAAAGTATAGATACTTTGAAAAAGTACCGATAAACTACACCAGAAAAAACTATGAGATATTACTTGACATACATAGCAAAGTAACTTATTTGAAGTGTGGTGGTCTGGATATCTCATTGTTTTAGTCTAGATTTTACTTTGCAATACTTTTCAGAAGTGACTATCAGTTTAAATCTTGTGTTCTATTAAACATCCTTTCCAGGAAGTATCTTGCACAATCCTAAGGAAAATTGGAAAAGAAAATGGAATCTCTCTAAACCCTGGGATAGTGATTATGCCACTGTCAGCACTCATCCAGCTAACAGCTTGGCATTCAGTAATCACCTTTGATTCCACGTGCTTTTCCTTGGCATTCAGTAATCCTAGGGGAGTGTCCTAGGGGAGTTTAGTACATGTGGTTGGTCAGTGGAATATCCAATGCTTATCCCCATTTAGCACTGTCTAACTAAGAGACAAAACAATTTATAGGTTCTTAGACTGTTGAAAGTGGGAAAAGGAAAATGCCTAATTTGTGAACTTGGAGAAATGAAGTCTTAAAAGTCCAAGAAAAGGGACTTCCCTGGTGGTTCAGTGGTCAAGACTCCATACTTCCAGTGCAGGGGGTGCAGGTTCGATCCCTGACTGGGGAACCAGAATTCTGCAAGGTGTGCCATGTAGCCAAAAAATAATAACAACAAACCCAAGAAAAATATAGATAAATGAAATTTTATCTTTCCCTAAGGTAACAAATTAAGTTGGTTTACAAATAGAAAATCCTCTACAAATATTTTATCTCCAATAATACCTTAACTTTACCTATCATAAGGTAGAAAGTTTAAAAAATTTTCATTTTTAAAATATACACAGTCATTAAGAGAACTCTACAGTGTGCTGCAAAAAATGGTAGATGAAGCCTTTAGCAAGAATGAACTACAGCCTGTTAACACATGCCATGCCAGAAAAGGAACTAGACTAGACCTCAGAAAACAGAAGGTAGATCTTCTCCTTTCCCTGGCTGCTTAACTGCTAAACATCAGAGCAGTTAAACCAGCAACATTTGACACCAAAGCTGAGGACAGACAGCAGGATTTAGAATCACACTTCACAGGTGAGAAACCTTGGCTTCAGAGAACTGGCTGGTGGAACACTTTTTTGAAAGACTATTATGTAATAGCCAGAGCAGAAAATGGCCTTGGTCTAAATCAGGAGAGAACAGCGGGCCTTGTTCTTGGGTTCACAGCTGTGTAGGACTAATTAGGGCAAAATGTGGCGCTGAGATCTAGGTAGAACTGGCCTGCAGCTCGCCATGGACAGGACCTTCTGGAGAACCTTTTCCTTCCTGCCTGTATTTCCAGACTGCCCAAGATTAGGCAAGGGGGCTCTAGCCCCTGTGCTATAGCGAAACACTAAGGGAATTAAGTGAGGCTCAACCAGTCCATCCTAAAGATCAGTCCTGAATATTCATTGGAAGGGCTGATGCTGAAGCTGAAACTCCAATACTTTGGCCGTCTGATGCGAAGAACTGACTCATTGGAAAAGACCCTGATGCTGGGAAAGATTGAAGGCAGGAGGAGAAGGGGATGACAGAGGATGAGATGATTGGATGGCATCACCGACTTGATGGACATGAGTTTGAGCAGGCTCCCGTAGTTGGTGATGGACAGGGAGGCCTGGAGTGCTGCCATCCATGGGGTCGCAGAGTCGGACACGACTGAGCGACTGAACTGAACTGAGTTTTAGGTGTACAGCAAAGTGACTGAGTTATACATATATCTCTGGTGGGTCAGATGGTAAAGAATGTGCCTGCAATGCAGGAGACCTGGGTTTGATTCCTGGGTCAGGAAGATCCCCTGGAGAAGGGAAGGGCTTACTCACTCCAGTATTCTTGCCTGGAGAATTCCATGGACAGAGGAGCCTGGTGGGCTATAGTCCTTGGGGTGGCAACGAGTCGGACACGACTGAGTGAGTGAACTGAACTGAAACTCTTACTCCAGGGGCCGCTGCTGCCTGCGCGCTCACTCCCGGAGCCTTCTTCCCATGGGTGGCCCTGGGGCCCCAAGGCTGGTGCCCGCTCTCCTCTCTCTTCTTCCTGGGCCTTTGGCTGGAGCTTCGCCCTTCCTGGTGGCTCAGCTGAAGAATCCGCCTGCAATGCAGGAGACCCCGGTTCGATTCCTGGGTCAGAAGAGCCGTTGGAGAAGCGATAGGCTACCCACTCCAGTATTCTTGGGTTTCCCTGGTGGCTTAGTTGGTAAAGAATCCGTGGGAGACCTGGGTTCGATCCCTGGGAGGGGAAGATCCCCTGGAGAAGGGAACGGCTGCCCACTCCAGTATTCTGGCCTGGAGAATCCCATGCACAGGGGAGCCTGGCGGGTCCACGGGGGTCACAAAGAGTCGGACACGACTGAGTGACTAACACTAACTCGTCCTCTAAACTGACTCTTCCCGTCGCGGCAGACCTTCCAGGCCGAAGCGACAGCCTAAGCCTTGCCATCATCCTAGACCTCTGCTGGTACCGGGGGACTCTCAGACTGGGGACGGCCCCGTCAAGATTGTTTTAAATAAAGTTTTCGCCGTCAAAAAGGGGCGGGGTGGCCGGGGGTTGGCCAATGCACGGCTGAAACAGGAATACGCCGGGGCCCGAGGGTGATTGGTTACCTCAGAAGCCTGTCTGGCTGGTACCACAGTTATTGGGGGGAGGGGGGGGGTTGGCGAATTCGGGAGGGTGACGGCTTGTTCTTGAGAACTTTCAGCAGACACATATAACTATATTTTGCTTCTGAGGATTTGTGTGTCTATACAGGAGGGGCGGAAAGCGGGACGCAGGGAAGGGGCATTACTCGCCCGGCCATTCCCCCATTTTTGACTCTCCCCAAGTACGCCCACCCTCCCCGGGCGGTCGCCGGCGGAGCCCGACGGCCCTGCGCGCGCGCGCTCTCGTGTGTTCTCGCGTGGCGCGGCGCTGTGCTCCCGCAGCCAATCAGGCCGCGAGGTCGCCGCGGTCGCCGGGGTGCGCGCGCACGCCCTAGGGCGGCGTGGGGGTGGGGGCCGCACGGTGAATGGGAGCGCGCGCGGGGGCGGGCGCGGCGGCGGGAGCCGCATGAATGAGAGAAACGCGCCCTGCGCGAGACGCAACGCGCGCGCCCGGCGCCGGGAGCCAATGGGAGCGCGGGGAGGGCGGGCGACCCGGCCCTGAGGGCAACGGCCGCGCGCCGGCTGGTAGGCGAGCGTCGCCGGGCGGGCGCGCGCGTCGAGGGGCGGGCGCGGAGCGTGCGGGGGCCGCGCGCTGCCTCTCAGAGGCCGGACGGCACTGCCGGGCGGCGGCGGCGGCGGCGGCGGCGGCGACGACGCGGAGCTGGCCGCTGGTGAGTGCCGGGGCCGGCGGCCCCTGCGGAAGCGGAAGTGCGGGGCTTGGGGGTGGGAGGGGAGCGTGACCTCTAGGGAAGGGGGACCGGCGAGGGGAGGCGGTGGGAGGCCCCGCTCCGTGTCCGGGCCGGGTTCTCCGCCCGCGGCCGGACCCTCGGGCCCCGGAGAAGGGCGACCGGCAGAGGCCGGGCCTCCCCTCAGGGCCGGGTCGTGAGGGGACCCCGGCCCCCGCCGCCCTCGGCCCGCGTCCCGCGAGCCCCCTCAGCCCCTGGGGGCCCTGCGGCTGCCGATCGCGTCCTCTCCGTGTGGGCCGGCCCTGCCCCGGACGGCGACCCTCGGCGCCCCGGGCCCGGGGTGGGGACTGGGCGCCGCTCTCTCTCTGCGTCTCGACTCTCTCGCCCCGCTCTGCTGTCCCTTGTTCTGGCCCAAGCCTCATCCTGTTACCTGTCCCCTCGCATCCGCCCGGTTCCATCCCTACCCCCACCAGCCCGGAGCTCCCTGCTTCCAGTACTTTGTACTTTTCACAAGTGGGAGCTCCACTGCGCTGGCCATTATTTTGCCTATAGGAATCCTGTGGGGCAGGAAGGTTGAAAGTGTTTCACCGACCTGGCCAAATGGAGACGTCGAAGTGAGAAGTAAAAGTGACAAAGTTCTGGAAGGAGGAGTGGGATCAGATATATGTTATCCTCTAGACAGTGTCTGTGCCTTGGAGTTTTCACTTCTTGGTTAATGCCATCTTGTCTAGGTTGACCTTATATTCGTCTCCCTTATTATTATTATTTTTAATCCCAGGATCCCTTTGTACAATATTAAATCTCTTAAGAGTAGTCATTATCACCTAGTCTTTATAAAACCCACCTAATACTTGCAAGATTTGTATTGCCACGTACTTTGCTACCTCGGTTTATAACGATCACGCCCATATTAAACCTCTCTGACTGTTCAGCGGGTATCTTGACATGTGGATTATTCTTCATATACTGATAACTTTGTATTCGGATTTACAGTATTATACTATTATACCACTTTATCTTAACAAACAGGACTTGTGCTGTCAGTCATGCTGCCCAATCCATTCACCCCTTTAAGGAGGTACTTGTGTTAAACCTTCCTTAAAGCCGTGAGACAACACATTCTATAGTTTCTTTTCTATATACGTGGTCACCTTCTATAGAGTACTCTGTGCCTGACTGTGTCATCCACGTGCTTGTCCACCTTTGTTTACTGGTATGGGTCCAGACTGCTGGTTCTGCTGAACCACACTCACCCTGCAGTCTCGTCTCGGTTACTCACAGAACTTCCTTCTGCTCTGACCTGGTGCGACTTTAGTAGACCCAGTGCTTCCTTAGGTTTTGTCATGTCACTTCTAATATATATTCTCTAAATATCTTAGGCTGATCACTTTTGTTTCCCAGTACTGTCTTCCCCAAATGACCTGGCCTTTTATGACTCTGAATTACTTTGGCAATATTAGCCCATGTGACTTTTTTCCTGTCAGAAAAATATAATCTGAAATAACGTATGGTATCTAAATGATATCCTACCCTAGATAAAATATAAGCAGCACAATTTTTCATCTTCTCTAATCTTTGAGGCTTTGAGAGGAAAGTTTAATAGTACTGTCTGCAAACTAAGAATTTGCTCCTCACTGTTAACAAAGTTACTGAGGCCTAAATTCAGAAAGTTGGGCTTTGATTCCTCTAGGAATCAATCTATTCTAATAATGCTGTGTGGCCCTCTAAAACTACATTTTGTGTGTGTGAGTGAGAAAGGGTGCGAGTGCATCTTGAAGGAAGATTTGTCTCCCATGCCACAGAAAGGAGGAAGTGATTGATTCCAGGGTACATTCATATTTCACTATTCAAAACTTCTGATATTTTCATCTCTGTCCTTGGTATTAGGGAGATACCACACCTCTTGGATGGGGAAAAAAAAAACAAACCTTAAGTAAAATGTTTGGTCTGCAGATTCCAAGTTGTCTTCAGTGGACAGGTAGTATATTAGATGAGAAAGGTAGGAAGGGTTTGCTTTGGCAGAGGGGCCTGTGAACTGTGAGTTCTGAACCTGACTGCTTAGTAGATGGCTTCAGGCGTTCTCTAACCTTCAGTTTTATGGAGTGGGATAAGGAACTGTGTCATCAGATAATGTGAGTTAAGTGCTTTGACATCACTAGATGAAAAGCATCCCATACAATCCAAAGTGTTATTTTGCTACTACCATCAACAGAAATAATTGCTATTCTTAATCATACCAGGGAAGGTGGGGTCCCTTGACTTCCTACTCGGCCAATATCGGAGCAGAAACTTGTTGACTTGGGAAGAGAAAGGCCCGCCCCTGTGGTTGACTCGGTTCCTCTTAGAGGGCATCGCACCTTTCAGTGCAGGGATATTTCTCATCCAGGTCCTTTCATGAGTTATTTCAGAAGACGAAAAATTCAGCCTTTGCCTCTCTTAAGGTTGTAACTAAAAAGGCATAGAAGGATAAGAGCGCGAGAGACATACGCAGAAAGGAAATGAGACTGACTGTCCTAATTTTGTCCTCCTTTTTTCATTGTAGCAACAAATATTCTCTTTGTTCAAAGGGAAATCTCTTTCCTAGGACTGCCCTTCTCTGCTGCGCCTTTGTTTGTTTTCAGATTTTGATATTCTTGGTATTTGTTACTGCCCATCGGTGTCAGGTGGGACAGGCCCCATCTGTGTCGAGAGCTAGTTCTCTGATGATCTGAGGCCAGGTGAAGCCATGTTTTTTTTCCTTCAAAATGAAGAGCACTTGGAAGAGGGAGGAATTCTGAGCCCACTGTCTTCCCATTTCAGAGTCCTTCCCACATAAACATAGTGAAGTAGAAAATCATTTTCTTTCAGAGGGCACGTTTTAATAGACTACCTTGTGGGGTTTTAGCCTCAATGTTCTGAGAAATGCCGTGAAAAAATTCTCTGATCAAGGTATTTGTTTTTCTCCAGGTGAGGCATCATAACCCAGTTGAACTCTGTATCCAGAAAGCCCAAGATTAAAGAAGATCAGAGACACTGACTAACCTGGAAACAGGGACCTCTTGGGAATTTTGCTTTCATCCACAGTGACCTTTCAAAAGTATCATCAAGTGGAATTGATTTTCTTCATCTTATTTTGCTAATTGGGAAGAACATGGCTTTGGGAATTTTGTGTTTCCCTTCAGTTTTGCATGAACTCTGCAGGAAATGGAGCCCTTGAAGGGTTTGGGAGTAACAAGAAGAGACTGAAGACGGACAAGCTTGCGCTCGTACACTCTCTCGGCTCTGTTTTCCCTCCCCCTTCAAAGAAAAGGATTTACAACTCAACCTTGTAACAGCTGCTGCCCAGCTTTAGCCATCAAGAGAAAGTAAATAAAATTAAACCACCACTGCCAGACGACAAGCCCTGAAGTCAAGGTGTGGGAGTGGTGGCGTTGAGAAAACTGCCTGAGAGGGACGAGGAGCGCAGTGAAGCCGGTTTCTCTTTAAAGCTGGCAGGGGCCCCAGGCCCCTCCTTGGATTGAACTAGAAACACAGACCCCCCCCCCCGAGCGCCGCTCGCCTCTGGTGGGAGTGAGGTGGTCGTGGCGCTGCAGTGTCTCCTCCGAAGACATTCTCCTCGCCAGAGGCGCCCTGTGCTCCCCCGTCCCCCCTCTTCCCTTCGGAGGACCTGCCTCCCTCCATGTGCTGTCCCCTGGCCTGTCCAGCTGCCCGTGTTCCCCACCTGCGGCCGTCTGCATGTGTGCGGCCTCCTGTGTGTCCCCGGTTTTTAAACTGTACCGCTTGTGTTTCTTAATCGCTCCTTCTGCCTTGTTCTGGGGAGGTGGTGGTTCGTCATCTGGATTCACCTTTCCCCCTCCCATGTGCTTTCCTTCCTGGGAGATCTCTTGACCTTTGGTTTTATTTGGGAGGGGGAAGGGTGGTGATTCTAAATTTTCTGTGTCCCTGGTCTCCTTCGGTCCTCCTCTCTCCGTGGTCGCCCTCGTCCCGTTTTCTTGTCTGTTCTGCCGCTGTGTGGGCCTGTGCTATGCGGCAGGGCAGATCTCCCAGCAGAGCTCCAACATGCCCGCAGAGTCTGCAAAGAGGTTCAAACCCAGCAAGTATGTTCCCGTCTCAGCAGCCGCCATCTTCTTAGTGGGAGCCACGACCCTCTTCTTTGCCTTTACGTGAGTTTCCTCCTGGCAGTGGTATCAGGCGGGGTGGGGAGGGGAGGGGGTATGTTTCCTCTTGAGTTTGGCTCCTTACTTGCAAAGCCAAGTGACTGGGAGTGTTTGAGGTCTAGTACAGGTAAATGGAAACCGCAGAGGTGTGGTGAGAAGAGTTAAGGCCAGGCCCACCCTCTGCCTTCCCCGCCTCCCTTCCTCTGGAATCACAGATGTCTTCCTATTTTCCTAGCCATTTTCATCATTAGACGATTCTGAACTAGAAAGGAAGTGGGAGGGAGTCACCAGAGAGGATGAAGCAGCCTCAGCAGTCAGTTCTGTGAGAACTGGACTCGACGGAAGGTTCGTCGAGTAGTCGTGGCTTTTCCCCAGGTTCACTGAAGCTTAGATTTGCAATTGCGGGAACTCAGTCCTGGAGAATCTCAAACTCGATTTAGAAGGTCTGCCAATGAGGCGGTTTTGGCCTTTAGTGTGGCTCAGATGGTTTTCGTGGTGGTGGTGGTGGTTTTAACTGCTGTGCGACATGCAGGATGGTTCCCGACCGGGGATGAACTCAGGCCCCCACAGTGAAGGCATAGTCCTCCGCCCTCGGCCCCCGGGGAAGCCCTGGTTTTCTCTGTATTCTTCAGGGTCAAAGCTGAAGACGTGAAGGCCGCTGGGAAAGAGCAGGTTTCATTGAAGAAGAGGGTCCTAGGAGGCTTCCTTTAGTGCTTCCTGCTGAAGGGAATGGCAGGCTTTTCTCCTATTCCATGGTCCTTTTAGGAAAAGCAGTTGAGTTGGCATTGAAAGACTTCCCACTTAGGATATTCAGACTTTCTTAATCTGCTTGTTACTGGAGGGGATCTGAGTGATTTATCTTCATTCTTTTCCCTGTTACTTCAGCTGTCGACCACCTGGCGAGCATCTTTACTGTTACCTGTTTATAATTTAACATATACCAGGCTTCTGAGCCTTAAACTGTTGAGTCATTGAGTTGGTGTTCTAGTTGTAGCTCTTGGAACAATCAGAGCATGCTAGATTTTCTGGGGGGTTGACTCTGCTGTGATTCAGGCCAAACCTAATTGTGGGGTGCTGGTTAGAGCCAGTGTGAGGTGGCTGGCAAGAAGAAGATAAATTGGAGTGATCGGGAATAAAAGCAGTTTGGACTCATTGAAGGCTGACTGAAGCGGGCAGTTACTGTTATGGGGAGAAAGTAGAACAGAAATTAAGTCTGTGTTAGGAGGGAAGGAACCACCTCCCTCCAAATAGAGCTTCTGACGCCAAAAGGAATTCTCAAAACTGTGGATTGTTTGACCAAAAGAGTAATAATGCAGATGTAAAGTAAATGCAGTGTTTTTCTATTTGGTTTTTAAACAAGGGAAGAATGAACCTGTTATCTAAGGTATGAGCATCATCCTGCTTCCCACCTCCCCCTCGGAAGAGCAGACTAGGTCACAGACTCTTTGGGCCTGAGCACACCTGTGGAGTCCCTCAGGGGTTCAGCCCCGCCTTCCAAAAAGGAGGAGTGAGTCTTTGGTATCGGGCTTGCTTTTGGTTTCTGCTGTTATGACCTCGAGGTAGAATCAGCGTTTTAACCGAGGGATGTTTACCTGGGATCTTAGTACCTTTGTGGGATTTGTGGTGCTGTCAGGAGGGACAGGTTCAAGACTCATCTGACACCCTTTGACCCACCTAGTAGGGGAGGGAGTCTTTTCCTTTAAGAGGCAAAGCCTTTGGGAAGTAAAGAGATTGGGGACTGGCTCTGTGGTTTCTTTCAACCCATCCATTCCTGAGTTGGGGCGAGCAGAATCCTAGTTCTTAATTTGCTCCTTTGGAGCCATTGAAGTGTTTGGCTGGTTCTACCAGTTTTGCCACAGAGTTGTCCTGACATAGGCATTTTCTCAACTGATAGTTGAAGCTGTTTAACCTACTTTCCTGTTGCTTGGTGCCACAAAGTCAGGGGCCCTCCTTATTCCCTGCGCTCTCAGCTCTAGGAGAAAGGATTTTGGAGGACAGGGTTGACTCTTACTTGCCGTTGTTACCTCTAATCCAAAGTGAGAAGTGCCTTAAGACTTCGCTCAAGTCCCCTCGGCAGGCTCCTTGAGCCATGGGTTCGCCCTGCCCACTTGGTGGGGACACGATGGCCACCCTGTCTGTCTCACGCCCCTGGCGCGCGTGGCTTCTGAAGCGCTCGTCTCTTCCCCTCCAGCTGACTGTAGCAGCGCCTGTGCAAGCAGATACCTGGCTTGAGGTAGCACTCTTTTCCCACACCGCCCTGTCCCTTCTGAGGTTCAGTTCTCCATTTAAAACCATAGACAGTCTAAAAAAGACTGCTTTCAGGTAGACGAGAGGAAGGCGCTTTTGGAACCAGCTCCTGCTGGGGTCGAGTCGGCCCCTGCCGCCGCCCTGCTCTCCTCACCAGGCTGCAGCTGTTCTCACACCGGGGCAGGCCCCAGGTGAGAGCTCCTTTGGGGCCTCCAGGCCTGGGAGGAGGAGGACGAGCCCTCCCGACTGGCAGGTGTAGTTCGCGGAGGCTTCCAGTAACTAGGCGCGGTTCACTCTCCGTGTTTCTTTGTCCAGCAGGGAAAGCGCGGAGCAGAAATTAGCAGCTGGGTGTGGTCAGCAAGACGTGAGTTCTGCTCCAGAGGAGCTCGCCTAGAACTGCTGAGGTCTCCCCCGTGACCCGGGTGCCTCTCATTTATAGCCTTTGTCCAGTACTGAAACTAAGCAGGAGCGATCGGGGACCCTGTAGTTCTTTACTCTTTCCACTGTTTGGGAAGTTGGGGGCCTGCTAAAGGAACCTCCCGGTCCCCATTAGGTAATAGACCCTGCATTTAAGGTCACCGGCCTGGACCCCACCTGGCTTCGCTGAGTCTCCTTTTGTGATGAGCAGCGGGCAATTCCAGGGGAGAGGAATAAGCCCTGTTTGGGGAAGCTGGTTCTGGTAAAGTCGGTTAGCTGTTGCGGGCCTCTGTCTTCTCTGTATAATGAGGAAGTTGACCTAGAGAGTTTATTTAAGCAATATGCCCCTTCCCCCGCCTCCCCGCACTGAGCTCTTCTGTGGAACCCAGTATATAAAGTATAAGGGTAGGACTGCTCTGGTTCAAGAGAGGCTGGCGCCTAGAGGCCCAGACCCTGGGTATCTCCTCTTTGCCTTCCTGGGGACCCTGACCCTGACCCTGACCCTCCTTAGGGCTCCTAGCAATACCATTAGAAATAAGTCACTGAATCGTATCCTCTGAAGTTTCCTTGAGCTGTGGAGTTCTGTCAGCTAGTGTCTGAGGAGTCTGTTTCTAAAACTGGCGGGGCAGGCCTGGGGGTAAAGTCTGGGCTGCGAGTCATCCTCTGCAGGAAGGGAAGTCAGGATTGTCCAGAAACCCGTGCTGGTCCTGCCAGGGCCCCAGCCGTGGAGGCGCTTCCGCCTTTCCCATCTCTGCTGCTCGCCCCTCCAGCCTCTCACCCGCTGAGTTGGGCAGCCTCGGTGACTCTCCCTCTGGGTTTCTTTTTCATGACTGCAGAGGTGCTGGCACCTGATTTGAGTGGGAGCAGCCTCGTGATCTAGGGCATTAATTGAGCAGTGGTGGTTCTTTTCCTTCCCACGTTGTTTTCTCATCCAGGAATACCTGCCCAAGTCCTGAGTCTTGTACTCGGCTGCTTGATAGTCTGGAGAAGACAGGACAAATCCAGTTTCATGAGAAATTTACCCACCTAGAAGGGAAGGGGTGGTTTTTCCGTGGAATCTTGAGGATCCCCCGGGGCAATAAGTGGGATGTTCTTTCTAGGCTTGCCTCATCACCAAGGAACACTCCCGCATACACTCAGAGTAGGTGCTATGCATGGCAGGAATGCATAGACCTGTCCTTTAGGAGCAAATACCTCTGTTGTGTTCTTGAATCTGGTACTGAGGAAGTGCAGTTAGGGAGGGAGGTGGGGCTGGAATGATAATTGATGATGATGGAGATGGTTAATAATGTTTTTTTGTTTGTTTCTTCTATCTTGTGAATGCTCATATTAAGCCAGCTAGTTTAAAAGGAATCATAAGCTCTTCTTAGACATTGTCTCTTTCATTCTCTTATCTGTGTGATGTAGCTGACTTAACAAGCTTGCAGTTTCCTGTAAATTACCTAAGGCTACAATAGCAAAGCACTGATGAAGACAGGATTGAAATCCAAAGCTTCTTGACTCCTACTTTAGTTTTCTCACCAGGAATTTAATTTTACACACATATACAGATATGTAATAGGAAGAGTTAGGGCTGGGGGACAGATTTTCAGTACTGTGAGTAGTGAAACCCACTCTTCCAGTTTTGGAGAAGGAAATGGCAACCCACTCTAGTATTCTTGCCTGGAGAATCCCAGGGACGGAGGCGCCTGGTGGGCTGCCGTCTACGGGGTCTCACAGAGTCGGACACGACTGAAGTGACTTAGCAGCAGCAGCAGCAGCTCCCAATTTCATTTGGCTTTGGAAACAGGAGTGCTGGAGCGGCGGGCAGAAGAACCTGTTCTCCCTGGGGTGGTGTAGGTCTGGGAGTCTCACCCATGAGTCAGTCAGCCTTCTGAGCGACGCCACTCCCTGCGCTCGGACCTCTTTGATTACCGCCGTTGGCGGAGGACGAGCCTCAACAGCTCCTCAGCTCAGGCCTCACCTCCTCCCATCCAAGGCAGCAGATTGAGACAGGCCACTTGGGGGGGGGGGTCACCTAGGAATCTGGCAAAGTAGTGTAGCAATGGCAAGCCCCCCCTGGAGCCAGGCAGGATGTGGGGTATGGCAGGGGCAGGCCCCGCTCTCAAGGCCTCTCCTTGGTGGGATGTACCCATCTTGGAGTGCTCAGGTTGGAAGCAGTAGTCTTTGATTTGAATCTAGGAGCAAGGCTCGCCCATGCCGTGGAGTTATTTGCATCTTTTCTAGATACTTGCCACAGTGGGGATCGGCTTTATTTTGGAACTTTTATTTTTTATTTTGGAACAGAGATGGGAACTTTATTCTAGAGTCACACACTTCAGCTGGAAGGGGTTGATATTCAGAAGGTTGTAAGGGGTAAAGTTCATTATCCAGGGGCAGGTCGTTGGCAGGATATCCAAGAAATGGAGTGATTTGCTTTGTTTGGAAATGCAGAAACTGAGGACCGGATGGGGTCGGAAAGGTTGACATTAGTGACGGGGCCGATGTGACCTTCTTGGTCAGCGTAGTTTCACTCAGAGACGGAGGGACCCTTGCTTTTCCTGAAGCTCCAGAGGCCACAGTAGCCAGTTCTAGGAATGAGACTTTTAAATCACAGAGACCTCAGTGTTCTAAGGATTTAATTCCTTTTTCCCTTCTAATTATCTTCCCAGGCTGTAGGAGTCAAGTGAGTCACCCTTTCTCCTCTTCCCTGGGCGGAAATTGAAGTGACAGCTCAGAAGCGGGGAGGGGCTCTGACCTGGTTGACTGGTTTTCAGTTTCTCTCTCTCCCTCCCTCCGTGGACCTAGGAGGTCACGCTTTGGGTGGGGCTGGGTGAAGACTCTGCCTTCTTGCTTGTATATTCAACCCCAAACCCTGCCAAGGTGTGGGGTCAGCTTTTTTGAATCAGCCCCCAGAGGAAGAGGCTTCTGTAGGAGACTGACAGAATGAAACTAGAGCCGTGACTGGAGGTCTGTTTTTCCTTGAAATCAGTGCCTTTGCCCTAGCTTCATGGTTTTGTCTCCCAGTTAGGTACTGGCCCATCAAGAGAGGCAGAGTTAACTGATAGTTACTATGCAAAAAAGCCTTGCATTGTGAATATTTACTTCAGTCTTTTTTTAATGATTGGCTAAATGGAATTTGAATAAATAGATGGTGTGGTAAAGGCTTGGGAGACGCTTTGTGACAGTTTGGCCTCTTATCGTTAGTTTGTCGCTGTGTTGTTCAGTCACTCCGTCGCATCCGAGTATTCTGCAACCTTGTGGGCTGTAGCCCGCCAGGCCCCTCTGTCCATGGGATTTCCCCAGGCAAGCATACTGGAGTAAGGTTTGCCATGTTCTTCTCCAGGGGACGTTGTCAGCCAGGGATCGAGCCCGCGTCTCCTGCATTTGCAGGCGGAGTCTTTACTGCTGAGCCACCAGGGAAGCCCTGTCATTAGCTTGTTCCTCACTGAGGAGCTCTGTTCTTTGAACGTCCTGAATCACCGCTCAGGGCTGTGCTTATTGTTTGGATGGAGACAGGTCGCTCTCAGCAGAATCCATGCCTGCTGTGGATTAATTGTCCCAAGTCAGTTGCTGTCTTGTTCTGCTGGCATCTCTTTCCTTCAGTGAACGCTTCCTCTCCTTCCGGCTGGTCTGGATGAAGGGGGACAAGGACAGATGCTGGCCTAATTCTGGAGATTAAGTTCTCAGCCACAGAGCAGATTAGGGTGTTTAGCCACTGTCTTGTAGTGGGAAGTTCTTCTGAGCTGAGCCGGAAGAGAGGGTGTTTGACACCAGGGACCCCGCAGGCAGCTCATCAGCTGTTCTCCTGACACTGGCAGGAACCATCCTCGGGGAAAGGGCGAGTGGGCTGCATTCCTAAGATGTCTGTCCTGACAGAAGCTGAGGGCCCAGCTCACTCTCGGTGTCAAGAAGTTCCCTAAAGCCTTCTCGTGGTTTGAACTCTGGAATACTCGATACATGTGGCCAGTTTCTTTTCCCTGCAGGATTTAGGGCCACTCTGATACGTTCTCTCTCTCTCTCTTTTTTCTCTTCCACTCTTCTGCTTCATTTATTGATCTCAGGGTTTTGGTATCCTTCCGTATCTATGAGTGGTTTCCTTTGTTTACCCTGAGAACTAGCCTCTAGTTGAATAAAATTCTATGAAGTATCTGATGAATGTTTGTATCTGTAATGGATCTGAAGAACCTCTAAGCAGTGGCGAGTGATTTGGAGCCAGAGAGGCAGGTGTTGTCCCCTGCTCTGGGCCAGCGTGCGGGTCAGTGGGGCATGGCCGAGGTCCAGAGGTCCAGGGGCCTCAGGCTGTCCCAGAGCAGGACTGCAGCTGGTGTCGGTCACATTCTTAGTCCTCGCTCCTGGGCCTGGTTAAGAGGTGGTCAGGACAGAGGCCATGGCACGTGGCAATCCACAGGGTAAGAATGAATTTGAAGAACACAGACTTCGGTGCAAGGGCGTATGAGTCTTGTACCTTGATCGAAAATGAGCATTTCCCTGGGAAACTAGACCCACTTGTTGGGGAGGATGAAGATAATTTGAGACAGCGAAGGTGAGCCACAGGAGATGTGTATGTAGGTGTGGGGCGCGCACACCTACACTTTTACACAGCTGCTGTCCTGGGTGTCGCGGCAGCCCCTCACTGTGTTTGTCGTCTGTGCAGCTGTCCGGGACTGAGCCTGTCCGTGTCACCTGCAGTGCCCGTCTACAATGCGGTGGTGTTTCTCTTTGTGCTGGCCAACTTCAGCATGGCCACCTTCATGGACCCAGGGATCTTCCCTCGAGGTAAGAGCTCCCTCTTCTCTCTTGGAACTGCCTTTGAGAAAAATGAGTTTTGGCATACACGATTGGTCTGGGGCCTTCGGGATCTAGCATTTTGGGATGCTCCTGTAGTCTAATGGTGAAAAGCATGTCAGGGTTTTATAACTTTTAGGCCTGTGATCCACTTTGGGTCAATTCTGGTTTTCAGTTACTCATTCAGCAGAAATTTATTTCAGGCATATGGGTTGGGCATTACTGCTAGCTTTGATGATATCTAAGATGAATCAGAGAGTAACAGCGTGATACAACCTGTAGTGGAAGCATGAACAGGCTCTGTGGGACCTCGGGGAGGGTGCGCTTACCCTGCCCAGGTAAACGGGGGGATGCTGCTGGAGGGCGCGAGGGAAGACCTTCCCAAGTGGAGCACGGGCGGGGTGGGCACTGTAGGCAGAGGGAGCCGCATGTGACTGAACGGTGACCAGGAGACAGAGTGCGGTGGGTGGGAGACAGCGCCGGGTCAGGAGGGGGGCAAAGGTAAACCAGAGCCAAGTGTGAAAGGCTGTGTATTACACAGATTACACTTCTTCCTTTGGACAGCAAGAGGTCTTGAACTGGAGGAATCACAGGATCAGATTTCCTTTCACAAAAGTAATTCTTGTAAGAACAGATAGATACCTTTTGGGAGGCTACTGCAGTAATGCAAACCAGATGAACTTGAATTCAAAGCTGGATTTACAGATTTAGACCCAGGAGAATTTTTCATGACTAATCGCTTGTTAGGTGAGAGTGAGAGGGTAAAGCAGTTGTCTAGGGTGGTCCCACTGCTCCTAACTTAAAAGAAGGTTGGACACTGGTTCTTATGAACTAAGACCCAGGTTACAGGAACACTGAGCTATTTTGGACGCAAGACAGAGCATCTCAGACACGCTGAATTTGAGATACTCAGTGGATCATTCTGGCTTCCCTCATAGCTCAGTTGGTAAGGGGTCCGCCTACAAAGCAGGAGACCCCAGTTCCATTGCTGGGTTGGGAAGATCCCCTGGAGAAGGGAAAAGCTACCCACTCCAGTATTCTGGCCTGGAGAATTCCACGGACTGTATAGTCCATGGGATTGCAAAGAGTCGGACACGACTGAGCGACTTTCACTTCACTTCAATGGGTTGCTCAGGTGCAGTTAGTTACCCAGTGGCAACTCAGTAGTGAGGCTCATGGCAGAGCCCTCAGCCATGCAGTTTTGTCAGCAGCAGGAGTGAGATTGTCTAGAGAAAGTAGAATGAGGTTAGGAAAGACCGGGTGTCAGCCTGACCAGCCTTGATTAATAATGAGCAGAGGAGAAGGAGCTGTTGAGGAGGGACGGAGCAAGAAAAGAAAGGAGGAGGAGAAACTGGACAGAGTGGGGGCTAAGGGAAGTTCATGAGATAGCTGATGGTTGGTGGTATCAGAAATTAAGTTCAGTAGTGTGGAAACTCCAAGTTGCCCATTGTTTTAGTAACTAAGAAATTAGTGATCTTAATAAGAATTGTTCGAGATGTCCCTTTTGTTCAGTAGTTAAGACTCGGCATGTCCACTGCAGGGGGCACGGGGTCGGTCCCTGGTTGGGAAACTAAGATCGCAGGGCTTCATGGCATGGCCAAAAAAAAAATACAGTGCACACACAGGATTCTTTATTTTTTGGTCCTGCTGTGCAGCTTCCAGGATCTTAGTTCCCTGACCAGGGATTGAACCCAAGCCCCAGTAGCCAAAGCGCTGAGTCCTGACAACTGAACCACTGGGGAATTCCCAACAAGAACAGTTTTAATTGTGTGTTTATGTATGTGGGAGAGAGACAGTTAAATTACCAAAACTGCAGTGTTTTGGAAGGCAGTGAATGGGAAATGAGGGAGCAGTGTCCGTGAGGATTAAGGTTATTCTTTCAAGAAGTTAAGCAGAGAAGGCAGAAGGTGGAGTGTCTTAGGTGAGAGGGAAGGGTCTCGTTTGTTTCCTGATACAGAAGGCATTAGTGTGTCGGTAGCATGAGGAGGTAGAACCAGAGAAGAGAGAGAAACTGAAGTTGAGGAAAGTGGGTAATTGAGTGACCCAGAGGAAGAGATGCTGTCCTCTCCTGGTTGGAAGGGTGATGCTCACAGAGCTAGGCTGTTTCTGGAATAGAAGGCGAGAGTGAGGACCAGCATTGGTGGAATAAGGTAGAAAGAGAAATTGATGCTGACGGTTGTTGTTGATGACGTCTAATTTTTCTCTTAAATGTGCCAGTTACCTTATCGAGAATACTGGAGTGGGCAGCCTTTCCCTTCTCCAGGGGATCTTCCCAGCCCAGGGATTGAACTCAGCTCTCCCATATTGCAGGCAGATTCTTTACCAGCTAAGCCACAAGGGAAACCCACAAAACAGATAAATGTCACCTGTAATTTCACAGCCCAGAGATAACTACTGTTATATTGTCATATTTTTCCTTTCAGTCACTATTTTGAAGTGTATTATATTATATACATATAATGTTTATACACACCATCACCTGTAGCACATATATGCATATCTGTTTTTGTTTTCAAAATGGGATCTTTTAGTTTTTATAGTTCTTTACCTTGTACTTTTTAACTTAGTTATGTTGTTAGCATTTCCCTTACTCAGTAAATTTGAAAACTTCACCATCACTTATTTAATTTTTCCTTCCCATAGGTATTTTTTTTTTAGATTAATAATTTAAAGTAATGAAAATTGCGTACTGTAGATGAAGGCAAATAATGTTTAAGTTTTGAAGTGGGGTGGTGAGTTTTTTTTTAATAGTTGATTTATAGTGTTGTATTGCTTTCTGCTGTGTGAGTTTCTGATAGCTGAAAATTGAAAGGGTATCCAGGTAAGGAGAATGTCTGGGACCAAGAAGCATCACTGACATGTACCGGGAGCCAGGGGAGACCTTTGGCCAATGGCTCTGTGCGTGGAGAGGAGCTTCACGCTGGTTCGTTTCTCCCTATTTGGATTGCTGTAGTTCAGTCGTGTACTTGTAAATACTGAACTGTTATGCAGACTCATTATATATGTACTTTGATATGTAAATCATCTATTTCTTTTGAAATATACTCATAATATGTAAACCAAGAGTCTCAGCCTCTCCATATCAGAGCCGCCTCTGAGTCACCCTCCTGAACCGCTTTTCCCAGTGTAGGATAAATTACTTCCTCATTTCCACGGTGGTGTATAAAGAGCTGATCTCGCAGCGTTAGAGCTGCCGGTTCCTAGTCTCCCTCGCCATTAGACCGCATTCCCTGAAGGCGCGTCACTGCGTCCCCAGTGCCCAGTACAGCTGCAGCACAGCCGTGTTCTCAGGAACTTTTCCTCTCTGCAGCTGAAGAGGATGAAGACAAAGAAGACGACTTCCGGGCGCCCCTTTACAAAACCGTGGAGATCAAGGGCATCCAGGTGCGCATGAAGTGGTGTGCCACCTGCCGCTTCTACCGGCCTCCCCGCTGCTCCCACTGCAGCGTCTGCGACAACTGTGTGGAGGTGAGCGCCGGCGGGACGCGGCGGCCTGCCCGCGGAGTCAGGCCGTGTCCTGTGGGCTCTGGGCCGTGGCCGGCTCCCGGGGCTGTTCTCGCTCTGCCAGAGTGCTGGCAGCGCTGTACGCGTGAGGGGTGGCATGTGCGTGTCCTGTTGCGGGAGGGCCCCTGGGTGGGCAGGCGCAGGCGCTCCCACACCCGGCCCAGCTTTGGGTCACTTGTCCTGGTCGCTGTTCTCTCTGCCTCTCACACCGTCACGCTGCTGAGCTCGTGTTTCACCACAGGCAGCCCATGAGGACGCACGGTGCAGCATGGGGAGCTCTGCCCAGTGCTCTGGGCGACCTCAGCGGCAGGGCTGCCAGCGAGGGTCCGTGCGTGCACGTAGCTGGTGCGCTTTGTGTACAGTGGGAGCTGACACAGCATGGGAGAGTGGCTATACGCGGAGAAAAATTAAAAAATAAACGTGCAGTTTTCAAATTAAAAACGCAGAACAAATTGTACAATTATATTTCTCTTTCTGTCCTTCTGCATTCCTTGTCTTTTATTTTTAACCCTTTTCCCAGTCCATTTTTACTTAGCTATAAGCAGTTGCCTACTAGATTTTCTTTCCAAGCCTTTTTTTTTAAAAAAGAAAAATCTTAATGTATTTGCAAGCCTCTGACATTTGTCCCTGTCAGAGTTCCTTGGTCACGTAGGATAAACTGAGAGATGGCCTTGGCCTTTGATCAACCTCTGGAAGGTCTTTGTTACAGATTGATGTCTTAAGTCACTTCATTCGTGTCTGACTCTGTGCAACCCTTTGAACTGTAGCCTCCCATACTCCTCTGTCCATGGGATGCTCCAGGCAGGAACAGAGCGGGTTGCCATTTCCTTCTCCAGGGGACCTTCCCGCCCCAGGGATGGAACCCACGTCTCTTATGTCTGCTGCCTTGGCCGGCGGGTTCTTTACCGTTCTTTCCCACCTGGGAAGCCCTACAGATCGATAGATAAAGTGCAGGAGTCTGTTCTTACATTTTGCAACTAAATGGTGAACGTGATCACTCATTGCTAAAAGCGGCGTTTAGTTTTGCTGTTGTTGACGGAAGTGGCGTCATGCGTGGCCCCAGCCTGCCTTGTTCGCCCACAGGAGTTTGACCACCACTGCCCCTGGGTGAACAACTGCATCGGACGCCGGAACTACCGTTACTTCTTCCTCTTCCTGCTCTCCCTGACGGCCCACATCACGGGTGTGTTTGGCTTCGGCCTCCTCTATGTCCTCTACCACCTGGAGGAGCTCTCCGGGGTCCGTACGGCCGTCACGTATCCTTCAGGGCCTGTGGGGCGGGGGCGAGGCAGGGAGCAGGTGGGGGCCCGTGGTGGCGGGGGCCACAGGGAAGGTGGCCACAGCAGGAGCCGGGGCGGGCCAGGCCGCGGGGCTCTGCTCTCCTTGACCGCTGGCTTCAGGATGGCCGTGATGTGTGTGGCTGGCTTGTTCTTCATCCCGGTCGCTGGCCTCACGGGGTTCCACGTGGTGCTGGTGGCCAGGGGACGCACCACCAATGAACAGGTAGGAGGAGATGTGATGGGAGGCCGTGATGGGAAAGCGGGCTTATGTCTCTCGGCCCTGGGATTAGTGTGTACTTTTTGTGATGAGGTGTCCACGTTCGTCATTGTAAGCATGAGAACAGGCCATGTCTTAGTTAATAAGCATTTATAGACTGTGTCCTTGGTACTGGACGACTTGGGCTCTGAGCCGATAGAAACAGTAAAGACCTGGGCCAGCCCTCAGGAAGCTTGTAGTTAAGTTTCCTGCACATAATAGCAGCTAACCTTACCTGCTTACTCTTACATAGAGATCCCCACTTTCCATAAAGAAACTGATGTTTAGGGTCAGACAGGTACCGTGAGGTAGACCCAGAAATTGAACTGATGACCCTGACCTGAGTTCCCATTCGCAGTTACCACAGACACGCGCTTCTTTACGGCAGGATTGTGCGTTACTCATTTTTATGCCTCCCAGGTAGTGGGTGCACAGTGAGTTGTCACCGATGGGTGTTTTGGCTTCTGGAGGTCATGGTCCCCTTGTCTTGGACTGATTTGGCCCTTTTTCCCTCTGTCCAGGTTACGGGTAAGTTCCGGGGAGGTGTGAACCCCTTCACCAACGGCTGCTGTAACAACGTCAGCCGTGTGCTCTGCAGCTCCCCAGCGCCCAGGTACGCCTGCCCCGTGCTCCAGCGCTCACCCTCGGTCACACACGCCCGTCGTCTTTGGGTTGGTGCTGGGGTGGGGGGCTGCCTTATAGGGTGGGTTCTCCTAGAATGGGGAGTGCTGAAGTGTCGACCTTCAGACCCTGTGAGTTTAGTGCATTCTTTATTTTTTTTTATATGAAACTTCTGGTATTTTATTCATTTCCATAGTTTTACAGTATTAGTAAAAATAGGGCCATTATAAATAAGTATAAAATGGAAGTTGATGAAAAAATAACCCCAAGTCTTCCTTGACTCCCACCCTCTCACCAAAAAACTAGCTAGTATATGGCAAATATCCTTTTCACACATTATCTTTAGGCTTATATTCACTTTGCAGTGGTGGATGGTTTAGTCGCTAAGTTGTGTCTGACTATTGTGATCCCACGGACTGTAGCCTGCCAGGCTCCTCTGTCCATGGGGTTTTCCAGGCAAGATTACTGGAGTGGGTTGCCATTTCCTTCTCCATAGTGCATTCTTTAGGTGGTACTCCCTTTGGAGAGGCGAGGATGAGATTTACTCCAGAGTGCCTCGAGCGGGGTGTGTCTGCCCAGAGGCCTGGCCTTGCTTTCGGTCTTGTACTTCATAGAATCGAAGAAATTAGTTCAATGCTGGTCTTTCCCTGGCCTGCTAGGACTGTTTCTTCTATCTGTAAAAGTGCTTTCCACAGGGTAGGCAGCCAATAGATAGTTCTGAATGACTGAATAAAAGCCCTCTCACTCTTGACACTCAGGTATTTGGGGAGACCAAAGAAAGAGAAGACAATTGTCATCAGACCACCCTTCCTTCGACCCGAAGTGTCAGATGGCCAGATAACCGTGAAGATCATGGACAATGGCATCCAGGGGGAGCTGAGGAGGACTAAGGTAGAGGTGCAGGGGGTAACGCCGGGTACCTCAGGGAGCTGCCCCCATGGCGTCCAGGGGGAGCTGAGGAGGACTAAGGTAGGGGTGCAAGGAGTAACGCCGGGTACCTCGGGGAGCCGCATCCATGGCAGAGGTGGAAGCTTGCTTTGTTTAAATCTCTTAATGTAGTTACCCCTTTCTGGTTTGTCGTAAGTTACTTAGATAATGTAACTTCTTCTCCCATTACATTTTAAGTTTATTAACAGTAGAGATTGAGTCTATTCCTTCGCTTGTCTTCCTAGGACTTAACACAGAGCTTATGGATGGTAGGAGCTCAACAAGTAGTTGTTGCTGGAAATAAATGACAGAATGAAACCCTTGTTGAGGAAAACTTCTATCCAGCACCATCCCCAGAGTGACTGGCTTCTCCTTGCCTAGTTGAGAAGCACATGATGACGCACCCCCCTCTTCCCCCAGTTTCATACTTCCAGTTGCCCTGACGCTCCTTTCTGCCTCATTTCTCCAGTCTAAAGGCAGCCTGGAGGTAACAGAAAGCCAGTCAGCAGATGCGGAGCCGCCACCCCCGCCTAAGCCGGACCTGAGCCGTTACACGGGGCTACGGACACACCTCAGCCTGGCCACTAACGAGGGTGAGTGCGGCAGGAGTGAGATCACTGCCGAGATGGCAAGGGCTGGGGGAGGCCGCTGTGTTGTGACTGAGAAAACCCAGCAAGCGGTGCTTGAGCCACTTCTGCGGACAGCGGGAGGGGGTTCCACTGAGCGCGGGCCGTGACAGGGCCGTCCGTGTACCGCCAGCCTCTGGACAGACCGGAGAGCGTCCCAGGGTCTCTGCGCTCACTCACTGTCAGTTCTGGGCTGGTCTGTCTCTAGTCTTCATTTCGGCCAACTCGTGTGTGTTCCTGGGCCTTCCCTTTTGTGCGGTATCTCTGTGCCTACCTTATCTCCCCTGTACTTTAAGCAGCTGTAGCCAAGTTAAGGGCGCGGCTTATGAGGTGGTGCCCCTGGGCTCTTTCCTGCAGAGAGCAGCCTGTTGGGGAAGGACAGCCCCCCCACGCCCACCATGTACAAGTACCGGCCGGGCTACAGCAGCAGCAGCGCGTCAGCCGCCATGCCGCACTCGTCCAGCGCCAAGGTACCGAGCACGCCCCCGGAAGCAGGGCTGCAGTGTCGGCCACCTACTCTGGGAACACGGGGACGGGAGGAGGGCAGGAAGCACCGCAGGGAGAGAGGACCACAGGCGTTTGCTCCGTGTCGGCACTAGGGGTGCTGAGTCTCCCGGATGTGTGTCCCTCACCCCAGAAGGGCCCTGTGGCCCCCTGGATGGGCGCACTGCGGACAGCCTCAGCTCTGAGTTCAAAACAGCTCCACCGTCACAGAGAAGTTCCTTAACCTCTGTGCCTCATTCCCTGCGTCTTACAATGAGAGGTTATTTGTTCCTAATCAGAGATGAGCCTCAGGTTGAATGAGAGAACGCAGGTGAACTCTAAGCATGTTCCTGGCGCATGACACACACTGATTCTGACGGACTTCTTGGGCTCTGGGGCCTCGAGTCTGTCGCGGGAGGGGCGGCTGAGAACCGGCTCTGCTTTCTCCCTCAGCTGAGTCGCGGGGACAGCCTCAAGGAGCCGACCTCCATCGCAGAGAGCAGCCGCCATCCCAGCTACCGCTCGGAGCCAAGCCTGGAGCCCGAGAGCTTCCGTTCGCCCACCTTCGGCAAAGGCTACCCCTTTGACCCACTGTCCAGCGGCTCGCGCTCCTCCAGCCTCAAGTCTGCCCAGGGCACGGGCTTTGAGCTGGGCCAGCTGCAGTCCATCCGCTCTGAGGGCACAACCTCCACCTCCTATAAGAGCCTGGCCAACCAGACACGAAACGGGAGCCTGTCCTATGACAGCCTGCTCACACCCTCCGACAGCCCCGATTTCGAGTCCGTGCAGGCGGGCCCGGAGCCAGAGCCGCCTCTGGGCTACACGTCTCCCTTCCTGTCGGCCCGGCTGGCCCAGCAGCGGGAGGCTGAGCGGCACCCCCGCCTGGTGCCCAGCGGCCCAGCGCCCCGCGAGCCCTCGCCTGTCCGCTACGACAACCTGTCGCGCCACATCGTGGCCTCGCTGCAGGAGCGCGAGAAGCTGCTGCGCCAGTCGCCGCCGCCCGGCCGCGAGGAGGAGCCGGGCCTGGGGGACTCGGGCGTCCAGTGCACGCCCGGCTCAGGCCACGCGCCGCGCACCAGCTCCTCCTCCGACGACTCCAAGCGCTCGCCCCTGGGCAAGGCGCCGCTGGCACGGCCAGCAGCCCCCCGGTTCGGCAAGCCGGATGGGCCGAGGGGCCGGGGCCTCGCGTCCCCTGAACCAGGCCCGCCTGCCCCCTACCTGGGCCGCTCCGTGTCTTACAGCAGCCAGAAAGCCCCCCCCGGGGTCCCCGAGACAGAGGAAGTGGCCCTGCAGCCGTTACTGACGCCCAAGTAAGTGTCCACGTCCTGCCTGCAGGAGGCCTCAGGGCGCCCGGTGCCTTCCAGCGCACGGACCCGGCTCGCCCTGCCCGGCGAGAGCCCGGCCTTGTCCCTCGTCCTCTGCCTGCCTTCCTGGGCCTCACCTGTTGAGACTGAGGAGAGGGCGTTTCCCTTAGTCTTGTCCACCTAAAAAGCAGTTTGTTTGCCTGGGAGGAACTGAACAGTGTGGCTGCTACTGGAGAGAAGCAATAAATACGGGAAAGAGGGAAGCAGGCTGCTTGTCAACGGGACAGCAAGATGAAAGGGGGTGTTTGAATAAGAAAGGCGCGTGTAGAGGGGACGTTTTCTCTCAGCCTGTTTTAAAGTGCGTCCCTTGGCTGTGTCGTGTCCCACGCTGACCCCTCTCTCCTTTCCTTCCCAGAGATGAAGTACAGCTCAAGACCGCCTACAGCAAATCCAACGGACAGCCCAAGAGCATAGGCTCAGCCGCCCCCGGCCAGGGCCAGCTGCCTCTCAGCAGCCCTACGAGGGGCGGCGTCAAGAAGGTGTCGGGGGTGGGGGGCACCACCTACGAGATCTCCGTGTGAGCCGGGCTGCCTCTGCGTCTGCACCAAAGGGCCCCCGGGCCACCCCCTCCTCCAGGGGCCTCCCCTGCACGGACGTGTAAGCCGCCGTTTCCGAGAAGAGGAGGGGTGTTTCATAGAGTGCAGGGGGGCTGGGGCCCCAAGACGGGTCGCATCCCCCCTCCACCTTTCAAGACCCTGCCCCCCTCACCCCCTGGACCAGACTCAGTGGACATTTGTGCAATTGCTCGCCCTGGAGGGAAACAGATCATTTTTAAACCAGAAATAATTTTTTTTATTATTGTTACGGATTCTATTTTTTTCCTCTTCTGCGTTACCAGGTGTGTGTGTACATATATATATATATATATATATATATATATATTATAAATATCAAAGAAATTATATATCTATCCTGGGATGGGAAGATGAGGGAGGGAGATGAGTGAGGGGGCCCTTACTCTTCCTGCCCCTCAGACCAGCAGGAGGAGAGCAGACGCCACTGAAGTCTCCCTCTTCCCTGTGGTTCCTGCTCTGGGTCCCAGTTACCATCTAGGGACACAGCACCCCGAGCTGTTGGTGCTGCGTGGTCAGGAAAGACAGCTGGGGAGAGTCGGGGTGGGGTCTGTCAGAGGAGGGCTTGGAGAGGAGAGTTGTTTTCCAGGCTCAGCGGCACTTAGTCTCCCCTGGGGAGGGCGCCTCAGCCCTGTGACTGGTGGGGGGGGGGGGGCAGTCAGGAGAAGGGCTTGGCAGAGCTCCAGCAACAATATTGGGGTGACCCCCCTTCTTGGGGGAGAGGGAGCAGAGCGGGCCTCTCCAACGGGCCCCTCAAAGCCCTCCACCCCCGTTCACACGGTTAACATTATTTTTAAACCCAAGGCCGGGAAAGAAGAATCCAAAAAGCAATATTTCTCATCACATGCCAAAAACGGGATTAAGAGAAGGAGCAGCAGGCTGAGGCCCCTCCAGCTGTCCCTTGGGAGTCCCCCTCTGCCCACCTCAGTATGGTGCTGGGTAGATGGGATACCTACGTTCTCACCTTCAAAAATAGGGGCAACCCCAGCCTCTAGACAGAGGCCCTTTTATTTTTTATTCTGATTAGCCATTTTAAACCAACAAGGAATAAAAAGAAATCCTGATCTAACCAGCCCCCCTGACTTGTGTTATTTTGTGTGCTAAAGGCAGGGTGACTGATCTCTGATGGGAAGCTACAAGGATGACCTCGTACGTGTCTCTGATCCGGGCCCATCCGTAAGCAGAACTATGGGGAAAGAGAACCACTTGAGACAAAAGAGATCGTGTTTTTACTTAAGTGATTTCTTGTAACGACCAAAACTCTTTTCATTTCAGAGTCTAGAGAGCTCTTGACTTTTGCCTACAATCCCTTAACACAATTTCCTCTGGATAGTAAAACTCCTTTTGGACGCAGCCAGAGGTGAGCCAGTGGATGATCACGGCGTGAAAGGGACGTAGGGGGCAGTGTGACATCTCATGCCACCTCTTCTGTTGAAAGCAAAAGGCTGTGTCCTCATTTAAACAGGCACCCTTAGACCCTCATCTCAGAAAGCTGGCCAGAGCCCTTTATTTTCCTGTCTGCAAGTGAAGTCTAAACCCTCACTGAAACCCTAGGTTAATGCGAATGGAATGAGTGGTTTTCCGTCTGCTGGTCTAGATCAACCCTGGCTCACACCAACAGACTTCAGCCATGTCACACTGGGCGGAGGTCAAGCTGCCGTCAGCTGGGTTTTCTCGCGGTTTCTGGACCTGCCTGCTGCAGGAGTTACTTCAGTTGTGCTGGTTCCGTTCAGCCGCTCAGTCGTTCCTGACTCTGCAACCCCTTGAACTGCAGCATGCCACACTTGCTGTCCCCTCTACCCCAGCATTTGCTCAAACTCATATCCACCATGCCATCCAACCCTCTCACCCTCTGCCAGTCCCTTCTCTTGCCCTCAATCTTTCCCAGCATCAGCATCTTTTCCACTGAGTCGGCTACTTCAGGCTGCCTTTTTTTTTTTTTTTGCTGTCTTAGAAGCTTAGATAGGCAGTCACATCAGCCAATAATTTCACTGTCTTAAGGAGTGAGGAAGATCAAAAGTAGTTCTTATTATAAAGAGAACCATTTACCTTTCCTTGCCAGAAATTTATTTTTTTTAAAAAACCACAGCGTTGACCAAGTAGCAATCTTGCTGAAATTCACTTCTGACCGTGGGTGGGTGCTTTCTCCTTCGGCTACCGAGTTTCCACACGAAACTGACCTAGGACACAGCTGGGCCGTAAGCGGGAAGGTCATCCAGGCAATGGCTGGCAACCTTAGGGGCACGGCGCTAACGTGCCTGGGGCAGAAAGGTACCCGCTTCTGGACCCTCCTCCCCGGCTGCCCCGCCTGCTGAGGAGACAGCGTCACGCAAGGTCCGAGCCCCCTCAGACCTCAGCACGCCTTGGCTTACGCCCTGACTCCCACGGAAAGGCACTTACCTCCTCAAAGGCAGCCACACTTCAGCCAGTTTGATAAATGCAATTTTAAGAGAACAAAAATCCTAACAAACCAGACCAAGTCCTACATCAGACAAACTGCACACAAGAGGTGAACAGAAAGCTTCCTGGAAAGGGAAGAGGTGTCCGTGAGGAAGGGAGCCAGGCAGAGGCCGCCGGGAGCCCAGCCCGTCTCCCTTTCGGCTCCTCCGGCGGAGTGGCTTCTGCCTGGGCGCCCAGGCGCTGACCCGGGCCGGCTCCGGCCCAGCAGGGAAGTCCTAGCAGGGTCCGCCGGCCCCTTAGCGGAGGCTGCTGCTGCTGCTGGCCTGAGAGCTGCCCATCCCGGGGTGCTCCGGGCTGTGTCGGTTCTGGAAGGAAAGGAGGGCAGAGGAAGAGGAGGCGGCTCTCCCGAGGGCCCGGGCGAGACAGGGACTCACGGGCTGCCTGCACGGGCTGCCGCCATACCTTCTTCTTCTTCTTCTCCTTCTTCTTCCTCTTCCTCTCAGGGTCCTCTTCCTTTTTCTTTTTCTTCTTCTTGTGATCTGAATCAGACGGCGTCTCTGTGGGAGATACGAGGTGCCCGTCACAGGTCGGGCCCCAAATTCTGCTCCGCCAGAACTCGGATGCAAGGATAACCCCTAGTCGGGGGCCACCGCTTCTGTGCACGTGACCAGGACAGTTCAGAGGCACCACTGAAACCCTGGCCCGAGTTCCCACCTGCCCAGGGGGGCCGCTTATGTCAGCTGCTTCTCTAAGGAGAAGCGGGGAATCCAGGGCTCGTGATGAACTTAACTGAGCTTTTAACTCAGGAAGGTCAAACCAGATTCAGAGCGCACGGCTTCCTGGTTCGGAAAAGAACGGCTTCTTACCTGGAGGGACGGGGTCCTGGGTGCGGCTCTGTTTGTGCTTCTGCTTATTCTTCTTCTTGGGCGGCTGAATATGCATCAGGCGGCACTGCTCCGGCAACTGAAGGAGCGAGGGAAGGGCTGGGTGAGCAGAGGGCGGAAACCCCCCTTCCCATCACCTGCTCTGCTCCCATCATCTGCTCTCCGCAGTACGTTAGAGAGGGACAGACCCAGGAGGAACACCACTGCAAAGGCTTCGGGCTGCCCCCCTTGCCCCCTCCTCCCCAGGAGGGCACGCACCGGGCCGGTGTGCAGGCGGAAGCCAGCCAGCATGGTCCCTGTGATGGGATTGAAAGAGCCCCCGAGGATGGGGGGCTTCTCGATGAGGGAGCGCAGGCTGCTGTTGTCATGGGAACCAGGCAGATCAATCATGCCCGGCAGGTCGGGCAAGAAGTTGCTCAGCTTCTCCTTCACTTTCTTCCCACAGAATTTATTATAGGCGTGCTCCAGGCTGTAGTGTGTGATCAGGTTGGTGCTGCCCGTCAGCTCGGTGCTGCCTGGAGGAACGGAGAAGAGGAGGAAGGAGGAGAGTTAGTTCCCAGAGCTGCTGTGGAGCCGATCAGTCGCGTCTGACTCTGCGACCCCTGGCCTTCACTGTCTCCCGGAGTTTGCTCAAATTAATGCCCACTCAGTCGCTGATGCCATCCAACCACCTCATCCTCTGTCGCCTTCTTCTCCTGCCCTCAATCTTTCCCAGCATCAGGGTCTTTTCCAAGAATACAGAATTTTTTTTTAAATTCACTGACCTAGAAGGGAAAGTAAAAGACCATATTTTAACCTAAATAAGGAATCTTTTAAGTTAGAATTACCAAAAATGAAGTTATTTTTGAGTAAGAAATAACAAGAGTAAATAATAACATACAACAGACACTAAAAATTCTGTACTATAGAATGGAAAGTTGGAATGAGGAGAAAAAAAACAGGCAAAAATCCAAATAGGGCAGCGGTGGAAACCGCTTTAACCCAATGAAGCAGACACTCAGTCTAACCAGAGTAATAACGTATACAGTGCTTATAATCTGTGCTAAACATTGCTCTGTGTTTCATCAATATGCTAACGAGAAATTATACTTTTGGCTGTGACCAGAATAATATAACCTCACAGCTCGGCTACAGCCAAGCTTAAGGCCGACTATAACCCAGGGGTGTGAGTGTATTGCTTCCTTTTTTAAACTAGCAAGAAACTCGTCACCTTTACAGAGAAAAACAGATTTTTCCAGCTACTGCTGGTAACTTTCGTTACCACCACCTTCACTTTTACTCTTCTTATAATACCAAATATGATAGCTCTGCCTAGAAGAAAGAAACGTCTGATTAGAAGTTGGGCAACTAAAATGGTAATCCCTCATGTGCCTGTTTCTGCTTATCTATGGAATGCAGTAAAAGCTATCATAATTACACTTAATTTTTTTTCAAGGTTCAAATAAAACATATTGAAAAGTATAAAGTATGTAGGTGGAAGGCATCACCAGTATAAACATTTCATGGCTGACTTTCTTCAAAGAACTGCTGCTGTCGCTGTTCAGTCACTAGGTCGCGTCTGACTCTTTTTGAGACCCCATGGACCACAGCACGCCAGGCTTCTTCCCTGTCCTTCACTGTCTCCTGGAGTTTGCTCAGACTCACATCCACCGAGTCAGTGACGCCGTCCAGCCACCTCATCCTCTGCCGGCCTCTCTTCCTTGTGCCTTCAATCTTCCCCTAGCGTCAGGGTCTTTTCCAGTGAGCTGGCTCTTCGTATCAGGTGGATGCGTACTGGAGCTTCAGTATTAGTAAAGCTTCAGCTTCAGCATCAGCCCTTCCAATGAACATTCAGGACTCATTTCCTTCAGGATGGACTGGTTTGATCTCCTTGCAGTCCAAGGGACTCTCAAGAGTCTTCTCCAACACCACAGTTCAAAAGCATCAATTCTTTGGTGCTCAGCCTTCTTTACGTCCAACTCACATCCACATATAACTACTGGAAAAACCACAGCTTTGACTAGACAGACCTTTGTCAGCAAAGTGATGTCTCTGCTTTTTGGTACGTTGCCTAGGTTTGCAGTAGCTGTCCTTCCAAGGAGCAATCGCCTTTTAATTTCATGGCTGCAGTCACCATCTGCAGTGATTTTGGAGGTCAGGAAAATAAAATTTGTCACTGCTTCCACTTTTTCCCCTTCTATTTGCCATGGAGTGATAGGACTGGATGCCACAATCTTAAGTTTTTTTGAACGTTGAGTTTCAAGCCAGTTTTTCCACTCTCTTCTTAGTAATTTAACTAGGGTCCAGTGGTAAGGGTAGAAATATCTAACCTACAATTTCATAGTCTAGTTATGATGAACACTCAGGGTACAAATGACAAAAGTGACTTGTTTATAATCACTCACTTGAGAAAACTCAGCTTCTGAGCTATCAGCCCACTGAGGGCTGAGAAAAATGCCTTGTTCATTCATGTGTCACTCGTGCTCAATAAACATTAAATGAACAAGGTATTTTTCCTATTGACAGGCCTAACCCTATTCTATTCCCTTGTCTTCCACGCCAGCTGTCTCTGAAGAGTGGTCCATGTAATAGCAGGAGGCTCAGGGACCCAGTACTTCTCATATCAGCACTGCCTCCTTCTGTTTTTCCCCACTTTGTGGTTTTTTTAAATTCTTTAACCTAAAAGAGTCCATCCAATGTTCCGTTTTGCCCATCAGTTCTATGAAGATGATTTATAAATCTCTCTCCTCATTCCTGACTCCACTCCTGAAAACTAATCTTCCATTTCCAACACTCTCTTAATTAATTCATTGCAGATTCAGTTTTCTTTCTTTTCTTTTTCTTTTTGGCTGCACCAGGAGGCTTATGTGATTGCAGTTCCCTGATCAAACCCCTTGCAGAAAAAGTATGGCACCCTAACCACTGGACTGTCAGGGAATTCCCTTGATTTTTTTTTTTTTTAAACTCCAAAAAATCTTCCCCACCTCACTCATGGTTCCTTTATTTTAGTACATGGCACCTGTATTCTCCAGATATCTTTAGAAGCTGTACTCAGTTCAAAAATCTTAACGGTTTCCCATTCCCTCAGGAAAAAGCTCAAATTCCTTCGACTTGTATTCGTGGTTGAACATATAAACGTCTTACTGAAACATCACTAGCTGGGATCAAGACTGCTGGGATAAAGAGCAACAACCTCAGATAGATGACACCCCTCTAATGGCAGAAAGTGAACAGGAACCACAGAGCCTCTTGATGAGGGTGAAAGAGACTGAAAAGGCTGGCTTAAAACTCAACATTCAAAAAACTAAGATCATGGCATCAGGTCCCATCACTTCATGGCAAATAGAAGGCGAAAAAGTGGAGGCAGTGACAGACTTTATTTTCTTGGGCTCCAAAATCACTGCAGATGGTGATTGCAGCCATGAAATTAAAAGACGTTTACTTCTTGAATGGAAAGCTATGACAAACCTACACAGCATTTAAAAAAAGCAGAGACATCATTTTGCCGATAAATGTCCGTACAGTCAAAGCTATGGATGTGGGATGAACTGAAAGACATCCTCGAGACTAACATGTCTAAAATGACTCTTGATTTCCACCTCCTCAAACTTGTTCTTTCCTGACCCTGTTATTCAAGCCAAAAATTTGAAATCATCCTCAATTCCTCTCTCCTCCACTTCTATACTCAATCCTTCATTCCTGTCAGTTCTACCTCTAACATTTATCCTGCATCCATTTATTTCTTTCCTCCATTGCTATCGCCTAGAACAAACCACCACTTTCCTGGACCACTAAGTAGTAACGTTATTGAAAGGGGGATTTTTGCAGAAAGGAACGCAATAATTAATTCAGCTATTTCACTACCTACTTTGCATTATTACATTCAATAGTCACAGCTGACACACCTGTAAAGTCTTCTTCAGCACCATGAGTTTCATTTTCACTTTCCATATCAGAAAACAATCACTAAGATTTTTTGTCTCTTTGTTGCTCAAATAGTCCCATTGTATGAATCAGAACTATATTCGGAACAACTAACATCTTCTGAGACACTAGTAAATATGCTGCTCGGACAATAAGAGAAAGTATCTGCATAAAATTCACTGAAAAAATTTTCTTCACTCAAAACTTCATGATGTGTCATTTTTTAAAATTTTATGAAAATAAACTTATGTTTATAAGGTACACAAGGTTGGAATAAACACCTAACAGAACAAAATGTGAATGATACTGTCAATCATATGTTGTATAATGAATCCTTGATCAATTTTAAGCTCTAACAACTTCCCACGGTGATGTTAATGGTTTCACTCTAAAACATATCTTGACATGCTTCTGGTCAATAACATGCTAAAATCTAAATGTCTAACACAGGCCTCTGCCTACCACTCTCACTTTATCTCCTACCACCCCTCTGTTCACTCAAGTCCAACTGATCTTCTGTCCCTCAAACATTACAAGATTTTTCTCACATTGGGGCTATTGATTTCAATTTTTTTTTTGTATCCAGTTATCCCTCCTCCCACTCATAAATGGCTAGCTCTTTCTCTGAGCTTACATTTTAACTCACTCTAAAGTTACCTACTCAGAGAGAGCTTCTCTGATCACTCTAGCTAAAGCAGTTCCGCTCCCTTAAATCTTTATCACATTTTTTCCCCCTTACAGCCATAACTGCTATGTGATTTCACCCTGTTACCTTTTGCCTCCTCCATGGGCACATAAACTCCCAAACAGGCAAGGATCTTGTCAGCCTTTTTCACAGCTGTATCTTCAGTATGTACAATACCCCTTGGTACACAGAGTAGGTGCTCAACGAAATAATTTTCTGAATAAAAGAATCTGGATAAATTCTATTCACTTGTTCCAAGAGATGAGGAAAGGACCAGGCTCAGAGTAAAAAGGAAGGCAACATGCACCAAACCAACAGGAATTCGGAAGCAGATTTGGAACTAGGTCCGCAAGAATGTTAAATCAGGACTCTCAAATTCCAAATTCGAGCCGCTCAGTCGTGTCCTACTCTCTGCGACCCCATCGACTGTAGCCCGCCGGGCTCTTCCGTTCATGGCATTTTTCCAAGCAGGGATACTGGAGTGGGTAGCCTTTCCTTTCTCCAGGGGATCTTCCCGCCTGAGGGATAAAACCCAGGTCTCCTGCATTGCAGGCGGATTCTTTACCGTCTGAACCACCAGAGAGTAATTTTTTGGGAGTTATAAAACCACCGTCAGGGTCAGAGGCAGGGCGGAGCGAGAAAGGCGGCCACGGCGACCCATTCTTCTCATTCCCAGTCCATCCCGAGAATTCCTGCCGTGCCTTTGGCCGAGAATTCTCAGTCCTTTCCGACACGGAGCTCCGAAATACCCGCAAGCGCCCCGCGGGCTACCCCTCACCTCCCTGGCGGCTAGGAGCCACGCCCAGCCCCACCTCGCGGCGATCTGATTGGCCGGCTTCGGCCGGGCCTCGCACTCACCTGGAAGCTCCCTCATTAGGTAGAAGGGGCCGCAGCCTGCCGCCGACTTGTCGCTCCCGGGAGGGGCCGAGGCGGCGGTCGGGGGCGGGGCCGGGCCCGGCCCCCCGCCCGGAGGCGGCGGCGGCGGAGGGGGCGGCTTCCCGGGTCCGAAGCCGAGTGCCGCTGGCGGAGGTGGCGGATCAGCCTGGGCTCCGAACAGCGCCGTGAAATTCTCCATCGTCCCCTCCGCCCCGGCGCCGTCCCGGTGTCTGGCGTCAATGATCCTCATTGGTTAATCTTTTCACGGGGTACCGCCCTTTTCCTCCAGGGGCCGTTTACCATTGGATTGCCTCTGGCCCTGCCTACCTTCTTCCGGCAAGTACTTCCGTCGCCTTCTGAGAACGTCCCGGAAATACTCCTTAACTTTATTCTGCGAGGCCTCCGCTCGCCGCAATCGCTTAACCAATGAAATGACTTAGGTAGAAAAAACGACAGCTAGGTTAGCCAATAACATATCAAATCCCTCTCTCACTTTCCTTAGCTGCCGTAGGGACCAATCAGAGATCTAGTTCCGGGCCCAGAGGCGGGGTATCTGACACTCGGCCCAATGGAAACCTTCAATGGTGAGAGAGGCGGGACCAGACCTACGGAAGCCGAAGAGAGCGGCCGGCGCCTCGGAGGGGCCGGAAAGATGGCGGTCCTAGCGCCTTTGATTGCTCTCGTGTATTCGGTCCCGCGACTTTCACGATGGCTGGCCCGACCTTACTACTTTTTGTCAGCCCTGCTGTCTGCTGCCTTCCTGCTCGTGAGGAAGCTGCCCCCTGTCTGCGAAAGTCTCCCCACGCAACGCGAAGACGGCAACCCGTGTGACTTTGACTGGGTGAGCGACCCCCGCCTCAGGACCCCACGACCTTGACTGTCCCCGCCCTGGTGGTCGCTGTCGGGAGCCCCGAGGCTGACCGTTTTGAGAACGCCTCAGGTTCCGAGCCTCTTAGCGCACTTGACAGACTACTAAGTGTAGGGCGTGGGTTGTCATCGAGCCTAAACCTTCTCTTGTTTAGGGTGAGAAAGCGGCCGGTTAGCTCGCCCAACAGCCTAAGCTTTCTGCCTTTTGAGTCCAAGCTCCTTCCCACCTCCCAATCCATGCTCGACAAGAGTCCTCCCCAAACTGGCCACCCGCACTGTCTTCGTGTTGCTCGTTATGTAAAGCCTGTTGAGGGACCGGTGAGTTGTAGGAGGCAAGTTGTATCTGTAGTATTCTCGTTTTATTGATGAAGAAACTGATCTTGGCGTGGTTAGGACACTCGTCCAAGGTCACACAACTAGTGAGCGACGATGATTTGCAACCACTAGGCCATGGTAAACAGCACACAGTCTTTTCTTAAAATTAACAGTCTCAGAGGGAGGACTGTGTGCTGGGCCCTGTGCCGCATACTGGGGATGTAAAAATAAATAAAACTGTTAGGCGTACTGAAATGGAATTGTAAAAAAATAAGTTGTAAAGAAATCTATCTCAAGCCTCTTGCAGTCCTTCCTGAGCTGGAGTGGAGGGACCACTCAGAAAAATAACTTGAGGGGCTTCCCTGGTGGTCCAGTGGTTAAGATTCTGCACTTCCCTTGCAGGGGGCCTGGGTTCCATCCCTGGTCAGGGATGTAGGATTCTGCTTGTTTTGAGGCAAAAAAAAAAAAGGTGTAAAATAAGTTGAAGCTCTCTGCCCTCTGCTGGATAGCCATATACATATTTTTAGGAAAGATAGTCACCTGAGTTTTTGTCTTTTTTTTGAAAGCCCGAAATGAGTCTTGATCTTGAACAGAACCTGCTTCCTTACTTTTATTCTTCATCCCACAGTTTTTCATACTCTATCCTGTCCCAGTGTTATTAATTAGGTCAGATGTAGCCATCTTCTTCAAAAGATCCTATTTTTATCTATGCCACTTTAACCAAAATAAGACTCAAACATGTAAGTGGACAGAAATAAAGATTTTATAAAAGGGACTTTTTATGCAATTAATTTCTCTGTGTACTCTTCCCTAATTATATGCAAAATATTGTAAGAATTTATGTTTTCTTTTTACTCTTTTTTTTTTTTTTTAAACTATGTAGTACTTGTAACTTTTCCTGGAAAATCTGTGTTTTACTCATTTACCCTGGTGATTTGAAGTTACAATATTAAGGTAAATAGTGTTAGCAAGGATGTGACTTCCCTGGTGGCTCAGCAGTAAAGAATCTACTTGCCAGTGCAGAGACTTGGGTTCGATCCCTGTGTTGGTAAGATCTCCTGGAGAAGGAAATGGCAACCCACTCCAGTATTCTTGCCTGGGAAATCCCATGGACAGAGGAGCCTGGCAGGCTTCAGTACATGGAGTCGCTAAGAGTCAGACAGGACTCAAGTGAGTAAGCACATAACACCCACAACCTTTGAATTTGAGTAAGGGCCAAGTATTAGATAACAACAAGGAAGTGGTGTTAATTTTGTTAGATATGATAATGGTGTTTTAGTTTGTTTTAAGAAAGAAGTTCTTATCTGTAAGGCACATGTACTGAAATCTTTACAGTTGAAATAATATAGTTGCAATTTGCTTTTAAGTTTCTCCAGCAAAAGAAATGGGTAGCGTAGATGAAATCTTTGGCCATACTGGCAAAATATTACTATTGAAACTGAGTATTAGGGGTTTACTAAGGTATTGTAGGAGGTGGAAAATAATTTTCCCTTTACCCTTCTGAAGTCTTGCCTGAGACTACTGTAGTAAAAGATTAAAGTCAGTTAAAATAACAAATTTATTAACATGTGTAACTTGTGTACATGGGATATACCCAGGGAAAAACCAGTGACAGAGGCTTAGAATTCCAGCTTATATGGCATCTTCAACAAAGAACATAAATTTGTGGAGAAGTGACAGGATGAAGATAGAAAGAGTTTTAGGTTTGCAGGAGACAAAAATTGGAAAGGTAAACTAATGGTAGATAAAGCCTCGTTTGTTACATAGCTCACTCTGGTGCTATCTCCAGGCTTATAGCATCTAAAGTTATCTTCCAGATTAGTTTTGTCCTTGGTAGAGAAGGTAAATTTTTGTCCTACTCTTAGACACGTAAGGGAAGGGGATGGAGTTTTTCTTTATTCTACTTCTCCTTAGTTGTCTTTAGACTCAAAATAATCCTTATGCCAAAATGGCATACTTGGGAGTGGCATATACTGCCACCCTTCAGTATCCTCTCTGATTTGGTGTATGTTTGAAAACTTCCTTAATAAACAGTTTGAAACAGGGCTACACTGGTTACTCAGACAGAATCCACCTGTCAGTGCAAGAGACGCAGGTTCGATCCCCGGTCAGGGAGGAGTCCCCTTGCTGTAGAGCAGCTCGGTCGTGCTCACAGCTGCTGAGCCTGCGCTCTGGAGCCTGGCGGCCGCACCCACTGAGCCCACTTGTGGCATTTACTGAAGCCACGTGCCCTCGAGCCTGTACTCCACGACGAGGGAGGCCACCGCAGCGAGCAGCCCGTTCATCCCAGCAAGGGAAAAGCTCACCTAGCAACAGAGACCCAGCACAGCCAAAAGCAAATACAGATAAAATTGTTAAAAAAAAAAAAAAAAAAGTTTGAAACAGTGAATAAACAAGCAAACAACCAAGGGAGCTCTTGTTTATGCAGTTATTCTGGAACCCAGTCTCGTCCTGTCTGCTCCTGATGGCCTTGAGATCGTCCCAGCATCATGCCAGCAGGGGGAGAAAGAAAGCTGTCCTGCAAAGGACGTGCATCCCCTTTCTTAACTGCCTGGGCACAGAAGTGGCGTGTCACTTGTGCTCACAGTGTGTGTGAGCTGGAGTGCTGGTCACACAGACCTCCCTAGATGCGGAATGTCCAGCAGGAAAAGGAAGTAAGGTCTGGAGTATACGTGGCTGGTCTTTACCACAGACTCATTCTCTGTCTTTAGACTATATTCCTTGTAGACCTGTCTTTGGTCTCCTGATTGGGCATAATTCTCTTTTTAAATCATCTTTCCATAATTATAAAAGCCACTTTTAAAGCCAGTTTCATTCTTGAAAACTCTTCCTAATTTCTACTCAGAATATTTAGTAAGGTTTGTCATATTCCCTACCCCCCCCCCCCAACTTTCGATGTCCATTTCTAAATCTAGTCAGTTGCTTTTTGTTGGCGATTGAGGCTAAAAACCTGGGTCTCTGATTGCTGGCTGTAAATCGCAGTTAATTGGTTCTGTCTGAGATGATTTGGATCCTGCATGACTAAGAGAAAGGAAAGCCTCAAAGCCTCCAGTCTCCAGAAGGCCCTCCCCTGTGCAGTCTCTCACAAAGTCCTTGTTACGCGTGTTTGTGGTCTTCACTCTGAAGTTACCTCGTTTGTGTCTTGTCATTTTTATTGTCTGTCTCACTTAACTCACATGGAACTTCTCTTCTAGAAGGTGAGAAAGAACAGTAAACTAGTGGTACTGAAAAGTACCTTTGAGAAGTTTGAAAGGACTCCTTCAGCTCTCAAATTTATTCAAGGTGCATGGATTATCACTGTGAATATTAGGTGGAGAGGAATGTTTTAACTTAAAACCGAACAAATGGAATAACCGTCTGTTGTATTGATGGATATGATTGAGAAAGTTTACCTGGAAAAGTTTCACTTTATCAGGTCACACTGAGTTGACTGTGGTATCTTACAGGTTGACACCATACACTCTATGTACCTCTTTCTTACTTCTTATCTTCTTTAGTCCTCAGTCAGGGGAGTCCGTGCTCCCACATTAAGTGCTTTGCTGAAAGGCAACAAGCAGTTTGTGGTAGGGGTAGAATTGAAACCTGGGTCTTCTGACTGGTGTTTTCCCCACTACCCCTTGTGCCTGCTAAGTCACTTCAGTCATGTCCGACTCTTTGCGACCCTATGGACTGTAGCCCGCCAGGCTTCTCTATCCATGGGATTCTCCAGGCAAGAATGCTGGAGTGGGTTGTCCTGCCCTTCTCCAGGGGATCGTCCCGACCCAGGAATTAAACCCGCCTCTCTTGTGTCTCCTGCATTGGCAGGTGGGTTGTTTACCACTAGCGCCACCTGGGAAGCCCACACTCTCCTTAGCTGAGTCCGGTTATTTCTCTATGTTACGGTTCCCGGTTTGTATCTCTGTTGGTTTTTGTCACACATGTGGCTCCCTGGTCACTGCAGTCGTTTCCGTCCATGGCCTTCCTGACGCTCTGACTCTGTTGCAGAGAGAAGTGGAGATCCTGATGTTTCTCAGTGCCATCGTGATGATGAAGAACCGCAGGTCCAGTAAGTGGCATTTCCTGTGTCTCAGGCTCTCACGGTTCGGACCGACGACCTCTGGAGTCTTTCACTCATGCTACGAGAGGGGCATTATTTGGTGAACTTGTCCCTCATTCTGTGCCAAGGCTGAATTTGACTTTAGACTTTTATCCCCTTCCCCCCTCCTGTTTCAAAGTATTCCAAGGAGAGGGACCAATAGTAGAGCATGGGAGTGCGCAGCCCAGCCTGACCTGACACTTCTGTGTTTCAGTCACCGTGGAACAGCACATAGGCAACATCTTCATGTTCACCAAGGTGGCCAATGCGATTCTTTTCTTCCGCCTGGATATTCGTATGGGCCTGCTTTACATCACACTCTGCATAGGTAAGGAGACTGAAGACTTGGTTGTGAGAACCAGACTCCAGCACCAAACCAGGCTCTCCATACCTGTCTTCCATAGTTTACACCTCATCAACTGTGTGAGGCTCAGATGAGAAGGACCTACAGAGACTGTAGTTTAAAAGGAAGGGAATGTGTCTCTGTATGTCTACAAAGTGTACTCTTTGGTACTTGAAATCTTTAGGTTGGTTTGAAAGTAAATCCCCTACTCAAGGCCTTATATGTTTCCTGTGTTGACTTTAAAATGCACAACATGAGAGCTGCAAGTTAAGTTTTAATTGGGGCACAGCAAGGACTGCAGCCTGGGAGATAGCACCTCAGTTAGCTCTGAGAGACCGCTCCAGAGAGGCAGGAGGAGAGGACATTATACGTGTGATTTTGGCGAAGGGGCAGTACGTGCAGTCAGCATATATTTTTTCTGAAAAGTGTGTGCTAGTCTCACGAAGCTTTCTGCCAGTCACAAGAAACCGTTGTCACCATGAAGGATTTTCTAGATATGAGAAGATACACGAATTGGGCTCATAAAATCAGCTCCTGAGAATATTTAACTATCGGAAGACCTGTCCTGCCAGTTTTTCCCTGAACACAGGGTGCCTCATTTCTGCTTTCCACCCTGAGCTCCTTCGGGGGGTGTTGAAGGTCGGCAGCTGCGGGCGCACATGACTTAATCCTTATAGAGGTAGATGGCAAGTGCCACTCTGTAGGTAACACCTGTGATGTCCTTTTTCTGTGTTTAGTGTTCTTGATGACATGCAAACCCCCCTTGTACATGGGCCCTGAGTACATCAAGTACTTCAGTGACAAAACCATTGATGTGAGTAGCCTTCTTCCCTGTTTCTTGGGTCCCTTGGGGGAGATTTTGTCATTACGCTCACTACTCAGAGGAACAGCCATGCTTCAGAATGGAAGTCAAGGGCACTGGTTCATTGTGGGCTCGAGGAGAATCAAGGGCACGGTGGCTCATGGTGGGGTCTGCAGAGGTGTGGGGAAGCTGAGATGAGGACTTCGGTGCTAGAGTCTGAATCATCCAGGGGCCTGTGTAGTCCACTTCACCGTTTCCTCTCTGTGTGTGGCAGGAGGAGCTGGAGCGGGACAAGAGGGTCACTTGGATCGTGGAGTTCTTCGCCAACTGGTCCAGTGACTGCCAGTCATTTGCCCCTATCTTCGCTGACCTCTCGCTCAAGTGAGTGGGACAGAGGGAGGGGTGGTCGAAATCGTCCCTTCCCTCTCACTGGTTTGGCCTTGGTTT
Organism: Dama dama; assembly: GCF_033118175.1. Classification (NCBI taxonomy): domain Eukaryota; kingdom Metazoa; phylum Chordata; class Mammalia; order Artiodactyla; family Cervidae; genus Dama; species Dama dama. The sequence goes on from NC_083681.1 coordinate 81,517,022, forward strand.
TTGCACACTGCAACCAGAGGCACTCCCGACCCCAACCTCAGATATCTGTATCTCTGCTACATTGATTCATTCTCTCTCGCCATGTGAAACAATACATTCCGCTCAGGTACAACTGTACAGGGCTGAATTTTGGGAAGGTAGACGTTGGACGCTACACGGACGTTAGTACACGGTATGTGAGGGCCTGGGCAGGGGATCGCTTGGGGGGATATACGCAAATGCACTTACAGAGAACCTTCTGGATCCTGCAGGTACAAAGTGAGCACATCACCCCTCACCAAGCAGCTCCCTACCCTGATCCTGTTCCAAGGTGGGAAGGAGGTCATGCGGCGGCCGCAGATCGACAAGAAGGGCCGGGCTGTCTCTTGGACATTCTCAGAGGTATGTGAGTGGGCAGGTGGTTTGCAGGAGGGTGTAGAACAGGAGGTCAGTTTGGAGCCCACCCTGGGTTTGATTCCTAGTTCTGCTACTTGCCCACAAGCTTTGAGAGTGTGAACTATTTATTAGGTCTCATTCATGGATTCATTCAGCAAATTATTCTACCATGTGTCAGACATGCTAGTAGTAGGGAACGATTATTAGTTAAGATTCAGTCTCGGTGGCTTTTGTCCTTATAGTCTGTTTCCTTGGCAGTAAATTGGAGAGGGCAACATTTAGCTTACAGGTTTTGTTTTGCAGATTACATTAAATAATGTAGCTATAATTCTTGGCACAGTGACTGGCACATAATAGGTAAATATTAATTGACTTTTTCAGGTACCCAAAAAAAGGAGATCTGGGTTAGATTCCTGTCCTTTGCTTCCTCCCGTTCTAGACTGTGTAAATACAATTGACCCTTGCACAAATGAGTCAGAACTGTGTGGCTCTGGTTGTGTGGATAATTTTCAATAGTAAAAACTACAGTACTGCACGATCCATGTGCTTGGTTGAGTCCACACACATGGAACCACAGATTGGGAGGGACTGTGGTTACGGAAGGCTGACTATAAGTTATAGGTGGATTTTTGACTGCAGAAGGGTTGGTGCCCCAGCCACACTGCTGTTGAAGGTCAGCTGCACTTCTTCCCAGATGCCGCTCTCCCCTCCGACTTGAACCCTGATGCGTGTGTCCGTTTTGCACAGGAGAACGTGATCCGAGAATTCAACCTGAACGAGCTCTATCAGCGGGCCAAGAAGCTGTCAAAGGCTGGAGATAGGATCCCTGAGGAGCAGCCTGTGGCCACGGGGCCCGCCGCTGTGCCAGATGAGGAGAGCAAGAAGGACAGATAGGATCCCTGCTGCAGTCCCAGGCACCTTTCTGTAACCACAAGCCTTGCCTGAGGCCCGGGCCTTTTATTTATGTTTCCCCTGTTTGGCTGTGCCTAGATGGGGCAGGGTATCACTTCTGATTTTTAAGAGGCATCCAGGGTGATGACAGGTACCCTCCAGGAAGGCCCCACTGTTGCGGCCGGCTGTTTTACTGGAAGGAGGGAAAGATCTTGTCTGGTGGAGGGAGAAGGCTTACCCTCCAAGCTGGGCCAGCGCGTCAACTGCTGTGTGCTGCCCGACATCTCCATCAGGCTCTGGTCTCATTATTCCTCACGGTGGTGCCACGCAGCCTACTTAGACTAGATTAAACCCTAACATAACAGGCCAAGGTGCAGAGTTAGTGCTGAGAATTTCCCTTCATGGAATCTTACTTCTTTAGGCCCTTCTGGCTTAGTCTGTGGCCTGTATTAAAAAAAAACAAAACGTATAAACCTGTGATCCGGTCCCAAGGAAAAAACCTTTAACCACAGACTTTTCTCTTTGAAGATTACTGAATAATCTATCTATTTTAGGAAGATTGGGAGGAAGGGGAATGGAAGTTGGAGACTTCCTTTGTGTGGTGGGCCCTGGAGGAAAAAGCCCCTGGCCGGGGGCTCACCTAACCCAGCTGCACCCTGCCCACACCCAGTTGATGGTTTTGCTCAGTAAAGAGACTGATAATTAGTTTTGATTGTGCCTTTGTGTGTTATTTGTGCATTAGAAAAGCCAGGCAATTGCAGAGGACTCTTTCGTGTTCTTCATTTCAAAGGCCATCCTGGTGCATTCATCAGACGCTCACACAGGTCCCCAGGATTGTGGACAGCTGCAGACTGTCCGCAGGTTTGGGTCTTCCCTTTGTCGGTGTTAGTCGCTTAGTCATGTCCGACTCTTGCTTCCCCATGGACTAGTGTGGCAGGCTTCTCCGTCCACGGGATTTCCTTGGCAAGAATACTGGAGTGGGTTGCCATTTCCTTTCTCCAGGGGATCTTCCCAAAGACATAGCTAGGCTCATCAAAATCTCAGGACCTTTGCATGCATTTTAAAATGTTCCTCAAATGGTCTTGATATTACTAACACCCTACCATCCCACTTGAAAATCAATGATGTAGACAATATAGTGAATTTACTTAGTATTTATTCATATTAGTTAATGAAGGATCCTGAATGATTACCGTCGTTAGATCTAAGCAGTTAACTTGGAAGAAGCTCAAAATGAACTGGAGATATAATATTGGCTTGGCTTTAAAGACTAGGAAACAATCCAAGCTTCAAATAAAAACCTTGCCCCCGTAACAAAGTTTACTTAACCCCAGAGTTAAGCTATACACTCGGTCTGGGACTGATCCGTGGGTTCCAGGAGCGAAGTTTTGGGTAACAGTCCTGATGGACACCGCGGAAGCTGGCGCCGCGGTTACAGAAAAGCCTGCGTGAAGACTTGATTGTTTTCACAGCGACCCGGCCCCCCAGCCGGGTGGTTGGGCGCGGCGCCCGGCACTTCCCCGCCTCTGCGCGCAGCGCGGCTACGCCCGAGGCCCCGCCTCCAGACCACGTGTGCGCCCTGCGCCTTGCTTTCCGCCGCTTGAGAGGTTTCGCGCCGGGAACCGAGTTCCTGGACTGCGGTTCGGCGCTCGGAGCGGGCCTGGTTTGTACCCGGTGGCCGCGGCTGCGTCCTGTCCCCAGCCGGGCCCCAGGCGCCATGGCGTCCCGCGGGAGGAAGCGGAAGGCCGAGGCGGCGCTGGCCGCAGCGGCCGAGAAGCGGGAGAAGCTGGCCGGCGGCCAGGATGGGGGAGTGGAGGGGCCGAGCGTCGTCATCGAGCACTGGTGAGCGGCCCGGGGTGCGGCGGGGCGCGCGAGGGCAAGGGCGCCGCAGGCCGGGGCCCGGCTCTGACCTCGCCTCTCTCCCTGCAGCACGAGCTGACGCGTCTATGGGCGCAACGCCGCGGCTCTGAGCCAGGCGCTGCGCCTGCAGGCCCCGGAGCTGGTGGTGAAGGTGAACCCCGCCAGGCCGCGGAGGGGCAGCTTCGAGGTGACGCTGCTGCGCGCCGACGGCAGCAGTGAGTGCGGGCCGGGCGCGGGGGCCGGACCCCGGGCGGGGCAGCCCGGGCCTCCAGACCGCCGCCTCCCGGTGGCTTTGGGGAACGGCTGCAGGGTTCCAGAGCCGTTGCGCTTTCACGTGTCCTTTCTTCCCAGGCGCGGAGCTCTGGACGGGTCTTAAGAAGGGGCCCCCACGCAAACTGAAGTTTCCGGAGCCTCACGTGGTGCTGGAGGAGCTGAAGAAGTACCTTTCGTAGAGAGGTGGGGCAGAAGGCGTCTCGCTGAGGTTCGAGATGGCGAATGGGGGGGCGGGGGGTAGTGGGCTGATCGTGGTGCGGCTGCTGGCGAAGCAGCCCTTCCTGTTAAAACCCCTGATTTCACACAGGACCTACATCTACATACCTCGCTCTGCTCTCGAGGTTTCCTCTAGTGGGAATACCTCTTCCCCTTTTTCCTGGTGGGAAAAACTGAAGTTGCTCACCCCCCAACCCCCCGCCCAAAAAATTTCTTCTTCAGTGTGCCCTTTGCTACAACCTTCATGTTTCATTCCAGTGTCTTTGAGCTAAGGCGTGGAATGCCGTTGGTAATGTAAATGACTATGAGAATGCAAATTGTGTCCTTAGAGGATGCAGAGAACTGTGGCCCTTGGAGTATGGGCCGATTTTCTGTTTTTTAGAAACACACCCCCTCACTTTCCTGTAACTCCCGCCGATGCCCTCATTTGTGTGTGTGTGGATTCTCCTCTTCTGGCCAAATCTCTGTGTAGTTTCAGGTGCGCCTACTGCCCCCGTGTGTTACCTGTATGTGCTGCCAGCCCTGCATGGTGGCGCTGGCACTCCTGGTCGCAGGATCCAACCCTGTCTTTGTCCTGAGCGCTGCAGACGGGGCTTTGGCATGTTGTCAGGCACTTGAGGTTGAGTGAGATGGGGGCGGTGTGTGTGTGCGCAACCCTTGAGCTCTCCTGGATCTGTGTGTGTGTTCATGGTGGAGGGCTGGCTAGGATTACCTGGATCCCTTCTCTAACTCTTTCCCTTTGTCGTTTTCACAGCCTCTGTCCCTGGTGATGCTGGAGCATTTATGACGGGACATGGTCAAACTTCAGTCATGTCCCCGAAGCTGTGGTTTCCTTCCCTCCAGAAACAATGGTTCAGTTGTGAGGCAATCCTCTAGTAAGACACTGAAAAGTTCTTGGATTTGGTTTAATAAAAATTAAAAGGATTTGAGTTGATATAAAGCCTGAGTCATGAAATAAATTTATTAATATGGGAAGGGGTGCCTTAAGCCAGCCTTTTGGGATTGGTCCTTGTGTTCCTCATAGCTTGAGGTCACCAATTAACCTGGGTCTCCTATGGTCCTTATTAGAGCATGGGCAATACTTGTAAAAACTATAGGGGGAAAGGAAATAAAAGGAACTATTTTTCTCACCTCACTTCTCAGAAGTGATGGTGCAGGACATCTTCCCAGCCCTGTGGAGCTTTGGGCCACACTTCCCATGCTGGCAGTGACTTAAGCCATACACCCCAGGTACTAGTGATTAGATGCCTGCTGACTGGGGAGGCCAGCTTTGGCTGTCACCTATGACCCACTAGAGTTGGTGACCACACAGCGTATTGTTTCACCTGTCACTAACTGGAAGACAAGATTATAAAAGAAGTAAGGGGGTTCCAGTTCATAATTTTCTACCTATGGAATGACTTGTGCCTGGCTCCAAAAGCCTGGGGAGGGAAGGAGAACTACAGGTATGCCTGCCTCTGGTGCTAAGAGGACAGGGACATATGCTGGCCTATCGGTGGGCCTTCTGTTAGCCAGCATGTCCCACCCTCCCAGTCCCTGTGACCCGACCTCCCCGCTCTGCTACTACGTTAGTATATCTACCTCTGTTTCTGACTCTGAGGAAGGGTCAGGCCACACGGAGAGGATACTCGTAGGTACAACCCCCTCTGACAGTGAGTCTACATCAATCTCCTCTTCAGGGCTGGCAGGAAGTGGACCCACCCACTCGGAGTTGCCAGATCCCTCCTTGCCTACCTCTGGAGCTGGGTATAATACCTCATCCATTGATAGGGACACTTCCAGGCCAGTGTCCACCCAGTTTGAACAGGGAGGCGAGAGGTCTCCATAGGACTTTTGGGGAGGGTCAAGGGAGTCCATGTGGAGAAGTTTGTCTCTCTGACCTTCCAGTGGCTGGGAGCTGCTAATTTCCAGGTCTGGAGTCCAAGAGCCTCCCACTGAAAACACCTCCTCCCCCTCACTTACCTCGGAGGGCATGACAAGGGGGCTGAAGGGCTCAGCTGGCTCTTTGTTCTCAGAGGGCAGGACTAGGGGGCTGAAGGGCCCAGCTGGCCCTTTGTTCTCACCAAGAGGCTCCTTTTCCAGTTCTGTGAGCTCCCTGGGCCAGAGCTCCACGTCCGGCAAACACCATTCTTCCCCTTCGATCCAGGTCTTGCCTGTTTCTGTCAGGTGGTAACTCGGGGTCCTGCAGCCCTCAGCCTGGGGACTCCCCAGAGACTCCACAGGTGGCTCGATGTCGGAGCCGCAGAGCATGAAGTCCAGGATCTCCTCCAGCTCGCTGGTGGCGGCGGCGCTGGTGATGCGGTACTCCTCAGCCTCGCAGGGCTGCCCGAGCAGGGCTGGGTTGAACATGTAGGACTCCCTGCAGTCCACGTCCAGTCCAGGTTCCTTCCCCACCAGCTCTGGGCTGGACCCAAACTCGGACTTCTCCGCTGGGTGGTCTGGGGAGCGGCCGGCAGAGAGCAAAATGTCCTGTAGCCTGGAGCACACGGGGGAGTCCTTACACAGGTTTGCTCTCGCAGATGACAGGTCTTGCTCGTTACCTGAGGATGGCTGTGTCCCCAGAGGCTCCCCTAAGTCTTTGAGTTCTGGGATTTGAGGGCTATCCTGAGAGATCCTGAGGGGAGGCTCCTGAACTACCTCCCAGCAGGTCCCGTTGACAATCTTGCGAAGCTTCACTCTCCCAACCTGCCCCTCCTCTGCAGAGTCTGGGTGAGGGGCCCTGACTTCGGGGCTCCGCTTCTTGCTCCCACCTGTCTTCCCAAGACCGGAGGCGCCTGGGCTGCTCCTGAGGGGACTGGCTCGCCCCGTTTTCTGCTTGTCCTCCGGCACTCCCTTATTGGTGCTCTTCTGCCGCCACAGCCGCCGGCCAGGGGCTGTGGGCACTGAGCTGGGTCCACTGAGGAGGCTGGCGGGCTTGGACGTGCAGACATCGGGAGACGGCTTTGAGCGGCTTAGCTTGATCTTCCTGGGCAGGAGTCGATCGTCAACGGAGGTGTACAAGCTGGGTGGGGAGAGTGCCATAGGACCGTGGGCGGGGCCACTCCTGTTCTCTTTGGGCCCCTGACCATGGCTCGATGGTGAAGCCCTTGTTTCTTGTGCAGCTGGGCAGGCCCTGGCCTTCCTCTTGAGCAGGAGAGTGCCAGATGAGTTCTCGGGGTTCTGTCGGTGGTTCTTCTCCGGGTGCCCCTCCTCCTTCCCCGAGGACTTCAGTCTCGTTGCCCCAAGAGGACAGGGCGTCTGGGCGACAGGCAGGGGAGCTCGAGGCCGGCGGCTGGATGCCACCACCCTGGCAGAGACTGGCGCGGGGCTGGGAGGCTGCAGGCACTCCCTGTTCAGCCTTCGGCCCTGAGGGGCCTTCACCAGCTTCCCGCCCTCTAGCTGAAGGGACTCGAGCTCCGACACACGGAGCTGGCGGGCTGCGGAGAGCACGTCCTGGGCCTCTTCTCCAGATAGCTCCATCTCGGAGGTGTACAAGAAGTCCACCAGCTTCCTCAGGGTCCTGATCTTCAGGCCTCCCAGCTCGAGCACCACCTTCCGACCCTGGGCTGGCCTCTCCCGCTCCAGGCGCTCTGTGAAGAAGGGGCTGCAGGCTGACAGGATGCAGCAGTGGGCTGGGACTGCCTCACCTGGAGGGAAACCCAAGTACCTATCTCAGGCCGACTGGCAAGTTCATGGGTCAAACACAGACGCTACTACCTGAATCTGCTGTCCCTTCTCAGTTTCCCTCATGGAAGTTCAAGTAAGAGAAATTTGTTTCTTCTGCCTACCTGGAAGATTCTGCCATTACCCAGCTAACTCATTTTTAACCTTAAAGATTTATTTTAGGCTTTCAGAAAGCCTTCCCTAACCCTCTTCCGCCATCCCGTTTGGGTTAGCTGCACTGTAGCTATCACAGCATTCAGCTATTTGCATTGGAATTGTCCATCTCCTTCACTACACTTCTAAGCTCCAAGGACAGGGACCTTGTCTGTCTGACTCACTGAAGAATACCCAGTACTGGACACAAAGTAGGGGATCAAACACTTGCTGAATAAATATTTCTGACTCACCCAAGAGTTTAAAAATTTGTACAGAAGCTGCTTGTGATCTAATAAAAACCATGAGCTTTGGATATGGATAATTAGGATAATCAGGGGCTTGCTTCCCTCGTGGCTCAGACAGTAAAAGATCTGCCTGCAATGCAGGAGACCCAAGTTCCATCCCTGGGTCAGGAACATCCATGAGGTCGCAGAGAGCTGGACACGACTTAGTGACATACACCTTTCACTTTTCAATCAGGGCTCAGTTCTCTCCTGAAATCTCTCCACTGCCTGGTATCCACTGTCCTGAGTCCCCTTCTCATTTTATGGGCACTTCCGGGGAAATTTTCCCCTCTCCCATGGCTTCCATTAGCAAAGGCTTGCTGATGATTCCCAGATCCAACCTCTGCCCAGATACCTCTTCTGAAATACTAGGCATGCCCCAGCCTGCAAGACTACATGGATATCCCACAAGTACCTCCAATGCAACCTTTCTAGAAAGTAAACTCACCATTCCCCATACTTCCAAACTTCCTGATTTTTACTTCAAAATAAGATAACACATTTACCCAATGGCCCAGGCCTGAAAACAAAAGTCATATTTGAGTCTTCCTTTTCTCTTACCCACTGCATCTAATCAAATATTAAGTTTTCTTTAAAAATCAAATAGCTCTTGAGTCCTTATGTGCCAGGCACCTACGGCTCTTACCAGAATTAATTTTAATCTTCACTGCAATCCTGTGAGGTAGTTGTTACTACAGATGAGTAAACTGTAGTGTAGGCATAGTGTAGTAGTGTGCAAAATTAGTTAGTTAAGCATCCGGTCCATCACTTCATGGCAAATAGATGGGGAAACAGTGGCTGACTTTATTTGGGGGGGCTCCAAAATCACTGCAGATGGTGACTGCAGCCATGAAATTAAAAGACGCTTACTCCTTGGAAGGAAAGTTATGACCAACCTAAACAGCATATTAAAAAGCAGAGACATTCCTTTGCCAACAAAGGTCCGTCTAAGTCAAGGCTATGGTTTTTCCAGGAGTCATGTATGGATGTGAGAGTTGGACTGCAAAGAAAGCTGAGCACAGAAGAACTGATGCTTTTGAACTATGGTGTTGGAGAAGACTCTTGAGAGTCCCTTGGACTGCAAGGAGATCCAACCAGTCCATCCTAGGGGAGATCAGTCCTGGGTGTTCATTGGAGGGACTGATGTTGAAGCTGAAACTCCAATACTTTGGCCACCTGATGTGAAGAGATGACTCATTTGAAAAGACCCTGATGCTGGGGAAGATTGAGGGCAGGAGGAGAAGGGGACAATAGAGGATGAGATGGTTGGATGGCATCACCGACTCAATGGACATGGGTTTGGGTGCACTCTGGGAGTTGGTGATGGACAGGGAGGCCTGGTTCATGCGGTCGCAAAGAGTCAGACACGGCTGAGCGACTGAACTGAACTGAAGGAGCAGGGACAAGATTTGAACCCAAGGCTACCTCAGTCTATGTTCTTAACTGCAGCAAGTTTTGTAAATTCTTTTTGTTGCTGTTGTTCAGTCACTAATTTGTGTCCGACTCTCTTTGACCCCATGGACTGCAGCACACAGGCTTCCCTGTCCTTCACTATCTCCTGGAGCTTGCTCAAACTCGCCCATTGAGTCAGTGATGCCATCCAACCATCTCATCCCCTGTCAGCCCCTTCCTCTCATGCCCTCAATCTTTCCCAGCCATCAGGGTCTTTTCCAATGAGTCAGCTCTTTGCATCAGGTGGCCAAAGTATTGGAGCTTCAGTTTCAGCATCAGTCCTTCCAATGAATTCAGGGTTGATTTCCTTTAGCACTCACTGGTTTGATCTCCCTGCTGTCCAAAGGACTCTCAAGAGTCTTCTCCAGCACCACAATTTGAAAGCATCAATTCTTCAGTACTCTGCCTTCTTTATGGTGCAACTTTCACATCTGTATAACTCTTTAATACTTCTCTTTAATAGCTCATAAACCATACATTTCTTTCTATTCTCAATGCCTTAGTTCAGGCCACAATTCCCTTTCTCCTGGATCCCAAAACAGCCTCCTATCTGGACTCAATAACAATCTAATAATTCCCGTCATTGTAGCCTGAGTTCTATTTCTAAAGTAGTTATGACCTTCTTCTTAAAATCCACAAGTACAATTCCAGTGTTCTGAGGACAAGATCAACTTCCCTGGTGTAACACTTCAGACCTGCTAATTTCTCTAGCCACAGCTCTGATCAATAAACTTCTTACAATCTGTGCTCTATAGCCATAATGAACCACTTGCAAACCTCTGGTCCATACCTCTAAATCTCTGTACATGCTGTTTTCTCTGCCTGGGAAAATCCTTCCCCACTTCTTCCTACTTCTATTTGTCCTCATCTAAGAGGTTATTTCCTCCAAGAAAATCTTCCTGACTCCCGTCTCCCAACCTCCTCAAGTCTGTGAAGTATGTGCCTCTTTTGAGCTCCTGTATCAGCCTATATCTACCCCAATGGTATTTATTATACTGTCCAGTTATCTGAATGCACTGGTTATTTGAATATCTCCCCCTTTTATGGTTTCCTTATAAGGATGGACTTTATTGTCATATATACTATGTGCCCATGCTAGTACAGTATACTTTTTTGGTTTACTTTGAATAAAGGAATGGAGCGAAACTCTTACTAAGAGAACCAACAGACAAGTCACTTAAATCACTGTCTCAATTCGCACATCTGTAGAACTGGAACCATACAACATTCTTTATCTCACAAGGCTGTCATTAAGAATCAAGATGAGAATTAAACTACACTACATGTACTTGGTAAACTGGAGAGTGTTACACAATGTTGGTAATGAAGAAAGTGAACTAGTAAGAGAAGAAGTTACTTGCTTGGCAAAACAATAGGAAAACAGGGCTTCCCTGGTGGCTCAGTGGTAAAGAATTTGCCAGCCAGTGCAAGAGACACAGGTTCAGTCCCTGGTCTGGGAAGATCCCACATGCCGAGAAGCAAGTAAGCCATACTATTAATCCTGTGCTCTAGAGCCCAGGGACCCATCTACTGAAGCCCATGCACTCTAGAGCCCATGAGCTGCAACAAGAGAAGCCACTGCAATGAGAAGCCTGCGCACTGCGATGAACAGTCCCCACTCACTGCAACTAGAGAAAAGCTGGTGCAGCAATAAAGACCCAGCGCAGCTCCAAATAGTAAAGAAATAAAAAAGAAAACAGAAAAATACATAATAGGACCATCTAATACTTACATTCTCCTTAGTACATTAAAAGTACCTTTCTAAGTGTTTTACGTACGTTAAACTCAATCTTCACAAACGTTCCACTACCATATTACCCACATTTTACAGAATTCCTATACTTATGGCACTTTATAATTAGCTCATTTTTTTTTTAAGAGGAGGAGTATAATCTCACTTTCACTTTTGAAAAATGTGCCTGTCCTAGAAAAAGGTGTTTACCAAATAGGACTCAAAGGCAATCATTACACACTTTCCTGGTTTTGTCCTTCACTGCCTGGCCCTAAAATCATTTTCTCTTAGTCTATGGTGAGTTTTCAATTGAATCCCTACTAGTCTCTTACCTTCTGCCTGCAGAAGGACATCACAGAACACACCACTCTGTTGCTGGTGATAAAGCTGCAGAAACGCTAACCGCAGGAACCGGGGATTCCTGTACAGGATTTTGGGACTGGCAAGAGAGCACATGTTGGTCTCTTAACAAACTTTCTGGGTTTTCATGGATCAGATTCCTGTGGGTGAGATAACACCTTTCAGAGGCATGGTCATACCTAATTTTTTTCTTTTTATCTTTAAAATGACAGGGAAATTTTGAAAGTAAGAGACAAAAGCATGAATTGAGGAACCATAAACCCAGGAATTGTGCCCCCAAGGGTATCTTAAGAATATCCTAGTGGTTACAGGTGGGAGTTCATTGATAGCCTTAGATTTGAATCTCAGCTTTGTTATTTATTGGTTTAGTTGTATAATTTCAGGGAAATGATCTAACTTCTCTGAGTCTTACTTTTCTGATCTAGCTAGGAAATGGGAATTATAATACTTCTGTACTAACCTCATAAGGCTGTTTGAGAGATTTAATCAGTTAATTTCTACCAAACTGCTTAGCACTGTGAGTGCCTGGCACAGAACTAGCACTACAAAAATGGACTTCTTGTTATCCTTAAACCTTCCTTATTCATATTACCAGGGACTCAGCGCCTACAGTGCTGACTACTCATATTCTTCCTGAGCATCACATTTCTGAGTTTCATGGGAATACTTCCCACGTTTAACACATTTTAACAAAATACTTATTGAGTATTAATGATCTCTAAGAAGTCATACACGCCTTATTTTCTCCAAGCTCACTCTATCACACTAACCAGCAGAGGGTGCACAGCAAAGAAGAGAAGCTGCTGGACTTGGTGAGAAGGTCTCCAACCGAAATGAGAAGACTGCCACCCTTGGTTCAGATGTTCTTGTCCAAAGGAAGCCTGTTTCCGCCTGGAAACTGGCACAGAATTTAGTCTTCACGTTTGTCGATCTGGTTAGCTATCTGGCTAACAGTGAAGCAAGGATGATTATGCTAAATTCTACCCCTTCCCAACACAAGCTGGGTATTCGGAATTCAGGCTTACTACGTTTCCAGTTTTCTGTACCGAGATCCTCACACGCTGCACGGGTGGTGTTCCTTTCCTGGCATGCAGGTTTCTGTCAGGTGGCACCAGGGCTCCAAACGGTTCACGTCAAACTATCGGGAAAGAAAAGAGTGGAAAAGGTAAATTAAGAAACCGTAGGTTCAATTCCATCCCTGCCAGAGACACGGGAGTGGAGGATGGCAGCGGTTTCAAGGGCCCAAACGTAGGCCCTGGGGGAAACTTTCCGACCCACCAGCACTGGGCCTCGCCCCCAGACCCAACCTGGAATAGCTCCGCGGGAGGAGATGCTCCTGCTCTCGGGTCCTCGATCAAGCCTGCCTTGCTTCCTCCCACACTCCAGCCTGGCGCGGGGAGGCTTAGCAAAGCTGCACAACGGCGTCCCGAGGTCTCCTTCCCTGTCCAGAAGCAAAGGAATCGGGGTTGGAGGAGTGGGGAACGCAAGGCTTCAGGGAAGGCCCTGCAAAGCGGGGTGCCCCTCAAGCTCCGAGCGCCCCGGGCCCAACTCCTTTGAAGAGAGACCTCTCGGCGCGAAGGTTTCTGGGAATGGAGAGTGCCGTCCCGGAGGCCCGAATCCAAGGCTCGCCCTCACTGTCGCCTCCGGCCGCACGGGCTTTGCAGCCGCCCCCCAGGTGCCCTCGTCTTGCCGCGGGCCCCGGCACACGCGTGCACCGGGAAGCGGGTGGGGGTGGGGTAGGGGGTGACAGCGAAAGCCTGAGGCCACGCAGCCAGCACCACACACCTCGCGCCACGGTCCTCGCGCACACACGCACGCACGTCGCAGACCCGACGTGCTTCCTCCTCCCCCAGCCTCGCGGGTTGACGCCGGGCGAATACGTCATCCCCCATTGGCCAAGGACCCTCAGACAGCCAATCACAGGGCGAGGGGTGCTTTGGGCGGGAAACTAAGTCTCGAGGGACTTGGGGGCTGGGGGCAAGAGCGCTCCCCAGGCGAGAGACAGGGGGAAGGTACCGCCAGGAAGGGATTCTCTAGGAGCAGGCCTCATCCTTGGCACCCGATGAAAACAAACGGAAAAGAGGCTTCAAGGAGGTGGGAGGACACCTCCGGCTTCCTGTGGAGCAGGCTGCTGCTGATGGCCTCGGTCCTGCTAAGAGCGCCCCAGGCGTAATGAGGCCAAGGCTTCCGGATGGCGCCAGTCGCACCTGGTCCCACATGTCTCTCATACTAGGTGGCTCCTGAGGCCAGGAATGTTCTGGAACAAGGTCCCTGGGCTGCCTCCTGATTTCAGGTTTGTGATAGAATCCACCCCAGACCCACATCTGGGAGACCTGGTGACCCGAGGCCGGGGGCAAAACTCTATCCGGAGGGATCTCCAGTGTTGAGGTCTTTAGTGCACCTCCTGGCCGGAAACATGCTGTGAAAACATGAGGTCGAAAATTAAATGATCTCGAGATCACGCGTTCTGAGAGCACGCCAAGCCGCGTTGGAAAGCCACACAGCAGCTCTCTGCCGCGTGCGTGTTAGGACCTGGGTTCCGGCTTCAGGTAGCTGCCCGGTGTCGTCCTGCGCTGGCCGGAGCCGGCTGAATCCAACGCCACCAGGGACAAAGTGTGGTGCGGTCACCCGGCCGGAGGCAGGAAGGACGGTACCTGAGAGAGGGGGAACCTGCCCAGGGACGAAGCGGAGAGGGGTGAGTAGTACTGGGCGCTCAAGTGTATCTTGATTGCTATCTTACATCTTTTCAAAAGGATCTGAGGTGGTTGATCGAAATATGGGGCGGGGCATGGGTTGCCAAGTCAGGTAATCTTTTCCCTAATTTGAGCTCCCTGCCCTTGAGATGGAGAAAGAAGCAGGGAACAGAAAGACATTTGGGGTTGCCGTCATATTTTGAAGAGGTAGCAGTTCGTGAAAGGACATAAAACTTTGCAGGAGGAGGACAGATTTTTAGATGCTGCCAGCGCGTCACACACACGCACACGCACATGCACACACATGCACACGAAAGCAAGCAAGGGAAAAAGACGGAACAATGCTTGTTTGCAGCATCTGGTACTGTGGAAATGGAGCCTTGACTCGGCAGGTGCAGCACCACCGTAGGTGATTCTATGGCGTTTGTCAAGAAAATATAAATATTGCATCCTCTCAGAAATATATTGTTATCAGGATTAGACTAATTTTCAAGAGGTAGAGAGGACTCACTTATTTTTGTTTGTTTGTTTTAAATGCGACAACAGTTTAGTTAAATCTTGTGTTAGTCGATTTTATAAAGGGAATGAAAAATGGCCATCCCACCCAAGGCTTCAAAAATGGCGAACTTAGGATGGTAATGTGTTGCCATCAGAGCGGAGAAAGAAGTAAAAATGTTTTGTTTTCCTTTGTATGGGTAGCCAGTGTTTTTTTTGGAGTTGGATTTTTAGAAATTTCTACTTCTTGGCATTTATAGTTTTAGGCTGTTTTAGAAGTAAAGCCATTACAGCACAATGCTCTGCCCTATATAATAATTTTAACATTTCTTTTTTAAGTACAGTTTTATTTTCATGGTTCAGTTTATGATATCTTTTCTTTGTGTGTATGTGATGATGGTTGTGGGTGGAGAAGTTAAACTTTGAGAGTTGTAAAAATGAGTACTGAATGTAGTCTTCCATGCATTAAAAATGAAATGAAAAACAGAAAGAAAAAAGAAAAGAAAAAAAAAGCCTCCAATAAAAACAACCCTTTTTCTCTGAACACATCCATTGATTTCTCTCCATTTTTACTGCCACTACTATAGTCAGCTCCATATCACTGCAACTTGACTTTCAAACTAATTTCCTTGCTTTCACTCTTCTCCCGACTTTAATCCATTTGTCACATAAGCAGCCAGAACTTTTCACAACGTTGATTGGATTATGTCATTCTGCTGTTTAAAATTTCCACAGGCTTTCTTTCACCTAGAATAAAATCAAAACTCCTTTCTCTAACCTATAGATGCCTTTATACTCTGATTCCCACCTATACCTCCCTCATTTCCAACATGTTCTGCTGGATCCAGTGTGTTTCAGCCCCACACTTCAGTGCTTTGGCATTAGTAGTTACTATTGTTCATCCTTTCTCAAGGTTGACTACTTCTTACCATTCAGATTTCTCCTTAAATGTCACTTGTCCAGAGAGTTTGTCCCTGACATCCAATCTAGAACAAGCCACAAGTCCTTTTCATCAGTCTGTTTGATCTCTGCATAGTGTTCCATTTGACATCTTACTTGTTAATCTTCTGCAATTTCCCCTGCGCCAGCTAGAATGTAAACTTCTTGAGAGCAGGATACTTGTCTGTCTCATCATCCTTGACGTCTAGAAGAGTGCATGGCTTACAGTAGGTGTTCAGAATAACCCAAAAGGAACAAGTCTTTTTATTTTCTATTCAGTGACTATGAACAGTTTTTCCATCAGTGAATGTTATTCCTTATGATTCTTTATTTGAAGATGGCTGTTTCAGATAAATTTAACAACTTTTCATCACTGAGTTAACATTTTAAATTTGTATATAATCTTTTAAAAATTTATTTCTTATTGAAGGATAATTGCTTTATAGAATTTGCTGTTTTCTGTCAAACCTCAAAAATTTGTGTATAATTTTATTTTGAATGTTATCTACAAATTCATTAATGTTAAATGACTTGTCCAGGATTATTTAACTAGTAAGACAACAGACTTCATTTCATTATTCGTGTGTTGCTAAATATGATATACAAGGCTGAGCTCTGGGAATACACTAGAAAGATAATTTTTATGCCTTCATGGAGCTTATCTTCTGGTGGGGGAGACAGGAAAACACACAGACACATACACATGAAGGAAGGAAGGAAGGCAAAATATTTGCAATCTGTTAGTGATGGTGTGAAGGAAACGAGACTAATCCATCTCTAGAAAATCATAGCTTATTCTAGATAATGGCTCTCATCTAGGAACCAGTGAATCAACAAACTGGTTGATTTCTGGTGTTGTTTTCCTTTGACAATCGTCTTTGGCTTATAAACTTGCTGTGCAGGACTAGGAGTAGATGGAAAGTAGAGGTAAAAGATGTGATAAGGTAATTGGAAAAGATTCTTAGGCAATGAGAGTTAAAGGCTGTTTGTTTCTTTGTCAAATGTATTCAGTTCCCATTCTAGTTTGTTTAAAGCCCATCAGACAGGTGCTGTGATGTCTGTTTGGCCTTCCAGCACTTCTGAGAGAAGTTCTTTTTGGCCACATGAGACCAAATGAGAGGGTCTATGAGACCGTAGACCAAATATGAGGGGGTGGATAATGATCAGATAAACCTGATTGGAAGGGCACTTTCATGCTGAGGAGTTGAATTCCAGTTTAGATAGATAAGGAGTGTCAGATTATGGTTAATAAATGTTACTTTAATGTATTGGATGAATAAATATGGATCTTGAAAACAGATGAGGAGCTTGGCCTTTATCCTGACCATAGTGTAAGGTAATGGAAATAGCATAGGTTTGGCGTTAGACTGATAAGGGTTTACTCCTTAGCTGGATGAGCTCAGGCAAGTTTCTTAACCTTGTTGAGCCTTGATTTTCTCATCTGTAAAACAGTGGTAATACTGTCTCCATGGTGGTGTTTTAGAAGTTAGGGATAATGAGTGCAAGGTGCCCTCACATGATGGAGGCCTCGTCATTCGTTGCTATTTTGGGGCAATGTTGAGCTATTGAAAATTTTTTGGCAGGGTAGATATTGATAATCATAACTTATTGAGTTTACACTGTATGCCATGTATTATTTTAAGAACTTTATGTGTATTTTTTTAAGAACTTTATGTGTATCTTTCAATAGTCCTATGAAAGAGATATAGTTATTATCTCCATTTATAGTTAAGAAACTGAGTCACAGAGAAATTCTATAACTTTTCCAGGGTTGCACAGAGTGCAGCATGTGTGTGCTGCTTGCCCAGTCGTGTCCAACTCTTCGTGACTCCATGGACTGTAGCCCGCCCCAGGCTCCTCTGTCCATGGGATTCTCCGGGCAAGAAGATGAGTGGGTTGCCATTTCCTTCTCCAGGGGATTTTCCTCAATCCATTCTCCTGAGTCTCTTGCATTAGCAGGCAGATTCCTTACCACTGCGCTGCCTGGAGAGCCACAAACTATGTAGCACATTTACTTGATTAGGTATACTTAAAAGAAATGGTTGAAGCCAGTCAGCCTTACTGCAGAACCTATGCTCTTAACCACTATTTTAAATTATGAAAACTTAAAAAAAATAAAAAAAATAAATTATGAGAACTTTATGAAGATTCATTTGGTAGCCGTCTTCAGATTTTTAGATTTTTCAGTAAGAAAGAAAAAGGAAATTTTCAGTTCATCATTATCATTTTCATGTAGTTAATGACCATAATAGTAAGCATAAAAAAAATTTCAATCTCTGCCCTTCATGGCCTAATAGTCTAAGAACATATTAAAGATAACTCTTAATGAGAAAAAGAATACCTGTTATAATCCTTTATTTAGGTCAAGTGTAAAGAGAATGTATGAACTAGACCTTCTTAAGCCCGAACTTCACAAATGAACTGAATTTTCTTGATGTGAGAGTTTCTTTTCCTTACACGTGCTGTTGTCTCCAAATATATCACTTGTTTATGGGATATTATTTATTATGCCTCTCAAGCCCACGTTATTTTGATTTGGGGCAAATAAGAAGACTGATTTTCTTCAACAGCCTAGTGGATTCAGCTTCCTTCTAGCTGAAAGTATGTATGTATGTATGTATGTGAAAGTAGTTCAGCTGTGTCCGACTCTTTGCGACCCCATGGATATACAGTCCATGGAATTCTCCAGGCCAGAATATTGGAGTGGGTAGCCTTTCCCTTCTCCAGAGGATCTTCCCAACCCAGGGATCGAACCCTGGTCTCCCGCATTGCAGGCAGATTCCTTACCAGCTGAGCCACAAGGGAAGCCCAATTGAAAGTATAGACACTAAAAATGTTAAGTCGAAGTATTTGTTTTCCTAATTAACTCTAATGCATTTAAACCAAAATAAAATTGAGAATTTACCTCAGATATCCCCTACCATCCCAGTCAACACATTGTAGCCCTGTTTATAGTGTTTCTTGCTCCTTCCCTTCCTGTCTTCCTGTGGGAAAATGCTTTGGGGTAGAAAGCAACAAACCAAATAACAGCAGGCAAAGAAAATCAGCTCTTTTTTGCTTCCCCACCCGGAAAGGAAGGAGGGAGCAAGAACTCCACCATCAAAGAGAACCGTGGTTCTTAGGCATGCCATTCTAGAAAGCCCTTGTTCTTTCAGCTCCCTTCCCCGACTCCTCCCAGCTCTGCAGTAATTCCTTAGAGATTATATAGTCTCCACTTTAAATATAAATATATATATAAAACTTCCCCCTGTCTCTTTTTCTCCTCCTCTTGCTTTTTTTCCCCTGTTTCCTATAATAAAGTTTCCTATTGGATAAAATCAGCTCCCTGATTTATGCCTAGCTCCTATTGGAAGTTCTCAGGGGCTGACATCACTTAGGAAAGCGAGGGGGTAGGGCTGCCAGATCAGTTTGTCACCACCCAGGCTCCCTAGCCTTTGGCTGGGTGCAACTTCCATTTTAGGTGTTGGATCTGAGAGAAAAAAAAGAGAGAAAGAAGAGCAGGAAAGATCCTGGAAGGAGGAAGAGGTGGCGAAAAAGCAACTACCTTACTGGATTTGTCTTTTCAGCACATTGACGGAGCCTTGGTTTTCTCTCTTAAAAGAGTGGTTTTCAGAAGTCCACATTTAAGGTGTGTGCCTTTTTAAAAAATATGTGTATAGACGGGTAAAGCAGGATAAGCCAAGTTGAATTTTTGTCTTACGGTAACCGAGGGAATTTGAAAACGAGAGGGTGTTTTATGCTGACGGGTAACTTTTAAACAAGTATTAATTTTTCTTTCTACTTATTTGGGGGAATTTTGGTTTTTTATCATATTTAAAGCAAAGGAAGATATTCAAAGCCCAGAAACAAACTTCTAGGTCTAAGATAGGGAGATGAATAGATTCAGAGGGGTGAGAGCTGTTCCATAAATTTACATTTTGGTGTGGTCTTTGATTGTATGTGTTTTTTTCTAGGTTAGGCTAACAAACTTCTGTTTTCAGAGCCCAAACCAAAAGTTGGTTTTTTTTGGCATGTTGTGTGTGGGTTGGGAAAGGAATTTGTCCGGGTCGGAAGCTAGTTATACAAATGGTTCTTCATGTGTTTCAAAACTTTTTTTTCTCCCTTTTATCATTAAATTTGTGAAAATGGGAAGTTGCAGGGAGCTTTGCAGCTTAAATAGTGGTATTTTTCCCCTGGAGAGTTTGAACGGCCCAGATCGATTTCAGCCCTGCTGTTCCTGGGTGGATCCCTCTTTTACTTTTTCAGGTGTGGTGGGTGGGAGCCTCTTTCGCCTTCTAGACTTAGCCTCCCTGCTTTACCTTGTAAAAGAAAACAAATGGATCCTTGGTAACTGGATTGCCATCCCCTTCCTTCTGAAACTACCTTTGATGGCAAAGATTTGTGGAGGTATTGTATGTTCAGTCTGCATATACAATAATGTTTGGTTTACGTGCTTAAAGGGATAAGGAAACTCTAATCATGTGTTTTAGTTCACCTGAGTAAAGTAGCACACAAGAAATATTTTCAGCTTTGTGCTGTCTGAAAGAGGCTTGGATTAAAAAAAGGTTAGGCTAAAACACTTAATACAGACTCTAGTGTTTAGGATGCATTTGTGAAAGAACAGGGGGAGTTCTTATTTTACCGTCTGAGCCACCAGGGAAGCCCCTGAATTCTTATTTTTAAACCAAACTGAAAGTTGTTTTTTGGAGGTGCATTTTTGATTTGGTTAACTTGCTGTGAAATCAGAAATCTTTTAAGATCTGAAGGCCCATGACTGTGCTTTTGTATCTTCTATTTAATCGTAAGATTTATTTTTGTTTTGCACATACATTCTTGCAAAAATACTAGATAAGCATATAGCCAGCTCCTCAGTAGCTGAAAACTGGATGTTCTCTTCCTTCTCCCTTTGAAAATGCGAATCATCTGAAAATTATAACTGCAATAGATATTGTCCTAATTGTAAGAGGATGGTCCTTAATATGTAAGCTGCTATTAGATTTAAACTGGTATGTATCTATAATAATACTCTGATTTTGAACCCCCCCCCCCGCCCCGCCCCTTAATTCTTTTTAGACTAGAACACTTCCTTGAATTTCTTTTTCAGGACAAGAATATTTCTTTTTTTTTTTAATTCTTTTTTTTTTCATTTATTTTTATTAGTTGGAGGCTAATTACTTTACAATATTGTAGTGGGTTTTGTCATACATTGACATGAATCAGCCATGGATTTACATGTATTCCCCATCCCAATCCCCCCTTCCACCTCCCAAGAATATTTCTTGAAAGATGATTTCATTCTTGTCAGGTTGTAGCTTCAGAGGAAACTGAACTTTGTTCCTTCTTTTAATCTCATTTATGCAAGGGCTACAGTAAGATTTTAATGTCTGGATCATCTAATTATAGCAAGTGCAGTTAAAAAGAAAGAAAGAGGACGATGTGTATTTTTTGCTGGGCTGTAGTTATATCATTTCCAAATTTTCGAATGCTCTCTTCAGCCTTGACTGCAGCCTAGGGGGTTTCTTGGTGGATCTTCAGAGGATTGGTCATGTTGCTGCCAGAGTGTCAGTTTCCCACTCAGCCTTTAGGGGGAGGGATGAGGGAATCTGAGCAAGTACAAAGGCAGTTTGAAAATAGGTTCTGGGTGACTGAGTGGTGGTGGTTTGGGTCCAGCTTTAAACACTGGGCTTTGTATAGCTGCAGTGGGCATCCTAGTTACATAGCATCCAAGGACTATTTCCACTAACTGAGGCATTGTTTTGACTGGTGTGTGCTATTAGAGCCTTTTGAATGATGAGATGGAAGATTCGTCTTTTACCTCACCTCTGCTAGTTCTTCCAGGAAATAGAGGAAGAGTGTGAATAAGTAAATCTTTTATTTTTTTGTTTTGCTCCTCATTTTGGTTTGGGGGTAGAAAATGACAAGTAAGTATGAGTTCTGCAGATTTTCCTTTCCTTGTTTGACTCCTATGTGCTGTTGGTTTCTTTGTTATATGACTAAGGTATGTTCTGTGTTCCAGGTGGGGGCCTCCTTTGGGTGTTTAGAGTCTTAATGCCTTTCTTAGGGTTCAATTATGGAGAGTCACAGGGGTTAGAATGCGTTCTTTCAGCTAGGATAAAAATGGGGACTGTTGGAAATCTTAAAAAGAAAGCAGCTCTGGAGTAATTGCCATTTCAGCCTTGGGTTTATGAGGTAGATGATCTCTAGAGATGAGTGAGAGAGGATGGATGCAAATAAATTAAGCATAGATCATTATTCAGTTGGAATAACAAAATGATTAGCTCAGTATAATTTATTGCTTTCTATTTTGGTACTTGGTGGTCCCCTGTTACTGAGTGCCAGCCCTTCCTCTCCCGCCCCCACCTTGTTTTCTCAATGGGTGCTAAGCATTTTGCATGAACATATTTACTTAATTTCCTACAGTAACTTTCTGTTTGCTGTTTTGGTTTATTTTTTGTTTTTTATGGAATTTGAGCCTCAGAGAAGCTGAGGTTTGCTGAAAATTTCAATGCTTGTAAGTGACCAAGGCCAGGATTAAACCCTGTCCTGAGTATAAAGTTAGTGAATTTAACCACTAAAACACTGCCGTTCTCCAGAGAGAATAGAAACAAGAGCCAGAACTAAACTGAGCCCTTGCTAGAGGCAGGACTGTTTCATCTTGATGAAGGCCAGTGCTCGCTTAGATTTCCTGCATGCTCTGAGGTAGAGTAATGTATGTAAAAAAATCCATTTTCCGTAAAGCTGTAAGGAGCTAGATATGTTAGAATGGATATTATCTCAACCTTTATTACAGGGATCTTTGCATATGCACACTATTACTGTCCTGTAGTTCTTAAACCTACTGGAAATGTCTCAAATTACTGGAAATGTCTCAAACTTTATTTGATTGTCAGTGAAATTTCTTCCAGGGAATTTTCTGACTTGGGTTTGCAATGAATTGCCAATTTGCAGGGAGAGGTTTGTAGCAGGTATTTCAAATAATGTTTATCACACTGTATTACAATTGTCTGTCTGTTTTTTTGGTCTTTTCCCCTATACTGACCTGCTTGAATGTAGAACACCGTCTTATCTCTGTATCCCCTTAGCACCTGTCTTAGTGTCTGGGATATATTGAGGTGCTCAGTAAATCTTGGTTAAATAACACACTATGGGAATCAGTGAGGGACTTTTGTGGGGAAGGCTGAAAGGAAGTTGAGATGGGAAAAAATTCAACAAAGATTAATAAACTTGCAATGTGATTTTGAAATTTAGTCTGTAGTTTTAACCTTTTATACATTGCCTACCTTCCATTTTTAAATACAGATTTTAGAAAGAATTGAAGGTTTAAAATTTGGATTTTTCTTTAATCCTGTTTCTTTTCTGGGCAAGCAGTACAAAAAAGAGTGTAAATAGTAAGGATCCTCGTCAGTTCATTTCATATTATAGGCAGCTGTTAACTTCAGACGCTGAAACCTTATGTGTAACCATTTTCTAGAGGGGAGGAACTGCTAACCCAGAACTTATTAGGGCATGAGCAGGGAAGTATTGCTTTAGCTGTGTTGGAAGTAACTGGTTTTTATACTTGTTAATAAAAACATAAAAAGCTTGAAATGATTGTTTGAACATTAGTGCTTCAAATAAAGTATGTCCAGACATCATTGTATTTTTTTTTTTTTTTGTCAATGCTTTGGCTATGAAACTAGGAGATTTTGTTCACAAAGTGTATTGGAAAGTTTGTGAGTTTAAGAACCCAAATTAATTTTCTGGGAAATTAGGAATAATAGTAAGGAGAAATTTGCCTAAACGAACGAGCCATAGGTTATTCCTATGTGATTTCATGTTCTCTTTCCTTGCAAAAGGGGTTAAATGCTGTGAGATGCTGAAATAGGGATTGCTCTGCCTAAATGCAGCTGCCTCCAAGGTTTGTAATAGAGGGCATTGATATCCCCTGGCAGGGAGATTGTAAAGGCGGGGAAGAACGACTCTTCAGTTAGAACTATCCACTGGGATATGAGGGTATGGATTGATTTGTATTTAGTTTTATTGTATAATGTATTTTTGGAAGTACCCCCCCCCCCCGCCCCCCACAATTCTACTTGGAATTGCATGTTATTGATTATTAAATGTGGACCCTGTTCTCAATACTTAATGTTTATTATTCTGGTTCAGGGACAGTGTTTCCCATTTTAAGGCCATTTTCCTCTCCAGTGAGTCCTTAAACCTGATTGGAGTGATGTGGGCAGATTAGGCATGTAGTGGGGACATTATAAAAATTCAGTTTTCTTTTCTCAAAGTCTTCTCTGATGGCCTACAGATAATTTGGTCACAAAACATGTCCCATTATAGATGATAAAACTTGTTGTTTTGAAAACATTTCAGACTTTCAGAAAAATTGGAAGAGGAGCACAATAACTCCTGTATATCCTTCATTCACCTGGACACCAGTTGTTAAAATTTTGCCACAAATGCTTTATTATTTTGTATTTTTTGGTCAATATACTGACCAAACAGGGAATTTCCAGTCGAAATGAGCCACAAATGCAGAGGCAGGGCAGCGTTGCATGGTGAGAGCCTGGACGCTGGAGCTGGACTGCCTGTGTGCAAATCTTCTACCACTTAACTGGCGAAGTAACCCTGGGAAGATTGTGTAACTGCTTTACGCCTTGATCTCCTGTATGTGAAATGAGGACAATGATATTAGCTGTCACAGAGGATTGTTGTGATGATGAAGTGACTTACTACATGCAAAATTCATAGGATGTTGCCTGGCTCATGGGAATACCTCGTTTTTGCTATTAGAATGGATACTTTGAATGAATTCAAACATCATTTGTCTGATTAAGTTTCCTTTAAGGTGTCGTAAGACCTGAGACTCTGTGGTGGATATAGATGCTTTTATTACAGAATAAATGGGTATCCTGGATGAATAAGCTTTTCTTTCCTTCTTTTTTTTTAAAAAAAAATAGACAAAAAGTGCCTTTAGCGATAGGCAAGTTTAAGTTGTGGAGGCAGGGTTGTCCAAAATACCGGTGCTGTGGGAATGGATAGCTCTTAATAAAGTGAGGCGTGAGTGAGGGAAGAGAAGCTGGTGGCAGCCAAAGCTGTTGCAGTATACTTTGCAGTAATTTCTTAGGAGATTTGGATACTTTAGGGGGGAAAAACAGCAATACAAGTTTCTCCCATCTTTTTGTATCTACAGGAGACAGAACTCTAGCATCCAAGGGTAAACTTCCTTTAATTTTTTGGTAGAGAGTGGATTGAAAAAGCTTTGTTTGGGTTTATTATTCTTAACTTCGGACCAGATTCTTTCCCTTGATGTCTCACTTGTCCAACCAGGATTTTGTAGGATAACGTTAGTTTTGATAACAGGAAGCAATTGTACAGTGATGAAGGTGGTTTTTTTACTGTCTTCTCTGGAAATAAACCTCACCTTTTTATGTTCAGGAAACATCATTTTCTATTTTCAACCCTTATTTATGGGACATTGGCAAAACTGAGACATGTAGAGATTTTGAGTTCATCAGTGCTTCCTGTGAGACGTGTGCTTCTGTGAAAGTGGTCTGCTCTTATATGTGGAAGAGCTAAACTGTGGCCTTAGAAATAGACATGTGTTAACTGCAGCCTTGTCTGGAAGCTTTTGGTTTCTTCCAGCCTGTTTTTCCTTCCCTCATACTAAATAACCCATGAAACTAGTGTTCTGAAAAGTCTTTACACTTAATTTCTGTTGGCACTCTATAGCTTCCTATCATGACTCTCCACCCAGCTCTCCGTAGTTAGTTATTTTTAACTGTGCTGGGTCTTTGTTGCTGTGTGTGGGCTTTCTCTGGTTGCGACAAAGCAAGTTGGGGGGGTTGCTGTCTAGTTGCAGTGTGTAGACTTCTCAATACTGTGGCTTCTCTTTTGGGACCATGGAGCCTGTGGGCTCAGTAGTTGTGGCTTAGTTGCCTCTCGGCTTGTGGGATCTTCCCGGACTAGGGATCAAACCTGTGTCCCCTGCGTTGGCAGGTGGATTCTTATTCACTGTGCCACCAGAGAAGTCTTCCGTGGTTTTTGAAACCCACATTTCCCTCTACTGTTTTCTCCTTCTCGTTCGCTTTCCTCTTTTTATTTGGTGTCTCCTTTATCTTTTTGCCTCTCCTCTCTTTTTCCCCTTAGGTTGGTGGTGTTCATGGGCATCACTTTGCCTCACTAACACTTAATATGGAAGAGATTTCGAATTCTTTTTTTTTTTTTTTTTGAGATTTCTAATTCTTAAAACAGAATAAATTGTACTCATGTGGTGAAGGTTCGAGTATTAGGATACTGAATTTGGTTATTTCAGTTAGGTCTAGATTAGGATTAATTATTATGATTCAAGAAGATTGAGTTCTAATTCAGATTAGGTTTTTTCCCCCCCATTTTCAAATATCACCCACATTTACTAATTACTCATTTTTTATTCAGTCGACAGTAGAGCTGAAGATACTTACTTTTCCCAGAGTAAGTCACTTATGGGATATGTATCAGTTTTGTGTGTGTTTCGCATGTTGTTCAATATTGAATGCAGTTGTGTATTGAGAGGTCTCTTTGTGGAGTAAAGATATTTGTTTTAGGGAGCTTATATTTGAAAAACCAAAATATATTCTGGTGGTTGAGGATATAAGGCATTGTTATAGAAACTAGGTCAACTTTTCAGTACTTTTATCAAAGCACCTACAGTTTCCATTTCATTGCAAGTGAAGTAAATCTCATTGAAATAAAGTAGCTGGTGTATATTCAGTACACTTTTAAAATAGAGTGATCTATTTTAAAGGAGAAATTGGTGCCAATCTGATTTCTTTTCACTGTTTCTTTGTTGGAATGGGGGAGGCTCTGTAACTTCGCTTCTGTTTAGTTCTCTGTTGACTGCTTTGTAAACCAGGGCAGAATTGGCCATTTGAATGTCTCCCCTGCTGAAGGTCAGCCAAATCTGCAGGTGAGACAACTTGAGACCACCCCCATTGATGGGCCTAACGTCACAATTAGAAAAATAATTGTAGAAAGAAAGTGAAATAATGTTGATTTACTTTTCTAAAGTTTAATTTTTTGTGTTCACTGAAAAAGTGAAACGTCTTCATTTGAAAGAGACCGAGAGCCTGCTGTGCACCAGCTGGGACTCACAGAGCTCACATTCCAGTTGGAAGAGAGAGGCATTAAGTGAGCAAGCAAATACCCAGTAAGTCAGAGTGTGATAACACTATTGAGGGAAAAATAAAGCCAAATATGTAGAGTGGTGAATAAGAAGTGCAAGGGTTAGGAGTGAGGTTGTTTTAATATGGAGTAGTCAGGGAGGGCCTCACTTACAAGTTATGTTTGAAAGAGACTTAAAAGAAATTAGAATGAAGTCACACAGATAAGGGTACAAAGTGCAAAGGCCCCGAGAGACTGGTTGTTACCAGCAAGCAAGAGAGATGGGGGCAGTAAACCCTTTCAGAGAGGTCCAGTGAGTGTGTGTTGGATATAAGCGGAGACTGTATAGGACCTCCTTCTGCACTGTACAGTACAAAGAAGTCTTCCTCACTTCAGACTCCGAAGACAACAACTGATAACAATTTTTTGTATACTTCATAAGGAGTTGAGGCAACACCTGGCCCAGCCTCCATCTTTGTCCCATTGCAGAATAGTCAGCACAGAAATTGCAAAGTAGCAGAATTTGCATAGGTGCATGACCCTTGTCTTGGAGAATGATAAAAGTAATGCAGCTATTTAGAATAAGCTTGTGTGTGTTTGGAAACTGAGATCAAAATTTTCTTCCCTAGAGAAATCTGTTTCTCCACCGTTGGATCTACAGAGTCAAATTTCTATGAACCGTAGAAATGACAGCCTTCTTTTTGAGTACATTTGAGTACATTGAGTTTTCTTTTTTTTTTTAGTACATTTGTTGATTTGGCTTATGACCAAATATTATGCCTACCCCACTTATTTGCTGCTTTTTGTTTTGCTCATTAGACCAAAAGTCCCTGCTTTCTCGCAGCCCTGATCATTGAGATTACATAGCTTCAGGGGCCATTTTGTGGGTCACCATATCCATATTACTGTCTTGCACATTAAGGGATGTGATCAGTTCTCATAACTAACTGTATGTCTGTTTTCCCTTTTTATGTATTGATATGTATAAGCAGTAATGGTGTTAAAACAGAGGCTGAACCCCTTGGCTTGGTTGGTTTTGGTGAGATTGAAGAAGCACCAGCTGTTTAGTGATCAATGTTCTGTGGCACCCCCATAATGAAAAGTAAAAGGATAGTGATTCCCAGAGGAGTTTTGTCTTGAATCACTCATTCTTACTTTCTCTTGCAAGATTTCTTGTCTTGCTAGTCTGTCCTTCAGTGAAAGAGTGGCTCTGTCTCTCTCTGGGTCTCTCTCTCAGTTTGGAGTTTAACCCTAGAGCTTGACCTGGTTGCCCTCTATTCTTCCCTTTAATTATACCTATCTAGTTGTCATTCTGTTACCTAGTATCATCCTTGGGAGATGCCCTCAATCAGGAAACTTTCTTTCCCTCCTATCCCCTTCTCCTTTGGACAGATAACCGTGTATCATCTTGCAGGAAATACTCTGGGCAATCAGATTCCCCACATTTTGGATTTGCTTTAAATCACTGCTTTACAGATGTTTATAGTTGTCTTGAAAGTAAGTCTTTTGATGCCATTCTTCTTTCCTAAGTCTCTGGTGACATGCTTCCTTGTGGAAATATTTCTTTTTATGCTCCTTCTAAAGACATCTTACTACTCACTTGCTATTCAAAGCAGAAGTTAAAGTGACTTACTTGGATAAGTGTCAGAGGTAACACGTGAATCCAGAGTTTCTGGTGTTTCTATTATGTTGTCAACTGGGCTAAAATTATCTAGGGTCTTGAGTGTTAGATTTAGGACTTTGGACTTCTTTTGGGATGGAATGTGGAACCAGTCTTAGGAAATGTGGCATAGCTCTTTGTTCTTTGGAGGAAAGTTAAACTGAGTCATTTGAAACAATAATTGGGTTTTCCAATCTGCAGTGTAAATAGGGATATCCTCCACTGTAGCAACTCAGGATTCCAAAGAAGTGAGATAGTTCTTCCTTTTAGGTTCTGAGCCGGGAATATAGCATTTAATATTGTATCATTCTGGCCATCTATATATTTAATTCCATACTTTCAAAGGAACTTTAATCCAAACTGAATAACGAGCTGTCTGGTGAACAGTAAAGCAGGTCCTCTCCTTTTGGGAGAGGAATGTGGTGGGCAGAGGGTTGTCAGGGATAGGCCAGGATGGTTGTTCCCAGCAGCTGTCAGAACCGCTTTGAGAGCTTTTTACGAAGATGAATTCTGAGGCACCTAGATAGTAAGGTGTGAAGACTGGGGATGTAGATTTGGGAGATATTTCTAAAAACAGCTTCCCAGGTGATTCTGATCACTCAGGTTTGAGGACCACAAAATCGGAACATTTGAGTGAAGCTGAAAGAGGAGAGTGAAAAAGTTGGCTTAAAGCTCAACATTCAGAAAACTAAGATCATGGCATCTGGTCCCATCACCTCATGGGAGATAGATGGGGAAACAGTGGAAACAGTGTTAGACTTTATTTTTTTGGGCTCCAAAATCACTGCAGATGGTGATTGCAGCCATGAAATTGAAAGACGCTTACTCCTCGGAAGGAAAGTTATGACCAACCTAGACAGCATATTAAAAAGCAGAGACATTACTTTGCCAACAAATTTCCATCTAGTCAAGGCTATGGTTTTTCCAGTGGTCATGTATGGATGTGAGAGTTGGACTGTGAAGAAAGCTGAGCGCTGAAAAATTGATGCTTTTGAACTATGGTGTTGCAGGAGACTCTTGAGAGTCCCTTGGACTGCAAGGAGATCCAACCAGTCCATCCTAAAGGAAATCAGTCCTGGGTGTTCATTGGAAGGACTGATGCTGAAGTTAAAACTCCAATACTTTGGCCATCTCATGTGAAGAGTTGACTCATTGGAAAAGACCCTGGTGCTGGGAGGGATTGGGGGCAGGAGGAGAAGGGGATGACAGAGGATGAGATGGTTGGATGGCATCACCGACTGAATGGACATGGGTTTGAGTGGACTCTGGGAGTTGGTGATGGACAGGGAGGCCTGGCATGCTGAGATTCATGGGGTCGCAGAGTCGGACATGACTGAGCGACTGAACTGACTGGACAGATCTATATGATTTCTCAGATGGGTGGTTACTCAGTATGAGAAGTAGAGGAGACTGGTTCATGGTAGTTAGTGGATAACTGGAAGCTTTCTACCTCTGTATCCCCTGTTTGTTTTGAAATGACATATGTCACTGTCGGATTTGGGGATTCTGCCAGCGCTTAGTATGGGGTGGAGGACTTGCCTCTTAGGGGGAAGGGAAACTTGGACCACATCTCCATTTCCCTTCTCCATTTTGAAATTGTGGAACAACTTCAGGAGAGGATGTTAACATTGAAACTCAGCTGGACAATTTGTTTAAAACTCAGCAGGAAGGGCCAATGTTACTTCCTGTCTGAAAAGGAAGTGCCGGCTTCCTTCCCTTCCTCCTTGGCTAATGCTGGCCCACTCAGAATATGGCTGGGGGAGGGGCTGGTCACAGTAGTGCTTTAACTGGTATCGTGCCTGGGGAGGTCAGGTTATATCAGTGTGGAAGAGCAGAAGGGTTTGTTCCCTTCTTAAAACACAGAGATGGATGCTGTGTGGACTGATTTCTACTTGACCTTATGTAATAGCTTTGTGCTGCATTTGCTGTTGCAGTCCAGGAAGCCTTCCAGTCTCCAAGACATTATTTTACATTAAACCTTATACCTCCCCTGTATTCCCTGACATTTGAAAATAGATCAAGGAATTGGAGGGAAGAAACTGAAATCCATTTGATACTGAGGGGTAGGTGGTGGAAAGGAGAGCATAAATGGGCAGAGGGGAGTGGATGACAGAAGTTTCATATTTTTAAATTGAGCCAAGAAAGCATTCCTTCTAAGTGGGGCCAGTTGGCACTCTTCCTGCTATTTTAGTTCTGGCTTCTCCTTCCTACTGGCCAGTCAATTGTATTAAGTGTTTGATGTGAGTTTGAACTGTGGTCTCGGGCTAGGGGGAGGGAGGGTGGGGGAAACAGCTGGTGCCCTCATCAAGCTGTCTCAATTATGCTTCTTTTCAGGGTGTTTAGGGGGAGGGTGGAATTGGATGTATGTTAGCAGAGTCCTAGCAACTCTCAGTAGTGGGATTGGATTCTTGGGCACTTTTAATGCGATGTGGGATGTTGGCTAGTTGGAATGTAGCAAAACCTTTTCCCAATCACATTCTTTTCTCTGCTTCCCCTTCTTCCAATTCTTTCAGCTTTGGGTCTGACTCGTAGAGAAAGGGGTATGTGTGAAGTTATATAGCAAAACAGATTCATACTTTTCCAACCATTTAGTATTCAGCTTAAGTCTTGGTCCCTTCCATTGACTTTCTCCTTACTTATTTGTTATTTCTTTGGTTGGGTTTTCTGACTGTCTGTAAACAGCCAGAGGTAGGTGAAGTTGTGCTGAATTGCGATCAGTTGGCTATACTGGTCTGCTTCCCTCCCTCACATTGTGGGGTGACTGTATTTCTGAGTCAGCATGCATTTTCTGTCTCACCTGCTCAATCTGAAGCAGAGAACTTGCTGAGTATCCCTTTGGAGTAACAGCAACTTTGATACTGGTGTGTCCGGTTCTCTGTCTGGGGTGTGTGTTTTTTTAAGTATCTTAAAACACTTAAAAAAAAAAGGGGGGGGGTATCTTAAACTCTCCTACTGTACTGTTTAATACTAATTTTTTTTAAAGTTATTCCTGAAGTTTGGTTTAGTGCTATGTAAGAGATTTTAAACTTTGTGTGTGTATACCTCAGTGATAGAGCTTGCAGTGGCAAGGCTCTGGTCTGAAATACAGGGTGAAGCTGAAGTTGCTCAGTCGTGTCCGACTCTTTGCAACCCCATGGACTGTAATCTACCAGGCTCCTCCGTCCATGGGGTTTTCCAGGCAAGAATACTGGAGTGGGTTGCCAGATCTCTTCTCCAAGAGATCTTCCCAACCCAGGGATTGAACCGGGGTCTCCGGCATTGCAGGCAGACGCTTTACTGTCTGAGCCACCAGGGAAGTCAAACAAAGCTAAATATTCTTTTTTCTCTCCAGCCCTAGAATGACTTGGCTATTGTGTGTATACCTGCCCCACCTCCTTGTATCTGGTTGTATCATAGCCAGATATGGACTAATTCATTCTAATTGTGTTTTAGACTTATCAATTTTTGCATCAACATGTACCATCCAAATCAGGTTTCCGCACAGGGGGCTTCTAGCAGAGCCAAAGAGAAAGGAAGGGAAAAAGATGAGAAATAATAGTGTGTTACTAAGTCAGTTGCCTGGAACATCTCCCTGGTTTGAGAGCTCTGTGCTGTAAACCTTGTGCAAGGGGAATTGAGCCCTGGGGGCAAAGGGCGTAGCTTTGGATTTCTAGAATCTGGTTAATAGGGCTTGACTTCTCTCTGCATCTTTGCTTCTGGAGTTTAGGGCTAACACCCAATGGGCTTGTATAAGACAATAGAAAAATGTATCATTTATCCCATTCTCGGTGTGAGCTGAGGGCTCTTATTAGGGAGGGAGGTTTCTTTCCTGATGAGGTGGCAAACCTGCCGCCCTTGATCCACTCCAGGGGGAGCAGTGAGCAGGAAAAGCTGAGTTTGTAGTGTTGACCTTTTTTGCTGCAGGAACTCCTGTGCAGTCCCTAGAAGACCTCCCTTCGCTCCCTGGGGAAAAGAGAACTGTGCTCCTTGCATCTGTGGTGCCTGTTCTGCTTCTCCGTAGGGTGGAGTCTGCTGTCTTTTGTTTGTTCTCTCTAGGGCCTTTTAGAAAGCAGCTTTATGCTTGTGTTTGAGTTTGAAAGACTGTGAAAACAGTAGAAGTGGGTGGTGGAGAAGGTGATAGAGGATGTGTCCTAAAGTAGTGTTCCCAGGTGGGAATGTTCTCTTGACTGAATTCGGGTTGGTGATCAGGTTGCCATGATGAAGCTTTCTGTGAGATGTACATACACAGCTGAACTGAGTATAACATCAGCAGTGGCTTTAAAATCCCCAGCCCCTAAGTGAAGAAACTAGCCAAGAAGGAACCTTGACAGTCGCCCCAGCCCCTCTGAGCCCTGAGGTCCTCACACAGTATCTTTCTGCCGATTCTTAAAGGCCCGAGCTTTGTCCCCTGTAGCTTGGGGCAGGGAGGAGGGTTGTTTTCCCTGAACTTGATAAGGAGCTGCGCGGCGCAGAGTGGGAGCTCGGGGCTGGCGATTGGTAGACAGGATGCCCTGGAATGCGGTTGGCTTGCAGCCCAGAATCCAGCACTTTGTATTTGTTTGTTTCTGGGAGACTGTGGTCTGGTGCTACTGTGACAGGAAGTGAGAAAGCTGGGAGTGGGGGAGCCGAGAGGGGCGATGTCTTTGTGGTTCTCCTGTGAAATCTCTTTGTCCCTGGAGAGCCGCTCCGCTGCTGGGCTCTACTAAGAGAGCAGCCTTTGTGTGTCTAGTGGGTCTCAGGGCAGCGAGCTTCTCCGAGGGCTAGGAGTGTGAGTTCTGACTGGCCTTTTGCATTTAGCACTCGAGTTAAATAAATGGCTACCATCTCTTAGTATTGGGGATCTCACTGACTTTTTTATGTGTGCCGCTACTATTTATAGATCTCTAGGCTTTAATTAAGGAAGGAATATTAGAAGGAGGTAGATGTTTATGTTATGTTATTCGCGGTATATATTGCAGATACGTTGTTGAGTCTGAAAAGGATAGAAACAGGCAATTCCCTTTTTTTGATATAAATTTATTTATCTTAATTGGAGGCTAATTACTTTACAATATTGTATTGGTTCTGCCACACACTGACATGAATCAGCCACGGATGTACACGTGTCCCCATCCTGAACCCCCCTCCCCCCTCCCTCCCCATCCCATCCCTCAGGGTCATCCCAGTGCACCAGTCCCGAGCATCCAGTCTCATGCATCATAGAAACAGGCAATTCCAATCGTCCATACAGAGCTGGAGAAACCTACTTATTTAAAAAAAAATTGTCTTTGTGTTTATTCATTTCACTGTGCCGTGAATGCGGGACGCATTTCCCCTAACCAGGGCTGGAACCTGGGCTGTCTGCATCTGGAGTGTGGCGCCTTTAGCACTGGACCACCAAGGGAAGCGCCCCCACCCCCGCCCCCATTTTTCAGTATTGAGAGGTACTGGCAGTTCTCTGCACTCTAGCAGGCAATGGTTGGTCGCTTTCAGGGACTTCCCCCCTCCATCTACACTGAAACAGCACCTGTAGGGCTCCGTCCCCCACCCCACCCCCGGCTTCTCCTTGTTTTGTGTTTTCCCCTGCCTTCCATTCCAGCTGTGAAACAGGCATCTCTTCTCAATTTGTGGATTGGGTGGCTGAGTCTTCAACTTCTTGCCGAGCTGGCTCGTCCCTGAAAACACACACAGGCGGCCTTTGATTACCCGGGAGGACAGCTGCCCTAGAGGCAGATTGCTGACATACCGCTAGAACAATCCCTCCCCTCTGTTCTGACACTGGCTAGCACAGTCTTCCCCGCTTCTAGTTCCTTCTGTTTTCTATCCCACCTCCGATCTCTGCTATTGGTTTAGTGAGGTGTCACATTAAAAATGGTAGAAGGGATATTTGTTGCTAGATTTTCTTTCTTGAGCTGTGCTTAGAGAATGTGGCAAGTAGCCAGATTTCAATAGCAGGCCTTTCAGGGGAAAAGTAGGTGATTTTGTACAAAGTAATACTTCTTTTGTTTCTCTCAGCTTTTCTCTTTGAGTTCTTGTTCCTTTTAAAATAAGAAAACTAAGGTATTTCTCAATTCTGGCTATTCTTCTCCAGAATTGAGTAAGGACTTGCTCTTTAAAATGAAGGCAATACCCAAAAGTCTAGATGCTTCCACCTCATCCTTTGTCATCACTCCTCCATCCCCTCCCCAAAAGTTACTTTTGGTCACCTTCTGTACTTGAATTAGAATGACTTTTAACCACAAGAAGCATAGAAAGTTCATATTCATTCAGTCTTTCAGGGGGAATGAACATGGACTTGGAGCAGAAGAGATGTGTTTCTGCCACTCACTAGTTGTGTTGACCTTGGGCAGGAAACGGAATCCTTCTTATGTACAAGTTTATTCTTCTACAAAAGGGGCCGATGCTACCTCAGAGGCTGTTGGGAAGAGTGTGTGTGTT
Source organism: Dama dama (assembly GCF_033118175.1). Lineage (NCBI taxonomy): Eukaryota > Metazoa > Chordata > Mammalia > Artiodactyla > Cervidae > Dama > Dama dama. Next base: position 81,551,549 of record NC_083681.1, read on the forward strand.
CACTTACAGGCAGAGGTCCGTAATTAATAACTCAAAACTGTTCTCTCACTGGAAGGTCGGATTTTCTTCTTTTAAGAGAGAGAGAAACATTTCCTTCAGCCATCTGCCCTGTGGCTGAAATAGGAGCTTCACACCCCTGTGATTTCTTCATAGACTCACACTTGTCTCTCTGTTGCTTGTGTCAAAAGAGGCGTACTCTAAACCTAATGGAACGGGTGTCTTGTTGCTCATTTTAGGGCTCAGAGCTTTCTGAGGAAGCTGGACTGTAGATATGATTCAATTACATGCTTTCAGCTTTTCCAGGTCATCTTCAAATAATGGGCAAGAGAGTCGGTGGGAATACCAGAGATAGAAAGTTAGGCGGTTCGGTGAGAAGCTGCCACTTTAAAAAAGGAATGTGAGCTCAAACAGTTGGGTGACCTCTAGTAAACTTTAAGGTTAAGGTTTTTTCCCGTGGATTTTTTTTTTTTTTTCTTAGCCTATGGTAGTGAAGAGTGTAAGGTATCCTAGTTAATTTTAGGATTTCTCTTTTATGAGACAGAAGTTAAACTGTACTGTTGCATTTTGACTAGACTTTTCCTAATTTCCCTTTGTATGCTGACCTCCCTCTCTTTCTCCCTCTTTTTGTAGAATGGAGAAAGGCATTTGGCCTCCCCTCCCTTCAGTCTGACACCTCCCTCTGTTTTTTTTTTTTTTTTTTGGCCCCTCCTTCTTATCTTTGTTTCCTTATCGGCCTCTCCCTAAAGCTCTGCTTTCTCCTTATAAGGCTGGCTGAGGTGCCCCTGGCAGGGTTGCAACAGGGATACAGGTAAGTAACTCGATGTATCTCAGACTCTCAGGATTGAGAGAAAATTCAGTGTTATCTGTCCCAGTGGAAGGCCTTGGAGAAGCACGTGGGCAGTGGGGGAGGAGAAGGAGGCAGCTTGGCCTGAGAGATCAGAAGGACCTGTTAGACCAGTCCTACGTGTGTGTCACACACCTCCAGAAAGAAGCAGGTTTTGTTCCTTTCCATACCCTTTCAGGCCTGGGCCCCCTCAGTAGACGAGAGCCACACCCTTACTTTGCTTCAGAGCCAGCCTAGCATTTAGCCATTTCAGTATGTTACGGTTTGGGGGGTTCCCAGAATACTTGGGAGGGGAAAGAGCAATAAGAATGTTCCATCTGGTTTCTGAATTTAGGGTCAAGATGGTGGAGGTGATTTTTTTTTTTTTTCTTTTAAAGTCACAGTAAAAAACATTTAAATCCTGGAACAGGTAACTAGAATATTTAAGGTGTCCTAGGCTCAGACGGTAAAAGCGTCTGCCTACAATGCGGGAGGCCCGGGTTCAATCCCTGGGACTGGAAAGTCTCCTGGAGAAGGAAATGGCAACCCACTCCAGTACTCTTGCCTGGAAAATCCCATGGATGGAGAAGCCTGGTAGGCTACAGTCCATGGGGTCACAAAGAGTCGGACACGACTGAGTGACTTCACAGTGACCTGTGGGGAGAAGGCAAAGGCAACCCACTCCAGTGTTCTTGCCTGGAGAATCCCAGGGACGGGGGAGCCTGGTGGGCTGCCGTCTATGGGGTCACACAGAGTCGGACACGGCTGAAGAGACTTAGCAGCGGCAGCAGCAGTAGCAGTGACCTGTAGAGATTGCTGGCTCAGCTGCCTTTTAACAAGGAGTATTTCTTAAAAAAAAAACAAACCCAAAACTTTTCATATATTTATTTTCCCTTTTTTTCTCAGAAACTCCAATGAGATAGCATGATCACTCTTAACCTAAGAAGAGGGTGATTTACCAAGACTCCCTTAATTCATTAGATTTAGGTGGTGCTAGTGGAAACGGCAACCCACTCCAGTACTCTTGCCTGGAAAATCCCATAGATGGAGGATCCTGGTAAGCTACAGTCCATGGGGTTGCAAAGAGTCGGACACGACTGAGCGATATAACTATAACTAGTGGAAACAGACACCCGCTTGCCAAGGCAGGAGACTCGGGTTCAATCCCTGGGTCAGGAAGACCCTTTGGAGGAGGAAGTGGCAGCCCGCTCCAGTGTTCTTGCCTGGAGAATCCCATGGACAGAGCGGCTTTGCGGGCTCCAGTCCACGGGGTTGCAAAGAGTCAGATATGGCTGAAGGGACTTCGCATGCACGCAGTGGCGGACACGGTGAGACCTAGTCCGTCCTTGTAGACTCCTTCGGTCAGCCTTTTGGGTGCTCTTAAGTGGAGAAGCTGGGCCTGTCATAGAGCAGGCCACAGGGAGCAAGGAAGCTGCTAAATACTTCCGGCAAGTCAGGTTCTGGAATATCAGTTCTGTAATTCTGCGAAGTGCCCAGTTGGCAGGAGATTGTGAAGTGAACAGAGTCCTCTCCGTCTTATTGCAGATCCTGTCCAGGGTTTGAGTTATTGTAGGAGCGAGTCTTTCCAGCAGGGAGAAATACTAGAATTGTTCTGACTGAGCTTTGAAATGTTCTCAGTTCAGATGGTGGAACTTCAAGTGGTGGGTGGGGTGCTTAGACTTTGGACTTTGGTATAAGCACTGTCATAAGAAGCCGTAGAAAACTACCAACAAAATATATTCCTTTTGATTTAAAAATAAAGTGCAGATTTTCTGTTTGTGTGGTTGAACTGGACTATTTGGTTTGAACTTGGCAAATGAACAGTCAAAGCAAATAAATACCTTTACGTGCCTAGAATACCTGTGCTTTTTGGTTTGATTATGTTCTGTAGTGTTACAGGTGCTGTGTTTTATTGATGTGTATTCTTCAGTAGATGCTCAGTCTGTACCTTTTAAAAAAGCAGTATGGAATCCCTAGGATGATGTAGTTTTTCCTTATCATTCTGTTTAGAGGGAGGAGATAACTTTGATTCTATAATGAAGGAATAGAAGGGAAGAGAGCTGCCTTTGAACCTGGCTACAGAAGATAAAACTTCTTTTTTCATGGTTTCTTCCAGAGCCCAAAGATTGTTTTGTGGGGTTTAGAGTTTTCCATCTGAAGACAAATAATCTTCCTCTTTCCACAGAGGTTTACATGCCTAATTTTGGTCATTTCTTTGGATATACTTAGCTGAATTGTGTAGAGGTCGGAGAGAGGTTCAGAGTCACCCTGTCTATAGTTTTACATATCTTATAAAGCTAAACTCTGAAAAGTAACAAAAAGTAAAGCTTACATGGGTTTATATATAACTTCTCCAAGGTCTCACGATCTGGTTTTGGCAAAGCCAGGTCTTGTACTCCAGGTCTTTTGACTTCTGGTCTGGAGATTAATCCCGCCCCCCTCCGCTTAAGAGTGTGAAGAATTCCTGTAGCCTGTAGTTTACGGAACTACAGCTAGTGGTGAAGGGGGGGAGTGTGCGGAGATGAGTGGTTTCTTCAAACGCCCTACCAACACCTCCAAAAACCTTAGTCCCTTATGTTAGCTGTTTGTAGTAGTTTAATTCAGTGGCTCAGTCGTGTCCGACTCTTTGCGACCCCGAGAATCGCAGCACGCCAGGCCTCCCTGTCTATCACCAACTCCCGGAGTTTACTCAAACTCATGTCCATTGAGTCCATGATGCCATCCAACCATCTCATCCTCTGTCGTCCCCTTCTCCTCCTGCCCCCAATCCCTCCCAGCATCAGGGTCTTTTCCAGTGAGTCAGCTCTTCGCATCAGGTGACCAAAGTCCTGGAGCTTCAGCTTCAGCGTCAGTCCTTCCAGTGAACACCCAGGACTGATCTTCAGGATGGACTGGTTGGATCTCCTTGCAGTAGTATTAGTAGCAGTAGCTTTCTGTGCGTCAAGACATTTTCTGAGTACTTGCCATGGATTGTCTCATTTAATCCTCGCAGCCATCCTATGTATTTTGTTTCTCCCTGTTTCTCCATTTTACAGAAAAGAAACCTGAGGATTAGAGAGATTTGCCCAAAGTCACGTAGCTGAGAAGCAACAGAGCTGCACACAGACAGTGTGATTCCAAAGCTGATATTCTTAACCTCTGAAAATTCTCATTCCAAACCATTTCTGCAGCCAGTCTACAGCAGAACATCATCGTGGTGATTGTGCTGTAGGCAAGTGACTTTTTTGCCCTGTTACCTGGTTGACATTGTTGAGCTGTTTGGTCTTTCTGGTATCTGACTTAATTCAACTTTTTTTTTTGGTTTAGAATTCTTATAGAAGAGATTGGATATTTACTGTTGTCCTTGCTTGAATGCGGGAACCTTGTAGGTTCAAGGTCTATAGGTCTTGGTTTGTTAAGAATAAAAAAAGTTATTCTCAGAAGATCTAGTGACAGGTGAATGGCAAGTTTCACCTGCTCACTTTGCTTCCGTCCCCCACCTTGGGAATTCCTTAGTGATCTTTTTTTGGGAGGCGGGGGGTGCTTTTACTGCATGTCTTGCAGGATCTTAGTTTTCTGACCAAGGATTGAACCTGAGACTGATAGTGAAAGCCCCAGGGCCTCATCACTGGGCCATCAGGGAATTCCCAATGATCTTTTTTTAGTGAGAACAAGTGTAATCCATTGAAAATATTAAGTAGCAAACTGGTAAAGGTGTTGGCCTGTAGTCTTGACGCTTTCCTCACTCTTAACCGCCAAAATTAGTTAATGGTTTGCAGATTCTGGTCTCTAGGATAATTTGTTTTTTATGCTGTGTATGTTTGGCATGACACTCAAGTCTCAAGAGTTGTGAGGTGATATACTATATAGCTTACCTAACTGCTTCATTCTCTTCCCCTACATATGCTTTCCTTTTCCTCCCATTTATTTATTTTTTTAATCCCACTTCTTTCTTATATGGAGACATTATGGGTAACCCTTTAACCTAAAGATAAGTAGAAACTTTTTCTTTTCCCTTTCTCCTTTGATACTTGGGAATAAAGCTCTTGAGTTGTAGGAGAGAGGTGCTGGACTATCATTTTATATTGGACTAAGTTCAAAATTTGCTATTAACTGAAACCTTGGGTAATTTCTTCACCTGTAGCCCGTTTTCTCATTTGCAGTAAAACTTCCTTAGAGTCCTTGGAAGGATTGCCAGGATAATAAATGTAAAACACTCAGTGATTGTTAGTTCTTTTCACCTTCCCTTTCTCCTTGTTAATAAACTGCTAAAGCCTCAAGTAGGGAATTGAGAGTTGATTATAGCAGATGTGTAATTCTGTGATGGCTGCCAGGCGCTGAAGAAAAGCACCCTACGTCCCAGAAACACTGGTCTAGGTGGGACCTCCTAGTAAACAGTGCTAGAGTAGGGAAACCAGCTCATCCACTCCTTGGAACCCAGGTATGCCCTTGATCCGGTTAATTTCATCTACTAGTTCACAAAATAGTTTTAGGCTGAGGCATTATCATTAAGTAATGTAATTGGAAGATAGAAACTAACTCTTGAAACAACTTAATACCTCACATTTATATAATGTACGTTGTCTCAGCTGCCCCTCGCTGCGGCTCTGGGTTAGGCTGGGCTGGCGGTGCTGGCACCTTGGAGACGAGAACGTGGCAGGCCTCGCTGCCGTCCTTGGCTAGTGGCAGAGCCGGGACGGGGTGTGTCTTCTGAGTCCAGTTCTGTCCTGCAAAGCTCTGCTTCTGCCCTGTTCGGGGCAGAAAGCCTCCCCCATGCGTTTAGTCCTAGGAATCTGATCCTCTTTCTTAACGTTTCCACCTTCTCCAAATTAGGGCCGGGTGGTTTGCTTTACAAACCATGGAGATGGGAGAAGCTAATGTCTCCAGATCCTGCTTTCCAAGTTGGATCCCTGGGTAGAGCCCCACTACCCTTCCTAAAGTTGTGGGGGCAAAAGGCGACGATTTTATGGCAGACTGACAGTTTCTCTTTGCTACGGGAATGTTGTCATTGTATGCTTGATAGTAGTGGTAGTTTGGTCTTTTATTAGCAAAGAAGATTACAGGGTGGAGACTGCCCGAGTGGTAACTACAGTTTCAGACAGTTCAGACCGACCTGGGAGAAGCTCAGAGTCCTCTTAGTATGGGAGGTTCGTAGGTCATTGATATAGTGGGTAAGCGCAAGTGCTTAAAATTAAGTAATAAAAATGAAAGGGAAGAACATATTTTAAAAATAAGACTTTTGAGTGGCCTGTTGGAATGTAGGGGATTGAGAAAGTGACAGCGGTCTTTGAACTTAGAGGAAGAGCAGGAGTCGGTAAGTGGCTGTGGGAGCCCAGAGCGCAGGCTGAGGACCGCATTTCTGGGCTTAGGGCCTGGATCCACTGGGAGGAGTCTTGGTGACGGAGAATTAATTAAGGAATCTGAAAAGTGAAAGTTGCTCAGCCTGTCCGACTCTTTGTGACCCCAAAGACTATACAGTCCATGGGATTCCCCAGGCCAGAATACTGGAGTGGGTAGCCTTTCTCTTCTCCAGCGGATCTTCCCCACCCAGGGATTGAACCCAGGTCTCCCACATTTCAGACAGATTCTTGCCCAGCTGAGCCACTGGGGAAGCTCAAGGAGTTTGTTGGGCGCCTGTTTGCCAGCTCCTCTGGATACTCTTGCTTGCTGAATGCTGCCTATACCTTGAAGCAGACAGGCCCGAGCGTCTTGGTAGGGCCCTGGGGAGCGTGGGAAAGGGAACTGAAGCAGAAGGCGAGCCTGGCTAGTCCCCACATGCCTTCCCCAGCACGGCTGTTGCACTGGTTTCCCAATGTCTCTGTGGGCATGCTGGGACTGGGCTCTGACGTTTCTGCCTCAGGGGTGGGGAGGAGGGGGAAGAATGTTCCAACAGCAGTTTTTTTTTCTTCCCAGTTTGGTTGCTGGGAACAGGGGGTAAATGAGTTTCTATCCACATTATAACCTGCTCCTAGTGTTCTACAGAAGTACAGGTAGAGAAACTCTGACATGGCCACAGAACCCAGGTTTTATTGAAAACTACATTCAGGGTCCGCGTATTTGAAAACAGCAAAGTCCAAAGGGCATCTGTAACATTTAGCAATTCCAGGTCATGTTCTAAATTACCCCCATTCCTAGATTGTTTTTTCCCCCATATCTGCCCTTGCTCCTTTTTTTTTTTTTAATATATTAGATATATTTTATTTTCCTCTCACTCCTGTTTTTCCTCCAAATATTCCTACAGCTCTCTCCTTCCTGCTTCCTCCTTGCTGTGGTGGCTGGGATGCTTCTCCCATGATACTTTGGATCTAGCCTGGGCTGTTTTCTGTTAAACCAATCAGTTGCGACCTTCTCTTAACAGGTGTGTATAAAATATGTTTATTAACAATAAAAAAATTTTAAGTGCTTTTTTTCTGGAGGGGTTGATGAAAGGGTGGGAAATAGAGGAGAGGGTTTATTCTGAAACCCACCTTTCAACATGGTACATCTGGGACTACCCAGAAAGTCTCCCACTGCCAGCTTGCGAGAGAGAAAGCCTGCTCAGCACAGCAGCCTGACTGTGGTGCCCCTCCACCTTCTGGCCAGCCCGGCAGTTCACGGCCTAGGGTGCGGGCACTCCTCAGTTCTGAATAACCACTGTTTGTGGTGGCAGTCACACACACATCCTCAGGAGGTGCTTGGATGTTTACCTTTAGTTGGAATAAGTAAAGAGGTAAAAATGGAGCCCATTTTAGAGCTTTCTTCAGGATGACAGGGATGGAGGAAGTCCCAGCTATCGACTAAAGGTTAGCCTATGAACTGCTTGAAGGGATACCTTTATTATAGTCTCATATGATGGCTCCTTTTCCTGCTCCACAAAGAGATGTGGGGGGTCACTGAAAACGGTGCCTTTTTACAGTCTTTTATTCTGCTGCCTTCTTGTCCCTTAGCCAAGGCACACATTCTGCCCTCAATATTGTAGTATAGTTTTGAAAAGTAGAAAAAACCCCTTTATATATGTATTCAATTTGAGGGCCTTAGTTTTATTTCCTGCCTTTGATGGTGGGAATGTTTTTTTTACTTCTCCCATTTCTTATTGGTATTTTAACTTAGCATGTTCGTTTAGCATGTTTTGCCACCACTGCCGCAGTTTCAGTGTTGGGATTTGGGAGACGTGAAATGAGATCTGTCCTGCCCCTCTGTCTGGAGAGGTGGCTTGCCCGCAGGACCCTGAACGCTTGTCTGTGGTGCGGAGTTGAAGAGCCTGACTTTAACCTCGTGTGTGGCTGCGGTCCTGAGCCCCATCCTCTCCCCCGACAGTGTAGGGCAGGGTCTGGTTGCGCCTCTGCTTTCAGGGGACCGTTATAGAGGGTCGTGGGCAGAGCACCCTGCTTGTGCAGGCTTGGTGGCGGGCCCAGGCTTGGTGGCGGCTCTCTTTCTGCGCTGCAGGCGGACCGCGAGGGGCCTCTCTGGCTCCGGGTGAGTCGTGCGCTGCCTCTCTGACCTGTGCCCTTGTCTCCTCTCTTGCCTCCCCGGTAGTGTGCTGTGGGGGGCCTCCTCCCTCCTCCCCTCCCTCAGTGGGCCACCTTCTCTTGCCCTGCCCTCACCTCCATGGACGACTCGGAGGTGGAGTCGCCCGCCAGCATCCTGGCCTCCGTGAAGGAGCAGGAGGCGCAGTTTGAGAAGCTGACCCGGGCGCTGGAGGAGGAGCGGCGCCACGTCTCGGCGCAGCTGGAGCGCGTCCGCGTCTCCCCGCAGGACGCCAGCCCGCTCCTGGCCAACGGCACGCTCACCCGCCGGCACCAGGTAACCCTCCGTCCGCCAGGCCTGCCCGCGAACGCGGGCCCCTTGGGGAGGCTGCTCCCCGCACGGCGATGGGCGTCCCGTGCCCGTGCCTCGTGATGGCCTCCGCAGGGCGCTCGGTCCTGGTTCAGACAGAGGACGTTGCTGCTTGCCGCGTTGCCTGGACTTCTCTCGAAGCATCCATCTGACTTCCTGTCCACTGCAGTGGGGTTTCTGGGTCGGGATGCCCGTCTGGTAGTGGCAGATCACATAATTTGAAGCTTTACTCAAGTTACTTCTTTTTTTCCCCTGGTTTCCCCCTTCCTCCCTATCAAAAATTCAGGAAATTAAATGCCTGCTTAGTGGTTGGGGAAATTGGACATCTTGCATCTCATTCTCCCTCAGAGAACAGCTTGCTCAGAGTCGTGGCAGTGTCGGTAAATTGTGTATTCCCACTCCACACTCTTTTTGTTGGCTGTGCCAGTCATTTTTTGGAGAAGGGGGTCATTGGTAATTCTTTTGGTTAGACTTGGAGAGGGAGCATCATGCTGCTGTTTAAGCCAGATGACCGCAGGAGCCAGTGGTCTCTGGGTTGGCTGACTGGGATGTGACTCTGAAGTGAGTTGGTGTTTGAAAGGAGAAGTATCTTCTGTTTCCTATGGTTTCTGTAGTCTGACTTTGCCGTGATGTAATCTGTCTGAGGTTTTGTGTGTGTGTGTGTGTGTGTGTGTGTGTGTGTGTAGTAGGCGTTGCCTGATAGACTTCATCTTAAGAGATCCTGATGGGAACCGAGACCAGTGCTCATGCTCATGATCACTTACTAATTTTTGAAATGGAGAAGGTCCCTCAGGCTAAAGAGGTTGTTGAGTGAGAGGATATAATTTCAGTTGGGGATGACCAGGAATTTGGAAGCCATGTGTTTGCAGTGCTTCTAGGATTTCTACAGGAACAAGAGTAGAGGGTTGGGGTTGGAGGGGAATACACTGCAGAGGAGGGCAGGACTGCTCGGCCTTGGAGGTGCTGGGGAATTCCAGGATTTAGTACATGGAGTCTCTCTCTTTTATTTTTAACTTCTGCTCAGCAATGTAACCACACCCTTCCTTCTTCCTGAAAATAATGTTTAACTTCCTTTCCCTACAGCATGACACGTCCCACGTAATGGGAGTAGGGTAGGGGAAGAGTCTCTCAAGGTGGCTGAATCTCACTGTATACATTTTGAAGGGGAGTAGTCAAATGTGTTTTTACGTAGTATAAGGTCATTAGATTATTTCCTGCTGCTTCAGATGGAGCAACTTAAGAATGCCTTTTTTGAATGTGTTCTGTGAATCTTATAATTGGTGATGAAAGTATTGAGACATTTGTTTACTTGAAGGGGGTTGAGATGCTTATTTTCTTTCTGCTTGGAAAGAGAAGCTCATATCTCTTGCTTCCTTCTTTATAAAGCTGCCTGGTGTGGGAGTTTCCCGTGGTTGTAGAGCGTGAAGATGCGTGAAACAGGGAAGGCTTTTGGAAACCCCCACCCTAGCTTTTCCAACTTTCCTATGTTTTTGTGGCTTTCCAAAAAGATTTCACGGGGAACTTACCTTATGCAGAAAAGATTTTTGAGTACCTACTATGTACAGGCACTGTTGAGGGCACTGGAGAGGCACTGAACAAAAGCTCACAAACCCCTCTGCCCTGATGGCACTTACATTCCTACGTTCCAGAGACCCAGGCCACCCGAGTTCCGGGTCTGAGGTGCCGAGTCTAAGGCGTGATTTGGTTCTTTTATCTATACTGACAGACGACTCCAGGCCACAAATGCCTTCTTGAAAGCCCTTTTCCTGTTTGGAAAAAAGATCATTTGTGTTTGATAGAGCAAAAGAAGGCCGCAAAGTGAATTGTCTTCTTGTGGGCTCTGTTTCAGAACGGCCGCTTTGTGGGCGATGCTGACCTTGAGCGACAGAAATTTTCAGATCTAAACCTCAACGGACCCCAGGTACCTCTTTTGGTTCAAGGTCTGGGTTGCTTGTTCATATCTTTTTTACTCTCCCAGCTTGAGAGCATATTGGTGTCTTCTAAAGTACCTGGCACGTTGTAAACTCTCGTTAGTTAGTTTCTTTTCATTTAGTGGAAAAAAATGAAAAAAAGTAGAGCTTCAAAGTATATATATGGTTTTATTTTGGACTTAATTATATTGGTCATTGATTTAGTATTCGATCCCTCAATTACTGCATCCCTTTTCTAGAGTGGGCGTGGTTCTACTTTGCAGAAATCCCTACCTAAAATCTAGCTGGTCTTGAGCCTTAGGCATATCTGAAAAATAGCATTGAGCTATTCAGATCACTCTTACTGAGGTTTTCTGGTTCATCTTAAAGGTTCTTATTGGGTGAACTTTGTTTTATTTGAAGGATCACTCAGATACAGATATAGCTGCTTTTCACACAGTTCATGTTCACTTAGATGACCAGAACTGGGAAGTTATATCTGCTGTCTCTGCCACTGGGAGGGTGTTGATGTAGCTATAGTTAACTCAGTTCCTGTTTGTTAAGTGAATGGGACTGGGAACTTCTGCCCTTTTGTACAAGTTGGGAACGTGGGAACAGTCACTCCTGAAAACGCTGGGCCCACAGAAGATGCGTCGTCTTGAAGGAGACGGTGCTGCTGGTTGGGATGGAGCATTGGCGTACATGGCTCAGGAGTGGCTCTTCCCTTTTTCTCTGTTCTGTGTAGGATCACAGCCACCTTCTGTACAGCACAATCCCCAGGATGCAGGAGCCGGGGCAGATTGTGGAGACCTACACGGAAGAGGACCCTGAGGGCGCCATGTCTGTTGTCTCCGTGGAGACCTCGGATGATGGAACCACTCGGCGCACAGAGACCACAGTAAGCTGAGACTTGTGTAAGGTCTGGGGTGAGGGCGGAGGTTGTCCTCTGGCCTTTATTAAGGGGAAGGGCTGGGCAGTTCACTAGGGTGGAGGAAGGCCATGATCTGTAGTGAAGGCGTAAAGAAAGTGCTCCCTGGCTAGACAGGGAAGAGAGAAGAGATATGAGAAAACCTAATGGAATGAGGAAGAGTCAGCAGCTTTCCTTGAGGCGCAGTGACTGCCAGTGCAGTTTTCCTGCCTGTGGACTTCCCGGAAGATCGAAGGGGAGGCGGTGAGATTGCTCGGCATTTCTAGGGAAAGCAAGCTGGGGACAGAGGGTTATTTCTTAGAGGGCTCTAGAGTTTAAGCTTAATTTGTTCATGTCATTAACGTTCCTTTTCTTTCCTTACTCGAAGGTCAAGAAAGTGGTGAAGACCGTGACGACGCGGACGGTGCAGCCAGTCCCTATGGGGCCCGACGGGCTGCCTGTAGATGCCTCGTCGCTGTCGAACAGCTACATCCAGACTCTGGGCCGTGACTTCCGCAAGAACGGCAACGGGGGCCCTGGGCCCTACGTGGGGCAGGCAGGCACGGCCACCCTCCCCAGGAACTTCCACTACCCGCCCGACGGATACAGCCGCCACTATGAGGACGGGTATCCCGGGAGCGGCGACAACTACGGCAGCCTGTCGCGGGTGACCCGCATCGAGGAGCGGTACAGGCCCAGCATGGAAGGCTACCGGGCGCCCAGCCGGCAGGACGTCTACGGGCCGCAGCCCCAGGTCCGGGTGGGCGGGAGCAGCGTGGATCTGCACCGCTTTCATCCGGAGCCCTACGGGCTGGAGGACGACCAGCGGAGCATGGGCTACGACGACGCGGACTACGGCATGGCGTCTGACTACGGCGCGGGCCGGCGGGCGGGCACGCCCTCGGACCCGCGGCGGCGCCTCAGGTGGGCGAGCGGGAGGGGCGCAGAGGGCTCTCAGACAGCGGCAGGGGCAGCTCTTCCTCTTGGGGAGCAGAGGCAGCTGGGGGCCCCCCGCCCCCGCGCCTGATTTTGTAGGAGACCATCCTAATCGCCCCTCTTCTGATTTTACTAAATACTGAATTGGTTTTTTTGGTCTCCTTTTCATTGTAAATATCATGTATTATAATTATAGAAAACAGCCTGTGACAGTTAATTGGTCTGTGTCCTGAGGAGTGGCCTTTGGTTCTATGTCAAGAGTTTCTTTATTTTCTGCCTAAGGTTTGACACCCTGTTTGGAACCTGATATATGAAGCTATAGAATGTTTGTTCTTGTGAATTTCTTCAACTTCTTGTTTGGTGTTAAGAACAAGCTTAAGGACTTTAGGCTTTCAGGGGCCGAATAGACAGTTGAAAGTGAAAGTGTTAGTCGCTCAGTCGTGTCCCACGACCGCATAGGCTGTAGGCCGCCAGACTCCTCTGCCCACGGAATTCTCCAGGCAAGAATACTGGAGTGGGGGAGTGGGTTGCCATTCCCTTCTCCAGGGGATCTTCCCGACCCAGGGCTGGAAACAGGTCTCCTGCACTGCAGGCAGATTCTGTACAGTCTGAACCACCTGCAGGTACATACATGTAAGAGCCCTCCTTATGGTGGTTTAAATTTGAAGTTAAAAACCTTGATCTCACAAAAGCCCTGGCCCCTGGAAGCTGGCTTCTTACTTCTGACATTTGATTGTGGCGTGAGATGGGCTGGCTTCGCTAGCGGGGGGCACTTTACTGACACCCTGAAAAGCTCACTAGTTCTGCCTGTACTGGTCATACCTGGGGATTCTTTGATGACATGCAGAAGGCCGTAACTGACATGTGGACGGGTAGATGGTTTACACTGAGAAAATGCTTTAGAGTGGAAGCTGCCAGACCTTTTCTGAAAAACGGAAAGTTAGTCGCTCAGTCATTTCCGACTCTTTGCAACCCCATGGACTGTAGCCCGCCAAGCTCCTCTGTCCATGGGGGTTCTCCAGGCAAGAATACTGGAGTGGGTTGCCATTTGCTTCTCCAGGGGATCTTCCTGACCCAGGGATTGAACCTGGGTCTCCTGCATTGTAGGCAGAATCTTTACCATTTGAGCTATCAGGGAAGCCCTAAACCTTTTCTATAAAGGACCATAGAACTAATTTAGACTTTGCAAATAATATATTGTTTTTGTTGTATGTCATTGTTTGTTTTACAACCTTTTAAAAAAACCTTTTAAATCAACCATATGAAATGATATGGTTAGATAGCATGACCAACTCAATGGGCATGAATTTGAGCAAACTCTAGGAAATAGTGGAGGACAGGGGAGCCTGGCATGCTGCAGTCCTCGGGGTCGACAAGAGTCCATCATGACTTATTGACTGAGCAAAAAAACACACAAAAAATATGAAAACTGTTCTTAGTTTTGGGGTTGATGGGGCCCATGGGCTGCCTTGTTTTAAGAATAAATCAGAGACAGTGTTTTCTGAGCAAAGAGGAAGAAGAAGAATTAAAGGAGAAGATTTACGGATGTCTTAATGGTAAGAATATCTTACCAGCTGTTGCTGAATTTCTGTGTGAGGTCATGACTTCCTAAAGCAGATGCCTTGGTGCTTGTTTTACTCATATTAGGTAGCTTTGCTTAGCAGCAGACTGGGCTGGGCCTCGGCTAGAGGCCCCATTATCTCAGCCTGAGTCACTCACCTTTCAGGTATCTCTTGGACAGCAAATCCAACTCCCATGTGACTCATGTTTTATTCCTGGGGTGTGTGTGGCAGGTCTTCGCTGCGCGCAGCATGAGCAGCAGCTGATGACAGCCATCCCCGAAGGAGTCGGCTTGGGCGACAAGTGTGCTTTTCCTGACTTCCTCGCTAGTGCACTGACTGGGTCTCAGTGAGTGCTGGTGGCCAGGTCATTCTCTGTTGTCCCTGGTTGGGGCAGTTGACATAAAGAAAGGGTTTGGGCTTGGTTCTTGGGTTTATTCCAGGGTGGCACTGGACTTGGAAACCTGCTCGACTAGCCAAGAACATTTGCTGCTTCCTGTTCTCGGCCTCGGAGAGTAACGCAAGGTCGAGTGAAAACAGGAATGCAGAAAGATGAGTGGAGAAAGCGCTGAACCCGAGACCTCGGTTCTAGCTGTGCCTTTGCCATTAGCTGTGTAGCCCTAGGCAAGTCATTTAATCCTTCTGGGCACAGCTTTGTTATTTGTAACACAAAGGAAAGAATGTCATGACCTACTTGTAAAAGTGACCGAAATTGTGTGGTGATTGTTTTGCAATTGCTTTATATTAAAATAATAATAAAAGTAAAAACATCTTCTGCACAAAACCAGAAGAGCGCACCATCCATTGATAAGGAACTTCCCTTAACATTCTTATGCTTTTCTTTTGTGTTCTTTTCCTTACACACGACCTTATTTTTCCCTCCTGAAATGGAATCTTACTTGATATGCTGTTTAGTAGCCTACTCTTAACACTTAGCTATATAACCTGTGTATTTTGTTTCAGTGATACTAAAAAATAGTGATTTTTTTTTTTTTTTAACTGACTGTCCATTTGAATTGTGTTTGAGTGGTTAATGTTGACAGCTCTGAGGCAGGCCCTCTGCTCAAGCTAACCTTGAGGGTTTGGTGACAGTGGGAGTGGTTTTGTGGAGTAAACAAGAGGCTTATTTGGAGTGTTCCACACAATGGACTCTCCCCTCTCCTGTGGGAGCCACTGAGTGAGATGAGCTCGCAGATAATGGGTCCTTCCTTCCTGGCTGTTATGAATAAATAACAGTGTGACAGACTCACCCCCTAGTGGTGGTCGGCAGTACGAGTAGGAAGCGTATCTCGGGTTAGATATTTTTCTTTACCTTCAGTTGCTCTGTCTCTATTTCTTTTCTCAGTGGTTCGGCATCCCAAATGTGATGGTGGCCAGGAGTGTCAATTTTGAAAGAACTGCAAGTGTTGGCTTTAGAAATTGGAGACTAGAAATCCTGTCTCAAACCCATTAGTTGAGTAGCAAAGATGACCTTGGGATGAACTGTGCAAACTCCTGTTCAAGCTTGTAGCTCGTCAGCACCAAAGCTAAGTCCTAAGTGAGGTAGCCCGATGTCCTCTACTGCTGTTACTCTCAGAAAAGAGACTCTGTAAGAATCTCACTTTCTCTCTCTCTGTTTAAAAACTAGTTCCCAAAATAGGGTAAGGAGAGGCTTAAAGGTGAAATGTGTTTAAGAGTCTTATCCCATCAGCTGTTTCCTGTGTGTAAATGCCTCAAGAGAGCTGGTCTCAAACATTGTTCGCTGATTTCTTTGCTGCCAAGTTCATTGGTTTCATTAACTCTGCTGTCTGAAGGTTTATTTCAGTGTTTATCTGGAGAACTTATTAGGTATCAGGTATCATTCAAGCACTAAGCAGTCAGGATTTGGATCTTTTTTGTGATCAATTGTCCAAATGTTTGTTGCTCCTCTAAGCTAGTAAACGTCACAGAAAAAAATGATAGCTCTATTCTAATTGCAGATGCCTTTAAAACGATTGTCTTATCTCATTAACAAAAATTGATCAGTATATTCTTTATGCAAAGGAGAGATGAGATCTAGTATACTAGAGCTGGGGTTCTTCCTTTCTTGAAGATGAGGGGTAATGGGAGCTCTCCAAAGAACCAGACATGACAGCTTGGTGTATTCTTTTTTCTCTCTCGGTCCTTCCAACACCGCAGGAGCTATGAAGACATGATTGGTGAGGAGGTGCCATCAGACCAGTACTACTGGGCTCCTCTGGCCCAGCACGAACGGGGGAGCCTGGCAAGCTTGGACAGCCTGCGCAAGGGTGGGCCCCCGCCCCCCAACTGGAGACAGCCGGAGCTGCCGGAGGTGATTGCCATGCTGGGCTACCGCCTGGACGCGGTCAAGTCCAATGCGGCCGCCTACCTGCAGCACTTGTGCTACCGCAACGACAAGGTGAAGACCGATGTCCGGAAGCTCAAGGGCATCCCAGTGCTGGTGGGATTGTTAGACCACCCCAAAAAGGAAGTGCACCTTGGAGCCTGTGGCGCTCTCAAGAATATCTCTTTTGGGCGTGACCAGGATAACAAGATCGCTATAAAAAACTGTGACGGCGTTCCTGCTCTCGTGCGCCTGCTCCGGAAGGCTCGAGACATGGACCTCACCGAAGTCATTACTGGTGAGTTCCAGGCCCGAGGGGAGCCTCTGGGTTTAGGGTCAGAGATTGTGCAGGCTTTTCCAGATTTTAAACACTGGAGTGGGTTGCCATTCCTTTCTCCAGGTGATCTTCCTGACCCAGGGATTGAACTTGGGTCTCCTGTACTGCAGGCAGATTCTTTACCATCTGAGTCATCAGGGAAGTCTGATTTTAAAGCATTGTTTATGTTTTAAACATTGTTTAAAGCATTGCTAATGTTTTAAACGCAGACGATTTCGCTTAAAATTCCAGATTCTTGGCTTTTGTTTTAAATGTACAGGAACTGCTAATAACGGACCTGTTTTACTACCCAGTAGTTGGGCTGAGGTGATGGGGGCATGTTCCATTAGTGTGTGTTG
Source organism: Dama dama (assembly GCF_033118175.1). NCBI lineage: Eukaryota > Metazoa > Chordata > Mammalia > Artiodactyla > Cervidae > Dama > Dama dama. The sequence continues at coordinate 81,568,476 of NC_083681.1, forward strand.
AACACAACTTTGTGGATCACAGTCAGCATCCCAAGAGAAAGGAAAAGAAATAGCACAGATCATTAGTTCTCAGTCGGGGGTGATCTTGCCCCCAGAGGACGTTTGCAGTGTCTGCAGGTATTCGGTTGTCATAACTTGGGGAGGTAGGTGGTGGGAGGGAGTGCTATTGGTATCTAATGAGTGAAGGCCTGAGATATACTCATTTAATGATGGGTGGGATAGCTCTCCACAAGGAAAATTATCTGGCCCAAAATGTCAGTGGTGGTGAGATTGAGAAATGGGTGTAGCGAGCCCAGAAAATATTGCTTATAATAATTATTGTTTTATGAAGCCTTACTTCAAGATGTGTGTGTTTGTTTTGAGCCATAATGTAAAATATATTATCAGAAGTAGCAAACTAAAGCTTGAATATCATTACAAGGTATTTGGTCATTGGGGAAGACTGAGAAATGTTGGGAAAGGGGTTTCTCTTTGGCATTCTTCAGACATACTGTCTTGGTGCTGGAGAACTGTCTGATGAGTGGTCTCTGCCAGGAACCCTGTGGAATCTCTCATCCCATGACTCCATAAAAATGGAGATTGTGGACCACGCGCTGCACGCCTTGACGGATGAAGTGATCATTCCGCATTCAGGCTGGGAGCGGGAACCTGGCGAAGACTGTAAGCCACGCCACATCGAGTGGGAGTCTGTGCTCACCAACACAGCTGGCTGCCTCAGGTACGAGGAGGGCTGGGAGCGCGTGAAGACTGAGCTCTTAAAGACTAACTTAAGTTGCTTTCAAAGCACGTTTAAGTCCCGTAGTCTGTCATCCAGGCTCGATTCCTGTTTGTATTGCGTACCATGACCCCATCCTGTGTTTCTGCCTGTTGCTACCCTCTTGCATACCATATATGCCTTGTATGGTTTACTTGCGGTTCCCACACATCTTCCTCACTTCTGTGCCTCTTTGACTTTGTTAATATAATTTGTTCAAAACCAACAGTGTAAGGCCGTTGTCTAGTCCTGGGCTTGTGTGTGTCTGTGTCTTTAATTATTTGTATTTCAAGTCGGCCTGTGATAAATGCAGCAAATGGATACAGCATACTGGAAGGAGAGTGTGGGGAAGAGTCCTTCCCCTGTCTGCAGGGTAGATCTGCTTATTTATCTTTTGAGGCCTGACTCAGGTGTGTTTATTCCATGAAAGTTCTCCTGAGTTCTTCCTCTTGTATCCTATAAATGTGCAGTACGTTCTTTCTCTCTTTGGAACATACTCCTGTGCGCCCTGTCCCCATTCTCCATTTGTACTTTCACGTGAGCAGTATCTGTTCTGTCTTAGGTTATTGTTGTTGGTGTGCTTTATCTATGCACCCCCTTCCCTGGCCTGGTTATGTGTCCTGAAAGCAGGAACTTCAACTTTCTCTCAGCTCTGGTGCCTCCCCTATAACAGATGCTCCTTATTTGTTACAGTGGAAAGGTGGTAAGGAGGCTTGTAGAGACAGGGGTACTAAGAGAGGGTTTCTGAAGTTCAGTCATCTTGAAGCTTCCCCTTTTCCCCTCAGGAATGTCAGCTCGGAGAGGAGTGAAGCGCGCCGGAAACTTCGGGAGTGTGATGGGTTGGTGGATGCTCTCATTTTCATCGTCCAGGCTGAGATTGGACAGAAAGATTCAGATAGCAAGGTAGGTTAGTGGGTAGGCACCCATAAGACAGACTTTCAAATGGTGTTAGATACCTGTACTGGCCTCCCCCTCCTTAAAGTGGGTGTTGGCCTTAGAAGAAAACCGTTTCCCTGAGAAGTTCCTCTGCCTACATATTTTAAGGCTGTTTAGCCGTACTTGGATTTTTTTCTAATTGGGAGAAAGTCCGTGTGCCGTTGAGCTTTATGTCACACAGCAAAGGGCAGCAGAGACCTTTGTTAGCCTGGGGTTGAAAGGAGTCTGAGAAGCCTGGGGGCACTGAAGAGGCAGGCTGAGAGAGAATGAGTTGAGCTATGCTTTTGAGGATCGCTGTCTCTGTACCTGAATCATGGAAGCATGTGCGTGCTGGAAGTCGCTTGTCATTCTGTCCCCTCACTGGACCTTTCATTCTGTGACCCCAAGCTTGTGGAGAACTGTGTTTGCCTCCTTCGGAACCTGTCCTATCAAGTTCACCGGGAGATCCCGCAAGCAGAGCGCTACCAGGAGGCACCTCCCACCGTCGCCAACAGTGCCGGGCCGCACGCTGCCAGCTGCTTTGGGGCCAAAAAAGGCAAAGGTGAGGCTTGCTTCCCTGTCCCCTGCTCGCTCGTGCCGGCCGGGGAGAGGAAGGTGCTTCCAGCTGTGCGTGTGGGACGCCTGCTGAGCAGCGCTGGGGCCTGCCCATCAGGGCTGTGTCTGCTGCTGTGTCCGCTGTGCCGTGAGCTTCACGCTGCGGGTGGTGGTGGTGGGGGGTGGTGTCAGCACCGGTAGCTGGGCAGTGAAGGCTGAGGACCCAGCTGGTCTGGGGCCTTCTCCCTGCTCCTCCTCTGTTTCCTGGGTTTGTCTTCTCCTCTGTGCTTCCCCGCTTATTTTCCCGTGACCCTGTTGACATCTCTCTCCTGCGTTTTTCTTCCTTCATTTCTCTCCTCTCCTTTCCACCTTGGGTGACGCACTGGAAGATGAATGGTTCTCCAGAGGTGAGTGGAATCTTTTAAGGTGCTTACCTACCTCTAATTTGCATGTTTGGGCTTTAGCTTCCCTGACATTTCCTTGCCTAACCCTTCCCTGTGGATGCATGTAGGAAAATTCATTTGAGGAAGGCCACTGCAACGGGTCGCGCTCTGCTGAGTGAATGGCTCACAGCATGCTGTTTGTGGGCAGCAGTCCCTGTTTCCAGAACTGAGGAGAGTAGCAGCAATAGCAGTCATCCTTATCTCACCCAGCTGCTGCCCGTGTTCTGTTCTTGTTTCTGGGACAAGCTGGGGATCCTGTCTTTTTTCCTTTGTTTGTTGTTTTGTCTTATGCTCCTCTTGATGCATCTCTGATGGAAGATTCTGAACAAAGAATAAAGAATATACTGAGTGGACTCTTCCCTTTCTTAAACTTTTTATCCTTTCTCCCCCCACTTTCTTTTTTAAATTTCCAAAGGGAAAAAACCCACAGAGGAGCCAACAAATGATACAGTGGATTTCCCTAAAAGAACTAGTCCTGCTCGAGGTAAGTTATCTTTTTCTTCTCAGGCTCCATGGTTCTCATAAACATCGTCCACAGATAAGTGTTTGGCAGCTTACCAGTAGGTTATATAGTGTGTTCACTGTTCTGTCCCCCTGACTTAAGGAATTTGAAGTGATGATTAAAGTATTTGGAAATTTTTAATACTATAACAGTGACTTTCAAAGGACTTCTTGTTATGTCAGTTATTCAGATTATTTGAGGGTAAGGACCTGATGGTAGTCTAGACCAGGAACTTTTTATGTTTATCGATATAGTGAGTCCAAAATTCACAGCTCTCCATGGATATTAAAATTTAGATGTTGTTAAATCTGTGAGAGACCCTTTGACTTAATCATAGTTAAGGTGAGCAGAATGACTCAGTTAAGTTAGAAATAATTCATTTGAAATAAGGAATCTTTAACTCTTAAATGCTATCGATGAGGAAATGAATCCCTTGAGTGCTGGGCAAGGCCAAAGAACTGTGGCTAGGGAAGAGACTAGGAAGGAGAGAGGAATTGCGTATGAGTTGATATCTGTTCTGCTTTTGCCATGGATGAATTATCCTTGAGAAGGCATGTAGTCCAATCTGAGTCTGCTCTTGGGTGGGCGCGGGTGTTCAGAGACCCTGCTGGTATAGGAGCAGAAGCCCATCAACCCAGAGCCAGTCGCGACGCTGGGCTGTAGCCAGCCAGAGCCCGCTTTGTAGGCACTGCTAAGCACCCTCTGCTTGCTTGCCCTTTCTTGTGCAGGCTATGAGCTGTTATTCCAGCCGGAGGTGGTTCGGATATACATATCACTTCTCAAAGAGAGCAAGAATCCCGCCATCCTAGAAGCGTCAGCCGGGGCCATCCAGAACTTGTGTGCTGGGCGCTGGACGGTGAGAACCTTATACAAAGCTGATTCAGGGGTGGAAGGACTCAGCTTACTCGTCTGCTGTCCTTTGTAATCTGTTCTGCTTCTTTCCACGTGCTGCTTGTAGTATGGTCGATACATCCGCTCAGCTCTGCGTCAAGAGAAAGCTCTTTCCGCCATTGCTGACCTCTTGACCAGTGAACACGAGAGGGTCGTGAGAGCTGCGTCTGGAGCCCTGAGAAACCTGGCTGTGGATGCTCGCAACAAAGAGTTAATTGGTAAGGGGCTGGCTGTTAGCCGCCACTCAGCGTCTGGCAGAGCGCTTTCACTCAGCAGGTACTAAATCTATTTGTGGAAACGGCTGAGGAAGAATCCTGGTCCTCCATAGTTTGTGAATCTGGGGCATTAGAGAGGGTTATATTTTAATGGTTCTTGGAAAGAGAAGAGGTGATGACTCTTCAAAAGTGGAAAAATAATATCTTATTTGTTGAGGATTGTACTTTGTTACTAGGGATTGTTAAGCATATCTGTATGTTCTCATTTAAATGTCACCATTTTACAAAGGTACTTTTTCTTGTTTTTTTTTTTTTTTAATAGAACAAGAAAACTGAGAGTCAGGACCTTAAGTAATTTCTCCAGAGTTAATAAAACAGAGCCCAGTTTTTGTTTTTGTAAAATTCACAATGACTGTCCTATTAAACGGTAGTAATCAGTATACCATTTTCATTACGATATCTGACTGGACTCTGTAGCATATTTGACATAACATATCCAGATTGTTTTCGCGTGGCTGAAGGAGAGAATAAGCAGACAGATAGGAAGGACAGTGCGTTCGTGGCTGTTCGGCCCTTTGCCCCCCTGCAGTGTCGTCCTGCAGGAGCCTGAAGCTGGTTCTCATGGACGGTCCCTGTGCTTGATGCGGTCAGTGCAGCGCGCGTTGGGCTCCTCAGACTCTCCCTGTGTACATGCCTCCCGTCTTACCGCTGTAGGTAAACATGCCATTCCTAACTTGGTCAAGAATCTGCCAGGAGGGCAGCAGAGCTCTTCCCAGAATTTCTCTGAGGACACTGTGGTCTCTATTCTGAACACCATCAACGAAGTTATCGCTGAGAATTTGGAGGCTGCCAAAAAGCTCCGGGAGACCCAGGGTATTGAGAAGCTGGTTTTGATCAACAAATCAGGGTGAGATTAATTAACACTTAACCATCCCAGCTGGGAGCATGTGAATACTGGCTAGGGGGCTGGGGAGGGACTTTCCCCTGTTGATTTCCCCTTATTTACATGTAAAGAGTGAAGGAGGTACTGCTTTTTTTTCTGTCTTAATGATTGATAAGACTCTTCCATCAGACAATTTTTTTTACTGTTTGAGTTAAAATACAGCACTCGGTGAATACCTGATCTTGCCCATTTGGGGACTTATATTCTTATGTTACATTGTACTAGGAAGGACAGGTTCTCAGCTTCTTTCCTGGTCTTACATTCAAATTCCATCTGGTGTTATTTCCCTAAAAGGAACCGTTCAGAAAAAGAAGTTCGAGCAGCCGCGCTTGTATTGCAGACAATCTGGGGATATAAGGAACTGCGGAAGCCACTGGAAAAAGAAGGATGGAAGAAATCAGACTTTCAGGTAGAGTGACTTGAGACCGAGGCTTTCACCTTTCTCCCCTTGGTTTCAGGTGATGCTTCTGTCTTTGGTTCTTCTGTTTCACTGTCACACTGAGTCTCCTTTTGACCCACGTCTCTGTGTGTAGAGAAGTCATTTATTTTCTTTTCCCCCCAAATGGCGCCTGAAGCAGTCTTGGTCTTGCGCTGTGTCGTAGCGCAGCGTAAATGCTGCTGGCAGTGTTGAACGGTGGCCTTTGGGCTCTTCTCCAAATCTGTCTCAGCTCTTGGAAGGAGTCTGCCGTTTTCTGAGACTGTATTTCCTTTTGATAGTGTGAGTGTTTGGTGCCTTTGTAATCGGTCAGAAACACAAGTCAAAGCCGTAATGTCCTGCTTTGTTTCACTATGTGGGTGTTTACTTAACCCTTGTGAGTCAGCTTTTGGTAAGAACTGTATTTGGGAATAAGGCCCTAAAACTCCGAGCCCATTAAGGAGTAGGACATGGGTGAATTCAGTCCTCTGTGACGTCACTGCGTTTTACGTCTGCCTCCAGGTGAATCTGAACAATGCTTCTCGAAGCCAGAGCAGTCACTCCTATGATGACAGCACTCTCCCTCTCATTGACCGGAGCCAGAAGTCAGGTACAGGGTCTAGGGGACGCACCTCTGGTTTATTCCACCTCTGCTCTTCTCTTGTGGGCCTGCTATCTGACTAAATAAGATACGTATTATTTCCTGAACAAGCTTGTCTTTTGGTGGAGGAGAGTTATACTTCACCGCAGGATTGTAGCACGGAACTTTAGAAACCAAGAGTGCGTCAGAAGATGAGAGAGTTAGCCTGGGTGTGACCCCCCAGCTTTGCCTGTGGACTTCAGATGACCGGAGAGTGAACCCTGCTGTTTTCTATACTTACATTATAAATTTAAGATGTGCAGCGTAATGATTTGACATATGTATATAGAGAGCCCCCGATTTAACGATGGTTTGATCTGTGATTTTTCAACTTGGTGGTGGTGCAGAAGTGATGTGCGTTCAGTAGAAACCACACTTCAGGTTGAGTTCTGACCTCTTCCCTGGCCGGTGAGACACCGCGGGTCACTCTCACACGGGCAGCAGCGGCGTCAGCCACAGAGCCCAGTCAGCTGTGCGGTCACGAGCGCGAGCGGAAACCGAAAACCGAGAACCGCTCTGTGCCCAGACAGCTGTTCCGCCTTTTGCTTTAAGTGCCGTTTTCAGTGTATCATCTTGTGAGATAGTCGGCGCTTTATCGTCAGGTAGGCTCTGTTAGATGATTTTGCCCACCTGTAGACTGATGTAAGGATTGTGAACACGTGTAGGCTGGGCTAAGCTATGACGTTCTGTCAGCCTAACGGTAGGTTTATTAGGATGTAACCCTATCATCAGTCTAAGGGAGATCTGAATATTGCAAAAGGATTATTCTTCCTTCTTAAATTTTCATATAATACCAAGTAGTATATGTTTACTGTTGAAAAATTAGAAAATATAGGCAAACCAGGAAAGGGACAGCAACAAACACCACTCACTTCTGTCATCCAGAGATGACTCTGCTATTCTGGATTATATCTTAAATACTGCCGTGTGCGCAAACACGTTTTCTTCAAAAGACAAACCATATATTTTGTTTTGTAAAGTGATTTTCACTTGTGTCTTTTATAATCCTTATTGTCTTAATGACACTGGGATTTTGCCTGAGATGTGGTCTGAGGATCATCAAATCTGTTGACATTTGTGCTGACGGTACAGAAGCATGAACGGTGCTTGCTTCATTGCTGGGGGCTGAGCGTAAACCGGGGCGGTGACACCAAACCAAGCCCGCTGCCGTCGTCTTTGTTGCCATGTGCTTGCCGTTACGGGAAGAGCCAGTTTGGGGAGGTGGGGGAGAAAGCCAGTCTCACTTAATGCACTTGATGGAGCTGTGACAGCTACTGACTTTATTGTCCCTGTCCTTGAGTGCTCTTTAATACTCTGCACGGATACGGGGGGCACCATGGCACCCTGTGGCTCACCAACGCCTGATGGTTATTGTGAGGGGAGCACTTGTGCTGTCGTTTGAGTTACTAGGTGCACTAAGCCACCTGTGGTTTTTTTTTTTTTTGGAAACACCATTTTTACTTAAAAATGACAGACATTTTCTTGAAAATGAATGCAGAGAGCAGTTTGGGAAAAAGTAACTGACAAGTACTTGCTGCCTAAATTTTCAAGTGAAAATTTTAATTTTGGAAGACTTGTATCTGTCACTGTGACCTGATAAAATCCCAATACGTAATATACTTTTTGATGAAATTTTTGATGATTTTAGTGAGCGTGATTTTTTTGATATATCATGGATATATATATATATAACTTTAGAAGATCTGCGTAACTCTGTGAACCAGTATATTTTCCAGGTGACCAATGCATGATTTTCAAAATCACACAGGGTTAATTGATCCATTCAAAGTACAAAACCGACCAGTGGGTTTTAATTTAACAGAAGATGAAGAGAGAATTGGTTTGGATTCAGATTGCACATTGTTCTGACCTTAAAGAAAACTCTACTTGTTGAGTATTAGTATACTATCAAAGAATAGTCACCATCATCTGAAAACACTTAAAATTCTCCTCCCTTTTCCAACTGCTTATCTGTGTGAGGCTGGATTTTCTTCCTACAGTTCATCCAAAATAACATCCCAACAGATTGAATTACAGAGGCAAATATGGGACTCTAGCTACCTTCTCTTAGGCCAGCTTTAAAGATGTGCAAAAATGTAAAACAATGCTTTTTTTTAAAAATTAAAAGTATGATTTATGTTAACATGGAATAGGTTTATTGTTATTTTTAAATGAAATGAATATTTAAAATTTCTTCACACCATAACTGTTAATACAAGTAACCTGCACCAATGAACACTCTTTGGATCCTCATAATTTCTAAGAATATAAAGGGGCTTTGAGACCAAATAGTTTGAAGCCTGCTGGCTTAGAGTGAATGGTTTCTTATATTAGAGTCTGTAGGAGAGGGATCTCTTTTATCTAGAGCTTGGCACTTGTGGGTGGTGCTCAGTAAAAATTTGATGAGAGGGAGGGGGGAGGAAAGACGACTGAGAGCGCTTTTTATGATGAGTGTGAATTTTGAAGAGTTGGTTTTTGACCTGGATAACTTTCTGACTCCCTATAGATAAGAAACCTGATCGGGAAGAAATTCAGATGAGCAGTATGGGATCAAACACGAAATCATTAGGTAGGTGACTGAGTGGCGCCTGAGCCCGTGGAGGAGCAGGTCACTGGGCCGAGGGCTGTCCGGCGCTGCGCTTCTCTCCAGCAGCCTCGGTTTGCCGCCCTCAAGAGTGCTGGCTGCACACTGCACTGGAAGAGTTCGAAGGCGTTTAGTAAAACCTGATCTGTTTACCTTTCCCACATTTCCAAGTGTTCAGAGGTTAAAAAAACCGCTTTATGCCTCTGCATCACCACAGAACCTTCTGTGTCCCTGAACCGCGCTCACGGCCTTTCGCAGTCTGCCGCCGGGTCTCTGCCGCCCTGCTCACCGTGTCCTCTGTCTCAGCCCACCTAGTCCCCTTGCTATCCTATCTCTCCACTCCTTACTCTCTTTATTTTGCTCTTGTAATACCTCCTGTTGGAATGCCCTTCCCAACGGCTTTCTAAATTGTCTTCATCCCTAAAGGCTTGGCTGAAGTCCTGTCTTCTTCGTTAGGTCTTGCCTGACTATTGCAACTCACCTCACCTCACTGTCTTCTCCTAATTCCAGTACTCTGCATAGACAGATCTCCTCAGTTTAGCTTTATTATTACTTGTGGTATATATTGCCCTCCTGGTTAGATATAAGTTTTTTTTATGTCAAGGACTGCCAGACCTTAATGCCTTTCTGGAGCATTTGGTAAAGTTCAGTGTCCAGCAGAGGTGCCTGATTCCCATTTGTCTACTTAATACGTATTTTACACTAGAGGGGAGTACCATGTCTCTGTGTACATTTTTTTCTTTCCTTTTTTGTAAACTAGATAACAGCTATTCCATGCTGAATGAGAGAGGGGACCACAGCAGAACACTGGATCGATCTGCAGATCTGGGCGAGACGGAGCCGCTGAAGGGGGCGCCCCTGATGGTAAATCCTCTTCATGGGCTGTGTCCTGCTAAGGCCAGCTCTGTTTTGAAGCCTGCATGTTCTGTGAATTAGGAAAAAAGTCTGTAATGAAAGATAGCATCCTTTTCTTGAAGCATTTTTTTTTAGGGAAAAAGTAGGACTTTTGATTCACGTTGAGATTTCTTGGGCCATAATTCTATGATGGTCGAGATGGGAGAAGCAAGGTTGTTGTGAATGTATTGCGTGTATGACTAACGCCGACTGATCTGTCCTCACAGTACTCGTTTTCTATTCCTGCCTTTTCTTGAAAATCTTGCCGTTCCCTTACTACTATTGCCTCATTTTGTTTGAGTTTACAGATGTGGGGGTTTTCCCTGGGTCTGGCACTCATTCGTGAGGTTCCTGTTTTCTTACTCTCCTACTAACAAATCGCGTGTGTTCACAGCAGGACGAGGGGCAGGAACCTCTGGAGGAAGAGTTGGATGTGTTGTTTGTGGATGATGAGGGGTACCCCATGTCTTACCCCCCCATGGTATGTCCTCTAGCCACCCCCAAGATCATCCCTGAGGGATGAGGACCCTGTGTGCCAGCAGTTTGCCAATCATGCCAGTCTGATCACTCTCGGCCACGTGGGGTTTAGGGGGCGCTGCTTCTGTGATTGTCACCTCTTGAGAGGCCACTAGTGATGTGATTTTCTATTTATGCCACATCCTTCCCTCCAGATTTGTTCAGCTGTCTTTTGGTTCTCCTTATTCCCAACTGTGCTAACATGTCTTTCTCTTTTTTTCCCTACAGCAGAAGATTTAGCACCACTCTATCCGCTGCATCTGGGCTTATAATATATGTACTTTTATTTTTTGGTGGTGAAATGGACTGATGATTTTCCCTTTCTTCGCTGGACTGTTGTGCCAACTGCCAGGCTGCCTCCTGCCCTGATGGCCCTAAGTGGCTGCCTTCTTTCCATCAACTCCTAACGTCTTCCAGTGAAGCTTAATTGTCCCTCTTCCCTCCTCCAGACCCTTCCAGTCACTCCCAAGAAGCCTGACTCAGTTACAGACATATCTTGAGAAACTGCTGCAGATTAGCTCTTTTTGCCAGCTCTCCCTGGAAATCTTGGCCTTGTGTGGAGGGAGGGAGAAAGTGGGACTCTTCACTGGAAGCCTTGGGAAGAACCGGAAGTTACATGCTATACATGCCGTGTCCAGCAGTCTGATAAACTGATGATTCTTAATCAAGATTTTTCTTTTCCTGGTGGGGAAGGGACCTTTTTTTAAAATTTTTTTTTTTTTTTGAGAATGGAAAGTGTGAGCTCTTCTTTTATTCCTAATGACTATTTTTGAAGCAAAGAAGGCCGGCAACATTGGCACATCCCACTTGGCAAGGGCCCTTGAGTAAGTGAAGGTTTCCTAGAGGGGAGAGTAAGACACCTTGCCCTTCTCCTCTCCAGGGCGGGACCATCCAAGGACCTGCAGCCCCCATCTCTTCCCCAAGCCCCCTGCCAACCCTGGCTGCCGCGGCTGCCCCTGCTGAGGCCGCCCTGAACCCTCCTCCCCCAGTCCGTGGTAATGTCGGCTGACTCGGTCTGGCCCTTTGCAAGAGGCTGTAGAAAGAGGAGAATGTGTCAAGGAAGACTTTTTGGGTGTGAAGGAGCAGAAAGATGTCTTCTGGGGAGGAGAAGAGCCTCTGGGAGGAGCTAGTAGGAATGTACATGATTTATTTAGTCTGAAACTGGCAGGAAGCTTCCCCGCTGGCTCCCCCCACCCTGCTTTCTCCTCGCCTCACCCCTGCAGCCCTGTCCTGCCCCCGCCTCCCCCCTGGACTGGCTGGCTGACTAAAGGACGTGATGTACATACTCCTGCCCCCTCTGCCCTGAAAAGGTGGGGTTCGCCCCTGGCTCTGCCTCCTCTTTGTGCCTTTGGCCTGGGGTGCATCTCCTCCTTCCCTTCCATGTGCCTTTCTTTGCCTCTGCAGTCTCATTTCTCATGATTTTGCAAATTATACTTTGTTGCTTTCTGACCTATTGTTGGCCCCAAATAGCAGAAAGAGGAGAGGGGACCTAGAGACCCTCCATCTCTCCACTGGGAATTGGAACAGCCTCTGATTTTAGCCATAGAAGGTTTTTGCTCAACTGTATATGTTGGGGTTTTGCAAAAGTCCTGTTCTGATGAGTCTCCAGATGAGGTTGGTTGCCCAGGATCACCTTCATCTCTGTAGGGGTTACAGGGAAGGCGTGTCCATCCCCGCCTCCCGCCCCTGCCCCGCCCCGATCCTTCCCTCATCCAGTTAGTGTATATTTGCAGGTTGTGCTAGAGGAATCAGCTGCTATGCGGTTGATTTGTTTTTTTTTTTTAAACCCTGTCCCTTATTTACTTTTTACTCCTTCCCTCAATCTAAAAGCTGTTCAAATGCAACTGGAAATCTTTATTCTCCTCCCTCCCCCTTCCCTAATATATTGAGGCTTTGGGGTAGGAGAAAAGTGCACAACCCGCCACCCTCCTCCCCCCTTTCCCTAAGCATTACAGTCCCTTATTTACCCCTTTGCCTTCTCACACTACTTGCCACTCCTTTTCTGGCAAAAAGGAGCCTCTGTGGCTCAGCGGACTGCACAGGGGAGACCGCCCCGCCCAGGCCTGGCTCCACTCTTGGTTTCTCTCGTCTTCTGCTCCTTTCCTGGTGCTCTTCTTGTCGGTGGGGTGTGGGTAATAGAACAGCCATAGGCTTTGGGGACCTTTAACTGTTTTTTCCTTTTCATTTATAAAAACACTAAACATTCAATTTCAGAGAACCAAAAATCCCACCTTCCCACCGAACACTACTAAGGGGCGTGTCTTCTGCTCCATACCTTTTCTGTTTTTTCTCTCTTGTTAATGCTTTTAAAAACAAATGAGTTTTTTATATAAATAAAGTTTTTAAAGTGTGTATGTGGGGGGTCTGTGTCATTTCTTCACTTTAAGCTGTATCTCTTCTCTCCTGTTCATCTTGATTACTTCATTATATATCAGTGTCCTTTTTCTCTCCAGAGCACCCAGAAGGGGATTGTACCAGGATGGATTTATTTTGAGCCCAATCCCAGCTCTTAACAAGGAACATTCTTTTAATTATATATGAAACACTTTTCCTCTGAAGAATCTTAGAAATTAAATGTAGAGTATGGGAAGCTTATTGCTTAACTTACAGATTGGAAACTGAAGTATAAAGAATTAATACATTTCTTAGTCACTGGAATTCTTTTGTGACATCTGACAAAACTAATGTTGAATAAAGCTCTGCAATACATGACCGTCTTGAACATATTTATGAGTAGAAGATTAGAAGCTACCAACTCCAGCTGTCATCCTAACAAGTATGGAAATGTAGAATTAAAAGGCTCACTGGGCCATGAGGTTGCTTCTCGGGCTGTCTGCCATCCTTTAGTAAGATGGTAAGGGGCAGGCCTGTCTCTTCCTCCATGTCCTACCAAGTAACATGTGGGTGGGTAGCAAATACTCAGATCACCAGGGGTTGTCTATACTGTAGAGGCCAAGGATTAAGGCCTCCGGAAAGGGGCCTTGTCACCTTGTTAAGATGAGAATTGATGTAAAATGCTTTTTGTATGCCCAGTCTTTAGATTAAAAATGTATAGCTATTTCTGGTGATGCTCATGTCTCAGTTTTGTTGAACTAGGCCTTGGGTGTGAGAACTTCCTTGGGCTAGTAAGACCTGGACATCTTCTCGCTGTGGCTGATAACTTTTAACGCTTGATTTGTGTCCGGCAGTTGTAGTGTTGGGAAGGTGACGCACAGAGCCGGGAGGCGCTCCGAGTTTGCCTTACGGAGAGTTGGTAGCCCTGCTTGAGCGTTTCTTTTCAACGTAGAAAAAGCTGGCTGTTGGTGAATAGCCTTCATTTCTGTTATATTTATTATCCGCTGGCATGGAGCTACACACAAACCTTACTCTCCTCTCCCTGGATTGGTCCATTTGTTTTATCTCATTCAATAAATGTTTCCTCAGCATCTTCCATGTATCAGGCATTGTTGTGTACACCAGATTTAGATGAGAGAATTAAACAGGTGGACCCTTTCTCATATCGATAGCAATCCATGAGAATCTGTGCTGTTTTTAAAAGAACATTCCTCCGCCCTTACCTAAAACATGATATTAAAAAGCATGATCTATAGAGTCCCTATATCTTGTTTCTTGACACTGATTTAGGAACGCTTTTGAAGCCTCTTGGTGTCTCTTAACACCAGCTTTAGGAATCCTGTGTATTTTGTCAAGATTTGCCAACTTATTCCCTGATCTTTACAGCCTGAGTTTTTATTCCCCACTCCCACCAGAAGTGGTAATAGGTTATGCCCAGCCGCCCTTCTGCCTCAGTGATGCTTTTTTTGTGAACATGTTTGTGAAGTAGTGAGTCTTGCTGTGACATTCTTTCTGACAGAGCTCAGAGCTGTGACCTCACTTGGCCACTGGTTTCTTCCTGAACTAATGCGCTTTGTTATCAATTAGAAATATTTCACCCAGGAAGAGCTAAGAGCCAGTTATTCTTGACTTATTTTTCACTGTTTATCTCTGAAGTACTGGATAGTAAAGATTTATCTTGGTATTTTCATAGATAGTTGTAGACCACCTACACCTAGTCTTACAGATCAGAGCAAGTACACAGGAATTACCTGGGAAGCTTGTTAAAAATGCAGATTTTCGTGCTGTATTTCCAGAAATTGCTTCAATAGGTGGGACTCAGGAATCCTGAAATCTTAAGTAACCTAGGTTACTCAGATGCCTGTGGTGAGTTAATTGCAACTTGAGACACTGATCTGAAGACTTGCTTAAGATTTCAGCCTCAGACTATAATAGAATCCAGGACGACTGGCCTCAGCTCTGCTGGCAGTAATACTAGTTTCATGGTGGGTGTGGTAACAGCCACAAAAAAGAGTTCATTGAGGAAACAATGTTTATCTCAAAGGTATGAATTGATGACTGTAGAATTTGAGATACTAGTGACAGGCTGATTCATTGCGTGTAGGTAGGAGAAACTTCTTTTGCAAAATCATGTCATCTCTGCTGATGGGAGATAAACTTCTCCCTTGATATGGGGCCCTCCAGAGCAGTAGAGAATTCCCTAACAAATTTCAACAGAAGTGTCACTTCTGGCTACAAATAGAGTGTCCCAACTGGGGAGCAAGTGGCGGCATTGACCAAAACCAGGGAGATGTGTCTGGAAATGTAAATCACTCCCAAGGACAACCTACCTAAAGAAAACAAAAAACATTCTAGGAGCAAAGTTTATTTTTTTTTTTTTTGCTGCACCACGTGACTTGTGCAGTCTTAGTTTCACAGAGAATTAAACCCAGGCAATGGCAGTGAAAGACTGGACTCCTAACTGCTAGAAATGATCAGGGCCTACTACCCACAAATGGGTTGAGTCAAGAGCTTTATACCTGTCAGTGTAATTGCAGGAGACTTTAATATTGTAAGCATGTGGCAACCAGCTATTTAGCTGAGGGAAAAATGCCATGCTTCTCACCACATAAGGTTCTATCTTTATTGTTTGAAAAGGCAGATTCTTCCAGTTTTATTTAGGATACAGAAGGCATTATTATCTTGCTGTCTCTCCCCAGGGGTTTCTAGTGTTCTTGGACCGTAGTTTGAATGCCACAAGGCATTTGTGCCTGAGGAAAAGAAATAGAATATTCATGGTAATGTGCTGGGCACCTCACTGCTCTAGTCTTCATTTCAGTCCTTTGCTCCATCTTTAAGACAAAGTTAGCACTGGCCTTTTGCAAACTTGGCACTCTGGTCCTTTTTACAGCCCACTCTTGTCAGACTCAAGGGTCAGAAGAATGTAGTGTGTATAGCTGGAACTAATTCAGGCTTCTGTTTTTTGGCATTGTGGATTGGATACTCTGGAAAGTACTTTCAGCAAAAACAAGATGCTGGGTAAAATGTATTTGTTAAAAAAAATAATTATAAACATTGCTGAGTACGCACAAAAGTAAGAAATTCATAGATCTTCAAAATGCAGGGAAAACTGTAGGAAGTAAGCGACAGCTAGAGCTAGCTTTTGCTCTGCTTTTGCCGAGCTCAGCAGGCTTTCAGTACCCATTTAAGTTACTCTGGAGAGAATGTTGTGCTCAGTAAGTCATGTCTGACCCTTTGTGACCCTGTGGACTGTAGACCATCAGACTCTGTCCATGGAATTTTCCAGGCGAGAATACTGGAGTGGGTTGCCATTTCCTACTCCAGGGGATCTTCCTGACCCAGGGGTCAGACCCATGTCTCTTGCATCTCCTGCAATTCCTGCATTGGCAGACAGATTCTTTACCACTAGCACCACCCGGGGACAATAACAGTGGAGGGTATGGGAAACAGGAAATGAATCTAGAAGGTGATTCCAGGTGAAACAGGTACCCTCAGGGTAAAGGGCAGCAAGGAACTTCCTTTGTCTGAACCTTGATGGTATTGCCCTAGAACTGGACTCACCTCTTGGTGGGAGCCCAGCCAAAAGACAGCCAAGTCAAAGATCTGAAGGAAAGATTCTTGCAGTGAGGAAGAACACCACGGATCTTGCCCAAAGCAGTGTCTCTCTGAACAGCAAAATTAGGGAAGTTTTAAGCTAAGGGTACCTACGTCTTCATGAAGGGGTTTGAGCATGAGAATTCCTCCTAGAATTGGGGCTAGATTTGACAGAGTCCAAACTTTAGTTGACTGAAGCCAGTTAAAGTCAACTTCATCATCCCCTGGGTTCCAGTTGCTCTGGTAGTTGAGTGCCCTGAAAGGGGAGGGGGGGTTAAATTCTGAAAAACAGCTCAAGAAAGAGCTTCAGGCTATTAGAACGGGGAAGTCTCTACAACTGGTGCATTACTTTTGCTATTGTTACTTCTTTTGCAGGATAACAGCTGGTTCTTCTGTTCCCTTTAGATCGTTATTACTGTGACCTGTTCAAGGGTAAGCATAGTGGCCAGGCATAGGTCACCAAATGGCTTAGGCCTGAAATGGCCTCTCTTATGTCGAAAAGCTATCTCTGGTTCTTTTCCAGACCGCCCACTCTGTCTTACAGTTGCTTGTGCCTTCAGGTGATTTCCAGAAACAGATGCAATGCCTTGAAGGCCTCAAATCCTGTATATAGACTCCCCAAACACGAATGGCCCAGCTTAAAGATGATAAGATCCCTAAGAAATAAGACACCATGAGTGGAGAAGGGTCCAAAGAGAACTTTTTGAGCAATGAACTGAAGTCTGATGGTAAGAAATGACAAAAGACAACCCAGCAGATGTTTTTGGGAAAAAAGGAGCCGTTCTGCATTAGAAGCGAAAAGCACAAATTTGAAGTAAAAGTGATTAAGTTGATTGGAGCAATTGAGGGGGTTCTACTGAGTTGGAAGATCTCAGGAAATTATAGAGAATGCTGTCCAAAGAGATGGGAAGGAAGCACAGAAGACAGCGACAGGTTGAGAAGCAGACAAGAATAAGATCTAGTGTGGTGTGGAGCTCTAGGAGACGAGGTAATACCCAAGGAGGTCATCGTTGGTACGTTTCAGGTTTGATGAAAAGCACTGAACCTCAGTTTTACCAATCCCAGTGAATTCCAAGCAAGATAAAAAGCAACTCATATCTAGAGACTGAGGTGAAATTCTCTGTTGAGCAGCTAGAGGTAAAATGCAGACAGACATTAGAAACCAGCCCAGCTGGGTGACTTGTTAACATCAACAGAGAAAGCCAGAAAACACTGGTGTTCTTACCTTGCATCCTGTTGACAAAACAACGGTTCTCATGGAAGCTGATACTTATTAAAACTTTTTTTTTTTAAGAGGGCTAATTAGAAACGTTTTCAGACAAAAGCAGAGTTTGCATAGGTGTTAATAATACAGGATTCTTGAGGCAGAAGGAAAATGATCTTATATGGAAAATCAGAGGCAAGAAGGAACAGAGTGTTGGTAAGAGTAAGTTAGCATTAACTGCAAAAACAGTATACAGTTTGTGGAAGGGAAATATGGACTACAATGAAAATACTGGACAATAGCACGTAACTTGGGGTGACCAGAACACTAATTTCCATGTTTTCATATTCAGGAGGAAAGTGAGGATATTGAGTAACTATGGCTTTTGTGAAACATGTTAGCTAGAATAACCAGTAAAAATATAGAGCATACTGCCTTCAGAGAGGAAGAAGCCAAGAGGTGGATGGGGGGTCATATCTGGCCCTTCCGCTGATGGAACAATCTCCGCTTCTAGAGCAGCAGTTATAGGGAGGGGCGAGAAGCCTTCCTCCATAGGACAGGTCAGGGGGTGAGGAGCCTTCCTCTGTAGGACAGGTCAGGGGGTAAGGAGCCTTCCTCTATAGGACAGGTCAGGGGGTGAGGAGCCTTCCTCTAGGACAGGTCAGGGGGTGAGGAGCCTTCCTCTAGGACAGGTCAGGGGGTGAGGAGCCTTCCTCTATAGGACAGGTCAGGGGGTGAGGAGCCTTCCTCTAGGACAGGTCAGGGGGTGAGGAGCCTTCCTCTATAGGACAGGTCAGGGGGTGAGGAGCCTTCCTCTGTAGGACAGGTCAGGGGGTGAGGAGCCTTCCTCTGTAGGACAGGTCGGGGGTGAGGAGCCTTCCTCTAGGACAGGTCAGGGGGTGAGGAGCCTTCCTCTATAGGACAGGTCAGGGGGTGAGGAGCCTTCCTCTAGGACAGGTCAGGGGGTGAGGAGCCTTCCGCTATAGGACAGGTCAGGGGGTGAGGAGCCTTCCTCTGTAGGACAGGTCAGGGGTGAGGAGCCTTCCTCTGTAGGACAGGTCAGGGGGTGAGGATCCGTCCTCCAGGTCAGGGGTGAGGAGCCTTCCTCTAGGACAGGTCAGGGGGTGAGGAGCCTTCCTCTATAGGACAGGTCAGGGGGTGAGGAGCCTTCCTCTATAGGACAGGTCGGGGGGTGAGGAGCCTTCCTCTGTAGGACAGGTCAGGGGGTGAGGAGCCTTCCTCTAGGACAGGTCAGGGGGTGAGGAGCCTTCCTCTGTAGGACAGGTCAGGGGTGAGGAGCCTTCCTCTAGGACAGGTCAGGGGGTGAGGAGCCTTCCTCTATAGGACAGGTCAGGGGGTGAGGAGCCTTCCTCTGTAGGACAGGTCAGGGGTGAGGAGCCTTCCTCTAGGACAGGTCAGGGGTGAGGAGCCTTCCTCTGTAGGACAGGTCAGGGGTGAGGAGCCTTCCTCTAGGACAGGTCAGGGGGTGAGGAGCCTTCCTCTGTAGGACAGGTCAGGGGTGAGGAGCCTTCCTCTATAGGACAGGTCAGGGGTGAGGAGCCTTCCTCTATAGGACAGGTCAGGGGGTGAGGAGCCTTCCTCTGTAGGACAGGTCAGGGGTGAGGAGCCTTCCTCTAGGACAGGTCAGGGGTGAGGAGCCTTCCTCTGTAGGACAGGTCAGGGGTGAGGAGCCTTCCTCTAGGACAGGTCAGGGGGTGAGGAGCCTTCCTCTGTAGGACAGGTCCGGGGGTGAGGAGCCTTCCTCTAGGACAGGTCAGGGGGTGAGGAGCCTTCCTCTGTAGGACAGGTCCGGGGGTGAGGAGCCTTCCTCTGTAGGACAGGTCAGGGGGTGAGTAGCCTTCCTCTGTAGGACAGGTCAGGGGGTGAGGAGCCTTCCTCTGTAGGACAGGTCAGGGGTGAGGAGCCTTCCTCTGTAGGACAGGTCAGGGGGTGAGGAGCCTTCCTCTAGGACAGGTCAGGGGGTGAGGAGCCTTCCTCTATAGGACAGGTCAGGGGGTGAGGAGCCTTCCTCTGTAGGACAGGTCAGGGGGTGAGGAGCCTTCCTCTAGGACAGGTCAGGGGTGAGGCGCCTTCCTCTAAGACAGGTCAGGGGGTGAGGAGCCTTCCTCTATAGGACAGGTCAGGGGTGAGGAGCCTTACTCTGTAGGACAGGTCAGGGGGTGAGGAGCCTTCCTCTAGGACAGGTCAGGGGGTGAGGAGCCTTCCTCTATAGGACAGGTCAGGGGGTGAGGAGCCTTCCTCTGTAGGACAGGTCAGGGGGTGAGGAGCCTTCCTCTATAGGACAGGTCATGGGGTGCGGAGCCTTCCTCTAGGACAGGTCAGGGGGTGAGGAGCCTTCCTCTGTAGGACAGGTCAGGGGTGAGGAGCCTTCCTCTAGGACAGGTCAGGGGGTGAGGAGCCTTCCTCTATAGGACAAGTCAGGGGGTGAGGAGCCTTCCTCTGTAGGACAGGTCAGGGGGTGAGGAGCCTTCCTCTTTAGGACAGGTCAGGGGGTGAGGAGCCTTCCTCTATAGGACAGGTCAGCGGTGAGGAGCCTTCCTCTATAGGACAGGTGAGGGGGTGAGGAGCCTTCCTCTATAGGACAGGTCAGGGGGTGAGGAGCCTTCCTCTGTAGGACAGGTCAGCGGTGAGGAGACTTCCTCTATAGGACAGGTCAGGGGTAGGGCGCCTTCCTCTATAGGAAAGGTGAGGGGGTGAGGAGCCTTCCTCTAGGACAGGTCAGCGGTGAGGAGCCTTCCTCTGTAGGACAGGTCAGGGGGTGAGGAGCTTCCTCTAGGACAGGTCAGGGGGTGAGGAGCCTTCCTCTAGGACAGGTCAGGGGGTGAGGAGCCTTCCTCTGTAGGACAGGTCAGGGGGTGAGGAGCCTTCCTCTGTAGGACAGGTCGGGGGGTGAGAAGCCTTCCTCTAGGACAGGTCAGGGGGTGAGGAGCCTTCCTCTGTAGGACAGGTCAGCGGTGAGGAGCCTTCCTCTATAGGACAGGTCAGGGGTGAGGAGTCTTCCTCTATAGGACAGGTGAGGGGGTGAGGAGCCTTCCTCTGTAGGACAGGTCAGGGGGTGAGGAGCCTTCCTCTATAGGACAGGTCAGGGGGTGAGGAGCCTTCCTCTGTAGGACAGGTCAGGGGGTGAGGAGCCTTCCTCTATAGGACAGGTCAGGGGGTGAGAAGCCGTCCTCTAGGACAGGTCAGGGGGTGAGGAGCCTTCCTCTATAGGACAGGTCAGGGGGTGAGGAGCCTTCCTCTAGGACAGGTCAGGGGGTGAGGAGCCTTCCTCTAGGACAGGTCAGGGGGTGAGGAGCCTTCCTCTAGGACAGGTCAGGGGGTGAGGAGCCTTCCTCTAGGACAGGTCAGGGGGTGAGGAGCCTTCCTCTGTAGGACAGGTCCGGGGGTGAGGAACCTTCCTCTGTAGGACAGGTCAGGGGTGAGGAGCCTTCCTCTAGGACAGGTCAGGGGGTGAGGAGCCTTCCTTTGTAGGACAGGTCAGGGGGTGAGGAGCCTTCCTCTAGGACAGGTCAGGGGGTGAGGAGCCTTCCTCTAGGACAGGTCAGGGGGTGAGGAGCCTTCCTCTATAGGACAGGTCGGGGGTTGAGGAGCCTTCCTCTGTAGGACAGGTCAGGGGGTGAGGAGCCTTCCTCTAGGACAGGTCAGGGGGTGAGGAGCCGTCCTCTAGGACAGGTCAGGGGGTGAGGAGCCTTCCTCTCTAGGACAGGTCAGGGGGTGAGGAGCCTTCCTCTGTAGGACAGGTCCGGGGGTGAGGAGCCTTCCTCTAGGACAGGTCAGGGGGTGAGGAGCCTTCCTCTATAGGACAGGTCAGGGGGTGAGGAGCCTTCCTCTGTAGGACAGGTCAGCGGTGAGGAGCCTTCCTCTGTAGGACAGGTCAGGGGTGAGGAGCCTTCCTCTGTAGGACAGATCAGGGGGTGAGGAGCCTTCCTCTAGGACAGGTCAGGGGTGAGGAGCCTTCCTCTATAGGACAGGTCAGGGGGTGAGGCGCCTTCCTCTGTAGGACAGGTCAGGGGTGAGGAACCTTCCTCTATAGGACAGGTCAGGGGGTGAGGAGCCTTCCTCTGTAGGACAGGTCAGGGGGTGAGGAGCCTTCCTCTGTAGGACAGGTCGGGGGGTGAGGAGCCTTCCTCTAGGACAGGTCAGGGGGTGAGGAGCCTTCCTCTGTAGGACAGGTCCGGGGGTGAGGAGCCTTCTTCTGTAGGACAGGTCAGGGGGTGAGGAGCCTTCCTCTAGGACAGGTCAGGGGGTGAGGAGCCTTCCTCTATAGGACAGGTCAGGGGGTGAGGAGCCTTCCTCTGTAGGACAGGTCAGGGGTGAAGAGCCTTCCTCTGTAGGACAGGTCAGGGGGTGAGGATCCGTCCTCCAGGTGAGGGGTGAGGAGCCTTCCTCTAGGACAGGTCAGGGGGTGAGGAGCCTTCCTCTATAGGACAGGTCAGGGGGTGAGGAGCCTTCCTCTATAGGACAGGTCAGGGGGTGAGGAGCCTTCCTCTGTAGGACAGGTCAGGGGTGAGGAGCCTTCCTCTAGGACAGGTCAGGGGTGAGGAGCCTTCCTCTGTAGGACAGGTCAGGGGTGAGGAGCCTTCCTCTAGGACAGGTCAGGGGGTGAGGAGCCTTCCTCTGTAGGACAGGTCAGGGGTGAGGAGCCTTCCTCTATAGGACAGGTCAGGGGTGAGGAGCCTTCCTCTATAGGACAGGTCAGGGGGTGAGGAGCCTTCCTCTGTAGGACAGGTCAGGGGTGAGGAGCCTTCCTCTAGGACAGGTCAGGGGTGAGGAGCCTTCCTCTGTAGGACAGGTCAGGGGTGAGGAGCCTTCCTCTAGGACAGGTCAGGGGGTGAGGAGCCTTCCTCTGTAGGACAGGTCCGGGGGTGAGGAGCCTTCCTCTAGGACAGGTCAGGGGGTGAGGAGCCTTCCTCTGTAGGACAGGTCCGGGGGTGAGGAGCCTTCCTCTGTAGGACAGGTCAGGGGGTGAGGAGCCTTCCTCTGTAGGACAGGTCAGGGGGTGAGGAGCCTTCCTCTGTAGGACAGGTCAGGGGTGAGGAGCCTTCCTCTGTAGGACAGGTCAGGGGGTGAGGAGCCTTCCTCTAGGACAGGTCAGGGGGTGAGGAGCCTTCCTCTATAGGACAGGTCAGGGGGTGAGGAGCCTTCCTCTGTAGGACAGGTCAGGGGGTGAGGAGCCTTCCTCTAGGACAGGTCAGGGGTGAGGAGCCTTCCTCTAGGACAGGTCAGGGGGTGAGGAGCCTTCCTCTATAGGACAGGTCAGGGGTGAGGAGCCTTCCTCTGTAGGACAGGTCAGGGGGTGAGGAGCCTTCCTCTAGGACAGGTCAGGGGGTGAGGAGCCTTCCTCTATAGGACAGGTCAGGGGGTGAGGAGCCTTCCTCTGTAGGACAGGTCAGGGAGTGAGGAGCCTTCCTCTAGGACAGGTCAGGGGGTGAGGAGCCTTCCTCTAGGACAGGTCAGGGGGTGAGGAGCCTTCCTCTATAGGACAGGTCATGGGGTGCGGAGCCTTCCTCTAGGACAGGTCAGGGGTGAGGAGCCTTCCTCTATAGGACAGGTCAGGGGGTGAGGAGCCTTCCTCTAGGACAGGTCGGGGGGTGAGAAGCCTTCCTCTATAGGACAAGTCAGGGGGTGAGGAGCCTTCCTCTGTAGGACAGGTCAGGGGTGAGGAGCCTTCCTCTATAGGACAGGTCAGGGGGTGAGGAGCCTTCCTCTAGGACAGGTCAGGGGGTGAGGAGCCTTCCTCTATAGGACAGGTCAGGGGGTGAGGAGCCTTCCTCTAGGACAGGTCGGGGGGTGAGAAGCCTTCCTCTATAGGACAGGTCAGGGGGTGAGGAGCCTTCCTCTGTAGGACAGGTCAGGGGTGAGGAGCCTTCCTCTATAGGACAGGTCAGGGGGTGAGGAGCCTTCCTCTAGGACAGGTCAGGGGGTGAGGAGCCTTCCTTTAGGACAGGTCGGGGGTTGAGGAGCCTTCCTCTATAGGACAGGTCAGGGGTGAGGAGCCTTCCTCTGTAGGACAGGTCAGGGGATGAGGAGCCTTCCTCTGTAGGACAGGTCAGGGGGTGAGGAGCCTTCCTCTAGGACAGGTCAGCGGGTGAGGAGCCTTCCTCTATAGGACAGGTCAGGGGGTGAGGAGCCTTCCTCTGTAGGACAGGTCAGGGGTGAGGAGCCTTCCTCTAGGACAGGTCAGGGGGTGAGGAGCCTTCCACTATAGGACAAGTCAGGGGGTGAGGAGCCTTCCTCTGTAGGACAGGTCAGGGGGTGAGGAGCCTTCCTCTGTAGGACAGGTCAGGGGGTGAGGAGCCTTCCTCTATAGGACAGGTCAGCGGTGAGGAGCCTTCCTCTATAGGACAGGTCAGGGGGTGAGGAGCCTTCCTCTATAGGACAGGTCAGGGGGTGAGGAGCCTTCCTCTGTAGGACAGGTCAGCGGTGAGGAGACTTCCTCTATAGGACAGGTCAGGGGTGAGGAGCCTTCCTCTATAGGAAAGGTGAGGGGGTGAGGAGCCTTCCTCTAGGACAGGTCAGGGGTGAGGAGCCTTCCTCTGTAGGACAGGTCAGGGGGTGAAGAGCCTTCCTCTATAGGACAGGTCAGGGGGTGAGGAGCCTTCCTCTGTAGGACAGGTCAGGGGGTGAGGAGCCTTCCTCTGTAGGACAGGTCAGGGGGTTAGGAGCCTTCCTCTATAGGACAGGTGAGGGGGTGAGGAGCCTTCCTCTGTAGGACAGGTCAGGGGTGAGGAGCCTTCCTCTGTAGGACAGGTCAGGGGTGAGGAGCCTTTCTCTAGGACAGGTCAGGGGTGAGGAGCCTTCCTCTGTAGGACAGGTCAGGGGTGAGGAGCCTTCCTCTAGGACAGGTCAGGGGGTGAGGAGCCTTCCTCTGTAGGACAGGTCAGGGGGTGAGGAGCCTTCCTCTGTAGGACAGGTCAGGGGGTGAGGAGCCTTCCTCTGTAGGACAGGTCAGGGGGTGAGGAGCCTTCCTCTAGGACAGGTCGGGGGGTGAGGAGCCTTCCTCTGTAGGACAGGTCAGGGGGTGAGGAGCCTTCCTCTGTAGGACAGGTCAGGGGTGAGGAGCCTTCCTCTAGGACAGGTCAGGGGGTGAGGAGCCTTCCTCTGTAGGACAGGTCAGGGGGTGAGGAGCCTTCCTCTATAGGACAGGTCAGGGGGTGAGGAGCCTTTCTCTAGGACAGGTCAGGGGGTGAGGAGCCTTCCTCTAGGACAGGTCAGGGGGTGAGGAGCCGTCCTCTAGGACAGGTCAGGGGGTGAGGAGCCTTCCTCTCTAGGACAGGTCAGGGGGTGAGGAGCCTTCCTCTGTAGGACAGGTCAGGGGGTGAGGAGCCTTCCTCTAGGACAGGTCAGGGGGTGAGGAGCCTTCCTCTATAGGACAGGTCAGGGGGTGAGGAGCCTTCCTCTATAGGACAAGTCAGGGGGTGAGGAGCCTTCCTCTGTAGGACAGGTCAGCGGTGAGGAGCCTTCCTCTAGGACAGGTCAGGGGGTGAGGAGCCTTCCTCTGTAGGACAGGTCAGGGGTGAGGAGCCTTCCTCTGTAGGACAGGTCAGGGGCTGAGGAGCCTTCCTCTGTAGGACAGGTCAGGGGTGAGGAGCCTTCCTCTGTAGGACAGGTCAGGGGTGAGGCGCCTTCCTCTGTAGGACAGGTCAGGGGTGAGGAGCCTTCCTCTGTAGGACAGGTCAGGGGGTGAGGAGCCTTCCTCTGTAGGACAGGTCAGGGGTGAGGAGCCTTCCTCTGTAGGACAGGTCAGGGGTGAGGCGCCTTCCTCTGTAGGACAGGTCAGGGGTGAGGAGCCTTCCTCTGTAGGACAGGTCAGGGGGTGAAGAGCCTTCCTCTATAGGACAGGTCAGGGGGTGAGGAGCCTTCCTCTGTAGGACAGGTCAGGGGGTGAGGATCCGTCCTCCAGGTGAGGGGTGAGGAGCCTTCCTCTAGGACAGGTCAGGGGGTGAGGAGCCTTCCTCTATAGGACAGGTCAGGGGGTGAGGAGCCTTCCTCTATAGGACAGGTCAGGGGGTGAGGAGCCTTCCTCTGTAGGACAGGTCAGGGGTGAGGAGCCTTCCTCTAGGACAGGTCAGGGGTGAGGAGCCTTCCTCTGTAGGACAGGTCAGGGGTGAGGAGCCTTCCTCTAGGACAGGTCAGGGGGTGAGGAGCCTTCCTCTGTAGGACAGGTCAGGGGTGAGGAGCCTTCCTCTATAGGACAGGTCAGGGGTGAGGAGCCTTCCTCTATAGGACAGGTCAGGGGGTGAGGAGCCTTCCTCTGTAGGACAGGTCAGGGGTGAGGAGCCTTCCTCTAGGACAGGTCAGGGGTGAGGAGCCTTCCTCTGTAGGACAGGTCAGAGGTGAGGAGCCTTCCTCTAGGACAGGTCAGGGGGTGAGGAGCCTTCCTCTGTAGGACAGGTCCGGGGGTGAGGAGCCTTCCTCTAGGACAGGTCAGGGGGTGAGGAGCCTTCCTCTGTAGGACAGGTCCGGGGGTGAGGAGCCTTCCTCTGTAGGACAGGTCAGGGGGTGAGGAGCCTTCCTCTATAGGACAGGTCAGGGGGTGAGGAGCCTTCCTCTGTAGGACAGGTCAGGGGTGAGGAGCCTTCCTCTGTAGGACAGGTCAGGGGGTGAGGAGCCTTCCTCTAGGACAGGTCAGGGGGTGAGGAGCCTTCCTCTATAGGACAGGTCAGGGGGTGAGGAGCCTTCCTCTGTAGGACAGGTCAGGGGGTGAGGAGCCTTCCTCTAGGACAGGTCAGGGGTGAGGAGCCTTCCTCTAGGACAGGTCAGGGGGTGAGGAGCCTTCCTCTATAGGACAGGTCAGGGGTGAGGAGCCTTCCTCTGTAGGACAGGTCAGGGGGTGAGGAGCCTTCCTCTAGGACAGGTCAGGGGGTGAGGAGCCTTCCTCTATAGGACAGGTCAGGGGGTGAGGAGCCTTCCTCTGTAGGACAGGTCAGGGAGTGAGGAGCCTTCCTCTAGGACAGGTCAGGGGGTGAGGAGCCTTCCTCTAGGACAGGTCAGGGGGTGAGGAGCCTTCCTCTATAGGACAGGTCATGGGGTGCGGAGCCTTCCTCTAGGACAGGTCAGGGGTGAGGAGCCTTCCTCTATAGGACAGGTCAGGGGGTGAGGAGCCTTCCTCTAGGACAGGTCGGGGGGTGAGAAGCCTTCCTCTATAGGACAAGTCAGGGGGTGAGGAGCCTTCCTCTGTAGGACAGGTCAGGGGTGAGGAGCCTTCCTCTATAGGACAGGTCAGGGGGTGAGGAGCCTTCCTCTAGGACAGGTCAGGGGGTGAGGAGCCTTCCTCTATAGGACAGGTCAGGGGGTGAGGAGCCTTCCTCTAGGACAGGTCGGGGGGTGAGAAGCCTTCCTCTATAGGACAGGTCAGGGGGTGAGGAGCCTTCCTCTGTAGGACAGGTCAGGGGTGAGGAGCCTTCCTCTATAGGACAGGTCAGGGGGTGAGGAGCCTTCCTCTAGGACAGGTCAGGGGGTGAGGAGCCTTCCTTTAGGACAGGTCGGGGGTTGAGGAGCCTTCCTCTATAGGACAGGTCAGGGGTGAGGAGCCTTCCTCTGTAGGACAGGTCAGGGGATGAGGAGCCTTCCTCTGTAGGACAGGTCAGGGGGTGAGGAGCCTTCCTCTAGGACAGGTCAGCGGGTGAGGAGCCTTCCTCTATAGGACAGGTCAGGGGGTGAGGAGCCTTCCTCTGTAGGACAGGTCAGGGGTGAGGAGCCTTCCTCTAGGACAGGTCAGGGGGTGAGGAGCCTTCCACTATAGGACAAGTCAGGGGGTGAGGAGCCTTCCTCTGTAGGACAGGTCAGGGGGTGAGGAGCCTTCCTCTGTAGGACAGGTCAGGGGGTGAGGAGCCTTCCTCTATAGGACAGGTCAGCGGTGAGGAGCCTTCCTCTATAGGACAGGTCAGGGGGTGAGGAGCCTTCCTCTATAGGACAGGTCAGGGGGTGAGGAGCCTTCCTCTGTAGGACAGGTCAGCGGTGAGGAGACTTCCTCTATAGGACAGGTCAGGGGTGAGGAGCCTTCCTCTATAGGAAAGGTGAGGGGGTGAGGAGCCTTCCTCTAGGACAGGTCAGGGGTGAGGAGCCTTCCTCTGTAGGACAGGTCAGGGGGTGAAGAGCCTTCCTCTATAGGACAGGTCAGGGGGTGAGGAGCCTTCCTCTGTAGGACAGGTCAGGGGGTGAGGAGCCTTCCTCTGTAGGACAGGTCAGGGGGTTAGGAGCCTTCCTCTATAGGACAGGTGAGGGGGTGAGGAGCCTTCCTCTGTAGGACAGGTCAGGGGTGAGGAGCCTTCCTCTGTAGGACAGGTCAGGGGTGAGGAGCCTTTCTCTAGGACAGGTCAGGGGTGAGGAGCCTTCCTCTGTAGGACAGGTCAGGGGTGAGGAGCCTTCCTCTAGGACAGGTCAGGGGGTGAGGAGCCTTCCTCTGTAGGACAGGTCAGGGGGTGAGGAGCCTTCCTCTGTAGGACAGGTCAGGGGGTGAGGAGCCTTCCTCTGTAGGACAGGTCAGGGGGTGAGGAGCCTTCCTCTAGGACAGGTCGGGGGGTGAGGAGCCTTCCTCTGTAGGACAGGTCAGGGGGTGAGGAGCCTTCCTCTGTAGGACAGGTCAGGGGTGAGGAGCCTTCCTCTAGGACAGGTCAGGGGGTGAGGAGCCTTCCTCTGTAGGACAGGTCAGGGGGTGAGGAGCCTTCCTCTATAGGACAGGTCAGGGGGTGAGGAGCCTTTCTCTAGGACAGGTCAGGGGGTGAGGAGCCTTCCTCTAGGACAGGTCAGGGGGTGAGGAGCCGTCCTCTAGGACAGGTCAGGGGGTGAGGAGCCTTCCTCTCTAGGACAGGTCAGGGGGTGAGGAGCCTTCCTCTGTAGGACAGGTCAGGGGGTGAGGAGCCTTCCTCTAGGACAGGTCAGGGGGTGAGGAGCCTTCCTCTATAGGACAGGTCAGGGGGTGAGGAGCCTTCCTCTATAGGACAAGTCAGGGGGTGAGGAGCCTTCCTCTGTAGGACAGGTCAGCGGTGAGGAGCCTTCCTCTAGGACAGGTCAGGGGGTGAGGAGCCTTCCTCTGTAGGACAGGTCAGGGGTGAGGAGCCTTCCTCTGTAGGACAGGTCAGGGGCTGAGGAGCCTTCCTCTGTAGGACAGGTCAGGGGTGAGGAGCCTTCCTCTGTAGGACAGGTCAGGGGTGAGGCGCCTTCCTCTGTAGGACAGGTCAGGGGTGAGGAGCCTTCCTCTGTAGGACAGGTCAGGGGGTGAGGAGCCTTCCTCTGTAGGACAGGTCAGGGGTGAGGAGCCTTCCTCTGTAGGACAGGTCAGGGGTGAGGCGCCTTCCTCTGTAGGACAGGTCAGGGGTGAGGAGCCTTCCTCTGTAGGACAGGTCAGGGGGTGAGGAGCCTTCCTCTGTAGGACAGGTCAGGGGTGAGGAGCCTTCCTCTGTAGGACAGGTCAGGGGTGAGGCGCCTTCCTCTGTAGGACAGGTCAGGGGTGAGGAGCCTTCCTCTGTAGGACAGGTCAGGGGGTGAGGAGCCTTCCTCTGTAGGACAGGTCGGGGTGTGAGAAGCCTTCCTCTAGGACAGGTCCGGGGGTGAGGAGCCTTCCTCTGTAGGACAGGTCCGGGGGTGAGGAGCCTTCCTCTGTAGGACAGGTCAGGGGTGAGGAGCCTTCCTCTAGGACAGGTCAGGGGGTGAGGAGCCTTCCTCTATAGGACAGGTCAGGGGGTGAGGAGCCTTCCTCTAGGACAGGTCAGGGGGTGAGGAGCCTTCCTCTGTAGGACAGGTCAGGGGGTGAGGAGCCTTCCTCTGTAGGACAGGTCAGGGGTGAGGAGCCTTCCTCTGTAGGACAGGTCAGGGGGTGAGGAGCCGTCCTCCAGGTCAGGGGTGAGGAGCCTTCCTCTAGGACAGGTCAGGGGGTGAGGAGCCTTCCTCTATAGGACAGGTCAGGGGGTGAGGAGCCTTCCTCTATAGGACAGGTCGGGGGGTGAGGAGCCTTCCTCTGTAGGACAGGTCAGGGGGTGAGGAGCCTTCCTCTAAGACAGGTCAGGGGGTGAGGAGCCTTCCTCTGTAGGACAGGTCAGGGGTGAGGAGCCTTCCTCTAGGACAGGTCAGGGGGTGAGGAGCCTTCCTCTGTAGGACAGGTCAGGGGTGAGGAGCCTTCCTCTAGGACAGGTCAGGGGGTGAGGAGCCTTCCTCTGTAGGACAGGTCAGGGGTGAGGAGCCTTCCTCTATAGGACAGGTCAGGGGTGAGGAGCCTTCCTCTATAGGACAGGTCAGGGGGTGAGGAGCCTTCCTCTGTAG
This sequence comes from Dama dama, assembly GCF_033118175.1. Taxonomy (NCBI): domain Eukaryota; kingdom Metazoa; phylum Chordata; class Mammalia; order Artiodactyla; family Cervidae; genus Dama; species Dama dama. The sequence continues at coordinate 81,598,157 of NC_083681.1, forward strand.
GACAGGTCAGGGGTGAGGAGCCTTCCTCTAGGACAGGTCAGGGGTGAGGAGCCTTCCTCTGTAGGACAGGTCAGGGGTGAGGAGCCTTCCTCTAGGACAGGTCAGGGGGTGAGGAGCCTTCCTCTGTAGGACAGGTCCGGGGGTGAGGAGCCTTCCTCTAGGACAGGTCAGGGGGTGAGGAGCCTTCCTCTGTAGGACAGGTCCTGGGGTGAGGAGCCTTCCTCTAGGACAGGTCAGGGGGTGAGGAGCCTTCCTCTGTAGGACAGGTCCGGGGGTGAGGAGCCTTCCTCTGTAGGACAGGTCAGGGGGTGAGGAGCCTTCCTCTGTAGGACAGGTCAGGGGGTGAGGAGCCTTCCTCTGTAGGACAGGTCAGGGGTGAGGAGCCTTCCTCTGTAGGACAGGTCAGGGGGTGAGGAGCCTTCCTCTAGACAGGTCAGGGGGTGAGGAGCCTTCCTCTATAGGACAGGTCAGGGGTGAGGAGCCTTCCTCTGTAGGACAGGTCAGGGGGTGAGGAGCCTTCCTCTAGGACAGGTCAGGGGGTGAGGAGCCTTCCTCTATAGGACAGGTCAGGGGGTGAGGAGCCTTCCTCTGTAGGACAGGTCAGGGCGTGAGGAGCCTTCCTCTAGGACAGGTCAGGGGGTGAGGAGCCTTCCTCTAGGACAGGTCAGGGGGTGAGGAGCCTTCCTCTATAGGACAGGTCATGGGGTGCGGAGCCTTCCTCTAGGACAGGTCAGGGGTGAGGAGCCTTCCTCTATAGGACAGGTCAGGGGGTGAGGAGCCTTCCTCTAGGACAGGTCGGGGGGTGAGAAGCCTTCCTCTATAGGACAGGTCAGGGGGTGAGGAGCCTTCCTCTGTAGGACAGGTCAGGGGTGAGGAGCCTTCCTCTATAGGACAGGTCAGGGGGTGAGGAGCCTTCCTCTAGGACAGGTCAGGGGGTGAGGATCCTTCCTCTATAGGACAGGTCAGGGGGTGAGGAGCCTTCCTCTAGGACAGGTCGGGGGGTGAGAAGCCTTCCTCTATAGGACAGGTCAGGGGGTGAGGAGCCTTCCTCTGTAGGACAGGTCAGGGGTGAGGAGCCTTCCTCTATAGGACAGGTCAGGGGGTGAGGAGCCTTCCTCTAGGACAGGTCAGGGGGTGAGGAGCCTTCCTTTAGGACAGGTCGGGGGTTGAGGAGCCTTCCTCTATAGGACAGGTCAGGGGGTGAGGAGCCTTCCTCTGTAGGACAGGTCAGGGGTGAGGAGCCTTCCTCTGTAGGACAGGTCAGGGGGTGAGGAGCCTTCCTCTGTAGGACAGGTCAGGGGGTGAGGAGCCTTCCTCTAGGACAGGTCAGCGGGTGAGGAGCCTTCCTCTATAGGACAGGTCAGGGGGTGAGGAGCCTTCCTCTGTAGGACAGGTCAGGGGTGAGGAGCCTTCCTCTGTAGGACAGGTCAGGGGGTGAGGAGCCTTCCTCTATAGGACAAGTCAGGGGGTGAGGAGCCTTCCTCTGTAGGACAGGTCAGGGGGTGAGGAGCCTTCCTCTGTAGGACAGGTCAGGGGGTCAGGAGCCTTCCTCTGTAGGACAGGTCAGGGGGTGAGGAGCCTTCCTCTAGGACAGGTCAGGGGGTGAGGAGCCTTCCTCTATAGGACAAGTCAGGGGGTGAGGAGCCTTCCTCTGTAGGACAGGTCAGGGGTGAGGAGCCTTCCTCTATAGGACAGGTCAGCGGTGAGGAGCCTTCCTCTATAGGACAGGTCAGGGGGTGAGGAGCCTTCCTCTATAGGACAGGTCAGGGGGTGAGGAGCCTTCCTCTGTAGGACAGGTCAGCGGTGAGGAGACTTCCTCTATAGGACAGGTCAGGGGTGAGGAGCCTTCCTCTATAGGAAAGGTGAGGGGGTAAGGAGCCTTCCTCTAGGACAGGTCAGGGGTGAGGAGCCTTCCTCTGTAGGACAGGTCAGGGGGTGAAGAGCCTTCCTCTATAGGACAGGTCAGGGGGTGAGGAGCCTTCCTCTGTAGGACAGGTCAGGGGGTGAGGAGCCTTCCTCTGTAGGACAGGTCAGGGGGTGAGGAGCCTTCCTCTATAGGACAGGTGAGGGGGTGAGGAGCCTTCCTCTGTAGGACAGGTCAGGGGTGAGGAGCCTTCCTCTGTAGGACAGGTCAGGGGTGAGGAGCCTTCCTCTGTAGGACAGGTCAGGGGTGAGGAGCCTTCCTCTAGGACAGGTCAGGGGTGAGGAGCCTTCCTCTGTAGGACAGGTCAGGGGGTAAGGAGCCTTCCTCTGTAGGACAGGTCAGGGGGTGAGGAGCCTTCCTCTGTAGGACAGGTCAGGGGTGAGGAGCCTTCCTCTAGGACAGGTCAGGGGGTGAGGAGCCTTCCTCTGTAGGACAGGTCAGGGGTGAGGAGCCTTCCTCTGTAGGACAGGTCAGCGGTGAGGAGCCTTCCTCTATAGGACAGGTCAGGGGTGAGGAGCCTTCCTCTATAGGACAGGTGAGGGGGTGAGGAGCCTTCCTCTGTAGGACAGGTCAGGGGGTGAGGAGCCGTCCTCTAGGACAGGTCAGGGGGTGAGGAGCCTTCCTCTGTAGGACAGGTCAGGGGGTGAGGAGCCTTCCTCTATAGGACAGGTCAGGGGTGAGGAGCCTTCCTCTAGGACAGGTCAGGGGGTGAGGAGCCTTCCTCTGTAGGACAGGTCCGGGGGTGAGGAACCTTCCTCTGTAGGACAGGTCAGGGGTGAGGAGCCTTCCTCTAGGACAGGTCAGGGGGTGAGGAGCCTTCCTCTAGGACAGGTCAGGGGGTGAGGAGCCTTCCTCTGTAGGACAGGTCAGGGGTGAGGAGCCTTCCTCTAGGACAGGTCAGGGGGTGAGGAGCCTTCCTCTGTAGGACAGGTCAGGGGGTGAGGAGCCTTCCTCTAGGACAGGTCAGGGGGTGAGGAGCCTTCCTCTGTAGGACAGGTCAGGGGGTGAGGAGCCTTCCTCTGTAGGACAGGTCGGGGGTTGAGGAGCCTTCCTCTGTAGGACAGGTCAGGGGGTGAGGAGCCTTCCTCTGTAGGACAGGTCAGGGGTGAGGAGCCTTCCTCTAGGACAGGTCAGGGGGTGAGGAGCCTTCCTCTGTAGGACAGGTCCGGGGGTGAGGAGCCTTCCTCTGTAGGACAGGTCAGGGGGTGAGGAGCCTTCCTCTAGGACAGGTCAGGGGGTGAGGAGCCTTCCTCTGTAGGACAGGTCAGGGGGTGAGGAGCCTTCCTCTGTAGGACAGGTCAGGGGGTGAGGAGCCTTCCTCTGTAGGACAGGTCAGGGGGTGAGGAGCCTTCCTCTGTATGGCAGGTCAGCGGTGAGGAGCCTTCCTCTAGGACAGGTCAGGGGTGAGGAGCCTTCCTCTATAGAACAGGTGAGGGGGTGAGGAGCCTTCCTCTAGGATAGGTCAGGGGGTGAGGAGCCTTCCTCTAGGACAGGTCAGGGGGTGAGGAGCCTTCCTCTATAGGACAGGTCAGGGGGTGAGGAGCCTTCCTCTATAGGACAGGTCAGGGGGTGAGGAGCCTTCCTCTATAGGACAGGTCAGGGGGTGCGGAGCCTTCCTCCATAGGACAGGTCAGGGGGTGAAGAGCCTTCCTGTATAGGACAGGTCAGGGCGTGAGGAGCCTTCCTCTAGGACAGGTCAGGGGGTGAGGAGCCTTCCTCTATAGGACAGATCAGGGGGTGAGGAGCCTTCCTCTAGGACAGGTCGGGGGGTGAGAAGCCTTCCTCTGTAGGACAGGTCAGGGGTGAGGAGCCTTCCTCTATAGGACAGGTCAGGGGGTGAGGAGCCTTCCTCTAGGACAGGTCAGGGCGTGAGGAGCCTTCCTCTAGGACAGGTCAGGGGTGAGGAGCCTTCCTCTATAGGACAGATCAGGGGGTGAGGAGCCTTCCTCTATAGGACAGGTCAGGGGTGAGGAGCCTTCCTCTATAGGACAGATCAGGGGGTGAGGAGCCTTCCTCTATAGGACAGGTCAGAGGGTGAGGAGCCTTCCTCTATAGGACAGGTCAGGGGGTGAGGAGCCTTCCTCTAGGACAGGTCAGGGGTGAGGAGCCTTCCTCTAGGACAGGTCAGGGGGTGAGGAGCCTTCCTCTATAGGACAGATCAGGGGGTGAGGAGCCTTCCTCTAGGATAGGTCAGGGGGTGAGGAGCCTTCCTCTAGGACAGGTCAGGGGGTGAGGAGCCTTCCTCTATAGGACAGGTCAGGGGATGAGGAGCCTTCCTCTATAGGACAGGTCAGGGGGTGAGGAGCCTTCCTCTATAGGACAGATCAGGGGGTGAGGAGCCTTCTTCTAGGACAGGTCAGGGGGTGAGGAGCCTTCCTCTAGGACAGGTCAGGGGGTGAGGAGCCTTCCTCTGTAGGACAGGTCAGGGGTGAGGAGCCGTCCTCCAGCACAGTTCTGGGACTCAGTGTATGCAGAACATGAAGAGCCAGTAAAGTGTAAGAAGGGGCAGAGTACAGGTCCAAGATAATCTCCATCAAAGCAAAGGTAAAATTTAAATAAAAATTAGTTGCTGGCTTGTGTGTGGATTGGTCATCTGGATTTAAATTCCGAAGTTCAGGACAATAATTTTATACCTTGCTGGCTGAACTGCTGAGTCCTGGAATCCTTCAGGATATGGAACCTTAGTTTTCATCAGAGGAAGAAGAGTTAAAAGGAAATGGAATCAAAAAGACAAGAGAAAATTGACTCCATACCCTCTGTGTTTCCAGACCCCAGAGCAAGATCCAAATAAATAGCATAGAAGATCAGAAGGAAAAAATAAATCTAAAAATGAAACATCAAGGCAAACCCTACTCTCTGCTGCTTGTTATTTCTCTTTGCCTTAGGAAACCATGCAGCTTCTTAAAAAAAAAAAAAAAATTGCTCCCAAGGCAGAGAGTTCTCTAGTTTCATCACCAGCATTCTAGGAAATGAATTCTCTAGTTCTTTTTGTCCTCTTTCAGGACCTACTTTCCTTTTTTAAATATTGATGTGCCACCTGGGTTCAAATTTAGCTTGCTTCTGACCTGGTGATGGAATTCCCAGGAAGGACCTGGTTCAACCTGATTCTCGCCATATCTTTGTATTTTTTAAAAGGTAGGCCCCAAGATCTTCTCGTGGTCTGGTTTAAGTTTGATGGCGGACACTTGGTAACTCAGCTCCACTCCACCTTTACTTGTAATGTGTCTTGAATTCTCCTCTTGTTCTAGTGATGGTTATCTCATTGCGAGTTGCTTTTTAACTTGTATTTTATATAATGTCACCTATATAATGACTTTTCTAAAGTGAAACCCTGCACATATTTGTTCAATAAATACTTTATGCAGATGCTAGGGCCAAGGCCATTTCTCTTTTGCGCCCCAGGGCTAGAGGCATGAAATTTGTGAATCCGTGAGATAAGTGTTATTATAATGATATGTTTCTAGCATTAGAAGAAGGGTGAACTCTGCTGGGAGGGAGGGAGGGCAACGCTTCACTGAGATGATGTTTAGTTTGGTTTGAAAGGATAGCTAGCATTCCATCAGCTGGAGGAGATGTGTCATGCAGGGCTGACAGAATAACGCACAGAAGTACTGAGGTGTGGGCATCCTCGTAGGTGAGGGGAAGTTTATTTTATAAAAACATTTCATCTAACAAATGGAGTGATAGAGATATCGCCATTTTGCCATCCTGAATAAATAGATCTTGGGCATTGAGGATCAGCCGTTGTTAACATCACAAAAGGAGAATCAGATAGCATTACAAAGTGGTTTTTCAAAACCAAAGTCAAAACCAAAGTCAAAACCAAAGTCAAATCAAACCTCTCTTATCTGATTACTATTTTATGGGAAATACAGAAGATGTGGGAAATGTTAAAACTACACCATGGGGATGCAATTAGCAAAATGGGTTAAGAATTACAAAACAAACGACCTAATTTTTAAAATAAGTTAATTGCAAGAAGGAAAAAGATGGAAGCATGCATACCTATAGACTGAAAGATAACAATCTCGATTAAAAGACACGATCACAATGCATGAAACTTAATTGGATCATGATATAAAAACATTTTATGAGAAAACTGGAACACTAGTTCAAATCTAGTGTTCCTTGAACATTAGATACTTGATTTTACTAAGGGGTTATATTTTAGATGTGACACTGGTATTGTTGGTTATAATTAATTCCTTGCCACACTGAGCAATGTCATGAAATTCTAGTGGAAGGAATGTTAGGAGGAAATGTACTTCCAAGTCATGTGGGTAAGACTGAATGTTGTGTAATTGCTATGATAGGGAGGTAGAAACGAAACAAGATTGGCTGTGAGCTGATAACCATTAAAACTGGGTTGTGGGTAGATGGAGGTTTGTTATAATATTTGATTGGGTTTTTATGTATGTTTGAAATTCCTTGTAATCAGAAGTTTTGACACAAAGTGAAAAACAATTTGGGAGCTAATTGTTCTAGGTGTTTGCAGCATAGGGGTGCAGAGAGAGTAGCAGGAAATGGTACTGGGGAGGCGGGGTGGAGGCACAGCTGTAATGCTTGGGTTATAAGGACTTTTGCTGCTGGAAGGGGGCCAGTGGGTTCCAAACCACCCAGGACACCTAGAGTTCCGTGCTGTTGCCTCCAGAGGGGACATCAGCTCACTGACGCATTTTAATAAGAACATTTTGCTTCTAACTTTTTTTAAATGGGGCTTCCAATTTAATAAATTTCATTTAAAAACAGGATTCTGAAGCTTTAAAAATCTTCTCTATTAGGGGAACAATTAAAGACTATCCCTTGAGCTCTAGTGCAAAAGACTGGAAGTAGGGAAATGAGCTATGAAACTGCTGTGATATCACAAACGGAGTGAGAAGTTTGTTTTCAGGGGAATTTAGTTAGTGAGAATTTGATCCAGGAGGCAAACTTTTTTTTTTTTTTTTTTAACTTTTTATTCTGTATTGGAGTATAACCGATTAACCATGCTGCGATAGTTTCAGTGGACAGCAAAAGAACTCAGCCACACACCTACGTGTTCCCCTTCTCCCCCAGATTCCCAGGAGGTAAACCTTTTATGATAATAATTTGTGATAGTCGTTTCCCAGGCCGCCAAGGACCACGAGGAGGGTGTGGAAGCGATGCTCCCCCTTCTAACCGAGCCGGTGTCTCTGAGCATCTTCTGGAGTGCCGGCTGGAGCCCCGGCCGCCTCAGCTACCCCGTTCTCAGCAGCGCTCCAGGAGGCCTCCTTGCTGAAGTCCCGTCGTCTCCCCTCACAGCCTCTGGCCTGGCCCCGCTGTGCGCCAGGACTGGTCGTGTCGGAGGGGCAGGGAGGGCGGCCTCTTCCGTCATTCCTGCCCCTTCGCGGCTGAGCTGTCTCAGGTGTGCCCCCCCACCTGTGCTGCGGGGACTCGAGCTTCTTGCAGCAGCCGAACTGCAGACTGAAAAACCCAGCGGGTGGCCACCTTTTCTTCCCCCGTCTCCACAACCTTGGGGTCTCCACTGAAGCAAACGCGCTGACCTTCCCCCCGTTACTGTCCCCTGTAGCTGATGGCTCCCTGACCCCTCGAAGCCACACACCCACCCACCACACTCCTGGGGCTAATAAACCTAAGCTGCTAACTGTCCAGACTGACAGATGAAAATGATTTCGGTTCATCCTCAGTCTCCTCCAGCTCATAGACTTTGACTTCGCTCCTCTTTAGTTTTGTTTGGTTTCTAAGGGCTTGTTGGCTTTTGTTCTTTCTTTTTTTAAATGTTGCCCTTGCCCCTCTGACTTAACGCTTGAGTGAAGCTTCCCCAATTTTCTTCGTGCTCATCAAGACAGGTCTTAGCCATCTTGAATCACATGACTCCCTGAGAATCTGATGATAGCGATGACCTTTATCCAGAAAAGTGCACACACACACCGCGTTTTGCCTATAATTTCAGAGTTTTTAAAGCTGTGCTCAGTACATTGGGAAGCCTTTTTGGTGGTGGTGGTGATGGGATTGCTTGATAAAAATGCAGTGTTCTTTGGTTCTACCCACACCTATTAAATCAGAATTTTTGGTGGTAGAGCCTAGGAATCAAGAATTTTAGCAGTCTCCCTGGTTAATTCTTAAGTGTGGTAAAACTTGAGGAAGTGTGCTCTAGAGACTCAGTTTATTGTCACCGTTTGTCTCATCTTCCCCTCCCAGTCACTTACCTGTGGCCACAGGGGTCAGACTGGATCCTGGTCCTCTAGGGCTGTAGTGAAGCCACCCCCCGCCTGCACCATTGTTGGAGAAGCTCTGGAGTCTGATAGTGGAGTTAGGTCTCATTTCCAGGAAAGTTCTAAACTTAGACAGCTGAGTCATGTCCAAGGAAGCCACTTTGCTCCCTTTCCTTTGGTCTTAAGCCCATTCTCTATGTATTCGCTTTCCCCAATCCCGAGTGGAAACGCCCCTGCTTCTGGAGACGCAGATCCCTGCCCAAAGCAAGGTGTCCTGGGCTTCTGCACGTTTGCCTCATCTCAGACGCGTCTCTCCTGTGCGTAGCCGGTGGTTCTGAGTGAGACGGCCTTGTACATGGGGTAGAAGGGTACAGGAAACAGGTTTGCGAGATTACTCCTAAAATGCTGGCAAGTCCAGGTACATTCTTGAGGTTTAAAGCTGGTGACAGCGTAGAGAAGGTCACTGAGGAACTTGGTTTTGACTGATTGTTTTTACTGGCTTTAAGTATTTAAAAAAATATCACAGTTAGAAACAATTTAGAAAGTACAGAAAGTTGTGTGTGTGTTTTTTTTTTAAGCAGAAGCTATATAGGTCAATTATAATCTTGGGTCCTGTCATCTAGAGGCATGCTTCCATCTAGTATTTTCCTATTAAAAAAAAAACAACATAATAGAGCTTATACAATGCCAACAACACAGTTGCCTGCTTCTCTTGTCTCACATTGTTTTATAGTATTTCCCAGTTAATTCTTCAAAACCATATTTTGTCTTTGGTTTTTATGGCTGCATGGTATTTAATCAAATGGATATACCATTATTTATTTAACTTTTGCCCAGTTGTTGGATACTTAGGTATGCTACTTACGTATAGTATTATAAATATGCTGTAACAAACACCTTTGTGCGTAAATCTTTGTCATCTGGACTATTTCCTCAGAAGAGGAATTTCTGGGTCAAAAGCTAAGAGGCATTGTCAAGGCTCTTGATACACTGGAACTGAACTATTTTCGAGAAGGGCTGGCTTGACGGGAATGTCTTACCACATGCAGAAGTTGCGCTGCCTAATGAAAATCCTTCAGAGGGTTTGCATGCAAGCAGGGTACTACAGTGAAGTGTGGGTAAACAGGGTCAATGGAAGCAACCCTTGTTCTGTCCTGAGGAGGAGGAGGTCTGTTCTGTTAATATTAGAACAAAATCCTGCACCACATCCTCTCAGAGGCTCCAGGCTTGAGTAAATATTACGTCAGAGTTTTGGACCGTGAACCCCAACCCCCAGGTTACTGTTGGCATGCTGAACTCTCAGGAGACTCACCTCCTTTGTACTTGTTCTTTCTGCCGTGGCTACAGTGATTTCCCCTTTGGCACCTCTGCTCAGACCACTGCTGTCTTTTTCCTGTGCTGTTCCTGCCTTGAAATGGCAATAAAAGTTTCTTCCTTCGGCAAGTAGAAGTCCTCATTGGCCAACTCTGGATCCTCGACTCCAGTGATGACCCTCCACCCACCCAGCCCTGCTCAAGAGTGGCTTTACCCATCTGCTTTTTCCGTTTCTTATAGTTCCCTCCATTCTAGAACTCAGAGACTGGGCTAGGGGATGGATGCAAATAGATCTCCAGTGTTCCGTCTTCTCTGAGATTTCCTGAGGTTCATTTGCTTATTCAGTTCAGTTCAGTCCCTCAGTCGTGTCCAACTCTTTGCGACCCCATGAATCACAGCACGCCAGGACTCCCTGTCCATCACCAACTCCCAGAGTTTACTCAAACCCATGTCCATCGAGTCAGTGATGCCATCCAGCCATCTCATCCTCTGTCGTCCCCTTCTCCTCCTGCCCCCAATCCCTCCCAGCATCAGGGTCTTTTCCAGTGAGTCAACTCTTTGCATCAGGTGGCCAAAGTATTGGAGTTTCTTTCAGCTTCAGCATCAGTCCTTCCAATGAACACCCAGGACTGATCTCCTTTAGGATGGACTGGTTGGATCTCCTTGCAGTCCAAGGGACTCTCAAGAGTCTTCTCCAACACCACAGTTCAAAAGCATCAATTCTTCTGTGCTCAGCTTTCTTCACAGTCCAGCTCTCACATCCATACATGACCACTGGAAAAACCATAGCCTTGACTAGATGGACCTTTGTTGGCAAAGTAATGTCTCTGCTTTTTAATATGCTGTCTAGATTGGTCATAACTTTCCTTCCAAGGAGTAAGCGTCTTTTAATTTCATGGCTGCAATCACCATCTGCAGTGATTTTGGAGCCCAAAAAAATAAAGTCAGCCACTGTTTCCACTGTCTCCCCATCTATTTCCCATGAGGTGATGGGACCAAATGCCATGATCTTAGTTTTCTGAATGTTGAGCTTTAAGCCAACTTTTTCACTCTCCTCTTTCACTTTCGTCAAGACGCTTTTTAGTTCTTCTTCACTTTCTGCCATAAGGGTGGTGTCATCTACACATCTGAGGTTATTGATATTTCTCCTGGCAATCTTGCTTATTGGGTCCCCCTTTTTTGCCTGCTACAGCCCAATTAATCAATGAACACATTTCTGAAACTTTCTAATGTTAAACCATTTGATAAACTGTAAAATTTAGATTATCTTTTGACACAGGTGATAAAAACTTGGGTACTCCCACTTTCTCTAACCAGTTGCTTGGCCGCAGTTTAGTCTATGTACTCTCTGGGCCCTCAATTTCCTCATCTAGAGAGTGAGTCATTCGGGTATTGTCATATTTAGGTTTCTATCACTGCAGCAACTAGGGACACAGAAAGCTAAGAATAAATAAACTGGGTGATGAGTATATCATTTTGAATTTGTAATTCAAAATGTTAAATGAGTTAGCACAGAAATAGGTCCTTCTGTACATAAGACTCAGAGAAGGCGATGGCACCCCACTCCAGTGCTCTTGCCTGGAAAATCCCATGGACGGAGGAGCCTGGTGGGCTGCGGTCCACGGGGTTGTGAAGAGTCGGACACGACTGAGCGACTTCACTTTCATGCACTGGAGAAGGAAACGGCAACCCGCTCCAGTGTTCTTGCCTGGAGAATCCCAGGGACGGGGGAGCCTGGTGGGCTGCCGTCTATGGAGTCACACAGAGTCGGACACGACTGAAGTGACTTAGCAGCAGCAGTACATAAGACTATTATAAAACATCACAAAGCAGAGGGAAGAAAAGTCAGCAGATGGTGGTGAGATGATGGAGTTAACAATTAGGAAACCTCTCACACCACATACTTCATTTACTCAGGCTTTTTAACTTACTGTTTTGACTGTGCAGAGTCTTTGTTGCTATGTGTAAGCTTTTGCCCTGTGGCATATGGGATCTTGGTTCCCCAACCAGGGATCGAAACTTCATCCCCTGCATTGGAATGTGGGTTCTTAACCACTGGACCACCAGGGAAGTCCCCATTTTCTTAGATTTTAAAGTTATAGCTAAATATATTTATATTTTTTTAAGTTATATTTAAAAACAGGTGAATATTGGATTTTGGGGAGAAGAGCTTGCAAACTCCCTGGAAAAAAAGTAATAATATGTTTTTCAGTGCAGTTAGGGTACAGAGAGCTTCCAGATACCCCTCACTTACTGTCTCCCTACTTACCCCCAGTCCTCTTCCCCCAAATCAGTTTCCTCTGTTATTAATATTGTGTATTCATGAGCCAACAGTGGTTGATACACTGTTATTAGCCAAAGTCCATCGTTTACATGAGGGATCCCTCTTTGGGTGAGTTTCTCTTTCTGTGGGTTTGACAAAAGTATGGTATTTCCACCTCTACAGTATCCCATGGGAAGGTTTCACTACTTGAAAAATCCTCTTGAGTTGCTCTAATCCTTTCCTCCCTAGTCCTCGGCAGTGGCTGTTTTCTGTTGTGATTTTGTGATTTTTCTGGTTGTTTATCTTTTACTGCCTCCATAGTTTTGCCTCTTTAAAAATGTCTATAGTTAGACTCATGTACGTTTTTCAGATTGTCTTATTTCATTTAGCAATATGCGTTTGTTTCCTTCTTGTCTTTCAATGACTTGACAGCTTTTTCTTTTTTTTTTTAATTGCTGAATAAGGCCCCCCCCACCCCCCGACCCACTCACCCTCTGTGATGGCCCACAGCTCTGTTTGTGGAGCGTGTTTGCCTCTGAATAGGAATAAATCCACTTCTCACCTAAAAAAAAAAAAAAAAAAAAAAGAACAACAAAATTACTGAAAAAGATTCCATTGTACGAATATACCATAGTTTGTTTATCCATTTACCTGTTAAAGGACATCTTTGTTTTTTTAATCAATCCTAACCTCTCGGGAAGCTTCTCTGAAATGTCAAATCTAGTCAGTGTCTGCCCAAACCTCAATTCCTATATTTATTTCAACCAAGCAATTTAGGCTCTAACTATACAGAGGTAACCCTTGGACAAGGTGGGGTCAAGTGCTCTGATGCTGCTCACAGTAAAAGAATAATCATATAACTTTGCAGCTGTCTCTCTATAGCTGAGTTTCCACATCTGCAGACAACCAGCCGTGGGTTGTGTTATACTGTGGTACATATTTATTGAAGAAAATCCTCATAGAAGTGGACCCATGCACCGTTAAACCCATGTTGTTTGAGGGTCAACTGTATTTTCATGTTAGTCTCTAATTGTTTTACATGATTAAAAAGCGTCAATAGATTATGAACTTTTTAATAAAATTGAAGTATGGTTGACATACAATGTTTTAGGTTTCCTACATAGTGATTAGACGTTTGCATGCGTTATGAAACGGTCAGTGTGGTAAGTCTAGTAGGCATCTGTCCCCATAACAAGTTACTAAAATATTATTGACCATATGCCTATGCTGGAAGTCATCCTTGTGGCTTATTTATTTTATAACTGGAGGTTCATATCTCTTAGTCCCCTTCACCTATTTATCCCGCCCTATCCCCTTCCCCTCTGGCAACTAACTACCCATTTATTCTTACTATCTGTGAGCTTGTTTTTCTTTTCTTTTTCTTGTTTTTTAGATTCCACACATAAGTGATATCATGCATTATTTGTCTTTCTCTGTCTTATTTCACTCAGCATAATGCCCTCTAGATCCACCCATGTTGCTGCAAATGGCAAGATTTGTTTTTCAACTTAAGGTGTATCCATATCTTGGCTATTGTAAATAATGCTACAATGAATATTGGTGTGCAAATAAATATCTTTTCAAATTAGTTTTTTGCTTTTCTTGGGAAAGTATTCATAAGTGAAGTTGCTTGATCAGATGGCAGCTCTAATTTTAATTTTTTGAGGAAGTTCCAAACTGTTTTCCATAGCGTCTGTACCAATTTACATTCCCACTAACAGTGCATGAGGGTTTCCTTTTCTCTACATCCTCACCAACACTAGTTGTCCATTTGATGATAGCCATTCTGATAGGTGCGAGGTGAGATCTGATTGTAGTTTTGATTTTAGTTTCCCTGATGATTAGTGATGTTGAGTATCTTTTCATGTGTCTTTAGCCATCTGTATGTCTTCTTTGAAAAAAGGTCTATTTAGGTCCTCTGCCCATTTTTAAATCAAGTTTTTTTTTGCTGCCTAGGTGTTTTTTCTTCTTTTCTTTTTTCTATCCATGGCTTGCAGCTTATGGGATCTTAGTTCCTTGGCCAGGGATCAAACCAAGGCCCTTGGCAGTGAAAGCACAGTCTTAACCACTGGACCAGCATAAAGTCTCCTGATGTTGACTTTGATGAATTCTTTGTGTATTTTGGATATTAACCTCTTATTCGATAAATCATTTGCAAATATCTTCTCCCATTCGGTAGTCTGCCTTTTTGTTCTGATAGTTTGCTTTGCTGTGAAAAAGCTTTCTAGTTTGATGTCATTCCATTTATTTTCGCTTTTGTTTCCTTTCCTGAGAAGACAGATCCTACCCCATCCCCCACCCCTGCCAATTGCTAAGACTGTTGTCAAAGTGTGCACTGCCTACATTTCCTTCTAGTAGTTTTATGGTTTCAGTACTTACATTTAAGTCCTTAGTCCATTTTGAGTTTATTTTTGTATATAGTTTATTTCTGGACTCTCTCTTCTGATCCATTGATTTATGTGTTTGTTTTTGTGTCAGTACCTAGCTGTTTTGATTACTGTAGCTTTGTAGTATAGTTGAAACCAGTAAATGGGATACTTCTAGATTTGTTCTTCTTTATCAAGATTGACCTGGCTATTTGGGATCTGTTGAGTTTTCATGCAAATTTTAGAATTATTTGTTCTGAAGTGAAGTGAAGTGAAGTCGCTCAGTCGTGTCCGACTCTTTGCGACCCCGTGGATTGTAGCCTACCAGGCTCCTCCCTCCATGGGATTCTCCAGGCAAGAATACTGGAGTGGGTTGCCATTTCCTTCTCCAGGGGATCTTCCCCACCCAGGGATCAAACCCAGGTCTCCCGCATTGGAGGCAGATGCTTTACCCTCTGAGCCACCAGGGAAGCCCAAAGTTTTGAATAAAGCTGCTATAAACATTCATTCATGCAAGTATTGTGTGGACATAAGTTTCCAAAGTCATTTGGGAAAATACCAAAGGCTGTGTTTATTGAATCATATGGTAAGAATGTGGTTAGTTTTGTTAAAAAGCTGCCAAACTGCCTTCCTCAGTGCCTGTGCTGTTTGCGTTCCCATTAGTAAGGAGCAGAGAGTTCCTGTTGCCCTACATGCTCATCAACATTGGTGTTGTTGGTGTTTTGGATTTCACTCATTCTAGGAGCTGTGTAGGGGTGTTTCATTGTTGTGTTAAGTTGTAATTCCTTAAGTGCTTATCTCATATCTTTATCTGTCACTTGTATGACCTCTCCTGTGAGGTGTCTGATCAGGCCTTTTGCCCATTTTTAAATTGTGTTGTTTGTTTTCTTATTGTTGAGGTTTAAGATTTCTTCATATATTTTGGATAATAATCCTTCTTCAGGTAACTGTCTTGCAAATATTTTCTTTCAGTCTGTGGCCTTTCTTTAATTTTTTATTTTTTTTTAACTTACAAACTTTTAAGCCATGAAAATAAATTAAAAAAAGAAAAGACACACTAGATTACACCAACATTTAAAATTTCTTTATGCAAGTAACCAAGATAAAATGACACACACAGAGTAGTATAATTATAGCAAAGTTGACAAATGGTTAATGTGTTTATTATACAAAAAGTTCATGTAATATATACTCAGAAGACTTTATTACCATAAATTAATGATAAAAAGTTATACAACTAATAAATTTATGGAAAACTGTTTACTCTTGCCAGTAATAAAATAAATGCAAATGCAAATGATAATAAAGTACTCTCACTTTAGGAGCTTATCAAAGTAGCCAAAAATTTCCAATGCTGATAACTACTAGTGTGCTGAAAGATGTTCATACATTGCAGAGAGATGTCTAAATTGGTAAGTTCAGTTCAGTTGCCCAGTTGTGTCCAACTCTTTGCGACCCCATGGACTGCAGCACACCAGGCCTCCCTGTCCATCATGAACTCCCAGAGCTTACTCAAACTCATGTCCATTGAGTTGGTGATGCCATCTAGTCATCTCATCCTCTGTCATCCCCTTCTCCTCCCGCCTTCAATCCCTCCCAGCATCAGGGTCTTTTCAAATGAGTCAACTCTTCACATGAGATGGCCAAATTATTGGAGTTTCAGCTTCAGCATCAGTCCTTCCAATGAACACCCAGGACTGATCTCCTTTAGGATGGACTGGTTGGATCTCCTTACAGTCCAAGGGACTCTCAAGAGTCTTCTCCAACACCACAGTTCAAAAGCATCAGTTCTTCTGCACTCAGCTTTCTTTATTGTCCAACTCTCACATCCATACATGACCACTGGAAAAACCATAGCCTTGACCAGATGGACCATTGTTGGCAAAGTAATGTCTCTGCTTTTTAATATGCTGTCTAGGTTGGTCATAACTTTCCTTCCAAGGAGTAAGCGTCTTAATTTCATGGCTGCAATCACCATCTGCAGTGATTTTGGAGCCCCCAAAAATAATGTCTGACACTGTTTCCACTGTCTCCCCATCTATTTCCCATGAAGTGATGGGACCAGATGCCTAGGTAACTTTTAAAGAAACAGGAAAGTCTGACTCATACATAAGATAAAAAATAGGCAACAAAAACTGTCTGCTAGAGGGACAGATGTCAGACTTAACAAAGACTTCAAAGGATTCACTGTAAATATATTCAGAGCCGTAGGAAGCCACACGTACAGCAGTGAAAGGGGCCATGATGACAGTGCCTTACTATCTACAGATCCACAGAATTCCAAAGGAGATTACAGAAAGAATCTAACGGAATTAGTGAAGCCTTAAGTAAAACAACTAGAAAACTCACTGCAGAGGACCAAGAGTAGATCTGGACTGGATAAAGAAAGAATTAGTGAACTTGAAAATAGGTCAAAAGAGATTGTGAAATCCAAAGAATAGGAAAAAAAAAATGAAGAAAATGAACAGCACCTCAAGAGAAATCTGGAAGGGTTATAATAATATCAGACAATAGATTTAAAACAAAAAAATATAAAGACGGACATATTATAATGAAAGAAGGGCCCGTCCATCAAGAAGACTTAACAACTACTATATATATATTTATATATCTAACAACAGAGTCCCAGAATATAGGAAGCAAAAATTGACAAAAGTTAAGTGAGAGCTAGACAGTTTGACCATAATCGTTGGAGACTTTAATACTTCACTTTCAATAACAGAACAACTAGGCAGAAGATTAACAGGAAATAGAGTTGAACAATATAAACCAGCGAATCCTAACAGACATCTACAGAACGCTGTGCCCAGCAGTAGCAGAATATAGATTTTTCTCATGTGCACAAGGAACATCCTCCAGATAGACACCATGCTAGACGATGAACCTCAAGAGCTTTGCAAAGATTGAGATTAGTTAGTGTTCACTAACCACAATGAAACGAAATTATAAGTCAATGACTGAAAGAAATTTTGGAAATTAACAGATAGGTGGAATTAATATACTCCTTAATAATCAATGAATCAGAGAGGAATCACAAGAAAAATTAGAAAATACAAGATGAATAAAATTGAAGGCACAATATAATAAAGTTTATGAGATACAGCTAAAACAGTACTTTGAGGGACATTGACAGTTATCAACACCAATCTTATAAAAGAAGAATAATCTGAAATCAATAACTTAAACTTCCAAAGACATTTAAAGGGAAAAGATGAGCAAAAGCTAAAGCAAACAAGAGAAAAAAATATAGAGTGAAAATTAAATAGAGAACAGAAAAATGATGGAGAAAAATACACAGACTAAAAGTTGGTTCCTTGGAAAGATCAACAAAATTAAAAAACTTAGTGAAACTGATGAAAAAAGGAGAGCAGACTGAAATGACTAAATTTAAGAATAAGAATAAGGGGGCATTATTACTGACATAATATAAATCAGCAGATGCAGAAAGAAACATTTGAGAAAAATACAACACATTTTCTTTATAAAAAACACTCAACAAATTGGGAATAGAAGGAAATTTCCCCAGTCTAATAAAGGACCTCAATGAAAAACTCATGGCTAATATAATACTTACTGGTGAAAGAGGAAATGATCTTCCCCTGGAATAAGCAAAGAGAAAAGGACGTCTGCCCTCACAGCTCTTATGGTACTGGAGTTTGTTTCCAGCGATTTTAGCAGTGAGGGTGACGAGCGCTGATGGAGGTGAGGGTTGGGATGGGAAGAATGAATCCAGATTTTAAAATAGGAAATAAAACCATCTCTCTTCACAGGTAATATGACCCTGTATTCTGAAGATCCACCCAAAACTGTTAGAATGATAGAATTCAGTAAGTTAATAAGATATAGGATATACAAAAATCAATATACTTCTACCATTGAATCGCACACTTTAAATGAGTGAAATGTATGGTTTATGGATATCTCAATAAAGTTGTTAAAAATCAATATGTTTATATACACTGCAATGACCAATCCAAAAGTACAGTTAAGAAAACAAATTAAGGTCACATCAAAAAAAATAAAATACATAGGAATAAATTTAACAAAGAAGTGCAGAATTTAATCTGAAAATGACAACATACTGTTTAACAAAATAAAAGATCTACATTCACTGAAAGATGTACCCTGTTCATGGGTAAGAAGTTTTACTATTTTTAAAAGAGCAATACTCTCCAATTAGAGTCTACAGATTTAACTCAATCCTTATCATAATTCAAACTGGCTTACTGGTAGAAATAGAGAAGCTAAAATTCATATGGAAATTCAAGAGGCCAAGAATAGCCAAAATAATCTAGAAAAAAAAAGTTGAAAGACTCATACTTACTAATTTCAAAACTTAGTACAAAGCTACAGCAATCAAAACAGTGTGGAAACTGGCACAAGAATAGGCATATAGATCAATGAAATAGAATGGAGAGTTCAAAAATAAACCTATATATTTACGGCCAGTTGATTTTTGATGAGTGCCAAGAGTATTTAATAGAGAACAATCTCTTCAATATGTGGTGCTGAGACAACTGGATATCCACATACAAAAGAGTGAAGTCGGATCTCTACCTCACACTATATACAAAATGAGCCAAAAATGAATCAGAGATCCAAATCTAATAGCTAAAACCTAAAAACTGTTAGAAGAAAACATGGAGGTAAATCTTCATGACCGACAAGCCTCAGAATGGGAGAAAATATTTGCCAATGAAGCAACCGGCAAGGGATTAATTTCCAAAATATACAAACATCTCATGCAGCTGAATATTAAAAAAAAAAAAACTGTAACAATGAAGTCAGAAAATGGGCAGAAGACCTGAATAAACATTACTCCATAGAAGACATACAGATGGCCAAAAAGCAATGAAAAGATGCTCAACATCACAAATTATTAGAGAAATGCAAGTTAAAAGTACAATGAGATATCACTTCATACTGGTCAGAATGGCCATCATCAAGAAACCTACAAACAGTAAGTGCTAGAGAGAACCTCCTTGGTGATACAGTGGATGAGAATCTGCCTGCCGATGCAGGACACACAGGGTTGATCCCTGGTCTGAGAAGATTCCACGTGCAATCGGGCAGCTAAGCCCGAGTGCTGCCGCTGCTGAGCCCGTGGGCTTCAGCCACGGAAGCTGGGGTGCCTGGAATCCATGCTCCGCAGCAAGAGGAGCCCCCGCAATGAGGAGCCCGCCCACCACACTGAAGAGTAGCCCCTGCTTGCCGCAGCTAGGGAGAGCCTGCATGCTGCCAACAGTAAGCTAAATAAATCGTTTAAAAAACGCTGGAGAGGGTGTGGAGAAGAGGGACTCCTCCTACACTGTCGGTGGGAGTGAATGTTGGTCCAGCTATTACAGAGAACAGTATGGAGGTTCCTTCAAAAACTAAAAATAGAACTACTGTATGACCTAGCAATCCGACTCCTGGGCATATATCCAGAGAAAGCCATAATTTGAAAAGATACATGTGCCCCAGATTTTTCATGGCAGCACCATTTACAATAACCAGGACATGAAAGCAACCCAAATGGCCACCAACAGAGGAAGGGATAAAGGAGATGTGGTGTAGACATACAGTGAAATACTACACAGCCATAAAAAAGAATAAAATCATGCCATTTGCAGGGACGTGGATGGGCCTAGAGATTGTTTTACTGAGTAGATTAAGTCACACACAGAAAGACCAACACCATGATATCACTTATCTGTGGAATCTTAAAAGGATAAAAAGGTACAAATGAACTTATTTACAAAACAGAAGTAGAGTCTTGGATGTAGAAAACACACTTATCATTACCAGGGAATAAATGAGGTAGGGCTATAATTGGGAGGTTGGGGTTGACATATACACACTGCTACATATATGAAGTATTTAATTAATAAGAACCTGCTGTACAGTATAGAGAATGCCACTCAATACTCTGCACTGGCACATATGGGAAAGGAATCTTAAAAAGGACGGAATATATACGTGCGTGTGTAACTGATTCACTTTGTTGTGCAGCAGAAACTTACACGACATTGTAAATCAACTCTATTCCAAAAAAATTTAAAAAAAATCTCCGTGACCTTGGATTTGGCAATAGATTCTTTTTTTTTCTGCCCCTTCCCCCGCCCCACCGGCCCCCGGCAATGGATTCTTAGATATGACACCAGTAGCATGAGAAACAAGCAAACAAAAAAAGGAATTCTCAGCTCAGGTTGCCACAACAAAATGCCATGGGCTGGGTAGCTTCAACAAGAGAGATTCATTTCTCGCCGCTCCAGAGACTGGGAGTCTGGGTCAGAGTGCTAGCACAGTCAAGGTCCGGTGAAAGTTTTCTTACTGGCTTGCTGACAGCTGCCTTCTCACTACGTCCTCCAAAGAAAGAAAAAGAAAGAAAGGAAGGAGGAAACGGGAAAAGAACAAGTGCTCTGGCATTTCTTCTTACGAGCACATCCATCTCACCACGAGGGCCCTTCCTTCACGACCTCATCTAGATGTAATTATCTCCTGAAGGCCCCATCACCTAATACTATCATATTAGGGATCAGGGCTTCAACATCTGGATTTTTCTGGGAGGAGCTGGGAGTGACAAAAAAAAAAAAAAATCAGCCCATATCAATAGGTAAATTAGACTTCATCAAAGTTAAACAGTTTTGTGCATCAAAGGACACTTTCAAAAGAATGAAAAGACATCTTATTGAATGGAAGAGATATTTGCAAATTGTATTATCTGCAAAAAGACTTTGTATCTAGAATATATAAAGACATAAACTCAGTAACGAAAATAACCCATTAATAATGGGCATTCAATCTGAATATACATTTACTCCAGAAAAGGTATACAAATGGTCAATAAGCACATGAAAAGATTTTTTGACAGTTTTGGTCATCAAGAAAATGAAAATGAAAACCACAGCAAGACATACCACTTCACATTCATGAGGATGTTTTTAATGGTGAAAGCAGATATGAACAAGTGTTAGTAAGAACGGGAGGAAACTGGAGTCATCAGACACTGCTGTTGGGGATGTAAAATGATTCAGACACTTTGGAAAACAGTCTGGTAGTTCCTCGACAGATTAAACATGGGGCTTCTGTATGACCCAGCAATTCTATTCCTAGAGAATTAAAAATATGCATTCATACTTGTCCATGAATATTCCTAGCAGCATTATTCATCATAGTTAAAAGGTCAAAACAATCCAAATGTCTGATAACTGATGAATGGATACATTAAATGGTGTGGATCCAGTGGAATATTATTCAGCCAGGGAAAGGACTGCCCACAGCCCACTGCCCATACTCCAGCGAGGGGAGAGGAAATGGAATGGATAACTGATCACGCCTACAAGATGAAGTCTCCATACAAATTTCAATGATATGGAGTTTGGAGACCTTCTGGGTTGGTAAACACATCTACATGTTGGGAGGATGGGGCACCCCAACTCTCCAGGGACAGAAGATCGTGTACTTGGGACCCTGCTGGACCTTGCCTTATGTGTCTCTTCTTTGGCTGTTCATCTGTGTCCTTTCTCATACCTTTTAAAAAGCATTTGTTTCTTTGGCTGCATCGGACCTTGCGTGTGGCGCACGGGACCCCTGTTGCTTTCCATGGGACCTCTCGTGTGGCACACGAGACAGTAGTTGTAGCTCATGGGCTAAGTTACTCCTCGGCGTGCAGGGTCTCCGTTCCTTGACCAGGGGTCAAACCCATGTCTCCTGAACTGCAAGCTGGGTTCTCAACCACTGGGCCACCAGGGAAGTCCCCTTAATACCTTTTATTTTATGATAAACTGATAAACGCAAGTCAGTGTTTCCCTGAGTTCTATGAGCTGTTGTAGCAAATAATCGAATCCAAGGGGGAGGTGAGGGTGGTCATGGAAACCTCCAATTTGCAGCCAAGTCAGCCTGAAGCTGTGGCGAACCTGGGGACTACTGCTTGGTTCGGTGTCTGAAGTGGAGCGCAGTCTTGTGGGCCCGAGCCCTTACCTGCGGGGTCTGGGCTAACTTTGGCTGGTGATGTGTAGAACATCTAGCTGGTATCACAGATAATCGCGTGGTGTGCGGGGGAACCCCCAAACACCTGGTATCAGAAATTTTGTGAGTGTAATAGTGAAGGAGAGACAAAGGAAGAGGAGAGGTGTGGACTTTTGTACTTAGATGAATTGTAGAATACGGGAATTACGTTTGGATGAAGCCATTACAGGGCTTCCCTGGTGGCTCAGATGGTAAAGAGTGTCCTGCAAGGCAGGAGACCCAGGTTCGACCCCTGGCTTGGGAAGATTCCCTGGAGAAGGGAATGGCTGCCCACTCCAGTGTTCTGGCCTGGAGAATCCCATGGACAGAGAAGCCTGGAGGGCTCCAGTCCGTGGGGTCAGGAAGAGGCAGACACCACAGACTGACTAACACTTTCACAACTGTTATAAGGAGAATTGTTTTCATGGTTTCCACCTAGACATGTGAAGATAGGTAAGGGTGAACAAAAATGGAATGAATCAAAATCCAGGTAATCATAGCTTTTATACAACCGGTCCTTTCATATATAGCGGCACCTCTGCACTCCCTTCGTATACCAAATTTGACTTTTTTATTTCCATAGACAACCATTTTATGCTCCCTCAGCGTGCTGCTGTCTGTCAGCCGACAGTTTCATCTGAGTCGAGCTGCCGTCTAAATATGGCAATGTTTGTGTAGCCACTCGAACATTTTATTGCATATTTACCCTTATTTATAGAAGTGTAGTGGAAAACGGAAAAATCAAGTGCCGATGTTAATGATTTTACGACCGAGACAAAGAGAGATACCATTGGGTATGCCAAAAAAAGTAAATTTGATGCTTATTGAATTTAAGTAAGTTTGACAACTGTGTTCAATTATGAAGGAGGGCAACAAAATTTAAAACACATGTACAAAATATTGTACATATATTTCCAAAGTTTGTGGCTAAAAGATAAGGTGTAGTGGTGGAGAAAATGTGTCAATGTTTACAATTAGATATGGTAGAATCTTATTTTGATACACTGGTTGTTTTAAATAATTAAACAAACAAACAAACAAACTCAATGATCTTCCCCTCTTCAAACCAGACCTCTTGGAGCCACACCTCGGGGCAGGGTTAGTGCCGCATAGTGCAAATACCAAAAAAGTCAATCCCTGGCCTTTGAGGTTTAAAATATGTTTTGGAAACTAAGGGCAGAGATAAAACTTTTGTGATAAAAAGCTTTTGAACTTCAAAAGCTCGAGTCTTCAGTGACCCAGGGCATACACTTGTGCCTTAGCCACAGGCATACAGGAATAAGCGCTCAGTCAGACCAGGTTTTTCCAGAGCTTCTCTCTCTCCAGATAAAAATTCCCTAGGCTTGCAAGTTAGGAGAGAGCCGTAGTGAGCTTAGGGGTTGGGCTGCTGAATCCAGAAGGAATCCTGTGGTCCAGTCTCCAGAGCTACCATACCTCTGGAAGTAAGGGAACGGTTCCTTCAAGGAGCAGTGGCAAGAAGTGGGTGTGTGGCAGGGCTGGCCAGAGACCCCGCATGGCATGGGAGAGGGCGAGTGCCGCCAACCCCTCTGAGAGTGTGCCAAGTGTGGCCAACCCCGCTGAGAGCGTACCAGCAGAAGCTACAGAGTCTAGAGTGGCATTCGGATTTGGAGTCAGGCCCATGACGTCTTGGCCTGGCCACTGGAAGCCAGGTGGAAGAGGAAGCCGGGGACAGGCCGGCAGGAGGGCCCGCGGCAGAGGAGCGGGCACTGCTTCTGCCCTCCCAGCCCGACTCTTGGCACCCTTCGCTCTGGGAGAGGAAGCAGTGTGTGTCGGGGCGGGTGTTAGGGAAGGGGCGGGGGGTACTTCTAAACTGCCTGTGGTTGCCCAGAACTGCCCGAGAGAACGATTTTGCTATCTGGCAGAGTGTGTGTGCATCTGTCGCTCTGTCATGTCCGACTCCTTGAGACTCCATGGACTGTAGCCCTCCAGGCTCCTCTGTCCATGGGGACTCTCCAGGCAAGAAAACCGGAGTGGGTTGCCATCTCCGTTTCAGGAAGGGCTTCCCTGGTGGCTCAGATGATAAAGATTCCGCCTGCCATGCAGACCCAGGTTCGATCCCTGGGTCGGAAAGATCCCCTAGAGAAGAGTATGGCTACCCACACCAGTATTGTTGCCTGGAAAATCCCATGGACAGAGGAGCATGGTGGGCTACAGCCCATCATGGGGTCACAAAGAGTCGGACAGGTCTGAGAGACCAACACTTTCACTCCAGGAAGAGGAACTCAAAAGACCTTGCCAAGAAAAAGTCAACTCTTCACACAGGTGAATTTGGAGCAGTTTGGATAACCCCCTTTTCCTAAGAAGCTGACTGTCAGCATCAGCTAACCCTCAACAGAGGGAAGGTCACAGTCCACCAAGCTGCAGAGTGTGATTTAGCTGGTTGCAGTCTCCTTTATGAAGGGAGAAAGACAATCAGTGTTACATTTCCTCTTTACAAATTTTAAAAGAGCATTGGAAAGTCCTTTTCATAGTTCCACTGTTTCCTACTGTATCATTTGCCTAATTACTATCAGCAGATCTTTATATCCAACATTAAAATTAGATTTTCTCCTTTCAAATACCATTTCAAATAAACAAAATGAATCAGGACTTGTGAATTGCAAAGTTCCAGGAGAAAATTAAATTTGAGAGAATTCCCTGGTGGTCCAGCAGTTAGAACCTAGTGTGCTTTCACTGTGGAAGCCTGGGTTCCATCCCTGGTTGGGGAACTAAGATCCTGCAGGCCATGAGGAAAAAAAAAAAGAAAAGAAAATCTGTTTATCAGTATTCTTGCCTGGAAAATTCCATGGACAGAGGAGCCTGGCAGGCTACAATCTATGGGGCTGCAAGGAGCCTGACACGACTGAGAGCGTGCACATGTGTTATCAGTATTTAAAGTGTACCCTCTTGTTAATAAGTTAAATACTTAGATATACAGTGCATGCTGCTGCTGCCGCTGCTAAGTCACTTCAGTCGTGTCCGACTCTGTGTGACCCCGTAGACGGCAGCCCACCAGGCTCCCCCGTCCCTGGGATTCTCCAGGCAAGAACACTGGAGTGGGGTGCCATTGCCTTCTCCGTATACAGTGTATAACCTTCAGATATAAATTAAGTGTTTACATCATATTTGAGACTTCATAATATTTTTTCACTCTCTGAATTGTATCACTTCTCTCCCTCCTTTCCTTCCAAGCGGATAAAACATGTAAGTACAACATTTAAATTTCAGGCATTTCAATTTCAGGAACATTTTTCAGGGGGAAAAAAAAATTTCCAGAGGCAGGGATTATCTGAGTAGGAAAATAACTTTCCTAGCCCACCCCTGAATATCTAGGTAAGAATGATCAATCGCCAAAGCTTCCAGTAGTCTTCTATTTTCATTGTGGCCTTTGGCCCATGCAGTTGCAGGAAGAAGTGGAAATTGATCAATTCCTGGGAGTCCATTCATTTACTGCCTTGGGGGCAAAGGCAGGGAAGAATGGAAATAGCAGTGGATTTTGAGTCTAAATATCTGAGTTTGGTTTCAGTTCTTTGTCATCTTCCTTTTTTATACATGTGATCTTTGTTTTTACATTTATTCTGAGAAATATTTAAAAACTATTCAAACTGTATATATGGAAAAAATGTTCTTAATTGCAAAACACACAAGTAAAAGTGTATGAAGCCTACGCCGTTTGAGGAATGTTGCTAAAGTAAACACCCATGTATGCACCACCTGGGTGTCCCAGGTGGCACAGTGGTAAAGAATCCACCTGCCAATGCAGGAGACACGAGAGATGCGGGTTTGGACCCTGGGTTAAGAAGATTCCTCGAAGGAGGGCACGGCCACCCACTCCAGGATTCTTGCCTAGAAAATTCCAAGGACAGGGCCGCCTGGTGGGCTGCAGTCCACGGGGTCACGAAGAGTCACACACGACTGAACACGCAAGCACATGCGCTGTCTACCTTAAAAGTAGAACTTCACGGGCATCTTGAATGTGGTCACGAGTCGCCTGAGTTCCATGTTGAAATGCAGACGCGGAATCGGTGGCTTTGGGGAAGAGCCGGAGGTCCTGTGTTTCTCACCAGCTCCCAGGTGACGGGGATGGTGGTGGTCCACAGTTTACATCTCCTGTAGCAGGGCCTAAGGACGTGCCTGGGAGCCTCCTCCTCACGTTGTGGCCAGGAAGAGCCGATTCTGACTCCATGTTGGAACTGTTTCCTTGACTTGCTCTTCTGCTTTTGTTAGTATCAGCATACATAATGGTCTGCCTCGGGGAACCCTGCCCCCTGACAGACTGTGAAACTAAAGTGCCTTTGTTCAGGACCCCGTCCACCTGTGGAGGGCAGAAACAAGGACAGGAAGACATCCTGTGCCGAAGGCGGGCCGTTCTGGAAGATGTGTACAAGATTGAGATTAATGGCCTTTTCACTTTGTTTCCTCACGCGCCCTCCCCATCTCCCTTCTATAAAAGAATCTGGCATCGAGGCCCGTCGTAAGATGGTTATTTTGAGACATTAATTTGTCATCCTCTCAGTCAGCCAAATATGACTGAATAAAGTCGCATTCCTTGGCTCAACACCTGTTTCTTGGATTTATTGGCCTGTCCATGAGGTGAGCAGAGTGAGCTTTGGACTTGGTAACAATTTCACCTTCTTTTTCTCCCCAATAAGAGGTAAGCACTATCCCAAATTTTGTGTAATCACTCCTTGTTTTATTTTAAACAGCTTTACCACCTATGAATACATTTCTAAATACTATAATTCTTTAACTTTAATTCTTTAAATTTAACATTTAAATTTTTTAAACCTTTAAAAAGCTTACTTTCCCCTTCCAGTTATTACAGAATATTGGCTGGGCTCCTCATGCTGTGCAATGCATACTTGGTCTATTTTATACCCAGTAGTTTGTTCCTCGGTCTCCCCCACCCCCTCAGTAACCCTCGCTCCGCTCCCTGCTCCTTTTTTGTTATATGCACTAGTTTGTTGTCATTTTCAGATTCCACATATAAATGATATCATACATTATTTGTATTTCTCTGTTTGACTTATATCACTTAGCATAATGTCCTCCAAGGACATCTGTTTTGCTGCAAGTGGCAAAACTTTCTTTTTTGTTATGGCTGAGTGTTATTCCATTGTGTGTGTGTGTGTGTGTGTATACATACCACCTCATTTTTATCCATCAATAAATGGATAAATTTTTATATAAATAAAATGTGTTTTTATATAATAAATTCTTATCTATTTTTTCTGTTGATGGGCATTTAGTTTGCTTCCATACCTTGGCAATTGTAAATAGTGCTGTTATGAACACTGGGGTGTATGCCTATTTTCAAATTAGTGTTTTTGTTTCTTTTGGAGATATATATTTACATATATACGTATGTATAAACCCAGGAATGATTGCTGGGTCATTATCTATTTTCAAGCTTTATAAATGGAACAACACTGTGTGCATGCTTCTGTTGCTTTCTTATTTCATTCAGTCTTATGTTTTAGAGACATTTATTTTGGTACATAACCTGTACTTCTTTTATTTTTGCTGCTGTTTAGTTTTTGTTGTATGAATATGCGCTATTTCATTCATCTGTTCCTACAGTTGCTTTCACATTTTTTGCTATGAGAAATAGTGTTGCTCTAAGCATTCCTGGTATATATTTCAAAACGCGAATGTGCAAGAATTTCTCTTGATTATATGCCTATTCACTCAATTGCTGAATCATAGTGTATGTACATATTCAGCTTTTTAATTTGATGCCAAATTGTTCTCAAAAACAGTCAGCCCAGTTCACACAGAGCCGTCACAGTTTCTGATCTGCTAGGTCTCCTGTGTCTCCATTTCTCAAAAGCTCTCAGGTGATGACGCCGCCGCAGGTCCAGGGAAAGCAAGCATGTGGAGGCCGTCCTTTCATGTATCGAGGGTGCTGCTCAGCTGTCTGTAATGTGCCAGGCGTTGTTGCAGACGCTGAGGACACATCAGTGAACGGGAGACGACACTACTTTGCCACTCCTCGGACTGAAAGTATAAATATTTGTTCAACATGTGTTTAGTGGAGGTGGACAGCACCTGATCGTCTATTAATTTTAAATTGTACCAGAGAGTTGTATCATATGCACGTTTACCTTTATTTTTTGTTTTCTGACTTTATGTTTTCAAAATGCTTCCCTTTTTGTCGTTTCTTATTCTCTCTTGAAGAACATAAGTGCTTGTGCGTATACACTCATGGGTGATACATTGCAGGGTTTAGACTTAGATTAAGTTCCCTCTTAGTAAATGCTACTGTGTCATGCAGTAGATTTAGAATTCCAGGGAACTGCAGCTTGAGGCAGCTGTTGACTAGCAGGTCTCAGAATTCATTCTGCTGCTTGTAGCAGCACCACGATCTTAGTGCGCCGTTCAGAAAAGGACAGAGGTGGCTCGGCATGAGCAAAGATGTTCAAACATTTCCACCCTCAGAAATGGTTTGCCTCAATTATGTAGAAGCATAAGCTAGCCTGGAGAAGGGCGCGGCAACCCACTCCAGTACTCTTGCCTGGAGAATCCCTTGGACGGAGCAGCCTGGCGGGCTACAGTCCCTGGGGTCGCAAAGAGTCGGACATGACTGACTTGACTTAGCAGGCATGCACATGAGTTAACCAGAAGCCAATTTGAGATTTAATCTGGTGGTGTTTTAGAGCTCTGTACAGAAGATGGTGTAATCAACTGCCCAACTGCCAGTGACAGAGACAAAGCGATGTGTTTATGAAATCTCATTTACTTTTCCTATGTTTGGACTAAGAAGGCTGTATTTCCCAGTCTCTTCTGCAGTTATGCTAAAGCTATAAGAGGCTGAGGTGATGTGAACCAACCTCAGGCCAGGTAGTCAAGAGCTCTCTCCATGACCTTCTTGATCATTTTCCCCCGACAGTCTTGGAGGGCTCTTCAAGTTTGAGATGGTGGCATTGTCGGATGAAAGGGGTCCAGATGCTGATGGATGGATAAAGTCTGGTCACCTGGTGTGTCTCCAGTTTAGCATGGCTAAAAGCCTTGGTGGTGTTAACTGAGAGACATTGTGGGGTTTGTCCCTGTAGCATAAAGCTACCTAATACGTGTTCTGGATATTAACCTGGGTAGGTCCTACCACGCTGATGACCTCATACATATTTTTACAGCTGAGTTAGATTAATTTTTATCAAGTCTCTTCACCATAATGTTCTAGTCCTGACCTTAATGGTAGGTGTGTACTAAAAACTTGGTTTATTTATTTATTTATTTTTTAAACTTGGTTTATTAGTTAAAGGAATGTGACGCACAGGAAGAATTTAGTAAACATTCACTTTCTGGAAGGAGACACAAAAAAGTAAGATATTTTCATGATTAGTTTACTGGAAAGGATTTTTAAATTATTCATTTTTAGAATAAAATATCAAAATTGAACATTCTCATTAAAAAAGTTTTGTAAAATGTTTGAGGAAAATAGAAAAAGCTCTTCCCAGAGCGCCACTACTCCAGGAAGACCATCATTTACCATCATTCACATGTTGTGTGTTCCTTCTGGGTCTTTCCTAGTCCTTTTTATCACACTGTTGCAATCAGACTGTTCTGACCTCCTGTTTTCCATGTTATTATGTCGTCTCCATAAACATAACATTGAGGGGTTCAGTTTTTTCCTTCTTTCAATATTTAGGTTTCTCCCAAGTTTTTGTTTTCAAACATGATGCTGTGAAAACATAAGCCTCTTTGTATAGTAAGATTGTCTATATTAAGAATCACATCCTTCAAAAGTCTTTGAAGACTTCAAAAAGTCTTTTGATGATCCAAAAATCTCAGAGTGAGGCCCGCACAGTCCGGGGTCAGACTTTGTCTTGGACTTCCCCGGTGGACAGGAGTCAGCCTGCTAATGGAGAGGACACAGGTTCCATTCCTGGTCTGGGAGGATTTCACAAGCCAGGAAACAGCTGGGCCGGTGGGCCTAACTACTGAGGCCACTCTGGGGCCTGTGAGCTGCGGCCGCTGAAGCGTCTGCTCTGCAACAAGGGAAGCCGCCGCAATGAGAAGCCTCTGCACCGCAGTCAGAGAGAGCCCCGCGCCCAGCAGCTAAGCCCCAGGAAACAGCACACAGAAAACCGCCAAGAGGCAGCGTTAACAACCTTTGCCTTAGTTTCAGAGCCTTCC
Source organism: Dama dama (assembly GCF_033118175.1). NCBI lineage: Eukaryota > Metazoa > Chordata > Mammalia > Artiodactyla > Cervidae > Dama > Dama dama. Next base: position 81,628,343 of record NC_083681.1, read on the forward strand.
AGTCCAGCGTCCAACTTTGAATTACCTCAAGTTCATGCTCCTCGTTTGTGTGCTTCTCTGAAACGCACATACTCACCATATAGCATGTATATTTATTGGTTTATTTTAAATATTCATTTTTATTTATTTGACTGTGCTAGGTCTTAGAGGATGAGGTGCTTGGACGGCATCACCAATTCCATGGACATGAGTTTCAGCAAACTCGGACAGATGTGAAGGACAGGGAAGCCTGGCGTGCTGCAGTCCATGGGGCCGCAGAGTCGGACACGACTGAGCGACTAAACAACAACGTCTTAGTTGGCATGTGGGATCAAGTTCCCTGACCAGGGATCAAACCCAGGCCCCCTGCACTGGGAGCACAGACTCTTAGTCACTGGACTACCAGAGAAGTCCCTACATGAATATTCAAAGATGTCCGGGCTAAATATAATTCTTCATAATTCTAAATATAATACTTGCTCTGTCACGAATTGCTGTAGGTTATTAACTTATGTTTACTGAGTGAAATATCCTTCGATTGTAGAATGAGATCATCCTTAGGGTGGCTGCTTCACTGTGCAAGGCAAAGACTGAATATGATAATAGATGCAAATTTGCTTTAGCAACCCTCTGTATAAAGTATGGTATTTGCTATTTCTTTCTTTCTTCCTCCCCTTCCTTCCAAACCAGGCCGCTCCTGGCTAGGACAGTTCACAGTCTGATTTGGAAGATGCTATGCCTTCCTCTTGCCAACAAACAGCCTCGCGGGGTTTAGCAGGAGCTTCCTCTGCAGGGCTTCCTTCACCTCCTTGTTGCGGAGGCTGTAAATGAAGGGGTTGAGCATGGGGGTTATGATGGTGTAACAGACAGACACTACCTGGCCGCTGGTATCATCGGTGGATCCATGGGGCTGGACGTAGGTGAAAATCACGGTGCTGTAGAAGATGGCAATGGCCAGGAAGTGGGAGGCACACGTGGAGAGGGCCTTCTCCTTCCCAGCTGCTGAGCGCATCCTCCCAATGGCCAGCAAGACCAGGCCGTAGGAGGTGAGGATGAGGGCAGCAGGCAGAATGGTAGCCAGGGCAGAGAAGACATAGAGGATCACTCCTGCCACGGCTGTGTTTGCACAGGCCAGGCGGAGAAGGGGTTGGATGTCACAGAAGTAGTGTGGTACCCGGTTGGGCCCACAGAAAGGCAGGGCAAAGACATTCCCAGTCTCAAGAGCAGAATTAGCTCCACCGAAAGCATAGGAAGCGGCCACCAGCTGGAGACAGGTGCCCCTGGTCATGACGGAGCCGTAGTGGAGAGGTCGGCAGATGGCCGTGCAGCGGTCGTAGGCCATGGAAGCCAGCAGGAAGCTCTCAGCTGTGGCGTGCATCACAAGAAGGTCATCTGGACCACGCAGCCCTTGAAGGAGATGGACCTGTCAGAGGCCAGAAGGTCGACCAGCAGCTTGGGTGTGACCACCGAGGAGTAACAGACATCGAGGAAAGAGAGGACGCTGAGAAAGAAGTACATGGGACTGTGGAGGCGGGAGTCCGTGAAGGATGAGCGCCATCATTCCCAGGTTGCCCACCACGGTCATGGCGTAGATGAGCAGGAAGCCTCCGAAGAGAAGCCTCTGGAGGTCTGGGTCATTGGAGAATCCCAGCAAGCTGAAGTGGGTGACGGGGGTGTAGTTTCCAGCGGCAAGGGCTAGTTCTCCAGGCGTCATCTGCAGAGGTGAGAACTGATCATCACTCAGACACTTACTACTTCCATAAGTTTGAGCAACTCACTTAACCATTCTGAGACTCAGTTTCCCTAACTGTAGAACAGGTGATGTATTCTAACCTATTTCATGAGGTTTTCGTAAGGATTCAGTTGAATCATGCATGTAAATTATATAGCAGAACTAAATTTGTGTTGGTAATAAGAGTATTGCTATTCCTCCTTCCTCCCCTCAATGTAATTACTGACTCTACAAATAATTAATCTTTATTTTCTGTTTGGTTTCATGAGGGGAACTATAACTACCTTTGGGGGGAAAAGCCAAGTCTTCTATCCCTAGACTACGTAAGTAATACGTCCACTTTACATTTGGCAGTTTTTCTTTTGTTTTTTAGCAGATATTTTTGCCGAGTGCGTCCGCCTGTGCAAGGTACAAGGAGGAAGAACTGCGGGCGAGTGTGTCTTCTGCAGGACGCACGGGAGGGTCACGCCCAGTGGCAGGACATGGGCTGTGGAGGCAGACGGACCGAGTCTTCATTTCAGCTCGCCTCTAATGGGCGTGTCTCCTTGGATAAGCTGTATCTTTGTCTTGTTTTTCTTACCTGTGAAAGAGAGATCATATCTACGCAGGACTGCTCTGTGGCCTAGATGAAGTGAATGAATGGAAAAGCTCTGAGTGTCTGGAGCACAGAAAATCATCAAGCAAGTTGAGGTCCCTCCCCCACGCTCTCGTGCCTGCATCCACACACACAGGTCACAGGACGCAGCGCTGACAGCCAGGCTCCCGGCGGGGTGGCAGAGTCCGGTCACACGACTCGACCTTGGCACTTCCGGCCCTGTATTCCCGCTTCCTCACCAGGGGCCCTCGGTAATTCTCACATCCACTCTCCCTCGCTACCGTCTTGGTTGAAGGACTTAATTTTGCCCAAATGAAAATGTCCATGAGTCTACAGTGAATGTTAATGGTTTTCTTTTTCTCTCCTAAGACGACAGCCAGGTTCCCTTGACGCACACAGACACACAGACACACACACACTCACACTGTCACACACTCATACATTCACACACACACTCACACACATACACACACTCACACACACACACTCACATAAACACACACACTCTCACGCTTACACACACACTCACACTCACACACACACTCATATATTCACACACACAGATACACACATTCACACACACACTCACACTCATACATTCACACACACACTTATACACACATTCACACACTCTCACACACACTCACACATTCACACACACACTTATACACACATTCACACACACTCACACACTCATGCATTCACACACACACTTATACACACATTCACACACACTCACACACTCATACATTCACACACACATATACACACATTCACACACACACACTCATACATTCACACACACACTTATACACACATTTACACACTCACACACATACTCACACACTCATACATTCACACACACACTTATACACACATTCACAAACACTCACACTCATACATTCACACACACTTATACACACATTTACACACTCACACACTCATACATTCACACACACACTTATACACACATTCACACACTCTCACACACACTGTCACACACACATTCACACACACACTTATACACACATTCACACACACACTTATACACACATTCACACACACACTTATACACACATTCACACACTGTCTCACACACACACTGTCACACACACACTTATACACGCATTCACACTCACACTCACACACACAGTCACATAAACACACACTCTCACTCTTACACACTCACTCACACACACACACACACACAGAGTCATTCAGCTCTGGGTTTAGGCTGAGCCCCTTCATCCTGCTTCCCAGTAGGTGAGGTCTCTGGTCCTCCTCCCCCGCTCCCCCTGTCTTTCCATCTTCCCTGCTCCAGACAGACTAGGTTCCCTCCTCTCCTACTCCTCCCGCCCGACTCCCAGAGAAATTCGGGAGTCCTTCAGAGGCCCATCTGTGATCATCCTCACTGATGACCTTGACTGACAGCCTTGCAGATGGACCCACGGCTCCCAGCTAGTGAAGGGCCTCCAGATGTCCTGCCTCAGCCCTGCCGGGGCCTCCCCTCACCCGGCTGAATTCCCTTCCGTGTGCCGCTCTCATCTGGAGGTTGCATCTGACTCACACGGATGCATTTAGAATTGCTTACAGGGCTTGGTCAACGTTTCCAAGTCTCTTTCCCCCCTGCTGGGTTGTTTTGTTTCTCTATCACACTGTAACTTCTGAAAGCAGAGACTGTTTTAAGTTTTGTATCAAGAGTATAGCAAATATTTGAACAGTTACAGTTATGCAAGAATGTTTGAACAATTGAGGTTGTTCAGCAGTATTTAAACAATTACTGTTCAAAATAGCATAAAGCATGACTTTGACCATTTAGGATCTTGAAATAATGTTGAAAGACAAACTGACTCCTGTGACTCAGGAGTGAAGGAGCCTGGAAGGAGCCTTTGTAGGGACCAGCGAGGGCTTCAGAAAGAGAAGGGACGGGCTGGACCTGGAAAAATGAGGAAGGTGGAGCCTTGTGGAAGGGATGAGGGTGTGCAACAGCCTGGAAGTGGGAATTAACCTCCTCTGTAAACGTTTACTGGGCAAAAAATGCACGGCAAAGACAGTTTGAGCTTCAGCTTCCTCGGTTTCCGTGAGGCAGAAGGACAGCACGTGTCACTATACTTAGCACAGTTCTGGAAACAGGGTAATGCCTAACTTTCATGCCACTCCACGTTCGATTATGGCCATGTAGTGGGGGGGAGCTGGGAGATTGCCTGGGGACCTCTGAATGCAGTGGGGGCTCAGGAAATGCTGACAGGCTGGCAGAGTAGGGGGTGGGGCGCGTCCAGATTTGGGGGAGAGGAAGGAGAAGAGAACAGGCGACCTCAGCTCTCTGAACCCGCTCTGCTGGGGGACTCAGTAGGACTTCCGATGGACCATCACCCACCTCAGCGGGCGGTGCTCCCACCTGGCGCACCTCCAGTTGGGAACTCAGGAACCTCCCCGCCCAGCACGCGGGGGACCCCGAGACTCACTGCCACGCCAGCCGTGTCTTTGGGGTTCTCTCTGGAGCTGTTTCTGGAGTCAGAGCTGGTGGCAGGGCACCCGGCTCAGGTGAACAGAGAGCGGCCCTCAGGACTGAAGCTGAGGGCGCCTCCGGTCCTGCCAGTTTATCAGGCTGGCTGTGCCCTCTCCTGACCCCAGGTGTGGTGGAGGCTCAGAGCTCCAGGGAGGCCCTGAAACATGCCGGCTCCTCATCCTCTCCTGGGACCCCGGGAGGAGCAGTCTCAGGGCAGAAGGGATGATCAGAGCTCCAGGGAGGCCCTGAAACACCCCCGGGTCCACATCCTCTCCTGGGACCCTGGGAGGGGCAGTCTCAGGGCAGAAGGGATGATCCCCTGCAGAATCTGGTCACTTGCTTTGGTCTTGAAGCAGAGAGAAATTAGGGTCTCCTTGAGGGGCTGGCGCTTATGGTTCCACCTCGGCTGCAGGGAGACTCAGGAGGAGATGTGGGAGCCGTCCTGCCTCTTCCCTGGACTCTGAATTCTGGGTGAAGAGACGTTATCCTGCCCCCTTGGGGGCTTGCCAGCTATTCTACTAAAGGGCCCTTGGCTGGACACTGAGGACCTGCCCTGGGCTGCAACCCTGGAGGCCGAGTTGGCGGTGCTGAGCCCCACGGGGAGCGAGTCTGGGGGGGTCAGGCCGGCTGCGCCCTGGTCCTCGTCGGCCCCGTGTCGCAGCCGCGGGGGAGCGCTGAGCGGGCTGGGGACACAGGGGCAGGCATCCCGGGGCCTGACCCTCTCTGGGAAGCTCTCCTGGCTTCAGCCACCAGGGACTCGTCTAAGCAGGCGCTGGGGGCCTTGTTAACGGAATGGGTGGTTTATCTACATTAGCAATTTAAAAAACTGTATTTTCAGAAGTGAAGCTAGCATTTAAGCACAGGAAATGCCAATGGGTGTAAGGAGGAGCCAGGGGAATGGTTAACCAGGAGCAGAAACCACCCGGATCATCTCCCAGGTGTGGCTTTTCCCCTCTTTTCCTCTCTCTGACTCTGCTTTGTGGGTGGTGGGGAGATAGCCTCCTCTCTGTCTATTTGTCAGCTGACTCTGCTCCCCTGAGCCTGTCCCCTGATGGCTCAGCCGAGGCTCCTGGAGTGGGGGTGGGGGAGGTTCTGGAATCGTGAGTGTCTGAGATGAAGAGGAGCACAGGACACGTGACCCAGCGGCTCTCAGCTGAGATGCGATGGCTCCACTCTGCTCTGAGTCAGGCCTGGATTGCCCAGTGGGAAGACCAGGAGCAAAATCTAGGCATCAACATGAAATAAAAAATATATATGGTCATGAAAATAAAGTATCAGGACATGGAGATTTTCTTTAAAATAATCTGGATGGGTGCACGGTGAAAAATGTAAACAACATTTTGAAGATAATTGACAAGATCTGAACATGAACTGTGAATTGGCTAACAGTACTGTATCACTCTAAAATGTCCCAATTTTGATAACTCTATTGTCTGTTCTTGGGAACTGCTCATTAAAGTGTTTAGTGATAAATGGTTTTGAATAAATTATATGTGAATATTTAAAGTGTTTTATATTTATAAATGAGTGTGGCAATTTAGAAACAATTAATAACTCTAAAGGGCACAATGTTCTTATATTATTCTTGCAAGTTTAAAAATTATGTTAAAATACATTATAAATGTAAAATATTAAACTATATTGAAAGAGTAAAAAAAAATCTGAGTGGGAGAAGTTGTAATAGTAGTGAGGCTATAAATTGTTCGTTGTTGAAGCTGGATGATAAAGACATAGGCACTTTGGGGTTATTTTTTTCTGCAACACAGGTATTACTTGCATTTCTGTGGGGCAAAAATCTGTAAGTTAATATCTATAGTAACTTCACTGAATCTGGAACTTTTAATAAATAGTAAACAGTGAATGAACGTAGATTTATTTTCCTAAATTAATCTTTGGGAGGTCTTGTTAGGCAATGTCTCAGAATGACATTGAAAAGACATGCTATTCACTTTTTCCCATTATTTACAAGTTTTGGACAGTTTTTCTTAGCAAGTCTTTATTTCTATATTTTAATAGAGTTATGAATTCATAAATAATATTGATGATAGTTGTTACCGTTTGTTGAACATGTATCTGTGCCAAGCAGTCTCTTAAGGGTTTTACATGCATTAAGTGTGTTTTAGTTCCTCAATACTAGTATTAGGTACTATTTTTATTCCCATTTTATAGTTGAAAAAAACTGAGGCACAAATCTCTAAGATCATACAGATAGAAAGTGGAAGAACTATGCTCAATCCCAGACTGTCTGGTATCAGATTGTACATATTATTTGCTGTTTCATTCAGGTGCAAAATCAAATTAAGTGTTTGTATGATATTTGAGACTTCACAATTTTTTTTTTTTTGATTGTGAATTGTATTGCTTCTCTCTTTCCTTTCCTTCCAAACATAAAACATTTTAAGTACAATGTTCAAATTTCTAGGATTCCACTTTCTGAAACATTTTTCAGGAAAATATTTTCAAGAGAGGCACGGATTACCTGAATAGGTAAATAACTTTCCTAGCCCACCCCATAGTATCTAAGTAAGAATGATCAAATCACCAAAGCATCCATTAGTTATCTATTTTTATTGTGGCCTTTGGCCCATGCAGTTGCAGGAAGAATTGGAAAAGGATCAATTCCTGGGAGTTTGTTCATTTAATGCCTTGGGGCAAAGGCATAGAAAAGTGGAGATAGTGTTGGATTTTGAGTATAACTATCTGGGTTTGGTTTCAGTTCTTTGTCATCTTTATGGTCTTCCCTTATATATATACACACACATATATATATACACATACACACACACATGTATATATATATGCTTATTCTGAAAAATATTTTTTTTTGTTTATATGCTTATTCTGAAAAATATTTTAAAACTTTGTTTTTATGCTTATTCTGAAAATATTTTAAAACTATTTGAACTGTGCATTTAAAAATGTTATCAATTGTAAAATACACTTGCCAAAGTGTATAAAATCAACCCCATTTGAAGAACACTGTTAAAACACCTATGCACGCCTTATTTGGAGCTTCCCAGGTGGCTCAGCGTTAAAGAATCTGCCTGCCAATGCAGGAGATGCAGGAGATGTGGGTTCGATCCCTGGGTCAGGAAGATCCCTTGGATGGCAACCGATTCCAGTATTCTTGCCTGGAGAATCCCATGGACAGAGAAGCCTGGCGGGCTAGGTCCATAGGGGGCAAAGAGTCAGACGACTGAAGTGATTTAGCAGGCACGCACATGCACTATCTACCTTAAATACATGTTACAAGCACCTTTAATGTGGTTATGAGTCACCTGGGGATCATGCTAAAATGCAGAGGCTGATTCAGTAGGTTTGGGAGGATCCTGGGGGTCTGTGTTTCTAACCAGCTCCCTCGTGGCGGAGATGGTGGTGGTCCACAGACCCCAGGCTGTGCCTCCTGCTCTGAGAACCCTCCTTGAGCCTCTCCCTAATTTCAACCCCCCTTTTCTCCGCAACAAGAGAAATCCCAAATTTTGTGTAACCACTTCTTGTTTTATTTTAAATAGCTTTACCATCTATGGATACATTTCAAAATATTACAATTGTTTAGTTTTGCTTTAAAAAAATTTTTTTCCCCTTAAGTCCGATGATTTTTAAATACAATTTTACAGGGTTATTTCCATTTAGAGTTGTTAGAAAGGATGGCTGTGGTCCTCACTCTGTGCAGTGCGTCCTCGAGCGCGTCTCACGCCCAGTCCTTGTCCCCGCTCTCTCCCACCCGCGCAGTGCTCCTGGCTCTCCCCTCAACCCAGGTCACCACTGTGATTGCTCAGTCACTTTAGCTGTGTCCGACTCTTCGTGACCTCCGTGGCCTGTAGCCCGCCAGGCTGCGCTGTCCATGGGGTTTTCCAGGCGACAGTACTGGAGTGGGTTGCCATTTCCTCTTCTGGGAGATCTTCGCAATCCAGGGATCGAACCAGCGTCTCTTAGTTCTCCTGCAAGAGCAGGCGGGTTCTTTACCACTAGCGCCAGCTCAATGAGTCTGCTACTTTTCTGGTATGTTGCTATTTGCTGTATTTTTATTAATAACGTGTTTTTAAATTTTAGTTGTTGTATTTTGGCTGCACTGGGTCCTCCTCGCCGCACGGGCGCTCTCGCTAGCTGCGGCGAGTGGGGGCTCCTCTCCGGTTGCGGTGGGCGGGCTTCTCATTGCGGCGGCTTCTCCTGTTGCCAGGCGTGGGCCCTGGGCTCGTGGGCTCCGGGAATCTGTGGCAGGGGGGTCTCCGTAGTTGCGGCTTCCGGTGGTGCGCAGTTTTAGTTGCTGCGCGGCGGGTGGGATCTTCCTGGCCCAGGGATTGAACCCGTGTCTCCTACAGTGGCCGGCAGAGTCTTTACCACTGAGCCACCAGGGAAGCCTGCTGTGTTTTTTTATATCATGCAGTATTTGTGTTTGTCTGACTTATTTCACTTAGCATAAACCCCTCTGAGGCCATCCACGTTGCTGGAAATGGCAAAAATTCATTCTTTTTTTTAGCAACCGAGTACTATTCCATTGTACACACACACACACACACACACACACACACACCCCCCTTCTTTATCCATTCCTCTGTTGATGGGTACCTAGATTGCTTCCACGTTGCTGCAAATGGCAAAAATTCATTCTTTTTTTTAGCAACCGAGTACTATTCCATTGTACACACACACACACACACACACACACACACACACACACACACACACACCCCTTCTTTATCCATTCCTCTGTTGATGGGTACCTAGATTGCTTCCATGTCTTGAGAATTGTAAATAATGCTGCTGTGAACATTGGGGTGTGTGTATCTTTTCAAATCAGTGTTTTTATTTCTTTTGGATACATAGAGCCAGGAATAATTGCTGGGTCATTTCCTGTTTTCAGACGCTATAAATGGAATAATACTGTATGCATTCTTCTGTTACTTTCCTATTTCACTTAACCTTATGTGTTAGAGACATTCGTTTTGATACGGAATGGTATGTAATGAATGGTATGTCATTGTGATGTAAACGAACCTGTAGTTCATTTATTTTTGCTCCTGTTTAGTTTCTGTTAGGAATAAGCTGCATTGTATTTATCCGTTCCTAGTGCTGACACCTCTCTGCACTACTTTAACTTTTTGCTGTGAGAAGCAGTACGGCTATAAGCATTTCGGCTACATGTTTCACAATGCAAATGTGCGAGAATGTCTGTTTTATAGAAGTTCTGCTCATGCTGGATCCTAGAGTATATGTTCAACTTCTTAATCTGTTGCCAGTTATTCTCAGAAGCAGAAGCTCAGAATAGCTCAGTTGGGAGAGCGTCAGCCTGAAGATCTGAAGACCCCTGGCTCGATCCCGTTCCGGCGGCGGCGTCAGGCGTCTGCCCCAGCGGGAGCTCCGCGGCCCGGGCGCCCGTCTGCTCTGCCATCAGGCAGCGCCCGGCTGCCACGGTTCTCCCTCGCGCAGGGCCGGCGACCTGCTTGCGTGGACAGGGAAACACTGGTCGATTTTTCCCCGGACAGAAAGGAGCTCAGACCAGTCCATCCTAAAGGAGATCAACCCTGAATATTCATCGGAAGGACTGATGCTGAGGCTGAAGCTCCAATACTTCGGCTTCCTGATGCTAAGAGCCGACTCACTGGAAAAGGCCCTGATGCAGGAAAGCCTGGGCCGGAGAGAAGCGAGCGGCAGAGGGTGAGATGGTGGGATGGCGTCACCGATTCCCTGGATGCGTTTGACCAGGCTGAAGGACACCGTGGAGGACAGAGGAGCCTGGCGTGCTGCGGTCCGTGGGGTCGCAGAGAATCCACACCCCTTAGGGACCAAACAGCAACGACGCTTCTCAACGGTGGTCAGTCCAGTTTACACAGAACCGTCCCCAACACTGGGATTGTCCGCTTTTTAATGTTCGCTACTTTGGAGGGTATATAGGTGTGTCTGGGACTTTAATTTTTATCTCCCTCATTGCTAGGGAGGGTTTCGGGTGTTCAGCCAGAGCCTGCCTGCCTTCTCACAGGCTGTGAGATGCTGGATGAGTTGCCCAATTTAGCTCCTCTTTTCTTCAGCTGTAGGAGGAAGACAACAACATTCACCTCACAAGATACAGTACTTTTTAGGGAAAGACTTGCCGCTGTCAAAATGACACTGACCCAGCCTACTTTAGGTTTCACTTTGACCCGTACTCTTCCTGGGTGTAGGAAGCTGGAATCAATGCAGAGATGACGGAAGCACCCAGAAAGGCAGCCTGGGTGTAAGGAGAGGAGTCTATCAGCTTGTGAAAAATGCCCGAATACCCAGAAGTTGCATGTTCTAGTTAAGGAAACTCTAATAGCTTTAATCAACAACCCCCAAATTTCAGTGACCTAACAAAATGAGAGTTTATTTTTTGTTGCCAGTTACAAGGCAGCATTTCTCCACTGACTTAGGAATCCAGGTTCCATGCATGTGTCTGTCTCTGCGATGCCCTTCAGAAGTTCCCTGTCCCACCTGTCAGCAGAGGAAAGAGAGTCAAGAAGTCCTAACACCCACCCACTTCTTAAAAATCCATCCTTGGGATGGCATGTCTCCTCCAGTGGCATGCCTTTGGTGAGACCTGCTCACGGGGTGGCATCTGTATGCAAGGGGGCCTCAGAAATGTGGCCCCGAGTTGCGACTGTCCGCTTGCCAGCAGGACGCTATGGAAGGGAAGCCACGTCACACACGGTGTTAACCATGATGGCAATTCTCCCGACCATGGTTAAGACAATGGTAGTGACCTTGCCATCCTATCAGCCCGCCCTCAGGCAACACTACGCCCTTGTTCACATTGAATCTCCTCTTCATGCTCATTTTAAGGCAGAGCAGGGGTCCCCAACATCAGCATCTACTGCCTGATGGTCTGAGGCAAAGTTAATATGATGATAATAGAAATAAGTGAAAGTCACTCAGTCGTGTCTGACTCTTTGCGACCTCATGGACTATACGGTCCATGGAATCCTCCAGGCCAGAATACTGGAGTGGGTGGCCTTTCCCTTCTCCAGGGGATCTTCCCGACCCAGGAATTGAACCAGGGTCTCCTGCATTGCAGGTGGATTCTTTACCCACTGAACTATCAGGGAAGCCCGAGTAGAAATAAAGTGCACAACAAATATAATGCACTTGAACCATCCTGCAACAGTCCTTTCACCCTGAGCCATGGAAAAATTATCTTCCACGAAGTCAGTCCCTGGAGACAAAAAGATTGGGGACCGCTGATGTAGGTTTCACTTACATCTTGATTAAGGTGAAAGCGGAGAGTGAAAAAGTTGGCTTAAAGCTCAACATTCAGAAAACTAAGATCATGGCATCTGGTCCCATTACTTCATGGGAAATAGATGGGGAAACAGTGGCTGACTTTATTTTTCTGGGCTTCAAAATCACTGCAGATGGTGACTGCAGCCATGAAATTAAAAGACGCTTACTCCTTGGAAGGAAAGTTGTGACCAACCTAGACAGCATATTAAAAAGCAGAGACATTACTTTGCCAACAAGGTCCATCTAGTCAAGGCTATGGTTTTTCCAGTGGTCATGTATGGATGTGAGAGTTGGACTATAAAGAAAGCTGAGCACAGAATTGATGCTTTTGAACCGTGGTGTTGGAGAAGACTCTTGAGCGTCCCTTGGACTGCAAGGAGATCCAACCAGTCCATCCTAAAGGAGAGCAGTCCTGGGTGTTCATTGGAAGGACTGATGCTGAAGCTGAAACTCTAGTACTTTAGCCACCTGATGCGAAGAGCTGACTCATTTGAAAAGACCCCGATGCTGGGAAAGATTGAGGGCAGGAAGAGAAGGGGACGACAGAGGATGAGATGGTTGGATGGCATCACCGACTCGATGGACATGGGTTTGGGTGGACTCCGGGAGTTGGTGATGGACAGGGAGGCCTGGCGTGCTGTGGTTCATGGGGTCACAAAGAGTCGGACACGACTGAGTGACTGGACTGAACTGAACTGATGAAGGTTACAGACAGTGGTGAAGGGGTCAGGGAAGAGGACATAGTTCTGACATTTCCTGGTTTTTGTGCTGCTTTTCCTCTGCTAGGAATGTGCTCCCAGGGTAAACTGTGAGCCCTGGGAGGATAATTGCATACCTTGTTTATTCTTGAGTTTAGAGCTCGATTGTGGCATGTGTATCGTTGCTTCTTAGAATTTAATGTGTACCCCAGTCACCTGGGGGTCTTGCTAAAATGCAGATTCTGATTTGGTAGGTCTGAGTGGGGTCCCAGACTCTCCATTTCTCAAAAGCTCTCAGGGAGTGACCATGCCACAGGTCCAAGGCGAACAAGCTTATACAGGCCCGTCCACTCATTGATGGAGCATATTTTAACGAGTGCCTATAATCAATCAGGCATTGTCCTAGATGTTGAGGATAGAACAGGGAATGGGACAGGACACTAATTTGCCACTCCTCAGATTGAAAGTATAAATATATGTTCACCATTGGTATAGTTGAGTAGAGACATATCATATATATATTTATCTTGTAGTTTCTGTTTTCTGACTTTCGTGTTTTCAAAATGTTTTCCTTTTCATGATTTCTCATTCTCCCTTGAGGAATATAGGTGTTTGCAGGTACCCACTCTTGGGTGATACATTACAGGGTTTAAACTTAGATAAGGTCCCTCTTAGTAAATACTACCAGATTGTGCCCCTTATTAGTTTTATTAAAACAATTTTTTTTGAGAAAATGAGTTTTTTAAAAAATGTATTAATTTTATTATTATTGTTTGGCTGTGGTGGGTCTTCATCACTACACGCGGGCTTTCTCTAGTTGCTCTGAGCGGGGGCTTTTCTTCCTTGCGATGCTCGGTCTTCTCATTGAGCTGGCTTCTCTTGTCACTGAAGCACAGGCTCTAGGGGAGTGGGCTTCAGTAGTTGTGGCCCATGGGCTGGGTTGATCCACAGCTTGTATGGGCTTCCCAGGTGGTGCTAGTGGTAAAGAACCCACCCGCCAATGCAAGAGACTTAAGAGACTGGATCGGGATCCTCCCTGGAGGAGGGCAAGCTAATTCATTCCAGTATTCTTGCCTGGAAAATCCCATGGACAGGGTGGCCTGGTGGGCTATAGGCCATAGGGTCACAAAGAGTTGGACACGGCTGAGGAGAATTAGCACGCATGCACATGTGGGGTCTTCCCAGACCAGGGATCGAACCGTGCCCCTTGCATTGCAAGGCGGAGTCTTAACCACTGGACTACCAGGGAAGCCCCATTATTTAGTTTTAGAATTCAAGGGAACTGTGACCTCCAACCTCAGGCAGCTGTCAACTAGCAATTTTACTGCTTGTAGGGCATGAACTTAGTCTGTGATTCAGAAAATACTCAACAGAAGTAGCTCAGCACAGGCAAAGGGCGCTTAAACGTTCCCACCCAACGGAACGGCCCACCTCAGTTATGTAGACATATGAGTCAGCCAGCACTGTATTTCACCTTTAATCTGGTGATGTTTTAGAACTCCATACAGACGATGGTGTAATCAACTGCCCAACTGGCCAGGGACAGAGGCAAAGCTATGTATCTATTAAATATCATTTAGTTTTTCTGTGTCTGGATTAAAAAGAAGGCTGTATTTCCCAGTCTCCATTATAGTTATGTTGAAGCCATATGATTGGGTTTCAGGCGAATGGCATGTGGGTTGAAGTGATATGATCCAACCTCAGGCCAGGCAATTTAAAGCATTCTATATGACTTTTTAAAAAAAATAATTTTTTTAAAGTCTAGTTGATGGACATACAGTTGATTTACAATGTTATATTAATATCCAGTCCACAGTAAAGTGATTCAGTTATATATATACTTTCCCAGGTTTCTTGTTACTCATTTTTATCACACTCTAGATGTTCTGACCTGCTGTTTTCCCTGGATTGTGTAGTCTTCATAACATTTAGGGGTCCTATCATAATCCATGCAGGGAGTGATTCTTTAAATAGTATTCCTTCTTTGAACATTTACATTTCTGCTAATTTTTTTGTTTTAAAAAAAATGATGTTGTGATAAACTCATTTGTAGAGTAAGATTTTCAAATTTAGAATAACATCCCTAAGATGGATCTGAAAAAAGGCTTTTTAATGATTCTTATTATCAGGGTGAATCTGACTCAGTGCAGATGAAGACTTTGTGTTAACTTAGGAGCAGGCCTTCTAGTCCAGCATTCAACCCTGAATTAGGTCAAGTCCAGTTTTTTCATTTCTATGCTTCTCTAAAACACATATATTCACCTCATTACATGTATAGTTAAAAATATTCAGGCCAGATAGACAATTTTTTTGCGGGAGGAGTTGCCTTGAGCAGTTTGCAGGATCTTAATTTACCAGGGATGGAAGGCACGCCCCCCGTGGTGGAAGCACTCAGTGCTAACGACTGGACAGCCAGGGAATCCCTAAGACAGAATTGTTTGGGATCAGCCTCCTAAAGCACCATATCTTAGACAAAGCTGTATCTGCCTAAATGTCTTTCTCTCTCTCTCTTTCTCACACACATACACAAACACACACACACACTCTGGAGAATTATAAGATGTACAAATGTCTGTCTAGAAAAACATGTTTGGGGCAAGTTCTCTTTTGATCCTGAGGTTTTATTTAACCGGACAGCTCATCAAAACACAGCAGCAGTGAGAAATAAGGACCCTTCTATCCAGGCCATCCTTCTTTGTAGAACAGGAAGAAAGAACTGAGCCCCTGTAGCCTCCCCCCATGTCACTGAGTCAGTGGGAAAGCCGGAATAATTCTGTTGCCCCTGGTGTGATGTTCCCTGGGAGTCATGATGAGCTGCTGATAAACGGCATGTGGCTGTGGGGTAACTGAAATAGCTCTGATGTTTTTGTGGAAGCTCTGATTTTGAATACTCACCCTCTCACCAACTGTATGATTTTAAATAGTTTGTTTTTACAGAGTGAAGTATCCTTCACTGTAAAATAAGACCATCACAAAGGATGATAGCTGCTGTTTCTTTCTCACGTCTTCCCTCTCCTTCCAAACCAGGCTGCTCCTGGCTAGGACAGTTCACAGTCCGATTTGGAAGATGCTATGCCTTCCTCTTGCCAACAAACAGCCTCGCGGGGTTTAGCAGGAGCTTCCTCTGCAGGGCCTCCTTCACCTCCTTGTTGCGGAGGCTGTAGATGAAGGGGTTGAGCATGGGGGTTATGATGGTGTAACAGACAGACACTACCTGGCCGCTGGTATCATCGGTGGATCCATGGGGCTGGACGTAGGTGAAAATCACGGTGCTGTAGAAGATGGCAATGGCCAGGAAGTGGGAGGCACACGTGGAGAGGGCCTTCTCCTTCCCAGCTGCTGAGCGCATCCTCCCAATGGCCAGCAAGACCAGGCTGTAGGAGGTGAGGATGAGGGAAACAGGCAGAAGGAGAACCAGGGCAGAGAAGACATAGAGGATCACTCCTGCCACGGCTGTGTTTGCACAGGCCAGGCGGAGAAGGGGTTGGATGTCACAGAAGTAGTGCGGTACCCGGTTGGGCCCACAGAAAGGCAGGGCAAAGACATTCCCAGTCTCAAGAGCAGAATTAGCTCCACCAAAAGCATAGGAAGCGGCCACCAGCTGGAGACAGGTGCCCCTGGTCATGACGGAGCCGTAGTGGAGAGGTCGGCAGATGGCCGTGCAGCGGTCGTAGGCCATGGAAGCCAGCAGGAAGCTCTCAGCTGTGGCGTGCATCACAAAGAAGGTCATCTGGACCACGCAGCCCTTGAAGGAGATGGACCTGTCAGAGGCCAGGAGGTCGACCAGCAGTTTGGGTGTGACCACCGAGGAGTAACAGACATCGAGGAAAGAGAGGACGCTGAGAAAGAAGTACATGGGACTGTGGAGGCGGGAGTCCGTGAGGACGAGTGCCATCATCCCCAGGTTGCCCACCACGGTCATGGCGTAGATGAGCAGGAAGCCTCCGAAGAGAAGCTTCTGGAGGTCTGGGTCATTGGAGAATCCCAGCAAGATGAAGTGGGTGACAGGGGTGTAGTTTCCAGCGGCAAGGGCTAGTTCTCCAGGCGTCATCTTCAGAGGTGACAACTGACCATCACTCAGACAGTATTACTGAGCATGTCCACCCATGCAAGGTACAATACAGGAGAACACCAAGCAGGTATAAGTCTTCTTTGAAAGGAAGTAATGGGGGCCTTTGTTGGTGGTCCAGTGGCTAAGACACTGTGCTCCCAGTGCAGGGGGCCTGGGTTCGAATCCTGGTCAGGGAACTGGATCCCACATGTGGCAACGAAGACCCGGCACCATCAGACAAATATTTAGAAAGTAAAACGGGAAGTATCTTACCATAGTGGATGGGATGTGGGCTGTGAAGCCAGACAGACCTGAGTCTTCATTCTGGAATGGCACTGTTTGTATCAGCGGTTGAGACACTGGTTGTGTCTCCTTGGATAAGCTGTATCCATGAGCCTTATCTTTCTCACCTATGCAAGGGAGAACATACGTCTATTCAGGGTTGCTCTGTGCCCTAGGTGAAAAAACCAAATTGTAAAAACCTCTGAATATCTGGAACACAGTGAACAATCAGTAAATGTGAGGTCACTTCCCCTTTCTCTTGTGCCTGTATCTCTAAATGCAGGTCACAATATGCAGCGCTGAAAGTCAAGGTCCTGGTGGTGTGGCAGAATCCTCTCATATGATTCAGCCTTGAAATGTAACTTGCAAAATCAGCTTCCTGCCCTGGACTCCTGTTTCCCCACCTAGGTCACCCGTGCAATTTTCATATTCACTCTTCCTTTTGTAACTGTCTTGGTTTAGGGCTTAATGTCGCCCAAATGAAAATGTCCATGAGTCTCTGGTCCACAATGAATGTTGGTTTTTCTTTTTCTCTTATAGGATGACAGCCAGATTACACACACACACTCACACATACACACTCACACATACACACACACTCACACACACATATCACATACACATTCACACACTCACATACACACACTCACATACACACACACTCAAACACTTATACACACACATGCACACACACAGCCACTCACATACACATTCACACTCACACACACTCACACACTCAGACACACACACGTGTGCACACACACTCTCACTCTTACACACTCACTCACACACACACGGAGTCATTCAGCTCTGGGTTTAGGCTGAGCCCCTTCATCCTGCTTCCCAGTAGGTGAGGTCTCTGGTCCTCCTCTCCCGCTCCCCGTCTCTTACTATCTTCCCTGCTCCAGACAGACTAGGTTCCCTCCTCACCTACTCCTCCCGCCCGACTCCCAGAGGAACTCGGGAGTCCTTCAGAGGCCCATCTGTGATCATCCTCACTGATGACCTTGACTGACAGCCTTGCA
Organism: Dama dama; assembly: GCF_033118175.1. Taxonomy (NCBI): domain Eukaryota; kingdom Metazoa; phylum Chordata; class Mammalia; order Artiodactyla; family Cervidae; genus Dama; species Dama dama. The sequence goes on from NC_083681.1 coordinate 81,646,450, forward strand.
GATGGACCCGCGGCTCCCAGCTAGTGAAGGGCCTCTGAATGTCCTGCCTCAGCCCTGCCGGGGCCTCCCCTCACCCGGCTGAATTCCCTTCCGTGTGCCGCTCTCATCTGGAGGTTGCATCTGACTCACAGGGATGCATTTAGAATTGCTTACAGGGCTTGGTCAACCTTCCTGAATCCTCCTTCCCCACCCACCCCCAACTGCGTTGCTTTGATTCTCTATCACATCGGAACTTCCCAAGCAGAGGCTGATTTATGTTTTGTATCAAAGCAAAGAGCAAATACTTGAACAGCCTCTGTTATGCCAAAAATATTCGAACAATTGCAGTTGTTCAAAAGTATTTAAACAACAATTGTCAAAATAGTATAAAGCATGGCTTTGGTTGTTTAGGACCTTGAAATATTGTTGACACGCAGACTCGCTCCCGGGACACAGGGGTGAAATTGCGCGATGGCCCCTCGGCGGTGGGAGCCGTTGGAGGGAACCGTGAGGCTTCAGAAACGGAGGGGGTGGCTGGGGCCTGAACAATGACGAAGGGGCGGCTGGACGCCGGGAGGAGAGTGTGCGACAGCCTGGAGGTGGGAATTAGCCGCCGCGATAAACTGAACATTTTTACTGGCAAAAAGTGCAGCGTAACCCCACGCCTTTGAGCCTCGGTTTGCCCTTTTCCCTCAGTTTCTGTGAGCTAGGGAGGGGACGGGGGTCAATGCCCGTAGCACACTCCTGGACACGGGCAGACCCGCAAGTTATGTAAGCGCTCATGCCCCAGGTTAGATTAGGAACAGGTAGGGGGTGGGAGCCCTGAATGCAGTGGGGGCTCAGGAAATGCTGACAGGTGGCAGAGTAGGGGGTGGGGGCGCGTCCAGATTTGGGGGAGAGGAAGGAGAAGAGAACTGGTGACCTCAGCTCTCTGAACCCGCTCTGCTGGGGGACTCAGTAGGACTTCCGATGGACCATCACCCACCTCAGCGGGCGGTGCTCCCACCTGGCGCACCTCCAGTGGGAACCTGGGAACCTTCCCGCCCGGCACGCGGGGGACCCCGAGACTCACTGCCACTCCAGCCGTGTCTTTGGGGTTCTCTCTGGAGCTGTTTCTGGAGTCAGAGCTGGTGGCAGGGCACCCGGCTCAGGTGAACAGAGAGCGGCCCTCAGGACTGAAGCTGAGGGCGCCTCCGGTCCTGCCAGTTTATCAGGCTGGCTGTGCCCTCTCCTGACCCCAGGTGTGGTGGAGGCTCAGAGCTCCAGGGAGGCCCTGAAACATGCCGGCTCCTCATCCTCTCCTGGGACCCCGGGAGGGGCCGTCTCAGGGCAGAAGGGATGATCCCCTGCAGAATCTGGTCACTTGCTTTAGTCTTGAGGCAGAGGAAGGTTAGGGTCTCCTTGAGGAGTTGGAGCTTATGGTTCCATCTTGGCAGCAGGAGGACTCAGCAGGAAAGGCAGGAGCAATTCTGCCTCCTCCCTGAATTCTGAAGTCTGGATCACGGCCCCTTGGGGGCTTGCTGGAATCTGGAGGCCAGTTTGCCCAGCTAGTCTACTAAAGGGCCCAGGGGAGCTTGGCTGGACACTGAGGACCTGCCCTGGGCTGCAACCCTGGAGGCCGAGTCGGCGGCGCTGAGCCCCACGGGGAGCGAGTCTGGGGGGGGTCAGGCCGGCTGCGCCCCGTTCCTCGCCGGCCCCGTGTCCCAGCTGCGGGGGAGCGCTGAGCGGGCTGGGGACACAGGGGCAGGCATCCCGGGGCCTGACCCTCCCTGGGAAGCTCTCCTGGCTTCAGCCACCAGGGACTCATCTAAGCAGGTGCTGGGGGCCTTGTTAACGGAATGGGTGGTTTATCTACATTAGCAATTAAAAAACTGTATTTTCAGAAGTGAAGCTAGCATTTAAGCACAGGAAATGCCAATGGGCGCAAGGAGGAGCCAGGGGAATGGTTAACCAGGAGCAGAAACCACCCGGATCATCTCCCAGGTGTGGCTTTTCCCCTCTTTTCCTCTCTCTGACTCTGCTTTGTGGGTGGTGGGGAGATAGCCTCCTCTCTGTCTATTTGTCAGCTGACTCTGCTCCCCTGAGCCTGTCCCCTGATGGCTCAGCCGAGGCTCCTGGAGTGGGGGTGGGGGAGGTTCTGGAATCGTGAGTGTCTGAGATGAAGAGGAGCACAGGACACGTGACCCAGCGGCTCTCAGCTGAGATGCGATGGCTCCACTCTGCTCTGAGTCAGGCCTGGATTGCCCAGTGGGAAGACCAGGAGCAAAGTCTAGGCATCAGTGTGAAAAAGAGGACACATGTGATCATAAAATGAAGTAGCAGGAAATGATAGGACATAGGGATTTTCTTTAAAATTATCTCAGTATGCATAGGGAAAAATATAAACGACATTTTGGACAGAATTGACAAATCAAAATATGAACTGTGGATTAGATAACAGTACTATGTTACCGCAAATTGTCCCGGTTTTGATAACTCTATGGGCTATTCCTAGGAACTTCTCACTAAAGTGTTTAGTGATAATGGTTTTGAATGAATTATATACATTAATATTTTATGTGGAGTAGGAAATGGCAACTGACTCCAGTATTCTTGCCTGGAAAATTCCATGGACAGTGGAGCCTGGCAGGCTACAGTCCCTGGGGTTGCAGAGTTGGACATGACTGAGCACACACATGCATACATTAATATTTTATGTATGCATTATGTACATGTATGTATATATGTACATATATGTATATGTAATGGGGCAAAATATAAACAGTTGGTGAGTCTAAAGGGTACATAGGTTTCCTGTATTATTCTTACAACTTTAAAAATTGTTAAAATACATTATAATTATAAAATATATTGAAAGTTACAATCTGAGTGGGAGGAGTGCTGATGATAGAGATGCTATAAATTGTTAATTGTTGAAGCTGGATGAGAGGTAAATCTGAATTAATTTATCATACTGTCTGGTTTGTATGTGTTTGAATCCTAATTTTGTTTTTCAAACTGCAGCATATTTGACATATTGTGTCAATTTAAGGGGTTTTTGTTTTTGTTGAGTTTTTGTTTTTGTTGAGTCTCTAAGTCATGTCTGACTCCTTGTGACCCCATGGACTGCCACACACTAGGCTTCCTTGTCCTTCGTTATCTCCCAGAATTTTCCCAAACTCATGACCATTGATTCAGTGATGCAATCCAACCATGTCATCCCCTTTTGCCCTCTTCTCCTCCTGCCCTCAATCTCTCCCAGCATCAGGGTCTTTTCCAATGAATTGGCTCTTCGCATCAGGTGGCCAAAGTATTGGAGCATTTGAACATTTAGATTCCTTCTAATTTCTTGTTTTCAAAAATGATGCTGTGATAAGCTTATTCATATAGTAAGATTTTCTAAATTTAGAGTAACATCCTTAAGGTAGATGTGAAAAAATCTTTTGCATAATCCAAACATCTCAGAATGAAGCCAACTCTCTCCAGGTTAAGAGTTTGCATTAGTTTAAGAGCATGCCTTCCAGTCCAGCATTCAACCTTAAATTAGGTCAGGTTCAGCGTCTTCATTTCTGTGATTCTCTAAAACACATATACTCACCATATTACATGCGCATTTAAAGATGCTCAGGCCAAATATAACTCTTTTGAGTCAGTCTCCTAAAGCACAGTATCTTATATAATGCTGTAACTGCTTAGATCTCCTCTCTCACATTCACACATGTACATAGTTCTGGCTAGGACACAGGGGTGTGAGGAAAGTTCTCTTGAGCCTGAGGTTTTCTTTCATGGGACAGCTTATCAAATGCAGCAGCAGTAGGAAGTAAGGACACTTCTGACCTGGTCGTCTTCCCTTTAGGAGCAGGAGGAAAGCACTGAGTCACTGGCGTCCAACCCCGCGTCACTAAATCTGGGGAAACCAGAAGGTCGTGCTGCCCCTGGTCTGAGGTTTCCTGGGAGTCATGATGAGCCGCCAATAAGAGACTTGACTTGTGACCATGTGTAACTGAAATACCTGGTTTGAAGCGGACATCCTGATGCTGAATTCCCCCTCTCTCACCAGCGGTGTGGCTTCAGGGAGTTCATTCACTTTTACTGAGTCACACACCCTTCATTTGTAAAGTGAGGTCATCTCCACATGGCTCCCTCACAAATGGTGGCAAAGATTCAATATGTTAATGGATGTTGCGTTACTTTAAAGCTGCAGTGCTCTGCACGAAGTATGGTATTTGTGTTTCTCCCTTACTTCTACCACCTCCTCCAAAACCAGGCTGCTCTTGGTCAGATCAATTCTTAGTGTGATTTGGCAGAGGCTATGCCTTCCCAGTCCCATCACTTCATGCCAAATAGATGGGGAAACAATGGAAACAGTGGCTGACAATTTTTTTGGGCTCCAAAATCGCTGCAGATGGTGACCGCAGCCATGAAATTAAAGGACGCTTGGTCTTTGAAGGAAAAGTTATGACCAACCCAGACAGTATATTAAAAAGCAGAGACATTACTTTGCCTACAAAGGTCCATCTAGTCAAGGCCATGGTTTTTCCGGTAGTCATGTATGGATATGAGAGTTGGACTGCAAAGAAAGCTGAGCATCAAAGAACTGATGCTTTTGAACTGTGATGTTGGAGAAGAATCTTGAGAGTCCCTTGGACTGCAAGGAGATCCAACCAGTCCATCCTAAAGGAGGTCAGTCCTGAATATTCACTGGAAGGACTCATGCTGAGGCTGAAACTCCAATCCTTTGGCCTCGTGATGTGAAGAACTGACTCTTTAGAAAAGACCCTGGGAAAGATTGAAGGCAGGAGGAGAAGGGGATGACAGAGGATGAGATGGTTGGATGGCATCACTGATGTGATGGACATGAGTTTGAGCAAACTCTGGGAGTTGGTGATGGACAGGGAGGCCTGGCGTGCTACAGTCCATGGGGGCATAAAGAGTCGGACACGACTGAGTGACAGAACTGACTGATGCCTTCCTCATTCCAACAGCCTTGCCGGGCTCAGCAGGGAAAGATATTGACTTGGAGCTTCCTCTGCAGGGCCTCCTTCACCTCCTTGTTGCGGAGGCTGTAGATGAAGGGGTTGAGCATGGGGGTTATGATGGTGTAACAGACAGACACTACCTGGCCACTGAAATCATCAGTGGATCCATGAGGCTGGACGTAGGTGAAAATCACCGTGCTGTAGAAGATGGCAATGGCCAGGAAGTGGGAGGCACACGTGGAGAGGGCCTTCTCCTTCCCAGCTGCTGAGCGCATCCTCCCAATGGCCAGCAAGACCAGGCAGTAGGAGGTGAGGATGAGGGCAGCAGGCAGATAGGTAACCAGGGCAGAGAAGACATAGAGGATCACTCCTGCCATGGCTGTGTTTGCACAGGCCAGGCGGAGAAGGGGTTGGATGTCACAGAAGTAGTGCAGTACCCGGTTGGGCCCACAGAAAGGCAGGGCAAAGACATTCCCAGTTTCAAGAGCAGAATTAGCTCCACCGAAAGCATAGGAAGCGGCCACCAGCTGGAGACAGGTGCCCCTGGTCATGACGGAGCCGTAGTGGAGAGGTCGGCAGATGGCCGTGCAGCGGTCGTAGGCCATGGAAGCCAGCAGGAAGCTCTCAGCTGTGGCGTGCATCACAAAGAAGGTCATCTGGACCACGCAGCCCTTGAAGGAGATGGACCTGTCAGAGGCCAGAAGGTCGACCAGCAGCTTGGGTGTGACCACCGAGGAGTAACAGACATCGAGGAAAGAGAGGACGCTGAGAAAGAAGTACATGGGACTGTGGAGGCGGGAGTCCGTGAAGATGAGCGCCATCATCCCCAGGTTGCCCACCACGGTCATGGCGTAGATGAGCAGGAAGCCTCCGAAGAGAAGCTTCTGGAGGTCTGGGTCATTGGAGAATCCCAGCAAGATGAAGTGGGTGACAGGGGTGTAGTTTCCAGCGGCAAGGGCTAGTTCTCCAGGCGTCATCTGCAGAGGTGACAACTGACCATCACTCAGACAGTATTACTGAGCGTGTCCACCCGAGCATGTGCAAGGTGCATCGAGGGTGAACGTCACGTGAGTGTGTCTTCGTCTACAAGAAGAAATCGGGAGGCTTCCCTGGTTGTCCAGTGGCTAAGACTTCACGCTTCCAAGGCTGGGGGTCCAGTTTTGGATCCTGGCCTGGGAACCAGATCCCACAGGCTTCCCCGAAGTGTTTGCATGCTGCAACTAAAGATCAGATACTCCTCACCGAAGACCTGGCACAGCCAGGCTAATAAACAAATATTAAAAAAAAAAGAAATAATGGCAAGTATCACGTCATAGTGGATAGGACATGGGCGCTGAAGCCAGACAGACCTGTCTTAATTCTGACTGTGCCGCTAACTGGTGGTATCTCTTTGGAGAAGCTATATTCATGAGCCTTGTTTTTCTTATCTTTAAAGGAGGGAAAAGAAGTCTACTTCTCAGGGTTGCTCTTTGGTGGAAATGAAAATACAAATCTAAAACCTTTGAATGTGTGGGACACAGTAGGTTATCAATAAACATGAGGTCATTCCCCCACTCTATTGTGAGTATATCCATACATAATGCTCATGACTATTTGACAATGATTTCATTCTATCCTTTTTAGAAAGTTATTTGGTATTTGTTTTGGCTGCGCTGGGTCCTGGTTGCTGTGCCTGGGCTCTGTCTGGCTGTGGGGAGTCGGGGGCTCCTCTCTACGTGTGGTGTGGGGGCTTCTCGGGGCAGCTCGGGCTCTAGGCAGTGGGCTTCAGTGGTTGTGGTGCATGGGCTTCCTTGCCCTGCGGCATGTGGGATCTTCCTGAACCAGGGATTGAACCTGTGTCCCCTGCGTTGGCAGGCAGATTCTTAACCTCTGGACCCGCAGGGAAGCCCTCATTCTGACCTTTTTAAAATCAAGATGTAATTCACGTATCATAAAGCTCACTATTTAAAGGCGTAGAAACCAGTGGTTGTTTGTCTATTCATAGCATTGCACAACCACCCCTAATGTTTAATTGCAGAGCACTTTCATCACCAAAGAAAGAAAACTCTGTTAACTATTACCAGTCACCTCTTGTTTTCCCCTTCCCCCAGCCCTTGGCAACAATTAATCTACTTTCTGGCTCTATGGATTTGCCTACTCTAGATATTTCATGTCATAGGATTCACACAATCGATGGTCTTTGGGGCCTCACTTAGTTTTTGCAGGGCTCACCCATGTTGTGGCATGTATGACTACTCATTCTATCTTGTTCTTAAACACACTCCGGGCACCCCCTCCTCTTTACCATAACCATTTTGTCCTCTGAGAATCTACTGAGTTAAATGTCACCTCGGAGACCAGTCAGACTGTACATGGTGTTTTGGGGCTTCCTTGTCTGTCCTCCAGGACGTTTCTCCATAGGAGGACTGGACAGGCTGAATCCTTTCTTTCTTCCCCACATTTTCCTCTCTCTTCTGTTCCTCAAATCCTTCTTTGTTGAGAGTTTGGGCTAAAGTTCTGCAGATCAAGCCCAGGGACACCTCACCACCTCTTCATCCAAGCCTAGCAGCTTGTACAGAGGACACGGAGGGAAAAGCATTGAACTTGACAGAACGTGCGACAGCCTCATCTCTGTCCCGCCTGCTGTGACAGGACAGGGGATGAAGGGAGAGCCGGGGACAGGACGGACGGAGACCTGCTTCTGGGTCTGGCTCTGGTGCCTGTTGGTTCTCTTAGCTTCGGCGTCTCCTCTCTCTAGCCCTCTGATCCCTCGATAGCAAAATCAAGGTTGTGCATGAAGGATGTCTGAGGTCAGGCCTGGTGCTGACCATCTGACTGAGGGGCAGGGCTCCTTGCCTGGGTCCAGACCTTGCTGCCAGCGGAGCCCCACACAGCACACGAAGAACCCACCCAGACGCGTCTGGGAAAAGGATTCTCCATGGCTGATTCCAGGAGACAACGTTAGGAGAGTCTGACCAGCTCACAAGGATCTATTTAAGTACCTTGTCCACTCATGGCAGTAATCCCGGGTAGATATGTTATACCTGAAGTGGCAACTTCTGTGAAACCTCGTTAACGTAGATGAATAAATGGGAACAGAAGGAGCTTTGTTATGGTGACGTCACTGAATCCATCGAGCTCCTTAGTGCCGAGAATCCCATAGTGGCGTGTCATCAAAAATTATTCTTAATTTTGCTTTTTATTGTGTTTTTTAAAATTTTCTTTTAACTGGAGGATACGTGCTGTACCATACCGTGCTGGCTGCCGTACAACGTGAATCCGCCGTAGGTGTCCACGTGTTGCCTCCGTCTTGAACCTCCCTCTCACCCCGCGCGCCACCCCAAGCTTCTAGGTGGTCACAGAGCGCCAGTCAGCTGTTAATAATGAAAGGTCCCCTCTCCATTTTGTGGAAAGAGTCCCACCTGAGTTAAATATTTTTCTAGGCTTATATTCATTCATTAGCATATATTCATTCATTTCATAAAATCAGTTTGTTTAAAAAAAAAGTCCTTAAAAAAAGTCATGAAAGTCATTTACTTTTTCAGCACCTGTTTATGAAATTATTTTTCTGTCTGTGATATCCTGGGTGTTCTGTGTGCTGGTGAGAAGTCTTCTACTAACAGTCGAGATATTTCCCTGTTTTTGGGGGGGATATTTCCTTTTGAAAGTGGGAGAAGGGTGACTGTGGAGAGGAAGATGAGAAAGCAGCCCAGCACTCGACTACAGATGCGTGTCCAGGGACGCTGTTTTCCTAAAAGCGTGAATTGAGGTTCTGGAAATTGGTTCCTTTTGGCCCCTGAGCTCTTCGGAAAGTCTTCCCTTATCCCCAAAGGGACACCACCCTGGTCGGAAGATGGGAAGGGCTGTCAGTTCCAGGGATCTTGTCTCTTGCCCTGTGGCCTCTGCTTCCTCCCCCAGCTGGTCTCCTGATTCTGGGACGTGAGGAACTCACTGGAACACCCCGTGCCCTTCACAGAGCAGCCTTCTGTTTATTGCAAAGGTCACAGCATGCATCGCTGGCAGTCAGGGTCCTGACAGTGTGGCGGAATCCTGTCTCGTGATTCAGCCTTGAAGTTTAGCCTGTGCAACCCGCTTCCTGCCCTGGACTCCCGTTTCTCTGCCCCATGTGTTTTTCATATGCACACTTCCCTTTCTAACTTTCTTACTTTAAGGGTTTACTTTTGTCCAGATCCAAACGTCCACGAGCCTCTGATCCACAAAGAAAATCAGCATTTTCCTTTTTGTCTCCTGGGAGGACGGCCTGATTCCCCCCCGCCCCACGCCCCACAAAGCATCACATCCAGCGTTGCGCTTGGGCTGAACCCCACCCGGTTTTCCAGTGAAGGAGGTTTCTGGTCCTCCCCCCAGCTCCCCACGTCTAACCACCTTCCCCGGGTCCCTACTAATTGGCTACTCCCGTCCCAGGTCCCACATGAACGCTTGGTTCCTTCAGAGGCACATCTATCAGTCGTTCTCCATGACGATGACCTTGACTGACAGCCTCAGAGATGCACCCCGAGGCTCTCAGCTAGCGAGGAGCCTCCGGATGTGCTCCCGCAGGCCTGCCAGCCAGCCTCCCCTCACCCGGCTGAATTCCCTTCCGAGTGCTGCTGGGATCTGGCAGGCGAGTTTGACTCACAGGTGTTCTAAGGACTGTTTAACAGGGCTTTGTCAATGTTTCCATGTTCTTCTCCCCCCCCACTACTTTATTTTTTTCCCCCCATCACACTGTAACTTCTGAAAGCAGAGGCTGTTCTAAGTTTTGTATCAAGTGAATAGCAAATATTTGAACAATGACTGATACCAAAAGCTATTTGAACCATTCCCTTTGTTCAAAAGTATTTAAACCACTGTTCAAAATAGCATGAAGCCAGGCCTTGGTCATTTAGGAACTTGAAATACTGCTGAGAGAGAAACTGACCCTCGTGACCCTGGAGTGCAGTTGGGTGGTGGCCACTCAGCAGAAGGAAGCCCTGGAGGGATCGTGAGGGCTTCGGAAAGGGGGGACGGGGCTGGACCCTGAAAACAGGAAGGTGGAGCTGGGTGGAGGAGATGGGAACAGGTGACTGGCCGGAGTGGGAGCTCACTGCCTCGGCAAACATTCACTGGGCAGAAAGTGCGTGAGAAGAGGCGGGGGACCTGGTGTTTGAGAGACTCAACCCTTTGGAGCCTCAGTCTCCCCAGTTCCTGGAGGGAGGAAGCAGCGGGTGTCACCGCACCCAGCACACTTCTGGAAGCAGGGTAGACATGTGACGTGCGTTAACTTCCATCTCACCCCAAGTTACATTATGAACATGGGGAGCTGGACGAGCTTTCCGGGGACCCCTGAATGCAGTGGGGGCTCAGGAAATGCTGACAGGTGGCAGAGTAGGGGGTGGGGCGCGTCCAGATTTGGGGGAGAGGAAGGAGAAGAGAACAGGCGACCTCAGCTCTCTGAACCCGCTCTGCTGGGGGACTCAGTAGGACTTCCGATGAACCATCATCCACCTCAGTGGGCGGTGCTCCCACCTGGCGCACCTTCAGTGGGAACTCAGGAACCTCCCCGCCCAGCACGCGGGGGACCCCGAGACTCACTGCCACGCCAGCCGTGTCTTTGGGGTTCTCTCTGGAGCTGTTTCTGGAGTCAGAGCTGGTGGCAGGGCACCCAGCTCAGGTGAACAGATAGCGGCCCTCAGGACTGAAGCTGAGGGCGCCTCCGGTCCTGCCAGTTTATCAGGCTGGCTGTGCCCTCTCCTGACCCCAGGTGCGGTGGAGGCTCAGAGCTCCAGGGAGGCCCTGAAACATGCCGGCTCCTCATCCTCTCCTGGGACCCCGGGAGGAGCAGTCTCAGGGCAGAAGGGATGATCAGAGCTCCAGGGAGGCCCTGAAACACCCCCGGGTCCACATCCTCTCCTGGGACCCCGGGAGGGGCCGTCTCAGGGCAGAAGGGATGATTCCCTGCAGAATCTGGTCACTTGCTTTGGTCTTGAAGCAGAGAGAAATTAGGGTCTCTTTGAGGGGCTGGCGCTTATGGTTCCATCTCAGCCGCAGGGAGACTCAGTCGGAGAGGTGGGAGCCATCCGGCCTCCTCCCTGGACTCTGAATTCTGGGTGAAGAGACGTTATCCTGCCCCCTTGGGGGCTTGCTGGAATCTGGAGGCCAGTTTGCCCAGCTAGTCTACTAAAGGGCCCAGGGGAGCTTGGCTGGACACTGAGGACCTGCCCTGGGCTGCAACCCTGGAGGCCGATGGGCAGCGCTGAGCCCCACGGGGAGCGAGTCTGGGGGGGGGTCAGGCCGGCTGCGCCCCGTTCCTCGCCGGCCCCGTGTCCCAGCCGCGGGGGAGCGCTGAGCGGGCTGGGGACACAGGGGCAGGCATCCCGGGGCCTGACCCTCCCTGGGAAGCTCTCCTGGCTTCAGCCACCAGGGACTCGTCTAAGCAGGCACTGGGGGCTTTGTTAACGGAATGGGTGGTTTATTATTATTAGCAGTTAAAAAAGTATTATTTTTAGAACTGAAGCTACTTTTTAAGCACAGGAAATGCCAACGGGCATAAGGAGGAGCCAAGGGAATTTTTACCCAGGAGCAAAAGTGCACTCGGATCATCCCCCTTTTCTCTGTGTTTGCGGGTGGCGGGGAGCGGGCCTGCTCTCTATTTGTCAGCTGACTCTGCTCCCCTGAGCCTGTCCCCTGATGGCTCAGCTGAGGCTCCTGGAGTGGGGGTGTTGGAGGTCCTGGAATCATGAGTGTCTGAGATGAAGAGGAGCACAGGACACGTGACCCAGAGGCTCTCAGCTGAGACGCGATGGCTCCACTCTGCTGAGTCAGGCCTGGATTGCCCAGTGGGAAGACCAGGAGCTAGGGCACCAGCAAAGTCTAGGCAGCAACAGTAAGAAAAGGAACATATTTGAACATTTATTACCAGTTAATGTGGAGAAGGTAATGGCAGCCCTCTCCAGTATTCTTGCCTGGAAAATCCCATGGATACCAGTTAATGACAGGACATTGTGATTTTCTTTAAAATTATCTGGATGGGTGTATGGGGATAAATATAAAGGACATTTTGGAGAGTATTGACAGGAATTGAACATGAATGTTTATTAAATAATAGTGCTATGTAACTATAAAACGTCCCAGTTTTGATTCTGTCCAGGCTAAGGAAGACAGTGACCTAGTCTCAGGAACTGCTCACTAAAATATTTAGCAATAAATGGTTTGCAAGAAAATGTATACAGATTCAGATAAGAATATTTTATGTATTTATTATGTACATATATGTATTATCAATGGGGCAAAATGGAAACAGTTGGTCCTATATAAGGCACATGCTTGTACACACGCTTAGTCGCTTTAATCGTGTCCGACTCTGCAACTCTACGGTGTGTGTGTGCCCAGTCGAGTCCGACTCTGTGACCCCGTGGACTGTAGCCCACCAGGCTCCTCTGTCCATGGGGTTCTCCAGGCAAGAACACTGGAGTGGGTTCCCGTGCCCTTCACCAGGAGATCTTCCCAACCCAGGGATCAAAACTGCTTCTCTCGTGTCTCCTGCATTGCCTAGAGTTTCTGTATTATTCTTGTAACTTTAAAAATTATATTAAGGTACATTATAAATATAAAATAAATTATATTTAAAAAGGTAAAAAAAATTGAGGGGGAGGAGTGGTGATGGTGAGACTCTATAACTTGTTGGTTGAACTTGGATGATCGGTAAATGGGTATTAATTTATCATACTCTCTGTTTTTATGAATTTGACTATTTTAGTGATGACTACATAAGTGAGGTTGCATGGCATTTGTTTCTATCTCTGACTTATCTCATTTTGCATAATGCCTTCATGAGCCATCAATCCAAACAAAAAGAAACACACATCAAAGTGTTTACCCAACTCACCAATGAGGAAAACAGTAAGATGTTAATGCTGGTTCCAAAAAGCATTGGAGAGGATGAATATCTTTAGGCAAAGAACTTGACAAAATTAATAAAAGAAGTTTTATTAACTTAAAAGAGAAAATTAGAGAAAGACTATAGAGTTAGACAGCCAGTGGCTCTTGAGCTATATGGAAATTAACTGTAAACCTTGGGGCTATTTCTTCTATAAGATAAATGTTATTTGCATTTCCATGGGGGGAAAAAATCTGTAAGTTAACAAGTAACTTCACTAAGTCTGAAACCTTTAATCAACAGTAAGCAATGAGTCTAACCAGGTTCATTTTCCTAAATAAATCTTTGGGTGGGCCTATTAAACAAGGCCGTAGAATGACACCAAAAAGACATGCTACTCACCTTTTCCCATTATCTCCAAGTTTTGGATAGTTTTTCTTAGCAAGTCTATATTTCAGTACAGTTATGAATTCATAGAAAATAACAGTAGCTAATACTTACTGGGCATTTTTGTGTGCCAGCCATTATCTGAAAGGTTTTACATGTACTGAGTCTGGTTAGCTCCTCGGTACCATTACTAGGTACTGTTTTATTATTTGGCAGATAAGAAGACTGAGGTACAGATGTTACATCCATCCCCCAAGGTTATACAGTGAGCACGTGGCAGAACTATGGCCAGTCCCAGGCTGCCTGGGGTCACACTGTCCATATCCTTTTGCAATTTGCAATCGTGTTCTCAACAACATATTTTTAAGGAATTCTTCAGGATAATAATGTAGTTATAGTTAAAGCTGGCTTATAGCTCAACATTCAAAAAACTAAGATCACGGCATCTGGTCCCATCACTTCATGTCAAATAGATGGGGAAAAAGTGGAAACAGTGACAGATTTTATTTTCCTGGGCTCCAAAATCATTATGGACAGTGACTGCAGCCATAAAATTAAAAGATGCTTGCTCCTTGGAAGGAAAACTATGAAAAAACCAGATAATGTATTAAAAAGCAGAGATACCACTTTGCCAACAAAGGTCCATATAGTCAAAGCTATAGTTTTTCCAGTGATGTATGGATGTGAGAGTTGGACCATAAAGAAGGCTGAACACCAAAGAATTGATGCTTTCAAATTGTGATGCTGGAGGGGATCAAACCAGTTCATCCTAAAGGAAATCAACCCTGAATGTTAATTGGAAGAACTGATGCTGAAGCTGAAGCCCCAATACTCTGGCCACCTGATGCAAAGAACCGACTCACTGGGAAAGCCCCTGATGCTGGGAAAGGTTGAGGGCAGGAGGAGAAGGGGTTGACAGAGGATGAGATGGTTGGGTAGCATCACCTACTTGATGGTTGTGAGTTTGAACAAACTCCAGGAGATGGTGAAGGACACGGAAGCCTGGCGCAGTGCAGTCCACGGGGTCCCAAAGAGTCAGACACGACTTAAAGACTGAACAGCAGCATTGTTCATTCACTTTGGCTATGGTTTTACTGTATAATATCTCAATGTAGTAGCGTACAACAACTAATTGAACTATTTTGCATTGGTGAACATACATTGTTTGTAGAGTTTCATGATTATAGTCAGCCATGAATATCTTAGGATATGTATTCTTATGCAAGTGTGGGAGGGTCTTTCTAGGTTCATTACCTTAAAATGAAATGGTTCTCCCTTACTTTGGAAGGAGCAGAAGGGTCTTTAAGAAATAATAGATCTTTCCAGAGCCTCTAACGAACTTCAAATGGGCACAGATCTAGCTACAGCAGGCAGATACCTCTTCCCCTTTCCAAAGAGAGAGAATGATAACAGATTACAAATGCAGACAGACTCAGGGATTTGCATCTGAAGCCCTGAGTCTAACCAAGAAGTGTCAACCTATCGGACCCTTTAAAAGGAGAGGACTCCTTCACACCTTGTTTAAAAAAGACCCCAGGAACACAATAGTGTTGGTAAGGATGTGGTGAACGTGGAATGTTGGTGCCCTGCCGGTGGGGATGTACAATGGTGCAGGAGCTGTGGAAAACAGCCTGGTGGTTCCTCAAAAAGTTAAATCTAGGATTATCGTATGATTAATTAGATCACGTGGTAATTCCACATCTAGCTATATGCCTAAAAGAATTGAAAGTAGGGTGTGTCCCACGGCTGATTCATGTCAATGTATGGCAAAAACCAACACAATATTGTAAAGTAATTAGCCTCCAATTAAAATAAATAAATAAATAAAAAAAAAAAAAAGAAAGTAGGGTGTGTTTATTTGCTGGGGTTGCCATAACAAGTTACTACAGACTATGTTGCTTAAACAACAGATTCTGGGGACATCCCTGGTGGTCCAGGGGTTAAGAATCCTCCTTCCAATGCAGAGGACTCGGGTTTGATGCCTGGTCTGGGAAGACCCCACCTGCCCTGGGGCAGCTGAGCCCCTGTGTCACAACTACTGAGCCCAGGCTCTAGAGCCGGCCCAGGCTCCGCCACAAGGGAGGCCGCTGCGGTGAGAAGCCGCCACTGCACCTCGGAAGTAGTCCCTGCTCGCTGCAGCCAGAGCAGGCCAGTGAGCAACAGCCAAGACAGTGCAGCCAGTTCAAACAAGCAAACAGAAAAAGCCCAGGCTCTAGAGGGTGGGATCCGCCATAAAGGAGCTGTTAGAGCTGGTTTCTCCTGAGGCTCCCCTTGCCTTGCAGATGACTGCTTTCTCTCTGGGTCCTCACGTTCTCTCCTCTGGGTGTCTGTATTCTAATCTCTCCTTACAAGGACAGGAGTCATATTAGGTCAGGCCCATCCACATGACCTATTCTGCCTTAATAGCCCCCTTAAAAATCCTATCTCAAAATACAGTCATATTCTAAAATTCTGGAGGTTAATTTTTCAAACTGTAACTTTCGAGGGCGACATAATTCATCTAACACAGAGACTCCAACAGGTGTTTGTACACCGGTGTTCCTAGCAGTCTTATTCAGAATACGTCAAAGGCGGAAACCACTCAGATGTCCACCAACAGATGAACAGATGAACAAAACATAGAATATACATAGAATAGAATATTATTCAGCCAGAAAAAGGGTGAAAGTCTGATACATGCAGCAACGTGAATGAATCTTTTTTTTCTCAGTATTTGAGAGTCTTTACTGAACTTGTTACAGTATCATTTCTGTTTTATGTTTTGGGTTTTTTGGCCCCGAGGCACATGGGATTTTAGCTCCCCGACCAGGGATCGAACCTGCAACCCCTGCATTGGAAGGTGAAGTCTTAACCCCTGGACCTCCAGGAAAGTCCCAGTGTCAATGAAGCTTGACAGCTTTATGTTAAATGAAATAAGCCATATACAAAAAGGCAAATATTATGTAATCCCACTTATGTGAGGTACTTAGAATAGGCAAATTTATAGATTTAGAAAGTTAACATGGGCTTGGAAAAGAGGGGGATGGGAGTTATTATTTCGTAAATACAGAGTCTCTGCTTGGGATGATGAAAAAGTTCAGAAATGGGCAGTGGTGATGCTTGTACAAGATTTGAGTGTACTTAATGCCACTGAATTGTATAACTAAAAATTATTAAAATGGTAAATTTTATGTTATGTGTTCAATTCAGTTCAGTTGCTCAGTTGTGTCCAACTCTTTGCGACCCCATGGACTGCAGCACGTCAGGCTTCCCTGTCCATCACCAACTCCCGGAGTTTACTCAAACTCATGTCCATTGAGTCGGTGATGCCATCTAACCATCTCATCCTCTGTCATCCCCTTCTCCTCCCACCTTCGATCTTTCCAGCATCAGGGTCTTTTCAAACGAGTCAGCTCTTCACATCAGGTGGCCAAAGTATTGGAGTTTCAGCTTCAGCATCAGTCCTTCCAATGAACACCCAGGACTGATCTCCTTTAGGATGGACTGGTTGGATCTCCTTGCAGTCCAAGGGACTCTCAAGAGTCTTCTCCAACACCATAGTTCAAAAGCATCAACTCTTCAGTGCTCAGCTTTCTTTATAGTCCAACTCTCATATCTACACATGACCATTGGAAAAACCACAGTCTTGACTAGACAGACCTTTGTTGACAAGTAATGTCTCTGCTTTTTAATATGCTGTCTGGGTTGGTCATAACTTTCCTTCCAAGAGTAAGTGTCTTTTAATCTCATGGCTGCAGTCACCATCTGCAGTGAATTTGGAGCCCAAGAAAATGAAGTCTGCCACTGTTTCCATTGTTTCCTCATCTATTTGCCATGAAGTGATGGGGCCAGATATCATGATCTTAGTTTTCTGAATGTTGAGTTTCAAGCCAAGTTTTTCACTCTCTTCTTTTCACTGTTATGTGTAATTTACTATAATAATAAGCATTAAAACAAAACAAAATGGAGGGGTGATGGTATCTGACTTCAATGCTTGTCCTGAGAATTAAACAGCATTACTTATGAAAGCACCCTTGGGCACACAGCGGATGCTCAGTAAACACAGCTATGCTTGTTTCTTCCTCTGCTTCGCCCTCATTTCCTTCATTATCTTCTCCATCTTCTGTTGACTTGTGTTAATTCCCAAGTTCAGGTTCTGGGTTGTGTGCCTCCCCCACCCGAATCACATATTGAAGGCTTAATCTTCTATAAGGAGACAGTGTGATTAGGGAGATAGGCAAGGATCCAGGTTAAAAGAATTCGTAAGGATAGAGCCCTAATCTGATTGGAATGATGTTTCTTATTTATTTGTTATTTTTTGGCCACTCTGTGCAATATGCTGGATCTTAGTTCCCTGACCAGGGGTCGAACCTGTTCCCCCTGCAGTGGGAGTGCAGAGTCCTAACCACTGGACCGCCAGGGAAGTCCCAGGAGTAGTGTTTTGCAGGAAGAGGAAGAGGCAGCAAATCTCCGTCTTTCTGTCCCTGTGTGTCTGCAGACACAGCAGAGGTCACATGAGGACGTGACAAGAGGATGAGTCTCTACAAGCCCAGAGGAGAGAGGCTTCACTGGAAACCCACGGATGGCACCTGGGTTTTAGGCATCCCGCCTCCAAAACCGCGAGGAAATACATTTCTGTCGTCCCAGTGCCTGAATCTGCGGCGTTTCTTGCGGCGGCCCTGGTAGGCTGACACACAGCCGGAGGGCACGGTTGTGTGACCAGCTTCCCGCGCGGGCACCACTTCTCACGCTCCTGTTGTTTCTGGTCCTACCGGGGCTTTGCCTTTCTCAGCTCGGCTGCTTTTATCCTGCCGTTGCTGGGCATTTAGAAAGTTCAAATTTATCTCAGTGTTAGCTTGAGGAAAACACGATGGGGGAAAACCTGCTATAAAAACAAATTACCCTGTGGGTCCCTGAGACAAACATGAGTTATGTTGGAAAGTCTGTGTAATTGTCCTCTCCCCGCAGATGCTGGTAACCAAGTGTTGCCTGTGAATAATACGGCACACGCAGAGAAATGCGGGCGCGTGTGTGGGTTGTGTGGATCGTCCAGACTGCCCGAGCCCGAAGGAACCAATTTATATGCAACTGAGAGAGTAGGTGGGAGAGAACGAGGTGGAAAGAGCAGGACTTTTGCAATTATTAAATAGGTGAAGACAACCTAGATTCATCACTTTTACAAATTGTATAACCTTGAGTCAGCTACCTTTGCAAAACAGGGATAAAGTACTTATCTCAAAGGGTGATGGGGAAAACTCACATGAGGCGATGTTTGCAAAACGTGGATAAACTCTAATTGTCTTCCTTCCTGTTTTGAAATGGAATCAATCAAGCAGATGTTTTCTTGCAGACCCTGTGCTCAGAGGCATGGACAGTAGCCCACCAGCCTCCTCTGTCGGTGGAATTCTCTCAGCAGGACCACTGCAGTGGGCTGCCGTGCCCTCCCCTGGGGGATTAAACCCACCTCTCTCCTGTCTCCTGCATTGGCAGGCATGTTCTTTACCACTAGCACCAGCTGGGAGGCCCTTTTACAGACCTGCAGAATGTAAAGCAGAGGACAGGAATGACCAACTGTCTCCCAGAAGTAAAGACACAAAGAAGAGTAAGCTCATGTCAGAGGACGGCTAATTTAGAGGGAGAGACTGGAGGGAAGAGGGCTTAGTTCTTAGGAGGGGCTTAAAAACAATCTACTGAATTAAATGGAATTATTCAATGAGTGAACAGTCTACTTTTGAGCAACGCAGGGGTTTGGGGTGCCTGCTGTCTGCACGGCTGAAAATTCAACTATAACTTCACAGGTTTCTGTATCTGTGGTTCTGCATCCGTGGATTCAAACAACCACAGGTGTTGTATTACTGTAGTACTTACTTATTAAAAAACATCTGAATGTAAGTGGATCTACAGAACTCATACCCATGTTGTTTAAGGGTCAACTGTATTACATTTGCCCAGTCATAAATGACAGAAAAAACTCAAGTAAGGTACTCTAAGTGATGAGGCTATTTATTCTTTGTTTAGTAATAAATTGATGGTAGAGTTTTTTTTTATTCAGTGAAGAAATATCTTTCCCAGAAGCCAGCTAGCTAATTTATCCTGAAAGCTCATTGGCTGGAAGTAGATTGCAAGGTCACCTCTAACCACAGAAGTGAGGGAGAGAGAATATCTGGCTTATTAAACCTCTGTACTTTGAGGCAGGCAAAGGTGAAGGAGTAGGAATGGTCACTGGGCTTGTGACACTGGGCACAGATTGGCAGGAGAGGCAGGGATGATTGCTTAATCCACCGTATTAACGGAGGGTCACAAAGTGTGACCTGGATGGATTTTGTGTCTATATTTGAACTGTTTTCTCTATGAAGGAAAAACGAAAGCTTTCCCTTCTCCCACTTTGAGTATTTTCTCTCTTTTCTACATATTCAAATCCATTTTTATAAATGCCTATTTTTAACTTGTTCATTCATGTGTGTAGGAATTTATTTTTTAATTCATTTGACATCTATCAGTTTAATATCTACCATTTACAAGAAACTGCATGTGGTTTCTTTGTCTTAGATAAGTCCTTGCTGATATCTGAAGGAAGCAGGAATGCGTACCTGGTAAGAACTGGATATAAAATGACTCTAGGAACTCACCAAATTAACACAGGCAATTTTTTTTTTTTTTTAAATTGGCCATGCCATGCAGCTTGTGGGATCTTAGTTCCCCAACTAGGGATCAAGCCCATGCCTTCCTCAGTGTAAGCACAGAGTCCTAACCACTTGACAGCCACATTGCACTCCTAATGTGCAAATATAATATGTGCAAATTAAAATGAAAATATAACTATTAAGATAAATTTGTTACCTTTGTTTCACCTAGAATCCTGTGGTCCACACTAATCTGACCTTGGAAATAACTTAACTCAGGCTTAAATCCTGGCTCTGATATGTATTAATTGTGTAGCCTTGGAAAAATTACATTGTGTCTTTGACTTCCAGGTTCCTCATCTGTAGGGTTGAAAATTCTTGCTCACAAGAAGTGTCAAAGAACCAAATGAAATACAGCACATAAAGTGTGCAGACTGGTTTGGTGCCTGGCACAAAGTATGCGACTAGTGAGAACTGAATGGACTAGAGATTGCAATTCAGATTCACTAATTTCCAAATATAGTTTGGTCTGAATGGAAACAAAGACAAAAAGGGTAACCAACCCATCTGATTCCATCGTAGTGGACTAGATTTTCCTTGGGGTAGTAAAAGCTGGTATCTCCAAGGAGGTGTCAGAAATCCATGAAGGTAGCCGGCTGAAGATTGGTGAACAGCTGTGACTGGTAAATTATGATTGGAATGAAGAAGGAAAAGGTGAATCTGAGGTAGAACTGGAACCAGATACGCCTGCAGCTTCTGAGGGGCCTAGAGGGAGCGCTGTCCAGCCACCAGGGTGCTGAAACGACCCAGGGCTGCACACAGCATGAGGCAAGGAGCTTTGTCTGGACCTTTCTCTGCTTCCCAAAGATCGCCTCTCGGGCACTCCTCCGCCTCTCCCCTTTCTCACGGTCTGTCACCCCAGCCTCCTACCTCCAGCTCCCTTTCTCACTCCCACCACCGCTCACCCCTCACCTCTTCTCTTCTAGCCAGCGGGTCGCCAACCTTCCTGCAAATAATGCTCACTGGTTGCTAACGTGCTTCATTCCTGGGATGGTGCTGCGTGTGGGAAGTAGCTGGAGTGAGCCTTTGAGAGCTGATGACTACAAAACACTTTCTCCCCCAGTCACAAATAGCCGCCTGTGTTAATGTGGCTTGATTACAGCCTCAAGGACTGAAGACGCTGAGGATGACGGTTTTCAGAAACACGGTTGTAGCTGCCTGTTCTTCTGGCTGACCCTTTCAGCTCCATCCCCCGTAGTTCTCAGCGTGGATGCTCTGGTCCTCCATCCATTCAGCTGTTGCATGCGATGCTCTGCTCTGCTTCCTGTCTGCTTGTTCCTTAAGCTTAGGGTAGCCTTCTTTCTTCTCCACCTAAGATGTATCTTTCCTATATTTAAATGTCCAATTTAACATTCTCCCTCTCCATGGGGAATATAGCCAATATTTTATAATACCTACAAATGGAAGTAATCTTTAACGTTTGTATAAAAAATAAGCTGAAAAATCCCCCTCCTCTAGACCACATGAACTGAAAGCCCCATTCCTTTCTTCTGAAATCCTACAGCATTTTCTCCAGGGACATGTACTTAGCTCATATTGGTGTATAAACCACCTTAAGCTCATTTTGAAAATGACTAAATGTGGCAGTGTTGCCTCTTCAGCCAAACTCTGGGCACTTTGAAGGGCAAGGGTCAAGGTGTCTACATGTTCTGTATTTTATATATTTCATTACAAACACTGACGCAGGATATGCTGTAAAAGTGAGGTTGCTCAGTCATGTCCAGCTCTTGTGACCGCATGGACTGCAGCCTGCCAGGCTCCTCTGTCCCTGGGATTCTCCAGGCAAGAATACTGGAGTGGGATGTCATTCTCTTCTCCAGGGGGTCTTCCCGACCCAGGGATCGAACCCGCGTCTCCCGCATCACCTCCATTGGCACTAAACCACCTGAGAGCCCGACATGTACCTGCATCATGGCCCATGCTCCTGCTGGGAGGGAACAGATGACCCACAGCATTTCTGTGGATCCTAAGGAGTTGTGGGGAATTTTCTACAACCTTTTGTCAGGTTCTTCTCTATGCTTATATCTTCTCTTATGCTTCTTTTTATGGTTGATTCTTTCCCACAGCTTTCTTTTCCTATCGTCTCTTTTTATGCTCCTGCCTAGTCACCATGATGTAGCCTTTCAAGAAGTTAAAACCCTAGGGTAGTTTCCTTGGAAATACTGAGGGCAAAGAAAATGACAACTCTCTATTCGGAGACCATATAGAAACACAGAAGAAACCTTGAAGATTACACATCTAACTCAGTCGTGTAAAAAGAGATCCTAAGGGCCAGATGGGGAAGAAATGTTTCAAGTCAATCACCTGATTAAATAGCCACGGAGGGTGAGCTTAACAGTCAATAATTTTGCCCCATAAGTCCCAGGAGAACATTTCCAGGGACCAACACTCAACTATGCAAAATAAAAGGACTGTAACAATTTGAGCTGGCACGGACGTCATATTTACATATCATTTGCATACACCTACATCAACCCCGCCCTGCAATCCCTTCTTGGTTATTTCTGAAGTGAGAATTTATCATTGCTTCCCTTGTTTGTCATTTTTATTTTTTCATTTCTCTATTCCTTTTCACCCACTCACAGTCTTTGGCCCAGATCCCCTGCAGCGTTCAAGGGGAAAAAGTATTCACAGAACATTAAAATTAAACTTCAGACAAGTGTGTTTCTCTGACCATCTGGCCCCCTCTAGAACAGCCACTTCTTGAAGACAGGGGCTCTTGGCCTCAATATTCCCTCCAGAACCCAGAAAACGGGGATGCTCAGTGAGGCCCAAGCTGAAGGGTGGACGGTTGCAGGTGGAGCCAGTCGGGGGGGTTGGGGCACAGCGTGACAAAGGTTTTAATGCAAGACCATATATTCCATGAGGACAGGGACTTTCCTCCTTATCACATTACCTCCAAGACTTAGTCCAGCATCAGATACAGAGTAGACCATATACATGTGGGGAATACATGAACGTATGAAGTTATGTAGAAAGTTTTGCATACTTATGTAAGGATAAAAAGCCAGGTATCAGTTAGTTATCTACTGAATATGTATTTCATAGAGAAAATCATAACTTTTCATGCTTTTAGAAACTTCACAGTCTTCCTGTCACTTGCTCTCTCTCCAGGTTTCAGGGAAAGTGCCATGTGAAGTCTTAAGTGCTACACAAGTGAGATATACTGTTATTTCTACACAATTAATCCATTTTTGGAACAAATATTCTCAGTCCTAGATTATATTTCTGGGAGGCAGAGTTACAAAATTTAACCTTAAGAGCTTATTAGAGAGCAGTGACAGATAAATAACTTCTTAATAAAGACATGAATGTGCACACTGCTATATATAAAATAGATAGCTAATAAGGATCTTCTGTACAGCACAGAGAACTCTACCCCGTACTCCGTAATGACCTATATGGAAAGGGAATTTAAAAAAGGGTGGAGAGAGATATATATATCCTGGAGGAGGGCATGGCAGCCCACTCCAGTATTCTTTCCTGGAGAATCCATAGGAGCCTGGTGGGCTACAGTCCATGGGGTCGAAAACAGTTGGACACAACTGAAGTGACTTAGCACGCATACACGTGTGTATATATAAATACATATATCTGCACGCATATATAGAACTCATTCACTTTGCAGTGCAGCAGAAACAATGCTGTAAATCAACTATATTCCAATAAAAATTAATAAAAATAGACATTTAAAGGCAGGCCTGGAGAATCCAATCTGAGCCATCTTAAACAAAAGAGGAGAATCTGTCGTTAGATTCCAGAGGTATTCCATGGAACTGGTGGTGGTTTTGAAGCAGGTACACAAATCCTGAGAGTCCTCCTTTCAAGAGGTGAGGCTTAATTCCCGTCCCCTGGAGCCTGGGCTGGACCTTGGGTGACTCACTCCCGATAAATGGAAAGTGGACGCAGCGATGACGTGTGACTTCTGAGACGTGGTCGTTGCGTTAGTTTCGGGGCTGCTGGAAGGGGTAGCAGAAACTGGGTGACTCAAACAGCAGAAGGGCATGTCTCCTGGTTTTGGAGAAGTCAGGGAAGCCTGAGCCCTAGGTGCTGGCACGCTGCCCCCTTCTGGGTCTGTGAGAGGAGCTCCCGCTTTGCCCCTCTGGCCGCCGGGCAGGGCTGGCTGGCCGCCCTTCTCCCCAGGCCTCTCCCCGTCTCCGCCTTCACTGTCACACAGCAGTGTTCCTGTAGGCACGTCTGGGTCTAGAGCGCCCTACTTTTTTTTTTTTCGAAACAGGGAAATGTTTATTATAGGGCCATATAAAGAGATGAGTGGCTCATGCCTTAAGAATCCCAAGATTACTGAAAGCTTTCCGCCAAGCCCTTTTAGAGGAAAGGTGAGGATGGGGTGTGGTTGTGCAGAGTCGCCCAGTCGTGTCTGACTCTGTGACCCCATGGACTGTAGCCCGCCAGGCCCCTCTGTCCGTGGGATTCTCCAGGCAAGAGTACTGGACTGGGTTGCCATTTCCTTCTCCAGGGGACCTTCCCAACCCAGGGATCAAACCTAGGTCTCTTGCATTGCAGGCGGATTCTTTTCCATCTAAGCCAAACTTCTTGGTGTCAAATCTTTTGTTCTTTTTTTTTTCCCTCTGAGTCTTTCCTGATGAACTTATTTGCATGGCAGCAGAGGGGGTGCCGACATAAAGAACAGAGTTGTGGACACAGCGGGGAAAGGAGAGCGTGGGACGAATTGAGACACTGGCGTGAACACATGAACATTACCAAATGTAAAATTAGATAGCCAGTGAGAATTTGCTGTGAGACGGAGGGAGCTGAAATCTGATGCTCCGTGACAACCCAGAGGGGTGGGACGGGGTGGGAGGTGTGAGGGAGGTGAAGTGGGAGGGAGCAAATGTATACCTGTGGCTGATTCATGCCGCTGTGTGGCAGAAACCCACGCAGTGCTGTAAAGTGTTTATCCTCCAATTAAAAATAAATAAATTTTAAAAAGCTGTCCCCTTTTATAAGGACATGAATCGCATTGAATTAGCACCCCCCTTCATTACCTCATTTTATTTTATTTAAACGTTTTTAAATTTTACATTGAAATAGAGTCAATTAACAATGTGTTAGTTTCAGGTGTATGGTAAAGTGAATCAAGTATACATATACATGTATCTATTTTTTTTTTTCCAAATTCTTTTCCATTTAGGTTATTACAGAATGTCGAGTAGAGTTCCTTGTGCTATATAGTAGGCCCTGTTGGTTATCTATTTCATTTTGTTATCTTTAAGATGATTTATTTGGCTGTGCTGGGCTTGCAGGCTCTTCGAGCTTTAGTTGCAGCATGTGGGATCCAGCTCCCTGACCAGGGATCGAACCCGGGCCCCCTGCATTGGGAGTGCAGAGTCTTAGCCCCTGGGCCCCCAGGGAAGTCCCGGTTATCTGTCTCAAATGTAGCAGTGTGTGCGTGTGATGACCTCATTTAATGTGAGTACTTCTGTAAAGACCTCATCTCGAGATAAGGTCACACTCCGAGGTACTGAGGGGTAGGACTTCAATGTGTGAATCTGGGGATGGACGCAGTTCAAACCGAAGCAATCATAAGCGGTCTTGTGGCTTCCTTCTTGCTCCATCTCTTGGATCACTGGCTCTGAGTCTGGCTGCCAAGCTGTGAGAACACTCAATGTCTGCTTGGCAGGGGACCAAGGCCTCCTGCTAACGACCAGGTGAAAGCAGCTACTCCAGCCTTGGAGATGATTGCTGCTCTTGATGGCATCTTTCCCCTCCAGCTTCATGGAGGTATAACTGACAATTAAAAATTGGTTGCATTTGAGGTAACTTGATAATTTGTTTTGTTTCTCAGGCAACTTGTGGGATCTAGCTCCCTGACCAGGGATTGAACCCAAGTCCACAGCAATGAAAGGGCCAAGTCTTAATCACCAGACCACCGGAGAAGTCCCAACGATGTAGGAGATGTGGGTTTGACGCTGGGTCGGAAGATCCCCTGGAGAAGGAAATGGCAGCTCACTCCAGTATTCTCGCTTGGGAAATCCACGGACAGGGGAGCCCGGCAGGCTACCGTCCGCGGGGTCACCCACAGCCAGACAAGACTGCGCGCCCAGGCACCAGCCGTGCGGGGTTGTGTATCAGATCTGCAGAACTGACTCGTCTTTCATAACTGAAACTTTGTGCGCCTTGACCGACATCTCCCATGTTCTGCTTACTCTAGCCCTTGGTAACCAGCATTCTACTCTCTGCTGCTCTGAGTCTGGTTTTTTAGATTCCGCATGTAAGAGAGACCACGCAGTGTTTGTCTTTCTGTGTCTGGCTTATCTCATTCAGGACAGTATCCTTCAGGTTCATATAGGTTATTGCAAATGGCAGGATTTCCTTATTTTCAAGGCTGAATGGCATTCCGCGTGCACGTGTGTATACGTCTACATACACACATATCCATGTATAGAACCTTTTCTTTATCTGTTCATTTGTTGACACTTACATAGCTTCCATTTCTTGGTGACTGTGAATAATGATGCAATAAACATGGGACTGCAAATATTTCTGACATTATTTCCTTCAGATATATACCCAGAAGTAGGATTGCTGGATGAGAACGGATTTCTAGTTTTGATTTTTTGAGGAAGCGCCATGCTGCTTTCTGTAACGGCTG
The DNA here is from genome assembly GCF_033118175.1 of Dama dama. Taxonomy (NCBI): domain Eukaryota; kingdom Metazoa; phylum Chordata; class Mammalia; order Artiodactyla; family Cervidae; genus Dama; species Dama dama. Next base: position 81,672,886 of record NC_083681.1, read on the forward strand.
TACTGATTTCCCTTCCCACCAGGGGTGTACAAGGACTCTGGCTGACCCCTTGACTGCAGCCATATGGGAAACCCTGAGTAGAACCACGCGGCTCAGCTACCCTGGAATATTCAACTTGCAGAAATTGTGAGAAAATGAATGCTTGTTATTTTGAGCTGCTAACTTTGGGGGTAACTTTCATGCAGCAGGAGAAAATTAAAATGGACCCTACTGGAAGGGACAATGGAGGAAGCAACAGGCAGGAAAGCAGACAGTGCTCCTGTCCTCCGGCTCCTCTCCTGCTGGCTTTCTCTAGGACTCCATCCACGGAGAGAGGCATGGTCACCTCATGGCTTTTGAGTTTACCTGTTACAGTTCCAGTAATGCAGAAATCCCAATTTCAAAATTCTGAGAGAACAGGGGTCAGCTGTGGCAGGGACGATAGCTCTATGGAGAAGTTCAGGTTTCCTGGGACATGGAGAGTTTATCTTTGGGGGAGTTCATCAAGAAAAAGAACACTAGGGAATTCCCTGGTGGTCAGGACTTGGAGCTTTCATTGCCAAGAGCACAGATTCAATCCTTGGTTGGGGAACTAAGATCCTGCAAGCTGCTGGGTGTGGCCAAAAAAAAAAAAAAGAAAGAAAAAGAATGCATGATTACACAGAAAAAATGATTTTTTTGGGATGGATGAGAAAATAAATCACAACAAATTAAAAAGTTCTATCAGTGACAAATACCAATGCATTACAAAAAAGAAAAAAAAATCGTATGACATTTCTATCAGTTAACCCTGGTGATTGAAAGTAGTTTCTGTGACTATACTCTGTCCATTTCAGACCCGTGTGCATCTGAGTGCTGTAGGCCACATGAGTGCAGTCATCTGAGTTCTGACCCCACACCGTCATGCCTAATGCCGGGAGAGCTGGCACAATGGGTGATATCCTGGAAGCTGTTCTCCACTGGGATGACTGCCAATGTGTGCCAAGTCGCCTCAGTCATGTCCAGCTCTTTGTGCTCCTATGGACTGTAGCCTGCCAGGCTTCTCTGTCCGTGGGATTCTCCAGGCGAGAATACTAGAGACTGTTGCCATGCCTTCCTTCATGGGATCTTCCCCACCCAGGGATCAAACCAGCATCTCTTATGTCTCCTGCATTGGCCGGTGGGTTCTTCATCACTAGCGCCACCTGGGAAGTCCTGGAATGACTACCAATAACTGAACTAAATGCCAGGCTATTTAGAAATCATAAGAATATATGCAATAAACCCAAGCAGAGTGTATTCCCACCTCAACCACCCCTTAGCTGGGTCTCACATTGCCAGCAGCCACTCTAAAGCTGCAGAAGCATAATGGGATGTGGGGGAAATCAAGGTGGAAAGAGGCAGTGGTTTTAACCAGTTGTGGCGAAAAATACCTTTTTTCTAAAACTTTACAAAAAGACATCTGATGATGTGAACACACAGCTATGGCCTTCCTCGGGCCTTGGGAGAGTCCTGGCTGGTAAGGAGGCCCTGAAGCCTTGGGGTGTCACTTTCCTGGCAAATCTGTCTCTGGGCAGAGTCTTGTATTAACAGAACACGGTGATTGCTGGAAGCTTAACCTGGTGGATGGGGCAAGTGTTTCCTGAGAAAATTTAAAGAATCCCATGAGGACAGATAATTCTAATATACAGTGAGAAGAGGTTGGGGCAGACTAAGCAAGCAGAAACACAGAAGTGGAGGGTTGACTCAAACTCGCAGAGTCGATGTGAGGGATTGCTTACTGTGGGGAATGATGTCTTGGTGAGTGGGAAGAATGTTCCAGGCGGATACGTAGCATACGTGAAGGGAGGAGGTGTAAGAGACCATGGCTGATTTGGGGGGCACAGCAGATATTGCAGGGATGTTGGCATGAAGGGCGTGAGGATGGGGTTGCTTGAGAGGCAACCCAGGAAATCAACCTAGGTCAGGTCACAAAAGGCCTTTCGAGTCATGCTATGTCTTTGGACTCTATTCTGAGGGAAGTGAAGCATCAGTGAAGGGTTTACAGCAGGGAATTTGGACGATCAGTTTGCATAAGCCTAACACAACCCTGAATAGTCACCAGAAGGGCTGATGCTGAAGCTGAAGCTCCAATCCTTTGGCCACTTGATGTGAAGAGCTGACTCACTGGAAAAGACCCTGATGCTGGGAAAGATTGAAGGAAAAGGAGAAGGGGATGACAGAGGATGAGATGGTTGGATGGCATCACCGACTCAATGGACATGAGTTTGAGCAAGCTCCAGGAGAGAGTGGAGGAGCCTGGTGTGCTGCAGTCCACGGGGTCACAAAGAGCCAGACAGGACTTAGCGATTTAGTGATTGGACAACAACAACAAAAACTACAACACTTGAAGTCAGTATGGGAGACTTCGTTATATTAGAGGAAAACTTTCCACAGATAATTTAGTGATCCGATGGACTTTTATTCAGTGACAGCATCTAGTCTAGCAGACTGGGAAGAGCTCTGAAGAGCTGTGAGATGCGAGAGATTTTTACAGACCAACATGAGTAGGAACAAGGAAGTTAACCTGGGCATTTGCTTTTTGTTTGATTTTTTGCAGATTGCATTTCATTATAGTTATTACTGGAGAAGGAAATGGCAACCCGTTCCAGTCTTCTTGCCTAGAAAACCCTTTGGACAGAGGAGACTGGCAGGCTACAATCTGCCAACTGGGGTTGCAATGAGTTGGCCATGACTGAGCGACTGAGCACATAGTTAATTACAACATATTGAATAAAAATTCCTGTGCTTTATGGTTAAAAAATTAAAAAACAAAACAAAACTAGGCACTTGCCGACTGGGTAAAGCGCGTTGTTTTCCTTCCAAGGAGAAAAGGGAAGTCTTGGATACCGGTCAGGTAACTTGTGCTGAGTAGGCAAGCAGTGTTGGGTTGACCTGGGGCTTCCTTTTCTGGGGGAGCAGAGAAATTTAGTTAAGTTTGCTTTGTTGATGTGGGGCTTAGCATGAGTCCATTTTGGGTCTATTGTGGTTACTTTAAGAGAGGAAACTGGAACCCCTTTCTATCTCAAACACAGAAATGCAGGGAAAAAAAAGCCTAATAAAATAATTTGAAAGATACGATTGAACTCAAAACTCAGGAAAGGAAATCCCTGAGAGACAGAACTGAGGAGAACTCCTAAACGTGGGGAAGGGAGTGGAACTTAACCGTGGCCCCAACTGAAGGGGACTGGATTAGGGTCTTTAGGGTTGGGGCTGGGCTTGAATGATCAGACACGTGGTGGGGTTGTCTGGACCACAGACTTAGCACAGGCTGGATGCAGTGACTGACTTCAGGAGTCATAAATCCAGCTGTCCACCCAAGCCTCTGTGGATGAAGGGTCAGGACTCTAGAAAACTGGGCAGTTAATGGATCATTCCTTCCTTAGCTTCTGACATGGAGACCTCTCGGAGACCTCCCTTCTCTCCAGGTGGACTGTAGACCACCAGGCTAATCTGTCCATGGGATTCTCCAGCCAAGAATACTGGAGAGGGTTGCCATGCCCTCCTCTAGGGGATCTTCCGGACCCAGGTATCAAACCTGCTTCTCTTACGTCTCCTGCATTGGCAGGTGGGCTCTTTACCACTAGTGCCACCTGGGAAGCAGTTATAAGTCTCCATCAAGGGCCCCCATCCTACGTCTGGTACCTTAACCAGGAATGTGTCCATCAGGCTCGGGACTTCATCAGCTGAACAGAGGCTCTCCGCTCAGCTGAGCACGATCTCTATCTAGCAGCGAGCAGATGTGGCTGGAGGGCTGGTGGACCAATGATGATGCACAGGCAGGGTCTGAGGGCCTCACGGGCCTGCGGTCTCGCATTGGGCAGCTTGCATGGGGCAAGCAGTGAGCACAGTAAGCTTCCGGGGAGAAGCAGGGTGTGCATAGGCTGGGTGGAATTCGCTGATGGCTGGGAGAAAGTCCGTGTGTAGGGTGGGGTTAGGGTAATGTATGCCCTGAGGATTTATAACTTTCTTCCTGACGAGGGGTGTGGCGTGGAACGTTTGAGGTCCAAGTCTTGGAAAAGGACCCAATGGACAACCTGCAGGCTGCTATGTTTTTGTGCACAGGAGTGGATGTTGTATTGGATGGGGTGGGGGGCCCCTTGAAATGGGTACCGTGTTCTCTAAATTACAAATATCTCCTTGGAGGTTAGATTGCCTCACTGTGTTGCTAAGATCATGGCCTTTGGAAGCTCTCTGGTGCTGGGGGAAGGACGGGGGTGAACCTCAACCTCTGAGAGAAAACCTGGTCCTACCATGGCTAGTACGGAAGCCACCAGCCAATGTGACTGTTGAACCCTTGAAAGGTGGCTGGTCCAAACTGAAATATAAGAGAAAGATACACTTCAGATGTAGAAGACTTCCTGTGGGAAAAAAGAATGGAATATAGCTCATTACTACTTTGAAAATATTGATTACATGTTGAGGTGACTACTGATATATTGGGTTAAGAAAATACATTTTTGAAATTAATTTTGCCTCTTTATTTTAATTTTTTAAACAGTGTGGCTAACCACGAGGAAAGGTAAATGACATGCGTGGCCTGCATCTGTGGTTTGCATGGCGTCTCTATGAACGGTGCTGCCTCGGTCCATCAAGACTTTGGTTGCCATGGGAACTGAACTCCTGGGTCCCTTCTGGGTTCTTCCTCTCCTCCCCATGCTCTGAGGATTTGATTATTCTCCACGATCATCACTTCCTCTTTCTCATCTATGAATCTGAAAGAAGCAGCCATAAGCCCCTAAATGTGATAAGGAGATAACCTTCAGGAATTACTAGGAAGAAGCAGCTACGAGGGAAGGGGTAAGGAAGACGGAGACCCAGCCCTGCTTTCTGTAGAAGGAAGGGAAGGCGAGGAGGGAAGTCCTCTAAGGCTAGTGATCTCAACCAGGCTCCTTCCTTCCTACCCCCCGGGGACATTTTGAAACATCTGGGGACATCTTTTAGCTTCGCTGGTGGCTCAGATGGTAAAGAATCTGCTTGCCAATGCAGGAGAAGCAGGTTTGATCCCTGTGTCAGGAAGATCTCCTGGAGAAGAAAACGACAACCCACTCCAGGATTCTTGCCCAGAGAACTCCATGCATAGACGAGCCTGGCAGGCTACAGTCCATGGGGTTGCAGGAGAGTCGGACACAGTTTAACAACTAAACAACAAAGAGACGTCTTCGGTTGCCATACCCGGTAAGACAGGGATGCTGCCAACATCTTAGGGCAGAGGCCAGGGATCTTGTGAAATATTCTACAACACACCAGAAAGCCCCTCCCGCCGCCCAACAAAGAATCATCCTGCCCCACGTGTTGACAGCGTGAAGGCTGTGAGACCCTCACCTGCCTAGGAAGGCCGTGGATATCCGAGGACCAGGGGCAGGAAGAGAGGCTGCGGACCCTGACACAGCAGGGAGCCGGCCCCACCCTCCCCCATTGCCTGGCTCTTTCTGTTTTTGCAGAATTTATTTATTTTTAATCAGAGGGTAATTGCTTTACAATGCTGTGTTGGCCTCTGCCAGACATCAACATGAATCAGCCATAGGAATAATACGTCCCCTCCCTCTTGAGCCTCCTCCCCACCTCCCTCTCCACCCCACACCTCTAGGAAGTCACAGAGCACGGGGCTGAGCTCCCCGCGACATGCGGCGCATCCCCACTGGCTGTTTATTTTACAGATGGCCGTGTGTGTGTTTCAGCGCTACTCTCCCTGGCGATTTCTTCCTCCTCAGTGACTCACGGCCCTTCCCCTGCACTCCGAGCCTGTCTGAACTCATCCTGGTGAAAGGAGAAGCTCTCCTTCTTGGGCGTGACTCACAGGATCCGAGCCTCAGGTAGAGACCTCTCCCTGCAAGAGGCAGGGTTTTCTTACAGAGAAGAAAACTGTGAATTTGCCTCTGGATTTCTTAGAGCTCTCCAGGGTCTGCAGTGGGGAGCAGTGCTGCTAGGGCTTGGACAGTTCCATTCTGTAACTTGGACAAGGTCCGACCAGTCCACCCGAAAGGAAATCAGTCCTGAACATTGACTGGAAGGACTGATGCTGAAGCTGAAACTCCAATACTGTGGCCACCTGATTCGAAAAGCTGACTCAATGGAAAAGACCCTGATGCTGGGAAAGATTGAAGGCAGGAGGAGAAGGGGACAACAGAGGATGAGATGGTTGGATGGCATCACCGACTTTATGAACATGAGTTTGAGTAAGCTCCAGTAGTTCGTGATGGACAGGGAGGCCTGGCGTGCTGCAGTCCGTGGGGTCCCAAAGAGTCGGACACGACTGAACGACTGAACTGAATTGAACTGATTTCGTAACTTTCCCACCAGATTTCATGGAGCCCTGATTCCAAACCCCAGCTGTGAAAGGCAAACTCCCTGCCCTCAGAGAATTTACTGTCTAGCTGGGGAACATGAAATGTGTACGCTTACAATGATCTAAATGGCTCTAAGGGGGACTCAGTGGTAACAGAGGCTTTAAGGCAGCAGAGGGCCAGGGTTCAGAGAGATGATGGGGTTGCCAGAGCTGAAGACGCTTGGGCTCTGGAGCCAGCTTTGGCTGTATCCTTCAGTATTAAATGTAGCACTAGTGTTACCAAAAGAGTGTGGTGAGGTAGGGCTGCTCGTCACTCAAAAGCCAATCAACAGGCCGCGTTGATGGGAAGGAAAGTTGGCTTTATTTCAGATGCCAGCAGCTGGCGGGGGTGGGATGGGGTGGACATCTGTCTGAGGGTTGACTCTCCCCCCATTGGCAAGCAGTGGGTCAGAGCTTTTACGGACAGAAGGAGGGGGCTACGTGCAGAAGCAGCACAGTCAGCTCTGACAGTCATCTTCAGATCGGTCACTGGGGGTCTGACCAGCGTCAGACCTTGTCTGTTTGACGCACAGTTAATATTCAGTTCTGGGCTTCCCCGGTGGCTCAGTGGTAAAGAATCTGCCTGCCATGCAGGAGACCCTGGTTCGATCTCTGGGTCAGGAAGATCCCTGGAGGAGGGCACGGCAACCCACTGCAGTATTCATGCCTGAAGAATTCCATGGGCGGAGGAGACTGGCTACAGTCCGTGGGGTGGCAGAGTCGGACACGACTGAGCGACTGACCACAGCCCAGCACAGTCAGCTCCAAGGTCCATCTGTTCCCGGTTCTCTGAGGCCAGTTCGCGGAACTTCCCTGGGTACAGCCCGGTCATCGTGCAGTTAACTTCTCCACCTGGCGTTTCAGTGTCGATAAGAGCTCACAGGATGTGGCTCAGAATATGGTCTGTAGGCCTTGCTGCCGCTGCTAAGTCGCTTCGGTCGTGTCCGACTCTGTGCGACCCCATAGGCGGCAGCCCACCAGGCTCCCCTGTCCCTGGGCTTCTCCAGGCAAGAACACTGGAGTGGGTTGCCATGTCCTTCTCCAATGCATGAAAGTGAAAAGGGAAAGTGAAGTCGCTCAGTCGTGTCCAACTCTCTGCGACCCCATGGAGTGCAGCCTACCAGGCTCCCCCGTCCCTGGGATTTTCCAGGCAAGAGTACTGGAGTGGGGTGCCATTGCCTTCTCCCTGAGAAAGAACTAAAGTCCTTGACTTTGCCTAATGACTACATTGTTATTATTTAGTCTCCTTTGACTGTTTCCCTTTGCTTCTGCCTTTCTCTGATTAAGCTTACTGACTAAATTCTTCCACAAAAGACAGGCAGAGGACCTGAGGGGGCTGGGGATGGGGCAAGGACTGTGGGGTCCTGCTCCGTTTCACCAAAATCTAGGAATAAATGAGACTCTGCTCTCTGCTCCCGTTCCCCACACACGGCTGGGAAGAGTCCTCCCATGGAGGACCATTGGGGGTTTCCAGATTGCTGTCTGCTGGAAAACGGCTCACAGATGCAGCTTGCTGATCTGGAGGTGAGGAGCCTCAGCTCCCCACAGAAGCATGCAGCCCTGTAACTTGCAGCGGTGGCCTTGGGCTTAAGCTGGAGGCATCCTTCCCGCTCTGTTCTTGGGAGAAGGGTTTGTCCCGTTATTCCACCTCGTGTGTCCTTCTGATGGGAGCTGTGATTTACTGGGCATCTGTTATGCGTCAGGTACCACGTAGGCACTTTGCTGTTTTATCCTATTTGTCAAGCAAGAAGCAGTAGCTGAACATCCTCTCTGTTCTGACCACTAGGGCAGAGGCTGGGTGACTGGGAAGTAAGATTAAAAAAAAAAAAAAAAAAACTGAAAATACAAATGAGAGAGAAAAACAAACCTGACGTTTTCTTTTTCTAAAATTATTTAAAAAAAACACCACATTTTACATATACACCATGGAATATTACTCAGCCATTAAAAAGAATTCATTTGAACCAGTCCTAATGAGATGGATGAAGCTGGATCCCATTATACAGAGTGAAGTAAGCCAGAAAGATAAAGAACATTACAGCATACTAACACATATATATGGAATTTAGAAAGGTGATAACGATAACCCTATATGCAAAACAGAAAAAGAGACACAGAAATACAGAACAGACTTTTGAACTTTGTGGGAGAATGTGAGGGTGGGATATTTCAAAAGAACAGCATGTATACTATCTATGGTGAAACAGATCGCCAGCCCAGGTGGGATGCACGAGACAAGTGCTCCAGCCTGGTGCACTGGGAGGACTCGGGGGAATCGGGTGGAGAGGGAGGTGGGAGCGGGGATCGGGATGGGGAATACGTGTAAATCCATGGCTGATTCATATCAATGTATGACAAAACCCACTGGAAAAAAAAATAATAATAATAAAAATTAAAAAAAAAAAAAAACACTACATTTATTTCTTCTGGCTGAGCCCTGAGACATGCAGGATCTTGGTTGCCTGATCAGGCATAGACCTGCGCCCCCTGCGTTGGGAGCATGGAGTCTTAGCCACTGGACCACTTACCTGCTGTCGTTCAGCCGCTTAGTCATGTCTGACTCTTTGCCACCCCATGGACTGCAGAGGGCCAGGCTTCCCTGTCCTTCACCACCTCCCGGAGCTTGCTCAATCTCATGTCCATTGAGTGAGTGATGCCACCCAACCATCTCACCCTCTGTCGTCCCCTTCTCCTCCCGCCTTCAATCTTTCCCAGCATCAGGGTCTTTTCCAAGGAGTGAGCCCTTCACATCGGGTGGCCCAAGTATTGGAGCTTCAGCATCAGCATCAGAGGGAATGGCAAACCACTCCAGCATTCTCCCCTCGAGGACCGCGAGGGAAGTCCCCACACTGACGTTTTCAGCGCCGTGTGTGAGCACTGGTGAGCGGGTGACAGTCAGCCTGGACCTGGTCCCTGGCTGCTGCTGAGACGGCTGCTAACTGGGGGACCCCCGCCTCAGGCGTCTCGTGTACCCTCACAGGCACCTGGGTGCCACGGCCCCACCGGAGCCAGGCGCCAGACGGGAACCGGAAGCCCACCTCTAACGACGCCAGATCCTCTCTAATTAAAAGCCCAGGGGACTTCCCTGGTGGTACAGTGGATAGGAATCCAGCTGCCGATGCAGGGGACACAGGTTCAATTCCTGGTCCGGGAGGATTCCGCATGCACGGAGCAACTGAGCCTGTAAGCGACAGCTCCTGAGCTGGCGTTGTGCAGCTACGGAAGTCCATGCGCGTCACAGCTAGAGCCGTGCGCCCGAACCAGAGAAGCCACCTCGCTGAAAAGCCTGCGCGCCGCAAGGAAGACCAGCTCCTGCCCGCTGCAACGAGGGAAAGCCGCGCACAGCAACAGGGACCCAGCGCGACGAAAAACAAATAAACAAAATGATTAAACCGCCCCCCCCTCCCAAAACCACCCCCCCCCCCCCCCCCCCGCCCCAGGGGGCAGCAATAGGCGGGAACACCCAGCGACGCTGCTCTCCTAGCCTGGGACAGGGACAGTTCCTGCTCCTCTGGCTTTAGAGAGTGACCTTTCTCCTCCCACATTCTCAGATCTGAAGTTTTCCTAGGCAGTGCTGGACTGGGCTTCCTGCTTGAATCTTTTATTTCTTTCTTTGTTTTTCCCATTCAGCACTCAGTCTTTAGTTTCTGGTAGCTTTCAAATTTTTCTTTAAGGAAGACAAACCACAGCACAGAGGAAGGAATGATGAATGACGGCTGTAGAGGTCAATGAAATTCCCCAGAAGAGGCTGTGTTTACACTGGGACTAGAATCTCCAAAGGGGCTTCCCACATGGCGCTACTGGTAAAGAAACTTAAGTGAAAGTGAAAGTCACTCAGTCCTCTCTGACTCTTTGTGACCCCATGGACTATGCAGTCCAAGGGATTCTCCAGGCCAGAATACTGGAGCAGGTAGCCTTTCCCTTCTCCAGGGATCTTCCTGACCCAGGGATCGAACCCAGGTCTCCCATATTGCAGGTGGATTCTTTACCAGCTGAGCCACAAGGGAAGCCTAGTGGTAAAGAACCCGCTAGCCAATTCAGGAGACATAAGAGGTGCGGGTTCAATCCCTGGGTTGGGAAGATCCTCCAGAGAATGGCATGGCAACCCACTCCAGTATTCTGGCCTGGAGAATCCCATGGACAGAGGAGCCTGGCTGGCTACAGTCCACAGGGTTGCAAAGAGTCAGACACGACTGAAGAGACTTGGCACGTGTGCACGCAGAATTATCAAAAGACCTGTCAGGCTGACAAAGGGATGGGGAAACACTCTCCAGGACTCAGGACATGTGCAGAGGAAGAGGTGTGTGCAAATGCCTACCGTTGGTTGTGGCCTCAGGGTAGGTGGTTGGTGGAACCTCCCTGGGAGGTTAGGTCAGCACAGCCTCTTAAGGTCGTACTAAGGAGTTGAGAATCACCCCATGGACCAAGGGTCACAAACTCAAATATCTCCAGGGACCACTCGGGCCCCTCATGTTAATGAGAAGGTGTTCTTTCCATATGGACAGACTTATTTTTTTTCCTAATGAAAAGGGAATATTTATTTTAAGTTGCCCTGGAGGGCACGGCTGACAATAATTAATAGAAATCACAGAGTGCCAACTCTGTTGATTAGAATGATGACATTTCTAACTTTCAAAGATGTCCAACAACAGAATGAGCCGCCTTGATGTAGAGAGGTCCAGAGTTTTGAAGGCCAAAATTTGATGGTGATATTTTGGAGAGGAATAAGTTTACAGTGGGGCTTCCCTGGTAGCTCAGACAGTAAAGAATCCACCTGCAATGTGGGAGATCTGGATTTGATCCCTGGGTTGGGAAGATCCCCTGGAGGAGGGCTTGGCAACCCATTCCAGTATTCTTGCCTGGAGAGTATTAAATGGAGGCATGGGCCAGATGAACTCTAAGATTTTGTCCAACCTTATCTTGTTAATCTATCATGATTTTGCAATACAGCAAATCTTTTCTTTATCTTTTAGTTTAGTGGCATGAGTTCTGAATGGTTCTTGTCACTTACTTTCAATTCCACAGATCAATAGGATACTGGTTGCTGCCTTCCTGGCAACTATGACAAAAGCCAGCACAATTCAAATTTGGCAGGATGGCGGAAAGTTTTATGAGTAGGTTCATTAGATGTAATAGCAAGAAGAGATTCACTTCCTCATTTGATCCCCCAGATCCATGTATTCTGAGGATGGCAGAACTAATACACTATATTGATTGCTTTGTCAAAGCATGGTAAATTAATCATTCTGAGATAGTTTGAAAGCTTCAGATGTTAGTTGCATTCATGTCTGGGCACACTTTTTTGTGGGGGGTAATACTATATCTCTAGGAACGTTGTTCACATCCCAAAACAGACACTATCTGCATTCATTCCGAGTGCTGATCCTTTCTCCTGCGCACCAGGCCTTGTCCTAGGCCCTGGCTACTTGCCTTGAAACGTGCACACCTCGAAGCCCTTATTTTCTTTTCTTACTTTTGCTGGAGATGTGACTGTAATAGATTTTCTCTACTATTTCCCCCATGATAAAAGGGGCTTCCCTGGAGGCTCAGGGGTAAAGAATCTGCTTGTAATGCAGGAGATGCTGGTTTGATCCCCGAGTCAAGCAGGTCCTCTGGAGGAGGGCATGGCAACCCACTCCAGTATTCTAGCCTGGGACATCCCATGGACGGAGGAACCTAGCAGGCTACAGTCCATGGGGTTGCAAAGAGTTGGACACAACTCAGCGACTAAACCACCAGCACCACCATGACAAAAAGACAACAGAGACTCTGGGAAGAGTGATGGGGAAGAATGGGGTGGGGAGAACTGGAGAATCTGTGTCTTGTTTTAAAGGGCATCTCTGACTCAGCACCAGATGATTCTAGCTATGCTGAGATGAAGACTGGTGGAGTGCTCCAATTCAATTTTTCTTCGCAGAGAAGGTGGGAATGTGGGTTTTTGAAATGTGATTGCATCAGAATTTTTTACATTGGCTAAAAACTTTAAGCTTACTATTTGCTGCCCATGCACCACTTGTTGGCAGGATGCATCAGGGTTGTGGGCGAGCCATCGGTCCTCTGCCAACCCCTGTGCTGGGCGGTAGGCAGCAAGGGCGGTGTGGTCAGGCGTGCCGGACGCCAATCCAGGACGCATTCTCCCCTTCTTTGTTAAAAACAGGGTCCCAAGATAGTCGAGGTGGCTGTGTGTGCCACTGAGGACCATGTCCCCCAGCCTCCCTTGCTTAGTCATCTGACCCCCGTGTGGCTAAGTCCTGGCTAATAAGAGGCCAGTGGTTGCACTTGGCTGTTTTTGAAAAGGCTACAAAATGGGGATCGACAGCTGGAAGTTTCCCCCTTTTCTCCAACTTTCTTCTTCAAACAGTGAAGTGATGGCTAGGGCTTCAGCAGCCACAGTGGACCAAGGGAAAGCCTTGACACAGAAGCCGTATTAGCACGCTTGGCCTACCGTGACAAAAACGCCAGGGACTGGGTAACGTAAGCTGCAGGTATTTATTTTTCCAGCGTTCTGGAGGCTGGAAGCCCGAGGCTGAGGAGCTGCGAGGTTCGGTGTGTTCAGAGGCCTCTCTGCACCTCCTGGCCGTGTCCTCACAGCGTCTTCTCTGCACACGCTCGTCCCTGGTGCCCTTCTGTGTCCACATTTCCCCGTCTCACGAGACATCCGTCAGATTGTATTAAAGGCCCTGCCTCCAGATACAGCTGGAGAAGGAAATGGCAACCCACTCCAGTGTTCTAGCCTGGAGAATCCCATGGACAGAGGAGCTTGGCAGGCCACAGTCCCTAGGGTTGCAAAGAGTCAGACACGACTTCAGCGACTTAACACACGGTCCAAATACAGTTATGGTCTGAGGTGCTGGGGGTTAAAACGTCAGCATACCAGTTTGGGGCTGGGGAGATAATTCTGCCCACAACAGAAGTTGTGCATTAGAGATGCTGGGACCGAAGGACGCTGCGCCTGGGTGTTCTTCACCTGCGGGGAGTGTCCGTATCAGTCGGAACCATTTCTAGCCTTTTCTTTTTACATTTATTTTGTTTATTTATTTTTAGCTGCGCCACGGGACATGTGGGATCTTAGTTCCCTGGCCAGGGATCAAGCCCGTGCCCCTTGCATTGGAAGCGTGGAGTCTCAACCACTGGACAGCCAGGGAAGTCCCAAGCCTTTGCTTTTTAAAAAATAAGATTCCATTACAATTCAGGATGCATGGGGATGTCGTCTCCCTCATCCTTTTGTCAGCCTGAAAAATCTCTTTGTTATTAACTCAGTTCTGCCTTTAACTTAACCTCTTCTGGGAAATGTCTCTGACTCCTGTAGGCAGCAGGCATCATAAGAAACCTTCGAAGCTTAAACTATTATGGTCAGATTGCTGTTGGGAGCAGCGGCAGGCGGTTCTTGGCAGATTCACGGGGCTTCCTGGAAGAGGAGGGGTCTGACCGGTGTGTGTTTTCTGGAGGTCTGAGGCGGGGAGGGCCATTCAAGGGTAAGGGAGGCGCCGGCAGGAGAAACCGAACAGGAACCGAAGGACAAAAGTTCCCGCAGCCAAAAATGACCAAGAACGTTCATGTTTTCTGAACTAAAGTTGAGAAGTGTGTTTAGGGGATTCCATTTTGATTCAAGGAGCCTGGGTTCTCGGCTCTAAACCACTTCATGACCTTCCAGTGAGACTCAGAGCTGATCAGTTCAGCCTCTAGGATTTGTTATTATTTTTAGATTATCTGTAACCTGGGGGTAATAATATTTGGCTTACTTATCTTACAATGTGAATGTGAAAATATTTTAAAAAATATGAATCAATACCAGTGTTCCCAAAGTCATTTGTCCAACTCCTTCATGGTATTTTGCCTTGCGTATCACCTGTACTGTGATTTTTCTAAAAATTGGGCTATTCTAAAAAAGTTGTATGAAAAATATTTTATGAGGATCATAGTAAAGTGACACAGTAAAAAATAAAAACAAAAGCAATATAATGTTAATAATTGCTAGCTAGCTATTGTGAAGTGCTAAGGTTTGCTCTTAAAAACAGAGACTAGATTCAGGAAGGTTTAAAGTCAAGCTAGTAACAGGTAGAAACTTCAACTCTGACATAATCAGAAGAGTTAAAAAAAGGAAAACTAGAAAGGAAGAACTTTTCCATGATTCATTTAATCATGGAAATTAAATGAATGCTATTTAATATAGCTACATGGTGTGGCCTCTCAATTTTAAAAAAGTGAGGTATAGTAGATATACAATGTCGTGCTAGTTTCTGGTATACAGCCAAATGGTTCAGTTATACATGTGTATATGTGTGTATATACACACACACACACACATATATACATATACATTCCTTTTATATTCTTTCCCACTATGGTTTATTTCTTGCTACTGAATACAGTTCCCTCTGCTATGCAGTAGGACCCTGTTGTTTATCTGATATGGTCTCATTCCTAACAAACACTGGTGGAGGGAATTCCCTGGTGATTCAGCGGTTAGGACTTTCACTGCTGAGGCCGGGTTCAGTCCCTGGTCAGGGAACTAAGATCCTGTAAGCCACGCAGCATGGCCAAAATAAACACAAACAGACAAAAGTGACGTATGAGTGTTTGGTTTTTAACAAGGACCTGCTGTATCACACAGGGATCTCTGCTCGGTGTTATGTGGCAGCCTGGATGGGAGGCGGGTTTGGGGCAGAGTGGACACATGTGTGTGACGGCCGAGTCCCTCTGCTGTCCCCCTGAAACCAAGAGCGTCGCAAACTGGCTCTACCCCAACTCAAAATAAAAAGGTAAAAAAATACAAAGAATACTTGGTTTTACTGAGAGGTTTCCCCAGGGAAGAAGAAAGCTCAATGACTGGTGAATAGTTGTTTGCGCCAGACCCTGTGTGGGCCCATTTTATCCTCATGGGAACCTTGATAACCAGCTGAGATGAGGATTGATGCCCCGTTTCACTTGGGAAAACGCAGGGTCAGCGGCTGTGTACCTTGCCTCGACATCGCACAGGTGCCCAAAGGGAGAAAAACTCAACGGCAGCGTGAACTCAGGTGTGCTCACACCACTCATAATGCCACGACCCAGCTCCTCCTTATGACGTATGGAATTTAGGAAGAGCTGTGCTCGCTGTCTGCTGCTGATGACGCATCATCAGAAAAAGCCACTACAATGAATTGGTTGAGAACCAGGTCTCTGGAGCCAGACTGGCTGGATTCACAAGCTGGCTCTGCTTCTTACTTGCTGTGTGACCTTGGGCCAGTTTCTCTACCTCTCTGTGCCCCCAATCCCTAAGGGATAATCATAGTACTTGTTTCAACTCGTGAGAAGATTAAACGGACTGGTGTGTGTCAGTCACTTAAACGGCGCTGGTACAGGCTTCCCTCTCTTCAAGCATCAATATTACCCAAGCTTTATGTTACGTCTACCATGTTATAACTCGGGGACAGAATGTTCCACCCGGGGTTGAGAAGGCAGCAGGCCAAGGCATCTCTTCTTTAGAGCAGCCTTCACGTCTTTATTCCTCAGGCTGTAGATCAGAGGGTTCAGCATGGGGATGATGACTGTGTAGAAGACAGACACCACCTTGTTCTGCTCCGCGGAGCTGCGCGAGCTGGGCTGGGTGTACATGAAAGTGGCGGTGCCGTAGAAGAGGCAGATGAGGGCGAGGTGGGAGGTGCAGGCGGAGAGGGCTTTGCTCTGAGCGTCCAGGGAGCGCATCCTGCAGATGGTCACCAGGATGAAGCCATAGGAGACCAGGGTAAAGGTGATGGTACAGAGGAGAATCAGGGCAGCAGACGGGAAGATGACGGCCTCAGCCCGGGCCCTGTCTCTGCAGGCAAGCTGGAGCACCGGGGGGATGTCACAGAAATAGTGGTTAATGATGTTGGGGCCGCAGTAGGGCAGGCTGAAGACGTTCCTGGTCAGCAAAGCTGAACTGGCAACAGAAGCTGTGTAGGTGGCCGCCACCAGCTGGACACACAGACGTGGGGACAGGAGGCTGCCATAGAGCAGAGGGCGGCAGATGGTGGCGAAGCGGTCATAGGCCATGACGGCCAGGATCAGACACTCGGCGGTGCCGTGGAGCGTCATGAGGGCCATCTGGACCACGCAGCCTGCGAAGGAGACGGACTGGCTGGGGGCGAGCAAGCCCCCCAGCAGTCCCGGGGTGTTTGCCGTGGAGCAGGAGGAGTCTATGATGGCGAGCACGCTCAGGAAGAAGTACATGGGCGTGTGGAGCTGCGGCTCTGCGTGGATCAGGCTGATCATGCCCAGGTTGCCCAGGAGGGTCGCCGAGTAGATGAGCAGGAACAGAGCCAAGAGGACGCCCCGGAGCCCCGCCCGCTCCGCGAGCCCCCGCAGGACGAAGCCGCTGAAGTGGGTGCAGTTCTCGGCCATGGCGCACCTGTCAGGCCAGAGACGCCAAGTCAAGCCCCGCATGCAGCCTCGAGGCAGACGCGGGGTCCAGGCCTGACGTTCGCCTAATGCCCCTGGAGCGGGCGGTGCCGGCGGGACTGGGGCCGGGACGCTGGCGTGGACTGAACACCTACTGTGTGTCACGTGCTAACTCATCTCCTAAACAGCTGTGGACAGTGCACACATGCTCTCTCTTTTCGATATTATGCCCATTTAACTATGGACAATAGCCAAGACATGGGAGCAGCCTAAATGCCCACTGACAGCGGAAGAGGTCACGAAGATGTGATACTTGTGTACAATGGAGTACTACTCAGCCATGAAGGGAGTGAAATGCTGCCGTCTGCAGCAACGTGGATGGATCTAGAGATGATCATACTAAGTGAGATAAGTTCAGGAAGAGCAAGACAAATATCACATGGTATCACATGTGGAACCTAAAGTATGATGCCAGTGAGCTGGTCCATGAACCAGAAACAGACTCACAGACACAGGGGTCGGACGTGCGGTTGCAAAGGGCTTCAGATGGGGGAGAGGTGGCTTGGGAGTTTGAGATTAGCAGATACAGATTACTGAATACAGTAGTATGTATACAAACCATGGTATGTATATAAAACTATGTGTATACAAACTATTACACAGAGAATGGATAAACAACAAGATCCCACTACATAGCACATGGCACTCTATTCAGTATCCTGTGATAAACCATGATGGAGAAGGATATGAAAAAGAATCTTTATATATGTCTAACTGAATCACTGCCGTATAGCTGAAATCAGTACATTATTAATCATCTGCACTTCAATGAAATAAATTTAAAAATATATACAACTTAAAAATATTATGCCCACTTATATTTACTGAGATTAGCAACTTGACCAAGGTAAGAAAGCGAGGACGTAGGAAAGTGGGATTAGAACTCAGTGAAATGAATTGTCATCAGCCTATTACATAGCTTTAGTCACTTCCTGTCCCCAAATTTCCTGTTCCATGGGAAAGTGGCATCACTAATGAGTGTTGCGGGCCTGGTGTGTTGGCCCAGAGGGGGAATGCACGGCGGTACTAATCTGTAATTTATTTTGGGGCAAAGGTCCCTCAGGCCAGGGACGCAGGAGACCGGCCTAATGTCACTGGAGCACAGGGGACGCAGGAGAGCAGAGGTTTGTCCCCGTGTTACGGGCTGAATTGCATCTGTCAGGAAGACTTGCTCAAGTCCTCACCCCTGGGACCTGTGAATGTGACCTGATTTGGAGATGGGGTCTTTGCGGGTGTGAGGAAGTTGAGTCATATTCGATTAGGGCGGGCCTTCAATCCACTGTGACTGGGGTCCTTAAGAGAAGAGAAAGTGGGGGCTCAGTGGTGAAGTGGGGGCTCAGTGGTGAAGAGTCCCCCTGCCAACACAGGAGACACGACTTCATTCCCTGATCCGGGAGGACCCCACGTGCCGCTGAGTAACAGCCCATGTTACTCAGCAACTGGGAGCAGTTACTCCGCACCTGGGAGCCCACCGCAACAAGAAGACCCAGCACAGTCAAAAAAACCCACCAAGATTAAGAAGAGAATGTGGAGATACAGGGAAGAGAATGCCCTGTGAAGGATCAGACACAGGGAAGGCGGCCGTGTGAAGACAGGCAGAGATTGGGGTGACGCTGCCACAAAAAAAAAGAGACTGGTGATGCGAAGAGCCGACTCGTTAGAAAAGACCCCGATGCTGGGAAAGATTGAGGGCAGGAGGAGAAGGGGACGACAGAGGAGGAGATGGCTGGATGGCATCACTGACTCGATGGACATGACTTTGAGTAAATTCCGGGAGTTGGTGATGGACAGGGAGGCCTGGCGTGCTGCAGATCATGCGGTCGCAAAGAGTCAGACGCAACTGAGCGACTGAACTGACTGCCCCAAGCCTAGAATGCCTAGAGCTTCCAGAAGTTGGAAGAGACAAAGAAGCACCCTTCCCTCGAGGCTTCCGAGGGAGCTCGGTTCTGCCAGCAGCTTCACGTTGGACGTGTAGCCTCTGGAACTACAAGGGAGCATATTTCTCTTGTGTGAGTCTGCACACTTTGTGGGACTTTGTTACAACAGCCCTTGGAGACTCCCACTCCCTTCTGGGGACCCTCCTGGCTCTTGATGGAGGCTCCTGAGCCGTTGTCAGGAGCCTGGGGTTTCTGATCTATGTCTGCGACAGAGCTGAGACTCCAAGGGGAGAAAATGAAACAAAATAGAGCCAAGTCTGTTTTGTTATTTACTAGCAACTAAGAAAAAGATTGGAGAAGGCAATGGCAACCCACTCCAGTACTCTTGCCTGGAAATTCCCATGGACGGAGGAGCCTGGTAGGCTGCAGTCCATGGGGTCGCTAAGAGTCAGAGATGACTGAGCAACTTCACTTTCACTTTTCACTTTCATGCATTGGAGAAGGAAATGGCAACCCACTCCAGTGTTCTTGCCTGGAGAACCCCAGGGATGGGGAGCCTGGTGGGCTGCCGTCTATGGGGTTGCACAGAGTTGGACATGACTGAAGTGACTTAGCAGCGGCAGCAAGAAAAAGATTTGTCCGGGCTAATGGGCAGCTACAGTAAATATGAAAATTCCCTTTCGGCAAAGCCATAAGCAAAGAACAAACTGCTGCGCGTCAGCTATGAACAGCCGAAGGCAGCAGGCCGCGGCAGATCTGAGGCACCGGGGCCCGTGGCCGGGCAGGTTCTGAAGGCAGAACTGGAGGCCAGCTCTGTCCCCAGCGAGCACAGCTCAGCCTTCTCACTCCCACCTGCTCGACCTCCCCAGAGGGGCTCTCTCTCCGCTGTAGTCACGCTCCCAAGCACTTCCTTCTGGAGAACCCCGCTATCTAGATTTTCAGATTGCCACGGCTGCTTATTGTTCTGAGGGGAAACCCTGGGGTGGGGTCCCGGCCAGGGTCTGCTTTCTTTGGCTGGGCGTCTGTTCGGTTAGTGGAGTGTCGGTTCTGGATTGGGGCCTGTGGCTTTCCAGTTGTTAAAACTCATAATTCTGAACGGTCTGGATGGAGCAAAGGAGGAGTAAGACAGTCTCTTTAGAGTGTCTCAGGATAACGAGAAGTAGGTGGTGTCTGTGTGTGTCTTAGCCACTCAGTCGTGTCTGACTCTGCGATCCCACCGACTGTAGCCCGCCAGGCTTCTCTGTCCTTGGGATTCTCCAGGCAAGAATACTGGAGTGGGTTGCCCTTCCCTTCTCCAGAGGATCTTCCTGACCCAGGGATTGAACCCTGGTTTCCTGCATCACAGGCAGATTCTCTACCGTTTGAGCTACAGGGAAGTCTAAATCAGGTGGTGTCTAAATCAGAGCTACTAACATGACTATGTGGTATCAGCATGTGGTGGCAACTCAGTCTCTTGCTGATAAGAAGAAGGGGACACTTCTTCTGCGCTTATGATGTGTCCTTCCCTAAAGCGAGGACCCACTGTGTAACAGTCCTGACGCCCCCTTCTCCTAGAGGAGGACTTTTTCTGATCAGTGAGTTTGGGATAAGGCACTGGATGTATCTAGCTCTGCGTGGCTCTCTCCTTTGCTTTACTAGAAGCACAGGTTTTCCTCTGCTCTGCTTCTCCGTAACGTAGATCTGAAAACTAGGTCATTGTCTGTCTGATTTTTAAGACCACTTACAAGGCTGAGTCATGTTCTGCAGCACCAGTTTTTTTTTCAGTCCTGCGGGTGGTATTTTCCTCTCCGTCTGCCTTGCTTCTACCTCCTCTCTCTTAATTGGTTCAGAATTTGCAGAGAGGAGAGATGCTAGCTGTTGGGATGCTTCAAGACCTCAGAGAAAACAAGAGGGGAGCTGGCAGGCGTGCTCTGCCTGGCCTGTCTCTTCAAGGCGTCCATGAGCTGGGTCAGGACACCGATAGGGTTAAGGGGTGAGGTGGTGGAAAGAGTGGGTGTGGTTGGACCTCGGAGGACCAGGGTTCACAGTGGCAAACTCCTGGATGAGAGAGCCGGCTCCAGCGCCTCTGCTGAGATGCTCACGAGGGGCTGCCGTGGTGAGGAGAATGCGTGAAGGAGACTGAAGTGTCCTGATGTGAAGGAAAGAGGAGGCTTGTCAAGGTCAGCAGAGGGGTGGCTCGTGAACGTGGAGGTCACTGAAGGAGGGAGAGTCCCTGAGAGTTTCTGCAGGTCTCCTGTTCCCACGGACACCTTCCAGGGTCATGGATGGGTCCCGGTTCTCTCTCTGACACCCCTGCTCTTTCCTTGGGCACAGGAATTGCTGTTTTGGGTTATCACTTTAAATGCTCAATAAGTGAAAGTGAAGTTGCTCAGCCGTGTCCGGCTCTTTGCGACCCTGTGGACTGTAGCCCACCAGGCTCCTCCATCCATGGGATTCTCCAGGCAAGAGGACTGGAGTGGGGTGCCATTTCCTTCTCCAGGGGATCTTGCAGACCCAGAGATGGAACCCGGGTCTCCCGCACTGCAGGCGGATTCTTTACTGTCTGAGCCAGCAGGGAAACTGAGGCACTGTGAACCAGTACACAGGTTTGCTTTTTAACAGGAGACATTCACTCACCAGTTCAGGTCAACTTTAACCATGAGGAATGCTGTTCAGCTTCTGGAGGACGGCCCTCGAGAGCCCCTAAGTGGAGAGCAGCTGTAGGCATTTAAGCAAGACGGCGACATGGTCAGACTAAGCTGTTAAAATGAATTCAAGGGAAATTAGACAGGAGGCAGGAGCTACATTTGGCAACTGGTCACAGTTAGCCGAGATGATGTTGTCTTATTGACTCACAGATAATCTAATGCCCTTATTAGGACTGGAGATACAATGGAGATGAAGGTAGGGGAGATCTTTGCTCCCAGAGAGAGGAAAGGTTAGGGAAAGGGTTGGGAGATGGATTTATCCCTGCTTGCTCATTAATTAGATATGCAGGCTGAAGGAGAGTCAGGCGTGACATCCCGGGTCCTGGATCGAGTGATGGAGTGGACAACTGTGTAATTCACTCTAACAAATAATAGACTTGAGGAGGGATGTGTTGAGTTCCATTTTTTTTAAAAAAAATATTTATTTATTTATTTGATCTTAGTTGTGGCATGTGGGGTCTAGTTTTCCCTGACCAGGGATCGAACCCAGACCCCCTGCACTGGGAGGGCGGACCCCCAGGGAAGTCCTGGTGAGATCCATTCTTGACAGAGAGAGCCCAGTACACAGAGCCGGGAGACAGGGGGATCTACCATTCTGAAGCTTAGGAAGAAGCTTTTTGTAGGAGACGGAGACCTCAGTGTTGATGGACATGTTCGGTCATTCAGAACATGCCTATTGTGTGTGTGCTGAGCACAGAGTGGGAGGTGGGGATCCAGTGGTCAGGGCAAACAGACATGGTGCCCCTTCTGGAGCTCAGAGGGAGAGCCGAACACTAACAAAGTGGCCACACAGATCACTGAGAGTTGCAACTGGGGCAGTAACTCCAACATGGAGGTCCTCAATGCTGTAAGCCTAAAACGTGGGCTCAAGAAGACCAAGGAGCATTTTCCCCAGGAAGAGTTTTTTCACAGAAGAGTGGGCACAGCCCATGCAAAGGCCCTGAGGTCTGAGCAAGCCTCTCGAGGCTGAGGAGCTGGAAGGGGCCAGTGCTGGCAGAGGGCAATGAGGGAGGGTGTGCAAGCCGAGACCGGCAGGCGGGCAGCGCTCTGGGACACTTAGTGAGAGCTTTCTGTCTGCCAGGCGCCACCCTAAACACCATTCATGTAGCTTAAACCTCCCAACAACCTGATCAGATGCACCATTGAAATCTCTGTTTTACATCTGAGGAAACTGTGAGACAGAGAAGTTAGGGGACTTGCCCAAAGGCTCAGCGACTAAGTGGCTGAAGTGTGGTTTGAATCCCGATGATTAGGTTTAGAGCCTGCACTGTTATTATCTAGTACCCTAGATTATGTTAGGAATTTTTTTTTTTAAATGTAGGATACCATAAAGAATGGAGGAGGGAATGGCAACCCACTCCAGTATTCTTGCCTGGAGAGTCCCATGGACAGAGGAACCTGGCGGGCTACAGTCCACGGGGTCTCAAAGAGTCGGACACGACTGAGAGACCAACACACACCACAAAGGAATTTTAACCAGGAAGATGCCAGGGCCACACCTGATTTTTGATAAGATCACTCTAAATACAGTTGTGGAGGAGGGTCCGTAGACGGGGGAGATTTGTTGGGGGGATGTTGAAGTCATCTAGGAGGGACTCATCACTTAAACTAGAGTGGCGGTAGTGGAGACGCTCAGAGCGAAGTGGGTCTGAGAGCGGCTCAGCTGTCAGCGTGCCAGGATGTGGTGACGGGCTGAAGAGCCGCGTGAGGAGGAGAGCATGTCAGGGCGAACTCCCAGGTCTCTGGTGTGCAAAGTAAAGCTGGTAGTTGAAGCCGAAAGAGGTTAGGGTGTGAGCTGTAAAAGCCAGGAGACCCCAGGGCACCGCCCTGGGGAAGTTAATTTCAACCTTACGGCTCACTGCTTCTGAGCTCCAGTTTCTGCCCATTCACCTAAGTGTTCAGGCAGGTGGTAGGATTGGAAAAGTGTGAGCAGGTTCATGAAGAAGGGAGAATCAAGGAAGCCAAGCCCTCACTGGAATTAGGACTCCGTCTCTCAGCCTACTTACCTGTGGTGGAACGGAGGCCGTCCATCCATGAGCCTGATTTTTGCAGACCTCTTGGGGGTGTTCGTCTCCCCTTTTCATTAATGGCCTCTGACCAGCTTTCTCAAGAGAACTTCTCGAGTTGTAGCAAAGCTTTGGGACTCCTTATTGCTGGGAAGGCCGTTGTCTTAAGTTTCATCTGACTTTTTCCATCCTGACCCCTGGAGTTTAGAAATGTGCCAGGGGGAATCTGTGACTCGTTCTCCCAGGAGCAGACCTAAACTGCAGGTGGTCCCTGAGGGATGCTGGAGAGTCTTAGGGAGGGTTGTCTGGGAACCCCCGAGGAGCAGGGCTTCAAATGCCAGGACAGTTGGTCTTCACTGACAGCGTCCACCCATGGTGAGCCTCTCTCCGCAGGTTACTGAGACTCAGAAAACCAAGATGTACACAGGGACACAGTCAGCATAACCCCCAGGTCTCACGGGAAGTGACGGAAACTGACAATGACATCCACGTGTGAACTCTTTGATTGTGGAGCTGTGGCTTCCCCAGTTGTATTTCCTCTGATCTTCAGAACATCTCTGGGAAAAAAGCATGTGTATTGTATTTGCCATAAATATACAGCTGGGCTTCCCAGGTGGCTCAGTGGTGAAGAATCCTCCAGCCAAGCAGGAGATGTGGGCTCAATTCCTGGGTTGGGAAGATCCCCTGGAGAAAGACATGGCAACCCACTGAAGTATTCTTGCCTGGCAAGTCCCATGGACGGCGGAGCCTGGTGGGCTGCAGTCCCTAGGTAGCAAAGAGAAGGATGTGACGTAGCAACTGAACAATGGCAACAATGAATAAATATACAACAATGGGATTATACCATCATTGCTTTATTCACTTAACGATATTCAAAATACATCTCTCCATCAAAAAAAGAAAAGCAAAACGTAATTCTTCCCACGTACAAAATAACTCTAATGTCTTTGTAGAAATAATACATGCTAGTTGTAAAAAAATGTAAGCAACACAGAAAAGAACCAAGTAGAAAGCAGAACATCATCTAAAACCCCACCACCACAAAAAAATGGGCATTGGTGAGTGTTCCTGAATAAATGTCTTAATGCACTCATGACCATAATTTTCCATAAACAGAATTAAACAGAATTATACCATTCAAGCTATCCTGTCATTTACTTTCTCACTCATGCCATGGACATTTCCCCATATCAATCAATAAGCAATAGTCTGCATAATTGTATTTAATCACCACATTTTTTTTTCTTGCTGTGTATGTGGGTCCTCATTTACTTAACTGGCCCCCTGGGTTGACAATAAGGTATTTGCAACTTTTCACTGTTATAAATAACTTTGACAGACACCCCTAGGTGTGGACCCTGAAGAGCCAAGTCTCGGGAGAACAAGGTGTAGAGAGCCTGATTTTCACAGGCCAGGAAGGAAGACGTTGGCTCATTCCTTGGGGACCTTGGCAGCTTGGGTTTCCACAATCCCAGGGGACATCTCCGCACACACCAAGGGCCTCGTTAGGCAAATGACTTGTTTGGATAGGAGAGATTCAGTCCCTAGACTACTGACCTGGGAGAGAGTCTCAGCAGATGAGTGGCGGGATGGCCCGTGTTTCCTGCAGGTAAGAGGAGGTTTATCCATGTGGGAGAGACCTGCTGAATCTCACCAGCAGAAGTGAAATGGGGCCGAGTCCTCTGCCCTTCGGGCTGTGTCCCACCTGCACAAGGCGTCTGACGTGTCTTCCCCGTGAACCCGCCTCGTGCCGCTGGCCTCTCCCCAGGAGCGCCGCGTCTCCCAAGTTGTGTTAGATTTTGTCATCATGCCTAAGCATCAGGGCTCCTCCATGGGGCTCTTGGAAAAGAATTATTCCCATGGCATGTTGGACCTTAGTTCCCTGACCAGGGGTTGAACCCAAGCCCTCTGTGTCACAGTTCAGTTCAGTTCAGTTCAGTCACTCAGTCGTGTCCGACTCTTTGCAACCCCATGGACCACAGCACGCCGGGCCTCCCTGTCCATCACCAAGTCCCAAAGTTTACTCAAACTCATGTCCATTGAGTCGGTGATGCCATCCAACCATCTCATTCTCTGTCGTCCCTTCTCCTCCTGCCCTCAATCTTTCCCAGCATCAGGGTCTTTTCCAATGAGTCAGTTTTTCACATCAGGTGTTCAAAATACTGGAGTTTCAGCTTCAGCATCAGTCCTTCCAATGAACACTCAGGACTGATCTCCTTTAGGATGGACTGGTTGGATCTCCTTGCAGTCCAAGGGACTCTCAAGAGTCTTCTCCAACACCACAGTTCAAAAGCATCAATTTTTCAGCACTCAGCTTTCCTCACAGCCCAACTCTCACATCCATACATGACCACTGGAAAAACCATAGCCTTGACTAGATGGACCTTTGTTGGCAAAGTAATGTCTCTGCTTTTTAATATGTTGTCTAGTTTGGTCATAATTTTTTTTCTAAGGAGCAAGTGTCTTTTAATTTCATGGCTGCAGTCACCATGGTGGAGTCTTAACCACTGGACCACCAGGGAAGTCCTGGATAAAGATTCTTGTTTGGGAGGAGGGGACTGCTCTGGGTCTTTGTCGAAGCCCAAGAGCATGGACTCTGGAGCGTGGGCTCTCGAGTGAGGGCTTAGTATTTGTGGGGCAGGGGCCTAGTTGCCCCAAGGCACGTGGGACCCTCCCAGACCGGGAATTAAACCCATGTCTTCTGCATTGGCAGGTGGATTTCTAACCGCTGGACCACCCGGGAAGTCCCTGGATAAAATTTTTATCCATTCTCATACATGTATTTGTATGGCTGAGTCCCACTGCTCTCCACTCAAAGCTATTACAACATTATTAATTGACTATAGTCCCCCCAAAAGGAGAGAATTCATATCCATTCTCTTCCCTCGTTTCAATTAAGCTTGGCCACATCACTGGGTTTGGTCCTGGAGGTGTGGATGGAGGTGATCTGTGCCCTGTCTGAGCACAGATGCCTCAGAAGCCACCCGTGTCCTCCACGTCCCCTCTTTCCCTCTGCTGTGACACCAGCCGTGTCCAGACATAGGGATTTTTCTTACGTTCACCCAAGTCTTGGAATGAAAAGTAGCAGGCTCACTACTGACTCATGATAGACGTGAACAAGAGTGAGAAATACACTTTCTGCTGTTGTAAGCCAAGGAGATTTGGACATTTGTCTGTTAATATGGTAGAGAATCTGCCAGCAATGCGGGAGACCTGGGTTCGATCCCTGGGTCGGGAAGCTCCCCTGGAGAAGGGAAAGGCTACCCACTCCAGTATTCTGGCCTGGAGGATTCCATGGACTATAGACCATGGGGTCGCAAAGAGTCGGACATGACTGAGCGACTTTCACTTTCACTTCCTGTTACCGTGGCAGCCTCCTTTTCATACGGTCACAGCCTTCTCTTGGCCGTGACCCTGCTTCTCTCTCCTCTGTCCTGTCTCAGATAGTCCATGCTTCTCAGGCTTCACCTTCCTGTCTCCTCTGAGAAGCCTTTCATTCACACTGACTGAGCCTGCATCTAGTCGATTGACCTAAGGCAATTTTTAAAACTGTTTTGGCTTTTATTTAAAAACACTTTTTTGTTTGTTTTCTGTTTTCAAATTCTGTTCCTACATTTGCATTTAACGTCTAAATAATTTATTTGTTGTGGTTTTTGGCTGTGCCTGTCTCTGCTGCTGCGTGGGCTACTCTCTGGCTGTGGTCAGAGGCCGTCTCAGAGCCGGGCCTTCCCCTGTCACGGAGCACCGTCTCCGGGGCCTGCGGGCTCCAGCAGTTGCGGCACGGCTCTGAGCTCAATAGTTGAGGCCCATGGGCTTAGCTGCTCTGTGGCCCGTGGGATCTTCCCGGCCCTGAGATTGAACCCATGTCTCCTGCGTTGGCAGGTGATTATATACCGCTGAGCCTCCAGGGAAGCCCCCGAAAAACACTTTTTTATTGTGATATAATTGACATCTAACATTATGTTAGTTTTATGTAGACAATATAATGATTTGATATTTACATATGCTGAGAAATGATCACCACAGCAAGTCTAGTTAACACCCATCACCATACATAGTTACAATTTTTTCTTCTAGTGATGAGAAATTTTAAGATCTACTCTCTCAGCAACTTTCAAACATACAGTATTATTAACTATAGTCACCAGGCTGTACAGTGCATCCCCGTGACTAATTTGTGTCAACACATTTTTTAAAACATGAGAAGGCTGTAGTTGTTAGCAGTAGGTTCCGTACAACCCCATTCTCTCAAGCAGCCCGATTGACGAGTGATATGAGCTCTTCCAGAGCTGAAGCTGTCTCTTTATTATCTATCTCTGCTCACTTTGTGGGCTGAGGTGGGAGCATTAGACCACAGGCTTCATGTCAGCGGTGGGAGGAAGGGAGGGGAGGTTCTGTTTCCATGGGAACGGAACAGCATCTCATGGTAGCTTTAAAAAAATAAATGAAACTTGAGCTTGGAGATCAACTGTACTCACACAGTCTATCTATGGGTCTGCGTCTTCCTATGGAGACATAACTGAGCTCATTGTTCTTGGAAATTCAGGTCTCAGAAGAGATGATTATAAACCAATAAATAACTTCACTGCGCGCTTTATGAAATTCCTGCTGGCCAATTTTTCTGTACAAATAGTTTGCACCTCTAGGCAAACATCTTTCTTGTTAAGACAATAGATCACTCTCTTGGATAAACAATTTTCTCAACGAACAGCAGTTTACTCATTAAGATTTGTTTTTAGGCCCTTCCTCCCTTGTATCTGTCAACCCTAAACTATAATGTCACAAACTTTTTCCAGTCCTGATCTGCTCCCTGATTTAGAAAATCCACCTTAAACCACTTGAAGCCTGACCTCCAAATTCTTTAAATGTTGTTGTTCAGTTGCTAAGTCGTGTCTGACTCTTTGTGACCCCACGCGCTGCAGCACGCCAGGCTTCCCTGTCCTTCACCATCTCCTGGAGCTTGCTCAGATCTGTGTTTCTTGAGTTGGTGATGCCATCCAATCATCTCATCGTCTGTCATCCCCTTTTCCTCCTTTTGAGAACCACTAATGGCAAAAAAAAAAAGAAGGAAAGAAAGTGAAGAGGAACTAAAGAGCCTCTTGATGAGGGTGAAAGAAGAGAGTGAAAAAACGGGCTTAAAACTCAACATTCAAAAAACTAAGATCATGGCATCTGGTCCCATCACTTCATGGCAAATAGATGGGGAAACAGTGGAAACAGTGGCTGACTTTATTTTTGGGGGCTCCAAAATCACTGTAGCCATGAAATTAGAAGATGCTTGCTCCTTGGAAGGAAAATTATGACCAACCTAGACAGTGTATTAAAGAACAGAGGCATCACTTTATTGACAAAGGTCTATATAGTCAAAGTTATCGTTTTTCCACTAGTCATGTATGGATGTGAGAGTTGGACCATAAAGAAGGCTGAGTGTCAAAGAAATGATGCTTTCGAATTATGGTGATGGAGAAGACTCTTGAGAGTCCCTTGGACTACAAGGAGATCAAACCAATCAAACCTAAAGAAAATAAAAACTGAACATTCATTGGAAGGACTGATGCTGAAGCTCCAATACTTTGGCCACCTGATTCCAAGAGCCGACTCATTGGAAAAGACCCTGATGCTGGGAAAGATTGAGGGCAGGAGGAGAAGGGGACGACAGGGGATGAGATGGTTAAGTAGCATCACTGACTCATGGACGTGTATCTGAGCAAAGTCCAGGAGATGGTGAAGGACAGGGGAGCCCGGCGAACTGTAGTCTGTGGGTCACAAAGAGCTGGACTCAACTTAGTGACTGAACAACAACAACGTTGAGAGCTACTAAGATTCTGTATTCTCTCTTAGTTTGGTTGAGGAACAGGTTTTCTGGTGGTCTGTCAAAGGAAGACAATCTGCTGTTTATCCAGGGCTACTTGGGGCCATTTCGGTTCCTGTTTTGGCCACCTGATAACTGAGAAGACAGACAGAGTTACGTCACACGTAAGGGAGTTTGCTCAATCAGTTTTATGAGTATATAGGTTCATTGCTCCTGCCAAGAGGGGTCAGATTTCATATGACTGTCAGGACTGGAAGCAACCTTACATGGGTCATATTCTTTAATTCCTCCTTTTGCATAAAGGCTTCCCCTTGTGACTCAGCTGGTGAAGAATCCGCCTGCAATGTGGGAGACCTGGGTTTGATCCCTGGGTTGGGAAGATCTCATGGAGAAGGGACAGGCTACCCTCTCCAGTATTCTGGCCTGGAGAATTCCATGGACAGTCCATGGGGTCGCAAAGAGTCAGACACGACTGAGTGACTTTCACTTTCACTTTCATTCTGACCGGTGTGAGGTGATATCTCATTGTGGTTTCAATTTGCATTTCTCTAATAATTACTAATATTGAGCATCTTTTATGTGTTTATTAGCCATCTGTATGTCTTCTTTGCAGAAACGTCTGCTTAGGTCTTCTGCCCACTTTTTGATAGGGTTGTCTGTTTTTCTGGTATTGAGTTATATGAGCTTCCAAGCCCCTGGTTTTGATCCTATCAGTGAATCACTACTTGTCCACTCTTGAAACCAGTCTGGACTTGCCTTGGAACAAAAAGTGGCTGCACTGTTTGCTGTGACTCACAAAGAAACTATGCTAGCATTAAGATGAAACGCAGAAAGGGCAGGATGGAGTGGTAAATGACTTAGGAGACGAGCTTTCTTTCGTGGCCAAAGGAATGGGGTCAAAGCAGTGGCACAAAGGGCCTTCCTTGCCTCATTCTTCCTTCCCCCTCTTACCCATTTTTTTTTTTCCTCTTCCAAGTGGCTCTTCAGGTGGGCTGTAGGAACTGAAAACTCCTGATAGGAGTCAAGACTTTATGGGATTATTAGAAAAACTGGGTCCTGGGGGAAATATGTGAGAAGCCCTTTGGATATTTTTTTGGAAGCAGTAGAAATATAAATTTCTATAATTTTCTGCAAAAATCCAAGGAGGTTTAGGCCTCAGAGTAGAGCATGGACTTTGGAATCAGCTGGACTTGGGTCTGCCTTTATGAACTCTATTTGACCTTAGATTTTTTGGACTCTCAGTCTTCTCATATGTGAAATAGGTCTAGCCTACTCATGGAGTTGCTTTGAGGCTTAAATGAAATAGTGTGTACGAGGTGCCTCCCAGAATACCTGGCACATAATATATGCTCAATAAATATTAGCTATTAATTATCATTATTGGGCAAATGCCTTCTTCAGGCATCAGGAGTGTTTCATGAAAGTCCTGAGCCTTATAGAGTAGCAACAACTGGTCTTCTTTTTATCTTCTGCCATCTACAAGTTGCAAATCCAAAGAGGAAGAGGTGAAACATATATAAATCCATAAACCTTAATTAATATGCCCCGATTAAGTACCTTGCACTGTGCTGGGTTCAGTGGAGCATGAGAGGAAATATGAGCTTCAGTTCCTGCTTCAGAGAGCCTGCAGTTTATTTGGGGAAACCAGAGACACAGTCAGATCACAACGATGAGCGGAGGTGAGCGGAGTGTGTAGGGAAGTAACTCCATAGGAATCATTCAGCTCTGTCCCAGGGACAAATGTGCTCATGTCTGTCTGCTGTCCTGGGAGCAGAGAGCTCATGAACAAACAGGGGCTGGGGAGGAAACGGGTGCTGAAATAGAGTACTTGTCACCGCAGCCTTTGAAGTGCTGTCTTTGGCCACTGCCTTTAATCGGGGGCAGGAGAGATGTAGAGGATAAGTGAAGGTCAGGTGCCAGAATATGACAGGCCAGGTCTTTCAAAGAAGCTTGCATGCGTGCGAGGTAAGTTCTTCAGTCGTGTCCAGCTCTTTGTGACCCCAAGGACTGTTGCCCACCAGGCTCCTCTGTCCATGGGGTTCTCCAGGCAAGAATACTGGACTGGGCTGCCATGCTTCCTCCAGGGGATCTTCCCAACCAGGGGTCAAACATGCATCTCCTGTGTCTCTTGAATTGGCAAGCGAGTTCTTTATCACTTGGGAAGCCCTCAAAGAAGCTTAACTCCAAACACATTTTGTACACAAGCAGGAGTCTAGAGGGATTGGAAATACCCCTTTACTCTGAGTCTGGCTCCTCACAAACTAGCTTTGACTTCCAATGGCTTTGAGGACAAGAAATCTGACATATGTCTTGCCCCCAAGGGCACTAGCTATTGGTCTAAGTTCATGTATGACCCCGATTTCACTCACGATGCTGCCTTTCTTCACTTGACCTGGGTTTTGAAAAATCTTATCCTTCTTCTCCTGGTATTTGGCCCTTGGCTCATCCGTGGTTTAGGGTTCCTCTGCTCTCCAGGTTCTGATTAGTTGTCCTGGCTCTGGCCTGCTGGAGGGTTTAACCCATTGTTTTGAGACTTGAGTTTTGCTTTGGGCTTTCAGGGAATGCATCCTTCTGAACGTGACTAGAATGATGGTGACAGCGAAGCAAGCAGAGGAAGAGGATGGTCTCAGCCTTGGCAATGTCGGCACAGGCGAGCTGGAGGTTGGGCAGAGAGCCAGAGGCCACAGACGTGCTGATTAACGATGCTGGGCCCACAGAAGGGCGAAAGGAAGAGGTCATCTTGCACAGCTGCATCTTGGTACCAGCAGCCCAGGCCCTTTTAATGCCCAGAGTGCATAATCCAAAAGAAGTGGGGAAACTGGCCTCCAGGGATCATCTACTACAAAACACTCTATCTGCAAAGCTTTTTGTCATGTATTTAATCTTTACACAACGGTCTTGTTTACAGATCATGCTAGATTGTATGTGGCAAAACCAGACTCGGACACCAGTCCTGTGTTGATTCCATAACCCCTGTAACTTCTGTTTCATGTTATGCTCTTCCAAATCTACAGTTTTCTGTCTCAACATGTCTGGTTCATGGGAAAAGAGAAAGACAGAAATTTGGGAGAGTGACTGGGTGGCCAAGGAGGCCGATTCCTCACCCAGTAGGTCTAGGTTGCCTGTGATTTCTCAGGGACAGCTGGGCCCAGGAAAAGCAAACGGGCTGGCATGGTAGAGTGAGGGGCTTAGACAGGCTGGACACCTAAGTGTTTCCCATGCCGGGAGTCTCTTCTCGTGGACAGCTGTGGTTATGTGGTGGTGGTCCCCGCCACCCTTGTTATTGTGATTTGTGACTTCACTAAACTTTCTCCCCTGGATAGAAATAATAATGAGGATAAAATTGTAGAATAACACAGGTGAGAGAAGTTCTTCAGTGTGAGGATGACTAATAACAACAGCTAATGTGTGCCGAACGCTCAGTAAGGGCCTGGTGCTGTTCTGAGCTCTTTACAGACATTAAATCTCCTTTCATCTTCACAGATAACCTCACGAGGCAGTTAATATTGACAGACGCATTTTGCAGGCCAAGAGACCAAGGTCATAGAGCTTCGTGCGACAGAGCTGGGATCCAGTCCTGGGTCTGGCTGTCTTCAAAGTCCTCCTCTGAACCTCAAGAAGACACTGCCTCCCCAAGGAACAGTCAGAGTGAGACTGGATCAGACTTCACAGCCTCATAGGGACCAAGCTTGATGGAGGCACCGCAGAGGACCCCACGAGGTCTGGGGACTCAAGGCAGAATAATTCAAGCATGATTTGTTAAGGGTTATTTTGGTTATCTGTTGCTATATAAGAAAACTCCCTACCATGTAGCATCTTACAAATATGATGATCTGCTGTTTCTCACAGTTCCGGGGGTTAGGAGCTTGGGGCACATTGCTCGTCCCCCTCTTCTGGTATAGGCGGAGGTCACTGCCTCAGCCGCACGAAGCCGGCAGCTGCGCTGTCCTGCCAGGCCCCGGCCTGACCCAGTGTCGGGGGCTCAGAGCCTTCCCGTGGGGCGCTGGCCCACAGCACGGTGGCCGCAGGGTGGGCTTCTGAGACGGAGGACCTGGAAAGCAGTCGCCCTCCTCGGGGCTGGGCTTGGACTGGCCCACGGTCACCCCTGCTGTTTGTTTTCAGTCAAAGCAAGGCACGCAGGGAGCCGTCCAGTAAAACATATGCTGCTGAGGTGTCCCTGGAGGTCCAGCGGCTAAGACTCTGCACTTCCAAGGCAGGCAGCACGGGTTTGATCCTCGGTCAGGGAATTAAGATCCTGCCTGCCTCACGGTGCCGCCAAAAAATAAAACAATCCACACTTGGTAATTTCAGATAAGCAATCAATTTTGGTTTGTGTCCCATGCAATACTGCAACATGCTGAATCTGAAAAATTATTCATTGTTTATCTGAAATTCAATTTTAAGTGGGCATCTGTATTCTTATCTGCTCAATCTGGCAATCCTAGTCACAAGGCTAGAGCAGATTCCATGGGACTTAGACCTCCCCTGAGCCCAGGCTTGATGGGAGGAGGGCCCGGACTTTCAGAGAAGGAAGGAGCTAACAGTTTCCGTCCTTGGAGACTCTTCACTTTATGTGTCCACAAAATACTTCCTAAATAGTGCAGACAATGTAGTGGCTGGATATTCCCGGTCTGTTTCAATCTTGATTCTGCTGCTTTTTAGTGTGTGACCTCAGGCAGGTTATTTCACCCTTCCGAGACTCAGTTTTCTAATCTTAAGAATGGGTCTATTCGGAGTTTGTGGCTCATGAAGGTTGTTGGTAGAATTTTATGAGGAAATGGAAACAAAGCGCCGCATGGACAGAAGGTGATTGATAAATGTCAGCAGTAATTAAGGCAGGATTTTAAGTGAAGCTCTGGGTAACGTTTCACTCCTCCGGGGTCAGCGATCAAAGGGCAAAGGGGCCCCTGCCACCACCCATCGCTGTCTCCTGGAGGACCGCACCCACGTGGAGCACGGTTTTGTTTTATTTAACTTTTCACTTTGGCCGCGTTGGGTCATCGCTGCCGCAGGCGGGCGCTCTGGTTGCAGGGCGCGGGCTTAGTCGCCTGTGGCGTGTGGGATCTTAGTCCCCCAACCAGGGATCGAACCTGTGTCCCCTGGATGGGAAGGCGGATTTTTAACCCCTGGACCCCCAGGGAAGTCCCTCCAGCACTGTCTCCAATACCGTCCTTGTATTGGAGTGGCCAGCGGATCTGGTTCTTCCCCAGCTTTGCTGCAGACACAACACACACGTGTGATGCAGGTATGCCAGAAGATGCCTCCACGTCAGGGAATACTTGCACGGCTTTGTTACTTTCCCAGCCTTGGGTTCTGAGCTTCGTGTCGTGCAGTGGATGGGCCACAGGAGAAACATAAAGGGAAAATGGCAGAGTTCACCCTGAAGCAAATATTGGGTTGCAGAAGTGAAGGCTGAGAAGTTGGGCCTTTGAGGAAAAGTACTAGCAGGATCCCTCCCACCTGAGCTTTGGATAAGAGGATGGAATCTCCAGGCTCCCTGAAATGCAGGTGCCTCTGGAGCTTGAGAAAGAATGCGGACCAGCTCACTGCATTCTGGAAGGGATTCTCTGGCCCCTGTCACATCTGCGAGCGGCTGTCAGCCCCACGGCAGATGGGAGATCAATGAGCTGGAGCCGCTGATCTCGGGCAGATGCAGCTCATGTTGAGTTGGATTTAGCCGTGGGCTGTGGTGGTCACCCTGAGTGACCGCTCTGGCTTCCCCAGGAATCCCACTGTGAGCTCCCGGGGACGGAGCGGCCAGGGCGGCCTCCCACATCCGGGGTGAACGTCTGAGCCCAACTCCCGTGCTGGCAGTCAGGAGGGGGACAGAGGCATGAAGACAGACATGTCGGAGGGGAACTGATGAGAAATTTGAAGGATCCCATCCTGCCTTCCGGTCCTCAAGTCTGTCTCTGGCCTTCCTTGAGCACGACTTAAGAGCCTGCCAGTCTTGCTCACATCATTTGTTCTACCGCCGGCTTTGTAAATTCCGCGATTGGGTCATTTTTACAAAGAGTGGCTGTTTTGGGCTCTGAAGCGCATGAGCGTAGAACAGCACACTGCCTGCTGGATGCAATAGTGACCCCCGAGGGAAGCCACACCGTTCACGCTGCAAATGCGGCGTTTATGGGGCATAGGGCTTTCTGGGTGATACTGATTCTGGAGGGCTGGCCTTGAAACCTCAGCCGCTCACATGATCAGACATCATAGTTGACGCACATCTCGGAGTAGAAGAATGGGGTCTGAGGGTGACTGGTCCCCCTCCATGGGGCAAAGTCAGCTTTATAGGGCTTATCCACACCCTGACTGTGAGTCAGGCTCTTGCTGTCGCTGTTAGTTGCTAAGTCACGTCTGACTCTTTGGGACCTCGTGGGCTGTAGCCTGCTGGGCCCCGCTGTCCTGGAGTTTGCTCAGATTCAGGTCCACTGAGTCAGTGATGCTGTCCAACCATCTCACCCTCTGCTGCTCCCTTCTTTGCCTTTGATATATCCTATCATCAGGCTCTTTTCCGATGAGTTGGCTCCAGTGAGTCAGGCTTGCTTCCCATCTAACTCAGCTCCTTGGGACTGGCCAGTTTCTCTGAGGTTCCAGAGCAGGGAGGGATGAAACAGGGTCTATGACACTGGAGTGGGTGTGGCCAGCGTTCAGTACCCTGCGGAGAAGGCAGGATGGCCACTCCCTAGTGGGATCCATGAATCTTCCGGAGGGTGTCTAACCATCTGCTCTCCTTGTGATGCTGGCTGTCTCTGACCAGCTCCAGCTGCAGATGCCCTCAGCCTGTCTTGAATTCTTTCTGCAAGGGAAGGCCCCTCATTTGCCTCATTTTGGTTCCTCTCACCTTGCCCCAGGTTGTCCCTGGGAGTGACATTGTGAGAGCATCACATTCGGTGAGTGACGCTGTCAGCCACTGGAGCAGCTGAGTTTCCCACTGAAGGCCCCAGTGCCAGGCTGAATCCCCACCTTGTTGCAATGTCCCTCCCTCGAAGACCTTTGCTGCTGCGGTTTAGTCCCTAAGTCACATCCGACTCTTTGCGAGTCCATGGAATGTAGCCAGCCAGGCACTTCTGTCCATGGGATTTCCCAGGCAAGAATATTGGAGTGAATTGCCATTTCGTTCCTCAGGGGATCTTCCTGATCCAGGGATCAAACCTGCATCTCCTGCACTGGCAGTTGGATTCTTTGCCTCTGAGTCACCTGGAAGCCCAGGAAGTCCTTTAGGATTAGTTTAAATGAATTTGAGATGCTTGAGAACATGATGAACGTCTAGGAGATTCACAGTGATTTATCCCCTTTCTGTCTGTAAACAGGAGACTTTAGAGATCATCTCTGTTCCGCATAGACCAGACCTGAGGTCCAGCAAGGCCAGCTTTTCTCAGGTGACAGAAGCAGTCATCGGTAAGAGTAACCACTCATTCATGCTGACCATTGACAGGGACCTTGATCCACTGTAGCTCAGCGCTTTGGCTGCCTGGCAGGGACCACAAACTGGTCTTCGTTTCAGCACTTATGGCTTGATCTGCCCCTAACTTTAGCTGCACTTCCACCCAATGGAAGGTTCTAGATCTTCCGGTACCCGGTGAGCTCTGGGTGCTCTGAAGACGTGTAGAGAAAAATTTAATTCAAGTGCTCTTGAGAGAGGTAACGCTTGACTGGATTTCCAGTCTTCAGCAGACTCTTGCTCTGTTGTGTCCAGACGGTCTTAGGTGAAGGCAGAGGAGGAGAGAGCTGGGCTGGTTAGAGGGCAGGGTGTGTTTGCAGAGGGCAGGGTGTGTTTGCAGAGGGCAGGGTGTGTGTGGGGCTGTGGGAGCTGGATGCCTGGTTTCCCCGGCAGACGTTGCTATGTTGTCAGCTGCTCCTGCCCTCAGCCCTCTGCCTGTCTTCTCTCCGTGCTTCTCCAGATTCTCACCAAATTTCTGGGGAACCTGTCTACTCCTTAGCCTGTGACCTGGTTGACTAGGGCTTTGAGGCAACCTTCGCTCAGCAACTGGTAAAGTTAGGAGGCAGAGTCTGGGATTATAGGGCAGTGAGGAGGGGTTGGCATCCCTCTCTTGCTTCCCTGGTCCCCTGTGCCTCCTTGGCTGAAAGGGAAATTATCGTTCAAAGAAAACTTTCTCATTAAGTGAATGGCTTATTTTCATGAAACGATTGCAGTCCTTAACCTCCTGAGTCGGAGACAGTAGGAGACTGGCTGGAGCTTGCTCTATTCTTAGTTTATGTGATGGTTAATTTTATCTGTCCATTTGGCCAAGCAAAAGGATGCCTCGCGAGCTCATAAAGCGTTTCTGGGCACCTGTGAAGGGTTTCTGGAAGAGATCAGCATTATAATTGGGGACTGAGTAAAGAAGATGACCCTCACCAGCATGGTGGGCAATAGCCAGTCATTTGAGGGCCTGACTAGACCAACAGGGTCAAGAAGGGGCAATTCGACTGTTTTGGTTGGAGCTGGGAGTTCTGCTCTCAGACATTGCTCTTCTTGGTTCCCGAGCCTTCAGGTTCCCACCACGGCTTTCATCGGTGGCCCCCTGGGTTTTAGTCTTTTGGATTCAGACTGAATTACAGCACTGTCTTCTCCTACTTCTCCAGCTTGCAGATGGCAGATTGTGGATCTCAGCTTTCATAATTGCATGAGCCAACTCTTATAATAAATCTCCACTTTTATCTCTCTGTATATATCCTGTTGGTTCTGCTTCTCTGGAGAAGCCGATACAGCAAGTTAAGAAAAATGATCTCAAACCTGTACAGAAAGCCGGGAGATGATTCCAACATGATTACTAGGCATTGATCAGTAGGTTCACCCGTGGATTAGCTAGTTTTTTCAGAAAGCATTTTGCTTTGACATCTGTGAATTTACAGGTGAAAGTTTTATCTGGCAGAGGTTCAGTTTCCTTGGCTTCTTCTCAGGGCTCAAGCCCAGCTCTGGGGCCCTCAACGCAACCTGCCTGAATTTGCCCCCTTTCCCCTCCCTTTCAGAACCTAAAATGGTCAGAGTTTGTTTTTTCCCATTTCCTCATTTACATCATCCACATTTCTAAGCCCATGCTTTCCCCCATCCCTGAATGAGTCATAAACTGAAGTCATTCAGCGGATTAAGGAGCTCAGACTGAGCTGAGCAGGCAGAGCACGAACACATGCGTAGGCCTCTCCCGCTACTTCCAAGTCCCCGGGAATGTTCGCAGGAGTTTGGGGACACCACCACACCTAGACCGGGGTTCAAGCTAATTTCATCTGCGTCCTCCAAAGATACGGAGCCTCAGCTGACGTCTGGACTTCACAGTAAATTGCACCTCCATTTCCTTCTCTTAAATCAGTAAGACTGATGTCTGTTTCAATAAAAGAAGGGTTTTGTCTAAAAACATAGTTTCTTATTGAAAAAAAGTTATATGGTCTTTCGGCCTGTAATATCGCTTCATTGGTCATTTACACAGAAACGATAGCTCACTGCTGCTTTAGAGCAGGTTTTAGTCCGAGGCTGATTAGAGATCTCTGTTCTGGGCCCCATTCTCGGCTGCAAAGTCGAGTGACTACTCTCTTCCTTCTGTAGTCAGACACCACGTGGATTATTTCTTCAATAGTGTTTATCCAGAAGGGCAGCATACCTTGTAGAG
The DNA here is from genome assembly GCF_033118175.1 of Dama dama. Taxonomy (NCBI): domain Eukaryota; kingdom Metazoa; phylum Chordata; class Mammalia; order Artiodactyla; family Cervidae; genus Dama; species Dama dama. The sequence goes on from NC_083681.1 coordinate 81,711,620, forward strand.
CCTTACAGGGAAGGTTGCTTTGGTTGAGATATGTTGTTTTCACTGTTTGGCATTCAATGAGCCTTTCTATATCTGAGAACTCTCAAAACAGGAAGAAGATAGAATCTAGCTCCCCCTTCTACCTCCCGGGGCCCTGTAAGAAGAAGTACGGATGGAGGAGATGAGCATATGTATGCTATCTATGCTGAATGTAGTTAATACATCAAGAGATATAGAGTAGGCCAAGAAAGGCAGGATTGCATTTTTTTTTTTCCTTCCAGATTGAGTTGGTGTAGTGTATTCTTGGTTATCAGAATACTTAGAGCTTTGGGACTTTGAAATGGTTAATATTCATGATGGGTAAAACAGCATGAGACATAATTGCATGATCTTAACAACATAAATACGGATGCTTGGTTGTGAAAATGTACAAATGACACCTAGAAGGACGTGTCGAATGGTAAACTGCTTGTGATTATGAATGACTTTGCTTTTTGCTTCTTATGCTTTTTGCTTTCCTATTAGGCACATGTCAACTTTTAAGAAACAAATGTTAAAAACCTTCAAAAAAGAGATAGAATAGCTACGCTGCCAGACAGGTGAATGCTCCTGCTTAGGACCTGAGCTCTGAGGAAATGATGAAAGGTCTGGGATCAGCAGGAGACGACATGTGGTTGGATGCTCTCGAGGGTGGTGCGGCGGCTAGGACAGGCGGCCCTGTCCAGCGTCTGAGTGGTGCTGAAAGCTCAGGGCAGTGATGCCAGCCACAGCCCTGGAGAGCGCACAGGGGTGAAGCTGCCGATGGTGGCATCCTACACAGAGCACCCTGCGTCAGGGGCTTGGCTGTGTCTTGCCACTCTTGGTTCTCGTCCCAGCTGGGTTCTCTAGGCTTCTCTTCTATCCTGTGGTCTTCTGGAGGCCTCTCTAACAGATTCTTTTTCTGCTCAGGTGAAGAACCCTAGGCAGTACAGCAGCCTTGACGTCTTTATTCCTTAGGCTGTAGACCAGCGGGTTCAGCATGGGGATCACGATGGTGTAGAACACAGAAAAGATCTTGTTGTAGGCTGAAACACTTTCCGGGTTGGGTTGGACATACACAAGGAACACAGACCCGTAGAAAAGGCAGAGGGCGGTGAGGTGGGAGGCGCAGGTGGAGAAGGCCTTGCGCTGGGCCTCCAGGGACCTCATCCCACAGATGGTGACCAGGATGTAGGCATAAGAGACCAAGATGACTGAGATTGTGGGCACAGTGATCAAGGTGGAAAAGATGAGCAAGATGACGTTGGCCACAGTGGTGTCTGAGCAGGCCAGATGGAGCACAGGGGGGATGTCACAGAAGTAATGATCAATGACGTTTGGACCACAGTAGGGCAAGCTGAAGACATTCCCTGTCTGCACTGCTGAAATGAATATCCCCACAGCATAGGTGAGCCCCACCAGCTGGACACACAAACGCTTGGACATGATGCTGTGGTAGAGAAGAGGGTGGCAGATGGCCACAAATCGGTCATAGGCCATGATGGACAAGAGCACACACTCCCCGGAGCCATGGAGGGTCATGAGGGCCATCTGGACCACACAGCCCTCGAAGGAGATGGACTGGTCAGTGGTGAGAAAGCTGATCAGCAGCCTAGGGGTGAACAAGGAGGAATTGCAGACGTCAAGGAAGGAGAGCACGCTCAGGAGGAAGTACATGGGGGTGTGGAGGCTGGTGCTGGCCCGGATGACATCGATGAGGCCCAGGTTGCCCACCAGAGTCACCAAGTAGATCAGCAGGAAGGTGGCAAAGAGGAACTGTTTCTGGTCTGCCCGGTCTGTGAGCCCCAGCAGGATGAATCTGGGCACGGTGGTGTGGTTCTGTCCTGAAGCCATTCCACTGGTGTGTTTCCCATGTGACAAAGAAGAAGAGAAACAAGGTTGACTCTCTCATCCAAGGGGCAGCCTTTCATGTCTCTGTGCCCAGTTGCTCAGTGATGTCCATCTCTTTGCGATCCCACGGACTGTGGACCACCAGGCTCTCCTGTCCTCAGGATTTCCCTGGCAAGAATACTGAGGTAGGTTGCCATTTCCTACTCCAGGGGATCTTCCTGACCCAGGGATCAAACCCTTGTCTCTTGTACCTCCTGCATTGACAGGTGGGCTCTTTACCACTGCACCATCTGGGAAGCCTGTAGCCTTTAATGTCTCCCACTAACCCCACTACAGAGCCGCCAGACCTTACACAGGACAGGGAAACAGACTCCTGGAGGCACAAACAGAACCTTGTGGACCAGGACCCAGGAGAAAGGAGCAGTGACCCCACAAGAGACTGACCCAGACGTGCCTGTGAGTGCCCAGGAGTCTCCAGCAGAGGCGTGGGTCGGCGGTGGCCTGATGCAAGGTAGGGGCACTGAGTGTGGCAGTGTGTGCATGGGGCCTTTTGAAGGAGGTCGCCATTATCCTCATTACCTCCACCATAGTTTGGCCCCAGGTAAATAACAGGGAGGGAAACAGCCCCAGTCATCAACAGAAAATTGGACTGAAGATTTACTGAGTATGGCCCTGCCCATCAGAACAAGTCCCAGTTTCCCCCTCAGACTGTCTCTCCCATCAGGAAGCTTCAAAAAGCCTTTTATCCTTCTCCATCAGAGGGCAGACAGAATGGATACCACAATCACAGAAAACTAACCAGTTTAATCACATGGACTACAGCCTTGTCCAACTCAATGAACCCATGGCCCATGCCGTGTAGGGCCACCCAAGACAGACGGGTCATGGTGGAGAGTTCTAACAAAATGTGGTCCACTGGAGAAGGGAATGGCAAACCACTTCAGTATTCTTGCCTTCAGAACCCCATGAACAATGTGAAAAGGCAAAAAGATAGGACACTGAAAGAACTCCCCAGGTCAGTAGGTGCCCAATATGCTACTGGAGATCAGTGGAGAAATAACTCCAGAAAGAATGAAGGGATGGAGCCAAAGCAAAAACAACACCAAGTTGTGGATATGACTGGTAATGGAAGCAAGGTCTGATGCTGTAAAGAGCAATATTGCATAGGAACCTGGAATGTTAGGTCCATGATCAAGGCAAATTGGAAGTGGTCAAACAGGAGATGGTAAGGGTGAAACTTGACATTTTAGGAATCAGCAAACTAAGATGGACTGGAATGGGTGAATTTAACTCAGATGACCATTATATCTACTACTGTGGGCAAGAATCCCCTAGAAGAAATGGAGTAGCCATCATGGTCAACAAAAGTGTCTGAAATGCAGTTCTTGGATGCAATCTCAAAAACGACAGAATGATCTCTGTTCATTTCCAAGGCAAACCATTCAATATCATGGTAATCCAAGTCTATGCCTTGACCAGTAATGTAAGACCTAGAACTAACACCGAAAAAAGATGTCCTTTCCATTATAGGGGACTGGAATGCAAAAGTAGGAAGTCAAGAAACACTGGGAGTAACAGGTAAATTTGGCCTTGGAGTACAGAATGAAGCAAGGCAAAGGCTAATAGAGTTTTGCCAAGAAAACACACTGGTCATAGCAAACAACCTCTTCCAACAACACAAGAGAAGACTCTATACATGGACATCACCAGACGGCCAACACAGAAATCAGACTGATTATATTCTTTGCAGCCAAAGGTGGAGAAGCTTTATACAGTCAGCAAAAACAAGACCAGGAGCTGACTGTGGCTCAGATCATGAACTCCTTACTGCCAAATTCAGACTTAAATTGAAGAAAGTAGGGGAAACCACTAGACCATTCAGTTATGACCTAAATCAAATCCCTAACGATTATACAGTGGAAGTGAGAAATAGATTTAAGGGACTAGATCTAATAGACAGAGTGCCTGATGAACTATGGGCAGAGGTTCATGACATTACACAGGAGACAGGGATCTAGACCATTCCCAAGAAAAAGAAATGCAAAAAAGTAAAATGGCTGTCTGAGGAGGCCTTACAAATAGCTGTGAAAAGAAGAGAAGTGAAAGGCAAAGGAGAAAAGGAAAGATATTCCCATTTGACTGCAGAGTTCCAAAGAATAGCCAGGAGAGGTAAGAAAGCCTTCCTCAGTGAAAAGAAATAGAGGAAAACAATAGAATGGGAAAGACTAGAGATCTTTTCAAGAAAATTAGAGATACCAAGGGAACATTTCATGCAAAGATGGGCTCAATAAAGGAGAGAAATGGTAGGGACCTAACAGAAGCAGAAGATATTAAGAAGAGGTGGCAAGAATACACAGAAGAACTGTTCAAAAAAGATCTTCACGACCCAGATAACCACGATGGTGTGATCACTCAGCTAGAGCCAGACATCCTGGAATGTGAAGTCAAGTGGGCCTTAGGAAGCATCACTACGAACAAAGCTAGTGGAGGTGATGGAATTCCAGTTGAGCTATTTCAAATCCTGAGAGATGACACTATGAAAGTGCTACACTTGATATGCCAGCAAATTTGGAAAACTCAGCAGTGGCCACAGGACTGGAAAAGGTCAGTTTTCATTCCAATCCCAAAGAAAGGCAATGCCAAAGAAAGCTCAAACTTCTGCACAATTGCACTCATCTCACACGCTCAAAATTCTCCAAGCCAGGCTTCAGCAACAGGTGAACTGTGAACTTCCAGATGTTCAAGATGGATTTCGAAAAGGCAGAGGAACCAGAGACCAAAGAGAGTTCCAGAAAAACATCTATTTCTGCTTTATTGACTATGCCAAAGCCTTTGACTGTGTGGATCACAGTAAACTGTGGAAAATTCTGAAAGAGATGGAAATACCAGACCACTTGACCTGCCTCTTGAGAAATCTGTATGCAGGTCAGGAAGCAACAGTTAGAACTGGGCATGGAACAACAGACTGGTTCCAAATAGGAAAAGCAGTATGTCAAGGCTGTATATGGTCACCCTGCTTATTTAACTTATATGCAGAGTACATCATGAGAAATGCTGGGCTGGATGAAGCACAAGCTGGAATCAAGATTGCTGGGAGAAATATAAATAACCTCAGATATGCATATGACATCATCCTTATGGCAGAAAGTTAAGAAGAACTAAACAGACTCCTGATGAAAGTGAAAGAGAAGAGTTAAAAAGTTGGCTTAAAGCTCAACATTCAGAAAACTTAGATCATGGCATCTGGTCCCATCACTTCATGGCAAATAGATAGGGAAACAGTGGAAACAGTGGCAGACTTTATTTTTTTGGGCTCCAAAATCACTGCAGATTGTGACTGCAGCCATGAAATAAAAAGATGCTTACTCCTTGGAAGAAAAATTATGACCAACCTAGACAGTATATTAAAAAGCAGAGACATTACTTTGCCCACAAAGATCCATCTGGTCAAGGCTACAGTTTTTCCAGTAGTCTTGTATGCATGTGAGAGTTGGACTATAATGAAAGCTGAGCACCAAAGAACTGATGCTTTTGAACTGTGGTGCTGGAGAAGATGCTTGAGAGTTCCTTGGACAGTGAGGAGATCCAACCAATCCATCCTAAAGGAAATCAGTCCTGAATATTCATGGGAAGGACTGATGTTGAAGCTGAAACTCCAATACTTTGGCCACCTGATGCGAAAAACTGACTCATTTGAACCTGATGCTGGGAAAGTTTGAAGGCGGGAGGAGAAGGGGACGACAGAGGATGACATGGTCGATGGCATCACCGACTCAATGGACGTGAGTTTGAGTAAACTCTGGGAGTTGGTGACGGACAGGGAGGCCTGGTGTGCTGCAGTCCATGGGCTCAGAAAGATTTAGACACGACTGAGTGACTTAACTGAACAACTGAAAAGTCACTTCTCTTAGTAGCAAACTGCTCTGCAAATCCCACACCAATCCCATGATGTCACATTCTGGCTTTGTGTGGTGTCATTGTGTGATGTCATTGTGTGATGTCATTGTGTGATGTCATTGTGTGATGTCATTGTGTGATGTCACACCATGTGTGCTAAGTGTCCCCTGTCCCTCTTAAGACAATGTCTAAATTTTTTATCTTTCAGATGTTTTCTGTGAAACACCTCCATGCTACCCTCCTTTCCGTTTACCCTTTAGCAAATCTCAACGACTTACTTCTACAAGCATACCATGTTATTGCAAATGTCTAAGTTTTCACAAATTCTATATTATCCTCTTGGAATATCCTTGGGTCTCTCTGTATCCAGCTTGAGGTCTGTTCCCTTCCTCTCTCCCCTGAATTTCACAGGTACTTCTTTAGTTGAATTAATAGGATCATACCTTAACATAGAAAATTCCCATCTAATATTACTCAGCCACAAAAAAAGAATGAAATAATTCCAGCAACAAGGATGGACCTAGAGATTATTACACTCATTGACCTACCAGATGTGGGTCTGGTTCCTGTTCCTCCACACTTGGTGATATGATCCTGGCAAGTCACTTGGAGAAAGCTGGGTCCTATGGACTCATCTGCAAAGTGCAAAGGATAGCTCTTGGCTGGGTTTTGGGATTCACAGATGGTAAAGACAGAGGTACTTTGAAAAGAACAAGGTGCTTATAATAATCCTGGGTACTGGTGGAGGGCAGAAGAGATATTACGATGGAGGAAACAAATATTTGTTGAACATCTGCTCTGGGCTGTTTTCCAGGCTGGGGGCTCCCCTACCCTGACCTCATTTGAGAGGTGAGTAACCTGCTTGAGGTCCCAAATGATGACCTCATGTTTGAACCTGGGTAACCACAGAGAGAGGAACTGATGTCATCCCTTCTTCATTGGGTAGGAATCACAGCCTCAGGAAAGAAAGCAACTAATAGCAGCTAGGAAAGAACTTCACGAGAAGTTATAGAGAAGAAGAGTGCTGTGATGTGCTTAGCTGCTCAGCCGTGTCTGACTCTTTGTGATGCCATGGACCACAGCCTGCCAGGCTCCTCTGTCCATGGGGACTCTCCAGGCAAGAATACTGGAGTGGGTTGCCATGCCCTCCTCCAGGGGGATCATCCCAACCCAGGGATCAAACCTGGGTCTCCCAGATTGCAGGCAGATTCTTTACTGACTGAGCCACCAGGGAAACCCAGGGAAGAACAGTAAAACCCATTAATTCAGGCAGCCTAAGCCAGATACCTAAGCTACAAATAACTCGGGAGAACAGAACACATCCTAAGTTTAGTATGAGCTCCTTACAAGAAGACTTTTCAAGGGAAGTCATTGTTCTCCCACCTGAAGTCTTCAGACATAGATTCCAGCTCAGCCCCCAGTTATAGGAGGATCCTGGGCTTTCCCCCTTCGCCCAGCCTCCAGCCTTCAAGGGTGACCCAGGGGTGCAGCATGTCTTCCACTTCCAGAGCACTCGATTGGCAGTTCCTGCCCTCAGTGGACGATCTCTTGGACCCCATAAGGGAAATCAGGACCCCAAGAGCATCCAGCCTCTGAGGACACACCTTTCAGGGTCTCCCAGCAGTGACACAAGGCAGAGCTACTCTGATCCCTTTCCAAGAGTTGACTCAGTGGGGGAACTCACCAAGAGGGTAAATGAAAATGTTGAGTGAATCAATTTCATTGAATTTTGGGGTGGATGGAGGTACAGTGAGAACAAGGGGATTGCCTTTCAATTTTAATTTCTGTTTTCTTTTTGAATGGAAATAGGTTGCTATGGTACAAAATTCAGAAGGGACTACAGTGAAAATAAGTCCTCCCATCCTCTTGCTTATAAGTCTCCAGTCACTCACCTCTCTTTGTCAAATCTACCACGCAGTTGTGGATTTTTGCACAACTGGCTAGTCATTGTTTAGATGATCAATATATATATACTCCTTTTCTTTTAAAATATACAAATGGCAGCAAGCCATGTCCATTGTTCTGAATCTTGTTTTACTTTTTAAACCACGTATCTTGGAGATCTTTCCATGTTAGTAATTAAGTATGGTCCACTTTCCCCCCAAAGATATATTATGAATGTTCCTTTTACAAAGTCTCCTGCTGAGGGATATTTAGGTTGCTTCTCTTTTACAGTTACCAATAGCACTTGTCTTAAAGTGCCTTTAGATTAAAGCAATTTGGAATCTAGAGGCATGAAGTGAAGTCACTCAGTCGTATCCAACTGTTTACAACCCCATGGACTGTAGCCTACCAGGCTCCTCCATCCATGGGATTTTCCAGGCAAGAGTACTGGAGTGGGTTGCCATTCCCTTCTGCAGGGGATCTTCCCAACCCAGGGATTGAACCTGGGTCTCCCGCATTGTAGGCAGACGCTTTACTGTCTGAGCCACCAGGGAAGTCTGTGGTGAAGAATCAAGAAACTGCAATAAAAATATTAGCGTGCGACCTCTGATTTGGTTACCATTCAGAGAGCTCCCAGTCTTGCTGGACATTTCCTTTTTGGGGGGAAGAAGAAAACTGGTGGTTCTCGGAGGGGCCTTCGGAGAAGGCAATGGCACCCCACTCCAGTACTCTTGCCTGGAAAATCCCATGGACAGAGGAGCCTGGTAGGCAGTCCATGAGGTCGCTAAGAGTTGGACACGACTGAGCGACTTCACTTTCACTTTTCACTTTCATGCACTTGAGAAGGAAATGGCAACCCACTCCAGTGTTCTTGCCTGGAGAATCCCAGGGAGGGGGAGCCTGGTGGGCTGCCGTCTATGGGGTCGCACAGAGTCAGACACAACTGAAGTGACTTAGCAGCAGCAGCAGCAGCCTGCCCTTAGTCCTTTTGTGACCCGGGGCAAGTGATTTAACCTCACTCAGATATTCCTTCTGCACGGTGGTACCTACCATTAGGGTTGCCATGGGGACTTAACAAGATGATGCATTTGAAGCCCTTGTCAGCGTGTTTGGCAGACAGTAAATACAGATGGTCCCTGACTTTCGATGATTCAACTTAAGTCTCTTGAACTTTATGATGATACAAGAGCAATACACATTCAGTAGAAACCATGCTGTTAGTTTTGAGTTTTGATCTTTTCCAGCCTCTCAGCATGCTGTAAGGTCTTTCTCGTGATTCTGAGTAGGGGCGGTGATCACGAAACAACCGATACACTTACAGCCATACTGGACCGAGACACTCATTCTGTGTTTACTTTCAGTACAATATTCCATAAACCACAGGAGCTATTCAACACCCTAGTAGAAAACAGACTCTGTGTTAGATGATCTCCCTTAAATGTAGGCTAATGGAAGTGTTCTTAGCACCTCTGAGGCAGAGCGGCCTAAAGCTATGATGTTCAGTAGGTTGGGTGTATTAAATGCATTTCAACTAATGATATTTTCAACTTATGCTTGGTTCACTGGGACTAACCTTACTGTCAATCAAGGAAGATCTAGATTCAAGGCTTGTTATGAATGCTAAGTGGGCGCTTGAGGGTAAGTGGGGTGACGGGAAGCCCAGGAGAAGAGGTGGGGGTCACCTGTGAGGGTCACCTGTGCGCTCACTGACCTTCGGGGGAGCAGGACCATCCCCGAGTCCAGTCTGGAGGCCCCGGGCTGTGACCGTCCCTCCCTGTGACGCTGGTGCGTCCAAGCTGCTTCTGATGTCTCCTCCTCTGAAGCCTCTGGATGAGGTCTCATCAGCCCTTCCCACCTGGGCCCGTGGGAATTGCCTCATTTCCGGGTGTCCCAGGGGCTGAGCAGGAAGCCAGGGACTGGTGGTCCGGGACACCCAGACAGCGATGCCTAGAGACGCAGATCCTATTGGACATGGAGTCTGGGAACCTCGGGAGCCCAGCCCAGGGCTGACCCTCCTGACTCACCGAGTCTCTCCCCTGAGGGCCCCCGCCCGGAGCTTAATGAGCGTGAGCCTCCCGAGAGCGAGCTCTGCCCAGAGATCCATCAGGGAGCGCTCACAGCGAGGTCTTCCGAGGGGCCCGAGGCTGTTGTTTTTGTTTGTTTCCTGAACAGTGGAGAGGTGGTTGGTGATCTTTCCCTCTCTCATAAGACAAACCTGAGACCCTAGGAAGGCTCACTCATTTTTTTTTCTGATCTCACAGCAAATCACTGGTAATAACTGGTAAAATCTCGCAATGGTTTTTTTCACTATTTCATCTTCATAAAATCCTCAGAGATCTGATCAGCAAACATTATTGTCCATATATTATGGAAGGGGAAAACAGAGGCTCAGGGAAGCGAAATGACCAGTCCACGGTCTTAACTGATAAGTGTCACAGTCAGGACCCAAAGCCAGACTCTTTAAACCTTTAATCTTTGCTTCCTCCACAGCTCCCGGACTCCAGGAGTTCAGTCATCCTGGAATTACTTGATGTTACAGGTCTGGTTTAGAGGAACCATGTTTTAAAGGAGAGGCATATGCAATTTCAGCATCCTAGTCTTTGCCACAGCCCCACTGTCCTTGATAAGGTTCCTGTCCTGCTCATCGGCAGCAGATTCTGACAAGACAATCCCTACTCTTTTCCCTGGAGGATTATGACCCCTGCAGTAATGGAATCCTGTTTTTTTTTTTTTTTAATTTAATATAATTAAAAAATGTCATTTAAGTATGCATACGATTGAAACTACATTTGGTGTTTTTCTTTTCACTTTATGTTTTTGCTGCACCGCACGGCAGGTGGGATTTTAGGTCCCCCACGAGGGACTGAAGCCCTGCCCCCTGCACTGGAGGCATGGAATCTTAACCCCAGGCCCCAGGGAAGTCCCCGGGGTCCTGTCTGTCATCAGACCCGGAGCCTGTTGCTGAATTCCAAAGGGTGTTTGCAGGGTGCTGACCCCCACCCCGCCCAGTGTCACTTGTTGCTCTGGGGGCTCTCGGCCTGCATCTCTCCCCATTTTTAAACTTATTTTTTAAATTGGAGGATAGTTGCTTTACGATGTGTTGGTTTCTGTTGCACAGCAATGGACCCAGCCATAATTGTACATGTATTTATATTTACACACCCTCGCTCCTGAGTCTCTGCCCGTCCCCCTGCCCCGGGTCATCACTGAGCCCCAGGCTGGCCCCCGTGTTTTACAGCAGCTCCCCACCGGCTGCCTGTCGTACACGCGGCCGTGTAAGCATCTCAGTGCTGCTTTCTTGGCTTGTCTCTCCTTCCCTTGCTGCATCCACAGGTCCGCTCTCTACGTCTGCATCTCCACCCCTTCCCTGTAAACAGCTTCCTCAGTGCTGTTTTTCTAGATTCCACATTTGTGCATTAATATACCACATTTGTCTTTCTCTTTCTGGGTTACTTCACACTGTATGACAGGCTCTAGGTTCCTCCATCTCACGACAACTGTTGCAAATCCCTTCTTTTTCATGGCTGAGTAATATTCCCTTGTACATACGTGCCGCATGTTCTTTATCCGTTCATCTATTAATGGACATTTCGGGGGCTTCTGGGTTCTGGCTATCATAAATAGTGCTGTTATGAGCATTGGCATACATGTATCTCTTCAAATTGTGGTTTTCTTGGGGTATATGGCCAGGAGTGGGATTGCTGGATCTTATGGTAGTTTTACTCCTAGTTTTTTTTTAAAAGAATCTCCGTGCTGTTCTCCATAGTGACTGCATCAGTTTACATTCCACCAACAGTGCAAGAGGGGTCCCTTTCCTCTCCTCATTTTCACTCATCTCTGGTTCAGTATCACATCTTCGGGACCCCTCGCTCACTCTTCCTTCTTTGTGACTGTCACCTCCTGGAGCTCCAGTGACACTGACTGCTTGTCCCAAATTAGCCCTGTCATCATCCCAGGCTTGGGTGTTTTCCTGGGTGGCCGGCCTTTCTTTCTTGCAGCTGCTGCTCCTGGATCTGTCTCCGGTCACCTGTAACATCCCACCTCTTCTCCCTGTTAGTTTCTGTGACTTCATTTTCCATTTCTTTCTATCTGGTGGCAGGAACCTGAGTCATGCCCGAGGGGCCCTGAGATGTGACAGCCCTTTGCTTTCTGTATCTCAAGGCTCAAGCTGAACATCCTTCTGTCCGAGGGACCTGCAATGCATGTTTGTATTATTTAAGAAAAATTCCACCCCAGAATGTAAGAGAGAGTAAGGAGAGCACCAAGGAGCCTGCAAGAAAGGAAGTAGAGTGTGTGTGATGAATGTTTATAGCCAGGCATGAAAGGACTGTGAAACTGTGCATATTTATGAAGCAATGAGGCGGTTTCACAAAGTACTCAGAATGCATGAGCTTGTAAATTGGCACGACTGGGTGATGCCCATTTTTGGTCCTACTTGTTTTCTGCCCAAGACATGGAATTAAAAGGCATGGTTGCTTAGCAAGTTGCCGCAGAGCTAGAGCTCTGGGCGAGGCTTACTTGCTCCTGCCTTTTTCTGATGGGCACCTGTTGGGTCTGGGCACCTTCGGTCCTCCGGCATCCTCGTCTGCCCTCGGCTCAGTGTTCCCCTGATCATAGGTCAGCGGGAACGCGGGCGTGTCAGAGAAGGAGGAGAGAGTGACAGGATGGGAGTTGGAGGCACACGCACACACACACATACACACACACAACAGAGGTTCAGGTAGTGTGGTTCTTTCATCCTGCTTGAATGGTTTCCTAAATTTGTCCCTTTCCTCTTGATTCTCCACGCATTTCTATTATTTATTGAATACATCATTCGATTTGAGCATCTTCATTTGGCTCATGAACCTTTCTGCTCTGTAAGCTCTCGGAGGCTGTGGTTGCAGCAAGGATATTTCCCACATAGCAAGTCCACTTTAATTAAAGTCCACTTTAACCCCATCCTATAAGCCCCAGCAGGTTCTGTCTCATTGGGAATTTTATGTGAGTGTGGGGATGAGGCAGGCTTGCACGAGGCACATGAAAAGATGACAAGGAGGTGAGACAGAGATTAGAAGTGAATTCTGGGTCCTGTGCCCCAAGTTTGTTTGGGGGACAATTTTGCCATAGCTGGCGGCTGGCTCTCTGTGGGGGCTCTGCTTGGGTTCCTTTTCAATTTCTCCATCCATCCGCGGCCTGGTACTCAGAATCTCAGCTGCTTCTCATTCTACTGAGTTTCCTGTTCTGAATCTGAGAAGCCGGCTCCTTTCTCCGTCCTGGGGTTTCCTGGGGCAGAGTCTGAGGCTTCAGAAGAGCCAATGAGAGTGGCCATGTGGTGGTGCTGCTCCAAGGGGATGGAGGAAGGGTTGGCTCTTTCCCTGGGCAACAAGAGACCCTGTGTCTCCTGCCGCACTGGGCAATTAGTATGCAAGACGGATGTTTGGTAGGTAGCTTGTTTGTGTGCAGGAAATCCAGCCTCTGGACTCTTGAAGCTGAGACGGAGCCCTGGAGTGGAGAGCTTTGTAGAAGGTGTGGAGAAGACGTGAGAAGGAATTCCCTGGTGGTACAGTGGTTAGAACTCCGTGCTTTCATTGCTGTGGCCCCAGGTTCAATCCCTGGTCGGGAACCTAAGAGCCCACAAGCCACCTGCTGTTCCCCCTCCCTCCCCCTGCACCAAAAAAGAAAGAGAAAAGAAAAAATGGAAGGCATGGGAGGCACTCTAGAGAGACCTTGCAAGTCCGTCTGCAGGGCTGGACTCCTGGGTGTCCTATGGGTCATGACTCGAACTCCCACCTGCCATCAGCTATTACCCCCGTCTTTCTCAAGCACCTCATTCATTGCCACAGTATACTGCGCAGGGGCACGCATGGCTCCCTGAAGTTTTACTGCATAACCTGAGCAGGCCAGAAGCAGAATGGCTTAACTTCTCTTCTAATCATGATCTTCAATCTACTCTGATATTTTTTTCCCCATTCCTTGATGATATCTTCATCATGAATCATCACCTTCAGGTACAAAAGCAAGGGCTCAAAGTAGATTAATCGCTGGCCCTGATACCTCACCTCTGTCTGTGTTTGTGTACCTTTCTCTGAGGAATTTAGGACCATCGGGAGAGTTTAGTCAATCGTCCAAGAGTTCTGACACCAACCTCAAAGGTTTAGGGTCCAACTACAAAGTTGGAGAGTCAAGTCCACACAAACCACTCTCATGAGTGATGCCAACTACAAATTCAAAGGGGTTCCCAAACCTACACTCAAATTAAATAATTCTGGAAAGAACTCACAGAACCCACTGAAATTATACTAAGAGTCACGGTCTATTACAGCAAAAGGATACAGATTAAAATCAGCCAAGAGAAGGGACGCAGACGGCAGAGTCTGAGAGGGCCCCAGATATAAAGCTTCTGCAGCCCTCAGGATGTATCGCCTGCTGGACATTGGAGGTGACAAGAGTATTGCCAAACAAGCAAGCTCACCCGGGCTTTGAGGTCCAGAATTTTTATGGGAGCTTTTTTTTTTGAAGTATAGTTGATTTTCAATGCTATCTTATTTTCAGCAAAGTGGCTCAGTTATACATATCTGTCTTTTTTTGACTGTAGGTTATTATAAGATATTGAATACAGTTTCCTGTGCTATACAGTAGCTCCTTGTTGTTTATTTTTTATATATAGTAGGATGTATCTGTTAATTCCAAGATCAAATCAGCCAATACTAAAGGAAATCAGTCCTGAATATTCATCGGAAGGACTGATGCTGAAACTGAAGCTCAAATACTTTGGCCACCTGATGTGAAGAACTCATTCATTGGAAAAGACCCTGACGCTGGGAGAGATTGAAGGCGGGAGGAGAAGGGGACAACAGAGGATGAGATGGTTGGATGGTATCACCGACTCAATGGGCGTGAGTTTGCGAGAACTTCGGGTGATGGTGAAGCACAGGGAAGCCTGGTGTGCGGCTGTCCACGGGGTCGCGAAGAATCGGACGTGACCAAGTGACTGAATGGCAACAGTGTGTGTCTGTTAACCCCGAGTTCCTAATTTATCCCCCCCAACTTCGTGCACCCCTTCCCCACTGGTAACCGTAACATTGCTTTCTATGTCTATGAGTTTATTTCTGTTTTATGAGTAAGTTCACTTGTATCATATTTTAGATTTCACACATAAGTGATATCACATGGTATTTGTTTTTCTCTAACTTCATTTTGTTTGATAATGTCTAGGTCCATCTATGTTGCTGCAAATGGCATTGTTTCATTCTCTCTTATGATTGAGTAATATTCCACTATATATACATCTTTATCTTCTTTATCCATTCATCTGCTGATAGGCACTAAGTTGCTTCCATGTCTTGACTATCGTAAACAGTGCTGCAATGAACTTTGGAGTGCATGTATTTTTTCAAATTATGGCTTTGTCTGGATATGTGCCCAGGAGTGCTATTGCTGGATCATACGGTAGCTAGCTCTACGTTTACTTTTTGAAGGAACGTCCATTCTGTTCTCAATAGTGGCTGCACCAATTTACTTCCTATCCACAAGCTAGGAGGATTCCCTTTTCTCCACACCCTCTCCAGCATTTATTACTTGTAAACTTTTTGATCATGGCCATGCTGACTGGTGTGAGGTGATACCTTAATGTAGTTTTGATTTGCATTTCTCTAATGATGGGCTCAAAAAACGACAGAAATGGTAGGGACCTGGCAGAAGCAGAAGATATTAAGAAGAGGTGGCAAGAATACACAGAAGAACTGTACAAAAAAGATTTTCATGATCCAGATAATCACGATGGTGTGATCACTCACCTAGAGCCAGACATCCTGGAATGTGAAGTCAAGTGGGCCTTAGGAAGCATCACTACGATAAAACTAGTGGAGGTGATGGAATTCCAGTTGAGCTATTTCAAATCCTGAAAGATGATGCTGTGAAAGTGCTGCACTCAATATGCCAGCAAATTTGGAAAACTCAGCAGTGGCCACAGGACTGGAAAGGTCAGTTTTCATTCCAATCCCAAAGAAAGGCAATGCCAAAGAATGCTCAAACTACCGCACAATTGCACTCATCTCACACCCTAGTAAAGTAATACTCAAAATTCTCCAAGTCAGGCTTCAGCAATACGTGAACTGTGAACTTCCAGATGTTCAAGCTGGTTTTAGAAAAGGCAGAGGTAGCAGAGATCAAATTGCCAACATCCACTGGATCATCAAAAAAGCAAGAGAGTTCCAGAAAAACATCTATTTCTGCTTTATTGACTATGCCAAAGCCTTTGACTGTGTGGATCACAGTAAACTGTGGAAAATTCTGAAAGAGGTGGGAATACCAGACCACCTGACCTGCCTCCTGAGAAACCTATATGCAGGTCAGGAAGCAACAGTGAGAACTGGACATGGAACAACAGACTGGTTCCAAATAGGAAAAGGAGTACGTCAAGGCTGTATATTGTCACCCTGCTTATTTAACTTATATGCAGAGTACATCATGAGAAATGCTGGGCTGGAAGAAGCACAAGCTGGAATCAAGATTGCCAGGAGAAATATCAATAACCTCAGATATGCAGATAACACCATCCTTATGGCAGAAAGTGAAAAGGATCTAAAAAGCCTCTTGATGAGAGTGAAAGAGGAGAGTGAAAAAGTTGACTTCAACATTCCGAAAACTAAGATCATGGCATCTGGTCCCATCACTTCATGGGAAATAGATGGGGAAACAGTGGAAACAGTGGCAGACTTTATTTTTTTGGGCTCCAAAATCATTGCAAATGGTGATTGCAGCCATGAAATTAAAAGACGCTTACTCCTTGGAAGGAAAGTTATGACCAATCTAGACAGCATGTTAAAAAGCAGAGACATTACTTTGCCAACAAAGGTCTGTCTGGTCAAGGTTATGGTTTTTCCAGTGGTCATGTATGGATGTGAGAGTTGGACAGTAAAGAACGCTGAGTGCCGAAGAATTGATGCTTTTGAACTGTGGTGTTGGAGAAGACTCTTGAGAGTCCCTTGAACTGCAAGGAGATCCAACCAGTCCATCCTAGAGGAGATCAGTCCTGGGTGTTCGTGGGAAGGAGTGATGCTGAAGCTAAAACTCCAGTACTTTGGCCACCTCATGCGAAGAGCTGACACATTGGAAAAGACCCTGATGCTGGGAGGGATTGGGGCAGGAGGAGAAGGGGACAACAGGGGATGAGATGGCTGGACGGCATCACTGACTCGATGGACATGGGTTTGGGTAAACTCCGGGAGTTGGTGATGGACAGGGAGGCCTGGCATGCTGCGATTCCTGGAGTCACAAAGAGTTGGATACGACTGAGGGACTGAACTGAATAGCCATGTTGAGCATCGTTTCATGTGCCTGTTGACTATCTGTATTTCTTCTTTGGAGAAAAGTCCATTTAGGCCTCCTGGTGTT
Organism: Dama dama; assembly: GCF_033118175.1. Lineage (NCBI taxonomy): Eukaryota > Metazoa > Chordata > Mammalia > Artiodactyla > Cervidae > Dama > Dama dama. The sequence continues at coordinate 81,728,627 of NC_083681.1, forward strand.
TTCACTTTCTTGATGTTTTTTGAAGAGCAGATGCTCTTCATCTTTAAAAAAGTCTATATAAAATTTAAACTGAGCTTGTCTCTTTCCACAAAATTTTGCTGGATTTGGATTGGAATTATATTGACTCATTAGGTCAATCTGGGGGAAACTGACATCCTTCCAATAATGAGTATATTGAACATGAGTGTAATGTATCCATCAACTTATTTAGGTTTTCTTTAATTATCTAAGTCATATTTTGTAGTTTTCTGTTGGGGGTCGTACATATTTGATTTTGGTTAGGTTTATTTCTAGGTATTTTAAGTCTTTAATGTAATTGTAAATGGTAAAAAAATTTATTTTTCCTGTTTTTATTGCTGTGCATGTTTGTTGCTCAGTCCTGTCCAACCATTTGAGACCCCAGGGACTCTAGCCCACCAGGCTCCTCTGTCCATGGAATTCTCCAGGCCAGAATACTGGAGTGAGTAACCATTCCCTTCTCCAGGGAATATATTCACTACCCAGGGGTTGAACCCAGGTCTCCTGCATTGCAGGCAGATTCTTTACTGTCTGAGCCACCAGGTGAAATTAATTAGGTGAAGCATATCTTGTCTGGGGAAGAAGGTATACTGAAATGGTTAATGGAAAATACAGAGTTCTGGGATTAGAGACGCAGGTTGTTTCAGACAAACAATTAGATTGTTCCACTCAGAGAATAGGGCATATTGTACCAAGCAGGGGAGAAATTTTAAGCGGGTATGTGGGTCCACACTGGTCTGGGTATTCAAGCTTGGTTGTTTGTGCAAAGGATTAATTTCCCTTTGAATGAACTGTCCTTTGGTGTCTGCCTGCCAACTGGGAGTGAGTTTGTTTCTAAAACAGGACAAGGATTTTTGGTTTCACCTGGGAGAGAGAATGCGTCTCTGTCTTTCAAGGTCGCACATTTTTCTGCGTTTTGTCTAGGAGGAGATAAGGGCTCCAGGGCTGCAGAACACAATGGGCTATTCTTGTAACTATTCTGGGTGCTGTGAGCAGCCTCTGTTCTTGACCCTACACCCACCTTGATGCGGGAACTTTGTTATCATTTCCCTGAAAGCAAATCCAACCTGACAGAGGATGGATGAATAATGTCACTTCTACTGAAAATGTCTTGGGGAGACTGAAAAGCCCTGTGAATCTTGGGGAGGTAGTTTTGATCTATGACAGAACCCAATAAAAATCCCTATTAGTCATATGTGTTTTCTCTCCAAGGGGGAAGGTGTCACATTTCTTTCATCTCTTTTCTCCATTTTCTTAAGCAACACAATCTAGTCTCTTTCAAAGTCTCCAGCCTCTCTCTCACCCTGCCATCCGTTCCTCTGCCTGGCTAATGGAGGCCCCTTCTTAGGGTCCACTCCTCTTAGAAAGGAAGCGGATTCTCATCCCCTACCCTTTTCTGGGGAATGGCTGTAACTGGTGATCCACCTCCAGGTATCTGAGCACCCATTGGCTCAGAGGGGTAAATGGGGTAAAGCAAAGGAGAGCTACCTCCCTCCCTAGGACTAGGGGTCCCATGGCCCCTCTTGGACACATTTTCTAGTTCTTCCCATTCTGCTCACTGTGTGTATTTAGAGAATTTTCTGGGACCCACCTGATAGCTTTATGGTTCAGTGGGAATAAGAGAAAGGGTGGAAATTCCATTTTGGACCTTCTGCAATGAGTCGGACACCACTGAAGCAACTTAGCACACACCCCACTTCTTCAGTCTTTTAAGTCACTGGCTGCTCCCAACCCTCTCAAGGAGCATCCTTGGGTGTTTATCCCATATCTTCTCACCTTTTCACCTGGGCCTTAGACACAGAAACTGTAGCAGCCCTGCCCCACCCCAACACTGTTGCATTTTATTGCAGTTTTCCCCCTCAGGCAGACATTCTTCTCCACATTAGTCTTGAATTCAGCTGAAAAATCAGAGAGTCACACACACAGAATTACTAAGCCTTGCTGCTCATATCTTTAAAATGTGTTAATGGATGGTTCATAGATTGCTGTCTCTCCTTATTCATTGGACTTGGATTCTTGTTGCCATTGACTGGGGCTCTATAGCTTTCATTCTGATACGAAAATTTGCCACTGAATTGTGATTCACTTATTCTTTCATTCATTCCTTCAGTGTTTATTGAGCTCATACTATGTGCCAGGCAATGCTCTAGGCACTGGGGATACAGTGATAAACAAGGCCGAGAAGACTGCTGTCCTCATGGCTCTTATATTATGTTGAAAAACAAAAATGCAAACAAGCAAAAAAAAAAAACAAAAACAAAAAAACAAGATGGGGACAAATTCTTAAAGAAAATCAACACGAATGAGACAGGGCTGTGTTAGAAGCTACTGACACTGAGTGAATGAGGAAGGCCTTTATGAAGAGGTGACACTTGCTGATTTAAATCTTCAAATTCGCAAAATAATTTACAATTTACCCTTCCTCTTCAGAGTCTGAATTTTCAAATCGGTGTTCTAGCATAGACTGTACAACTGCCATTTCAGAGGAAATGTGATTCTAGACCAGGGATTTAACTTAATGCAGAGTACATCATGAGAAACGCTGGGCTGGAGAAAACACAAGCTGGAATCAAGATTGCTGGGAGAAATAGCGATAACCTCAGATATGCAGATGACACCACCCTTATGGAAGAAAATGAAGAGGAATTAAAGAATCTCTTGATGAAGGTGAAAGAGGAGAGTGAATAAACTGGATTAAAACCCAACATTCACAAAGCAAATACCATGGCATCTGGTTCTGTTTTAGCCACGCATTCCGGGAAACAAACTCACTCAGAAGGACAATGCAGATCGCGGAGTGCAGTTTATTACACCTGCGGGCCCAAGGCAGAGTCTCCTCTTAGCCAAGGACCCCAATCAGCATTTGTGAAAATCTTCTATACCCCATGTGTACGTGTCCGAACCCACCACCCCAAATTCCTTGAGACTTACATAAACTAAGGAAGGCTAAATACAATCCCAATAACCCCATCACATGTGCCATGTGCTCAGATAGTCAAACAATTAGCCAATAATCAATAAAACCCGAGGTTACACTCCGATAGGTACAGAAAATTTATGGCTTGCCTGGAGGAAGGGGTGATTAGTGTATGTGTTCTCTTAGGCGAGGAGTAACCTGGATACGATCTTCAAGATTCCCCTGTCTGGAGGGGGTCTTATCCTTCTGTTGTCCTTCCCATAGATATTAAACTCAGAGTTCAGAGTCCATTGGAGAGGTGGCCGAGCGTGGTCAGCATGGACAGGCCTGAGATGGAGTCCAGGCCCTATGAATTCCTTCTTCAGTTCTATCACTTCAGGACAAATAGATGGGGAAACAATGGAAACAGTGATACTTTATTTTCTTGGGCTCCAAAATCACTGCAGATGGTGATTGCAGCCATGAAATTAAAAAAAATGACGCTTGCTCCGTGGAAGAAAAGCTATGACCAACATAGACAGAGTATTAAAAAGCAGAGAACGTTACTTTGCCAACAAAGGTCCATACAGTCAAAGCTATGGTTTTTCCAGTAGTCATGTATGGATGTGAAGTTTGGGCCATAAAGAAAGCTGAGTGCCAAAGGATTGATGTCTTTGAAGTGTGGTGTTGGAGAAGACTCTCTTGGATAGAAGACTCCTTGGACTGCAAGGAGATCCAACCAGTCCATCCTGAAGGAGATCAGTCCTGGGTGTTCATTGGAAGGACTGATGTTGAAGCTGAAACTCCAGTACTTTGGCCACCTGATGTGAAGAGCTGACTCATTGGAAAAGACCCTGATGCTGGGAGGGATTGCGGGCAGGAGGAGAAGGGGACGACAGAGGATGAGATGGCTGGATGGCATCACCGACTCGATGGACATGAGTTTGAGTAAACTCTGGGATATCGTGAAGGTCTGGGAGGCCTGGCGTGCTGCAGTCCATGGGGTCACAAAGAGTCGGACACGATTGAGCGACTGAACAGCAACAGCCAAGACCAGGGGTTGATTGGCAGACTCCTTCTGGAAGGGCTGGGCAGGAAACACTTCTGGCTTTGCGGGCCGCAGTCTCTGTCTCTGCTGGCTGTTGCACAAGGGCAGTCATGATGATGTCAGTGCAAGGGGGAGGCTGAGATCAGACACAGCTTTCCTTACAGAAACAGGAGTCGCAGTAGCCTGCTGCCCCACCCGCAATAGTGTGCTGACCTTTGCCCTCAACTGCTCTTTGCAGCCCTTTTTCTTTGAGGGGAGAACCCCTTCCCCATTAAATAGTCTTTACTGGGACTTCCATGGTGGCTAAGACTCCACGCTCCCAATGCAGGAAAGGAAAAGGGAAAGTGAAAGTCGCTCAGTCTTGTCCGACTCTTTGAGACCCCATGGACTGCACAGTCCATGGAATTCTCTATGCCAGAATACTGGGATGGGTAGCCTGTCCCTTCTCCAGGGGATCTTCCCAACCCAGGGATCGAACCCACGTCTTCTGCATTGCGGGTGGATTCTTTACCAGCTGAGCCACCAGAAATGTCGAAATCCTTGGTCAGGAAATCAGATCCCACATGCTGTAACTAAGACCTGGAGCAGCCAAATAAACAAATAAATACATATTAAAAAATAATTCTTTCCTTAATTTTTCTTCATTAGAAAAAATGCAAATTAAGATAAGCTAATTCAGAAAATTTATATAATAGACAGAAAAAGTAGGGTAAAAAAATATTAGCTTTAACCTTTACCTTCAAATACCTTGAGGATAAACAGCTTTTTCTCTCTATTTTTAATAAATTTTTAAAAAGTGTTGATGGATTTTGTTATAATACTGCTTCTGATTTCTGGTTTGGTCCTTTGACCATGAGGCCTGTGGGGTCCTAGCTCCCTATCCAGGAATCAAACTTGTACCCCCTGCATTGAAAGGTCTCTTACCTTTTGGAAAGGTAAGACAAATTTACCTTTGGAAAGGTAAATTCCAAATTGTTTTGTGAACTTAAAGATTTAAATCAGCAAGTGTCTTAACCACTGGGCCACCAGGAAAGGCCTGGATGACCAGTGCTAATGTGTTTCTTTTTGGATGTTTCTATGTGAGTGGATATACTTAAGAAGTAGATACACACAAGATATTAAAAAAAAAAGGCATTTTTTTTTGCTTTTTTAATTTTCTCTTTCCTTTCCTTCCTTGTGTGCTGTGCTCAGTCGTGTCCGACTCATGCGACCCCGTGGACTGTAGCCCACCAGGCTCCTCCGTCCATGGGAGTTTTCAGGCGAGAACACTGAAGTGGGTTGCCACTGCCTTCTCTGGGGCTCTGCCCGACCCAGGGAGGGAACCCGCGTCCCTTGTGGCGCCTGCATTGGCAGGCAGAGTCTTTACCGCTAGTGCCACCTGGAGGCTTCTCTTGTGGCTCAGTAAAGAATCCGGCTGCAATGCAGGAGACCCGGGTTCGATCCCTGGGTTGGGAAGATCCGCTGGAGAAGGGATAGGCTACCCACTCCAGTATTCTTGGGCTTTCCTTGTGGCTCAGCTGGGAAAGAATCCACCTGCAATGCAGGAGACCCAGGTTTGATCCCTGGGTTGGGAGATCCCTGGAGAAGGGAATGGACACCCATTCCAGTATTCTGACCTGGAGAATCCCATGGACTGTACAGTCCACGGGGTCGCAAAGAGTCGGACACAACTGAGTGACTTTCACTGAGCGCCCCGGGAAGCCCTTTTCCTTCCTCCCTGCCTTTCCCCCTCCCTCCTTCCCCTCCTGTCTCCTCCCCGCTCCATCCCTCCGTTGTCTCTAGCACATGTGGGACTGTCCTGAAATTCTGTTCCGCAGCCCAGTTCTCTCACCCCACATTACATCATGGTGCCTCTTTGGCTCTGAGAGACACGCATTCCACAGTGGGCGGCTGGCTGTTGCCAACCAGCATGACGCGAGTGTCGGGTTATGTGTGGTGAGTGGAGCTGTGAGCAGGTGGACGCGGGGGCATCTCCATCTGCACCCACATGACCCTGGCGCCGGCTGGACCGCGGGCCCCAGGGCGCTCTCAGACCAACTGCCCCCAGCTTGTAACCCTTCCCTGGCTGGCAGGCGCCAACAGCTGCTCTGGAGTTTGGAAGGGGCCTGTCTCCAGGGGCAGCCTGGCCAGCTCTGGATTGTAAGCCTTGCTCCGGAGCAGGTACTTCTCCCAACAGGACTGGCAAACTCCTCCACAAAGTGGAGAGGAGTGGGCCCAAGGGGGCTGGAGCTCAAGCATTCCCCTCCCCATGTAGACTGACGGGTTTACCTTAATTTAAAAAAAAAAAACCCTTCATTGGAATGTCAGGAGTCCTCCTATATGATCCAAGCAAATCAGCTTTCCTTTCCCTTCTTACGGAGAAAAATTGAGTGAATAATAAAACAAACACCTGTATATCTTTCACTCAGATTCATAGCACTTTTCCCCACATTTGCTTTGCTTATTTTTCTTTCTCTCCAAAAGTATGTATGTATGTATATATATATGCACACATACATGAGCTTCCCAGGTGGTGTTAGTGGTAAAGAATCCGCCTGCAAAGCAGGAGACATAGGAGACGTGGATTTGATCCCTGGATAGGGAAGATCCCCTGGAGGAGGGCACGGCAACCCACTCCAGTACTCTTGCCTGGAAAATTCCATGCACAAAGGAGCTTGGCAGGCTCCAGTCCATGGTGTCACAAAGAGTCAGACACAACTTGACTAATGAGCGCACACACACACGCATGCCTGCTAAGTCACTTCAGTCGTGTCCAACTCTTTGCGATCGTACGGACCATAGCCCGCCAGGCTCCTCTGTCCATGGGATTCTCCGGGCAAGGATACTGGAGTGGGTTGCCATGACTTCCTCCAGGGCATCTTCCTGACCCACGAATGGAACCCACTTCTGTCTCCTGCATTGACAGGCAGGTTCTTTTTATCACTATCACCACCTGGGAAGCACCCACCCCAATACATAAATTATAAATATTTAGGCATGTATATATTTAAACATTTAATTTAATTAAATTTTGGTTTTTGGCCACACCATGTGGCTTGTGGGTTCCTAGTTCAACCAGGGATCGAACCCTGGCCCCTAGCAGTGAACGTGCCAAGTCCTAATCCCTGGACCTTCAGAGAGCTCCCAGTTCTGTTTTAAACTGTGGTTCCAGAATAAACCACATATCACATGTCCAAAGTAAATCACAACTCTAATTTCTCCATTCAAAGCTATTTCTAATATTTCTTTATCAATTAGCTAGGGGTTGAATAGAGTTCCTTTTCCTCAGGTAAGTTCCTGTCTTTAGTTCAGCTGCTTAGAATGTTAAAGCTGAGGCCCAAGCAAGCCTAGCTGCTTTCCTTTGAGTTGCGGGGGGTCCACGAGAGCGCGCACGTCCCGGGGCAGACACATCTGCATTGTTCTTGCTGTTTGTCCGCAGTTCAGAGGAGCACCTGGCAGACAGCAAATACTGAGTGACTGAATGTTTGCTGAGTGATTTGTGGTGGCTTCAGCTCTCACTTAAGAGCTACAGGCAGCAAAAAAGAGGACGAGACGCAAAAGCCAAGAAAACACAACATTCCTGGGAAATCCACAGTAAATGGATTAAAATCCATCGCTCTGTCTACTTGAGATCCATTGGCTGGAGCTCAGGGCTATACCCGCAGAGAGGCTGGAACATAAAGTTTTGGGTTGGGCACATCGCTGCCACACACACACATGCTGCTTTTCTCTGAGTAAGGAAGAGGGGACTTAATATTGAGCAGCAATGGAGACAATTTTTTCTGGGCCTTAGGCCCAGAATGTGCCTAAGGATGTGCTTGTGGATGATTCTGTCTGGAGAGTGTGAGAAATCTAGACAGACAATAGATAACAAGGGGTTAGTCCACAGAAAAGGAACCCAAAGCAACTGCTTCTTAGAAAACTGATCAGAGTTAGTAGAGAAACCGCTCTGATGGTGAATTTGTGACTGTTTTCTGTCTGCAAGGGACCGGATGCCTTATTTGCGTCCAACCTAATGAATCGCGGGGCCAAGGCAGTTTCTAAGAAGCTAAAAGTGGAAGTGGAGGTTCGGTCACTGGCCTGAGCTGAGTGCCACTAGTGGTCGGTTATGAACTGACGAGATAATGAATTGTCTGAATCAGACAGTCTTCCTTCCTGTGAGCGGCATGGTTTGTATGTTTATCTTGCTGCTTGCCTTTGGTTGGCAAGACTGTCTTCATGGGGTTCCTATACCCCATGCATATCCGGGACTGCCAACATGCCTTGTGGAGCCCAGGCAAAATGAAAATGCGGGGTCCTTTGTTTTGGGATTTCAGGATGATGATCGTGAAATTTTAAACCAAGCATGGGGCTGTCTGAGCATAGGGCCCTGTCTGGTCAGTTCAGGAAGTGTGTGCACAGGTCACAAGCTCCTGAAGCTGGCTTGCCAGATCCTTACAAGCGATGAACCCTGCAAGACTGGGGCCAGTTGTCTCTGACTTATTTTTTGACAGTTAACCTGAAGATCTCATCCCATAGGATCGAATCCCTCTGTGTTGGATCAGATTTTCCTTGCTTGGCCTGGCAGTGAACTCAGGCTGACTCACACTCATGGTGAATCAGAACTTGTTATTTTAAAATTTTATCAATGGCAATTTTGGAGTGGTTGGCACAAAGTACGTAGACTAGTTAAATGTGGGAATTGAGACTATGATTTTTTTTTTGTGTGTGTGTGTGTGTTTCCTTCTATGACTCTGCTAAAATGTCAGCAAAAGAAAAGTAAAAGGCATGAATCCACAAGGATAAAGAGATCAAGGGAGGTGAGCAGAGCAGCTGAGAGAGAAAGAAAGCTAAATCTAAAGCCCCTAGAAAGCGGCAGGGAGAAGCTAACAAGGCATGAGGTGAGTCTTACTGCAGAAATCCTTAAAGACTCAGGAGCTGGCACCCAGGTGTCTGTCTCTATTTTTTGTGTTTCTTGGCTGTTTGGCTTGTGGGATCTTAGTTCCCCAACCAGGGATTGAACCCCAGCCCTCGGGGGTAAAAGAGTCAAATCCAAACCACTGGATCACCAGGAAATTCTCTGCCAGCTATCTCTAGGATTAGGGGTAGGCTGGGGTTGAAACAGGAAGACAATAGAAAGTCCAGACAAAAGCAGTTGCTTTTTTTAAATCTTGCTCCGAAAAAGACTAAGAGCAAAATTTTTTTGCTGTAGAAGTCGACCCACAGAGCTTTTGGATTTGGGAATACCATGCAGAATTAAGGGCAGTAGTTGAGTACCTGATTGCCAATGGGGATTAATGAAAAGCTACAGGAAAGCTCCCTGGCTTGCTCATAGCCAAATGGCCCCCAGAATGCCGAGGCCAAGGCTTCCAGCAGGGACGCAGGCAAGTGCCCTCTGGGGAGACCACCAGCCAGGAGAAGAGGGCTATCTTGACACCCCGTCTCCAAAGGCCAGCTCCCCTCTAAACTGCCCTTCGCTGTCGTCTACAAGCAAGAAACCCAGGCATGCCGAGCTGTGCTTCACTCTTCAATGTGAGTGGACACAGTAGGGGAAAGATACCAGAAGAAAAGACAAGATAAAAGTCACCGAACAGGAAAAGGACTCGGGGGAAACAGGATACAGAGGTTAGATGTCAGCTTTGAAACACGGTAATTAACAGGACGAGAGGACGCCACTCCACATCACCTTCTGTTTCCATTTCTTGCTTAAGTTCATCACCTCTCAATGTTACACAGTCTATTAGCCGTTCACTCTCTGTTGCTCCTAGGTGAATAGTACCCTCTATGAGAGCAGGCCCTCTGTTCATTTTTCTATCATCAGTGCTCATGACTGGCACAAAGTAAGTGCTCTGCCAATACTGTTGACTGAATGGATAAAAACAGTGTTTGTAAACAAAAACAGGGTCCCGTAAAAAAGGAGCAATGAGGAGCAGAAGAGACCCTGGGATACCAATAGTGTGATAAGAGAATTTAAAGACGCAGGGACTTCCCTGCTGGTCCAGGGGTTCAGAGCCCACTTGCCAATGCAGGGGCCACAAGTTCGATCCCTGGTCCAGGAAGATCTCAAATGCCACGGAGCAACCAAGCCTTGTGCCACAGCTGCTGGGCCTGAGGACTGCAGCCACTGAGGCCCACTTGCCTAGAGCCTCTGCTTGGCAATAAGAGAAGCCACAGAGATGAGAGCCCACGCACCACAAGGAGGAGTAGCCCCTGCGTCTGCAACCAGAGAAAGCCCGCAAGTAGTAACGGATACCCAGCGCAGCCACAACTAACTAACTAAACAGTAACGGATACCCAGCGCAGCCACAACTAACTAACTAAACAGTAACGGATACCCAGAGCAGCCACAACTAACTAACTAAACAGTAACGGATACCCAGCGCAGCCACAACTGACTAACTAAACAGTAACGGACACCCAGAGCAGCCACAACTGACTAACTAAACAGTAACGGATACCCAGAGCAGCCACAACTGACTAACTAAACAGTAACGGATACCCAGAGCAGCCACAACTAACTAACTAAACAGTAACGGATACCCAGAGCCTCCACAACTGACTAACTAACTAACTAAACAGTAACGGATACCCAGTGCAGCCACAACTAACTAACTAAACAGTAACGGACACCCAGAGCCTCCACAACTGACTAACTAACTAACTAAACAGTAACGGATACCCAGTGCAGCCACAACTAACTAACTAAACAGTAACGGATACCCAGCGCAGCCACAACTGACTAACTAAACAGTAACGGATACCCAGCGCAGCCACAACTAACTAACTAAAGAGTAACGGATACCCAGAGCAGCCACAACTGACTAACTAAACAGTAACGGATACCCAGCGCAGCCACAACTGACTAACTAAACAGTAACGGATACCCAGAGCAGCCACAACTGACTAACTAAACAGTAACGGATACCCAGCGCAGCCACAACTAACTAACTAAAGAGTAACGGATACCCAGAGCAGCCACAACTGACTAACTAAACAGTAACGGATACCCAGCGCAGCCACAACTGACTAACTAAACAGTAACGGATACCCAGAGCAGCCACAACTAACTAACTAAACAGTAACGGATACCCAGCGCAGCCACAACTAACTAACTAAACAGTAACGGATACCCAGCGCAGCCACAACTAACTAAACAGTAACGGATACCCAGAGCAGCCACAACTGACTAACTAAACAGTAACGGATACCCAGCGCAGCCACAACTAACTAAACAGTAACGGATACCTAGCGCAGCCACAACTAACTAACTAAACAGTAATGGATACCCAGCGCAGCCACAACTAACTAACTAAACAGTAATGGATACTCAGCGCAGCCACAACTAACTAACTAAACAGTAACGGACACCCAGCGCAGCCACAACTAACTAACTAAACAGTAACGGACACCCAGCGCAGCCACAACTAACTAACTAAACAGTAATGGATACCCAGCGCAGCCACAACTAACTAACTAAACAGTAACGGATACCCAGAGCAGCCACAACTAACTAACTAAACACTAACGGATACCCAGAGCAGCCACAACTAACTAACTAAACAGTAACGGATACCCAGCGCAGCCACAACTAACTAACTAAACAGTAACGGACACCCAGAGCAGCCACAACTAACTAACTAAACAGTAACGGATACCCAGCGCAGCCACAACTAACTAACTAAAGAGTAACGGATACCCAGAGCAGCCACAACTAACTAACTAAACAGTAACGGACACCCAGAGCAGCCACAACTAACTAACTAAACAGTAACGGATACCCAGCGCAGCCACAACTAACTAACTAAACAGTAACGGATACCCAGAGCAGCCACAACTAACTAACTAAACAGTAACGGATACCCAGCGCAGCCACAACTGACTAACTAAAGAGTAACGGATACCCAGAGCAGCCACAACTGACTAACTAAACAGTAACGGACACCCAGAGCAGCCACAACTAACTAACTAAACAGTAACGGATACCCAGCGCAGCCACAACTAACTAACTAAACAGTAACGGATACCCAGAGCAGCCACAACTAACTAACTAAACAGTAACGGATACCCAGCGCAGCCACAACTAACTAACTAAAGAGTAACGGATACCCAGAGCAGCCACAACTGACTAACTAAACAGTAACGGATACCCAGCGCAGCCACAACTAACTAACTAAACAGTAACGGATACCCAGCGCAGCCACAACTAACTAACTAAAGAGTAACGGATACCCAGCGCAGCCACAACTAACTAACTAAACAGTAATGGATACCCAGCGCAGCCACAACTAACTACCTAAACAGTAACGGACACCCAGAGCAGCCACAACTAACTAACTAAAGAGTAACGGATACCCAGTGCAGCCACAACTAACTAACTAAACAGTAACGGATACCCAGCGCAGCCACAACTAACTAACTAAACAGTAACGGACACCCAGCGCAGCCACAACTAACTAACTAAACAGTAACGGATACCCAGCGCAGCCACAACTGACTAACTAAACAGTAACGGACACCCAGAGCAGCCACAACTAACTAACTAAACAGTAACGGACACCCAGCGCAGCCACAACTAACTAACTAAACAGTAATGGATACCCAGCGCAGCCACAACTAACTAACTAAACAGTAACGGATACCCAGAGCAGCCACAACTAACTAACTAAACACTAATGGATACCCAGAGCAGCCACAACTAACTAACTAAACAGTAACGGATACCCAGAGCAGCCACAACTAACTAACTAACTAACTAAACAGTAACGGATACCCAGCGCAGCCACAACTAACTAACTAAACAGTAACGGATACCCAGCACAGCCACAACTAACTAACTAAACAGTAACGGATACCCAGCGCAGCCACAACTAACTAACTAAACAGTAACGGACACCCAGAGCAGCCACAACTAACTAACTAAACAGTAACGGATACCCAGAGCAGCCACAACTAACTAACTAAACAGTAACGGACACCCAGAGCAGCCACAACTAACTAACTAAACAGTAACGGATACCCAGCGCAGCCACAACTGACTAACTAAACAGTAACGGACACCCAGAGCAGCCACAACTAACTAACTAAACAGTAACGGATACCCAGCGCAGCCACAACTAACTAACTAAACAGTAATGGATACCCAGCGCAGCCACAACTAACTAACTAAACAGTAACGGACACCCAGAGCAGCCACAACTAACTAACTAAACAGTAACGGATACCCAGAGCAGCCACAACTAACTAACTAAACACTAACAGATACCCAGAGCAGCCACAACTAACTAACTAACTAACTAAACAGTAACGGATACCCAGCGCAGCCACAACTAACTAACTAAACAGTAACGGATACCCAGCGCAGCCACAACTAACTAACTAACTAACTAAACAGTAACGGATACCCAGAGCAGCCACAACTAACTAACTAAACAGTAACGGATACCCAGAGCAGCCACAACTAACTAACTAACTAACTAAACAGTAACGGATACCCAGTGCAGCCACAACTAACTAACTAACTAACTAAACAGTAACGGATACCCAGTGCAGCCACAACTAACTAACTAAACAGTAACGGATACCCAGAGCAGCCACAACTAACTAACTAACTAACTAAACACTAACGGATACCCAGAGCAGCCACAACTAACTAACTAACTAACTAAACAGTAACGGATACCCAGTGCAGCCACAACTAACTAACTAAACAGTAACGGATACCCAGAGCAGCCACAACTGACTAACTAAACAGTAACGGATACCCAGCGCAGCCACAACTGACTAACTAAACAGTAACGGATACCCAGAGCAGCCACAACTAACTAACTAAACAGTAACGGATACCCAGCGCAGCCACAACTAACTAACTAACTAAACAGTAACAGATACCCAGCGCAGCCACAACTAACTAACTAACTAACTAAACAGTAACGGATACCCAGAGCAGCCACAACTGACTAACTAAACAGTAACGGATACCCAGCGCAGCCACAACTGACTAACTAACTAACTAAACAGTAACGGATACCCAGTGCAGCCACAACTAACTAACTAAACAGTAACGGATACCCAGCGCAGCCACAACTGACTAACTAAACAGTAACGGATACCCAGAGCAGCCACAACTGACTAACTAAACAGTAACGGATACCCAGAGCAGCCACAACTGACTAACTAAACAGTAACGGACACCCAGAGCCTCCACAACTAACTAACTAACTAACTAAACAGTAACGGATACCCAGCGCAGCCACAACTAACTAACTAAACAGTAACGGATACCCAGCGCAGCCACAACTGACTAACTAAACAGTAACGGATACCCAGAGCAGCCACAACTAACTAACTAAACAGTAACGGATACCCAGCGCAGCCACAACTAACTAACTAACTAAACAGTAACAGATACCCAGCGCAGCCACAACTAACTAACTAACTAACTAAACAGTAACGGATACCCAGAGCAGCCACAACTGACTAACTAAACAGTAACGGATACCCAGCGCAGCCACAACTAACTAACTAACTAAACAGTAACAGATACCCAGCGCAGCCACAACTAACTAACTAACTAACTAAACAGTAACGGATACCCAGAGCAGCCACAACTGACTAACTAAACAGTAACGGATACCCAGCGCAGCCACAACTGACTAACTAACTAACTAAACAGTAACGGATACCCAGTGCAGCCACAACTAACTAACTAAACAGTAACGGATACCCAGCGCAGCCACAACTGACTAACTAAACAGTAACGGATACCCAGCGCAGCCACAACTGACTAACTAAACAGTAACGGATACCCAGAGCAGCCACAAGTGACTAACTAAACAGTAACGGATACCCAGAGCAGCCACAACTGACTAACTAAACAGTAACGGACACCCAGAGCCTCCACAACTAACTAACTAACTAACTAAACAGTAACGGATACCCGGCGCAGCCACAACTAACTAACTAAACAGTAACGGATACCCAGCGCAGCCACAACTGACTAACTAAACAGTAACGGATACCCAGAGCAGCCACAACTAACTAACTAAACAGTAACGGATACCCAGCGCAGCCACAACTAACTAACTAACTAAACAGTAACAGATACCCAGCGCAGCCACAACTAACTAACTAACTAACTAAACAGTAACGGATACCCAGAGCAGCCACAACTGACTAACTAAACAGTAACGGATACCCAGCGCAGCCACAACTGACTAACTAACTAACTAAACAGTAACGGATACCCAGTGCAGCCACAACTAACTAACTAAACAGTAACGGATACCCAGCGCAGCCACAACTGACTAACTAAACAGTAACGGATACCCAGCGCAGCCACAACTGACTAACTAAACAGTAACGGATACCCAGAGCAGCCACAACTGACTAACTAAACAGTAACGGATACCCAGAGCAGCCACAACTGACTAACTAAACAGTAACGGACACCCAGAGCCTCCACAACTAACTAACTAACTAACTAAACAGTAACGGATACCCAGCGCAGCCACAACTAACTAACTAAACAGTAACGGATACCCAGCGCAGCCACAACTGACTAACTAAACAGTAACGGACACCCAGAGCCTCCACAACTAACTAACTAACTAACTAAACAGTAACGGATACCCAGCGCAGCCACAACTAACTAACTAAACAGTAACGGATACCCAGCGCAGCCACAACTGACTAACTAAACAGTAACGGATACCCAGAGCAGCCACAACTAACTAACTAAACAGTAACGGATACCCAGCGCAGCCACAACTGACTAACTAAACAGTAACGGACACCCAGCGCAGCCACAACTGACTAACTAAACAGTAACGGACACCCAGCGCAGCCACAACTAACTAACTAAACAGTAACGGACACCCAGCGCAGCCACAACTAACTAACTAAAGAGTAACGGATACCCAGAGCAGCCACAACTGACTAACTAAACAGTAATGGATACCCAGCGCAGCCACAACTGACTAACTAAACAGTAACGGACACCCAGAGCAGCCACAACTGACTAACTAAACAGTAACGGATACCCAGCGCAGCCACAACTGACTAACTAAACAGTAACGGATACCCAGAGCAGCCACAACTAACTAACTAAACAGTAACGGATACCCAGAGCAGCCACAACTGACTAACTAAACAGTAACGGACACCCAGAGCAGCCACAACTGACTAACTAAACAGTAACGGATACCCAGCGCAGCCACAACTGACTAACTAAACAGTAACGGACACCCAGCGCAGCCACAACTGACTAACTAAACAGTAACGGATACCCAGAGCAGCCACAACTGACTAACTAAACAGTAACGGACACCCAGAGCCTCCACAACTAACTAACTAACTAACTAAACAGTAACGGATACCCAGCGCAGCCACAACTGACTAACTAAACAGTAACGGATACCCAGAGCAGCCACAACTAACTAACTAAACAGTAACGGATACCCAGCGCAGCCACAACTGACTAACTAAACAGTAATGGATACCCAGCGCAGCCACAACTGACTAACTAAACAGTAACGGACACCCAGAGCAGCCACAACTAACTAACTAAACAGTAACGGATACCCAGCGCAGCCACAACTGACTAACTAAACAGTAACGGATACCCAGCGCAGCCACAACTGACTAACTAAACAGTAATGGATACCCAGAGCAGCCACAACTAACTAACTAACTAACTAAACAGTAACGGATACCCAGCGCAGCCACAACTGACTAACTAACTAACTAAACAGTAACGGATACCCAGCGCAGCCACAACTGACTAACTAAACAGTAACGGATACCCAGAGCAGCCACAACTGACTAACTAAACAGTAACGGATACCCAGAGCAGCCACAACTAACTAACTAAACAGTAACGGATACCCAGCGCAGCCACAACTAACTAACTAAACAGTAACGGATACCCAGCACAGCCACAACTGACTAACTAAACAGTAACGGATACCCAGCGCAGCCACAACTGACTAACTAAACAGTAACGGATACCCAGCGCAGCCACAACTAACTAACTAAACAGTAACGGACACCCAGAGCAGCCACAACTAACTAACTAAACAGTAACGGATACCCAGCGCAGCCACAACTGACTAACTAAACAGTAATGGATACCCAGAGCAGCCACAACTAACTAACTAACTAACTAAACAGTAACGGATACCCAGCGCAGCCACAACTGACTAACTAACTAACTAAACAGTAACGGATACCCAGCGCAGCCACAACTGACTAACTAAACAGTAACGGATACCCAGAGCAGCCACAACTGACTAACTAAACAGTAACGGATACCCAGAGCAGCCACAACTAACTAACTAAACAGTAACGGATACCCAGCACAGCCACAACTAACTAACTAAACAGTAATGGATACCCAGCGCAGCCACAACTGACTAACTAAACAGTAACGGATACCCAGCGCAGCCACAACTGACTAACTAAACAGTAACGGATACCCAGAGCAGCCACAACTAACTAAACAGTAACGGATACCCAGAGCAGCCACAACTAACTAACTAAACAGTAACGGATACCCAGAGCAGCCACAACTGACTAACTAAACAGTAACAGATACCCAGCGCAGCCACAACTGACTAACTAAACAGTAACGGATACCCAGAGCAGCCACAACTGACTAACTAAACAGTAATGGATACCCAGCGCAGCCACAACTGACTAACTAAACAGTAACGGATACCCAGCGCAGCCACAACTAACTAACTAAACAGTAACGGATACCCAGCACAGCCACAACTAACTAACTAAACAGTAACGGATACCCAGCGCAGCCACAACTAACTAACTAACTAACTAAACAGTAACGGATACCCAGAGCAGCCACAACTAACTACTTAACTAAACAGTAACGGATACCCAGCACAGCCACAACTAACTAACTAAACAGTAACGGATACCCGGCGCAGCCACAACTGACTAACTAAACAGTAACGGATACCCAGCGCAGCCACAACTGACTAACTAAACAGTAACGGATACCCAGAGCAGCCACAACTAACTAAACAGTAACGGATACCCAGAGCAGCCACAACTAACTAACTAAACAGTAACGGATACCCAGCGCAGCCACAACTGACTAACTAAACAGTAACGGATACCCAGCGCAGCCACAAGTGACTAACTAAACAGTAACGGATACCCAGAGCAGCCACAACTAACTAACTAAACAGTAACGGATACCCAGCGCAGCCACAACTAACTAACTAAACAGTAACGGATACCCAGCACAGCCACAACTAACTAACTAAACAGTAACGGATACCCGGCGCAGCCACAACTGACTAACTAAACAGTAACGGATACCCAGCGCAGCCACAACTAACTAACTAAACAGTAACGGATACCCAGCACAGCCACAACTAACTAACTAAACAGTAACGGATACCCGGCGCAGCCACAACTGACTAACTAAACAGTAACGGATACCCAGCGCAGCCACAACTGACTAACTAAACAGTAACGGATACCCAGAGCAGCCACAACTAACTAAACAGTAACGGATACCCAGAGCAGCCACAACTAACTAACTAAACAGTAACGGATACCCAGCGCAGCCACAACTGACTAACTAAACAGTAACGGATACCCAGCGCAGCCACAAGTGACTAACTAAACAGTAACGGATACCCAGAGCAGCCACAACTAACTAACTAAACAGTAACGGATACCCAGCGCAGCCACAACTAACTAACTAAACAGTAACGGACACCCAGAGCAGCCACAACTAACTAACTAACTAACTAACTAAGCAATAACGGATACCCAGCGCAGCCAAAATGACTGACTAAAGAATCATGAACTGACTTAACTAAAGAAAAAGAAAATTTAAAAATTCAGCAGGAGTTTTAAAAAATAAAAGTGAGGAAATATCCTCAAATATAGGATAAAACAATGAAAAATAATTAAAAAAAAAACAAGAAAATTGGAAGATGAGCCAAAGAGTTTTAGCATCTGACTAATAGAAGTTCCAAAAAGAAAGAATAGAAAAAGCAGAAGGGAAACGGTTGGCACAGAAATGATAAAGAAAAATTCTCAGAAATAAAAGATATTTTCAGAATTCAAATCCGCTGAGTCTGGAAAAATAAAGGTACACCATCTCAAGGCACCCTCAGGAAATTTCAGACTTTAGGGTTAATTATAAGATCCTAGAAAGCTTCTAGAGAGCAAAATAAACCACAAATAAAAGATGAGTGTCAGAGTGGCATAGGACCTCTCGCCAGAACACTGCGCGGAAACATGTTCAGAGACTGGAGAGGGTGATCTCCAACTTCCAGTTCTTCACTCAAAGTAGTAAAGTGATGGTACAGTAAAGAACCGCTCAGACATGCCGCTGATCAGCCTGTGTCAGGAAGCCACAGAGAGCGCATCAAAATTGGGAAATAAACTGAGAGAAGATCCCAGATTGAGAGGGAGAAAATGTTCCCATTCCAAAGGTATTCTCAGGACGAGCGCTCCGCATCAGATCAAAAGGGCGGCCAGTCCAGAGAGGAGCAGGAGTGTGCAGGGTCCCAGGAGGTGTGTCTTTGAGAAATACACTTGTGCTTTATCTGATGCATTTGTCTGGAGATGGATGTTGAGTTCCATTTGGAACTAGTCTGGGGATAGTTTGAGTTTGTGTCAATTGTACGTATGTAAAAAACTAAGCAAATGAAAAACGAAGGCAATATGAACTCAGGAAAAGCAAACTGCCCTGTAAGAAAGGGTCGGTGATCGTAAGATGCCGAATGACTCAGCTAAGAATTACGTTTTTGTAGTCAGCCATGTAAGCCTTAAGTAGCAATTTTAACAAAAAATCTTGATAAAACTTTATCGAGAGAATGTAGAAGGTATATAGGGATGTGTGGATTATAAGAATAAAACCCTTGTTTTCTAGCCTGTGAAGTCCAAAGTTAAAATTTTGAAACAAACAAACAACAAGAAGGAACAGGAAACACCCACAGGCATGTGATCCAGGAGCGTGACCGTGAACAGGCGAGAAACACGTGGAGTTGAGAGGGATCGCTTCGGGGTGTGGAGGCGGGGCACACGCAGGGCTGAGAGGAGGGAAGGTTTCTCTGTGGCAAGCCTCGTGGTACTACCGGTTCACTCTGTAAACTGCACAATGAAGTCCTTTGATACTAAAAGTAATTAAAAGCGGTTTGCTAATGGGGTGATGGGCCGTATACACCACCTCATCTGTCATCTGTTGGCCTCTTGGCATGGTGTTCACAGCGAGGGCTTGAAGGCAGCGGCAGCCTTGGAGCTGAGTCATGTGGAGTGTGGCGTCTTCTTTGAAGCCGTCACGAGCTTATCATGTTCTTTGAGTCTCGCTGGGAACAGAAGATCTGGGAACCAAGGGCTGGGAGACGGGCATGGAGTCTTTCACTATAGACTGAATGATGAACAAACATGCATGTAACATACAAACATCTGGTTATTTCTTCCAACGGGGAAAAACTCCAACCCTCCTTGACTTCACTTCCGCCCCAGCTATTTCCCTATTTTTATGTCACTTTACAGCCACATGGGTCTAGATCGTTGTCCTTACTCAGTGTCTTGAATTCTTCTCCCCAGCTGCCTTGAACCCATTCCAGTCCGTGTTTGCTAAAAACACTGCTTCTTTCAAGATCTTTGATGGCCTCCGTGTTACTAACTCCAATGGTGAATTTTGTTTTTATCTTCCTGTTGACAGCATTTGATACAGCTGATGGCATTGGATTCCCTGCAACACGTCATGCTCAGAAGGAGGGCTCAGGGTCATTGATACTTCTGGTTCCATGGTGAAAGAGGAACAAAGCTGAAGGATCACACTGGAGATTTCCACTGCTTCAGCCTGGGAGAGACAGACATCTCCTTTTCTCACATATCATTGGCCGGAACCAATCTTCTCTGTGCCCAGGAAGAGGAAAATAAATGGGATTTGGTGAAAAGAAAGCATGGTCTTGACTCAGCTACTTTTCAGGGTGTACATGTGTGAGGGCCCAAGGGAGTATACGGACCATCATAGAATTGTATTTGTATTTGGGTATATGACATATGCGTTATTATAAGAAAGTTTTTTAATGTAATTCCCAAAGTGAGCTCTCTACTCATCTCCTGCTTCTGATTTATGGCGTCGGTAGTCTCCACCTTTGCCCTGAAACAACGCTACTGCAGAACTCAGCAACTCTTTCAGTTCTTTCACTCTTTAGAACAGCCTGCAGACTTTTAGCCTCATCTTAGAGACTGGGAGGTGAAGACCGGAGAGGTTATATGCTTTGTCTGAGGTCACACAGCTAGTAAGTGGCTGAACTAGGATGCCAGCGTGAGGGTCCTGATTCTCGGCTTTGTTTCTGACCTCATCCTGCGGTCCTCGGGGGTGGACCCTATTAAAGATGAAGCGTCATCTTCCCACGAGGTGTGGGATCCTTCCAGCCCCAGAGCTCTCTGCTGCCTTCTCCAGATGTTCACAGTCATGGGTGAGAAGTTGCTGTAGCCCACAGCACGTGTGATCTGACAGTCTCTAAGGCTGCAAGCTGTCTCCCCTCCTCTGGATCTTTCACACCCCCATCTCGCCTAATTCCCAGGCACTGAGTATATAGTAGGCACTTGGAAATAATACTTCTTGATTAATGTCTTAGAGCAGCAACACTGAGGGAGTTGTTAGAGTACCTTAATGTTTCCACTACTGATGACTATACACACATACGCCCACGGATTCCTCATAATGACTCTGTAAGGAAGTGCTCCTACGTAGCTGACACATGAGAAAACTGAAGAGGAGAGAAGATGCAGCAATATGCTTGAGATTATTCACTTACTAACTTTATTCTATATACTGTTAATGAACATTGATTATCTGCCAGACTGTGGATTAGATGTTGGGATATAATTTTAAGTTCTCTGCATTCAAACAATGATTCAGAGATGTATCTGGAGTTTGAACTCAGATTTGTTCTGATTTAAACTGTTCTTTCCTTTTTAATAAAACTAAAACATGTTGCGTCTCTTCCTTCTAGGATGATGACAAGGCTATTTTCTTTGTGAAGTTTTCCTCCAGTCTTCCTGTCTCCCTCCCAGATCAGATATGGAAGCACAATTAACGTCCTGCAAGTGTCCGGGGTTACAAAAGCACTCTTGGCAGCCTGCCTTCTGGCCCTGAAAATGAAGGTCTGGATGGCAGCTTCTCGGGATGGCAAATGTCTGTTATTTGTGAATTACTGCCTGGGCTTGAGCTGTTTAGCAGGCATTGCTAATCAGTTACGACACCCTCTCGGAGACACAGCCTGGGAATCCTCTCTGCCTCCCCTCCAGACTATCACAGATTCCTGTAAGGGGCTTTTGATCCTCAAGGCTTTGCTCTGACACGTAACGCCATGTGGTGTGATGGGTGGGACTGTCTGGTAGCGTCTTGGAGGGGAGAGCGGGGGTGAGCCTGACTGTCAGATGACAGCCAATAAGCATAGCACATCTTTCCGGTGGTGGGGGTGATCCGACCCCCTTGGAGACAGTGCGATGCTATTTCGTGATGTCCACTTACACTGTAGGAGAGGTGAGCTTTCTTTTTCACTGGATTTATGTGTGAGGTCATAAATCTGAGGCTGCTGGAAGCCCCTCTGTCACCACGCGGAGGGGGCTTGTTGAGAGTGAAGTGGATAAAACATGGAGATGGAGAAAGCTGACTCTGGGGATTCAGGTTCTATAATCCCATACATTGTAATTCTTTTTTTTTCAAAATTGAAGTATACCTGTTGTACAATGTTATATAAGTTATAGGTGTACCACATAGTGATTCATAATTTTTATTTATTTATCTTATTTTATTTTCAAAAATTCTAATGGCATGTAATCTTTTTTTTTTTCCTAATTTTTGCTCCTCAATGTTTATTTCTTTAGGATAGATTTGCTAGAAGTAATCCCAAGAAGAAAAAGTAAATATTGAAAAACTTTTGATACCAATTTCCCCACTACACAAAACAATTCCTTACAAAAAAAAAATCCTTACAAGATATTTGTTCAATGGCTAGATAAATGAGCAAATAAAACTTTAGATGTGCTAATTTACTCTCCAAGAAACCTTGTATACCTTTGGCTACACAGTAATAAACATGGACTATTGTATTACTCTTATCTCTTTCTAATTTTGACAGGCAGAGCGGTATCTTACAGTTCTTTTTCTTTTGTAACAGGAAAGGCTGTACATTGTTTTTCATAGTCCCTTTTTTTTTAACTTACACACACATCGCCTCTTTTTTGACTTTCCTTCCTGTTTAGGTCACCGCAGAGCTCTGAGCAGAGTTCCCCGAGCGACACAGCGGGTTCTCCTTGGCTATGTATATTATTAGGCGGTCAGCGTCAGTCGCTCCGTTGTCTGACTTTTGCGACCCCACGGACTGCAGCCCGCCAGGCCTCTGTCCATGGGATCCTCCAGGCAGGAACACTGGAGTGGGTTCCCATTTCCTCCTCCTGTTTTATACATTGTATTAATATTGCATCGACCTCCCAGCCCATCCCACCCTGACTGGCAAGTTTTAAATGTTACACCCCATGTACAGTTATTATCACATAGTGACTGTGTTCCCTTCACTGTACAGTGTATCCCTGAGGTTTATACCTCTTAATCCCCTTTTCCCATATTGCCGCTGCCTTCTTCCCTCTCTCCACTGGTAACCGCTAATTAACTTTCTCTATCTATGAGTCAGCTTCTTTCTCCCTACATTCACTGGTTTGTATCCGATTCCACATGTAAGTGATATCATAAAGGATTTGTCTTTCTCTGTCTGACAGATAAACTGGAATTCCTGATTAAGAGAGCATGAGGCGGTTTTTCTGTTATTTGCAACCAACATATCCCGGACAGACAAGGTCTCATTTTATAGATAAGGAGCCTGAGGACCTGAGACGGGGTGGTGAGGTCCCAGCGGCACCGGTGTGGTGAGTGGCATTCGTTGCCTCGGCCGCCCACCTGTAGAGAAACTCGGGGGCTTCCCTGGGGGCGCAGCGGGTAAGACTTCACCTGCCAGTGCAGCGGACACGGGTTCGATCCTTGGCCCCGGAAGATTCCACGTGCCTCGGAGCCACAAAGCCCGGTGCCACGGCGGCTGAGCCCACGCTCCGGGCCGTGAGCCGCACTCCCGCGCCCTGGTGCCGGAGCTGCTGAAACCCCTGCGCCCAGGCCTGTGCTCGGCAACGGGAGAGGCCAGCACCGCGAGAAGCCCCACTCACGGGGAGAGCAGCTCCCGCTCACCGCAGCGAGAGCAAGCCCCCGCGCAGCAGCGAAGACCCAGCGCAACCAAAATAAATAAATAGAATAAAAAATAACCGTGGTCCCCAATGCCGCCTTGTTGCTGACGCTGCTCAGTTGCTAAGTCATATCCACCTCTTTGTGACCCCACGGACTGCAGCATGTCACGCCTCCCCTGGCATTGGGACCCTGGCAACATCCTGAGTACATGGGGATTATACAGACAGCCCTGTTATCCATGCAATTTACTTTTGAATCTCTTCATAATTGTTTTTAAGGGCTGTTCCTGGTCATTTTCCTTTCCTGGGATTTCTAGGGATACCTGAAATTCAGATCAAGCAGTCTTACCATACAATTGAACTAATATATTTATTTGACAGAGACTATTGTGTCATGCACACACACACACACACACACACACACACACACATGAACACCCCAAATCTTTAATTGTTGATGCTTTACTCACGTGTGAGCTCCTGGGGGATGGGCTACCTCGTGATTCGGACTTCACCCCGTTTCCCTGCTATGGACGGGTGTCCCTGAACGCTGCTGCACCGATCCTCCCCATGGCCAGTGTTGGACATGCACTTGTCTAGTTTGATTTTCTTTTTCTTTTGCCCTCAAGTTGCTTTGAGTCTTTGAGTCTGAGCTAATTTGCTCCCTCTCTGTATCCACAATATAAATTATTCTCACAAGTGCTTGCCTTGGGATCCGCTATAGCAAATCTTTTCTGAGCACCTTTAATCTATTTATTCATTCACTCCACAATGACTCAACGCTATGTCCTAGGCAGAAAGCTATGAACAGCACAGATAAATCCCAGCTCTCACAGAATGTACTTATACATTCCAGAGGGCCTAGGAGCTATTTTGTCTTCCTGCAGTTTCTTTGGATTTACAAAACCTGCGCATTTATGTTAATAGCTTATTTATTGTGTACAGGGTGAGGTTTACTGGAAGGAAGGAAAACTTCATTTCATTGGTGATAATCATCTTTTTCTCTTTTTAATCCTTTCTCCTGTTGGCTGGAGAGTCATTTCCTGTTCCCTTTTGTTCCTCTCTTCCTGTTGATCCTCTAAAGACGTCTATACCCACTGGCCCCTTTGAGTGCATTTGTACACCAGGTGTATCCTAGCAGACACAAGCAATGCAGACAGCGTGCACCATGCCCTACCCAGAGCACTCGTTCCATCCTCCCTACAGCCCCGAGGGTCCATAAAGCTGGGTATCACAGGAACAGATTTTTCTAAAACGAGTTAACTTCAAATCTTTATTTGTTTCTTTCAACTTTATTACTATTTGAATTCTGAATGTTCAGAATAAATTCAGTTCATGTTTAGTCTTGACAGCCTCTTGCATGCCTAGTGCTTCAGTAGCATGCCACAGATGGAGACAAAATTAAACCTGGCTACGGTGGCATTCGATACCACAAAGCTAACCTGGTTGGATGGCATCAACGACTCAATGGACACGAGTCTGGGCAGACTCAGGAAGGTGGTTAAGGACCGGGAGGCGTGGCGTGCTGCGGTCCGTGGGGTCACAAAGAGCGGAACTGGGCGGCTGAGCAGCAGAGGCGACAAGGTGGCATCAGGGACCATGGGACTGGCCTGGCCACGGGGGTGTCAGAGTTTCAACCACAGGGAAGAGTTACGCCAGCCAAACATCTAACTTTGTCTGTTGACAGCCAGTTTGAGATGGAGTTCATGCTCGGAGAACCTCCTCTGCTCCACAAACATAGCAAGTGCTGGATAAAACAAACACAAACAGCAAACCGAAGAAGGCAGACAGGTTAGATGTCAGACAAGCATTTTCGAAGGTCCAGCTGGCCCAGACCAGGACTGAAAGGGTGGGTGGACCTGTGGGTGAGGATGCTGAGCAGTTAGTGGTGGGAACTGAGTCAAGAGCGTGTCCTGCGAGATGGGGAAACAGAGGCAGGCTCACGGACCAGAGCCCAGGGCGAGGGCGGAATTCACTTCTCATCCTCCACCCCATGGGGAGAGGCTAGACACAGACCTGACACCCAACGCTGAAGGATCAGCGGCTCCCCTCCAGCTCCAGGCTGGGGGAGAAGGATGGGGCACAGACCTGAGACCGCAGGCTGAGTCAGCCCCTCCGCCCCCGACCCAGCCTGCCTCAGCCACAGCCCAGGGGCTCTGCAGAATGGTCCCTCTGGCTGCCTGTTGTAGGTTTGGATGGGGGACCCCCAGAGCTGCTAAGCAGGACAATGGAATATGTAAATACAGGAGAAGGGGGGACAGAGAGAACGAGAGAGAGAAGAGAGGGAGCTAAAACAAGCACACCACCTCATAGTTCAACTAAGACTATAAACTGAAGTAAAAAACTACGGGCCAATATCACCAATGAACATGGATGCAAAACTCCTCAACAAAATTCTAGCAAACAGAATCCAATGACATATTAAAAAGATCAGACATCATGACCAAGTGGGCTTTATCCCAAGGATGCAAGGTTTCTTCAATATTTGCAAATCAATCATTGTGATACACCACATTAACAAATTGAAAGATAAAAACCGTATGATTATCTCAATAGATGTGGAGAAAGCCTTTGACAAAATTCAACATCCATATATGATAAAAACCCTCCAGAAAGCAGGCATAGAAGGAACATACCTCAACATAATAAAAGCTATATATTATAAACCCACAGCAGACATTATCCTCAGTGGTGAAAAATTGAAAGCATTTCCCCTAAAGTCAGGAATGAGACAAGGAACTCCGCAAAATCATAAAACAGAGCCTGTGTGTCCATACACGTCAGGCGTGGCTGAGGGTGGGACTACCACATTGAAAGCCAGGGGTATTCAGTGACCATGTGTGGAAAGATTATGAAATGCTGAGACTCCCAGGACTTTCCCTCTTGGCTCTCAGAATGCTGGTGGCCTGAACTGGACTGTCCAGTAAGTGTTTGGAAGACTCTTTTATGAGAAATAGAGCCAGTCAAAGAAGAAAGTCCTAAAGATATAGACATGGACAGGTTCCCCCAAGAAGTGACCTATTCAGACGACTATAGAGGAAAGCTCCTAAGTCATACTCATCTGCCCAGAACTCCTGTTTATGCTTGATCCTAAAGTGGCTCAGATGATAAAGAATCTGCTGCAGTGCAGGAGACCTGGGTTCGATCCCTGGGTCAGGAAGATCCCCTGGAGAAGGGAATGGCAATGCACTCCAGTATTCTTGCCTGAAGAATCCTATGGACAGAAGAGCCTGGTGGGCTACCGTCCGTGGGGTTGCTAAAAGTTGGGCATGACTGAGCTACTAACACTTTATACTTAATTCCGAGGAGATAATCTAAGATTATTAGAAAGTTGAGGGAAGCCTCTAGTGTGGAACATAGACCACACAATGAACAGACAGGAAAAAGCAACTTGGAGGAAATGGGAACTATGTAGGGGGGATGAGGAAGCAAAAAACCAGAAAATATGAAGTTAGTATTGTTAGAGAAAAAGAGGTTGTGTTTATGTAACAGAGCGTTAAACATTCAGAAGCTTTTTTTAAAAGGACAATTAGAAATTAGAAACATGATGGCAGAAATGAAAAACCTCGGTGAAAGTGCTGGACGATGAAGTGAAAGAATTTGCCTAGAAATTAGAACGAAAACATGGAGCATAGACGGGAAAATAAGAGAAAAGATAAAAAAAATTGAAGGACATTTAATGTATGAATAATATTGGTTCTACAGGGAGAGAACAAAGGAAATGGATGGGGGGAAAAAAGAATAAAATAATTCAGGAAAGCTTTACAGGTCAAAGTACATGAATGTGGATACTGAAAGAACTCACCAAATGCCCAGCAGAATGGGTAATAATACAGCCAAACCAAGGCACATCCTTGTGAAATTTCAAAACCTAGGGAAATAGAGACGATCCTAACCTATTTCAGAGAAAAACACATACACACACATATTCAAAGGACCATGAATGATAATGCCTTTAGCGTCTGAAGAAGAACACAGATAAGAATGGAATGATATCATAAATTTTAAAGGGAAGAATCTAGAATTCTATATCCAGTCAACCTATCAATAGAGTGTGGATTTTTACAAACCTCCCCGAAGAAAGAAGCTCCAAATATCAGAAAATATATGTTCTCACTTTGCTGTAGAGCAGATGGGCACAACATTGTAGATAAACCATGCTTCAATTTTAAAGGAACATAAAAAGTATACGTTCTCATGCCTTTTCTTAGAGACCTTTATGGAAGGATGTGCGCCACAGCGTGAAGGGTGCAAATCAAGGAAGGGGGCTAACGGCGACACGGGGAACCCGCCAGAGGAGAGCGAAGGCCGCCCGTGAGGTGATGGTGACGGGGCGCCCAGCCTGGACAGATAATAGACGCACACAGGACAGAATCCAGAAGGGGTGACACGGAAGACGCCAGGTTAGCATGCCCGCTTCTGGAGTTGCTGCGTGCCCAGGCAGCAGCGTGAGCCTGCAGGAAGGCTGCTCTCGCTCAGGCCAAGTCTGTTTCCCCTGCGCTGAAGTCCATGGAGGCCAGGAGGTTCTTGCCATACTGCTGATAAAAAGACACCCCAGACCCTGTTTCACTAACTTACATTGGAGTATAACCAATGAGCGACGCTGCGATGGTTTCAGGGGGGCAGCAAAGGCACTCAGCCGTACGTGTGCGTGGATCCACTCTCCCCAAGTCCCCTCCTGTCCAGGCTGCCACACAGCGCTGAGCGGAGTGCCCTGTGCGGTACGCAGGTCCTTGCTGCTGACACGTTTTAAATACAGCGGGACATGGCAGACTTCAGCGCAGCCTTTCCATTAGGGCAGGCTTCCTTTCCACCTTAGCATTCAGCATCAGGCGTGAGGACTCCTCACTGGGGTGTCATCAGGAAAAGCGAAGGCTCCTCTGGCTTTGGGGTGGGCGTTGGGCTTGGTCCCGGGTTTTCAAGCCTGCTCTAATCCAGATTGCTTTTTCTCAATGTGCCTGGTACCTAGTAATCCCCACCACATAATTAAGTTAGAAATAACTTAAATGATAAAAGGTAATAAACACATCTCTACTATCTCTCTTTCCACTTATTGGGAAACTTAAGAATGCAACCTTGAATCACTATGAGTAGAGATAAAATAGATGCCACAAAAACAAAATATTTATAGCTGAACAATAATAAATGTACTAAAATTAAAAAAAATTGCTTGATATAGCTAAAGTGATGTCTAGAGGAAAATATACAGCTTAACTGCATTTGTTATAAATGAGAAAAATGAAAATAAATGTGTTGGAGTCCACTAAAAAACAAAAAGAACAATCAAGTAACTTATTGGTAGAAGAAGGGAAATAACAAATACAAGAGAAGAAGTTAATTAAATAGAAATTTAGGGAGGACACAAAACTAAAAACTTGTTCTTTGAAAAAAGGAAAATAATGAAATAGTTAAAGAGCTAGTAAAACTCATCAAGAAATAGAGGACATGTATATAAATAAGTAATAATCACAAAAAAAAGGTTGGTTATCATCCATGAAGTTGTCAAATATTTTGAGTATCTGCCTGGATACAGAACAGAAGTGATATTATCAACATGAGAAAAAAGTAAAATTCAGTCTCTGCTTCATGGAGTAAGCAAAGATGAAATCCAGGTATTTAATCCATATCAAAGACCTCAGTATAAGAAACAAAACCAAGACATTTTTAGAATAAGGTTTAGAACAAGAGCACAAACCGTACAGGGGAAGATAGGTACATTTCTCTACATAAAGCTTCATGATGTTGCACAAACAAAGTCAAGATATTGGGAACATATTGACTGTGTAACAAAGTATGCCTGTTTCGAGAACACACAAAATTTCTACAAATAATTGAAAATGCTGCTGCTGCTGCTGCTGCTGCGTTGCTTCAGCCGTGTCCGACCCTGTGCGACCCCATAGACGGCAGCCCACCAGGCTCCCCCGTCCCTGGGATTCTCCAGGCAAGAACACTGGAGTGGGTTGCCACGTCCTTCTCCAATGCATGAAAGTGAAAAGTGAAAGTGAAGCCGCCCAGTCGTGTCTGACTCTTCGCGACCCCACGGACTGTGGCCCACCAGGCTCCTCCGTCCACGGGATTTTCCAGGCAAGAGTACTGGAGTGGGTTGCCGTTGCCTTCTCCGAAAATGCTGTTACTCAACAGGAAAATGAAGGAATGCAATACACAGGAGAGGAAATCCACGTGGTCAACAAGCATTTGACATGATGCCTAGCGCTCCATTGGTCAAAACTGTAAGAGGCTGCATCACCCCAGGCTGACTTTGAATGAGAAATATCGTAAGTAACTCTCAAACACTGCTGGTGGGAAGGGAGCTGGGGAAGCCCTTTTAGAGGGCAGCTGGCATCATTTGGTGGTGTGGGAGATGCTCATTTAGGTATACACCCTGGAGCAGCAGTTCTCAAACTTTGCTTGTCTCATAATCACCTGGTGGGCTTGTTAAAGCACCCAGGCCTGGGCCCTGCTTCCAGAGTTTCTAACCCAGAGGGTCTGGCGAAGGAGCTGAGGATGTGTGTCTAACAAGTTCTCAGGTGCCTCTGCTGCGGCTGGAGGGACCACGCTTTGCGGACACCGCCTGAGACGGCCTTTTGAGGATGTGCACAAGAATGCGATCGTGGGCTTTCCTGGGCATCCAGCAGTTAAAACTTCGCCTCCCCTGCAGGGGGAGCAGGTTCGATCCCCGCTCAGGGAGCGAGGTTTCCCACATGCCTGGTGGCCAGAAAACCAAAGATCATAAAACAGAAGTAGTGTTGTAACGAATTCACTGAAGACTTGGAAAAAGAATGTTTATCCTCAGGGAGAGCAAAAAATCAGAAACAAACGCCCACCAGCAAGAGAACGAAGAGGAAATTACTCTTTTTTAATACAACAGAATATACACAGAAATTAAAATGAACGAAACTAGAGATGCAAATATAACATAAAAAATGAAAAACAATGTTCTAGGAGAAAAGCAAATTACAAAGTGATATATGGAATTTGATACCATCTATATACATTTTAAAGAAATGCAACTTGAAAATAATACAATGTTTATGGATAACAAATGCTGTAAATCATGCCTGACCAGGATAATGCCAAATACATGATACTGGTTAATTCTGAGCAAAGAGTGAGGGTGATGGCATGGAAAAATGGGTAAACAGACAATAAATGTACAATTGTATGTGAACTTTAAATATTTCTTTCTTTCTTTTTCTTTTTTTCATCTAGCTAGCTCTCTAGCTAGCATTTATCAGCTATATACATATATATATATATTTTTTTACCAAAAGAGGTCCTGAGTAAATATCGCTGTCTTAGTTCAGGCCGCTATAACACAGTGCCCCTGACTAGGTGGTGCACAAACAACAGAAATGGATTTCTAACTGTTCTGGAGACTGGAAGTCTGAGATCGGGGGGTCAGTACAGTTGTGTCTCATGAGAAAACTCTTTCGAGTTGCAGACTGCCAAACATTTGTTATATCCTCAAATGGAAGGAAGAGGGCAAGAGAGCTTTCCGGAGCCTCCTTGTGTCAGAGAACTAACCACATTCATTAGGATTCCATCCTCCTGACCAAATTACCCCCCCAAAGATCCCAACTCCTAGTAGCATCACATTGGACATTAGCATTTAACATATGGATTTTGGAGAGACACAAATATTCAGTTTGTAACAACTGCCAAAGGTTAATATTTGATAAAGCCAGGGAGGGGGCATAAGTTCATCATTGTATCATGTTCCTTCTTGTGCAAACGTTTGAATAATTTGAAATATTTCATGATAAAAATGCATTAAAAAGAATACCTGTAAAAACACCAGCCCAGGTTTTGTTTCTGGATGTTGTTAGAGACAAAAAACATAATTTTGAGACGTCTGAGTCTCTATTGTGAAATGAGGGCCAGATACAATGCCATGTGCATGTGTGCCTGCTAAGTTGCTCAGTCGTGTCCGATTCTTTGCGACCCCATGGACTGTAGCCCGCCAGGCTCCTCTGTCCATGGGGATTCTCCAGGCAAGCATACTGGACTGGATTGTCATGCCCTCGTCCAGGGAATCTTCCCGACCCAAGGATCGAACCCATGTCTCCTGCATTGGCAGGCAGTTTCTTTACCACCACCTGGGAAGCCCACACAACGCCACATACTTCATCATAATGATATACAAAATTAAAACTACCAGTGTATGTGTGTGTATGTGGAAGTTGCTCAGTCGTGTCCGACTCTTTGAGACCCCATGGACTATATAGTCCGTGGAATTCTCAAGGCCAGAATACTGGAGTGGGTAGCCTGTCCCTTCTCCTGGGGGTCTTCCCATCCCAGGTCTCCCACATTGCAGGCAGATTCTTCACCAGCTGAGCCACAGGGGAAGCCCAGTAGTGACTCAGATCTCCTTTCAGAGGAACAGTGAAGGCCTCAGCTTTACACTTGTGTCTGTGTTCCTCTTCTTTTGTCGAAGAGTTGGTTCCACTGATCATCCTGTCTGTGTCCTGGATTTTGAGCTGGGCTATTTGATTCCTCAGCCCAGAGGAGACTAAAAGGAATATGATCATTCAAAGCCTCTTTTATTACCCCCACAGAGGAGAATTCTGCCTTTAATTGCTCAATTTCAGCCTTTGGTGGCATAAAACTGGGACAACTGTTAGAGAGAACTTGAGGAGCCGGCAGGACTGGGTTGGTTTGCGTTGTCAGGGCAGAGGATCACAGTGAGATGTTCTGGGAGGAGAGAGGAGAGGAGGAGAGAGACAGGAACCTGTGGGACCCGAGTTTGAGAGCAGAATTTGACACTTGCCTCTGTTTCCTTGGTTCTCCAGGCTGTTCCTCCCTCCTGAACGTTCCAGCAGGCATGATGGTCCTCTTAATCGCTTTTTAAAGAATCATTTACGTATTTGACTGTGCCAGGCCCTCGTCGCAGCCCGTGAGATCTCTGTTTCCACCTTTGCTGTGGCATGCGGGGTCTAGTTCCCTGACCAGGGATCAAACTTGGGCCCCCCGCGTTGCAAGCCCAGAGTCGTAACCACAGGACCACCAGGGACGTCCTCCTAATTGCTTTTAATCAACCTAGTATGTTGATGCAGCGGATGGTTTTTGTACTCTTGGGAAGAGTCTCTGTCAGAGTGGGTCCACTTGGGTCAGAACTGGAAAGGGGTTTTCCCAGTGAGCATAGATACAGGTGTGATACTGTTAAACATCCTCCCTGCCTAGAGGAGACCAGAATTTTGTGTGCAACCGTCTCACGTCCACTGTTGGGTGAGCGGACCCTTGCTTCATTTGTCTCTAAGCATATCTTTGTCAGGTAGTATTATCTTCCTAACTTTAGAGATGAGGAAACTGGCTCAGAGAGACTGACCTCCCCCAAGTAGCACATCCATGTAGAGGCTTATGTGAGATACAAATCCAAGTCTTTGATGTTTTACACTGAATTATACTGAGCTAGGTTTGTGAGATTGGGTAAAATGGTAAGACTTGGTTAGTTGGGAAGATAGCTTTATTATTTAGTTAATAATAAACATAATTAACATTAAAACACCTGAAACATTAAGGCTGGACCCAAGTCAGAGGAAATCAAGGGGAATGGGCCCATATGTACGCTAAAGAACTACTCAGCTCCAGAGTCCTGTTAACTTTGATTCCGCAGTCTCCTATGATCCAGCAGTGGAGGAGGGCACGGCAGTCCACTCCAGAATCATGGACAGAAGAGCCTGGAAAGCTATGTCCATAGGGTCACACAGAGTCAGACATGACTGAAATGACTTAGCACTCAAGCACGCATGTTCAGGGTAAAAGTGACCCTTGGTCACAGCCTCTGTGGGACTCTGGACTTCATGCGGATTGAGGCTGGGTATTTCACATCTTCGCTGCACAGAGCCTGTACCAAACGGGCTATTCGGTTATACCCATCGGGTCGGTTTTCCCCACCTGGGATAAAGGGCATGTAGGTGGGTGGGGAAAACTGACCTGCTCTAGTAGAAGAAGACCTCACTGTAACCTTGGTAAGTCTGGAACTCTTGAGATTTCATTTTAGCCTACTGCAGAATAGTTTGGGCTTCCCAGGTGGTGCTAGTGGTAAAGAACCCGCCTGCCAATGCAGGAGACACAAGTCACACGGGTTCAACCCCTGTGTTGGGAAGATCCCCTGGAGTAAGAAATGGCAACGCACTCCAGTATTCTTTCTGGGAAATTCCGCGGACAGAGGAGCCTGGTGGGCTATAGTCTATGGGTCACAAAGAGTTGGGCGTGAATGATGAGTACACTCACACAGAGTAGTCAGAGCCACAGGCCATGACAGAGTCTGGCGACATTCTAGACGCAACCTTCCTAGGTTGCCCCTGTGGGTGTTTGTCTAGTTTGTCTACAAACGGGGACTCCCATGTAGCTTTCGCGTGCCTTGTGGGGCAGGGTTTTCTATGATTCATTATCTTCTTTCCTTTGTTGTCTGAGTGGACTGAACCTCCATGGAGAGCTGATCCCAGGGGCCGCCCCTAGGGAGTGAAAGGTATGTGCACGGGAGATGAGTTCTTTTATAGCTGGTGACAACTCCTGTTTCTTCCCTTTCCTGCTTCAGCTGACGGGGGACCTCTGCCCCCTCTCTTTGGTTCAGAAAAGATGTGATCCTTGAACTGGGGATTCAGTGAGAGCCAAGAGCCTGCATTTGCCACCACCCCCGAGGTTCTGAGCACGCTGGGACCTGCGTGTTCTACCTGGAGTAAAAGCAGAGAACTAGCAGGGTAGGTGAGTGACTCTTCTGGAGATTCACGGGCACCTGGGGATGGGCTCTTTAGCTTCTGGTTGACATCAAGGCTGGGAACTAGGAAGCACATAGCAGGCAGAAGGTGGCAAACGGAAAACTCATCGCCAACCAGAGAGACACCAAGCCTAGAGTCAAGAGCCTTCGCCCCAGTGTAACCCAGCCTGTCTTCAGTTTTCCCAATTTGTCATCTCATCTTTGTTTTCTTTCAAAAACTCTTTTACGGAGTCATTATGGTTTTATTTAAAAATTTAAAAAAAAAAAATTTGCTTTTAATGAGCATAATTGCTTCACAATATTGTGCTGGTCTCTGCCATACATTGACATGAATCAGCCTCCCACCCCACCCCACCCCTCGAGGCTGTTACAGAGCCGCGGTCTCAGCTCCCCAAGTCACACACAGCAAGTCCCCACAGGCTCCGTGTCGCATATGGTGATGGACATGCTTCTGCGTGCCTCTCTCGGCTCCTCCCACCCTCTCCTTCCCCTGCTGTGTTCTTAGTCTGCTCACTGTGGTTTTAAATATCAACCTACTTCTCAAGTGAGGAAACCGAGGCACACAGAACTCAACTGATTTGCTTCAGCTCACATAGAGTAGGGCTGTCAAGGGGCCCTTGGGGCTTTAGGCCCCCTTCATCTCTGCCTGCCCTCTCAAGACACCTCAAATAAACCTACAGCGTAAGCAAAAGTCAATTTTCTTATTATTCAAGTGCAACTTCAAGGCTGCACCCAGAGCCCTACTGAGGGTGCCATCCCCAAGGCTTTTCCTTTATTGAAATTCTGCAGTCATCACTAGACCATCAGGAATGGAATCAACATAAGAAGGGCTTCCCAGAGTGTGTCTTTAAAGTTTTCAAAGAGCCTGCACATTGCCTGTGCATTGGTTCACATAATGTCCTGGGAGTCAGGAAGAGCAGGTATTATTCCTCTTTAGGAGCTCAGAAAGTTCCACCCACCTTGGATCCTTGACGCTGCAGTGGGCTCGCTGGCTTGCCCTGGGACTGGGGTCTCTGCTGTACCTATGACTGGAGACCCTTCCCACTTCTTTGCTATGCCTCTGCTTCCCATTTGTCCCCTTCGTAAGGTGGCTGTCCGTAAGTAGCTTTGAGGGACAGGTCATGCCTATTCAGTTTTGAAGCAGCTGGAATAATGAGAGAACTCCCAGGTAACTGATAAGGTTTGGTTTCAGGAAAGCCAGCTGCCGCGGAAGTTGGTTTGGTGGAAGACGGTGGGCTGTGGTCAGATGGAGCTGTGTTCTCATCTGGACTCTGCCGCTTCCTAGTTGTTGAAGCAGGGCTCGTGGGAATGCCACATGCTGGGTGCCTCTGTTTCTCTGCAGCCACCTGGCAACTGGGGAAACTTACGGCTTGGTGGAGTGAAGTTTGAGAACAACTGATATAATACTGTTTTTTTTGGAAACTTAAGTTCAGGAGCTCAAATCTCCGCGACCCCATGGACTGTAACCTGCCCGGCTCCTCTGTCTATGGAATTCTCCAGGCAAAAATACTGGAGTGGGTTGCCATTTCCTTCTCCAGGGGATCTTCCTGATCCAGGGATCGAACCCTCATCTCCTGCATTGCAGGCAGACTCTTTACCGTCTGAGCCACCAGGAAAGCCCCCCAGACTGAATCTAGTAGCTAAGTAAAGAAATTATATGCAAAAGTCAACTCAGCTCATTTCTCACCCCAGGCGGGTGGCTACTCTAGCACACGGGCTCTGTTCTTGCATCTTCCGTCTTGGAGCTGATTGGCAGGAAGGTGACTTCAGCATCCAAACTGGATGGCTCTTCCATAAGTGTTGGTGGGCTTCCTCCTTCCTCCCCCCACCCCCCATTCCCTTCAAACGGTTGGCTGGACTTGGAAAGGAAACAGCTTTCTGGGTCAGCAGAATGCTCCGCGCGGGTATCCAATTGTTTTCACTGCAGTTTATTTACATGTGCAATTATTTAATGTACAATTTATTACAAATAAATATCGGTGTATTTATTGCACGCAGACTGCATCCAGGGACTCTTTGTGGCTCTGACAACACAGTGATGAGCAAAAAGACACAGCACTGTCTTCAAGGAGCTCACTTGTGTGCGTGATGTTATAGAGAAACAAACAAACATCTAACCGATGACAACGAAGCCGTGACCCAAAGTATTAAGGCATGCAGTGGGCCAGAGAGGGACGGGAGCTGCATTCTCAGATGGGTGGTCAGAAAGGGTCTTTTGTTTAGGAGAACTGAAGCAAGCGCAGAGGAAACCACACAGAAGGGCAGAGGGAACAGTGTGAGCAAAGGCCCTGAACTTTCACTTAATGCTACTTCCTTCCATCTTCAGCCCAGCCCTGCAGATATACCTATTATGCCCTCCATTGGAGGACAGAAAAGGGAAGCTCAGCAAGACGAGGAACTTTCTCCAAAATGCAGCCAGGGTGGGGCCAAGGTCAAGTTCATCTTCTCTGATTCTGGAGACAGTGCGGTGAACTCGGGGGGCTGTGTGCCTGAAAGTGGGGTGGCTGCTGCTGTCCCCCTGCAGGGACCCAGAGCAGAGAGGGGGCGGGGAGCAGAGCCCGCAGCCCCTGCCCGTGGCCCCTTCCAACTGCCTTTGCCCCCACCACCCCCCACTGCCTGCTCCCCGTGGCTTGGGCGCTGTTTCCTGAAGTTGTTGTCTGGTCTTAGCAGGCTCCTTTTCCAAGTCCTCTCTCCCCTGGGGCTGCGTCTCCCAGAGGCTGGGTAGAGAGAACCCGAACAGGGCGGAATCCAGAGTCCCGCCGGGCCCGTCACGCAGCTGTGCCAGCCGACAGCTGCAGGGACCCAGCTTAGCGTCCCTGCGTGGGCTCCAAGCTGCTTTCCATATCTGTCAGGGACAGCCTCAGCCAAGCGAGCAGCGCCTTTTGAGCACACTACGTCAGCTCAGGTTCCGGGCTGGCCCTTGCTCTTCATCCAGATTGTTCCCTCTGACCCTCTCCTCCCCGTGGGGGCCGTTTGCTCCCGGCCGGGCACCCACTTGACAACATTCCCTCAGCCTCAGAGAGGAAGCCAGGCCGCTTCATAAGCCTGGCGGTCTCACCGGGTTCCCGCCGCTCGCTGGAGCCCGAGGCGGCTCTTCCAACCAGGCCCCGAGGCGCAGAGAAGTGAGCCTTTCTGCCAGGGCCGGCAGCGAGGGGCGCGGTGTGTCATTTGGTGACATGAGATGGTGGAGATGGCGCGCTGTGTGTGTGCATGTGTGTGCGTGTGCGCGCGTGTGTATGCGCGCCCGTGTGTGGGGCGAAAGCACACACGTGTCTGTCCGATGCTCTGGGACTTGACTCCCGTCTGTCTCGCTCACCGTCTGGCTCTTTACAGGAGTCTGACAACTCCTGCTCTTGGAGGCATGACTGGTGTTCCTCAGGGAGCCAGGCTCCTTGTGCGGTTCTGTCGTCCACTGAGGTCTGCGTTAAGTGTACTGAACGAAGCCGGTGAACAGGGCGGGAGTTAGCCTGAAGAGAGGGGGCCAGGCTCACCTGCTTCTTAAAATCCCCAGCCCGGCTCAAGATGGGGGGGATATATGTAAAGATACAGCTGATTCACGTTGTGGTACAGCAGAATGTAATATAACAATGTAAAACGATCGTACTCCAATTGAAAAAAAGTAAAATCACACACACACACACACACACACACACTTCAGTTTAGTCAGTTCAGTTCAGTTCAGTCGCTCAGTCGTGTCCGACTCTGCAAGCCAGGGGACTGCAGCACGCCAGGCCTCCCTGTCCATCACCAACTCCTGGAGTTTACTCAAACTCATGTGCATTGAGTTGGTCATGCCACACACACATCTCAACCCACAAATGAAATACATTATTGTCTGGAGGCAAGAAGGTGGGAACATAGCCCCGGGCCTGGCTGCCACCTAACAGCGGCTCACGCCGAGGAAGGAAAAGTGTGGGCCTTGGCTGTGAGCGTGTGTTTAAAATATCCTACTTTTTTACCTCCTCCACCAGCAGCTGAGTAATAAAAGCTGTGCTTTCAAGGTAACATCTGGATTTTATGCAAGCCCCAAAGGTTCTGGCATCCTATCTCTAAGCAATGGATCAGAGAACTGAAACTATCATAAGGCAACACCTGCTCTGTGCCAGGTCCCATGGTGGAGGCTGGGGGCACCTGTTCTCTGCCCGAATGCCCCTCTGGTTCAGTTGGCACAGAGCTGGTGTCCTGTGCATTTTTGTGGTCTGATCTGCATACACATACGGAGGAATGAGAAAAGTCTTCCTACTAAACAATGAGACTATCAAACCTGAGTCACACCAGGAAGGCTGGCAAGATTTAGAAATAATACTAACGATTCATGGATGAGGCAACCAAGCTAGTGAGCTGCAGGGACAGGGCCTGATCCCAGATCTGTTGGACTCTAAATCTTGTGCTTTTAATGACTATGGAAAAGAATGAACGTTTCTGAAAAGCTTTACTATGAAGGCAGGCTTCTACAGCATCTGTGTGCAGTAAAGACACAGAAGGGTCTTGGGAAGGGTGAGCACTGCGCCCAGGATGCTACATTGTAAGCCAAGTTGCAAAGGGGCGAAGTGTGCTGGAACTGTGCTCTGAAATTTCCTGGAGTCAACAGAGGCATGAAGTCTCTGGGGCTGCATGCAATGATTTGTTCAGGAAACCAGTGTTTACAGACGCCCCCACCCGCACCCCCCGCCACCACTGTGGGGAGGTCAGAGCCGGGATTTAGGTGTGGTGAAGATACAGGCAGGAATCTGAAGACTTTGACCTTGTTTCTTTCTGATTTTGTATCTCTACAAGCTTTCGTTGCCAGGAAATCATGAAATGTTGATGCCAGAGGGAACCTGGCATCAATTATTTTTTAGAGGAAAGAGCAAGGGTTTTAGACCTTGGCAAACCTGGATTCAAATTCCAGTTCAGGCATTTGTAACCACAGGCAAAACATGATTTGTTTTCCTCCAAAGGTTCAGCGATATTGAATAATGTGTCCGAGGTTACACAACCGGTATGTAATGCTTTCCGTTATCTACTGCCGTTTAACAAACCTCTCCGAGGCTTAGCGGCTGACAGAACTGATGCTCAGTGATTGAGTTCACAAATCTGCAACTTGGGGATGGCCCAGCAGGTAACGCTTCGGTCATCTGGGCCAGCCTGCCCAGGGCTGGAGGGTCCATGCCCCAGACGACTCACTTACCCGGCTGGCATGTGGTGTTGGCTGTGAGTGGGAGGTCAGGACCTGGACTGAGGACTGGGTCCCTCCCCACCCGAGCCTTGCAGAGGGCTGCTTGGACTCCCTCACGCCATGGGGGCCGGGCTCCAGGAAGCAGGCAGAGGAAGCCATGTTTTAAGGCCTGCAGACAGGCACAGCATCGCTCCCGTCCTACTCTGCTGAGAAGCGCTTGCCTGGTGGCTCAGACGGTAAAGAGTCCACGGCAATGTGGGAGACGCAGGTTTGATCCCTGGGTGGGGAAGTTCCCCTGGAGAAGGGAATGGCAACCCACTCCCGTATCCTTGCCTGGAGAATCCCCTGGACAGAGTCCAGGGCTACAGTCCATGGGGTTGCCAAGAGTTGGACATGACTGAGTGATAACGCTTGCACACATGCTGTTGTGAAGCAGCTACAAAACTCAGATTCAAGGGGAGTGGCCATTGACCCCACCTTTTTCTCTCTTTTTTTAAAAACATTAAAAAAATTTTTTTAATTAAAAAAAAATTTTTATTTTTAAATTAAAAAGATTTAATTGGAGGATGCCCACTTTCCAGTGCTGTGTGGGTTTCTACCGTACAACGGTGTGAAGCAGTGGTCTGCGTACTTATGTGTCCTTCCCCGAGAGCCCCCCTCCCAGCCCCATCCCGCCCCCCAGGTCATCACCAAGCACCGCGGGCCCCTGGGCTCTGCAGCAGTTTCCCTCTAGCTGCCTGTTTACGCACGGCCATGTGTATACGTCAGCCCTGCTCCCTCA
Organism: Dama dama; assembly: GCF_033118175.1. Taxonomy (NCBI): domain Eukaryota; kingdom Metazoa; phylum Chordata; class Mammalia; order Artiodactyla; family Cervidae; genus Dama; species Dama dama. The sequence goes on from NC_083681.1 coordinate 81,769,441, forward strand.
GTCTGCCCCACCCTCTTCTGCCCTCACTGTGTCCACAAGTCCGTTCCCCACGTCTGCGTCTCCATTGCTCCCCGCAAATAGGGTCATCAGGACCATTTCTCTAGATTCCACAAACATACGTTAATATGGGACATTTTTCTCTTTTGGACTTTACTCTGGATGACGGACTCCAGGTTCATCCACAGCTCTACAAATGACCCGGTTTCGTTCCTTTTTATCGGTTCCACTTTCTAATGGGAAGAGTGTCCAAGAGGTTTGAACGGCCACTCTTCTCCACTGGTCTCCTCCTCTCCAGACCTGCTCCGGCACAGCCTACTGACCCCTTCTCTGCATCACTCCTGGGCAGAGAACTCGTCAAGGATCTCTGTTACCCTTTGCCTTCCTCTTGGTCACTTCACGACGTTGTCCTAGCTTGCTTCTCAAGGTCAGTGAAGTCATTTCTCCTCTATGATCTATTCTAGGATAAAGAAAGAAAGAAAGAAAAGTCACTCAGTCGTGTCCGACTCTTTGCGTCCCCATGGACTGTAGCCCACCAGTCTCCTCCATCCATGGGATTTTCCAGGCAAAAATCCTGGAGTGGGTTGCCATTTCCTCCTCCAGGGGATCTTCCCGACCCAGGAATTGAACCCTGGTCTCCCGCATTGTAGGCAGATGCTTTACCGTCTGAGCCACCAGGGAAGTCCAACATTAAAAAAACATTCCAGGATAAAGTCAACATTAAAAAATTTCCCGTGGTATGTATATATGTACTTTTATTGAGGTATAGATGATGTCCAGATTATATGTTCACGTGTGTAATATAGGGATTCTCAATGTAAAGGTTGTATTTTGTTTATAGTTATTATAAACATTGGTCATATTCCTTGCGCTATATCCTATAGACATAAATAAGCTAACTTTGTAGCTTATTTATTTTATACCTGGTAGCTTGTACCTCTTAATCTTCTACCCCTAACTTGCCGCTCCCTGCTCCTTTCTTCCCATGGGTAACCACTAGTTTGATCTCTGTATCTGTGAGTCTGTTTCTGTTCTGTTATATTCATTCATTTGTTTTATTTTGCTTCCACATGTAAGTGATAACTTGCAGCACTTTTCTTTCTCTGACTTATTTCACTAAGGATAAAAGTGTCCCCCAATAGATGAATGATAAGGAAGAAGTATACACACACACAACGGAATAGTCTTCAGTCATAAAAAAGAATGAAAACTTGCCATTATCACCAACATGAATGTGCTTGAAGTGTAGTAACCTCTGGTATTTATTAACCCTATCATGATAAATACTTTAGAGGGATTATCTAATTTGAATTTTCACCCTGTTAGCCAGGTTCTTTTGTATTTGAAGTCAGGAATGCTTGACCAGGAGACTGAGCTCTTAACTCCCATTGTAAACTGCATCTACTCGAAGTTTCCCAGATGCAGGTTGTTCTTGCTGAAGTCCGAGATTTTATCCTTTTTCTATGACTTCTTTACTTCTCTTTTATCTCACCAACTTATGCTTATTTTTCAGGTTCCAATTTAGCCAGCCCTTTCTTCAAGAAGACTTCCCTGATTCTTGAAGACAGGTTGTGCTCCGCATTAATGTTCCGTCTTATTTCTATCTAGCACTTTTCACTTTGTCCTGAAATTATCTGTTTTCTGGAGCCCATCACAGGCTGTACATTTTCTTTTCTTTTTTTTTTTTTTGGAGAGTTAAGGCCAGCATCTTGATTTTATTTTCCTCTCCGGAAGTGAAAGATCCTTCAGTCCAACATCCCACAGGTTCTCCCCGAGTTGTCCTCATCTATGAGGCTATGAGACCCCTCAGTTATGCAGCCCGACACCCCAAACCAGACCCACATGGCGGAGTTTGTCTTGCTGGGCTTCGCTGAGGCGCATGAGACACGCCTCTTCCTCTTCGTCCTCTTCCTCACCATGTACCTGCTCACCTTGGTGGAGAACTTGGCCATCATCCTGGTGGTGGGCTTGGACCACCGCCTCCATAGGCCCATGTATTTCTTCCTGACGCACTTGTCCTGCCTTGAAATCGGGTATACTTCAGTCACGGTGCCCAAGATGCTGGCGGGTTTCCTTGGGGTGGCTGGAGGCCAGAGGATCTCCTACGCGGGCTGCCTGTCCCAGCTTTTCATCTTCACCTTCCTCGGGGCCACGGAGTGTCTGCTGCTGGCCGCCATGGCCTACGACCGCTACGTGGCCATCTGCCTGCCTCTCCGGTACGGGGCGCTGGTGTCCTGGGGCGCCTGCGGCCGCCTGGCAGCCGCCTGCTGGCTGGGGGGCCTGCTCACCCCCGCGTTGCCCATCTATCTCATGTCCCGACTGACGTTTTGTGGCCCCAACGTCATCGACCACTTCTTCTGCGACGCCTCGCCGCTGCTGGCCCTGGCCTGCTCGGACGTCGGCCCGAAGGAGACCGCAGACCTCCTGGTCTCGCTGGCCGTGCTCCTGGCCTCGTCCGCGGCCATCGCCGCGTCCTACGGCCGCATCGTCTGGACGCTGCTGCAGCTCCGCGCGGCCGCGGCGCGCAGAAAGGCCTTCTCCACCTGCGCGGCCCACCTGGGCGTGGTGAGCCTCTTCTACGGCACTCTCTTCTTCATGTACGCCCGCACCCGAGCGGCCCCTTCCATCAGCTTCAGCAAGGTGGTGTCGGTCTTCTACTCCATCGTCACGCCCATGCTCAACCCCCTCATCTACAGTCTCCGAAACCACGAGGTCAAGGGGGCTCTGGGGAGAGCCTTCTCCTGCCGGTCTTGGAAAGGTCGGTGAGGAGGCAGGTGTTGGGGCGGCGGGATCCATGCCTAGCTTTTTAGAAGGGGCGTGGTGAGCACTCTGGAATGGAGCAGAGGCCTAGGAGTCACCAGTTAAGGGATCAGTTCAGTCGCTCGGTGGTGTCTGACTCCCTGCGACCGCACGAATCGCAGCACGCCAGGCCTCCCTGTCCATCACCAACTCCCGGGGTTTACTCAAGCTCATGTCCATCGAGTCGGTGATGCCATCCAGCCATCTCATCCTCTGGCATCCCCCTTCTCCTCCTGCCCCCAGTCCCTCCCAGCATCAGGGTCTTTCCCAATGAGTCAGCTCTTCACATTAGGTGGCCAAAGTATTGGAGTTTCAGCCTCAGCATCAGTCCTTCCAGTGAACACCCAGGACTGATCTCCTTTAGGATGGACTGGTTGCATCGCCTTGCAGTCAAAGGGACTCTCAAGAGTCTTCTCCAGCACCACAGTTCAAAAGCATCAATTCTTTGGCACTCAGCTTTCTTTATAGTCCAACTCTCACATCCATACATGACCACTGGAAAAACCATAGCCTTGACTAATGGACCTTTGTTGGCAAAGTAATGTCTCTGCTTTTAATATGCTGTCTAGGTTGGTCATAACTTTCCTTCCAAGGAGTAAGTGTCTTTTAATTTCATGGCTGCAATCACCATCTGCAGTGATTTTGGAACCCCAAATAAAGTCTGACACTGTTTCCCCATCTATTTCCCATGAAGTGATGGGACCAGATGCCATGATCTTAGTTTTCTGAATGTTGAGCTTTAAGCCAAATTTTCACTCTCCTCTTTCACTTTCATCAAGAGGCTCTTTAGTTCCTCTTCACTTTCTGCCATAAGGATGGTGTCATCTGCGTATCTGAGGTTATTGATATTTCTCCCGGCTATCTTGATTCCAGCTTGTGCTTCCTCCAGACCAGCATTTCTCATGATGTACTCTGCATATAAGTTATGTGTGTATTAAAGTAAAATGCTACTTCTGCTATGACAAGAAACTCCTACCTATATTAGCTTAAAGAAGGAAAGAGACTTCCTCTTTCCTGCCAGAGTCCGAGGTGAGTGCTCCATGTTGGTGGCTGGCTCTGCTCAAGAGGCATTCGAGGATCCAAGTTCCTTGTGTCTTTCTGATTTTTGTGGGGGAAGCTCTCTGCCTCCAGTCAGCAGCACACACTTCTCTTCCTCATCACTTTTTTTTCTTTCTTTTCCTTTTTAAAATAAATTTATCCAATTATTTTTATTTTTTTATTTTTGAACCCTTTTATTGTGAAATATAAAACACAGATAGGAGGGACTTCTCTGAGGGTCCAGTGGTTAAGACTTCGCCTTCCAATGCAGGGGGTGAGTGCTGGATCCCTGGCCGGGAAGCTAAGATCCCATATGCCTTGTGGCTGGAAAACCAAAACATAAAACAGAATCAGGATTGTAACAAATTCAATATAGATTTTAAAAAAGGTCCATAGAAAAATATCTTAAAAAAAAACACATTTAGGAAAGTGAATACAACATAACCATATAGCTTAATGGATTACATAATGACCAACAAGTTAATATACTGAATACTAAATCCAGAAATTAACCATCATTGGTACCCCAATGCTGGGAAAGATTGAAGGCAGGAGGAGAAGGGGATGACAGAGGATGAGATGGTTGGATGGCATAAGTGACTTGATGGACATGAGTTTGAGTAAGCTCCTGGAGTTGGTGATGGACACGGAGGCCGGGTGAGCTGCAGTCCATGGGGTCACAAAAAATCCAACATGACTGAGCGATTGAACTGAACTGGTGCCCCCAAAACCTGCCCCCAGCAGACCTCTTCCCAGTCATAGTCTCCTCTTCCCCCAAATGGTAACCACTATTTAGACTTCCATAGTTAGCTTACCTTTTCTCTTCTGAGGGTTTAAAACCTAAGAAAGCAAGCCTCAACACTATACGGTTCACCTTGAACAATGCTTAGGGGCACTGACTCTCCAAACGGTCAAAAATCAAAGTATAACTTATAGCTGGCCCTCCGTATGCAAGGTTCCTCGGTAACCATGCTTCTGTTATTTTTATTAAAAAACCTTTATTTTCTGGTATAGTTGATTCACAAAGTTGCATTACTTTTAGGTGTACAACAAAGTGAATCAGTTACACATAAACATATTCCCACTCTTTTTCAGATTCTTTTCCCGTATAGGCCCTTACAGAATATTGAGTAGAGTTCCTTGTGCTACATAGCAGGTCCTTGCTAGTTATCTATTTTATGTATAGTAGTGTGTATGTGTCAATCTTGAAAGTGAAAGTGAAGTTGCTCAGTCGTGTCTGAGTCTTTGTGACCCAAGGGACTATAGCCCACCAGGCTCCTCTGTCCATGGAATTCTCCAGGCAAGAACACTGGAGTGGGTGGCCATTTCCTTCTCCAGGGGACCTTCCCGACCCAGGGATCGAACTCGGGTCTCCCACATTGCACGTCAATCTTAATCTCCCAATTTATCCTCCCCACCCCCTGGGAACCATAAGTTTATTATCTACATCTGTTAACTCTATTTCTGCTTCTTTGCATCTTTAGGGTCAATGTCCCCTTGGATGTTGGCAAACTAAGGCCAAATCTAGTCTAGCTCTTATTTACAACAACCTGTGAGCTAAGAATAGTTTTTAAATTTTAAATGGTTGAACACAAATCAAACGTAGAATACTATTTCATGACATGCAAACATTTTATAAGATTAAAATTTCAGTGTCTATAAATCAAGTTTCACTAGAACTCAATCATACTTATGTATTGTCTGGGCTGCTCTTGTGCTCCAATGACAGAGACCATTTGCCAATCCCCAGGGGCCTTCTTACTCCTTCCATGACCAACATTTGGTCCCGCTGGATAAGAAGCGTGATGTTGCTATTCAGTCACTAAGTCACGTCTGACTCTTTGTGACCCCAAGGACTGCAGCACGCCAGGCTTCCCTCTGCTTCACTATCTCCCAAAGTTTGCTTAAACTCATATCCATTGAGTCAGTGATTCCATCCAACTATCTCATCCTCTGTCATCCCTTCTCCTCCTGCCCTCAATCTTACCCAGCATCAGGGTCTTTTCCAATGAGTCGGCTCTTTGCATCAGGTGGCCAAAGTACTGGAGCTTCAGCTTCAGAGTCAGTCCTTCCAATGAATATTCAGGATTGACTTCCTTTAGGATGGACTGGTTTGATCTCCTTGCAGTCCAAGGAACTCTCGAGTCTTCCCCAGCACCACAGTTTGAAAGTGTCAACTCTTCGGTGCTCAGCCTTCTTTATGGTCTAACTGTCACGTCCACACATGACTACTGGAAAAACCATAGCTTTGGCTATACAGACCTTTGCAGGCAAAGTGATGTCTCTGCTTTTCAATACGCTGTCTAGGTTTGCCACAGCTTTTCTTCCAAGGAGCAAGAAGGGTGAGGATACAGCACAGAAGGGACACAGCCCACCTCTTAGTTTTTCCACTAGATGTGGCAATCATTGTGTTTACTCACCTTTCTTGGTGAGAAGTTAGCCACAGGTCACATCTAATTGCAAGGTGGCACAATGGTAAATAATCCACCTGCAGTGCAGGAGATGTAAGAGATGTGGGTTCAATTCCTGGGTCAGGAAGATCCCCTGGCATAGGGAATGTCAACCCATTCCAATATTCTTGCCTGGAAAATCCCAGGCAGAGGAGCCTGGTGGGTTATGGTCTATGGGGTCACAAAGAGTCAGGCACGACTGAGCACACACAGAAAAAGAACCGTGCGAACCATACTGAATTCATTTTGTCAGCTCCACCTTAGGCCTGCAGTCCAACCCCACCCTCATTTCCATGTGACTAAGCTTTAGCCTACTCACAAGGAATGCACCCAAGTTCCCTATCAACTCTTACTCTTGCCTTCATCTGATATGAAAATCGAAAACATGCCTTTTGCTGACGCAGATGGTTAATGACCGTGTAATGGCAGGGAAAAACTCCTGATCCTGGTGAGGCAGACATGTTTCTCCCTAGTAGTCAATTCTATTTTTAGCTTTGACCCCTTTTAAATTCCCCTGTACCCCTTTTGGTGAAGTGTGGTGCAGCTGCAAATGCCTTGGGATCATCGTCCACCCGATCCTGCCTGTTTGTAAGTCACTAACAATAAATTCCATAATTGCACTTTATGTAGTTGCCTGCTTTGATTTTTGGTCTCAAAGTTCCTTCTCAGCTCAGAGGTTATTAGACAATATTTTTGCCTCCCAACAAGAGTCCATAGGTAGGTAGACAAATGCCTGCTGCAATTTGCTTACTGTGGGAAAAGGGGTGAACACATTTTGGTAGACAACCAGCAGTTTCCACACAAACTCCCCAGAATCACAGCTGATTTTCCACGTGACCTATGTACTTCTTTGTATCTACATTTTCTTACTTGAAATATAGACCAAGGGAACTCCCTGGTGGTCCAGTGGTTAGGATGGAGCACTTTAACTGCTGGGGTCCAGGTTCGATCCCTGGTTGGGGAGCTAAGAACCCACATGCTTTGAGGTGAGGCCAAAATAAAAGAAATACAGACCAAGCCTCCTGCTCTACCAACCCAGTGGATCTTCTATGGTTCCATATTCTTTTTATCCCTTGCGGTTGTGCCGGGACTCCCACTTCTGTTTGTCAGGCTTTTCCATCTTTGGTTAGCCTCTTACTTTTCAGTTTTCACATTCCAAGCCCATGGCAGCTGATTTCTAAGTCACGTTTGTCAAAAAGCTGACTTGGACTGTGGGATGCTGTGACTTTCTCTCTGTCTCTCTCTAGACAGAGTCTTCTTATTTAATCTATTTCCTTGTTTCCTTTGTGGCTTCCTCTTCATTGGCCCAAATAAAATTATTGGCTGACCATAGGCAAGATAAAAGCATTTTAAAAAATAAATTTTACGTTTTTTGGTTGTCTCATTGTAGTGGCTTCTCTTGTTGCTGAGCACGGGCTCGCGAGTGCTCGAGCTTCAGCAGTTGCGGCAGGGGGCTCAGTAGTTGCAGGTCCTGGGCTCTCGAGCACCGGATCAATAGTTGTGGCTCACAGGCTCAGCTGCTCCACGGCATGTGGGATCTTCCCAGATCAGGGACGAAGTCACGCTTCCTGCGTTGGCAGGCAGATTCTTTACCACTGAGCCACCAGGGAAGCCCCAAGATAAAAGCATTTTAAACCCCCTTTGGCAGGAACTTAAGATGAATCTCTTTGCCCAGAAACATGGACGCCTTGACACCTTGAGACATTCTGTGTAACTCCGTCCAGCAGTATCCCTCCCCACGGACAGTTCAAGAGCACTATCATTTAACAGATGCCCAGTTATTGTGGGATGCCTTAGTAGCCTCATACTCTCATGGAAGTGGAGATTTCATTTTCTTTTATATCAGGTTTTTAAAAAATTATTCATATGTTTGTTTATTTTATTTTTGGCTTTGCTGGGTCTTCTTTGCTGCACGGGGCTGCCCTCTAGTTGTGCACGGGCTCCTCACTGCAGCGGCTTTTTCTCCTTCGGCGCGCAGGCTCTAGGGTGCTCAGGCTTTAGTAGCTGCAGTGCGTGGGCTCAGGAGTTGAGGCTCCCGGGCTCTACAGCAGACGCTCAATAGTTGTGGTGCACGGGTTTAGATGCTCCGTGACATGTGGGATCATCCCAGATCAGGGATTGAACCTGTGTCTCCTGCACTGGCAGGCAAATTCTTTACCACTGGGCCACCAGGGAGTCCCCAGGTTTATTTTTTATTTCCTCTTTCATTTCTTCCGTGACCCATAGGGTTTTTGGCAGCACATGATTCAGCCTCCGGTGTCTGGTGGGTGGCGCAGCATCCTGGCAGTAATAACGCAGAGGGAGGATTCCCAAGTGGTGCTTGGCAGCACCATGGTTTGTCATCACCAGGTTGGATGAGCACCCCCAAATGGATGCCGCAAGTGTCCGTGCCGCCACGGTGAGAACCAATCACCTCCTGCCTGTCTCAGAGACTCTTCAAGACAGCTGATGGGTCTAGCCAGGCTCCTTTCAAACGACTGCTTCTGCCTTAGGTTTGGAGCATGTGCGATTTTGTGTGTGTCCTTTAAGAGTGGTGCCTCTGCTTCCTGTTGCCCTCTGGCTCTCCTGAAAGTAAGCCCTGCTGGACTTCAAAGCCAAGTGTTCTGGGGGCTTGTCTTCTTCGAGCAGGACTCCTGGGGCTGGGGAGCCTGATGTGGGGCTTGGACCCCTCTCTCCCTGGGGAGAATTTCTGCAGTTGTAATCAGCCTCCAGTTTGTGGGTCGCCCGCCTGGGGGTATGGGTCTTGCCTATGCCATGTCACTGCCCTTCCTAATTGTTTTGTCACAGTTCTTCTTTTTTTTTTTTTTTTGTAACTTTAATTGCAAAAGCTCTTTCCTGCTAGTCTTCAAGACTTTCTCATCAATAATTGCTCTTTCACATCAATAGCTGTAATTTTGGTGTGCCTGTGGGAGGAGGTGAGCTCAGACTCTTCCTACCCTGCCTCTTGGCTACTGACTATTCACTTCTTGCTTCCTTTGTGACTCATCTGGTAAAGAATCTGCCTGCAATGTGGGAGACCTGGGTTTGATTCCTGGGTCGGGAAGATCCCCTGGAGAAGGGAAAGGCTACCCACTCCAGTATTCTGGCCTGGAGAATTCCATGGACTGTATAGTCCATGGGGTCGCAAAGAGTCGGACATGACTGAGAAACTTTCACTTTTCACTATTCACTTCTTATAAACAGTTTCACAATAGATATATTTAGTCCCTTCTGATCAGGTTAGGTTGGAAATGTTAGCTCACAAGCTCTTTGTTTGTAAAGATATTCTTTAACCATTTTGAAGTTTCCTCCCCATGACCTAGCCTGTAGCAAGGGTCTCATAAAAGTTTCAGCTATTCGGCAGTTAATCAAGAGATTCATGTTTGCCATTATATATAATTTTACTGAATTGTTTAACGAATACGCTTACAATATGCAGAGCAATGTTCTAAATGTCTTATAAATAATAATTCATTTACTCCTCATTGATAACCCCACAAAATAGGTAATATTCTTATCTTCCTTTACACACAAGGAAACTGAGGTACAGAGAAGTTAAGTCACTTGTCCAAAGTCACACAGCTGGGGCAATGGAAGTGCCATGGCTTGAAGCTTACTCATCTGACTCTTAACATCTGCACAATGATGTCCTGGATTCACTGGTCCCCTCCTTGGCATCAGTTCCTGTTCCTGATCTGTAATAGGTCAGGGTGGACTTGATGACTTTATCTATTTACTTTTTGAGTGTTTTGTAAGTGCTGAGAACCTTCACATATTTTTTTTTTTCATTTTATTATCACAACAACCCAGAGAGAAAGGCTTATTCTCATCTTATACTGGAAGAAACTGAAGCTTAGAGAGGTTAAGTAACATGCTCAAGTCCCTAAAGCTACACCACGGAGGAGCCAGGAGGATTTGAATCAAGTCTTTCTGACTTCTTCCAACCATTCTACCTTGCCACCTTCTCTCAAAGATCTCTTCCAGTGCTACCTTTGCAGAAGTTGATTAATTCATTCATTAGACAACTATCCCGTCTCCTGTTTGCATCAGGCACTGGCTGACTGCTGAGAGGGTCACAGACTGAATAAGACCAGATGTTTCCATCAAGGGTGGTATTATTTGCAAACACATCTCATCGCCCTCTATTGGAATGAAAGACAAGAAGAAAGCAGCTGAGTGACAGGGAGGGTCTGGATCAGTGTAGTCCAGATCAGGGTCCGGATCCTTCTCAGAGGAAGGAGCGTTTTCCTGCTGAGGAGCTTAGGGAAGGCAGCCTTGAGCAGGTGGGACGCCTTTCTGCTCACTGCTGATTTTCTCACTTGAGATGCTGCCTGCCAAGCATTTGTTCTTTTGTGTTTTTTTCTGGCTGGAGAAGGATGATGTGGCATTTGGGAAGGAAAAGGCAGAACAGGAGACCTGCTTCAGATGCCAGGATGGCAGAGACCTCCTGAGGGACTGTGTCCCTGCTTCGGGCACTCCTGTGTGTGGGAATGAAGGTCACCCAGACACAGGAGCAGACCAACATGCTGAGCGTGATACGCTTGGCTTCCCTGAAGGTGTCAGGTAGCCCCACTGAAGGTGGGGCCGGGAAGACCACCAGGAAGCTAACCAGACCTAGCAAACCCAAGTAACCCAGCATGGCCTAGAACAGTTCCAAGGAGCCCTCATCAGGCTCTGTAGAGGTCACAGGTCGTGGGGGCCATCCGGTCACCCAGAGTGAATGTGAGGTTGCCCGGACCAGGGGACAGACCATGGGGATGATTTTGGGGAGAACTGGCCCCAGAACTTCCTCATCTGGGCCTGCGGCCGGGTGCCATGGGAGGCTGCCACCACCACGACGGTCTTGGCCAGCACAGTGGACACACAGGTTGTGAAGGTGACCCCAAAGGCCGCCTGGCGTACGGCACAGGTGAGGGGCCCTGGAGGGCCAATGACCGTGAAGGGGAAGGGGAGACAGGGCCAAGGTGGACAGCAGAAGGTAGCTGAGCTGGGGATGACTGGCTCGGGCGATGGGGTGTGGTGGGGCCTGATGAAGATGCCCCAGACAGCCAGAGCGAGGTGGGAGCGCAGGGCTGGGCAGAGAGCCGACACGCGCCGAGAGCTCCTGGTAGGACCGGCAGTCAAGGGTTTGGGGATGCGCTGACCGCTCTCCCTGTTGGGCCACTGGTCCCCGGGGCACTTCTCACAGGTAGCACTGTCTAAAGGAAGAGAGAGAAACGGGGTCAGAGAACAGGCTGCAGAAACTTCTGGGAACTTTCCCGCGGTCAAGTGGTTATACGAATCGTGCTGGCTTTTCCCCGTAGAATCACTGCGCTTCAGTCTTCTTATGGTGGGCCTCCCGGGTGGCCTGACGGCCCCAGGTTCAGGGCCAGAAACACAGGTGGGGGAGATCCCGATGGCCACGGCCCTTCGTGCCTCACGCTACAGTGAAACAAGAGTGACGCGGTGACCTACGGACGTTCTGTCCCGCTGAACCCACCCACCGTGGTGGCAACGTGGCAATTCGGAGCCACAGCTAATTTAGTTCTGCACTTATTCTTCAGCCTGTTTTACATAAGGAGTATCTATGGGAATGCTTACTACATACATCTACTCTCCTTTTTTATGGAGTTATCCCTTTTTTTTTCCCAAGATTTTTTTGATGTGGACCATTTAGAAAATCTTCATTGAATTTACTACAGTATTGCTTCTGTTTTACGGTTTGGTTTTTGGCTGCAAGACACATGGGATCTTTGCACCCCCTACATTGGCAGGCAAAGTCTTAACCACTGGGCCACCAGGAAGTCCCCGCCCTTTCTACATCACTACTTTGATAGAACTCATCAGAGCTTTGCTTTCTGTAGTGAACAGAGCGGCTTTGTGCCAGAGCACGGGAGCGGCAATATATTCCCATTCACCTCTTTCCTCGATTTGGATTCTGAACCTGGTCTTCCCAACCCAATCTCTTTCCGTTTCATGCATCCACCACCCCAAACACATATCGAAACACTTACTGCTTCTCTATTTGAGTAATTCAGTGACTCCCTATGTCCTACAGAACAAAGTTCACGCTTCTGAGTCTGGAGAGTAAGGCCTGTGATGTGGCCACCTTCCTACATCTCGAATCTCAGTCTAGACTCAAGTCACCCTAGGCTCCTTATTTCTTTCATGCCTAAGACTTCCCTAACTTATTCCTTGCCCTGGACTGTCCTTATCAAGTTTCACTGCCTGTGAATCACTACCTGTTGATCAAGGCCCGAATCACAGGCCACCCCCTCTGGTGAAAAGTCTCCCTACCTATCCTCCATTAGAATCGTTTCTCTCTGCTTCCATGACTCAGTGCTTGAGCTCTGATTGAAGTGACGCATATTAACGTTGAACCAAGTCTCTCTAGCATACAATGATCCTCCTCCTTTAGCAGATCACGAGCTCTGTGGGGCAAGATTGAGCCTCACCACCTTGGCACCCATACAGTAGATGCCAGTTGCTATCTGTTGAATGAATGACGTTTTAGTAAAATATAGGTTAAATCACCAGTGGGGCTCAGCTCGGAGCTCTTAGAGGGATAACTTAGAGGGGTGGGATCGGGGGTGAGAGGGAGATTCAGGGAGGGGATATAAGTGTACACGTAGCTGATTTGCTTTGTTGTACCTCAGAAACTAACACATCGTTGTAAAGCAATTATACTCCAATAAAAAAAAATCACTGAGGGGCTTTTTCCCAATATTTATGGAATGCCTACCACATGCCAGACATTAAAATAGGTGCAAAATTTGGACAAACTCATGGTTGATGAAAGGAAGAATGAATGTATAACCATCAAAGGTCATAAGGTAGCATGTGGGCAGGGCATATTGACACCATCTTTTGATCTCCTCTTCCCTGGATTTTTTTTTTTTTTTTTTCCCATTTAAAAAATCTTTGCTTGATGTGGGCTTCCTTGGTAACTCAGATAGTAAAGAATCTGCCTGCAATGCAGGAGACCCAGGTTCGATCCCCAAGTCAGGAAGATCCCCTGGAGATGGGAATGGCAACCCACTCCAGCATTCTTGCCTGGAGAACTCCATGGACAGACCATGGAGTTGCAGAGACATGACTGAGCAATAACACTTCGTACTTTCCTTGATGTAAACATCAGCTCTCATCTGAAACCTCCCCTGGCTGCTGGCTGGCCGCCCGCTGACTGAGGGCCAGCTTCTCTCTTTACCTGGTGCCGTGGACGTCTCTCCTCTGGGGCAGGGAAGGCAGCAAGAGCAGCAGTTTGACTTCTCAGACAGGGCTGAGTTCCTGGTTCCCGCAGGACATTTCTCATTGCGGGGGTGGGGGGGGGGTAGGCACCTGCACAAGGAGGGAGACAGCGCATGGGGGAGGCTGCGGGGGAGGCCGACCAGCACCTGTGCCATCAGCCTTAGAGCAGCGCTCAGCATCACTCTCACTGACTGGTCCCTCCCTCTCCTTTCTCTCCCTCCTCCCCCACCTTAAAAAAGTTAAAAACCCTCTTTACCTCCTTCTCCCTTTCTTTATTCCTTTCCTCTTCCCCTTCCCTCCCTGTCTTGCTCAAACAGTTATCAATGTATTCCATGTATCAGGTACCGTGTAGGGTATTAGGGAGAGATCAATAGGTAAAAATAAGTTTGTAAGATGTCACAGTCTAGGGGGAACCAGCTGAAGCTGAAGCTCCGATACTTCGGCCACCTGATGCGAAGGACCGACTCATTTGAAAAGACCCCGATGCTGGGAAAGATTGAGGGCAGGAGGAGAAGGGGACGACAGAGGATGAGATGGTTGGATGGCATCACCAACTTGGTGGACACGAGTTTGAGTAAGCTCCGGGAATTGGTGAAGGACAGGGAGGCCTGGCGTGCTGCAGTCCATGGGGTCGCAAAGAGTCGGACACGACTGAGTGACTGAGCTGACTGAAGGGGAACCAAGAAATCTCAAGGAGAAGAAAGATATGAGCATCACTGCTCCACAGACAGAGGGCTGGCCCCGGATGTTGGGCTGGCTTTCTCATTCTGCTGTTTATAAGCTGGGGGACCTTGGGTTTAAGCTCTCTAAGCCTTTGCTTCTCCTCCATTAATTGGGGGCAGCAATTATATCCATTTTGAAGCCTGAATGAGGAGCCAGTGAACGGATGCAGGGAAGCCCCTGCTACAATGCCCTGACCACTGTGGTTGCACTGCAAATGCTAGTAACTAAGATAATATTCTGAATGTTCTGGGAAGTTTGTCCTCCACGTTGGGCTCATTAAATCTTTTAACTTTTATTTCAAGGGTCTTATTTCCCCCCAAACCCAGAGAGAACTGAGACACCAATCAGACTACAGACACCAGACTACAGACTATAGACACCAGCCAAGGGCCCAGTGTATGGCTTCTCAGCCCTGAGCATCACCGACGTCAGGTGTGCATGTTCGTTCGTTGTGAGGGGCTGTGCTGGGCATCGCAGGGGGTTTAGCAGCATCCCTGGCCTCCGTCCACTGATGCCAGCAGCACTCCCCCCAGGTGACAACCACAGACGGCTCCAGACACTGCAATGTTCCCCGGGGAGCAGAGTCTTTCTAAATTGAGAGCAACTGAGATTCAGGTCACGCTTGCAGAGTGAATTTTCTTGGGAAGATCTGGCAAGAGGATTGTTTGGTCTGGGGAGAAGAAATGAGGGGAAGATACCTGAGTGATGACCCCAAAGGGACCCACACTTTGTGTGTGAAGTAATGCTGCTCATTTCTTCCCTGGGACTCTGCTCCCTTTAAAATTTTCTTTTGCTTATTTTTACTCTTTTTTTTTTTTTTAAACCATAGTTGATTTACAATGTTGTGCCAGTCCCTGTCTCTCATATGTATATATATACTGGAGGAAATGGCAACCCACTCCAGTATTCTTGCCTGGAAAACCTCATGGACAGAGGAACCTGGAGGGCTACAGTTCACGGGGTCACAAAGAGTCAGACAAGACTGAGTGACGGAGTGCACACACACACACACACACACACACACACACATTCTTTTTCATATCCTTTACATTATGGCTTACCCTAGGAGGCTGGATATGGTTCCCTCTGCTCTGCAGCAGGACCCTGTTTACCCCTTCTGAATGCGATAGCTTGCATCCACCAAGGCCAGTACTCTGCTCCCGTGCTCATCAGCCCCCTTGCTTCTTCCCCCAGGATGGGGGAATTCAGCCATTGACCTGTCACGGTAGTGGAAAAAGACCCACAAGACCAAGGTGGGACCCGAAGGAACCAGGCTGGAATCACTGAGACGGGACAAAACATTTATACTCGTTACAGTAATTTTCTTACTCTTCCTTATTACAGAACCATGTGGAAAATGTTACAGATACTCAGATAAGGGGATGCTAAGCCCTTCCTGGGTGAATTGGAAGAAGTATGGCAGGATGTGTGAGCTGCACCTGCCCTTAAGTGAGACGTCCCCTAGCTGGTAACCTTCGATACTAGGGCTCAGGGAATGGGGCTCCATGTGTTATCTTCCCGTTGTGTGAAAAAGTTTGGCATCAATTATCTGTTTCCCAACATAAGGGTACAAGGTTAATAATCCAGGCATCCCATTCCTGGGTACATACATCCAGAGAAAACCATCATTCGAAGAGATACATGTACCCTGATATTCACTGCAGTACTATTTACAAAAGCCAGGACTTGGAAGCAGTCTAAATGTGCACCAACAGTGGAATGGATAAAAGAGATGTGTATGCACACACACACACGCCATGGAATATCTCAACCATAAAAAAGAACAAAATAACACCATTTTCAGGAACATGCATGGGCCTCGAGATTGTCATACTGAGTGAAGTAATTCAGACAGAGAAAGACAAATATCATATGGTATTGCTTATATGTTGAATCAAAAAAAGGATACAAATGAACTTATCTAAAGAACAAATAGAGTTACAGATATAGAAAACAAAATTATAGTTACCGAGGGTAAGGTGGCAAGGGATAAACTGGAAGACTGCTTTTGGCACATACGCACTGCTATATATAAACCAGATAACTAACAAGGACCTACTGTATAGCACAGGAAATTCTACTCAAAGCTCTGTCATGGCTTATATGGGAAAAGAATCTAAAAAAGAGTGGATACACATATATGCATAACAAACTCACTTTGCAAAACACCTGAAACTGCATAACATTGTAAATCAACTACGCTCCAATAAAAATAGAAAAATAAAAAATAAAAAGACAGCAGCAACTCCAGATAGACACCCTAGCTATCTCAGGATAAGCTTGAATTGACAATTGTGTATACTTTTCTTTGCTGAGTGCTTTGAAGTATCTTAGTATCTTTGCTAAGTGTTTTTAAGTGTTAATTTTTTCATTCTCATAATAACCTGACAACACAGTGATTGTTCTCGTTTTATACATTAAGTCAAGAAACTAAAGAATTTGCCTGTGATTATACAGCTGATAAGTGGCAACTTGAGATTCAAGCCTGTTTTTTTGATTATAAGTCCAACTTTCAATTTTTTCCTCTGATAAGAAGCCGTGTAATTCAGTAATAATATAAAAGACTCAAAAATATACTCTTGGATCCCAAATTCCACTTCTAACTATTTATTATACTTTCAAGTAATCAGAGGTAATCTTAAGTATGTATGCACAAGTTATAACACAATGGAGGTATTTAAATGGAAAAAATTGGAAAACAGTGTAATGTCCAATAGGAAAAATATTTAAACATTTTCTTAACCTGAACTATTCAGTCATGCTTCTGAAGATATAATGTGGCATTTAATGAGCTTATATATATATAAAATTTATTTATATATATTAAGACACACACATATATAATTTATTAATTACCTTTGCCTTTAGCAAGTTCTTTTGTTTTGGGAGCCAGAGAATGACTTTGGAAGGCTTTATTTGCAAACAGCCTCACCGTTGTGTAGGTCAATGGTCTGCCTTACAAGTGCCCGGTCAGTTCAACGTAACAATCCCTGCTGGGTGCTGGGAGGGGAGAGGAACTGTGGGCCTGGTCCTCAGGGGGCTCTCTGCCCTCATGGCTCAGGGTCCTTCTGCCGGATGACAGCACAGTCATTTACCAGCAGCTCATTTCCAGGAGGAGATCTGAGCTCAAAATGTCCAACCATCGCGGTCTGTTCACCCTGGTCTGGGAGGAGGCGTTCTTAATGTCAAACGTGGCCGGCATCTCCCCGTCTTGGGTGAAGAAAACCTCTTCCTGGGCTTCGGTGGTGAAGCGAACCTTCTGGGTATAATGCAGCATCTGAGACGGAGACAGAGGTAGAAGGAAAGAACTACTTAGGCACAGAAGAGGCCTGGCGGGTGCGGGGGGCTGGGGCTTCCTCCACATCAGGGACTGTGCCTGCCAGCCCTTGGAGGAAGGCACATTTTATGGAAAAAAAAAACAACAACAACAAACAAAAACCCTGCTAACCCATGCTAACAGGTTATCTCATCTCCCAAGTGTGCAGTAACCCGTGGTAACGAGGGGAGTGAGAGTTGAGTTACTGGAAACCTGGGAGCATTGGGTCTTGCCTAAGGTAAACTCACTCGCAGGCTGGTCCTATGAACACAGGTGTCTCCATCCATCCAATTCTGCACCATCTGTCCACCCACATTACTAGGCTTCCTCCTTTGTGCCAGACATCATTGGGAGCTAGGACACAAAAGAGACCTACCTTCAAAGCACCACCGTGTTCATCTCAGCAGTGTGGCTGACAGAGAAGGCTTGTGGTTAAAAGACGTGCAGCCCGAGGAATATGTTTCAATGCATCCCAAACATTTCATTGCTGGGAGAACTTCAGCTTACGTGACTGGTAAAGCCCTGCTCTTATTTCCTTCTGGAATAACTTAAGAAGTAGAAAAGGCAAGTCAGGCAAAGTTCCTTTAGGAGCCCACCTGAGACTTTGGTGTGGGTGTTTCTGGGTCTTTTAACACCTTTGGAGAAGATGGGGTTGCCTTCAATTCTCTGATTAGGTTGTGATCTTCTCTAGAAAGCTGGAACTCTGTAAGAAAACCTTTGAGGGTCTTTATAATAGAGCTTCCTCTGGCTTTTCCAACCTTTCCTTTTTGCTGTTTTTTTTTTTTTTCTTAGTCTGTCCCATGGTTTGAACCAACCGGATCACTTTCCCACTCCTGCCATCCCCTCTAATATCTGGTATGTGTAGTTATTTATTACTCTTTCCAACTAGAGTGTAAACACTTTGAGGGCAAGCACACACTTTGAGCATATTTGTATCCCGCCTTGCTCCAAGATGCATGAAAGTCACTTCATAAATACTTGTGGCATAAACACACATTTGTTGAAGTAGTTATGGAAGCCCTATAAGAATAAAGGAGGGAGTTTGAGCAGATTACTTGGCTTGAGGGTGAAGCTGGGTGTAGACTCATGGAAGATTCCTGGGATTCTTCAGCTTTGAGCGGCAGTGCCCAGACTCTGCCGCCAGGCTGCCTGGTGTGACTTCTGACTCTGCCTTGAACCAGATGTGTGACCTTGGATGTGAAATTCTACCTGAAAGGGGACCTACCTCATGAAGTCATCACAAAGATGAAATGTATTAACATCAATAGATACAAAGTGCTTGGAGCATCGCTGGGCATAGAGTACTACTCAAAAATGTTAACTCTTACTACTCTTGCAGTCTTGCAAGAACTCACATGATATAAACAATGATAAAATTACCTAAAACCTGTTTTTAAAAAGCTGTGCCTGGTTCAAAGACAGTCTTCTAAAATTAAGAGGACTTTTCTTCTATTCTGACTTTGTTTCTGTAACTTTGCTTGGATATCTGTAGTGGTGTGCTGCTAAATGTTTAACAACTGGCTCTCTGGGGGGAAAACGCTGGGATTTTAGTGTTTGCTGATTTCCATGGTTTAGCAAACAATTTGCATAGTTTCTGAAAATTTTACAAAGGCTCCCATTGCCAGTAGGAGCCAGTTGTCCCTTCCACAACTAGACCCCTGATATCTTTAATAATAAGGTGTGTGCTAAGTCGCTTCAGTCCTGTCCGCCTCTTCTGCAACCCCATGGACTGTAGCCCGGCAGGCTCCCCTGTGTATGGGATCCTCTGGGCAAGAACATTGGAGTGGGTTGTCCTTTCCTACTCCGGGGGAGCTTCCCGATCCGGGGATGGAACCTGTGCCTCTTAGGTCTCCTGCATTGTCAGCTGGGTTCTTTACCACTAGCGCCACCTGGGGAGCCCGGTAATAAGGTGCCTGAGTCATAGTCCCTTGGCTCCAAGTTCATTATTCCTGCCATTGGGCCTCACCGCTTGTCTGCTGGTCTCTGAGATGAACAGGGTCTGGGCAAGGGTCTGGGCTGCTCACCTGCCAAGGCCTGGTGGTCTGTGAGCCGGCACAACGCCTCCCAGGAGGGTCCCTCTCCAGGGCAGCAGATCATCAGGCTGCGATGGGCACCAGGCAGGCCTGGTAAGTGGCGGTCAGATCCGGACGTCTGAAGGCAGACAGGTGGACGGCTGTCGCGTTCTCAAGCCCCCCGGTGCAGTTCCGAGCGCCTTCTCTGGGCCTTGGGATGGCCGCCCCGAATCGGGCCCACCCGCATCCCTGCGGCTCCTCCCAGCACTTCCTCATCAGACTGCTGCCGGGGTACCCAGCCGGGCGGGGCGCCAGCAGGAAGTCCGCAAAAGGCCTCGCTCCCGAGGATACGGTCAGGCGCAAGCTGCCCTTGAGCAGGCCCTGGTCCGTGGGGTGCGGCCCCGAAGCCTGCAGGAGAAGGAGGTGGAGACCAACGTCCTCTGGGTGACGTTCTTCCCCGGGGCCTCGGCCAGGAGCCTGTAGTGGAAGTGGGACCAGTCACAGACGATGCCCGTGGCGGCGGGGCTGGAGGCAACGCTGCGGCCCCGGCCCAGCCCCATGGAGAAGGCCACACAGACGCCCGCGCGCCGGATCTCCGTCCGCAGCTCTCCGCCGCTCGGGGCTGCCGTTGTCAGAGCCCACCAGGCCCGCCCCCCCTGGGCCAGTGAAAGTGACTGAAGAGCTTGGCCAGGGCCGGTGGGCGCTGCCGGGCACTGCGCGCAGGAAGGACGGGAACCGGAAGTGATCCCAGAACCGGGGATGCTGAAGCCCGTGGCCCACCTGCGGGAGGACTGGGGTGCGCCCTCCTGGCTGAAACGCCGCCAGCCCCTCTGCTGAGGATCCACTCATGTTCTCACCAGACACCAGGTGCTTGGCCTTATTCCTCCCCTCTGTGCCCATTATTGTTAAAAACATTTTTCCCCCCATACAGAAAACTGGGCATAACGAAGTTTTATTCAACTTGATGGGTTTGGAGATAAGTATATGCCTGTGAAACCATCACCACAATCTGTGCCACAAACCTATCCATCAGGTCCAAGTTTCTGCCCACTTTCTTCTTTATTATTATTATGTTTTTGTGATAAGGACACAACACAGTATCTACCTTCTTAGCTAGTTTTTAAGGATTCAATACAGTATTGTTAAGTGCAGGCATTATGCTACACAGGAGCTCTCTAGGACTTATTCTTTTTGCATAACTGAAAATTTGTACCCCTTGACTGATATACCCTCCCTTTTCCCCCTCCTTCCAGCCTCTTCCCTCCTTCAAACCACTGTTACTACTCTCTGCTTCTAGGAGTCTGACTATTTTAGGTTATCCTGTAAGAAGTATCATGGATGTATTTATGACTCTGCATCTGTCTATCTTTTATTTTTAATTTTATCTCTTGTCCAGGTCGTTCCAAAGCCTATAGGCTCAGGCTGGAGAAGCCAATTCACTTTCAGAAGGAATGCAATGGACTAAAGAATATATCTTAGGGTGCTGGTGAAAGAAGCAGAGAAGTACAGGTATGCTGTTAATAAGTGTTTTATGTTTCAATATTGTATAGTTCTTCACACTGAGAAATAAAGGTTCAAGTGAATTAAAAACTTGGGTTGTCACTGGAAGAATTGAGATAGGATTTAGAACTTCCCAAGCACTATAAGGAAAGTATATTTAAAAAATTAGGAAATTTCAAGACATTTAGGAAAAAATTAGGAAAAACAGGAAAAAAGTATAATAAATAGAAAACTATGGTAATAGCAATAGTAAATGAATGCATAGATATCCCTTCTAAGAAATAAAAGCGCTTTTCTGCTTATTATTTCTCCTAATGGGGTTTGTTATCTATTGGTAAAAAGTTATGACCAAGCGCATGAAAGGAACATTTTATGAGAAGGAAGAACAGCAAGCATGTTAGCAGCCAGAGCCAATGTGGAAGCTTAAATCACTCTAGCCACGAGGAGTGCCATGTCAGGCAAGTGTGTCTAAAATAGGTAACTAATGAGGACTTCCCTGGAGAAGGGAATGGCAACCCACCCCAGCGTTCTTGTCTGGAGCATCCCATGGACAGAGGAGCCTGGCGGGCTACAGTCCATGGGGTCGGAAAGAGTTGGACACGACTGAGCGACTGACATACAGACACACACACACACAGTAGGACTTACTGCATCTCAGGGTACTTTACTGAATACTCTGGAATGAAAAAAAAGCCTAAAAAGAGGGGGTATATGTGTATGTACGACTGATTCACGTTGCTCTACATCTGAAACTAACACAGCATGTAAATTCACTATTCACTCCAATAAAAATTAAAAAAGGAAAACAACTAGAGTCTGGAGTTCTCTGCTTGCTGCCTAGATGGCCCCCCAGCCGTCTGAGTCCTGTGGGCGCCGTATTCTGACCTCTCTGGACCTTGTCTGCGGGCCGCCCTGCCCTCTCTCTGCTGGTTAGAGGCTTGATCAGAGACTGGGGCTGGGAGGAGAGTCAGCGTAGAGAATTCCCATTCCCAGACACCCCTCTGCTCAGCCAGGGGTTGGCTGTGTCTTCCTTCCTCTGAGAAAGACCGCAGTTCTAGTGGGAGGACCTCTCCCACCACTTCCTCCTCCCGTGAACGGGCAGGGGGAGCATCTTACTGTGGCCGTCCCAGGCGTTTCACCTGTAGCCCTGCCTAAAAAAGTGAGCGTGTTCGTCGCTCAGTCGTGTCTGACTCTTTGTGACCCCATGGACTGGGGGACGGTGACCCCAGGCTCCTCTGTCCATGGGATTCTCCAGCAAGGATATTGGAGCGGGTTGGCATGCCCTCCTCCAGGGGATCTTCCCCACCCAGGGATCGAACTTGGGTCTCTTGTGTCTCCTGCACTGTGGGCAGATTCTTTACCACCAGTGCCACCTGGGAGGCCTGACGTATGTGAGGGAAGCCTTGCATGTGTGAAGTGTGACAGACAGCTCGTGGGAAGCGTCTGCACCGCCCAGTGGGCACGGCTCGCTAGAGGGGTGGGGCTGAGCGGGGAGCAGAAGGGAGGCTCAGGAATGAGGGGGTATATGGTGCCTCAGACAGCGAAGAATTGGCCTGCGGTGCGGGAGACCTGGGTTCAGCCCCTGGGTCGGGAAGATCCCCTGGAGGAGGGCATGGCACCCACTCCAGTGTTCTTGCCTGGAGCATCCCACAGACAGAGGAGCCTGGCAGGCTGCAGTCCATGGGGTCGCAGAGAGTCGGACACGACTGGGCGACCAAGCAGAGCGCGTATCTTACGTTGTTGTGCGGCAGAATCTAGCACAGAATTGTAAAGTGATTATACACTAATGAGAAAAAAAAGCTAAGAAGCTCTCATAGAATTAAAAGACTTTTTTTTCCATAGAGAAGCGTAGAGACTAAACAAAATATGACTTGTCTGTTGAGTGGCACCGTGTGAAGCCTTCCCTGAGGCTGGCTCCTTGGGCTGGGCTTGAGTTCTTGCTTCTCATCCCCTGCCAGCCCTAGGACCCTCGCCTTCGTCCCATCATCCCGGCGCTCCTTCTGTCTCAGATGGTTTGAGCTCGAGTCTTCCCTCCCCGTTACGCTTTAAGCAGGACCCGCTGGACAGGCCTTAGCTGTCGGGCGCCTGAGTGAATGCATGCCCCTCTCTCCCGTCCTTCTTGTCTCCCTCCCCTCCTCCTGGAGGGCATCCGGGCTGCTCCGGGCGGGGTTCCTGCCTCAGACTTTCCCCAGCCTGTGAGGGAAGCCGTCCCACCAGGTGTACGCAGACAGGTTCTTTAACTTCAAAGTCTTTGGCGACTCTCCGGCCCTAGACAAGCCAAGATGACACAGAGGACTTGGGAACTGGCTTTTCTCAAAAGGTAATGGCCCCTTCCAAGTTTACATTGCTAGCATTATTGTTAGGCTCTTATCATTACCGTTAGAATCTTTCATTACAATCATCCTATTGTTAGAACATTATTGTTAGAATCTTATCATTATTGTTACAATCTCTCATTATTGTTAAGAGCAACAGCCACTAACTACTGGAGTGGGTTGCCATTTCGAACTCCAAGGGATCCTCCCGACCCAGGGATCGAACCCACGTCTCTTGTGTCTCCTGCCTTGGCAGGCAGATTCTTTACTGCTGTGCTACCTGGGAAGCCCCTGACATTTATGAGCACTTGTTATATAGCAGGCACTGATTATTCCATTGTTAACACCCACAGTGACTCTAAGATATACCTTTGTCACCTTCGTCTTGTAGGTGAGGAATGTGGAGCTCAAAAGGGATGCCTGAATTGGTCAGGATCGCATAATGAATAAGATGTTTTTAAGATTCAAATCCAGGTTTCCTGACTTTGAAGCCAGGGTCCTTCATCATTTCTATTGCTTCTGCTTCCCAGCCCGACTCTGCTGATTCCCTCTGTTGGTTTGCATCCTGGGATTCATGTGAAACCAGGAGAATTTCTACCAGGTCCTTTGACTGGATGAACTCTGGGGTTTTACAGAAGCAGAGTTGGAAAAAACAAGGCCTGTTGCCAAATGCTCAAGCATTTCTTAAGATGCAGTCCATGTGGAGCTCCCTTGAATTTTAGCAAAATGAAGATACCATGCCAAGGAGTGGGGTCCCCCGTGTTTAGAGGGACTATGCAGACACTCTTGAGTTCATGGACCTAGGAGCGTGTGGCCTCCCAGGCTGGCCCTGGGGAAAATGAACTTAATGGACAGAGGTCAGCATCACATCACAAGTGGCCACTGGGCGGTGATGCTGTGGAGACCTAGGAGGTGGGCCAGGTGTATTATCAGGGCTGGAATGTAACCAACCAGACAGGTGACAATACCATCAACTGAAGACTTGACCTGTCTGAGTGAAACACGGGGTGAGGATGTCTCAGCTGCGCCAAGCGTTCTGGTCTCAGGTCTGATTTCATAGAGATGCTGGTCCAGTTTCTTCCTTACACTCCAATTCTAGGCTCATGGCTCATCCTTCCGAGAAGACACTGGCCTCGGATAGAGGCTTTTCTGCAGGGAGACAATACACGGACCAGCCAGCTCAAGGCTGTCGGTCGTGCTGAAAATCACATTTCTCATTCTGATTTAATAAGTGATGTCTGACTTTGACAGTGATTTTGGGCAGCTCGAGCCAGCCCTGCCAATACCAGGCATTCCTGGGTGAGTACTTTTTCCTGGAACTGTGACGTCATGCCATTGTCTGTGCCCTGCTTGACCATGAGACCTTTGAAGTTGGCAGCTGGGGCTTACTCATATTAGTATCCGAGGGGATTATGACCGCCTGCAGCGGTTGTTCAGAAAGCGCCTATTGACTGGCTGTGAGCCGTGCGATTTTTGGAGCTACTAAGCTGGGACTAGTAATCGGCACCTCAGTGCTGCATGTATCGGGAGGCTTTATTTTCCGTGTCCCCGGGGCGCCTGACTCAGGAGCGATGTTTGCGCTCTCGTTCTTGTGAGGACCATGGGGCTGGTACAGTAGCCCCCGGTGGGAGGTGGTGGGTGGTCTCAGATCCTAACGTCACCCACCCTGCTGGAGGGGGACCTCAGAGCAGGCTGTAACCGTGAGGACTGGACTGACTTCCTGCACTTTAACCTTTTTCAGTTAGAGCAACGTGGGTCTTGTTGTGGGGGCTTCCCAGGTGGCTCAGTGGTAAAGAATCCGTCTGTAATGCTGGAGACGAGGTTTGATCCCTGGGTCAGGAAGATCCCCTGGAGGAGGAAACGGCAACCCTCTCTAGTGTTCTTTCCTGGGAAACCCCGTTGACAGAGGAGCCTGGCAGGGTTTGTGGGATCGCGAGAGCTGGACACAGCTTAGCCACTAAACGACCACCACCACCAATGAAGGCCTAGCAAAGGAAATTTTAAGCTCTCTTGGTAAGACTTTTCTCATAAATTAAAAAAATAGAAAAAGAATTCTCTGTCAACCAAGTGTCCTGATGTCTGACTTGGAGCCGAGGTCCCTGTAGCCCAACATTCCAACTCAGAACCTTGGGTCTGGGTTGTTCTGCCCCAAGTCTTCCATGATAGGTCCTTGGAAAGCCACGTGGGTGCCCTGGTGTATGGCTGTCTGGGTTCACGCTTGCCTTCTGGCCCAGACTATGAGCGTTTCTGAGGATAAGGCTGTGACTTCAGACGTGTCTCATGGTACCCGTGGCTGCAGTGTAACACTCTACACCCTGAGTAGTGTGCAGAGCAAACATTTGGAAATCACAGCCAGCTCCACAATAGGCAGCATTTTCATTTGACTGAGGTTCCCTCGTCTTTTGCTTCTGTGCCTTTTTCTACCCCTGGGGTTGAATTGCCTGACTTTGAATCCCAAACTGCTACTTACTAGCTGTCTGATTTTGAGCAAGTGACATTTCCTCTTTGAGCCTCAAGTCATCATCTGTAAAATGGGAATAGTGATATCAACCTCATAGAGCAGTGAGAATTAAATGACACGATTAAAATAGATGTAAGGAATTCCCTGCTGGTCCACTGGTTAGGACTTGGTATTCTCATCACTGGAGCCTGGGTTCAGTCTCTGGTCAGGGGATTAAGATATTCTGAAGCCATGTGGCATCGCCAAAATGAAGAAACAAAAAGAATATAATAATAATAAGTACTGACATAGCACTTTCTCTACGTTATCAGGCATTTTCTAAGTATTTTATGTGTATCATCTCATTTAATCTTTAATCTCAAGTGATCTAATTTAATTCTTTATAAGAATTTTGATACTGCTAAGAATCTAAAAAGCAATTTTCACTCATGGTACTTGTTCAATAAATGATAGATACAGTCATTATTAAGTTGCTCTCAATCAACATTGCAGAAAAAAAGGATATGATAAATTCACTTATACTAAGATGTGAATGACTGACAACTGCTATAATTACTCAAGAATAGCTATTGAGAATTAAGTGTTTGCTTCTGATTGAATGATTTTTATAATTGTGGCATTTGATGCCTCTGTGGAATCTGGAAGGGAATATATTTAGTATTTCTTAGAATGTCTTTTAAAGATCACAAGTAAGCAGTTGTGGACTTATCTTTATGCTTCCAGGCATGCTGGGGGGAATGTAGATTCTCCGCCTGGAAATTGATTTGATAAACATTACTTCCCTACCTAATGGGTTTGATGTATGCTGAAGATTAGACAGAACTCAAGTCCAGGCAAACGTCTCACGGAAACATCAAGAAATCCAGCAGAGTGGTCTGTCACGTGTTCAACTCCCCAACCTACTGAGAAAGGTGGGGAGGGGGAGTGAGATGCTCCTGGCTTGAGTTATAAATCTTGGGGTCTATCTTCAGCCCTCGGTCAGGGGCTGTCAGAAAACATGTGTCCCAGTTTGCTTAACAATCAACAAAAAAATTACGGGAGCTTGGCCCAAGGCTGCCAAATTTTAATTTTACCATAAAAGTTTGTTGGAAAAATAGAACCTACAACATCCAAGATGTGGAAACAATGTCCATCAATGGAAGAATGGATGAAGTTGTGGCATATATGTATATATGCGTGTGTGTGGCATATAAACATGCACACACACGAAGGAACATTATTCGGCTACAAAACAGAGGAAGCCCTGCCGTTTGTGACTGCTCGAATGGACCTCAAGGGCATTAGTGTTAGCTGCTCAGTTGTGTCCAACCCTGCGACCCCACAGACTGTAGCCCACCAGGCGCCTCTGTCCATGGAATTCTCCAAGCAAGAATACTGCAGTGGGTTGCCATTTTCTTCTCCAGGGGATCTTTCTGATCCAGGAATCGAACCTGGGTCTCCTGCACTGCCGGCAGATTCTTTACTGTCTGAGCCACTGGGCTTTGTGCTGAGTGAAATAAATCAGACATAGAAAGACAAATACTGTATGATCTCAGTTACATATGGAATCTAAAAAAAAAAAATCCCCCCAAACAAAAAGCAGCCAAAATCATAGAAAATGGGATCACATTTGTGGTTACTAGAGGCAGGGAGTGGGGAGGGTGGAACTGGAGGAAGGAGGTGGAATGGTACAGAGTTTCAGTCCTGAGATAAGTAAGTACTAGGGTGTAATGTACAGCATGATACAGTTAAAGCTGCTGTATGTTATATGCATGGACTTGTTAGGAGAGTGTATCCTAAGAGTTCTCATCACAAGGATACACATTCTTCTTTTCTTTTTTACTTTCTCTTTCGATTGTATCTAAATGAGATGACGGTGCTAACCAAACTTACTGCAGTCATCATTTCACCATATACCTCAGTCAAACCATCATGCATTGATGTATGTCAATTACATCTCAATAAACTAGGAAAAAGAAAGAAAAAAGAATGAAGCCGGTATCTAAGAAGGGCTGTTGACCTCACACCGACACACATGTGTACCTGGTCGTTTCTGTCTGGGTCTTGCTGCCAACGAGAGAAGCCGTCATTATAGATCAGCGCCAGTTTGTGGGTCGGCACTAGGGAACCGGTGATCGAGTCCATTGCCCATTACCCGATGTTGCAGAAGGGGAATCCCAGGCCGAGGAGAGGAGAGTGACCTCCAAGGTCGCGGCCGCGACGCGGTTGCACCTCGTCCTCTGGACCTGGTCGCTGAGCACCCAGCTGAGGATTCGTGCGCTTGTCTCTGTCGGGGTGCGCCTCTCACCCCAGGACTCCGGACAAGGACGGCGGCTTAGCCACGGGCTCGGACTCCGGGGCCATCCCTCCCACCGTCCCCGGGAGCGGTGGCTGGGGGCTGCAGTGAAGCTGCGCGTGGCCGGGGCCGCTTGGACGGCAGGGCGGGGTGCTCCCAGGGCCTGACGCCTGAGAGGCAGGAATTGCAGACCTGCAGTCCACGGTGAGGCTGGGCAGGAAGGCTGGGTCCTCTTCCGCCTCGGACACAGGAAAGAGAAGGCCCGGAAGGCTCAGGAAAAAGTGGGCTTGGAATCTTGGAGAGGGCGAATGACAGAGGGTGTTTGGATCAGTCAGTAGCCTTGTAGAGAGCCACACGGGATAGCCCCAGAGTCTCTCCGTGGGCCAAGCAAGGGCAGGTAGGGGTGTGGGGTTGAATTTAGGCCTATGTCTGTTGAAAGAAAGAAGCCTCGGGGGGACTGGAATGTCTGGGGAATATAGGCATGCATAAGAGGACAGTCAGGAGAAAGGCTGGCGGCCTCCCCGAGACGGATGAAGAGACACACAAAGGGATGGACACACACAAGGGCGTCCAGACATGCAGAGGGACGCTGAGAGCAGACAGACACACACACAGCATCGGGTCCCCAAACTCGGGCAGGCCCTGGGCGGGGTGGACGGGATGCGGTACCAGGCAGGCCCGTGGGCTGGGGTACGCGACTCAGACGCAGAGGCGGGCAGATGCACCCAGAGACAGGCGCTCGGGCATGGGTGGGACGGCAGACGAGTGACCCGGGCTGTGGTGAACAGGACAGACGCCCGTGGAATCTGGCAGCCGTGTACCCAGGCGGACGCACGAGCACGCGCATGGATGAGTGGCCACTGAAGCAAGCAGAGAGCGGTGAGTAGGTGCAGAAGACGCCCCAGACGGCTTCTGGCAAAGACTCGGGCAGGGAGAAGTCACACAGACCTGGGGGAGGCCGACAGAGGGGTCCGGCTCCATGCTTCCTGGGCACCCTTCTGGATAGTCCCTGCAGGCTCACCCGTTGAAATCTGGGTAGAAACCAGGGGAGCCTTGGAAATGGTTCAGGCATCTGTGGAATCTGGACTCATGGGAGAAAGTGGCTGACAAGCATGGCCTGGGGCCGCCTTCTCTTTCATCCCAGGAACGTGCGTGTAGATCTGTCTGACCACAGCTCCTGCAGCCAGGATTCTGGAACATTCCTAGCTCTTCTCTCCATTGTGTTTAGGGATGTTAGCATTATGGTGGCTCAGACGGCGAAGAACCTGCTTGCCAGTGCAGACCTTCTCCTTCGCTGGGTCAAGAAGATCCCCTGGAGAAGCAAACGGCAACCCACTCCAGTATTCTGGCCTGGAGAATCCCATGGACAGAGGAGCCTGGTAGGTTTCAGTCCTTGGTGTCACAAAGAGTTTGACACGACTGAGCGACTGAGCGCGCATGCACACACAGACACGCACAGACACGCACACACACACGTGCACAGCATCATCTGGTGTGAGAAGGGGGTGCTCCTCAAATGACTTGAGACAGTCTCCACTACCCAGCTCACAGACCCGCTCCCCGCTGGGGGGTCTTGGAGGGTGGGCGGCAGGTCTGGGGTCCCCCAATGCCTGCATCGATCAGGAGGGCTGCTCCGCTTCCCCCTGCCCCTCCCTTCCGCCCACGTGGATAAAGAGCACGACCCACCATGGGCAAGGAGGCTGCTGGAAGGTGACCTTCGGCTGATGCAGCACTGCGTGTAAGGGGGTCACAGCCCCGATGATCACATCCCCTTTGATGTAGAAGACGTCTGAGTGCTTGGATGCTGGCGGGTACCCCGGGGCCCTGACAGTGTCCCCCACAGGCATTTCCTGAGAGCAGAGCCCCAAGGACCCCTGGGCCGGGCAGAGGGGCTGCCCTGTTACCTGGGCAGGAGGCTGGGGCTTCTCGGCTGGCAGACCCCCGGGCCTGGCTTCCCCTGGAGGCTCTAGGCACCTGTGCTGGGTCTTTCGGAGACCCTGAAGCGAAGCGCAGTGAGCGGCGGCGAGCTCCCAGACTTCGCCCTCCACCGCTGTACCCTGGGGCTTCTCCAGGGCTCTGGGACACCCTTCCAACCCGCATCCCAGCAACCTCAGCCAGGCCGCTCTCACTCTGACCGGTCCTAACGCTCCTGACGTCCTGGCTGAGGGAGGCATTGGCCGGGACAGTGGAGCTGGGGGTGTGCCCTGCCCATCAAGACCTTCCTTTCTCCCAGGACCCCGCGGCAGGCGGCCTGTGTTTCTAAAGGACTCAGACCTCCCTGCCCCAGGGTCTCCTGGGCCTGCTCACACCGCAGAATCTTCAAAGCCAGAGTTAACCCAGTGATCCCAGCAGAGAGGCCTGAGGTCTCCAGGGAAGGGTTGGAAAACAGGCCAGAGAAGCAGCCGGTGGCCTGTGGCCGCGGGCCTCCGGGAGGCCCGACTGTCACTGGGGTGGGGACGCTGACACAGGGCTCCCGGGGGCCCCGCCTTAGGGGTCAGCCTCAGGCTGCTTTGGGCTGTGTTCCTAGTTGTGTGGCAAACACGCCGATGGGCCTCCGTGTTCTCTCCCGTGGCAGGAAAATACTGGAGTCCACAGATGGCTCCCAGACTTGACTCCAGCAGCGAAACCCTCTCGTGACCCACGACAGAGGCTCCCTGCGCCGAGTCCGGAAGGGCTGAGACACCCTCTGGGAGGCAGGGGAGGCTGTGCCTTGAGCTTTGCCCGCCGGCCTCTCCCCGGCCTCTCGCGGCGGTTTCCCGCGCCTCTTGAAAGTCATCTTCCACCTGTAAGGACCACAGTGTGATGCTGCGGCCTGAATTTCCTAGAAGGCTTCTTTCAGGGTGAGCTCTGACTTTCTTTTGTTTTGAATTGTAGACTTTGTTTTTTCTTCCAGTTTTGTGGAAATAGAATTGACATGTTGTTCAGTTGGTGAGTCGTATCTGACTTTTGCGACCCCACGGACTGTAGCCCAGCAGGCTCTGCTGTCTGTGGGATTTTCCTAGGCAAGAACACTGGAGCGGGTTGTCATTTCCTTCTCCAGGGGATCTTCCCGCCACAGGGAGTGAACTCTCAGCTCCCACATTGGCAGGTGGATTCTTTACCACTACGCCCCTAGGGAAGCCCATAATTGACGTACAGCCCTGGATAAGTTTAATGTATACAGCATGGCGATTTGATTCACGTACATCAAGAGATGATGACCACAGTAAGTTTACTGAACATCCATCATCAGAGATAAAAATGAAAGAAACAAATTTCTTTTCTTGTGATGAAAACTGTTAGGATTTACTCTTGAAACAGCGTTCATATATAACATACAGCAGGGTTAATTATGGGGATTCCCTGGTGGCTTAGGTGATAAAGAATCTGCCTGCAATGTGGGAGACCTGGGTTCGATCCCTGGGTCAGGAAGATCCCCCTGGACAAGGGCATGGCAGCCCACTCCAGTATTCTTGCCTGGAGAATTCCATGGACAGAGGAGCCTGGTGGGCTACAGGCCACGGGGCCACATATTTATCACGCTGTATGTTACATCCCTAGTACTTATTTATAACTGGAAGCGTGTGCATTTTGCCTATCTTCATCCAATTTCCCTTCTTCTCCCCTCAGTTTTCAAGTGAATATGACCAAATGAGCATTGGAATAGTCGTAACTGTTTTTTTATTTAAAAAAAATTGACTGGAGTATAGTTGATTTACAATGCTGTTAGTTTCAGGTGTATAGCAAAGTGATTCAGTTATATACATATATATGTATATATCCATTCTTTTTCAGATTCTTTCCCCATGTAAGTTATTATAGAATATTAAGCAGAATTCTCCATGCCATACAGTAAGTCCTTGTTGGTTTTATATTATAATATTTTATATATATAATCGTATTTTAGTTTGTGTATATATTTTACATATAAAATAGTGTGTGTTTGTTAATCCTAAACTCCTGATTTAGCTCTCCCTGCAAAGTCTCTGGGTTGGTAACTCTAAGTGAACTTATTTACTGAAAAGCAGCAGGCTCACAGATTTTAAAAAGAAACTGATAGCTGTAACCTCGACCCAGGAGGGATCGGGGCTGAGGAGGGGCCAGGGGGCGTCTGGACTCAGGTTAGCAGGGCGTGCGCAGGGGTTATACTCTGTGCACGAGGGGAGGCCAGGAACACGGAGTGAGCAGGGGCCGTTAGTGAACTGAGAGCCCACGGAATGCTCTTTCCTCATGAATTGTGCCGGGGACAAGCACAGCCGTGGTTCCAGAGAGCTCAGCTGAGCCCCTGAGGGCAGGCATGAGGAGGGCAGGTGCAGGGGCCCCGGAAGGGCAGTTTCAGGGCAGAGACACCTGTACGGTGTGGAAAGCACCCTTGAACCCACGTTCCATCCGGCCCTCATCATCCTCCAGGTGAGGCAGGACTTATCGTTCTCCTTTTACAGGTGGGAAGTGCAGCGAGATGCAGCAATTTGCTCCGGGTCACGAAAGCCGTAAATGCAAGATACGGGCTTAGAACTTGAGTCACCTGGACCCGGCCCCACACCCGCACCGAAGGGCAAGGCAGTCCTTCTGAAACGGGAAGGGCGTCACCCGCAAGAGCCACTTGGGTAAAGCTGCCGGGGCAGCCTGTGTGTTTTGAAGTATCTCCCAGTGCAGGGGGTGCATCGGCGGAGCTTTGTCCTTTCCCACCCCGGCTGCCGCACGGAGCAGCATGCACGTCCTGCCATGAGCTCTAGAAAAGCCTCGGGAGGCTCAGGGCTGCCACGTCCCTGCCCTGGCTGATGGCTGAAGCCTGAAATTCTTCTTTGTTATGTAACATTCCCCCCTCCCCGCCCCGCCCTCCGTCAATGAGAAGGAGCCCAACCGTCAGTAGGAGGCTCCTTTTAATGGAAGCCCCTGGGAGACAGCTTAGACATTCCCTGGGATTCAAACCCTGACTCAGACCCTGCCATCTGCGCGAGCCTAGCGAGACATTCAGTACCCTGGGTCTCACTTTGGTTTCTCCAAAGACGGGAGCTATCGTGCATCCCATTTGCTCAGCTGTTGTGAAGCTTAAATGTGATAATGAGGCATTCCGTAGAGCTTGGTAAATTTTAAAGTGCTGTGAAAAATAAGGGATGGCTGAGCCAGGACGGGAAACAGAGCAACAGCAGCATATTATTGCCAACTGCGTGGTTATCTCAGGGGCCTCCCCGCAGCAGGTTGGTGGGACAGGGTGCAGAGGCTGTGTACCGGTCAGCCTGAAGGGGGCGCCAGGGAGGACAGAAAGTGCAGGGTGGGAGATTAGGGTCCAGGAACTCGAATCCCCGCCAGCCATCTGCTTTATAAAGTGAAGCTTTATTGCAACACTGTCACAATAATTTGTTTAGTATTGCCTTTGGCTGCTTTCTCATCCTATTGGAAGACGAGCAGTTTTGACAGGGGCTGGATCAGCCGGCAAGGCCTAAAATATTTACAGTCTGTTTCTTTCCAGAAAAAGTTTATCTGATGCTGCTTTAAAGCAACTCTGAATTTACAAGAAACACAAAGGACGGTGACATCGTGTTTTCCATTGCCGAGTGACAGATCACCGCAAATTCAGTTGCTCAAGATTATGAGTGAACATAAGTTCTTGTGTCTGATGCACAGTGAAGACAAACAATACTGAACTGTCAGAGTCTGGAGCAGAGGAAGTTTCATGGAGGGCCACGCAAGGAGGCGAGTGGTTCCTGCCCCCCGCCAAGCCTCACTCTCCCAAGGATTTCAGCTATTTCATCTATAGTAGAGTGTATATGGTAATCCCAATTTCCCAGTGCACCGCTTTCCTCACTTATCCCTGGTAAACATAAGTTTGTTAGGTACATCCATGACTCTGCTTCTGTACCAGCAGAACAATCATCGCTCTGCATTTTCTAAATTGGGGTGTGATTGCTTTACCACGCTGTGTTAGTTTTTGTTGCAGAGCAAAGTGAAGCAGCTATGTGCATGCATGTGTCCCCTCCTTCTGGAGCCTCCCCCCCCCAACCAGGTCATCACAGAGCACTGGGCTGACCTCCATGCGCTTTGCAGCAGGTTCCCGCTGGCTGGCTGTTTCACACGAGGTCGTGTGTTATCTCAATGCTGCTTCCCTGACTCGCCCCATTCTCTCCTCCCCCACCCCCACTGTGTCTGTCCACAAGTGCGTTCTCCATGTCTGTGTTCCTGCCCTGCAAAGATGCCCGTCTGTACCATTTTTCTAGATTTCATATACGTATATGTGAGTTATATACAGTGTTTGTTTTGCTCTTTCTGGCTTCCTTCATGCTGTATGAGACTCTAGTTTCATCCACATCACTACAAATGACCCAATCTTCTTTCTTTTTTTGACTAATATTCTTTTGTATATATGTGCAGCATCTTTTTTTAATCCATTCATCTGCCGATGGACATTTAGGTGCTTCCATGTCCTGGCTATTGAAAACAGTGCTGCAGTGAACAGTGGAGTGCACGTGTCTCTTTGAATATGGTCTTCTCAGGGTATGTGCCCAGTAGGGGACTGTTGGGTCGTTCGGTAGTTAATGGCAAGGTGAGGGAGGGGTGGAGTTGCTTGTTCCAGCTTCTTGGGGCAGGACTCCTTTGTCCAAATAGGTCGGGTCATGATGTTCCTATAAACCTCCAATAAGGACAATGTTCTTCTCGGTTCTGCCACTTTTCATCTCTGTATGAATGGAAAACCCTTATACTCTTAAAGGTCAGAACCTTGAGAACTGGCTCTCCTATAAATTTCAGGCTATAGGCAACCTTCTTAACTCTAAACAAAACATAGACTACAAAGGCTAAAGTAAAAGAAGCAGATCTAATCTCATATGGAGGCAGAGCTGTTCTTCCCTGTTACAAAATGACATGTATTTATGATCTCATAATGGCCACGAGACGGCCGTCAGGGCATGCGTTATGTGAGTCTTCTGCTCAGGGTCTCCTGCGGCTGAAATCTAAGCACTGGGTGGGATAATAATTTCACCTGAGGCTCAGAGTTCTCTCACCAGGCCCATTGGGTTGTTGGCAGAATTCCTTGCTTTGTGAGTTTAGGACTGTGGTGCCCATTCGCTTGGTAGCTGCAGCCAGGAGCTGGTTTCGAGCCCACCCTTGCCTCTTGGCCCCCTCTCACCGTGTGCCAGCTTGCTTCTTCAAGGCATGTAACATGATGTCTCTACTGTTTTGAATTTCTCTTTGAGGGTTCTTCCCTGGTGGCTCAGATGGTAAAGCATCTGCCTACAAAGCGGGAGATCCGGTTTCAATCCCTGGGTCGGGAAGATCCCCTGGAGAAGGAACTGGCTACCCACTCCAGTATTCTTGCCTGGACAATCCCATGGAGAGAGGAGCCTGGTAGGCTACAGTCCATGGGGTCGCAAAGAGTCGGACACGACTGAGTGACTTCACTTTCTCTTTGAGGGTTACTCCGTCAGGTCAGACCCGGTCAGGCTCACTGCCTTTTTGGATGAACTCAGAGTCAACTATTGGAGACCCTACTTACATCTTAAAAATCTGGTACTCTCATAACAGAAGCATTATCCCATCATATCTCAGGGGCTGCCCTCACCCTAGGAGAGGGAAGTATAGAAATCTGCCCACTCCAACCACTCAGACAGATCTAGAGTGTGGAATATTTATAACACAACTATGTGTCGCCAAACAAGTGAAAAGGGAGGGGGACTGTATGAGATTCAAAGAAGGCAAAAAATGTAGCCGTCCAATGCAGTGCTTTAATTTAGACTGGACCTGGATTAAAACTAATGAAAACTACAAAACCCATTCTTGGGTAAATGAGGAAAATATGAATGAGAACAAGATATTAAATATTGTGATGGGATAATCGGTCATTTTCTTAGGTGTGGTAGTATTGTGGGGAAGAACCAAATCCAACTCCATGTTGGAACTGTTTCTTTGACTTGCTTTTCATTGCCTTTGTTATTATAATCATAGAGAAGGAACTTGTCTCAGAGAACCCTCCCCTCTGCCTTCTGTTAAAGGGAAGCGCCTTTGTTCCGGACCCTGTCCACCTGTGCATGGTCAGAAGGAAGAAATGAACACATCCCCTGCCCAAGGCTTGCTATTCTAGGAGATATTTGCAAGATTAACGGCCTTTTAACTTTGTTTCCTAACCTCTGTCAATCTTTGACCTGAAAAAGAACCTGACATTCCGACCTCGTAAGATGGCTGTTTTGAGACGTTAGTCTGCCATCTTCTCTGTCTGCTGGCTTTCCGAATAAAGTATCCGTTGCCTCCACACCTGGTCTCCGAGTCACTGACCTGTCGTGGGGCATGCAGAGCGAACTTGGACTCGGTAACAGTAGCGGTATTATAATATCATAGTCATGTAGGAGAATATCCATAATATCCATAGTATTTAAAAAAGATCATTGAAGTATGACAAACACTCAGAAAAATTAACGTCATACATGAATTTTCAGTCTGAACAGACCTGAGTTACTAGCACCAGATGGAAATCAAATACATCACTAATCCCTGAAGCCCTTTTGCATGCCATTTCAATCGTCACTCCTGACCCAGGTCTGATAGCACTGATTCCTTTGTTTGCCTTTGTGCTTTATGTATCTGGAATCATATAATATATAGTCATTTGTGTCTGATTGCTTTCATTCAACATTACGCTAGTGAGATTCATCCAGATGTTGCAGTAAACTGTAATAGTTTTGATGGAATCACTACTTTTTCTTCATAGAGGTGTCTAGTATGCTTTGAGAAAATTTTGCTGAATGGAGAATATTCTTAATTCTATTTTTTTCACATTGCACTGTATGTTTCAGTGAAAATAAGTATTTCCGCATGGGCATTTTTTGACCTTTAGTTAGAATACCTACTGTTCTTTGATAATTTCTTTTGAGACAAAAATCATAAAATTATGATCTCTTGAATGTTTCATCAAATTTAAATGTTGAATGAAAAATGATTGACTTTATTATTTCACTCCAGTTCAGAAGAGAAACTTCTCCGAGTGAATCAGGGACTCCACCAAAAAGAGTCTTGTCACAGGTCGATATAATCCAAGTCACAGTTATGTAAATCCAGAATTAAACACTTGAACACTGATTTGTATGTTTGTTTAGGTTTTCCTTTTCAATGGAATGGATAAATTTCAGTTTGCAAGATTTGCTTTCAATACTTGGAACTTGCCAAAAACCTTCAAAAGTTGAAGGTTCTTGTGCTCCATTCCTTACATTTTTTGATTAAAGACCAAGATTTCTAACTGATTTTAAATAAATACAATACAAATTTTGGGAACATTTAAACAAAGGAGCTCAATATTATCGTAGATCACTCAGGCTGATTAAAGAGGAGCATTTCAAAGGCTTACATACTTCTATGATGCTGTGGACAAGAAGCAGGAAAGAAATGTTGAGCTGCCACGCCAGAGAGTTTTGGTTTTTGTTATTCAATCCCATCTTGATCAAAACATTTTGTACTCCCTTTCTCTAACTGTATCGCTATGAAAATACTTGTAAATGCTAAAAACTATAGCTTCTATTTTGATGGAAAAACCATCATAACTTGTTTGGATGTGATTCTAAATTATGTGTGCCACAGTTGACTTCAAATATAAGTCTGTGCCATAGGTTTCATAATTCAATAAGAACATCCTTTTCTTTTTTTCATGATTTCGTGCTTCAGTAAAACTTGTATTTGTCTTACCAGCACATAAACAAGGAGTGTTGTCTTCAAGCTTGACGTTTTATGTGGAATTTACAGCAGCGTTCACAATAATGTCAGCTATTTCATCTTTGTCAGAATGAACTCTCAACAGCTTTGCTTTGAAGAATTGGACAAAAAAAAAATCAAATTATTGGAGTAGATTTTCTGTTTGAAGTTTTTAATGACACTGACATAAAACCATTGTCATTTCACTGTATGAAACTGTAATTTTCTATTGGAGACAAGACATTACCAAGTATTGTTTTACTTTCTCTCTGTGCACAAAACACTGGAATTAAAGAAATGAGCTAAATTACTTTTGATGAGTTTGAAAAGTCGTGCTTTGTGGAGTGAAATGTAAACACACCTGCTATTTTAAATTGTCATCAGGCACAGTCTTTGAAAGCAAGGGGTAATGTGCTTTCAGATGATTTGTATCTTCTACTGTTCAAATCCTCATGGACACTACTAAGACATCTGCTGTGGATGATAAATGACGACAAACATTTTGTGCAAAATATATGGTCATCCTTAACTGTCTTGAGTAACATGCACTTCTGTTTTTTGCTACCAAAAGTGCTCGCTGCAAAATATGAAAATGATAACAAACAATGATATATATTGTCTGACTTTTGCCTTGTAAAAAATGGACCAAACTACTGTAGCAAAAGCTTTTGGACTACTCTCTAATACACTCTAGCTGGGCATCATTTACACTGAGGAGTCAGCCCAGTGGGCAGCGTGTTGGCATCATATGCTGCGTCATGGACCACAGTATAACTGGCTGGTATGCCAGTGGCTGCCAGGGGCACAGATTTGAATCTTCCTGTCATCACCACCCTAGGCCTAAGAAATGAGCTGTCTCTAGATCCTATGTCTGGGTGATTTCTTTCTTTCTTTTTTTTAAAAAATTATTTATTTATTTATTTATTTTTTTTTCAGTGGGTTTTGTCATACATTGACATGAGTCAGCCATAGATTTACACGTATTCCCCATCCCGATCCCCGCTCCCACCTCCCTCTCCACCCGATTCCCCCGGGTCCTCCGAGTGCACCAGGCCCGAGCACTTGTCTCATGCATCCCACCTGGGCTGGTGATCTGTTTCACCACAGATAATATACATGCTGTTCTTTCACAACATCCCACCCTCACCTTCTCCCGCAGAATTCAAAAGTCTGTTCTGTATTTCTGTGTCTCTTTTTCTGTTTTGCATATAGGGTTGTCATTACCATCTTTCTAAATTCCATATATATGTGTTAGTATGCTGTAATGTTCTTTATCTTTCTGGCTTACTTCACTCTGTATAAGGGGCTCCATCTTCATCCATCTCATTAGGACTGGTTCAAATGAATTCTTTTTAACAGCTGAGTAACATTCCATGGTGTATATGTTCCACAGCTTCCTTATCCATTCGTCTGTTGATGGACATCTAGGTTGCTTCCATGTCCTGGCTATTTTAAACAGTGCTGCGATGAACATTGGGGTGCACGTGTCTCTTTCAGATCTGGTTTCCTCGGTGTG
Organism: Dama dama; assembly: GCF_033118175.1. Taxonomy (NCBI): domain Eukaryota; kingdom Metazoa; phylum Chordata; class Mammalia; order Artiodactyla; family Cervidae; genus Dama; species Dama dama. Next base: position 81,808,703 of record NC_083681.1, read on the forward strand.
TATGCCCAGGAGTGGGATTGCTGGGTCATATGGCAGTTCTATTTCCAGTTTTTTAAGAAATCTCCACACTGTTTTCCATAGCAGCTGTACTAGTTTGCATTCCCACCAACAGTGTAAGAGGGTTCCCTTTTCTCCACACCCTCTCCAGCATTTATTGCTTGTAGACTTTTGGATAGCATTTTTAAGCAGGGGGCACCTTGCTTGCTGTCCTTGGACAAGAGATTTCATTCTGGAAAGAATCAAATAAAGAGAGACGAGACTTGGCTGATTAGTCTTTCAGATTTACATACACGTCGGCGTGAGAGCCCTGCTCACTGTGTACATGTCCCCCACACTATTAGACTGACCACGGTAGCAGGTAGAAGTACAAAAGTGGAAGCCTACCGAGCTATTAGTTGACAGGTGAGAGGTCTGGGACAAACGCAGCACCGACCAGGGTACCGGGGCAGCAGGTACCAGTGAAGGCCGTCCTGGGAAAACCTCTGGTTGTAAACGTGCGTTTCTCTCCTCCCCTCCTTCCCTGCTCCCTTCCTCTCTCCCTCCCTCCTTCCTTCCTGCACCTTTCTTCTCTTTCTTTCCTCCCTTTCTCTTTTCCCTCTTGAAGCATTAAAGCCCTTCTTTCCTTCCAGATAACTGATGCTAAATACAGGTTTATGTTTCATGCCAGCAGCACTTTACTGAGGTATAATATAAATGCAGTAACTGACATGACTGAACAGGGCTTCCCTGGGGGCTCAGATGGTAAAGAATCCGCCTGCATTGCGGGAGACCTACGTTTGGTCCCTGGGTTGGGAGGATCCCCTGGAGGAGGGCACGGCAACCCACTCCAGTGTTCTTGCTTGGAGAATTCCCACGGGCAGAGGAGCTTGGAGGGCTGCAGTCCATGGGGTCGCAGAGTCGGACACGACTGAGCAGTGAAGCGCAGCACACACAGCGACTGAACGGCAACAGAGTTCACTAACTGTTGTGATTTAAGTGCGCAGATTAATGGATTTTGATAGCATACATGTACACATATACCCATCATACAGATCGAGGTATAGAAGATTTCCATAGCCCAGGGAATCCTTCCAGTTCCTTTCCAGACCATCCTTCTTCCCTCGTCCTCCAGAGGCGGGTTAGTCTGTCTACATGAGCTTCGTAGAAAGGAAATCTTTCTGTCTGGCTTCTTTCATTCATCATAACTTTCTTTTTTTGAGATTTGGCCATGTTGTTGTATGTATCACTGGTTCATTTCTTTAAAAAGTGCTGAGTATGAATAGATTGCAATTCATTTATCCATCCTTCTGTCTTTACACATTTGGGTTGTTTTCAGTGTTGAGTGTCTATGAATAAAGGTGCAATGGACGTTGTGGTCATACTTGTTTTGGGTGAACATAGGCATTTGTTCTCATGAGTCCATACCAAGGAGAAGGAATTACTGGGACATAGGGTAGCCGTATCTTTAGCTTTATAAGAAACTGCAAAATGATTCTCCAAAGTCCTATAATCTTAAACTGATCATACCAAAGGTCAGAAAGCACATGGAGAAATTGGAGTTCTCACTGCAGGAGTTCCCACAATGCAGGTGGGAATGTCTTGGCAGTTGTTTAAAACATATCCAATTCCTTCAACAAAGGTAGGATAATTCAGGTTTTATTATTATTTTAGTTTGTAAAGCTTATGTTTATTAGGGAATTTTTCTATTTTCTCTGTTATCAAATTTATTGGCATAATGTTGGTTATACTATCTCCTTATTCTACTTTATGATATCTATAGGATCTGTAGTAATGCCCTTTTAAAATTTAAAATTTAAAAAATCTTGGTACTTGGGAGTTCTATTAATCTTTTCAAGGAAGCAAAGTTTGAGTTTTTGTTGAGTTTTTAAAAATCTATTTTTATTAACAGCTTTGTTGAGGTATAATTGACATTCATCTATTTTTTACGTCATTGATCTTTTTCTCATCTTTACTAGTTCTTTCATTCTATTTTCTTTGGGTTTAATTTGATCTTCCTTTTCTAGCTTCTTGAAGTGGAAGCTTAGATAATTGATTCAAGACATTTCCCCCTTAGGGTCGTCATTTAGAACTCTAAGCACTGCTTTAATATCATCCTCATCCCAAATTTTCATATTTATTTCATTAGTGCTCAGTTTAAAATATTTGCTTATTCCCATTTTAACTTACTTTTCCTGCACAGGTTATTTAAGAGTGTATTCTTTAATTTCTTTTAGTCACAAATTACTAACATTATTGGGCTTCCCTTGTAGCTCAGTTGGTAAAGAATCCTCCTGCAATGCAGGAGGCCTGGGTTTGATTCCTGGATTGGGAAGATCCCCTGGAGAAGGAAACAGCAACCCACTTCAGTATTCTGGCCTGGAGAACCCCATGGACGGAGGAGCCTGGTGGGCTACAGTCTATGGGACCACAATTGTTGGACGTGACTTAACGACTAAACCACCACCACTAGCGTTATTCATTTAATTCATTGTGGAAAGAGAATTTGTTTGTCTTGATTTCATTTCTTTGTGATTTATTGAGACCTGACTAGCATATAATCCATTTTGGTGGATGTTCCACATAAACTTGAATGGAATTTGGATTCTTCTGGCTTTGGGGGTGTAGCATTCCGTGTATATCAATTAGATCAATTTGGTTAGTGGGATTCAACTATCTGCCCTTGCTGACTTTGACATACTTTTTCTACATATTACTGAAGAGAAGGGTTAGCATATCCACCTATGTATTTTCCTCACATGTTTTGAAGCAGTGTTGTTAGGTACGTAAAGATGTACGATCACCGTGTCCTTCTGAAAAATTCATGCTTCCCTTTATCTCTGGTTGTGTTCTTTTCCTTAAAGTCTCTTGTTCAATAATCATGTAGCCAGCTTACCTTCTTTATCTTAGTGCTTCCATGGAATATAATTTTTCATTCTCTTGCCTTCAACCAATCTATGCCTTATCTTTAAGGAGTGTCCCCTGTAAAGAGCATATGGCACAAATGCCTATGGCTGATTCATATTGGTGTATGGCAAAAACCATCACAGTTTTGTAAAGTAATTATCCTTCAATTAAAATAAATAAATAAATTTAAAAAATAGAAAAAAAAGATCAAACAGCAGGTTGTCCATATCATAAAAAAATCCCTTATTCTCCCATTAGCATGATTCCCAGCTATAATCCTTCATAAAGAGGAAAGTGAAAGTGAAAGTGAAGTCGCTCAGTCGTGTCCGACTTTTTGCGACCCCATGGACTGTAGCCCACCAGGCTCCCCCGTCCATGGGATTCTCCAGGCAAGAACACTGGAGTGGGTTGCCATTTCCTTCTCCAGGGGATCTTCCTGACCCAGGGATCGAACCCAGGTCTCCTGCATTGCAGGCAGACGCTTTAATCTCTGAGCCACCAGGGAAGCCCGCCATAAAGAGTAAAAGTCACTATTAATGATCATAGAGACAAAGGATAAAGAAGGGGTAACTGGAAAACTCAAGCATGGTGCATTGGGGAATGGGAGGTTGGATGTGGTGATCGGTTTCCTAGGATTATGCGATCTTTTAGCTCTGTGATATCAGAGAGTAGCCCTGGGACTCTGAGAATTTGGGGGGTAGACTAAAGAGAAAGAGGGAAAGAAAAAGGAGGCAGAAGGAACCAGCCAAACAAATTTCACCAAGCTTGCCGCTTTTCTTACAGAGCTTACAGAGTAGTTCTTGCCCACTTCCGAGGTGCCAGTGAAAGCATTCCTTCTTTAGGGTAAGCTTCATATGGCATTGATGCTACTGATGCTTATCTCTCTGGGGAGAATGTGGGTGAGGATGAAGGACCCTATCAAAGCTACATCCCTTGGGAACTGAATTTTACAAACGACTTTTCTGATTGCGCCTTTTATGTCTTTGTTCCTCAGACTGTAGGTCAAAGCGTTCAGCATAGGGATGACCACAGTGTAAAAGACACGATCTTGTTCTCCTCTGGGGATTTTGTCTGAGTTACTTCTCTGGCACATGAAGGCAAGTGTCCCAAGGAAGAGAACAAAAGCAGTGAGATAGGAGGTGCAGGTGGAGAAGGTCCTGGCTTTCCCACCAGGAGACTTCATTCTCAGAATCTGACAGTTCTGATGATGAGAGTGTAGGAGACCAGGAAGATCGTGCCATTGGCCAGGAACATGAGTTTGGCAGGAAAGAGGATGACAATTTCACTTTGTGTCATGCTGTGGGAGGCAAGATTTAGCAGGGGTGGGAGATGGCAGAAGAAGTTGATCTGATTGTCATCACAGAAGGAGAGGGTAAATGTGCACACGGTCCACAGGATGGCCCTTGATAACCCACAGACGTAGGCCCCGGCCAACAAGCCCATACGGATGCCTGGAGACATCACCACGTTATAGCTCAGTGGATTGCTAATGGCAACAAAGCGGTCATAGGCCATCACAGCGAGCAGGAAGAGTGAAATGACGGTGAAGACGATGGTGGATTTGGTGAACTGATGGTGAAGATGGTGAAGAAATAGAACTTGGGTGCACATCGGCCATAGGAGATGACCATTTTGCTTGTGGTCAGTGTGGCCAGGACCGGAGGGGTGATGACCACGGCATAGCAGGCATCCAGCAGGGAAAGAAGGCCCAGGAAGAAGTCCATGGGGGTGTGGAGTTGGGTGTCCCCTGGAGTTAGAATAAGCATCTCCACATTTCCCAGAAGGGTGACTAGATAGAAATTAGGAAACATCAGGAAGCGCGGAATGGTCAGTTCAGGGTGATCTGTGAAACCCACGAGAATGAACTTTGCCACAATGGTGAGATTTCTTTGGCCGCAGGTTCCATTCAGCTGGGTGGCCTCAAAAGGAGAATGGAATTAGAGATTCCAGACCTGCAGGCCTTTGTCTTCCTTAGAGTCAGATATTAGATGAAAATCTCATATTTTTCTGCTCAGAGAGAGAAAAAAATGTTATGATTTAAAGAATCTGCAGGCACTGTCTTGGTGGTCCAGTGGCTAAGACTCTGAGCTTCCAGTGCAGGGGGCCCGGGCTCGATCCCTGGCCCGGAAACTAGATCTCACATGCTGCAACTAAAAATTCCACATGCCACAAAAGATTGAAGATTCCATGTTCTATAGCAGAGACCTGGTGCACCAAGTGAAAAAATAAATAACAATAAGTAATAACAATAAAAGAATCTAGCTGGCAGGTACTATGGAGAGTGTTCATCTATCTGTGTATCCTTCTGGAAAATGGACTCAGGGTAGGTATTTCTTCAGGTTCACTTGCTTGTTGTCTAAGGTCTAAGACCAGAGAAAACCTTAGACTATCAAGACTAGTAGGGACCAATCTGGAGTCTCTCCTAGAATATCCCCAGCAGATGGTCACACAGCCCAGATGTACCCAAGGGCTGCCTTGTATGGATTCCAAAGTTGGGCCCTGACAACTCCCAGCAGGACGTAGAATGTGATGTGAATGCTGCCTCCAGAGTGGTCGGACGCGGAGCCCTCCGTGGTCGGACGCAGAGTCCTCTGTTACCTGATGGGGACTTTCTGGGCACTCTACCTTTGGAAAATTCTTCCTGTTGGGAAAGCCACATTGCCCTTTCTGTATCTTCTACACATTAGTACTGGGTTTCCCAGTTGGCACAGTGGGATGATCTGCCAGTGCAGGAGAGGCAGGAGAGGCAGCTTTGATCCCTGGGTTGGGAAGATCCCCTGGAGGAGGACATGGCACCCCACTCCAGTGTTCTTGCCTGGGAAACCCCATGGACAGAGGAGCCTGGCCGGCTACAGTCCACGGGGTTGCAAAGAGTCGGACACGACTGAGCGACCGAGTTTAAGGTCAAGTCTTCCACATTAGTATTATGCTTGATTCTGCACGTTGGGCAAGACCCCGCTCTCCCAAGACAGAAAGCGATCATGCCCACTCTTATCACGTCTCTTATTCTTTAAGTCAAACATTTCCAGTCATTTTAGCAATGCCCAGTGAGCCTTTCATAATCTATTTTTGTTCTGTTATGAACATGGTTATCATCTGTCTGGGATCTCTTTTTGGAGGGTCCTTGAGAGAAAGCAATTCTGTGAAAGTCGTTAGATTTATGAGGCTCTTATTCTGTGTCAGACATTTCCACATTAATTGACTGATTTCGCTCAATAATCCTGAAATAGCCATTATGAATTTTCACTCTTGAACTGTGTAAGCCGAGGGTCAGGAAGTTACAGCGGCTTGTCAAAGGATAAATTGCAAGTGCAGAAGCCAGAACTTAAGCTGCGGTGTCAAGACTCCAGGGCTCTGCTTGTTTCATTTCTCTACTCTCGTCCTTCTTAACCACCACCCGTCTCCTTGAAATTTTAGCTTCTGGAGCCTAGAGGTAGCTCATAGGAAGGGCGTTAAGAGAAATCAGGTTGATTCTTCACTTTCTAGGGGTGGAATGGGTTCTTTTTTTTTTTTTTTTTTCAGTGGGTTTTGTCATACATTGATATGAATCAGCCATGGAGTTACACGTATTCCCCATCCCAATCCCCCCTCCCACCTCCCTCTCCACCCGATCCTTCTGGGTCTTCCCAGTGCACCAGGCCCGAGCACTTGTCTCATGCATCCCACCTGGGCTGGTGATCTGTTTCACCATGGATAATATACATGCTGTTCTTTCGCAACATCCCACCCTCGCCTTCTCCCGCAGAGTTCAAAAGTCTGTTCTGTACTTCTGTGTCTCTTTTTCTGTTTTGCATATAGAGTTATCATTACCATCTTTCTAAATTCCATATATATGTGTTAGTATGCTGTAATGTTCTTTATCTTTCTGGCTTACTTCACTCTGTATAATGGGATCCAGTTTCACCCATCTTATTAGAACTGATTCAAATGAATTCTTTTTAACGGCTGAGTAATATTCCATGGTGTATATGTACCACAGCTTCCTTATCCATTCATCTGCTGATGGGCATCTAGGTTGCTTCCATGTCCTGGCTATTATAAACAGCGCTGCGATGAACATTGGGGTGCACGTGTCTCTTTCAGATCTGGTTTCCTCAGTGTGTATGCCCAGGAGTGGGATTGCTGGGTCATATGGCAGTTCTATTTCCAGTTTTTTAAGAAATCTCCACACTGTTCTCCATAGCGGCTGTACTAGTTTGCATTCCCACCAACAGTGTACGAGGGTTCCCTTTTCTCCACACCCTCTCCAGCATTTATTGCTTGTAGACTTTTGGATAGCAGCCATCCTGACTGGCGTGTAATGGTACCTCATTGTGGTTTTGATTTGCATTTCTCTGATAATGAGTGATGTTGAGCATCTTTTCATGTGTTTGTTAGCCATCTGTATGTCTTCTTTGGAGAAATGTCTGTTTAGTTCTTTGGCCCATTTTTTGATTGGGTCTTTTATTTTTCTGGAATTGAGCTTCAAGAGTTGCTTGTATACTTTTGAGATTAATCCTTTGTCTGTTTCTTCATTTGCTATTATTTTCTCCCAATCTGAGGGCTGTCTTTTCACCTTACTTATAGTTTCCTTTGTTGTGCAAAAGCTTTTAAGTTTCATTAGGTCCCATTTGTTTAGTTTTGCTTTTATTTCCAATATTCTGGGAGGTGGGTCATAGAGGATCTTGCTGTGGTTTATGTCGGAGAGTGTTTTGCCTATGTTCTCCTCTAGGAGTTTTATAGTTTCTGGTCTTACATTTAGATCTTTAATCCATTTTGAGTTTATTTTTGTGTATGGTGTTAGAAAGTGTTCTAGTGGAATGGGTTCTTTGATAGCTACTCATTGTTCCAGGCGCTGCCCTCTGGAATGAAGCCTCTAGGGGGTGGGGGTGGAGGCTTCTCTCTCAGGGATTTGGGGACTCACTGGGAAGCTGGTTGGAGTCAGGATTAAAGACTTGTTTGTGAGCTAGGGGTTCTCACCAGCCAAAGAACTTCCATAAAACATTTTGGGCTGTCTGTCAGTTTCGATCCTGAGAATTTCAAGGTTCATAAGGCAAAATCAAATTCCTAGTATTTCAGATGCAGAGTACCGGGTCCACCAAGTTTCTGATAATTACCATATTAGATCTGCTGGTTAGCCGTAGCTTGAGTACCGACCACCCTGGCTCACCCCATTGCTGTCATCTTCTTTGACCGCAAGTCCCTTTCCTCCAGAGCACTGCAACTCCTGTGATTTTTCTGTGTTCCTACCTTTTGTTTCTTTCTGTCCCTCTGTGAAATGTTTCCCATCATTTTTCTTTTTTTTGCCTTCTCATAACTTACACATGGTGTGGCTATTCACCACATGGAGGTCCATCATCTTATTGAAAAACTGAAAGAAAATTTTCAGGGCTTTATTGTATAGTTCAAATACATCAAAAAGAGGATTTGATGTATCCAGCTGCCTTTCTGGGAGCGAGTCCAAAAGTTAAAGAGTTGAAACTATATAGCCGGGCCTACATGTTAATTGTTGTGTCCAAAGGATCAGTTATGTAGTACAAAACAGAGCTTCATGCCTTCACGTGGATTGTGGAAGATGCTGGCATTGTGATATCTTTCTGAGACCTAAGTCTTGAAAACTCAGCTTGGAACTTACTAGTATAGACAAACTGAGTTTGTACTCACATCTATTATTCTGTTCCAAGACTCTCTAAATCCTTCTTTCAAAGCAGCATTCTTTATCCTTATTTAGCCACACACTTTTTTTTTCCTTCTTTCCATAGAGATGAAAATTTAAAGACATGGAAGTATGCTTTAGGACATGCTTAATTAAATGTCCTCCAACTCTCTTTGCTACGCTTGTCTCTGAATCTTAAGATTAGAAATGTAGGTTTCTTTGAAGCATTTGAAAGATTACTTTGAAAATTTCAGTATTTGGACTAAATAGCTAGTAAATTCAGATTTCTAAATAATCACATGCTTTGTAGACATAGCAATATCCCACTGCTTAGTCGGATTTGGATTGGCTAATCCACCATCTATTTTCCAGAGTGGGCATAATCTTTTGGCTTCCCAGGTGACTCAGTGGTATAGTATCTGCCTGCAATGCAGGAGATGCAAGAGGCGAGGGTTCGATCCCCGGTGGGGAGGGGGGTAAGATCCCCTGGAGGAGGAAATGGCAACCTGCTCCAGTATTCTTGCCTGGAAAATCCTATGGACAGAGGAGCCTGGAGGGCTACAGTGCATGGTGTTGCAGGGAGTCGGTCAACCAGTGGACATGCAGGCAGCGTAACCTTTCAGTCCAGCCCTTGGATATGCCCCACGACATTTGCATAACTTAGTTAACACAGCCTGAGAATAGGCACCTTCACTGATGCCTTCAATAGGCCCTCATTGGCCTAAAAAGAAACGTTCATCTGGCAACTTTCTTTCGGATGGTGGTAGCTAAAACTTGCATCTGTTCAAGACACTGTCTCCATGGGGAAACCTGACAGAGAGAACTTTCCTTGAAACTCAGTTATCAGCAGTTGTCTGCTGGTTTCTGGGTCCACGTCTGTCCGATGTCTGATATTTGAACGTGACCTCATGTTAGCAGAGCGTCTGGGTGAGTGGTTTGTCTTTCTCCCCGGGGACTGGGGGTCTCTGTGTCCATGGCCATCAGGATGGGCTTTCATGCTCTTTCCAGCAGTTGGTGGGAGTAACCACGACGCTTACCAGGGCTCCTGGACTTTATAAACACACGGACCCCTGGAGTCAGGAAGGACCTTGGCACGCAGTTCTGTGAGTCTCCCCCTCTGCTCCTCAGAGGCCTCGGCCTTTGTGGAGATGCCTCGAGGGACACAGCAGGGGAAGTAAGCAGGAGGCTGAGCGCGGACGGTTCAAACAAAGCGGCGTTTCTTGTCACGCTTGTAAACAGACAGGTACTTTTCCATCTTGTTTGGAGATGGGGTTCTGACGTTAACGAAAGATGACCGTCTGCTCCACTATGTTCTTTTCATTTGGCAGAAGAGAACTCTGAAGCTCAGAGAAGTAACTGTTACCCAGCGTGTCAGAAGACATTCCTCCCAAACCGCTCTCGGTGGGGTGTCTCATGTGGGGCCTTGGGACAGCCCGTGGGGTCGTGAGAGGGCAACCCAGAGCTAACAGGCCCGGGATGGAGCCCCAGGAGCGTAGTTGGGACCCTCAGAGGCCAGGTCCCCGAGGTTTCCGAGTGGCCACCTCCCTCTCTGTGACATCCATCTCCACGTCACCTTTTTTGTTAATTGGGGGTTTTTGCCGCACATCAGTGTGAACCCGCCACAGGCATGCGCGTCCTCCCTCCTGAACCCGCCTGCCCCCGCCTCCCCATCCGCCCCTCCAGCTTGTCTCGGCGCTGGCTCTGGGCCCCCTGTGTCAGAGAGCAAGCCCTCTGGCTCACGGTTTGACAAGTGGTGATGGATAAGCATCAGTGCTGCTCTCTCAAATCCGCCCACCCTCGCCTTCTCCCACTGAGTCCGAAAGACTCTGCTTTACGTCTGCGTCTCCTTTGCTGCCTTACACTTGGGATCATCGGTACCGTCTTTCGAGATTCCATATGTATGTGTTAATATGCAGTATTTGTCATTCTCTTTCTGACTGACTTCAGTCTGCATCAGGCTCTAGGTTCATCCACCCCATTAGAACTGACTCAGATGTGTTCCTTTTCATAGCCGAGTAATATTCCAAGGTGTACATGTACCACACCGTCCTTATCCATTCTGCCAATGGGCATCTAGGTTGCTTCCGTGTCCTAGCTATTGTAAACAGTGCTGCAGTGAACAGTGTGGTACACGTGTCTTTTTCAGGTTTGTTTGCTCTTGGTGTATGCCCAGCAGTGGGATTTCTGGGTCATGTGGTAGTTTTATTCCTAATTTTTAAAGGGAATCTCCACACTGTTCTCCATAGTCATTGTATCAGTTTGCATTCCCACCAACCGTGTTAAGAGGCTTCCTTTTTCTCCACACTCTCTCCAGCATTTATTGTTCATAAGCTATTTGATTTTGGTCAGCTGTTCTGTCCAGCTCTACATTATCTTTTCAAAAGCTTCTTCTGAAAGAAGGTCTTTCTGACCTCACCAGCTGAGACAACCTCCTCAGAGGGATGGGACCCAGCCTTGGTACCTGCTCTGAATACCTACTTATTCAACCATATGGGTGTTAGGGGAGTAATAGTATCTATGCCAATTATTGTTCCCTGCACTTGACATACTTAGTGCTAACTTCTGCAGTCATCAGTAAGGTATGTATTCCTGCGTCTGCTTCACAGGAGATAGAATTAAAGCCTTGGCCAGATAACCTGTCTGAGAGGTCACAGAAAAATTTTAATTGTTTTCAAACATTTGGAAAACACACCTAATAGTCTCTGGAATATTTCTGATCTCCCAACATAGTTACAGGATTTATCCTACCTCATGGGGAAAGAGCCGGTCCTTTTGCTTCTGTGAGGAAATTCTATGAAGCACTGCTGATATTTCCTGTGTTCTGAGCAGATCCAAAAAGACTGCTGCTGTGGTGATCTGAAAGTCATAGAAAATGCAATTACCTAATCTTCCTCGGGCTGATATTACCTTTTGCTGAAACCCGCTTTTGAACACACTCCCAGCAGGTAGCAAGACGAGGCTGTGAGCCCAGTTTTACCGAGTGCCTGGGCAGCTTTCAAAGCCTGCAACCCCAGGTCCTCCCGGCATCTAACTGTTTTGCCTTCTTGCTCAAACAACCCAATTTAGATCATCTTGTTTCTGAATCATTGAGTTTTCTGATCCTATTGAATTCTTTGGTGGTCTTAACACCTTATAGGTATCACGTGTGTGTGTGAGTCACTTCAGTCGTGTCTGACTCTTTGAAACCCCATGGACTGCAGCCCGCCAGGCTCCTCTGTCCATGGCATTCTCCAGGCAAGAATACTGGAGTGGGTGGCCACGCCCTCCTCCAGGGACGGAACCCACATCTCATGTCTGCTGCCTTGGCAGGCGGGTTCTTTACCACTAGCGCCACCTGGGAAGCCCCTAGGTGTCACCTAAGATGATGCTAGATGAAAAAGGGGTTCTTTTTTCTATACGATTCACTGTGATAATTTGCCTGCCTTCAGTGGGGGTTGCATGAGCCCAGACTTGACTGCAAATCACAAAATGAGCGGGGCAGGGTTTCATGCTTCTAGGAGAAGTCAGCTCTTGGGTTGGCGCTGACTCATGGATATCATCACATCCTCCTCTTTCTCTCGGCGGGTAAGAAAACCACAGGCCTAAGGATTCAAAGCTCAAGAGGGTAAGTGGCAGACCAGTCTTGGATGACACCATTTCTCATGCTCCTCCCTCTATGTGACCTTCAGGGACGGAGCACTGTCACCTCCAAGCCACGCCCTCCAGGGCTGGCAGGAGACGGAGAGAACCCAGGCCTGCTCTGACCCATCACAGATGAAGAAATAGACCCAGCGGGGGAGGGCGCATGGCTCATCTGAGGTCACATGGCTTCTTAGTTGCCAGCTGAAGGCCGTGAGAGCTGATCAGAAATCATGACGGGGTAGCTAAGGTCAGGGGAGCCTAGGACTGTGAAACCAAGGTGCGTTTGATCAGCTTGGTCTCACCCAGCCTGTTCTGCTCAAGGATCCTGCTTCCTTTGAGACCCACCTCTGGGAAAGCTGGCTAAACCCCATATAGATGTTCTCAAGGTCTCTGTGAGCCATGCCTGGGTTATTTTCCCATTCTCTATTGTAGTAGAGTTTTGAGCATTAGACCTTCTTTAGTTTAAATATCTGCCTTCTAAAATATTCTGTGGGAGAAGTGTTCAGTTCTTCAACCTATATAATTTAAAAAATTTTATATTGGAGTATAGTTGCTTTTACAATGCTGTGTTAGATCAGAAGAATAAAAAACCTTCAAGTAGTGAGTCATCCTGTGGCTCTTTGACCTTCAACTGGTGGCTTCCAAGGTCACAGTGTTTAATGGCCTCAAGCTAGTGGGATGGGAGGAAGCAGGGCTTGTTGGGATGGTCTGCACCACTTCTTCAGCATTCTATTGGCTAAGCTGCATGTCCATACTTAGCCGCAAAGGAGGCTGGCTAAGAGTCTAGTTGTTTTACCAGTCCTAGCTGGATAACATGAATCATTTGGGGTCAGAGGGCACGATGAGGTAGGCAGCCCACATGATGGCCCTAATGATTCCTGCTATCCGGTAAGCACGTCTTTGAGTGATTTACTCTTTTGAGAATGGCCCGGATTTAGTGACTCACCCTTAGTAAATAAAGTGTGATGGGGTGTTACTTTTGAGATTAAGTTTAAAAAAAACGCTGATGCCTGTATCGGGTATTCTTTCTGAGAACACTGTTCTATTCTCTACTAGAACACTATTCTAGTTCTCTGCTATTCTCTCTGGGAAAAGTCAGCTGTCGTGATGTGAGTTGCCCCATGGGAAGGTCCATGTTGCAAGGAGCTGACATATTTGGTGACCAGTGGGGAAGGATCGCGTCTTGCCAATAGCCATGCCTTAACCTGCAGCCCCGGCCAGCGTGATAATCACCGCTTTGTGAGAGACCCTGAGGCCAACATGCTAATCACTGCTTTGTGAGAGACCCTGAGGGAGGTTCCCAACTCACTGGTGCTGGATTCCTGACCCCATGAAAACAGTGACAGGAAATGTTTGCAGCTTTAAGCTGCCAAGTTAACAATAATAGACAACTAACACATCCTCATGCAGAGATGCTACAGATGGCAGACAGCGCTTCAGTACTCTGCTTACTTCTTGTGGTTCTTTTTTTGCCTTGGATGTTTAGCCCTTGATTTCTTAGTATCTTTTCACTTGTTTATTTTATCTTTTTAGGTGCTTTTGTTTTATCTCTTTGCATGTTTTAAGGCCAGTTTGGTCGGAAAATCCTAGTCCACCATCTTGCCAGAAATGGAAATCCTATTCATTTAAATCTTTCTGCTTTTCAATAAGTCTTTGTTGAGCACCTACTGTGATTCAGGAAGCAGACTAAAAATAATGGATAGTTCTTGCTTCCATGGAACTTACATCCTACCGGAGGCGGGGGTAGAAAACAAACAGGCAAATAGATACCAGGCCTTGTCGTGTCCTTAAGAGTGAAACAGCAGGACCAGGGGATAGAGTGTGCTGTGCAGCAGCGGAGCTCTTGTTCTAATATCGTGGTCCAGAGGGTTTCTCTCAGATGAGGCAGCATTTCAGCAGAGACCTGAGTAAAGTAAATGAATAGGTCTTGTAGAATGATGATGAGAATGCTTGTGCAGACCCTTTCTTCTTGGAGGTCTGCAGGAGATGTTGGGAAGGAAGCATTCTCTCATTCCTTTTATTCCAGAGGGATTGAATGTAGGGAATTTGGACACGGCTTAGCAGGTTGGAGGATCTGAGACGTCATTGCTGCTTTCAGCCTCTCAAGCATCAGTAGAGCTGTCTTGTCTGGGACAAGACTTAGAGCTGAAGCTGACTTAAATGCCCTGGTCCCATCTCAGCCATCACAGAGAATAGGGTCAGTGTAGGCACTGAATAAATTTTTTATTGAATGACTCTTATATACAATCTCTTCCATTTTCTATCCAGCTGTTTAGCCAAGAACTTGGAGGTGTATAGGCATTTAGGTTAAGTAAGCTTCTCTCCTTGTTAAATACATGTTTTTATTTTGTTTATCTTGTCTTCTCTGATGTGTTGACCTTTGGATTGTCCCTGACTGACTTTTGAGTGTCCCTTCACACGACTCCCAAGTTGCCCAGCAAGAAAACCATCTTCTATGATTCTTGGAGAAAGAAACTAATGAGTAAGCCCATTTTGTTGTTGTTGGGAGAAATTTATTTATTTATTTTTAATTTAATTTTTATTTTATATTGGAGTATAGTTGGTCTTCCCAGGTGGCTCAGTGGTAAGGAATCTACCTGCCAATGCAGAAGATGCAAGTTTGATCTCTGGGTTAGGGAGATCCCTCAGAGAAGGAAATGGCAACCCACTCCAGAATTCTTGCCTGGGAAATCCCATGGACAGAGAAACATTGTGGGCTCCAGTCCCTGGGGTTGCAAAAAGCTGGACATGACTGAGCACACATATAATTGATTTACAATATTGTGTTAGTTTCAGGTGTGCTGCGAAGGGACGCATGGGCTATTTTCCCTTAAGTGATTCTGTATCAGAGAAGGCGCGATTGTTTATAAATTGGTGTTCAAAGGTGATATAAACTGGTAAATAAGAGTCCAGTTTCTGGAGCCAGATCCTCTGAGTGCAAATCAAGAGCCTGGCTTCTGTGACCTTGGACAGCTTAGCTTCTCATGTCTTAGCTCCCTCACCCCTGTGCTAGAACAGTAGCCTAGAACACCCCTGTTTTAGAACAGTGCTAGAACAGTAGTTACCTAAGCAGAGGGTGATGAATGGGGAGGTCTCTCCTGTAATGGGAGAATGACAATGGGAGAGACATAGACACACCCTCATACTGAAAAGCGAAAGTGAAAGTCGCTGAGCCGTGTCTGACTCTTTGGACCCCATGGACTGTAGTCCGTGGAATTCTCCAGGCCAGAATACTAGAGTGGGTAGCCTTTCTCTTCTCCAGGGGATCTTCACCACCCAGGAATCAAACTGGGGTCTCCTGCATTTCAGGCAGGCTCTTTACCAACTGAGCTATCAGAGAAGCCCACCTCACTCCTGTGTGGGGATAATAATTGCACCTACACTATAGGGTTGCTAAGGCATCACAGGGTTGTTAAAGACATCTAAAAGTTCTTAGACTTGTGTCTTGCATATAATAGGTTCTCTGTAACTCTTAGCTGTAATAATGATAATATTTTGTTAGGAGCCAGGACAGTGAGTTATTAGATTCTATAGATTGTAAAAAAGACCACTCAGATTATCTAGTAGAATAAGGGTCTATGGTTAAGACTTTTGTGCTCCAAAAGGGAGACAGAGATTTCTTGGGCGACTTAATGGCAATGCTAGAGCTCAGTCTGGAACATAATTCAGGACTCAGAAAGATCTAACGCTGCACCAGGGACTGCTTTCTCTGGCTGCTTTTTCAGCATCTGACGTTTGCTCATTTCCTCTCTGTCTGCCCATAAGCATGGCTCAGCCATTCTCTCCATATCTCATCATCACTTGTGAGTCTCATTTCTCAGCTAACGTAGTCTTTCCCCATATTTTTCAGTTTAAATCCTCAAGGCAGAGATACCTTTATTGCTCACCGTTGTACGAGTCTAGAGCATCTCATGGTTTCCCACTCTGTTCATGTTCCGATGAAATCTGTGCCAGGGGCTTATCTAGTCTGATCACCTGAAGGGCAAAGTCAAGTGCTAGAACCGTAGTTACCTAAGCAAAGGCGACGAGTAGGGAGGTTTCTCCTGTAATGAGGGAATGACAGAAGCACAGACACACTCTTCATTTACACTACTGACTAGGTCTCACACGAGACCCCGTCCTTTGTTTATTGAAAGAGTGTAAATGAAATGAGTGTCAATGAGGGCAGACCTGCTGCAACATACTAAAGAGCTCCTTCCCATTAGAGTTCTGTAAGGATGGAGGCCTTTGATCCTGATGACCGAGCTGGAGCTAGTTCCCAAAGGGGAATTTATTACAGGATCCCAGTGTGTCCTAAGGGAGCAAGAACCCAACTGTGGCCGTGTTCACTGCAATGGAAAGTAGGGAATGGGAACTGTCCGTGATCTTCCTGAGTCTTTTGTTGCAGATTCTTAAAAAAAAAATTTTTTTATTGGGGTGTAGTTGCTTTACAATATTGTGTTAGTTTCTACTATATAGCAAAGTGAATCAGCTATTCGTATGCATATATGCCCTCTCTTTTTTGATTTCCTTCCCAGACATATAGAACAAATGTATGGATACCTATCAAAGGGGGAAGTTGGGGATGGGATGAATTAGGAGATTGGGATTGACATGTATACATACTGGTACTATATATGAACTAGATCCCTGGGGGAGGAAATGGCAACCCACTCCAGTGTTCTTGCCTGGAGAATCCCATGGACAGAGGAGGCTGGCGGGCCATGGTCCACGGGGTCACAGAGAGTCAAACACGACTAGCGACTAAAGAGCAACAATACCTTAAAATAGATAACCAGTGAGATCGTACTGCACAGAGAAGGGAGCTCTGCTTAATGCTCCGTGGTGGCCTAAATGCAGGTTCTCTCTGAATAACTACGTCATTGTCGCCTCTCTCTTGACTTCTCCACGTTGGTCAATCTGGTCTCCTACGCTTGGTCTCTCATATGTTGAGCTTCACGATGCCCGGGGAAAAGTTTGTATTCATACCAGGTATTCACTTCTGAACAAAACGCCTGCAGGCAGAGGGGCAGGCCATCTTAATGAAACAGTTGTTCCCACGTGGAGGGGCATGGAGCCTCGACTTCTCATAAATTCACGATTGGTTAGAGGGATTCATTGGGCACAGAGCAATACATTCAATAAAAAGGACATCCTTGGGTTACCCTTGAGTATGTGGGATGCAAATAAACATACTCACTCCTCCTACCCCACCCCCAAAATTAAACATCCATATTCATTTTATTTCTTAGGTGAAAAGGAATGTTGTTCATCATTCTGTGTTCATTGTCTTGCCTTTTCATTTGTTCATGATCTATTTAATATTTGCTCTTGGCCATGGAATTGTGGCAAGGGCCAGGGTTGACATCAGAAAGTAAACGAAAGAGAAGGGAAGAGAACAATATATACTGAGCAACGGATTGGTGCTGATTCCTTTCTCATCACTTTGTTTAATTTTTACAATATGCTCTTGAATTAAAAGTTGTTACATTTGTTTTAGACTTGATGAAATTTAGGACTTGAGACATTAAACCACTTATCCCAGTTGTCACAGTGAATTAGTAGTAGAACTGGAATTCGAATACAAGCCTGCTTCTGAGAGTCATGCCTTTGTCTATGGCTATAAACTAAACAAAAGGACTATGAGCAAAGGCCCAAAGGGACGGTGAGAGAGTGTTTTCTTAACTGCAGAATGGGGGTCTTCTATGTAACTGTGGCCTCTGTATTTGTCACTTCCATGAAGCTCAGATGAGACCAGGCATGTGCTGTAAAAAAGTGTTCAAAGGCAATTACTGAGCACTCCTCTGGTTCAAGCTCTGGACTGGGGGACGCGTTCAGCCATGCAGAAAGCAGACTCTGCCCTAAAGGGTTTTGCAGTCTTGTGAAGTGGTTATAGTTACTTTCCCCTCTTACCAGATCTTTTGCTAGAGAAGATAATATGCGGGGCAGCATTTTCCTTATACCTGCCTTTGTCCTCTGACCTTGCTCTTCCTGGAAACAGGATGCTTGGTGGGGAGAACTGTGTATGAGGCAGGCAATGTGAGTCAGGAGGTCAGGCCATGCACCATATCCCTCAGAAACTAAAGACTTGGCCCTTGAGGAAACATTCCCAAAGGCTTGATTCATCTTGAAGGTATCACAGTAACATTAAAGCGGGAAACAAAACAAGCTGAGTGATTAAGTGGGAAGGCAATTTGCAGATTCGCAAATTCCATTGTTCTGGTGTGAACCAGGAGGAAAGACACTCCAAGACTTGAGAATCTAGGATGTGAGGAGGAAGGCTCATTTCATAAACACTCCCTTCCCGTGACCACTGAGAGACTCACTTTTTAAAAACCGAGGTATAGTTGCTTTAAATAATGTGTTAGATTCCACTGTACAGCAAGGTGAATCAGCTCTGTGTTTACACATATCCCCTCTTCCTTGAATTTCCTTCCCATTTAGGTCCCCGCAGACCAGAGCATCGAGTAGAGTTGTCAGTGCTATATGGTTGGTTCTCATCATTACATATTTTATACATAATATCAATAGTGTCTATATGTCAACCTCAATCTCCCAATCCATTCCACCTGCCCTCTTAGTATCCATATATTGTTCTGTAAGTCTAGGTAGAGACTCACTTTTGTCTTATGCAACACTCCCCATTTACTGAGGGAATGAGTCACTTATGCATTAAAAAATAAATACTAGCTTTTTTTTTTAAAAAGACTTTTTATTTTGTATCGGAGTATAGCTGATTAACAATGTTGTGGTAGTTTTAGCTGAATGATGAAGGGATTCAGTCCTACCTATACGTTTATCAATTCTCCCCCAAACTCCCCTCCCATCCAGGCTGCCACGTAAGACTATTTAACTTTAATCTAGGGTATCTTCAGAAGCAGTCCTTGTCCCAGAGAAGAAGGCAGAACCAATGGGAGCAAAACTGAGAAGGAAAGGACGGGAAGCCCAAGTCTGGGCGCAAAGAACGCCGGACTGGGGAAGATTAACTGAAGCCTCCCTGGGCCGCCGAGATCCTGTGAGTTATGATGTCAGTGAGCAGCTTGAGACTCCTGGGTTCTAAGGAATGGAGATGGGAGCAAGAGAAGAAAGTACATTTGAATTGCTGGAAATAAGTGTTATCATATACACAGTTAAAATTAAAAAAAATTTTTTTATTGAAGTATAGTTGCTTTATAACATGTTAATTTCTACTGCTTGGCAGAGTGATTCAGTTATACATACATACATATATACATACATAATATATTATTTTTTCATACTCTTTTCCACTAAGGATTACAAAGGACATCACAGGATACTGAATATGGTTTCCTGGGCTGCACAGTAGGACCTTGTTGTTCCCCTTCTATATATAACAGCTTGCGTGTGTTACCCCCAGGTGTCTGCAGTGGCTCAACAGAATTCGCCAGCCAGTGCAGGAGATGCAAGAGACCCGGGTTCGATCATGGGGCAGGAAGAGCCCTTGGAGGAGGAAATGGCAGTCCACTCCAGTATTCCTGCCTGGAAAACTCATGGACAGAGGAGTCTGGTGGGCTACAGTCCATGGGGGCTCAAAGAGTCGGAAGCACACACGCACGCGCACATCTGCTAACCCCAGCTCCCTGCTCATCTCCTCCTCCCTCCCCCTCGGCAGCCACAAGTCTGTCCTCTACATCTGCAGTCTGCTTCCCTTTGGCAGATAAGCTCTTCTGTGTCATGTTTCGGATTCCACGATAGGTGTATACTGTCACCCTGCTTATTTAACTGATATGCAGAGCACATCACGGGAAATGCTGGGCTGGATGAAGCACAGGCTGGAGTCAAGATTGCCAGGAGAAATATCAATAACCTCAGATATGCAGATGACACCACCTTTATGGCAAAAAGCAAAGAAGAACTAAAGAGCCTCTTGATGAAAGTGAAACAGGAGAGTGAAAAAGTTGGCTTAAAGCTCAACATTCAGAAAACTAAGATCATGGCATCTGGTCCCATCACTACATGGCAAATAGATGGGGAAATAATGAGAGACTTTATATTTTTGGGCTCCAAAATCACTGCAGCTGGTAACTGCAGCCAAGAAATTAATATGCTTGCTCCTTGGCAGAAAAGCCATGACCAACCTAGAGAGCGTATTGAAAGCAGAAACATTACTCTGTCAACAAAGGTCCATCTAGTCAAGGCTATTGTTTTTCCAGTAGTCATGTATGGATGTGAGAGTTGGACTATAAAGAAAGCTGAGCGCCAAAGAACTGATGCTTTTGAACTGTGGTGTTGGAGAAGAGTCTTGAGAGTCCCTTGGACTGCAAGGAGATCCAACCTCCATCCTAAAGGAAATCAGTCCTGAATATTCATTGGAAGGACTGATGCAGAAGCTGAAACTCCAATACTTTGGCTACCTGATGCAAAGAGCTGACTCATTGGGAAAGACTCTGATGCTGGGAAAGATTGAAGGCGGGAGGAGAAGTGGACGAAGGAGGATGAGATGGTTGGATGGCATCACCGACTCAATGGACATGAGTTTGAGTAAGCTCTGGTAGTTGGTGATGGACAGGGAAGCCTGGCATGCTGTAGACCATGGGGTTGCAAAGAGTCAGACACGACTGAGCAACTGAACTGAACTGAATAGGTGATATCATATGGTATTTGTCTTTGTCTTTCTGACTTAATTCACTTAGGATGATAATCTCTAGGTCCATCCACGTTGCCGCTGATTTGCAGTTTTTCTTCTGTGCCTGTGTGACTACTGTCTCTCTGAGGATACAGGCTGCATATATTGCTGGTGCCTGTTAGGATAGGTTGAAACAGGGAAGGAAATGGGCCAAGAGAGCCTTTCAGCCAGATCTACACGCTCTGGGACACCTGGAACCTACCAGTGACCTTTCTGAAGGCTGCTTTCACATCCGTGTTTCTCAGGCTGTAGATCAGAGGGTTCAGCATGGGGATGACCATAGTGTAGAAGACAGTCACCACCTTGTCTTCCTCTAGGGATGTGCCTGAAGCACTCCGCAGATACATGAAGGCAAGGGTCCCGAAGAACAGAGCCACAGCAGTGAGGTGGGAGGCACACGTGGAGAAAGCCTTAGCCCTGCCCCCTGAAGAGCTGACCTTCAAAACGGCCTTGATGATAAGCAGGTAAGAAATCAGGATGACCAAGGCGTTGACCAAAATCACAAAGTTGCCAAAAAAGATAATGACAATCTCTACATCTTTTGTGTCACTGCAGGCCAGCTTCAGCAGGGGTGGGAGGTCACAGAAGAAGAAGTTGATCTGATTGTCGTCACAGAAGGAGAGGGTGAACGTACATGAGGTACGCAGGATGGACCCCATTAGCCCACAGACGTAGGCTCCGAGGACCAGCGCCCAGCAGATCCTGGGAGGCATGGCCACGGTGTAGAGCAGTGGATTGCCAACAGCCAGGTAGCGATCGAGGGCCATCACCGACAGCAGGAAACACTCCGTGCCTGCACAGAAGGTGAAGAAGAAGAACTGGGCAGCACACTGGCCGTAGGAGATGACCGTCCTGCCCGTGGCCAGGGTGGCCAGGACCTGAGGGGTGATGACCGAGGTGTAGCAGGTGTCCAGCAGTGAGAGGTGGCTCAGAAAGAAGTACATCGGGGTGTGGAGTCGGGCATCCTCCTGGATCAGAATGAGCATGCCCAGGTTCCCCAGGAGGGTGACTAGATAGAAACTCAGAAATGCCATGAAGAGAGCGATCTCCAGCTCAGGATAGTCAGGAAAGCCCATGAGGATGAACTCAGTTACTATGGTGAGATTATTCTTGCCCATGGATTCCACATAGACTGGAGATCTGAGGTTGGGAATGAGATGGAAAAAAAAAAATTCCCAGAATTGAAGAACAAATGTTTTCTGTCTGGTCGCAGTTAGGTTTATCTTTGTGGGCAAATGTACAGAGGTTGTGTTTGAGAAATCTTGTACCTGGCTGACTCTTCTTAGATATCCTGTATTTTTGGGAGCTGAGCCATGAGCTGGTGCTTCTAATTTAAATTAACTCTGGTCTATATTTGGAAGTTTCTGTGAAGATAAGAGACACATAGACTCTGAGATTTGGAAATAATCTAGGCTGCATCTGCTCTAACATCCATTGGACACTGGAGTCTCCTCTACTGAACACCGCTCCATGTGTTTGTCTGGTTGCCCTGTGAGCTTCTATCTGTGGACAGTTTTACCTGTGAATTGCCTTTTTGGTTCTAGATTTTGTCTTTTTCTTCCACACTTTGGCTTTAGCTTCACCCCTTCAAGACCCAACAATTCTAAACCCTTCTTCTCAGGAAAGCATTTCGGAGGTTGGAAGATGGCAAATCTTTAGGTGGACTGTGTGGTCAGTAACTTTAGTCAGGTGATATTAAAAGACGTGTTCACGGGTCCAAACTAGCAACTGGTAAATAAGTTCTGAATATCTAGGACACAGCAGAGTGCTTTAAGTTTAAATATTGTATTATAAACTTCGAAGTTGCTAAAGACTAGTATCTGACTGTTATCACCACAAGGAAGACAGGACAGTTATGGGACATGGTGGAAGATATGCTATGGTGGCAATTATATTGCAATATATGACTATCAAACCAAAACATTGTACAACTCAAACTTATACACTATTATAGTAGTAATGAAAATTATAATTGGAAGACTTTTCTCCACTTTAATTTTTACCATGTTATTCTAAGGCTGGAGGTCTCCTCTAGCTGGGATCAAGGGTCACTCATGGGAGGCAGACACTGGCTTATCACAGAAAACACAACCTCCTTGAGCCGTTCCCTGCTCCCCACTCTGGCAGCCCTGTTATGGGATGAAGGATGTTCTTCGGGAGGCCCTCTTGGGATTGTCAGCATCCGCAGCTACCATCTCTAGGACAGACACTAACCAGCTGAATAAGCTTCCGGAGTCACTTCCTCGCCTTGGACTTTGCTTTCTGTCCTGCAAAGTGACAGGGCTCGATGACACCATCATGAAAGGTCCTCTGCTCTCACAAGCCATGACTTGTGTCTGGATGTGTGGGCTAATGAGGCTCCTGAAAGGATTTTTCTAACACGTGTGCTCTCGCTATGAGTCACTGAGCACATAAACCATGCAGCTCTATCTCAGGTGATGTGCAGCTTGTTATTCATGTTCGGTTGCTAAGTCGTGTCTGACTCTTCTGTGACCCCATGGACTGCAGCCCACCAGGCTCCTCTGTCCAGGGGACTTCCCAGCCAGGAATTCTGGAGTGGGTTGTCCCTTCCTTCTCCAGGGTGTCTTTACTTGTACATCATATTATGCAGTCTTGCATCCAAAATTAATCATATTCCCAAGTTCCTGATAAACCGTCATTATTGAGCAGGGTGTGATCCTTCATATTATTTTATTCTTCTCTACGTCCTCAATTGTTTCCCAATCCCTTATAGGGATACACTCTAGCACATGTCAACTATATATACCTCTATCTATATTGCTTTTATATTTACTTTAAAAATGTGTATATTTTAAAAAGTAAACTTATTTTTAGTGTAGTTTAATATTTACAAACATGATCTGTTTTGTGTCTTTTTCCACATACATTATATCTTTTTGATTCATCCATGTTGTCTCGATCAATTGTTTATTTTTTCTGATTTTGTTATTCTCTTCTTGTGTGCCCTTCCTAAGAGTACCAGCCAGGATATTAAACATTCTACATACATATTCTCATACAATCCTCACAATGACCCTATGATAAAAGTGTTATTTTGTCGTGGACGGAACTAAGACTCTGAATAGTTAAGCAATTTGTCCACAGTCACGTGACTAGTCAGTTGAAAACCCCAGATTCTAACTCCGGTCTGCTGTGTTTCAAAGCCAAAGCTGCAGTCATAGGAGGAATCCCACCTACAGCATAATTACAGGACATCCAGTACTTTGTGGTGGATTCTCTGGTCTAAGCAAGGCAGTATAGTACCCCACCCCTGTCTGGGAAAACTATCTACATTTTCTATATGTTGCCTACTGACACACAGATAAGCCTGAAAAGATTGCAGCTGTAGGTTTTCAAGAAAAAAAAAAAATGAGCCAGTCTTGTTTGTGTATTTCAAATAAGAGCTGGAATCCCAGTCTGGCCGGGGTCCCATTAGGTGACAAGGTCTGATGATGTGGCCAGAATCTCTGCCCAGTTTCACCCTCCCTAGTCTGTGTGGACCTTCCTTCAGAGCCAGGACCCTCTCAATGTTATCAAGGTCTCGACGACAACCTGCTTACCCGATGGAATAATCCGGTTGGATGCATCTTAATTTTGGAATCAAAGTAATCAAAAGTCATTTAAGAATTTTGAAGAAGCAGCTCAGATTATGCAAATGGATGTATAGAGCTGACAGGTTTTAGGTTTTTTCTTACTCAGAAAACCAGAGGCTCTTTAAAAGTACGTCTAGGGATGGTTTTGTAGAAGGATGCAGGGAGCGTGAAAACAGTCCCTGACTTGTGAATCAGCGCCTGGATAGCCCCCAGGGCTCCCTGGGAGAGGCAGCACTGTCAGGGGAAACTCTTCTGAACGTGCTCGTTAGCTCATCTCCCACGTCAGAGAGAATGAAAACAAATCCTGTGGGATTCCGTGGCAACTCCTGAGTCTCATTAGCCTTAAAGCTCATTTGCAGTTCCTCTAAGGACTGAGGCTGGTTCCCCTTTACCACTGGCCCTCAGTGTCCAGCTGTCCCGTTAGTGGTGGTGACAGGACCAGGACTCAATTCTGAAAACTCTGGGTGATGTTTTATACACTGCGTCCATCCTACATCAATCCATCCTTAAGTCTTAAACCTGACGTCAAGTTTCATCTCAGGAGCTGAAACTTAGGCACATCATCTGCTCCGAGTTTTATTAGGAGGGATGATTCCGGAGGAAATGAGGCTAGGTGTGCTAAATATTCTTCATCCCAAGGACAAAAGAAGCTGGCAGGCTACAGTCCATGGGGTCACAAAAGAAGTGGACACAGCTTGCTGAAACGATGAAAGCGTCTGTGTGCTGAATTGTGAATGCTTCCTGGAATGGTCTAGAGGGTACAGATGCTGTTGGGACAAAATAGAGAGAAAAAGGGCGAATAAGCCAGTAATGATAGTATTCCATTAAACATCCCCCTCCCTCTACATTGCTCAGTTGTGTCTGATGCTTTGGGACTCCATGGACTGTAGTCTGCCTGCCTCCTCTGTCCACAGAGTTCTCCTGGCAGGAATACTGGAACGGGTTACCATTCCCTTCTCCAAGGGATCTTCCTGACCTAGGGATAGAACCCCAGTCTTCCTGCATTGCAGGTAGATTCCTTACCATTTGAGCCACCAGGGAAGCCCAAATGTCCCCTTGGAAACTTGCAAAATTATAGGGCAATTATTGCTTTCTTCTCTTTGTGACATATTGGGATGATCTGAAGTGCTTTGATGTATTATACAAATATTATTGTTTTTCCATTATTAATATTAACCATAGAGCTTTTGTCTGGACTTTTGGAAAGAGATGTGCCTTAGGTTGGGTTCCTTAAAAAAAGACTTGAGCCATGGATTTTGAGGCCAGTGTTTCACTGAGGGAGTAGAAAATATAGGAATGGGATGGCTGGGTGGTTTCTGCACAGTCAGAGCTCTGTACACAGTAAAGCCCATTTACTGTGGGCTGCCTCATTAACTCTGGATGTAATGATATCATTTCAGTTCGAATCAAGCTGTGACTTGGTCCTCAAGGGACCTCTAGAATATGAACTATACCATGGGCTCAGTTCTGCCTCTAGCAGGGGTTTTGGCCTGCAGGCCATAGTAACTATCCATTGACCGAGGGGTGTCCCCAGGAGATGTGGAAGTGATGCCCACCCCCCTTTGGCATTTCTGGGAGAAGTGGATCCCCTGGCTGAGGGCAATACCCCAGAGAAGGCTGCACCCATGAGCCATCAGCAGTCCACACTCACAGCAGAACAGTGTGGTACTGGCATAAAACCAGTGACGCAGGCCAATGGAAGAGAACAGAGGAGAGGCTTTTGTAGAAGTCACGTGTAAGTGATACCAAGGGAAAATTTCATGCAAAGCAAAGGACAGAAATGGTGTGGACCTAACAGAAGCAGAAGATATTAAGAAGAGGTGGCAAGAATACACAGAAGAACTAAACAAAAAAGATCTTCATGACCCAGATAACCATGATGGTGTGATCACTCACCCAGAGCCAGACATCCTGGAATGTGAAGTCAAGTGGACCTTAGGAAGTATCATTATGAATAAAGCTAGTGGAGGTGTTGGAATTCCAGCTGAGTTATTTCAAATCATAAAAGATGGTGATGTTAAAATGCTGCACTCAATATGCCAGAAAATTTGGAAAACTCAGCAGTGGTCACAGGACTAGAAAATGTCAGTTTTCATTCCAATCCCAAAGAAAGGCAATGCCAAAGAATGTTCAAACTTCTGCACAATTGCACTCATCTCACATGCTAGTAAAGTGATGCTCAAAATTCTCCAAGCCTAGGCTCCAACAGTACGTGAACCATGAACTTCCAAATGTTCAAGCTGGATTTAGAAAAGGCAGAGGAACTAGAGATCAAATTGCCAGCATCCATGGAACATTGAAAAAGCAAGAGAGTTCCAGAAAATCATGTATTTATGCTTTATTGACTATGTCAGAAACTTTGACTGTGTGGATCACAGCAAACTGTGGAAAATTCTGAAATTTCTGGGGATACCAGACCACTTGACCTGCCTCCTGAGAAATCTGCATGCACGTCAGGAAGCAGCAGTTAGAACTGGACATGGAACAACAGACTGGTCGGAGTACGTCAAGTCTGTATGTTGTCACCCTGCTTATTTAATTTATATGCACAGTACATCATGAGAAATGCCGGGATGGATGAATCACAAGCTGGAATCAAGATTGCCAGGAGAAATATCAATTATCTCAGATATGCAGATGACACCATCTTTAGGGCAGAAAGTGAAGAACTAAAGAGCCTCTTGATGAACATAAAAGAGGAGAGTGAAAAAATTGGCTTAAAGCTCAACATTCAGAAAACTAAGATCATAGCATCCTGTCCCATCACTTCATGACAAATAGATGGGGAAACAGTGGGAACAGTGGCAGACTTTATTTTTTTGGGCTCCAAAATCACTGCAGATGGTGGCTGCAGCCATAAAATTAAAAGATGCTTGCCCCTTGGAAGAAACGTTATGACCAACCTAGACAGCATATTTTAAAGCAGAGACATTACTTCTCCAACAAAGGTCCATCTCATCAAAGATATGGTTTCTCCAGTGGTGGTCATGTATGGAATGAAGGTTGGACTATAAAGAAAGCTGAGCGCTGAAGAATTGATGCTTTTGAACTGTGGTGTTGGAGAAGACTCTTGAGAATCCCTTGGACTGCAAGGAGATCCAACCAGTCCATCCTAAGGAAAATCAGTCCTGAATATCCATTAGAAGGATTGATGCTGAAGCTGAAACTCCAATACTTTGGCCACCTGATGCAAAGAACTGAATTATTTGATAAGACCCTGATGCTGGGAAAGATTGAAGGTGGGAGGAGAAGGAGATGACAGAGAATGAGACGGTTGGATGCCATTGCTGATTCTACGGACATGAGTTTGAGTAAACTGCGGGAGTTGGTGATGGACAGGGAGGCCTGGCGTGCTGCAGCCATGGGGTCGCACAGAGTCAAACACGACTGAGCAACTGCACTGATCATCAGTGTTGATAGTTTCAGGTGCCCAGAAAAGGGACTCAGTCATACATATCTATGTATCCATTCTTCAAACTCCCCTCGCAGCCAGGCTACCACACAACATTGAACAGAGTTCCTGTGATATATATACAGTGGGTCCCTGTTAGTTATGTCTTTTAAATAAAGGAGTATGTACGTGTCCATCCCCAAATCCCTAACTATTCTTTCCCCCAACGCTTCTCCCAGTAACCATAAGTTTGTTCTCTACGTCTTTGAATTTAAAGCTTTTCATTTTTTAAAAATCTATTTGTTTTTAATCGGAGGATGATTGCTTTATAGTCTGGTGTTGGTTTCTACCGAAACATTTCATTTTTGATGTCCAGTGGTGTGAGTGCCAAGTACAAGAAGGAACAGGGGGCCCCTTGCTGCTCCAGGAAGGGAGATTCTGAAGAAAGCCATTCCAGGAAATGCCTTTGGGTGCCCAGGGATTTTCTCCCAGCTCACTTCCTGCCTGGAGGGCTTACTCAGACTGCATTTGATGGGAGCAGGGCACTTCGGCAGGGGTCAAAAGTTAACGACCACCTCTTGCATGGTATTATCTTGCAATAATACCAGAGCCTCTGGCTACCTGCCAGACCACCTCCAGGCTCTCCCAGCCCTAGTTGACTAGAGTAGCATGCCTCCTGCCTGCCTAACTGCTCCTCGAAAGCCCAGCTCATTCCTGCCCCAGGGCCTTTGCACTTGTGGTTCTGGCCACCTGGCATGTTTTTCACTTAAGAAGATGCTCTTGTGTCTTCTCTTCATGCAGATCTCAGTGTAAAGGCCACCTCAGAGAGACCTTTTCTGACTTCCAGGAGGTCGTCTTTCTCTGTTACCACACCAGACAGTTGCTATCACATCACCCTGCTCTATGTCTTTATGACACTATTATTATTATTTTTTTTGGTCTCTGCCTATTAGAACGTAAACTCCCTGAGGGCAGGAATTTCATCTGTTTTGTTCATTACCACATCTTTAGCACTCAGTTGCTGGCATATACTGGGCACTCAATAAATTGTTGCTGCTATTCATTCACTAAGCAGTGTCTGACTCTTTGCAACCCCATGGTCTGCAGCACACCACACTTCCCTGTCCTTCACCGTCTTCCAGAGTTTGCTCAAACTCATGTCCATTGAGCTGGTGATGCTATCCAACCATCTCATCCTCTGCTGGTCTCTTCTCCTTTTGCCTTCTACCTTTCCCAGCATCAGGGTCTTATCTCATCAGTCTCTTCACATCTCTCAAACAAGTCAAAGGAGAGGGACTTCCCTGGTCCAGTGGTTAAGAATTTGTGTTTGCATTTCCCGGGGTGTGGGGTCAATTCCTGAGCAGGGTACTAAGATCTCGAATGCCATGTGGTATGGCCAAAAAAAAAAAATCAAATGAAAGGAGCTATCCTTAATGTTTCTATGGTTCAGTTAGAAACGTCAAACATCTCGCTGGAAAAAAAAAAAGGCAAAGAGAATGAATGCTAAATGTACAAGAAATGTATACAAGTGTCTAAATAACACGTGAAAAATGTTTAAAATCTCAAGCGTATCTGAAGACCCTGGAAAATGAAAATGCCCCTTTCCCCAGGGTTCTGCTTCTAAAAAATTATTCTAAGGAAGCAATCATTAATATCTGTAGAAATCTGTGGTCATGTTACTTCATAATAAAAAGTTGAAAGTACCAAAGAGGCGGAACTTACTTAGCATAATAGGATATTTTGGATGAGGAGACCTGGGGTTCAAATGGAAACATCTCCCAATGCACACACTTGCTTTTAGTCTGTGGATGTTGGGTAGGTGGAGGTGAGTAGGGCCAGTGATCTACACAGGAGGCTGAGGAATTTCCTCCGAGATATAAGCGATCCGAGCTGAGACCTGCAGAGGCTCAGGAACGGAAGCTGGAGAAACCCGCAAGGAACCCGCCTTGAGGGCGGAGCCTCGCCGGTGGGCGGGGCTGCGTCGGTCGTGGCGTCGGCGTCAGACGCACAAAGACGCAGAGGAGGAGATCGCCTCCGCCCGGCTGTGTAGGCGGATGGCGGCGGAGGGCGGGAGAGGCTTCAGGGCTTAGCAGCTTCAGGCGGGAGCCCACGCACTGTGGAGCTGCCTCCCTGACTCTGGAGCGGGCCGTGTGCTGTGCTGAGACGGCTCAGCCGTGTCTGAGTCTTTGGGACCCCGTGACTGGGGCCCGCCAGGCTCCTCTGTCCATGGGATTTCCCAGCAAGCATCCTGCAGTGGGCCGCCATCTCCTCCTCCAGATCTTCCTGACCCAGGGATCGAAGCCTGGAGCTGGCTAGGAGTGCAGAATGGTGACCCACACTAGAGCCCCTCTGTGGAATGGGCAGTGGTTCTGGGGCTTCCCTGGTAGCTCAGCTGGGAAAGAATCCGCCTGCAAAGCAGGAGACCTTGGTTCAATTCCTGGGTCAGGAAGATCCTCTGGAGACGGGATAGGCTACCCACTCCAGGATTCTTGGGCTTCCCTTGTGGCTCAGCTGGTAAAGAATCACCTGCAATGTGGGAGACCTGGGTTCAGTCCCTGGGTCGGGAAGATCCCCTGCAGAAGCGAAAGGCTACCCACTCCAGTATTCTGGCCTGGAGAATTCCATGGACCGTATTGTCCATGGCGTCGCAAAGAGTGGACACGACAGAGTGACTTTCAGTTTCACTTTTCGCTTCCTAGGACATAGCGAGATGAGCTGCAGTATGAATGCGCAGGTGGCCTCATCTGACCACTGCGGTGGAGAAGGCTCAGGATACCGTGCTAACTGCCAACAGTGTCTGTGGTTTACGTTCTCTCCATCGCATGTGAGCATAAGAGATTCCATACACCTTTTTTTAAAGCATGCCTGAAGCTTTTATTTTTATTGAAAGTCCAAACTAATGAACTGGCAACTATTAGAGCTCAGCTAGTTTTCCAGGCAAAAAGGACCTACATAAATAATTACCAGTAGCCTTTCTTGACAAATATCACGATATCACTTACACGTGGAATCTAAAAAAATGATGCAAATGAACTTATTTACAAAGTAGAAACAGACTCACAGATAATACAAAACAAGCTTGTGATTACCCAGGAGGACAGCAATGGGGGAGGGATAAAGTGAGAATTTGGGATTAACAAGCACACACTGCTGTATGTAAACAGATCAATTACCTACTGTACATCACAGGGAACTATATACAGTATCTTGTAGAAACCCATAATGGAAAAGAATCCGAAAATATGTATCTACATATATGTATAAATGCATTATTTTGCTGTGTACCTGAATCATTGTAAATCAACTATGAAGTGTGAACTGAAAGTCGCTCAGTCGTGTCCGACTGTTTGTGACCCCACAGACTGTAGGTCACCAGGCTCCTCTGTCCATGGGATTCTCTAGGCAAGGATACTGGAGTGGGGTTGCCGTGTCCTTCTCCAGGGGTCTTCCCAACCCAGGGATCGAACCCAGGTCTCCCACATTGCAGGCGGATTCTTTACTGTAGTTCAATAAAAATTAATAAAAAAGCCTTTTTTATATCAGTAGCCTTTCTCTACATGAGCAGTAATCAATAACATATCAATAGCCTTTCTCTACATGAGCAGTAATCAATAGAACAATGAAACAGAAAACTGAAGGGCTAGTGAGGAGACTGAATGAGTGGAAGCGAGGTCTCACATCTCATCGATTGGTATAGGCTTAGAAGTGTGTGCCTGTGTGTAGCAAATCCTTATTAGTGTTTTCAAAATTACATAAACCTGTTTCAATTCCCTTTCTGTTAAGAGTGGAAGGATATTACATCTCAGAAACATATATATCAAAATTTTGAAACATATTTTTCCTTATAGGGTCTCTCCTTCACCAAAGCATTCCAGAAACCTGGGGATGTCTTTTGCAGGCAGGTTATCATGACTACCCTTATGATCAAGGTATCAGACAAGGGCAATAGCACCAGCTCTGTGACAAGTTTGGGAGTTAGTTTTTTCTTTCCCTGGGTTGCTTAGACTTTTAGGGTATAGAATCTTGGGGTATATTGTTTGATGACCCCAGCATCATGAGCTGCATGAGGTCTCAGCATTTTCCACGGTATTGCAGTGGGCTGTAGGTTTCTCCCACTTGAGCAGGTTATAATAGCTACGTTTCTCATATTAACTCACCCCAGCGGGACAGCATAAAAAGTGCATGAATTTTGATCCTGAATTTTAAAAATATGCAGTAAATGTCTAGAGAAAAAATTCAGTAAGTATATTAACAGTACCAAGATATCTGGAAGGATATTAATTTTTTATCACTATGTTCTTTAGTATTATCCCCATACTTATTGGCCCTTAAAAAAAAAGAAATAAGAGAAGGACCCATCGTTAGTATTTCAACCTGAAAACCAGTGTTTTCACAGATTAATATACTAACGGCAGGCACCTGGGGTCATGTACATTATTTTCTGCATTTCTCTCTCTGTTTGAAATAGTTTTAGATTAAATATTAAGAAGCTTAATAGAAAATAGAAAACAAATGCTTTCTAAAAGTTTGACACTCAAGATGCATGAGTGTTCTGTATGTTTTCTATGGAACATCTTTAATCTCCATGTCCATCTCAGGAGGTGGGTTTCGAGAAGTCACAATAGTTCTTTAAATTCCAATCACAGGGAAGGAGGCTTTGAACCCACACAGTCTACTGCCAGAGTTTATGTGCTAAATAGCTTCGTCTTGGTGCCTTTCCCCCCAACTATAACAGTGCTTGTTGGAATGGTGTGATTACAGTGGTTTAAATGTTTTCACTGGACTTCCTGGTGGCTCAGTGGGAAAGAATCTGCCTGCCGATGCAGGAGATGCTGCTTCCTTCCCACTGAGGTCTCCGCAGAGCGCAGAGTGGCGTTCCCTGGGCGTTATAGTAGGCTCTCGTTAGTTACGTGTTTTATACATAGCAGTGTATATGCATCAATCCCAATCTCTCAGTTCATTCGCCTTACCCCTTTCCCCCCTTGGGGTCCATGTGTTTGTTCCCTATGTCTGTGTCTCTCTTTCTGCTTTGTGGAGACAGATTGTTAATATTAGTTGAGTCAAAGAGCAGGCAGGGTTCTGGGACTCCACATAATCACTGATTTCACTCGTGTCCCATAAGTGAGATTGTTCAGAAGGTGTCACCTTGGGTGGTTGAGAACATATTAGCGTGTGGAAATATCTCTCCCATCCCTGCAATGAGACTAAATTATGATAGGAGCTGCCAGATCAGACACAGTTTGAGTGGGGAGGAACTGAGAAAGCTAATTGTGCAGGGGCCGTTTTCTGAAGATTTCTCTCCTCTGGGGCTCAGAGAAGCCTAATTAGAAGCTCAGGGCCTGATTAGAGACACCCAATCAGTGGCGAATTCCCACACCCTGGTTTTCTAATTGCCTTCCTGGAGCACCCAGAAGAGGACAGAGTTCTAGGCGCCCATCATTGGGTGCTTCTGTGGGGTGTCACAGCTTACAAGCTGCAGGCGCTCAAGATGTTTATTCCCCTTGTCTCCAAAAGCCTCGTTCGGACCTCACGTCACATTCTGCTCCCATCCAGCCTCGTCTTCCAGGAAAGGAGCTCTTGGTCCTGCCGAAGGTAAGCGTGGCCAAATTAGATCAGAGAGGAAATGAACCACAGTCCAGATTCAAAACATACTTGACAGGCTTGAATCTTGGTTTCCTCTCATCGAAAAAGGGGCCATCTCTCTCTTCCTTGGAGAGCAGGGTCGAAGCTAGTGTGGTTTGTGTGGAGCACAGCGTGCTGGGAGGTGTTCGTTCATCTCCCCTGCAGGGATGCAAGACGCTCAGCACGTCTGGGTCTAAGTTCCCTCATCTGTGTCACGGGGCTGATCATGCACAGCACACCTCCTCCAAGTGATTGCTTTTAGAATCAGAGACAAGGTAGGTGAGACCATGTGGAAGACGAGGGAGGCTCTTTCAATTAAGGGGTTATACCGAGAAAAGGGAAAGAGCAAGAAGTATCTCTCGTTGAATATCTAAGAAACTTCTAAAACTCTGGTAGGTGTTTGGAATGTGATTGTACTGACATTATAAGGAGAGTTGGAAATGATGGGAAGACTCTAAAACAGAATGAGCTCCTTTGTGGGAGAATAATGTCCCCATCGTGGGGATTGTTCCAGCGCCATAAGGATTGGTTGGAAAGGGTCACCATTAGCTCAAAGGTCAGCCATCAGAGATGCCCTATGTGGGATTTCTGCTGTGGGTCAGAGGGAAATCTCAGATTCTTTCAGATTAGGGTCCATGAATCACTCAGTCGTGTCTGACTCTTTGCGACCCCTTGGACTGTAGCCCTCGGGGCTCCTCTGTCCATGGGATTCTCCAGGCAAGAGTACTGTGGTGGGTAGCCATTCCCTTCTCCAGGGGATCTTCCTGACCTAAAGCATAGACAATTGAGGTCTTTCTTTCAGGACTGATCAACTGGGAGCTGATTTTGGGAGACGCTCTAAGGAGGTTGAAAGTGAAAGTGTTAGTTGCTCAGTCACGTCCATCTCTTTGTGACCCCATGGACTGAAGCCCACCAGGCTCCTCTGTCCATGGAACTCTCCAGGCAAGAGTACTGGAGTGGGTTGCCATTACCTCCTCTAGGGGACCTTCCTAACCCAGGGATAGAACCTGGGTCTCCTGCATTGCACGCAGATTCTTTACCATCTGAGCCACCAGGGAAGAAGCCCTAAGGGGGTTAGAGGGTGAAAAAACTCCACCCAGGGCTGTAGGACTGGTTCTACCCAGGTACTCCCCATCATCAGAACTCCTCTCCCCTCCCATCCCCCTTTGCTGGG
Source organism: Dama dama (assembly GCF_033118175.1). Taxonomy (NCBI): domain Eukaryota; kingdom Metazoa; phylum Chordata; class Mammalia; order Artiodactyla; family Cervidae; genus Dama; species Dama dama. The sequence goes on from NC_083681.1 coordinate 81,843,248, forward strand.
GTCAGCTCATCCATTCTCATCACTCTCCAAGAGGCAGAAGGCTTGAGTTGCTCTGGGACACAGAAAAGCTGAGATTTGGAAAAGGAAGCGCAGTCCAGACAGTAGAAAGAGTGTCTCACCAGGCTGCAGGAGACCTGTCACTCCCAGGATTTTCCACTGGTGTTCGCTTCTTGGCAAGAACCCCCTCATCTCCGGATCTCTTTTCCTCATCTCTGCTCCATCTGTCTGAAGTCCAAAGGGCAGAGCTGTGACCATCAGAGAATCCTGTAATTTCCAAGAGTTGACTGCACTTTCTGTCCAGGGGGCAGAAGCGGCAGAGAGAGAGCAGGCAGTGATGAAGTGTGAGAGATTTGAGGTCAGTGTTTGGAGTGAATGTATGTAGCCTTCTAGAAGTTGACCACAGGATCACAGAGTGAGGGAGAACTCGAGATTTCCACTTTCCAGATCTCCCGCCTATGGCCCCCAACCTCCCACCTTCGGGGCGGGGGGGGGGGGGGCACCTGTATCCCTATGGCCACCTTGCTGAGGGACTGGGAGGTGAGGTGGAGGGATTATCAGTTCTGGCTGCTTTTCATGCGAGCTATGTGACCTTTGCACAAGTCTGGTGACCTCTCCAAGTCCCAGTTGCCTCCCCTCAAAATGAGCTGTGTGAAGATCAGATGGGATCATGGGAGGACAGGGTTTTAAAGGCAGGGATCACGAGAGTCGCCTGTCATTTCGTCATTTGGGGAAGGGGTGTCCACGCCTTCCATGGCATGCAGCAGAACCAGTCTTTGTTGAGAATGCATGCCTTTAATTGCAGCCTCGAGCATTCCTGTGACTTGGGTGTTAATCCTGTCCATCTTATACATGATGCAACTGAAGTTCAGATAATTTACACGGCTGGCTGGGACTTGACCCCAGTGTGATAGAACTTCAAAGCATCCTAATTCCACGACACCATGCTGGTTCTGCCCTATTTTTTGGTGAGGTTTGCTGGAGATTACTTTCCTATGTATAAGTTTAAATTCAACTAGAAAATGGCCAATTAAAGTTTTCTTCCAAACAAATTTCTGAGACAGAGGGGAGCTCTTAAATAGTCTCTTTTCATCTCTAGATTGAGCTACTTTTTACCTGAACACAGAGTGTTGGTGCAAGAAGCAGTTAAGTTTCTTTTTCTCCCACCACTTAAACATCCTTAAGACCGAAGTCCACGCTGACACCTTGAGTGGCAAATTGTCTTGTACCTCATTCCTTTATTCCTTTTTCCTATGAAGTTACCACAGCAGATGATGCCGGCTGTATTCTAGTGGCCCAGGGAAGATCATTATCATCTAATGTTTGTTTAGTTCTGTATGTTCATCACTGCAACCCCAGTGGACAGCATACTGCCTGGCATAGAATACAAAGGAAGATCCTTTAGAAACCTTAGTTGCATATTTCCAGCTGAGAGCAATGGCTGCATAAATTTAGGCACATTGTACAACCTTTTAATCTTACTCTTTTAAAATCACTTTAACCCTGACTTGGAGGATCTGAGTGGTTTAGTTTTGCTGAGCTGTATAAATAATCTTCAGATCCGTGGCTGTATTTTTTCCACAGTGTGAGCTATTGTAGAGCTGGCATCTGGGCCCTGCTAACAATCCTTTCCAAGTGCAGACTTATTACTTTGAGAATCATCTTCCCATATATTTTCTCGATTAGCCCATAGTAGCCTCTTGGCTCCTAGTCCAGTATATTAAACACCAAAACCTGCTGGGCATCTTTGCTTCAAAACCCCTTGTTAGTATTCTGAGGTTAGTGGTGGTTTGGGGGAGGTTAATAATCGCAGAGAACAGTCAGTCTGGAGGTCTGTCTCCGTCAGCTTTGGGATGTGTGGGTTAGATGTCCTGGCTGTATCTTGTTGCTATTGCTCGGTAGCTAAGTCATGTCCGGCTCTTTTGCGACCCCATGGACTGTAGACCGCCAAGCTCCTCTGTCCATGGGATTTCTCGGGCGAGAATACTGGAGTGGGTTGCCATTTCCTTCTCCAGGGGATCCTCCCCTTCCAGGGATTGAACCTGCATCTCTAGCACTGGCAGGCAGATCCTCTTACCATTGACCCACCAGGGAAGCCCAGGTGAGTTGGCCAGTATAAATATGAAGCTGTGAGTCTTGAGCAGACATGACTAACGTGGGGGAAAGATAACTTAGAGTTCATGGTCCCCCAGAAAGTGTCTGGAAGTGAGATATTTCTATGCCCAGCAACAAATAGATAACAGATTGCTCAGAACGTGCAATGCTGACGTTGCTCATTACCATGGAGCGTGGTGGGTTTATGATGGCTTTAAGGATGCCTTTTCTTACTCTGCATCCTTAAAACCCAGCAATTTCAGCTATTTTGTGGGCTCCAAAAACAGGAATCTGCTGCTTCACTGTTCCACTCATATTTCCCCAGCAGCTTAGTTTATCTAAATTGCCTGGGACCAAATACTTTCCTCTGAGGCTGCAGTGATCCATGGTTCTTCTCCCTGCCTAGAGATTTTGTGCAGCTGCTGCTGGTTTTCTCCAGCCATACCATTAGGAAACCAATTGGCTATTCTGTCTAGAATCATCAGTCCTCTTAGACCAGTTCGGGAGTTTAGACAATGCATCACAAAGCGAGGTGGAACTCGTCTTGGAGAGAACAAACTTTCCGGCTCCTATGAAGATCAGCAAACACTTGCCAACCTGGGTTTTCTCTAACACTTTCCTCTGCCCCTTGAAAAGTAGATGTCCTTGATGCTCAGAAGGATCATACTTAAGTGATAGGTACACACTGCTATATTTAAAATGGATAAACAAAATGACCTGGTGTGTAGCACAGGGAACTCTGGGTGATGTTATGTAACAACCTAAATGGGAGAAGAATTAGAAGAAAAATAGGTACTTGTATATGTGAAACTGACTCACTTTGCTATACATATGAAATTAACACAACATTGATAATCAGCTACCCTCCAATATAAAATAGAAAGTTGAAAAAAAGACACACACACAGACAGAGTACGCTAGGGATTAGGAGACCTTCCGTGCTTTTCACAGTATCAAGATGCAGTCCTAGGTCACTACCATTGAATTTGGGTTTATGAAGATTTCAGGAGCTGAGTGCAGTAGCACAGACCTGGAGACCTCCCCGAGCTGTCCGTTTTCTCCCCTGACCATCTGCCTTTCTCCACCATCCTTAGATGGGTCTGACGCGTGCACTGTCTTTCCAGAATCCATTTGGCAAAGGCCTCTGGCGGCACTGTTATTGGTCTGATGGCCGCTTCTTCTGATGAGCTTGGCTTCTGGCAAACAGGCGATTTTATTTTGTATTTATTTATTCATCAATATCTCTTTCCAGAGGAGATTTAAAGTGGCTTATAAAAATGTATGACACGTAGCAAGATAATAAATAAAAAACGAGGAATGAGACTTGGGCAAAGCAAAAGAACAGGTGGGAACTGGTGAGGAGCCAGGAGCAGGGTTGGTCACGTGGCCTTTCCCTCGCCACTTAAACCTGTGCTGGAGGTGACGGTTCCTGGTGGTGGCACGTTCTTGATTGGAGCTTAATTCTGCTGGTGGTCTTGGGCACGTGGTCTCCCTCACATCCCTGCAGACGAGGCAGGACCAATAAAGATGATACTACAAAAAGGAGAACGTGTGCAGTGTGTTCAGAGTTGTGGTCAGTTTCCAAAATTTTTATTTAATTCATGTTACTCTCCTCTTTGCCCAAATGTAGGGAGTAATGCTTGTAAAGCCAGCGGAAAGTTCTGGTTGTGGTGAACAGATGGTAACTCATTACCACCCTCGTGAGCTGTCGGCAGCATGACCTTGAAGTCCAGTAGACCTTGGTTCAAATCCCAGCCTGTGGTTTGTTGTCGTTTAGCATCTGAGTTGTGTCTGACTCTTTCGCTGCCCCCTGGACTGTAGCCCCAGGCTCCTCTGCTCGCGGGATTTCCCAGACAAGAATACTGGAGTGGGTCACTGTTTCCTTCCCCAGGATCTTCCTGACCCCAGGGATCAAACCTGCGTCTCCTGCAATGGCAGGCAGACTCTTTGCCACTGAGCAACCAGGGGAGTCCGGTGCTTTACCTGAACCAAACTGCTTCATCTCTGCAAGCCTCTATTTCCCAGTCTGTAAGTAAAGATAGTAACAGTTTCCGGTGTCGGGGGCGTTGTGAAAGGTCGGTGAGGCAGTGTGTGCAGAGCACCGAGAACAGACCTCACTCAGTGACTGCTGTTTGAAGGCCGTTCTTCCTCACTGTTGTTCGTACATGCCCTTTTCCTCCATCAGGGGGCTTTTAAGAGAGAAGAGAGGTCATCACACTGTAGGACAGGACGCAGGGGCCGAGGCGATTGAGTCCAGTCTGGTCATGTAAGGACACAGATCCAGAGATGAGAAGAGAGCTGCTTGAGGTTACACGCCACCTTCGTGGTGGACAGCAGGCATCGTGCAGGCCTCCAGACGCTGCTCCCAGCCTCCCGCTTGTGCACGCTCGCTGGCTCAGCGTAATCAGCGGCCCCTGCCCACCGTGACCCTCCACTCCCAAGGAGACCAGCTCCCCTCCCGTAGAAGAGATCAAGTGTCTCTCAGGGGGAGTGGTGGGAGGAGGTGGGACTGACTCACGCCTCCCCTGCCTAGGGCTGCCCGGAGCCGGGCTAGCGTCTCATTTCCTGGGCCAGAATCACGAGTCATGTGTCGGTTGGTGAATTTAGAGCCAGAGGTCCTGGTGTGGCCTTGGGAAGGTTGGTTTAACCAGTTGAGCCTCATTTTACTCAGTAATAAAACGGGGGTAAGCTCAATTTCTGAATGGCAGAACAACCTAGTGGCTGAAAAATCATTCTGTAGCAATTACCTGAGTGCTTACTCTGTGCTAGGCCCGTCGCGTGTATTTCCATGAATTATCTCTTTTGCCTCCCGCAGCACCACAGAGCTGTTGTTGCTATTGCAAAGATATTGTGTCTGAGAGTCTAGAGGTCAAACACCTTGCCCAAGGTCACACAAACAGAAACAGCTGAGTTTGGAACAAGCTCTGTCTGTCTTCAGGGCCCATTTTCTCACCACTGTGCTTTATTCTAGTCTACCTTTTCACTGAGTGATCTTCGGCTGATTATTGAGCCTCTGATACCTTAGGGGTTTCTCTCTGTGTTAGGAGGTTGGCCCTTCTGAACAAAGTTGTCTTTGGGTCTCAGAAGGACCCGAAGAATTCTGTATGTTGTGTAACGGAAGCGAAGTGGTCCATGCTGGTGTCTTCATTTCTTATTGGTCCTGAATAAATGATGTGTGCAAATGAGCAAGAGTAGCTCCCCGATCCCTACCATCTCTGCAGAAATGTCACCTTTTCAGTGAACCTTCCTTGATGAGCCTGTTTAACACTCCTCCCCGTACTTTGGGTCTCCCAAAGCTCTGTGTGTGCACGCGTGTTTCATAGCACTTGTCTTCTATCATGGCGAAAAAATATAGTTCTTTTTTAAAATGTATGTTGTGTATGCCTGGCCCTTCTGCTAGAACGAGCACTTCACAAGGGAAAGATCTCTGTCTGTGTTTTCTTCCCAGCAACCGGAAGAGTGCCTCATGCATTGTAAATTCTCAACAGATTCTTACTGAATAAATAAATGAGCATAAGTCTCTCTCTCTTTTTTTCCCTTTTTGGTCAAGATGATTTGTGTGAATTCCAAGAACGCAGCAAATCATTGTTTTGGTTGAGAGTCAATATTATGTTGGGCCCTGAGGAAAGAAAAGAACCCCTAAATATTTACATTAGTAGGACTTCAGTGGGGAGGGATAAACACCAGATACTGACATTTATTTCATCATTAGATCAGCTTTTGCCAAACATTGGCCCAAGTTTTATTTTCTTCATTATCTAAAATCCTGTGAGAGCTCTCTCAAATTCAGTTCCTGCTTGAAGGATGCAGGGAGGACAAAAAGAATCACCTTTGAAGTCCACATTCAGAATTTCCATAACCCCAGATGATGAGCATCCAAAAGGTTCAGAAGCAAGATTGTCTGCATACTTGGCAAGCCCTCGATCTTCATTAGAAGTCTGAACTCAGTGTGATGGCTCTGTCCCTTGAGGAGCTTTGCAGGCTAATTCTGGAATGGCTTGATTCATGATTCTTACCAACTGATAGTGATCTGGCATTTTAAAATAATGGGACAGTTCCTTTTGAATAGGAGAAGGTAGAAACCAGGGCATGTTGCTTGGCAGAAGCAGAGAGGAAGAAGAGATTGGCAGGCAACAGCTTGTAGGAGTTTTAGCAGTTCTTGCTCTTCACAGCTCACTGTCTTGCATCCAACTCTATTGGGTTCATATGCACATCCAAATAGCCATGGAGAAAGATAGAGTTGATATGAGAACTCCAAGGGGCTGTGGACTTGGAGATAAGATTCCAGAATATACATGAACCTAGAAGCATGTTACATTGTTGCAGAATTTACAGAAAAATAATTCTAAGTGTGTGAGTCAGACCAAATGTTAGATACAGTTGTGTCCTTTGCAGTAATATCATGACTTTAGCAATGACATTCTCATTCAACCAACAAGGAGACTAAGGTTGAGAAAGATGAATTAACTTGGCCAAGGTCTCAAGAGATGAGAACCACGGTCTGATTTCAAAGGTCGTGTCCTCAGCGCTATACCACTAGGATTTCTCCTCACTCTTTAGGGAGGCCGATGACTGTTTCCAGTTCTGAACTTGTAAGAAGTTAGGAATTGCCTATGAAGCTGCATTCTAGCTCTGGTTTTGCCTCTTTACTATGAAATCATGAGCTAGTCACTTTACCTCTTTGATCCTCATAATCTTCTCTTGAAAAGCAGGATGAACAAATATGTGCTTGCAAGGATCTCTGCAAGATCCAATGAAAAAAAGTTTGTAAAGATTGTGAAGTGAGGACTTCCCTGGTGGCTCAGTGGTGAAGATTCTGCCTGCCAACGCAGGAGACCTGAGTTCGGTCCCTGATCTGGGAAGTCCTACACGCTGCAGAGCAACTCAGCCCGTGGTCACGACTATTGAGCCTGCGCTCTTTAGAGTCTGGGAGCAGCAATTACTGAGCCCACGGGCCACAGCCACTGGGCCCGCACGCCCTGGAGCTGGTGCTCACAGCAAGAGAAGGCGCTGCGATGAGAAGTCCATGCCCTGAAACCAGGCAGCAGCCCCGGCTTGCCCCACAAGAGAGCCCACGCACAGCAACGAAGACCCAGCGAGGTCAAAAATAAATAAAATTATTCAAAACCTGCAAAGTGATTTGCTGCAAGTGATCAGATCCAGCCGTGTTCATCTTAATTTATCTTTAGTGAGGTTTTCTGTTTTGATTTCAGGAGGCAGCCGAGGACTCATGGCAGAGAACGGCACCATGGTAACAGAATTCATTCTGCTGGGGTTCCAGCTGTGGGCCGAGCTGCAGACGGGTCTCTTCTTTGTATTTCTGCTCGTTTATCTCATCACCCTGGGAGGCAACCTGGGCGTGATGGCGCTGGTTCAGAGTGACCCCCGCCTCCAGACTCCCATGTACTTTTTCCTCAGCCACCTCTCCTTGCTGGACATTTGCTACGCCTCCATCATTGTCCCCCAACTGCTGGAGACCTTGCGGAGCGATAAGGGGACCATCGCCTTTGAGCGCTGTGCCGCGCAGTTCTTCTTCTTCACCCTCTGTGCCAGTGCTGAGTGCTTCCTCTTGGCCGTGATGGCCTACGACCGCTACGTGGCCGTGTGCAAACCTCTCCTCTACGCCTCGGCCATGACGCCCCAGGCCTGCCTGGGGCTGGTGGCCGGCGCCTACGGCGGTGCCGCGGTCAACTCTGTGGTCCGCACTGGCTGCACCTTCTCCATCTCCTTCTGTAAGTCGAACCACGTGGATTTCTTCTTCTGTGACCTCCCACCTCTGCTGAAGCTCGCCTGCAGTGAGACCAGGCCACGAGAACGGCTGATCTACCTTTTAGCTTTCTTGGTCATTGCAACCAGCGTTTCAGTGATTCTCATATCCTACCTGTTCATCCTTCGGGCCATTCTGAAGATTCGTTCAGCTGGTGGCAGAGCCAAGACCTTCTCCACCTGCGCTTCGCACATAACCGCAGTGGCTCTTTTCTTTGGGACGCTCATATTCATATACTTGAAGGGTAACATGGGAAAATCTCTCTGGGAGGACAAGATTGTGTCAGTATTTTACACTGTGGTCATCCCGATGCTGAACCCACTGATCTACAGCCTGAGGAACAAGGAAGTGAAGGAGGCTCTGAAGAGAGCACTCAGCAGGATGACGGTTTCCTGAGTAGAGTAAGACGTGAGCTCCATTGATTCAGAAGCTCCTGCAAATAATCCTTTGGGCTTTTAGCTTGTTTTCATAATACAGAAACCAGACCTGATAATTACAAAGACATACGGAGGCAAAAAAGAAAAAAAATGTAGATTTAGTTTCCAGTAATTGCTTTATTAACTCTGTGACCTTGAGCCAGAAATTCTCTGCCTCAGTTATCACATCGGTAAAAGTTACCTAGTTATGATTGAAGTCAGCCTTAAGAGAAACTGAATGCTGAAGGACTTTATAAGTGATAAGATGCTATAAAATGTGAAATTTATTTTTCTGAACCATCCTGAATATTGCTCATTGTTTTCTCAGCTACATAATTTCTTTTTTCCCACCAAGCTAATGTTTGTACCTTGAATACTTACAATACAATAGCTTATTGCTTACATAGTGAGGATAGTCATTTTTCTTGGTTGTGGGTAGTGGGGTGGAAATCAACCTTGACCAAAGGAAACGTTCCTCAACATTCAATCATGTATAATTTAGGTATTTCTCATGAAAGATTCAAGGGGAAGAAAAGAAGGGAAGAAATATAGAAGAAAGAAAGGGGAAAAAAAGATGTGAACTGGGAACTGTTCAAGTTAGTTTATTTCCTGAGATACTGTACAGGATGCAGACACTGTGGAATCAAAGAAAGGTGTAATGACTTGCATTAATTGCTGAAAACAGTTTGATCTTGGTGTAAAGCTGAACTGAGCCTGATGTATAACTTTTGAAATATTTCTTGATCACCCAAGTTCAGCATCCCTGTTTTATTTCTGAAGCATTGTTCATGGACCATCTGGCTCTGTTCACTCAAGCTATTTTCTATTCTCCAGTAATGAAAACCAGTACTTACATCTCCTATAGGACATTTACTTTATCATCAGCAGACAGATGACTGTGAATCTGACTGCCACTTTTTAATGGCCTTCACGTCCGCTAGAAATATTACTTGGGAAATGTCTCCATGGAGATTCCACAATCTGATTCATCAATTCAGCAAATATTTATACATTATCAACTACATATCAGAAATAACGCTAAGTTCAGGAATATAATAGTAAATAAGATAGACACGGTTCTTCCTTCATGGAGAATAGAATGCGAGGTATAGACATTGGACTACTACACGGTTGAAAAAGTTGGCTTAAAACTCAACATTCATAAAACTAACATCATGGCATCTGGTCCCATCACTTCATGGCAAACAGATGGGGAAACAGTTGAAACAGTGAAAGACTTTATTTTTGGGGCTCCAAAATCACTGCAGATGGTGACTGAAGCCATGAAATTAGAAGATGCTTGCTCCTTGGAAGGAAAGTTATGACCAACTTAAATAAAAGCAGAGACATTACTTTGCCAACAAAGGTCCATCTAGTCAAGGCTATGGTTTTTCCAGTGGTCATGTATAGATGTGAGAGTTGGACTATAAAGAAAGCTGAGCACCGAAGAATTGATGCTTTTGAACTGTGGTGTTGGAGAAGACTCTTGAGAGCCCCTTGGACTGCAAGGAGATCCAACCAGTCCATCCTAAAGGAGGTCAGTCCTGGGTATTCATTGGAAGGACTGATGCTGAAGCTGAAACTCCAATACTTTGGCCACCTGATTCGAAGAGCTGACTCATTGGAAAAGACCCTGATGCTGGGAGGGATTGTGGGCAGGAGGAGAAGGGGATGACAGAGGATGAGATGGCTGGATGGCATCACCGACTCAGTGAGCATGAGTTTGAGTAAGTTCTGGGAGTTGGTGATGGACAGGGAGGCCTGGCGTGCTGCAGTCTGTGGGGTCGCAGAGAGCTGGACATGACTGAGCACCTGAACTGAACTGAACCCAGTTAATTAATTTTTTATGCGATTTTGGAAAGGGGAAGAGAGGAGGCATCACAGGATACTGCTACCCTGTGCGGTAGGGTTCTGACTCAGTTTGTGCGATCAGGTAAGCCTCCCCTGAGGACCTGACAGTTAAGTTGAGGCTTAAAGAGTAAGTGCATCATGGTCATAGGATGGGGTCACCACTGCAGATGGAAGGAGTTGCAAATGCAAGGATGCCTTGAACTGAGAAACCAGAGTGGCTGCCGCCTGGTGAGTGAGAGGCTTAGTGTGAGATGCAGCTGCTGAATTCAGGAGAAAGCGTGTCACAAAGAGACTCGCAGGCTCACTTAGGACTTGTGGACTTTACTTGAAGAGTGAGCGAGGGATGAAATAGTCTAATCTGAAATTTAAGAAGATCCCTTTGGCTTCCATGATCTTAAGTTTTCTGAATGTTGAGCTTTAAGCCCACTTTTTCACTCTCCTCTTTCACTTTCATCAAGAGGCTCTTTAGTTCTTCCTTTCTGTCATAAGAGTGGTGCTATCTGCATATCTGAGGTTATTGATATTTCTCCCGGCCATCTTGATTCCAGCTTGTGCTTCTTCCAGCCCAGCGTTTCTCACAATGTACTCTGCATATAAGTTAAATAAGCAGGGTGACAATATACAGCCTTGACGTACTCCTTTTCCTATTTGGAACCTGTCTATTCATGGCAAATGGATGGGAAAACAGTGGAAACAGTGGCAGACTTTATTATTTTGGGCTCCAAAGTCACTGCAGATGGTGACTGCAGCCATGAAATTAAAAGACGCTTACTCCTTGGAAGGAAAGTCATGACCAACCTAGACAGTGTATTAAAAAGCAGAGACGTTACTTTGCCAACAAAGGCCCATTAGTCAAGGCTATGGTTTTTCTAGTGGTCATGGATGGGTGTGAGAGTTGGACTATAAAGAAAGCTGAGCACCGAAGAACTGATGCTTTTGAACTGTGATGTTGGAGAAGACTCTTGAGAGTCGCTTGGACTGCAAGGAGATCCAACCAGTCCATGCTAGAGGAGATCAGTCCTGGGTGCTCATTGGAAGGACTGATGCTGAAGCTGAAACTCCAGTACTTTGGCCACCTCATGTGAAGAGCTGACTCATTTGAAAAGACCCTGATGCTGGGAGGGATTGGAGGCAGGAGGAGAAGGGGACGACAGAGGATGAGGTGGGTGGATGGCATCACCGACTCAACGACATGAGTTTGAGTAAGTTCTGGGAGTTGGTGATGGACAGGGAGGCCTGGCGTGCTGCGATTCATGGGGTCGCAAAGAGTCAGACGCGACTGAGCGACTGAACTGAACTTTGGCTGCACTGAGACTGGTGGAAGGCGGACAGTCTTTGGTATGGAGATGGAGGAAAAGAGACCCACTTCATCGAAGGAAGAGCAAATGGCATATTCCGGGAAAAGGTGCTTGACTGCCCTGCAGTACTGTCTGTGTTGTTCTAGAACACACATCAGGCCAGAGAAAGATAACACGTGGGTGTCTGACCGTGTTATTGGTAGAGGACTGGTTCTGGGAAAATGGTGAATTTGGGGAAATATACTTTTGGAGGCATCCACTTTTTATGTGGTGTAACTTTTCTTCTCTGAATTGTGGACCTAGCTAAGATATACTCAGGTATGCACCTGGTGTCCATTCATCAAAATGATCAACAACTACTTTTTCTTCAGAGGGCAGCACATGTTCAGTAATTCCTGCTATATGCCAGACTGTGTCAATGGGCTGAGGAAATCACCCCGTGGAGGGTTCTCGCATGCTTAGAGGCAGGAAAAACTTCCCACTTAAGAAATAAACAGATGGGAAAAATGCTAGACAGTGAGTGTGCTATTTTAGTACTGGTGAGAGTAGCCTCACATTTCTCCCCCACTTCTATTTGGTGTTGTGGTTCAGTCACTCAGTTGTGTCCGCCTCTTTGTGACCCCATGAATGGCAGCACATCAGGCTTATTTATCCTTCACTATCTCCTAGAGCTTGCTCAGATTTGTATCCATTGACTCGGTGATGCCATCTGACCATCTCATCCTCTGTCGTCCCCTTCTCCTTCCACCTTCAGTCTTTCCCAGCATCAGGATCTTTTCCAATGAGTTGGCTCTTTGCATCAGGTGGCCAAAGGACTGGAGCTTCAGCTTCAGCATCGGTCCTTCCAATGAATATTCAGGGTTTATTTCCTTGAGGAAATCTTGGTGAGTGGCAGCAAACTTTGCCTACACATGAATGCCCTTTGATGCATGTACAGTATTGAATGTATATACAATTGCTTCAGGGATGCACGAAGTGAATAAAATGCAAATGAAGTCTGAGTGTGTTTTAGGGGCCCATCATCTGGTGATGAGATAAGGCATTAGAGGAGACGGCATTTATGTTAAATTTCCACTTAAGTGTATTAATAAATGAATGAAAACATTCCCTTATTGTCTAATGTATATCAGGCTCTGGGCCAAGAATTTTCTCTTATCTCATTGGCAGGACTCGTTAAAATAGACACTGCTGCTGTTTAGTGACTAAGTCACGTCTGACCTTCTTCGCCGTGGACTGCAGCCCAGCAGGCTCTTCTGTCTGTGGGATTTCCCAGGCAAGAGTACCAGAGTGGGCTGCTGTTTCCTCCCCCAGGAGATCTTCCTGACCCAGGGATCGAACCCACGTCTCCTTCATTGGCAGGCGAGTTCTTTACTGCTAAGCCACCTGAGAAGCCAAAATAGACACTGCACATAATCTTTTGGAAAATAGGATCCTATCATGGTTGATTTTATGTGTCAATTTTACCCCCTGGGTCGGGGGTGCAGATGTTTGGCTAAAGGTTAATTCTGGGTGTGTCTGTGAGGCTGTTGCTCAAGGGGATGACCGTTTGAATGGGTGGACTCAGTAAAGCAGGTCACCATCCCCCGTGTGGTGGGCGCCCTCCCGTCCTGAGGCCTTGACTGGAACACAGGGCCGAGGTCGGGGGTCGGGGGTCGGGGGCACTCATGCCTTCTTCTCTTCCTGACTTGCATGAACCGGAGCACACTTTCTTCTGAACTTGGACTGGGATCGACACCATCGGTTTCCCTGGAGTTTGAACCCTGACCTGCGTCCCTGCTCTCCTGGGCTTCCCGGATTGTGGGAATTCTTACTTCCGTAAAAGGAACGGTGTGGGCCACAGTTCCTCGTGAGAAATCTCCTTCTTTGCCGTAAACAGATCTATCACCCCCAAAAGTTTCCTATTGCACTATTTATTTATTATTATGATGATATTATTTTGTGATAAGAACACAATGTAAGATGTACCCTTTTAGCAAATTTTAACGTCTACAATAGAGATTATGGTCATGGTTTCACAGGTATACATTTATCTCTAAACTCATTAAGCTGTATATACTAAGTATGTACAATTTTCAGTATATCAATCATACCTCAAGGAAGTGGCTTAAGAAAAAAAATCTATAGATTGACATATATACACTACTACATATGCAATAGATAACTACTAAAGTTCTACTCTGTAGCACAGGGAACTCTCCTCAGTACTCTGCAATGGCCTATATGAGCAAAGAATCTTAAAAAGAGAGGATATGGTGCTCAGTGATAAAGAATCACCACAATGCAGGAGACGCAGGGTCCGATCGGGAAAATAAAAAATGGGTCAGGAAGATCCCCTTGAGAAAGAAATGGCAACTCACTCCAGTATTCTTGCCCGGGAAATCCCATGGACAAAGGAGCCTGGCAGACTACAGTCCTTGGGGTCGCAAAAGCATCAGATACAACTTAGAGACTAAATAACAACAGTGTATGTGCATAACATAACACTCACTTTGTTGTACACCTGAAACTAACAGGCACTGTAAATCGACTGTACTCCCACAGAAATCAAAACAGAAAAATCATATACACGTATATGTTCTTTTGGTTCTGTATATCTGGAGAACGCTGAGTAAAAAAATCCAGCTGGTAATATTGAAAGCTTTTTCAAAAAATCCCTTTCAACTTCTAAATATATCGCTCTTAGGAATCGTGTTTCAAAATTATAAGTTTTCAGCTGTAGAACTTTAGCCTCAGTCTACCAAAATGGATATAGGAAAGATAAAAAAGCAGACTTTCAGACTTTGACCCATTTAATTCAATCCATCAAGAGGCCAAAGTGCTGTGTTTTTCTCATCGTTTGGAGCAAGCCCCCAACTGACGTCACCAAGACGGCAGCATGGGAGGCCCCAGGACACCTCCCCTCACAAAGATGAACGGTCCCCGATCAGAAACAGCTCTGGGAGGGCTCAGGAGTCCACCTCCGAAACTTCAGCACGGCAGCGGAACAGAAAGCCTGAGAAGGACCACGTAGGAGGGAAGGAAGGAGAGCCTCACTTTTTCCGCCTCGTCTCACCCCCGGCCTGGCACTTGCCCATGCCAGCAGGGAACTCCCCGGCTGGAAAGACTCCCTTCCCTGAGAATCGAGAGCCAAGTGGCTGACCAGCGTCCCCAGAGGAAGCCCTCCGGCTTCACCAAACCCAGAGGCTGGCGAAGCTGAGCCTGAAGAGGCGGCTGGGGCAGGGAAGCAGGGCACAGGCTCTCTGTACAGCCGCGTAGTGGGGCGACCGTGGCTCCCAGCGACCCCAACAGGACCCCAACAGCTTTCCCCACCCAGCAAGCCAGCAGCCAGCTCCGCCACCTCGGGGGACCCCGGGCATATCTCACTGTTTGTTACCCCACAGGTGTTCATGTTCCCAGATGCCAACCATCCGAGCCCCTCCCACCTCCTTACACCAGCTTCCAGCCAGCACCCCGTCTGTACCCGCAGCTAGCCCCAGCTTCCAGGGCTGCATGCATGCAAAATTACAGCTCAGAAAGGAGACCTGCACCCCAATGTTCTTCTCAGCACTGCTTACAATAGTCAAGATATGGAAGCAGCCTGAATGTCCACCATCAGATGAATGGATCATATAGACAGTGGAATATTACTCAGCCATTACAAAGAGTGAAATGCCTTTTGCAGCAACAGGCGTGGACCTAGACATTATCTTATTAAGTGAAGTAAGTCAGATGGAGAAAGATGAAATTCATATGATACTGCTTATATGTGGAAAGACAGAGAGAATAGGTCGATGAGTACCAGGGACTGGACATTGGGGAAATGGGGGGATGTTGGTCAAAGGGCGGTACAAAAACTTCTCATTATTAAGATGAGTAAGTTCTGGGTCTAATGTACATCATGGTATAGTTAACAGTACCGTATTCTTTACTTGAGCGTTGCTCTGGGAGTAAATCTTAAATGTTCTCGCTGTAACAGCTACGGTTCAATGGTAATTATGTAATGTGAAGGATATGTTAGTTAAACTCACTGTGGTAAACATTTTCACAGTACATAGGTGTATTAAATCACGTTGCATACCTTAAACCCACGCAAAGTTATATGTCAATTCTATCTCAATAAAGCTGGCAAAAGTAACATCACCAATACTTCGTGATTTCCATTTTTCACATATATTAATTTGAACGAATGTAGGTGTAAAGCCAAATTAACTAGATTATCACATAAGGGCATGAGTATAGGGTAGAATTATGGCGTATAATTAACACATCACATGATCTTGGGTCTTTTGCCCCAGTGTATACTTACATATTCACTTACTTACACACATTTACACATATGTGTATGGGTATGGATATCATCCATAACCACAATATCCATGCACATCATCCAGTTGTAACATTTCAGATAGGATCAACAAAAGCCACAAAAAAGTACTTTTTTGTCGTGATGATCAAGACAAGACAGACAGAAATACTTCTCAGATTTCTTTTTCTGTATCCCCACTCACATCCTATTTTTCTAACTTACAGGAAAGAGATGGGCTTCCTGGAGGCTCAGCTAGTAAAGAACTTGCCTACGAACGCAGGAGACGCAAGACACATGGGTTCAATCCCTGGGTCGGGAAGATCCCCTGGAGAAGGGAATGGCAATTTGCTCCAGGATTATTATTATTGTTTTTTTGCTCCAGTATTCTTGCTGGGAGAACTCCATGGACAGAGGAGCCTGGTGAGCTATCGTCCATGGGGTCACCAAAGAGTCAGACATGACTGAGTGTGCATACACACACACACACACACACACACACACACACGGAAGGAACATGCCATCATGTGCTGCACTCTTCTCAGCCGCTCAGCCGTGTCTGACTCGTGTGACCCCGTGGACTGTAGCCTGCAAGGCTCCTCTGTCCATGGGATTCTCCAGGCTAGAACACTGGGGATCTTCCCTACCCAGGGATCGAACCCAGGTCTCCTGCACTGCAGGCAGATTCCTTATTGTTTGAGCCTCCAGGGAAGCCCAATGCCATCATAACCATGTGCAAATGACCACAGGAACAGAGCTGCTTATGCCCAGGTGTCACCATCCCCCGCGGACCTCCCGTATCTTTCAGGCAGCAGGACAGAGCTGTAAAAGGAAAATGAAACATTTCAGTTATTGGTGATGGAATTCCAGGAAGCTGAGATAGCTCTCGGTGCTGAATCTCATTTTGCCTGATGCTGAATCAAACCTCAAGCAATATTTTCTCCTGAATTTTACTCAGATATAGTGTATGAAGAGGATAAATCACCCAAGAAATTGGGAAAAGCTGACAGAAGTTGAAAGGAAGGTAGGCTTCCTGCTTCCCTGTGGTTCAACTGCCAGGTTATTCCGTGGAGACCAAGATGCTTCGTGGACATTATACAGTTCATCCTTTTAGTCCTATTGGGAAACAAGGTTTCAGCTGTTTCTACTTATCTCTTCTTCAAAAACCTCGAACTGTTCTGAAAATTGTTGAAAAGAACATTGTGTCTTTTCGTTATCTCAGCATATCTTTATCTTGCAAGCACACATGCACACACACACACATACACATGCACACGCACACACATGCACACACACATGCACACACACACGGACACACACACATGAATGCACACACACACATACACACACGCGCACACACACACACACACACACAAATGACAGCAACAGCCATAACAAAAGTGTACCCTCCCTCCACTCTGTCATGAAATGAATATCTGAACTCTAATTCTATCCTTAGTAAATTTTACTTTTTTGGGTTCCCCCCAAAGGTATTGTAAAACTAGACTGTCTAGAGAAGGAGAAATATCATATAACATCCCTTATATGTAGAATTGGGCTTCCCAGGTAGCTCAAGTGGTGAAGAATCCACCTGCCGATGCAGGAGCCTCAGGTGATGTGGGTTCGATCCCTAGGTAGGGAAGATCCCCTGAAGGAGGAGATGGCAAACTATTCCAGTGTTCTTGCCTGGAGAATCCCATGGACAGAGAGCCTGGTGGGCTATAGTCCATGGGGCTGCAAACATGATATGTAGAATCTAAAAAAAATGATGCAAATGAACTTATTTATAAAACAGACACAGACTCGCAGACTCGGAGAATGAATTTGTGGTTGCCAGTGGGGTAAGATTCGGGGGAGGGGATAGTTAGGGAGTTGACATGTACAGACTACTATGTTTAAAGTGGATAACCAAGGAAGACCTACTATTTAGCACAGGGAACTCTGCTCATTGTGAGGTGGTTGCCTGGATGGGAGGGGAGTTTGGGGGAGATTGGGTACGTGTGTATGAATGGCTGTGTCCCTTTGGTGTTCACCTGAAACGATCACAACATTGTCAATCAACCATACTCCAATATAAGATAAAAAGGAGAAGAGGGCGTCAGAGGATGAGATGGTTGGAGGGCATCAGTGATACAGTGAACATGAGCTTGGGCAAAGTCCGGGGGATGGTGAGGGACACGGAGGCCTGGCGTGCTGCAGTCCATGGGGTTGCAAAGAGTCGGACATGGCTGGGCGACTCAACAACAACACCTGTTACTTCATATTTTCAATATAGACATCATCTAAAATATTTTATTCATTAATTTAATAAATTTACTATTTACTGAGGAGCTACTATGCTACACATTTTCCTAGCAGTTTAGGAGGATTATCACTGAAGAAAATTGGTAAAAAACAAACTTCTGTCCTAGTGGAGCGTATATCCTAATGGAGGAGATAGATAATGAACCCTGAATATAGTTAACTGGTATGGGAAAAATGAGATGGATTTTGTAACAGTGAGTAATTCCCTGTGTTCAAGATCCTGGATGAAGCGTTGGGACTTACCTAGTATTTCTCTCTTGGAAACCACGATTATATTCTCTGTTGCTTAGAGTTTGACTATTTTAGACACTTCATGTAAGTGGAATCATGCAGGATTTGTTCTTCTGAATCTGACTGATTTCACTTAGCATAATGTCCTTCAGTCATCCCATGTTGCAGCAAATGGCAGAGTTTCCAATCATTCTCTACTGTATGAATATACCACACTTTTCTTTACCCATTCGTCTGCTGATGATGTTGGGCTGTCTCCATATCCTGGCTAATTGTGCACGATGCTGCTATGAATGTTGGTGTACAAATATATGCTCATGTCCCTGCTGTAAACGTTTTGGGTGTATACCTAGAATTTGAGTTGCTGGGTCACATGGTGAGTCTACGTTTAAATTTTGGGGGAGTCCCTGACTGTTTTGCACAGGGCCTGCACCATTCTGTTGTCCCCACCATCAATGCACAAGTGCCCCAGTGTTTCCATTTCCTCACCAGCATTTGTATATTCTGTTTTTTTTTTTTTTGATAGCTATCCTAATGAATGCAAAGTGGTATTTCACTGGGGTCTTGATTTCATTGCTCTAATGGGTAGTGATGCTGAATATTATTTCATGTGCTTATTGGCCATTTGTATAATGTATCTTCTTTGGAGAAATGTCTGTTCAAGTCCTTTGCTCATTAAAAAATTTACTGTGGTTGTTGAGCTGTATGAGTTTTTTAAAAATATAACCTGGATATAAATCCTTTATTGAATAAAGTGAAAAAGCTGCTCAGTTGTATCTGACTCTTTGCGACCCCTTGGACTGTAGCCCATCAGGCTCCTCTGTCCATGAAATTTTCCAGGCAAGAATACTGGAGTGGATTACCATTCCCTTCTCCAGGGGATCTTCCCGACCCAGGGATTGAACCCAGGTCTCCCTCATTGTAGGCAGATTCTTTACCATCTGAGCCGCCAGGGAAGCCCCAAGAAGTCTTCATGAAAGCCAAGGTCAGTAAGCTTTCCCCCTGAGTTTTCTTCTATGTGTTCTGTAACTTCAGCTCTTATGCTTACCTGTTTGATTGATCTTGAGTTCACTTTTGTACGTGGGGGTAAGGTAAGATCTAACTTTTGCCTGTGGATATCCGGTTTCCCGATACCATTTATTGAAAAGAGGCATCCAATTAACATTCACTGAAACCTAACACCCTGAGAGAAGATATGGTATAAAAAGATCACAGGACTGATGGGAAAGTGAAAATCCCTCAATTGTGTCTGACTCTTGGTGACCCCCACGGACCGAAGCCCTCCAGGCTCCTCTGTCCTTGGAATCCTCCAGGCAAGAACACTGGAGTGGGTAACCATTCCCTTCTCCAGGGGTTCTTCCCAACCCAGAGATCAAACCCAGGTCTCCTGCATTGCAGGCAAGTTTCTTTACTGACTGAACCAGCAAAGAGGCACTCAATTAACATTTGCTGAAATCGTAGCACCATGAGAGAAGCTGTGGTATAAAAAGTCACAGGATTGATGGGAAGGAGCTGGTTACTCATCTCCAGGGCATCAGTGACTCCTTTTTATCAAAGGGGCAAGTTCATCCTGGAAAGGTTAAATGATTCCAGGGGCTGCAGCAAAATAGCAGCGGAGCTTTAAGGTTGCTGTTGAGAAGATGGTGTTGCATAATTCACTTTCATAGTTTACCTGGGGAAGTGTACATCCTTCAGGATGGGCAAATTCAACCTGCAGGAGAGTGAAAACTGTCTCCAGCCTGAATATTATTTTCTTAACACAAAAGCATAAAGTCAAATTCCTGTTTACGGCTTGTGGGGCTGCCCAGATATTAAAGTGCAAGCTTCAGACACGGAGAGTGAGCTGAACACACTGGGGAACATAGATCTAGTGGGCATTACCTCATTATAACCACGTGGACACAAGCAGTCTTTGTTGAGAAAAGGCAGTTCAGTTCAGTTCAGTTCAGTTGCTCAGTCGTGTCCAACTCTTTGCAACCCCATGGACTGCAGCACGCCAGGCCTCCCTGTCCATCACCAACTCCCGGAGCTTACTCAGACTCATGTCCATTGAGTTGGTGATGCCATCCAACCATGTCATCCTCTGTCTTCCCCTTCTCCTCCTGCCCTCAATCTTTCCCAGCATCAGGGTCTTTTCAAATGAGAAAAGGCACTTCTAGATATAATGGTAGTGAGGTAATGTCTCGTTTCTATTTCTTTCTCTGAGTTTGGTTTCTTTGTTTTTGCCACACTGGGTCTTCACTGGTGTGCTTGGGCTCTCTCTTGTTGCGGAGCACAAGCTCTGGGCAAACGGGCTCCAGGAGGTGTGGTGCAGGGATTGGTTGCTCTGGGGCACGTGGATCCTCCCAGACTGGGGATGGAACCCTGTCCCTGGCATTGCACAGTGAATTCTTAACCATGGGCCACCAGGGAAGTCCTCAGTATCCGTCTCTTTACCTTGCACAGAACTACCCTGGGCATCAACACAGCTGTCTTCGTTCTGACGTTATTGACTTTCACTAGGAACTCTGGGTGATCATACTTCTTTTCCAGGTAGAATTATCACAAACTGTGTGGGAGGGGGCTGGGGTAGAAAGGTGCTCCAGTGCGGTTTTCCCATTACCAGGAGCCTTGGCAGGGACAGCTCAAAGTTAGCCAAACTGCTGTTGGATTTCCTAGGAGATCTAAGGAAGCCAAGACAACCTGTGTGGAAATCCTCCAGACCAGGTGAGCAGCAGTTCTGAATCCCAGAAGTTATAAATCGAGTAGAACAAAGAGTTGATCTGAGAATCTGGGGAGGTGCAGGTGTGAGCTCATTCTGGAAGGCACGATGTGCTGGGCGCTTGCTGGATGAGAGAATAAAAATAGGAGCAATTAAAATCGCAGAACAGGAACATATAAAGTCAGTGCGTCACTGAATTCCCTGCTGAAGGGTAGTTTCAATGTGCTGTGAATGTGGATGCCAGCTTCCCTAGGTGTGGACAGCACCAGGGAGGATCAGGTTTCAAATAGCCTGGCCAATATTTACTTGGAAAATATCTCATTATTTTAATTTGTATTTCTTTCATTATTAATGAGGTTCAGAACTATCTCATTTGTTTGCATCATTTATATTTCTTTCATAAATTTTTTATGTGCTCTCTTGATTGATTTGTAAGAGTAACTTGGATATTGGAGAAATAAGTCCTTTGCCTGTCATTTGGGTTGCAAATATTTTCCCTAGCTTCTCTTTTGAGTTTGTTTATGGTACCTTTTAGCCTCCAAAAATGTTAAAATTTAATGTAGCTGTGCGATCCATTTTTTTTTTTTTTCTCTTTTCCTCTTTGAGATTTCCTGTTGTGATTAGATAACCCTCCGTAAGAAAATAAAGCTATTCATCCATGTTTTCCTTTAGATTTGTGAGAACTGTATTCTGTCCTCAGGTCTAAATTCTTGGATCCATCTGGAATTTCTTCTGCATGCATCGCAGCGCAGGTTTGCATTCTCTGGGAGAAGGCAGAGCAGCCCTCTCTGCCCGCCGGAGTGTGAGCTGCAGGAAGGCGGCCACCGAGCTTTCTGCCTGTCAGCGTGGCGCCAGGGCCTGGCACAGTGCCTCGCAGCTGGTAAGGGTTTCGTGAAGACCCGCTTCATGAACGTGTACCTGCATGCTAAGTCGCCTCTGTCGTGTCCAAGTCATTGCGACCCCCTGGACTGTAGCCTGCCGGGCCCCTCTGTCCATGGGATTCTCCAGGCAAGCATACTGAAGTGGGTTGCCATTTCCTCCTCCAGGGGATCTTCCCAGCCCAGAGATTGAATCCATGTCTCTTATTAAGTCTCTTGCATTGGCAGGCGGGTTCTTTACCGCTAGTGCCTCCTGGGAATCCCCCTTTAATGAGTACATGAATGAAATTCTAGAGAAGATAAATCTCTACAATTTATCTCTCAGAGGAAACCTTTCATTTCTGGATTTTAGACTTTATTAAAAAAGATCGCTTATTTATCTATTTGGCTGTGCTGGGCCTTAGCTGAAGCACTTGGGATCTTTAGTTGCGACCTGCAAATTCTTAGCACCTAGTGGTGTGTGGCACCTAGATCCCTGAGCAGGCATCGACCCTGGGCCCCCTGCCCTGGGAGCTCCGTGTCTTAGCCCCTGGGCCACCAGGGAAGGCCCTGGAGTTTATACTTTGGAAGGAATAAAAACAGAGTGGCCCACATCCAGGAAATAAAAAAGCAAGGTGGTGGAGGAACTAGAAACCATGTTAGACAGGAAAACTGGAAAGAAAGTGAAAGGGGCTTCCCTGGTGGCTCAGACTGTCTGCCTGCAAGTCTGGAGACCTGGGTTCCATCCCTGGGTCAGGAAGATCCCCTGGAGAAGGAAATGGCCACCCACTCCAGTACTCTTGCCTGGGAAGTTCCGTGGATGGAGGAGCCTGGTGGGCTACAGTCCATGAGGTTGCCGAGTCGGACACGACTGAGGTCTGCAGACAGGAAGCCGGGGAAGCGTGCTTTAGAGAACGCTGCTGAGGACGGCAGCTCGCCTCTGCCTGGAGGCCAGGAGGTGTGCGAGGGCCAGCGGCGGACGCTTGGCTTTCGCGGGTTAAGGACGCGCCTCGGCACGCCCGGCTCCCAGGGGGCGAGGTTGAGTCTGGAGACAGAGAGCTCCTCTCCCGTGAGCTCCGTGTGCTCATGGGCTTCTTGGGGACGGTTGTAGAAGAGTCAAACCTCGAGAGCCAAGGGACCGCGGTGCAGAGTGTGCTGAAGATAGTCCGGGAGAGAGGGGGCAGGAGCCTGGGTAGGAAGGCCTCTCATCCAGAGAAGCACCTTGCTCTAGCCAAGAGTTAGTTTATGTTGCAACCAAGTTTAAGATTGCCTTTGGTTTTTCCAGAGGAGGTTGAAACTGATTTTTTTATTTTTTCAGAAGACAGTTTCGTTTTTTTTTTTTTTTTTTTTTTTTAAGTATTGCTACTTATTTATTTATTTTAGGCTGCGCTGGGTTTGAGCTGTGGCACGCAGGATCCAGCTTGGCAGGCTCAGGTGCCCCGTGGCCTAGAGGATCTTCCGTGACCAGGGATCGAACCCATGCCCCCTGCTCTGGAAAGTGGACTCCCAACCACTGGACCTCCAGGGAAGCCCCCAACTTTTTATTTTTTTTTTAATTTATTTTTTATGATTTTTTTTTGATGTGGACCATTTTTAAAGTCTTCATTGGACTTGTGATAATATTGCTTCTGCTGTTTATGTTCTGGTTTTTCGGCCCTGAGGCATGTGAGATCTCAGCTCTCCAGTCAGGGATGGAACCCACAGCCCCTGCACCGGAAGGCAAAGTCTTAACCTCTAGAATGCCAGGGGAGCCCTGAAATTGAATTTTTAAAATAGACTGTTTCTTGATTTAAAAAAACCTCTTCCTGAAGCAAACAAAACATATCTGATGGCTAAATTTCTCTTGTGGTTCATCAAGCCTGCGACTCTTGTTTCGGATCAAAGGGGAATTATATATAGAGAGAAGCACAGATTCCGGCTTAGGTGACCTTTCAAAGCTTTCCTGCCCTTGACGCTCTGACTTCCCAAGCTACATAGATGTGGAGGATCATTCACGGGGTCACTGTATCACTAGAGTATGACTCAACACACGGAAAGAGCAGACGGGATGGAGGAGGAATACGGATTTGATGGAAGGAAGAGGGTCTCTGGAATTAGTCTCTGTGTGACCTATTCTCATTTTATGGCAGTAAATGTTAATTTCTGGGTTATAATAGAGCGGAAGTATGGAAGCAAGTTCTGAAAGAGGCAAGAGATATTTGAAGTGGCGATGGAGAGAGAGAGAGAAGGAGAAGATGGAAGGGCAGGAGGGCCAGGAGGGGAAGGGAGAAAGAAGGGAAGAGAAGGGAGGGGAGAGAGGGGAGGAAGGAAAGGGTTTTGGACTGAGACTCCGATGTGCAAAAAAAGAAAATTAGGAGTTTGACGTCTCTCTGCTCCCAGCCCAGTGGCCTGGAGACCTCACGAGGTCTTATGCACGCTGCCCCATTCATTAATAAAGTGGCAGTGTTTCGGCTTAGCCATAAAAATAATCCGTGCTGTGGATTTTTCATCCTGTGATGAAGCTGAGAGAGTCTAAAAGGAACGGAGATTGTTCCTGCTTCCCAACCAACGTGATTTCATGGCGTCGGCATCACCCACTATTAGGATATCAGCCGGATGCAGAGTTGAGAAGAGCGGGCTTTCCTTCACGTGGCCCCTGTGGCCTGGAGGAGGGTTTCCTCATGGGGCACTGGGCAGTGATAGTGACATAGTGACCCCCTGAAAGAAGGAGTGCTTTCCGTGGAGGTCGGCTGTCCAGGCTTTCCGTGTGGGTTCCTGACTCCGGCCGGGCACCCCGCGGCCCTGCGTAGCATCTTGGGGGACGCTGTCAGCGCCCTCTGCGGGCTCCAGCGCAGACCGTGGGGGATTCCTGCTGTAGGTACCGGCCACTCGTCCTGACCACTCGCCCTACAGCTTGGCAGGCAGGGAGTTCGGGCTCTAGGAGCAGGGCTCAGTCAGGCAGGGGCAGTGTCTGTAAGTTCCCAGACTCCTCGGTCCTCGGAGAGGGTGGATCCGAAGCGTGCTCCGTGGAGCCGGCCGGCCTGAGCCTCATTTGACAATTTCAGGAAGCTCTCGTGAACATGGCCCACTCTGGCATCCTTTCTTTCTCTGTCTCACTTCCCACTTCTCTCTCTACACCTCCTGCAATCACCTCCCACACAGACCATGAGCTCTCAAACCCACCTCAGGGTCTGATTCTGGGGAAACCCAGTCCACCACAGGCAATAGGGAACTTGTGTGGGTGAATTCAATGGAAATTATGATTCCCACATTGTTGTTTGAACTGTGCGTCTCATCAAATTCATAGGCTCAAGTTCAGACTCCGAATACCTCAAAGTGTGACTTTATTTGAAGACAAGGTCTTAACAGACAAAATCAAGTTAAAGTGAGGTCATCAGCGGGGGACCAAACCTAAACGAAATCCATCCTGAGTGTTCATTGGAAGGACTGATGCTGAAGCTGAAGCTCCAACACTTTGGTCACCTGATTCGAAGACCTGATTCATTGGAAAAAACCTGATGCTGGGAAAGATTGAGGGCAAAAGGAGAAGGGGGCAACAGAGGATGAGACAGTTAGATAACATGATGGGCTCATTTGAGCAAACTCTGGAGGTAATGAAGGACCGGGGAGCCTGATGTGCTGCAGTTCCTGGGGTCGTGAAGAGCTGGATATGACTTAGCCATGGAATAACAACAACATTAGAGGGGGCCCCAAGCCAACATGACTGGTGTCCTCATTAAAGACGGAAGTTTGGATAGAGAGAGAGACATGCGTAAAGAAAAGATAATATGAAGGCTCAGAGGGAGACGATGCACAAGACAAGGAGAGAGACCTGGACCAGATCCTCCCTTAGAGCCCTTAAAAGGAGCCAGCGCCTTTTGTCTTTGACACCGTTCTCTTTGCCCAAATTGGTATTGAAGTGCCATGATCTGGGGACACGTGCACCACATCCAAATGTTTGCCCCGTTGGCTATGTTGCGGTGCCTGGAACTCTTACAGAAGCCCTTACTCCTATGAGTCAAGCCACAAGAACCCTGGCTAACATTCACCAGCTTTCAAGAGAGAATGAAATTCTCAGCCAACGTATCTTTACGTACAAGAATAAAACTTCTAGCTACCGGGAGTTTCCTGGAGGTCCAGCGGTTAAGACTCTGCGTTTTCACTGCTGAGGGCCACGTCTTGGTCCCTGATTAGGGAACTAAGATCCCACAAGCCACATGGCATGCCCCAAAAAATTAATAAAAAAGAAAATCTTTTAGTTGTTGATTCCTTTACATCGTCTCTGAAGAGAAAAGAAAGACTTTAGCAAACCAGAGAACAGGAAGGCTTTTTATTTTTTTTCTTCTGAGCTTCTTATTTTATATTTTGGTGTAGCCGATTAACAGTGTTGTGATAGTTTTAGGTGAACAGTAAGGGGACTCAGCCGTACATACACATGTGTATTCCCCCCAAACTCCCCTCCCATCCAGAATGTCACACAACGCTGAGCAGAGTTCCCTGTGCTATATGTTGGTCCGTGTTGGTTATCCGTGTAAAATGTAGCAGTGCGGTGGGAAAGAATCCGCAGCAGGGTTTTGATAAAGGTGGTGGTGACGGCTAGGGGCACGTCACGAATAACATGGATCTCAGGGTACTTCTAGGAGAGAAAGATCGGCGGTTGCTGGGGCAGGAGGGGGTGACGCACTTGGCAACCGGTGAACATGCTGGGGAGTTACATGAGGAGCTTCAGATTTGGGAAGTGGGGAGATGCCGAAGGGGCCCCAGAGTCTACCTACTGGCCCCACAAGCACGCTGCACTTGCTCATCGTCTAGTATCTTGCTCAGGGCGGTCTCGGCGTGGGGACGGCATCACTGCCATCTTCCTCTTCAGGGGACTTTTCTGATCATGCGTGTGTAACCCAGCAGTCACTTGCCCCAGGAAGCCTGTTGTGCCCTTTTCTGCCGTATCCTCCACCGTCCCACTCTAGTCCGCCCACTCAGGAGAGCCCATTCAGTCGGCCCTTCTGTGGGGTCCTGCCCTCCTCTTCCACTTCCCACTGCCGCGGTCTCCTTCTGCTGCCGTCTGGACTAGAACCCCCGACTTCCCGGGGCTCAGCGGGACTGAGCACTTCCTTCCCACGCTATGCCTCCAAGACTGTCCATCCCTTCCTCCACCTGCTCCGTATCACCTTCCACTGTATTTTTGAGTAATGCATCTGTCCCACGCCTGGACTGATTTTCTTCTCCTGACACAATCTCTGCATGATGTAAATGCACTAGTAACATATCTATTAACTGAGTGAAGTCAGATTTGCTTTTCCTGCCCTTCTCTGGGAACTGCTACCAGCCTCTGCGCCTGTGACATCCTGGCCTATTTCTTGAAGGAGCTGTTGCACTAGTGGTGTGCAACTCTTGTGATTCAGCTGGATACATATTTACTGAAATCCTGTTGA
The DNA here is from genome assembly GCF_033118175.1 of Dama dama. Taxonomy (NCBI): domain Eukaryota; kingdom Metazoa; phylum Chordata; class Mammalia; order Artiodactyla; family Cervidae; genus Dama; species Dama dama. The sequence continues at coordinate 81,870,457 of NC_083681.1, forward strand.
GTCGGAAGGAGTCTGTCTTTAGACATTTACTGATGATTTCTTGAGGGAGAGCTTTTTATTCTCAACATAAAATATTCATCTCAAATCACCAGGGGTTCTTAATTTTAGAGGCATTTCTTGCACCAAGACTTTGATAACTTGGTGATAACTATGTGTATTCATCTCAGAAAAACAAGCACAAGCGTATATAGTCAAACTTGTACAATAAAAAACATAAAGTTAGAGTTGATGTTTATGTAGGAGAAAAACACTTTCTGTCCCTTGGGTTCACTTTAATTTCTTAGTTTTAGGCCTACCTAAGATTGAGTCTCTCTAAACCTTCTGGATAATTCAAATTTTATCATATTACTGTTTCCATTTTTCCAGATTAAGATAAGAAGGATACTGCTATGAGCTGAATCTCATTCCCCCCAATTCATATGCTGAAGCTGTAATCCCCACTGAGAATGCATTTGGAGGAAGGAAGTAGTAAGGTTAAGTGAGTCGGAAGGGTGGGGCCCTGATCTGAGTGATCAGTGTCCTTATAAGAGGAGACAGCGGGGGGGGGGGGGGGGGGGGGGCTCTCTCCCCCCACGGTATCAGGACACAGTGAGATGGTGACCCTTCTAAGCCAAAGAGACCTGTCACCAGATCATGACTATGTCGGCACTCAGACCTTGGACTTCCAGCTTCCATAACCACGAGGAGATAAATTTCTGTTGTTCAAGCCACCTGTGTGTGCCTGCTTGGTTGCTTGGTCTTGTTCCAACTTTTTGTGACCCCATGGACTGTAGCCTGCCAGTCTCCTCTGTCCATGGAATTCTCCAGGCAAGGATATTGGAATGAGTTGTCATTTCCTTCTCCAGGGGATCTTCCCGACCCAGGGATCAAACCCGTGTTTCTGAAGATGGGAATACCTTATTTTATTGCACTTTGTAGTGTAGTTTTCTTCTTTTTTTTTCTACAAATTGGAGGTTTGTGGCAACTCTACGTTGAGCAAGTCTATCAAGGCCAATTTTTTTCAACAGCATTTGCTCACTTCATTTCCGTGTCTCATTTTGGCAATTCTCACAATATTTCAAGCTTTTTCATCATTATTATATTTTTTTATGGTGATCTGTGATCAAAGATCTTTGATGTTGTTACTGCTGTAATGTTTTGGGGCACCACAAACCAGGCTTGTATGGGATGGCGAATTTAACTGATAGTGTTGTGTGTGTTATGATGTTGTGTGAGTTCTGACTGCCCCCCCAACTGGCTGTTCTCATGTCTCCCTCCATATCCTTGGGCCTCCCTGTCACACAAAACTATTGAAATTAGGCCAGCTGATAACCCTACATTGGCCTCTAAATGCTCAAGTGAAAGGAAGAGTCACATGTTTCTCACTTTAAGTCAAAAGTTAGAAATGATAAAGCTGAGTGAGGAAGGCACATTGAAATCTGATCTAGGCTGAAAGCTAGGCCTCTTGCACTGGTTAGCCAAGGTGTGAACACAGATGAAATTAAGCATTAGTGAACACAGAAATAATAAGAAAGCAAAACAGCCTTATTGCTGGTATGGAGAAAATTGTGGTGGTCTGGATGGAAGATCAAACCAGCCAAATCATTTCTTCAAGCCAAAACCCCAGAGCAAGGCCCCACCTCTCTTTAATTCTGGGAAGGCTGAGAGCAGTGAAGCTAGCAGATGTTGGTTCATGAGGTTCAGGGAAAGAGGCCACCACCACAGTGTAAAAATGCAAGGTGAATTAGCAAGTGCCGATGTAGAGGCTGCAGCAAGTTATCCAGAAGATCTAGCTAAGATAAGGAAGGTGGCTACCTTAAATAGCAGAGTTTCAGAGTAGACGAAACAGCCTTGTGTTGGAAGAAGATGCCCTGTAGGACTTCTGTAGCTGGAGAGGAGCAGTCAGTGCCTGGCTTTAGAGCTTCAGAGGACAGGCTGACACTCTTGTTAGGGGCTAACGTCGCTGGTGATTTAAGTCGGACACAATGCTCATTTACCACTCTGCAAACCCCAGGGCCTTAGGAGTTGTCCAAGATCTACACTGCCCGTGCTCTATTGATGGAACAGTAAAGCCTGACTGACTGCACATCTGTTTGTATTAATCAAGCGGTTTGAAAAAAGTGAAGTCAAAGTGTTAGTCGCTCAGTTGTGTCTGGCCTTTTGGAACCCCATGGGCTGTAGCCCACCAGGCTCCTCTGTCCATGGGATTCTCCAGGCAAGAACACTGGAGTGGGTTGCCATGCCCTCCTCCAGGGCATCTTCCCAACTCAAGGATTGAACCTGGGCCTTCTGCATTGCAGGTGGATTCTTTACCATCCACACCACCAGGGAAGCCCCATAAAATGGTTTACTGAACAGTTTAAGTCCATTGTTGAGACATACTGCTCAGAAAAAAAGATTCTTTTCAAAATATCACTGTTCATTGAGAAAGCACCAAGAGCGCTGATGAAGATGTATGAGATTAATGATGTTTTCATGGCTGCTAATACAACATTTATTCTGCGGCCCATGGATCAAGGAGTCATTTTGACTTTCAAGGATTATTATTTAAGAAATATATTTTATAAGGCTTTGGATAGTGGCTCTTATGATGGATCTGGCAAAGTAAGGATTCATCATTCCAAATGCTTTTAAGAACATCAGTGACTCACAGGAAGAGGTCAACATGTAAACATTAACAGGAGTTGGGAAGAAGTTGATTCTAATAGTCATGGATGACCTTGAGGGCTTCAAGATTTCAATGGAGGAAGTAACTGCAGATGCAGTGGAAATGGCAAAAGAATTACAGTTAGGAGTGGAACTTGAGGATGTGACTGAATTGCTGCAATTTCATGATTATACTTTAATGCAGAGCACAGAAGGCAGTTTCTTGAGATGGAGACTACTCCTGGTGAAGATGCTGTGAAGGTTGTTAAAGCGACAACAAAGGATTTAGAATGTTACCTAAATTTAAGTGATAAAGTAGCAGCGAGTTTGTAGGGGATTGACTCTGATTTTGAAAGAAGTTACACTGCGGGTAAAATGCTATGAAACAGCATTGCCTGCTGTAGAGAAACCATTTGTGAAAAGAAGAGTCAATTGTTGCGGCAAACTTCACTGTTGTCTTTTAAAAGACGGTCACAGTCATTCTGTCAGCAGCCACCACACTGAACAATCAGGGCCATCAGCATGAAGACAAGACCCTCTACCAGCAAAAAGATTATAACCTGGTGAAGGCTCAGATCTTGGCTAGCATTTTTTAGCAATAATGGGTCTTAAAATTAAGGTATGTATATCTATTTTTAGACACAGTGCTATTATTGAACACTTAGTAGACTACAGCATGGGCTTCCCCGGCGGCTCAGTGGTGGAGAATCCACCTGCCAATGCAGGAGGTGTAGGTTTGATCTCTAAGTCTGGAAGATCCCCTGGAGAAGTAAATGGCAACCACTCCAGTATTCTTGCCTGGGAAATTCCATGGGCAAAGGACCCTGGCAGGTTACAGTCTATGGGGTTGCAAAAGAGTTAGGCATGACTTAGTGACTAAACAATATGGCAAAAACAGGACTTTCATAGGCACTGAAAACAGAAAAATCTGTGACTTGCTTTAATGCAATTGTTGCTTTATTGTGGTGGTGTGGGACTGAACCCACAATATCCGAGGTGTGCCTGTACATAAGTGCTCTGTTTTTTGAAAATTTGCTTTATGCCACTTGGACTGAAGACCTACATTAGTACTGTTATGCCCGATGTCCGAATCCCCGAGTGGGAAGAGAGAAGGCCTCCAAGACAATGCAACTCGCAGGAAGGGAAGTTTATTACTGACTCGAGTCAGGACTCTCCGCCCGCAACCAACGCAGTGGTGCGAGTCAGAGAGCCCCGAGCCCAGGCTGTGACACAAATTTATAGGGTGAGAAGCGGATTGGTCACACGTTTGCAAAGCAATTTCATTGGTCAATACTTTCGCGCGCGCGGGACTTTCCTGGGGGTTTCCGCCCCGTTCCTAATTTCCTAATTGGCAAACATTGGTGAAAGCTAATTGGTCCTAACTGGCAAACAGTGGTCATTGTTAAGCGAAAGCTGCCTGATAGTAGGAAGGCCTACTCCTAATCTGAGTGGCGTTCCTTCTGCTCCCCTCACAGTACTTGTTCTCACTAACCAAAATAAATTCGAAGAGAATTTTTACTTTTACAAAAAAAAGTGACAAGCAAATCAAATGTCCAATGTGTGTCTTGCAGCGGCCAGTACAGAGGCAGGGCACACCCAGCAGAGAGAACGGCCCCGCCACACTCCTTCCACGGGAACTGCGCTCAGCATCAAGCTGCCGTAGCTTCGGACCGTGTCTGTTAGCATCTGTGCTTTATTCCAGCTCACTTGGTGCATCTGTTAGCCAGGTGTGTCCTGGAGTAATTGCTTCTTTGCTCTATGCCATTCTGGCTTAGGAAAAGTTGCATAAGAATGTCCATGTGGTACATACACAGAATGGAATATTACTCAGCCAGCAAAAGGAACAACATTGGGTCATTTGTAAAGATGTGGATGGACCTAGAGGCTGCCATACAGATGAACTAAGTCAGAAAGAGAAAAGCAAATATCCTGTATTAGTGCATATACGTGGAATCTAGAAAAACGGTGTAGACAATCTTATTTGCAAAGCAAAATTGAGAACAGATGTAGGGAACAAATGTGTGGATACCAAGGAGGAAAGGAGGGCTTGGGATGAGTTGGGAGATTGGGCCTGACGTATGTACACTGTTGACAGTATATAAAAATCATGGCTAATGAGAACTGACTTTATAACTCAGGGAACGCTTTTCAATGCATATCTATTTTTAGACACAGTGCTATTGAACACTTTATAGACTACAGGGTTGGGAAGATCCCCTGGAGAAGGAAATGGCAACCACTCCACTATTTTTGCCTGGGAAATTCCACGGACAAAGGAGCCTGGTGTGCTACAGTCTATGGGGTTGCAAAGGTCGGACGTGACTTAGCCATTAAACCACAAACAACGTGAGTAAAGTGTGGTGTAATCATGACTTTCACATGCACTGAAACAGCCTTCTTTTGCTTTCAAGTCTCTGCGGTGACCTAAGGGGACGGAAGGAAATCCTGAGGGAGGGGACGCGTGTGTACACGGGGCAGACCCACTGCTGTGGAGCAGACACTGGTGCAGCATGCAAAGCAGCTACATTCCAATAAAGTTAATTAAAAAAAGAATGTTGACTTCCCAGTTGAAGAGAAACCTGGGAAAGGACGATGCTCCTTCATTTTGACAGCTGTTTCAGGACAATGGGCCCTCTACTGCTAAGAAGAAGATAATGTGGGCCTTGTAGTGGGATGTGACTGAATAGCCCAATCCAGAAGATAATATTTAAGACAGACATTTGACTATTTGTTTTGTTTTGGTGCTTTAGCTTGTCTTCTTTACAAGGAATTGATGCAATTTGAAAAGGATTCCAATTTATTTCTTAAAAACCAAGCATTTATTGTCATCTTATTCTGTACCCACCTCTGGAATAAATCTGTTTTGGAAAATTCAAGGAAATGAAGGCATAGTCAGGTCCTCAAGTCTAGTACAGAGAAAAGGTGCCTGAACCCCACGGAATAGTGGCAGGTGGCGGTCTGTAATCAGTGGCTGCATTGTATAGGGCAGGCTTCCTTGTTAGCGGTTAGTTCAAATTATAAGCTGATGTGTAGCTAATAAAATAGAAGTTCTGCAATTCAGTCCTTTCCCTAATTCAGATTTGTCTTATTGGTTAGTGAGATTTTATAGCTTTTGAGGAAAAGTTCACTCAGTTTCTCTGCTGTATGGACGATGTTTTGCTCGTGTCCGTATGGTTTAAACGTGTATTTTATTTTAAATAAAAAAATGATGAATATTTCACTTAACAAGTGGAACAACATTTCAAAGCAGATATTTGGGAGACCAGGACATTTTTCTGAGATTTCCCTTGTGCCATTCTGGACTCTGTGTCCCTTTTCTCTGTCTCTGCATATAAATATCTATCTATCTAGATCTAGTTTATATCTGTCTGCCTGTCTATAATATCTGTGTTGGTGGTTTAGTCACTAAGTCGTGTCTGACTCTTCTGACCCCATGGATTGTAGCCCACCATGCTCCTCTGTCCACGGGATATACCAGGCTAGAATACTGGATTGGGTTGCCATTTCCTTCTCCAGGGCGTCTTCCCAACCCAGAGATTAAACCTGGGTCTCCTGCATTGTAGGCCGATTCTGTACCAGCTGAGCCACCAAAACTATACATACATATATATGCATAAAGTATATGTGTAATGTGTAATATATATTCGATCATTTTTGGTTAAGATCTTGTATAGCAGAGCCCTCTATAGATGCAGAGTCAGGCTTTGCAATTTTGGTTGCAGAACAGCTATTGAACTAGCAACACATGAAAAACAGAGGAGACTGGATGTTAGAGAACAGGAAAGGGTGGCTTTCCCTATAATAAGAGGGCATTTTCCTCCGATAGCCTGTGAGTCAGCCTGACGCTTTGGCACATAAGGTTTCAGTTGCTCTCAGGGTGGAAACCAAACTGAACGTGGCTCGTAAGACCCTGCATAACCCGGCCCCGACCAGCTGCTCTCTGCTTCCCTTGGATCATGTTCCCTGTTACCAAACCTGGCTCACACTGGGTCCTTCCAGTCTCTCAAATGCATGACCTTGGCTGGTTCCAGTCCAGGGCCTGCCCAGGTCAACCACTCTACTCACTCTCTACCCTTTCTTACCGGTTTAAGTGGGTAAAGAATCTGCCTGCAATGCCCGAGACCCTGGCTCGATTCCTGGGTGGGGAAGCTCCCCTGGAGAAGGGATAGGCTACCCACTCCAGTGTTCTTAGACTTCCCTGGTGGCTAAGCTGGTAAAGAGTCCGCCTGCAATGCGGGAGACCTGGGTTCCATCCCTGGTTTGGGAAGATCCTCGGAGAAGGGAAAGGCTGCCCACTCCAGTATTCTGGCCTGGGGAATTCCATGGATTTTCAGTCACTCGCTCAAGACAAAGTAGAATGTTGTATTGTAAAGACAAAATGGGCAATATCACGGTCGGAGGAGTCAAACTGTAGCTAGAACCTGGGCCCCAGAAGCTACTGGGAACCAAAGCTTCATTCCCAAGTCTCAGGGGTGCCGTGGTCTGATCCAACTCAGCCTCACCCTGATTCTCACTGTGTGTCTTCTCGTAGGCAGCAGGCTAAGAGCCTAATTCATAATGAGCCCCACAGAGTTTGAATTCAGACATGGATTTTTCAGTTCCTACATGAAATCCCTTGATTGCATTTATATCCTGGAGAAACCAGAAAAAGAGTCCTTGAAAACTCGGACAGTTATTTTCTCTTTGAAACCATGTAAGTTGCCCACACGCGCTTGTGGTCATCAGCCACCAGGAATGTGAAGTCCTAAGGAGGAAGACTGTCCTAACCTCTTGGAGAAAATCACCTTTCATCTTTTAGAATTATGACATTTAGTTTGAGTGTGTTTCATGTAATGATATTACCTACCATGCTGTTATGTAATGATAACACGAAGGGCATCATTTTAGTAATGGGTTGTCAAGGTGGTTAAACTCAGGCTGTGTAACTTGCAACTGTCCTGAGGATGTGGTTAGTGAACACATGCTGTTAAAGTTGTTTCAGGTGTTAGGAATAGGCAGAAAGCTTGCACTGGGGAAGCTTTCTGTGCCAGCCTCTGGTAGTTGGGAAAAGAACTTCTTGCGTCTTTGTGGAAGCTGGGGCATTAACATGAAGGCTGATCTTGTTTACTGTCCCTGGAAGGAGGCAAGAAATGCAAAGGATTCAGAAATGTACTCACAGCGCCAGCTAGTAGTACTAAGAGGTAATTTGTGTCTTCTGAAACATAGGGTAAGGGAAAAATGAAAACATAATTTCTGTTCTTTGAGAGCTTTCCATGCACCACGGGAGACTGCATGACATCTTTACAAGGTTGGTGGGTGTTAGGGAGGATGGTGTGTAGGTTGCCACCCTCCCCGCCCCATCCTTTGGCCGTGTGGCTGCTTTGTGAGAACAGGGACAGTCCCATCACCTCTGTATTTCACAGAGTCCTTCTGAGCATAAAATGGATGCGACATTTCTCTGGAAGGTCAAAGGTGCTCAGTAAATATTATTACTGCTGTTACTCGCTAAGGCGTGTCTGACTCTGTTGCGACGCCACGGACTGTGGCCTGCTAGGCTCCTCTGTCCACGGGATTTCCCAGATAAGAGCACTGGAACGGGTTACCATGTCCTCCTCCAGGGGATCTTCCCCACCCACGATCGAATCCAAAACTCCTGCATTCAGTTCAGTTCAGTTGCTCAGTGGTGTCCGACTCTTTGTGACCCCATGAACCGCAGCACACCAGCCCTCCCTGTCCATCACCAACTCCCGGAGCTTACTCAAACTCATGTCCATCGAGCTGGTGATGCCATCCAACCATCTCACCCTCTGTCGTCCCCTTCTCCTGCCTCCAGTCTTTCCCAGAATCAGGGTCTTTTCCAATTAGTCAACTCTTCGCATGAGGTGGCCAAAGTATTGGAGTTTCAGCTTCAGCCTCAGTCCCTCCAGTGAACACCCGAGACTGATCTCCTTTAAGACTGACTGGTTGGATCTCCTTGCAGTCCAAGGGACTCTCAAGAGTCTTCTCCAGCACGCAGGTGGATTCTTTACCACTGAGCCACCAGGGAAACCCCAGCAGATGTTAGAGCCTATTAGTTTTTCTTTCTTTGCTTTTTCTCTATTAGGAGGCAAGTGATAGAAAGAAAGTGAAAGGAGAGCTTTGGTCAGAGTTGATGTAAAGGTGAAGGAGAGAGACAATAAATATAATGAATAATTTCATGTTATTTTAGAAGGTCATAATTCCCCTGGAGAAAAATAAGGCAGAGCAAGGGGAATCAAGAGTTTGCAATTTTAAGTGTCAAGGTTCCTTTTAAATGTCCCTTCCTTGGAAATCAGGTCCCTGGAATGTCTGTCCTGGTGTGGAAATGATTGATCACAGATATGACCTCCTTCTCATGGTAGCCTATGCAATTCGTGAAGGCAGGAAGTGTGTATCTGTGTGTGGATGTGTACGCACATATATACGTGGGGTGTGTTTGCGTGTGTGAGCTTGTGGGTGTGTGCGTAAGGTTCTTTCTGGCCTCTAGAACACCTTCCACCATGAAGTGACAAGATGATGTGATGTGCAGGGCGTTCCCATCCGTCCCCTTCCTGGTTCCGCCGTTATTAAAGGCGATTTTTCCTGACCTTGCTCCTTTCCTGTCTTGCCTGAACATTTTGAGACTCATAAAAAATGCTTGTGCCTCAGATAAGAATAATTGCCACCGTTTCTCAGCTGCAGAGAACTGGCGAAGGTCATGCCAGCCTGCAGCCTGTGCCAACTGCTTCTCCGGGCGATGGGCACGTCCTACTTCTCTTTTCCCCAAGGTTTCCCTGGGGTTAAAGATGAAAGGGGGAAGTATGATGGGCTCCTGACCCTGGGAGGTGGCCACAATGCGCCTTGCCTTTCCCTCGGTGAATAGGTTCCCTTGTATCCTTGCTGGGGAAAGTGTTCACAGAATGTGTTTCTCCCAGGTCACAGCTGGGGAGGGTGGGTGAGCCCATAATTATTTTCACCCGAATATGACCTGAGCCATAATTATTCAGGGTCCCAGGAAATCAGACCCTGGAAAATGGGTGACTCCTCAAGGGACAAGTCAGAACTAGAATTCAGGCTTCCTCAGTGCTTGTTAAGTGATGGCCCAGCAGGGCAAATGCTGCCAGAAACGGGGATACGCGGAAGAGGAGCCTTTTCTGTTGTTAATTAAAGGTGCCATTTATCACGTGTGTGTGTGCTAAGTCGCTTTAGTCGTGTCCTCTGGACCACAGGCCGCCAGGCTCCTCCGTCCATGGGATTCTCCAGGCAAGAACACTGGAGTGGGTTGTCATGCCCTCCTCCAGGCTATCTTCCCAACCCAGGGATCGAACCCACATCTCTTACGAACCAATGTCTCACCTACGTTGGCAGGCAGGTTCTTTACCACTAGCACCACCTGGGGAGCCTGTTTATCATGTAAATGGGGAACGGTCGTTTACACTATGATTGAATGTAAATGGTCATATTGGAACCCCAGTATGACCAATAACTTCTCCCTGGGGACCCAGGTCAGCCGTTGATTGAATGCAACAGGGCTGGGGCAGAACTTACCAGTAGAGTCTTGTGCTGGAGAGAGACACCCACAGACAGAAAGTCATGGCTGTCTATCTCTCTGTCTATCTATATGGATCAATGATCAATCCATCGCTGTGTTTTTTCTAAGTCGTGTCCCACTCTTCTGTGACCCCATGGACTGCAGTCCCCCAGGCTCCTCTGTGCATGGGGTTTCCTAGACAAGAATCCTGGCGTGGGGTGCCATGGCCTCCTCCAGGGGGTCTTCTCCACCCAGGGGCTGAACCCGGGTCTCCTGCACCGCAGACAGATTCTTCACCACTGAGCCACCTGGGAAGCCCAGATCCGTGTGTTTTTTGCTGGGAAGGGTACAGGAAAACAAGCGCGGAGGAGGCAGCTCAGAGAAGGCAAGAGAAAGACACGGGGCCACACAGCTGGCTGAGAAGCGCGGTGGGGATGGAGCAGGCGTCTGGGTGCCCTGGTCGGAGCTGTGTTTCTGCACCCTCAGCCTGAGCCTGCAGCCCGGGAGAGAGCCCAAGGTCCTGCGCAAACAAAGGCCAGGGAACAAGGAGGGAAGGAGACTGTTCCGGAAACGTGAAGCGGGTTTCAGGTCAGGAGACGGATCAGGTGGGTCTGGTCCGCACCCAGTGCGGCTGAATCAGTTTTTTTCTTTCACTTGTCATGTGCATAATGGTTTCATTTAACGATAGTCTTGCTGCCCAGCTGCCTCCAGCAGTATCAGCCATTCTCTCTGGGGCCCGGCACCAGAAGTCTGCCGTGACTCTCCTTGATTGGTTAGCAAAGATACCCAGCATCATCACGGGTCATGTTGAATTAAACAATAATTCCTGGCTCTGTGGCGACCTAACTGGGATGGAAATCCAAACAAGAGGGGATACATGCTAGCTGTTACGCATGAATGTTCAGCTGACTCAGTGTGCTGTGCCGCAGATCTAACGCAGCCTTGGAGAGCAGCTGTGTTGCTCAGTTGTGTCCGACTCTCTGCGACCACATGTCTTCCCTGTCCCTCACCATCTCCCAGAGTTTGCTCAGATTCGTGTCCATTCGCTCAGTGATGCCATCCAACCGTCTCATTCTCTGCCGCCCTCTTCTCCTTTGATTGAAGGCAAAAGGAGAAAAGCAACTATACTATGATAAAATTTTTTTAACAGTAAAAAAAAAAAAAATTCCCTTTTGTACGCTCATTTCTTCTGCTAAACTCTGAACTTACTGCTGACCACAGAACACCCCAGGGATGGCCTCACCTCACGACCTCTGCACTTGCTGTTCCCTCTGCTAGAATGCAACTGCCCCTGGCGTCTGTATAACTTACAGCTGTGACTCCTTCAAATCTTTGCTCACGTATCACCTTCTGACGAGGCCTTCCCTGCTCACCCTATTTAAAATTGCAAATAACCTCCCTAATATCCTTTCTCTGCTGTATTCTTCTGCACAGCACTTATCACCATCTGACATAAAACTTTTTAAACTGATTTTTTTGGAGTAGACTTGCTTTGCAATGCTGTTAGTTTCTGCTATAAGAGAAGTGCTATAAGTCAGCTATACATACACAGATTAGCTCCTCTCCTTTGGATTTCTTTCCTGGTCAGGTCACCCTGGACCACTGAGTAGGGTTCCCTGAGCGATACAGTAGGTTTTCATTAGTTACCGTTTTTATATATAGTCTAAGTTCGATCCCTGGATTGGGAAGATCTTCTGGAGAAGGGAAAAACTACCCACTCCAGTATCTTTGCCTGGAGAATCCCATGGACAGAGGAGCCTGGCGGGCTACAGTCCACGGTGTTGCAAAGAGTCAGATATGACTGAGCAACTTAACTCACTCAGCAATCGTGTATGCACATTTGACATAATACTGACATGTGTTTTTCTTCTTGATTTCTCTCGCTCCACATCTGTGTCCGTTCGTGAGGGCAGGGTTCTCTGCTGTATCCTCAGTGCCTAGAATGGTCCCCGGCCTATTGTAAGTACCCAGTAAATATTTGTGGACTAAACGGCCGGTTGGCGTGTGCACCTCTTCAGGTGGGACACATTTATCATGGTTCCAGGCACCTGGCGCAGGCTCGATGTCTATGGAATGAAAGACAACAAACTTTGCTTCTGCCAGGGATTCTATTTAAAGCTATCTTGATCATTTCCTACTACCTCCCTGGGCTTCGTGGCTCTTGATCCCTTTTGTGAAGGGACCACTGGGGCTGGACGTTTGTCCTTTTGGCTCCCTCTCAACTTCCCTTTGAAATAAAGCAGCCGCTTATTAATGTCTTGTTTTTCCCCAGTGGACCTTACCTGTTCCCGCAGGGCAGAGCCCATGTGAGCCCTGCTCACTGGCGTTGCCTGTGCTTCCGGAGCACGGCTGACACTCGCTAGATGGTAAGTGAGTGTTGACTGAAGGGGCCAGGTATCCTTAGCAGTGCCAAGGAGAGCTTAAAATATGCGTCTTGACCTCAGGCACCCGCGTGAGTCATGCTTTAGGGAAATCCCCACCCCTCAGCGGTTCAGTACAGACATCTTTAGGGAAATTCCTCCATCTAAGGAGTCAACATTTACAAAATTATGCACTTCCTAGGGTTCCAAGATTGAACATGGGGATTCTTGCTGCTTATTCAGCATGGGAAAATCTCAAATCATGTGCCTAGATTTCTCTATATTTAAGAATCCTTCTCTGAAGTCTCTCAACTTGCAGGAAAGAGGCAGAGATGGTGGGTCACCCAGAAGCCTACTTGGGTTAATCAAATAATAATAGCTAATACTAAAATATTCAACTTATTACTATTCATTAGCTCATTAGTCAATAATAAAGATACCAAATTCATTTATCTTAACAGATAAGATCTGATTAAAGTCATTAGGTACAGAATCTAAGATTCTCAAATATTTTTGTTAACATTTTATCAATTTCTGTGATTTTTGTTTTAAGGTACTCTCTTTCTTTTAAAGATTTCAACTGGGCTTCTTATCATGAAGAATACATTTTGCTGTAATAAAATGAAAAGATCCATAAATATATAAAATAAAAAGGGGGCAGTGGCTCCTTCTTTTCCCTCTGCCTCCCAATCTCATCACCCAGAGGTAGCTTGCTACTTTTGTATGAATCTTTTTATGCTCAATAAGCATTTATTTACTTAAACAAAAATGGTATGTTTTATACCATTCTTTGCAACTTGCTAGTTTTGTTGTGGAACTTCTAATAACTTGTAAATTGCAGTATGCTTTCTTCCCATTCGAAAACTGTATAGCGTCCTTTGTGTGAAGATAGTCTTATTTGTCTATTTCTTCTCCTAATGTCTTCCGGTGGGACGCTGGAGCAAGCATCTTCAGTCGTGGGCCGTTACGCTCTCTGGCTCAGCGTCCTGATGATAAAGGGGTAAAAGCAGAATGGCTGGCGGGTCTCCCGTGTCAGTTATGCAAACCGGAGCCTCCTTCCCCAGTTTCTCTCCTTACAGAGTTTTGGCTCAGTGTGGGCCACAGGAGTCGTTTTGCATGAGTTTGGTGGAAGGGACTGAATGAGAGAGAAGTCCCATTCCTTTAGGCTTCAGGGGCTGTGCAGAGCACCAAGGGGTTGGGGAGAGAGAGACTCACAGCTCACGTAGCTTGTCCCTCGGGCTTCCCCAGTGGCTTGGTGATAACGCATCCGCCTGCAATGCAGGAGACGTCCGCGTGACCCCCGGATCAAAGGGAAGCTCCCCTGGAGGAGGGCATGGCAACCACTCCACTATTCTCTCCTGGGAAATCCCAAGTATAGAGGGGCCTGGCGGGCTGCAGTCCCTGGGGTCACAGTCAGACCCCCCTGAGGTGACCGAGCGCAGCACACACCGTGTGGCTTACACGCTGGCTTCCCTGGTTGCCACGGTAACCACTTACCACTCCTGCTTCTGCCGGGTCCCTGCAGGAGCATCTCCCCCCTGGGCCAAGTGCAGGGTCTACAAGCTTCCCTGCTGCCGTCTACCCAACGCTTATAAAATTATGCTTTCATATTTTTGTAAATAAAAAACGAGCAATCTTAATTCATATCGAAATGATTTTTGATGTTGTATGCCAATTTCCTAAACGCTGTTACTTATTTTCTTTATTCATTAATTTTACGCTTTGTGTTTATATCATGTTTCTAAATTTACTTGAGTTTGTTTTCAGTGTTTACTTTTTTGTTCCACAGATGTATTTTAACCCTATAATAGTTTTAACTCTATTCCAATTCCTGAAGCTTTGAATTGTCCTTTGATATCAGAGAGGGTGAAACATCTTATTCTTCTTCAGAAATTTCCTGGCTTTTATTATGTGTCTAAAGTTCTAGATAAGCTTTAATATCAACTGGTTCTGTCAAATGTATCAGTATCTACGTGCATGCGTGCATGCTAAGTCACTTCAGTCGTGTCCAACTCCTTGCAGCCCCATGGACTGTGGCCCACCAGGCTGCTCTGTCCATGGGGTTCTTCAGGCAAGAAGTCCCGGCATGGATTGCCATGCTCTCCTCCAGGGGATCTGCCTGATCCCGGGATTGAACCCTCGTCTCCGAACGTCTCTTGCATCAACAGGCAGGTTCTTTACTGCTAGTGCCTCCTGCGGAGCCCGTATCAGAATCTACTTCATAATAACTCAATGGATGAAGACGAAGAGGTTTGGTTATTGCTCATACTCTAGGGGTTAGCCAGCTGGTGTTTCTGACTTTAGCTGGGGAGCCTTATGCACCTTCAGTGAATCCTGGATACGGCCGCAGCTTGGCTGTCTCTCAGCTCTTTAATCTGGGGTTGGCTGGCTAGAGGGAGCCCTTGGGCCCTCCACGACGACTGGGTTCTCCACGTAGTGCCACAGACCCCAACAGAGTAGCCTAGACTCTGCACAGGACAGGGGCCGACTCTAAGAGCCAGCGTCTCTCTCTCTTTTTTAAAAAGTTATTTTATCTATTTACTTAGTTTCGGCTTTGCTGGGTCTTTGCTGCTGCACAGGACTTTTCTCCGGTTGCGGGGGCGCGGGCCCCTCTCCGGTTGCGGGGGGACAGCTCTCACTGTGGAGGCTTTCGCCGCGGGGCGCAGGCTCTAGGGCGCGTGGACTCAGCGGCTGCTGCGGCACACGGGCTTAGTTGCTCCGCGACGCGTGGGATCTTCCCGGACTGGGGATTGAACCCGTGTCTCCTGCCGTGGCAGCGGGCTCCTTACCCCTGAGCCATCAGAGAAGCCCAAGTCAAAGCCTCCTGAAGCTTGGTGTCAGCATACACGGTGCCACCCCTTCAGCCACGTTCTGTTGGACAAAGTCACAAAGCAGGACAATGTTGGAAGAGGGGACAGATGGATTCAGTCTCTGGGAGGCTGGAACTGCAGTCACATTGCTAAGGGTAGGCTAAAGGGAAGCCCTTGATCGGGGTCATTGATACAGTCGTGACACAACCAAGCAACATGAGCAGAAAGCTCACTGGGTTGGATTTGCACTAAAATAATGGATTTAATTCTATGAGAAGTGACATTTTCACATTTTTGAGCCTTCTCTTTTAACAACATGGCAATGTCCCCCAATTTATCTATTTATTCTGTTATGTCTTTCTATTGTGCTCACTCACTCATGTTTGACTCTTTGTGGCCCCATGGACAACAGCCCACCAAGCTCCTTTGTCTATGGGATTTTCCAGGCAAGAATACTGGAGTAGGTTGCCATTTTCTACTCCAGGGGATCTTCCCAACCTAGGAATTGAGGCTCCATCTCTTGTGTCTCCTGCATTGGCAGGCAGATTCTTTACCATTGAGTCACCAGAGAAGCCTGACTTAGTCACATATCAAATGCTAAATGCCAGGTGTAGTTAGCTGTTACCCTAATGGACAGTTCAGCATTGGTCAGTTACAGCTATAGTTATCTTTTATGTTTTTCTTCCATGGACATCAGACTAAGATCTTTTATTAGGTCATGATAATTTTTCAGTTGGTTCTCTCTCTCTCTCTCTCTCTCTTTTTTTTTTTACATTGCAATATAACAATCTGTCAACTGTAACTTTTTTATTCTACTTAAATATTTAACAATTTATTTAATTTTTTAAATCTGCCATAGTGGTTATGATTATCAGAAATATGTTAAATAATTACTGTTAGGGACAACTGTTTTGTTCCATATGGGATGTTAATGGAAATGACTTTAGTATTTCACATTCAGGATGATGTTCACTGCTAATTTCTGGAACATACCTTTCCTTACCAACATAAAGAAATCTACTTTTATTCCTAATTTTAAACTTGTTATTTTTGTTGTCCCTAAAGTGTGTTATATTTTACCAAATGCTTTCTGGGCATATGTTATGATAATCATATTTCCTCTTTTAATATATAATAAGATAAATCATATTAATAGACATTCTAACCTTGGAAGGAATTCCAACTTTAGTTTTTCATACCAATAAAAAAGACTCACTTGGCTAATCTTTTATTTCAAAGCTTTTGCAATTGACTAAATGGAATTTTCTGTGATTTTATTTTGGTGTGTGTACATGTGCTATCTGATCCTGGCTTTGATATCAGTGTTATATCCATTGTGTACTCAAGAGTGTTTAAATATCACAGGAATTATCAGTTCCTGGCAGGTTCCAAAGAACATCAACATACAAACCATCATATTCTGATGTCATTGATGGCAGATGGAGCTTAGGCTACTTTTCAACTCTGATAATGTATTTACTATTTTTTCTGTTTCTTTTGTGTTAGCTTGTGTGTGTGTGCGCTCAATTGCTAAGTCGTGTCTGATTCTGCAACCACATGGACTACAGCCCACCAGCCTCCTCTGTCCATGGAATTTTCCCTTCAAGAACACTGGAGTGGGTTGCCATTTCCTCCTCCAGGGGATCTTGCCCATCCAGGGATTGAACCTCATCTCCTGTGTCTCCTGCATTGCAGGCAGATTCTTTACCCCTGAGCCACCTGGGAAGCCCGTGTGTTAGTTTAATAATGTATGTTTTCCTGAGAAATAAAGCACAATATTTAGATTTTTAAGTTTAAAATTACATAGGATACTCTCTTGTAAATTTTATTACACAATATTTTAATCATTCCCTAGAACATAGAGAATATCTGATGGATATGCACTCACCCAGCACCTATCAACATTTGACTATATTTATTTAATATTTTAAAAAAGCAATAATAATACTCTTGAAGTTTTTGTGTGCCCATCTCTGATCTCATTTCTTTTCTCTCCAGAGAACTCACATTTGTCATTAACATTCCCATATCTGCTTTTCTATTTTTACTACATATTTATGTCTCCATTATAGCCCATAGTTTATTTACATTTATTTTAAAGCTTCACATCTAGGATGTCCTAATGTTCATAACATTCACACCTCTGGCAATTTTTCAGTATAGTGGTTCTGAGATTTATCTGTACTGATATACAGAACTCCTGGTCACATTTAATTTTTTTTGATCAGATAAAAATGAACTGTTCTTTCTCATAATTTAAAATTACCTCTAAGAACTTTCCCCCCTCATTTCTCAGTCCCAATGACATTTATTTGTTTTGTTTTCTATATCTTTTTTACCTAAAGGACTGGTAATATGTTTTCTATTATACTGGTCATTTTAAAGATCTAGTTCCTGGTTTTATTTATCAGATCCATTAAAGGATTTGTCTTATACATCACTACTTTCTGCTTTTGCTGTATTTATCTTTAATTTTTTTCTAGATTCTTTTGGCTGTGTGTATGTATGTATGTGTGTGTGTGTATGTTGGTATTTGCTTGCAAAGTGTTCATTTACTTTAGTTGTCCACATAGTCTAAAACACGCGTTTACAAATATAGTTTTTCTCCTTTACCACTGTTGCTTCCATTCACAGATCCTGATACATACTTAGCGTCAGTTATTTCTAAATAGTTTGAAATTTGAGGATGAGCTTCACTTTATCTCGAGTATAAATACACAGGCTATTTCAATCTGCCAGAATGGTTGATATTCTTGACTAGACTTTCGTTAATTTCTATGGTCCTTACATTGTTGTCAGAGAATGTGTCTTGTATAATTAGTTCATATCTGAATGATAGTTTGGTTGGAAGTTGAATTCTAGATTCAAAATAATTTGATCTTGGTAGACATTTTTCTTTCCTTTGACTTCTGGTATTCTTTAGATGCAAAATCTGATGGCAGTCTACTTCTTGGTTCCGTATAGATCACTTGTATTTTTCTTTATCTTCCATTAATGTGTGATGTATTCATTCTACCCTTGTGGCTAGAAGCACGTCTAATTTTCAGTGTTGTTGGCAAGATCTTGGCGAGCTGTTTGGATATTAAAGCTTAAGATACTTTTTCAAGCCCAAAGAAATTTCCTTCTGTTGTTTAAAAGATTTTATCATCCTCTTGTTTATTTGTCCTGAGCTTTTATTAAACAGGTATTTATTTCTTGTGTCTCTTAACTTTGGTTCATGATTCTCGTTCCTGCTGCGGGCATTTCTAATAATTTTATAATTTATAGTCCCAACACCAGTGTGAAACAAAAATAACTTCTTAATATTTCATTATAACTGAACTCAATATTTTTTCCACTGAGGGCCAAAAAAAAAAAAAAAAAAGGAATTCTTTCCAATCTAAGGCAACTAAGTCAATTTCAGTTGTAAACATGGCCCATTCAGGATTTAAACAACTCAAGTCAGTTCAAAATTCTCTCTCCTTTTTACTCCCTTCGTCCCCCTGGCAGGGATCCAAGCCCCCAGCACGTTTCTGTGTCGTCCTGGCACTGCAGGTTGGACCTTTAGCACGATGCGCTCTGAAGTGAGGACGTTTAGTACAAGGTGCTTCTCTGTTCTCACCAGCTCTGTGCGGACCGAGCTGGTGCTTCTGGTTTCTGTTGTCATGCACTCATAACCGCTGCTGCTCGTAGCCAAGCCTTGGCGTCTCTGTTAAGAAATGCATACTCAGTGCACCAGGCCCGAGCACTTGTCTCATGCATCCAACCTGGGCTGATGATCTGTTTCACCCTTGATGATATACATGTTTTGATGCTGTTCTCTCGAAACATCCCACCCTCGCCTTCTCCCACAGAGTCCAAAAGTCTGTTCTGTACATCTGTGTCTCTTTTTCTGTTTTGCATATAGGGTTATCGTTAAACATCTTTCTAAATTCCATATATATGTGTTAGTATACTGTATTGGTCTTTATCTTTCTGGCTTACTTCACTCTGTATAATGGGAAGACCCAGAGGGATCGGGTGGAGAGGGAGGTGGGAGGGGGGATCAGGATGCGGAACACATGTAAATCCATGGCTGATTCATGTCAGTGTATGACAAAAACCACTACAATATTGTAAAGTAACTAGCCTCCAACTAATAAAAATAAATGGAAAAAAAAAAGAAATGCATACTCTGGATTCTCTTTGTGTAGTTCTGAGGGGCCTTCAGTTTTCTAACGTTTGTTTCATAATTTTTTTTCCGTAGCTTATCAGTGTTTTCTCCTGAGGTGTCAGGACTCTGTGAAGTCACTCTTGGCCCTTCTGCCTTCATCATCCATTGCTGGCATATTGTTTTGCTGCCATGTTGGATGCAGAAAAACCCTAGAAGGCTTGACATGACCCTAGGAAGTGAGGCACAGGTATCTTCTCTTTCAGATTCCTCTACAAAATGAGGGGGTCTTTTAGCACCTATACTGACCTTCTCTGGGACTCATCTGGGGTTGGAGGTTAAATGGGGTACTGGGTCCCTTCTTAAGATCCAGACAGCATCTATAATCTAATCAGGTATATTCAGTTTGTCCTCTTGCCTACTGATCATATCTTTTGTTTTTTTGCTGCTGTCAGTCTATTGATAGTAATGCTATCCCTAGAAATGCCTAGGGGCCCAGTGACCTTCCCACTGACATCTGCTCTTTGCAAACTAATGTTGTAACTAGACTAACTCATGTGGTTCTTATTATTATGGGAAGATACCCTCTAGCAATAACCATTAGGGAACTTTGAAGACAGAAAAAGTTTATTACTTACAAGCCCAAGAGTGTATAAGGCATGCCAGGGGGCGTACAAGGAAGCCTCTGGTAGAGACACACGGAGAGAGTTGACCACAGGCCTGGGAATTTGCTTTGATTGAGGTTGAGGGTCGGGGTCTAGGGTTTCCCTGGATTGCCCTTTATTAGTGAATTAAAAACATAAGAGTGGGAATTTAAAGCAAGGGAAGAGAGAAAAAAAGAAAGACAGAAAAAAGTACCCAAATGGCCACATAAACCAGTGTCTCTAAAACAAAGGAACCTATGGGGTAGGGAGCAGAGCAGATATTCGAGATGGCCTTCCTAGATGTGTTGAAGCAGATGCATCTTTGAAGTGGATGTTTCAGCAACCAAAGCTTCAAGTCAGACACTTGTATTACAAAAAGAAAAGGCAACTGTCAGGGCTTACATTGCAATCTCTTTTTCCTTTTAGGTAAGAAAATGACTCTCTATTCATAGTGTGAATTTTAGCTTCTTGATATAAACTCTTTGCTTCCTGTCTTCCAGGTCTTTACAGTAAAAGGTCCATGTTGGGGCATTCCAAGGAAAATTCTTTGTGTTTAACACAGCCTTTTTTGCAATTAAAATCAACACTATTCACTATTTTTCTTTAAGGCATTAGACAAATATATTTAGACATTTAATTGGTTTCTTTAGTTCAGGATGTATCAGGCCCACTCCTGAAGGGAAACATTTTGACAAATAATCAGTGCTTTCTGAATCATGGGGATAAAACAGGGCTATAAGGAACACAAGGTATTGAATGGTGGTGCTGGCCTGAAACACAGACTGCCAGCTATTTCTCCAGCAAAGGTGGATTTATTTGGATTTATTTATTTATTTGGATTTATTTTAGTTGCAATTTGAGAATTGCAACTCAGGGTCTCCAACCACGGTGAGCGTGTGCAAATTCCCACACAACAAGGAGGATATTTTCATAGAGGGGAAGAGGGAGTTGGGAGGGTTACAGTAAGCAAAAAGCCCATGACTTTTCATTGGCTGAGTCTTTGCCAGGGAGGAAAGTGAAAGTTGCTCAGTCGTGTCCGACTCTTTGCAACCCTATGGACTATACAGTCCACGGAATTCTCCAGGCCAGAATACTGGAGTGGGTAGCCGTTCCCTTCTCCAGGGGATCTTCCCAATTCAGGGATCGAACCCAAGTCTCCCACACTGCAGGTGCTTCTTTCCCAGCTGAGCCACCAGGGAAGCCCAAGAATACTGGAGTGGGTGGCCTATCTCTTCTCCAGCAGATCTTCCCGACCCAGGAATTGAGCTGGGGTCTCCAGCATTGCAGGCCGATTCTTTACCCGTTGAGCCACCAGGGAAAAGAGCAGCTTTAGTTCTTCCTGCTGGGCTCTGCTGTTGTTGCCGGATGTGAGAGCTCCCCCTGCTTGGCTCCTAGCTTTATTTAATTGAAGTTTCTTCTCATTATTATTATTATTTTTTGCCATTCCCCCTTTGATCAAGGCCTTTCTCTGAAAACATTACTTATCAAGAATCAGGTTTTCTAGTTTCATAGGCTTTTCCCTCCCAGTTCCATGAAAGATCTTTTCTGGGTGTAGTGTCTCATGTTGGAGGGAAAACGCATAGATGGGAAATCTATTCAAGTCAACAGGGAGGGGTTCAGTTCAGTTCAGTCACTCAGTCCTGTCTGACTCTTTGCAACCCCATGGACTGCAGCACGCCAGGCCTCCCTGTCCATCACCAACTCCTGGAGTTCGCTCAACTCATGTTCACTGAGTGGGTGATGCCATCCAACCATCTCATCCTCTGTGAGGGGTAGGAAGGAGAACTCTAAGGTACTTTTTATCTGTTAAGTTTACATGTTATCAAGATCATAGACATGAGAAATCATCTGAAGTGTTATTTCATCCTCAAAGCTTTGGGAAGGAATTTCCTACAGGCCTGGTCTGGATATCATGGGAAAGTGGTCTCATCAGATGGCTGCTTCTATTCCAGAAAATCTTTACTTTTAGGTCACTAGATGATATGCAGGTACAGTCAGTATCTGGTACTTTCTTGAGGGATGTCACACGAATCTATGAACCTATTCCTTGGCATTTGGTGACACAAGAATTGGTTAGCACCATCTAATGCTACTGATCTTTCCAATCAGGTTGAAGAGAATTCACCTGCAGTTGTCTTTTCCAGTAGACAAAATCTCTAGGTTGCAAGGTGTGATGCTTAAGGTCCTTTTCTCCCAAGGTCACCCTGTAAAAAATTGCCCGAGCAAAACATGATGATCTTTAATAGAAGCAATTAGGGCTTTGCAATGTTAGAGTATCTCTCCTTTTATCAGTTGTGGGTCAAATGAATTAGGAGCACAGTACATTGGGCATCCTGTGATTATCTCAAAGGTGAGAGTTTATGAGTTTCTAAAGAGGTAGATACAAGATTTAGGACTAAGCCAATGCTTTTGGCCAAGGAATCTTGAGGGCCTCTACAAATTTTGCCGACTGAGTCTTAATAATGCCATTGGTGTGTTCGGCTAACCCAGAGAATTGAGAGTGGTGAAATGAAATGTTGAAAACTGGCCAACCAGCATGGACTGGCTTAGGCACCTGGCCACTACAGCGGGTTCCTTAATCACTATGAAGTTCAAGAGGAGTTCACCAGGGAGAGATGATCTTTTCCAAAAGAACTTTCGCCATCGAGGAGGTATAGTAGCTTGTCTGCAATGGAAGGCTTCTGTCCAGTGTGGAAACATACAGGCTATGTCTAAAACATATTTATATCTATTATTCAGAGGACATTGCGTGAAATCCATTTGCCAGACCCTGAAAGGTCTGTTAGGCAGGTTAAAAAGTCCAGAAGGTTTTTGGTCAGGCTTTTGGGCAGTATGGTCAGGCTTCCTGGGTTGTACTTCGGACAAGTGGGACAAGTAAGGAAGGCACTTTGGGGGCTTATTAATACTTCCCCACCAATACTGACTCATGAAGACTGTCATTTGTCAGTAGACCACTTGTTTAATGTATGTGCAGCATTGAGGATTGGGGACTTTATAGAGTGTCCGGTAGGACTTTGTTGCTATTTGATCTAAGCAACAGCTTTCTCTTTTCATCAAACCAACAATTGTTGAATTTCCAATTTTGCTTTTCCCTTTTTGAGCCCAGTTTTTCTAGATTATCATTCAGGAGACTATGTCTTTGCACCATGATGGAGGTTTGGCTACTGTAGGTCTCTTTAAGGGAAATAGCAGAAGGTACGGGAATAGCAGCAAGGTGATTTCCCCACATTTCCAGAAAGTTGAGTTTAGGATGCCCCAGAATCTTAATAGAAGTATTAAGTAAAGTAATACTTTTACTTAATGCAGAAAAAGTATTGCATTCAATAATTCTTCAACATAGGGGCCAATTTTATTTCCCCTGGAAGTAAGGAAGCCATATTGCTTCTAAAACATTCCAGAATCATGAGCTACTCTAAAAATATATTTACTGTCAATATAAATATTGGCAGTTTTGTCCTTGGCTAATGTACAGGTCTGTGTAAGAGCTCATAATTTAGTCCGTTGGACGGAAGTAGCCATAGATAAAGATGCTGCTCAACAACCTCAAAAAGAGTTCTAATAGCACCTCCAGCACAGTCCTTGCTATTGTCCCCTTTTCAGCAAGAACCATTCGTGAGTCAGGAGAAGTCAGGGTCCAGATTACCCGGTGGAATCTCCTGTAGTTCATCATCAGGAGTCAGGGGCTGGTCCACCAGCGCTGAGCAATCCTAGGTGGTCTGTCAGTGCTGAGGAGGAGAAGAGTAGCCAGGTTAAGGGTATTAAAATGCCAAAGAATTATGGGAGGTGCAGTTAATGGAAGGACTTCATAGGTGGTGAGATGATTGGCTGGAAAATGTTGACATGATGAAAATTCAGGAGAGATTCTCCTGAATGAGGAGCAGAAATGATTACGGGAGAGCCCTCAGTGGTTTTCCTGGTGGCCTTCACTGGGAGGGCCGTGGCCTCAGGGGCCCCAGGCAAGCCTCATGCCTTTATGCCCCTGGGTCCTGTCGCTGACTATTCTACACTATGGATCAGTGGTGTCTCTGTTCTTCTGGATGAGCACCCCAAGGGCGCTTCCTCCCTTTTCATGAGAAAAAAGAAAGGGAAAAGGGAATCTGATCATCGGGATGCTCAAGGGCAGGTGGGTTCATCAACGGATATCATTCCGTTCTTCCCATAACATTGAGTCAAGGTTGTTTTTATTGAATAAACACATGGAGGAGAGGTTTGGTCATGAAAGAGAAATTGGAATCCAGCTTTGGCAATAACAGATCAGCTGAGAAAACCTCATAGTTAGTGCTTAGTTTTGGGTTTTGGGAAACTTGGGTTACCATGAAGTCTATTTGGGTCTAGATGTAGTCCTTATTCTGGTATCAGATGCTCTAAACACTGAACTTGGATTGGGCAAACTGCAATTTTTCATTTCTTTTTCCCCCCCAGTTTACTTAATGTTTTAAAACACTTTTTTGATTAAAAAATCTTTATTGAGGGATAACTTACATACTGTACATTCATTCACTGTAAATGTACACTTTGATAATTTCTAGTAAATTTGCAAAATTGTATAACCATCACCACACACCAGTTTGAGAACATTTCCATCCTTCCAAAATGTTTCCTCATGTCCATTTGCAGCCAATCTCTACTCCCACCCTTAACCTCAGACAACCACGATCTGCTTTCTGTCACTACAAATTTACCTTTTCCAGATATTTTATCTTTAAAAATTTTAATTGCCACCACATTTTGTTTATCCATTCACAGTTGTTGGACACAATAGGGACAGACTAGGAATAATCCAAGTGTCTAACAACTGTGAATGGATAAATAAAAATGTGGTTGCAATTAAAATTTTAGAAGATAAAGTATCTGGAAAAGGCAATTTTTCTTCAGTGACCTTCTGTCCCTTTAAAAGGAAGGGCATGCTGTCATCCTATGAGGAGGTCATCATGGTCTGTGCGCAGGTTGGAAAAGAATTTCCAAACATGAGGCAGAATGAAAAAAGGAAGAAGTTTATTAGAGTGGGGAAAGCTGTTAGGACTGCGGGCAGGCTCAAGGGAGAGCCGAGCCCTTTCGCAGGCTGCATTGATGTGCTCAGTGTTATCTGACTCTTTTGCGACCCCATGGACAGTAGTCCACCAGGTTCCTCTGTCTGTGGGATTTTCTAGGCAGGAACACTGGAGTGGGTTCCCATTTCCTTCCCCAGGGGATCTTCCTGACCCAGGGATCAAACCCAGGTCTCCTGTGTCTCTGGCATGGCAGGTGGATTCTTTACTGGCTAAGCGAATGGGGAAGCCCAAGTTAGTAGCTAATTTTTCAAACCTGGAGATGGAGAAAATTCCTATTGGAAGGGTGGCATAGGTGATGGTTAGGACGCTAGAGGGTGGATAATAGGGTGGGTATTTACCTAATATGGGGCCAGGGAATGGTCAGATTTAGATCCAGAGGCTCACAGCAATAGTGGCTATGGGGCTTGGTTCAGTTCCAGATATTTTTTTCCTGTGACCTTGGTATGGAACTCCACATCTGTGACTTTGGTATAGGGCTCTACAGAGGCCTGGTGAGGAGAGCAGAGAAGCAATTCATCCACATACTGCAACAAAGTAGAACCTCTAGGGAACTTTATATTATCCAGATCAGCCTTCAGGATTAGAACAAATAAGAAGCACTCTCAGTACAACCCTGAGGCATGACTGTCCAGGTGAACTGTTTCTCTCCTTAAGTGAATGGAAAAAGGTATTTTCTAGCTTCATGAACTGGAATACTAAAGAAGGCATTGCAGAAATCACTTATAGTAAAAATAACTTATTTTCAGTGGGAATGAATGTTAATAATGCATGTAGATAAGGAAAGCAGGGTGTCCAGGGATAGTGGTGTTGTTTATTGCTTGAAGGTCTCGGACAAACCTCCAAACTCCGTCCTTAGGCTTTCTCACCTAAAATGGCGATGTCACAGAAACTAGAACAAGGGCTGATGAGGCCCTGACACTTGGAATCTTCTGTTACAGGATTTACGCCTTGAAGGGCCTCTTTACTTGTAGCCGCTCTTGTTCAGTTGCTAAGACAGGTCCAACTCTGTGACCCCTTGAACTGCAGCACACCAGGCTCCTCTGTTCTCTGCTATCTCCATTGAATTGGTGATGCTATCTAACCATCTCATCCTCTTTAAATGATTAAGTCTGGAAATACTGAGGGGTCTATTTGAATTTTGATGGGAGATGTCCTGTGAATTTTGCCATCAGCAGTTGGAGGTTTTGCCCCTAAGAAAAGTGGTCACTGACTTAATAAGAATAAATGCTCAGTGTTTAGAGCAGAGGAAGTGCTAATATTGTCAGAAACAGAACAAATAAAAATGTCAAAGCATCATTTACTTCCTCTGGTTGGTTACTTTGATGATAACTGTCAAAGTCTAGAATCATTTTTCCCCTTTGGGAGAAAGAAATTCTGGCATGATACTTCTCTGAAAAGTCTTGGCCTAATAAGTGGATAGAGGTAGTGGAACTAAGGGGAGAATGGTAGGTATCTCTCTAAGGGCTTAAACAAAAAGGGAAAAATTCAGAGACAGGAACCTCCTGAGGTTCATTAGAGATCTCCACTATTTGAGGCGGGGGCTGCTTTACAATAGCAGGCTTGAGCACTGCGAGTGTGGTTCTGGTGTCAACTAGGACTGGAAGAGATTCATCCCCAATCTGGAGAAGTGTTCTCCAAGGCAAATGTGAAGAGTGCCTGTAGTTCTCGGAATTTTGTCATTGAGAACTGGGAGACCATTGGAAAGGCTGGCTGCTTAGAGGGTTGAAGGTGTCAAAGCCCTTAAATTTGTGACATTCCACTTCCCGCCTCCCTGGCCGTGTCCTGATTCGGCAATAGCAGAAACTGGAGGTGTTTTGGTTCCATTTAGGAGCCTTCATATACTGGAGTCGAAGATTAAGAATTTTAATGATCTTCTTTTGAGATGACTCATCTAGAGTGCAAGCGGACTCATTTGCCAGATTAACTGAATCTGGAGTGGACATAGTTTCTTGGTCCATCCTGGTCCTTTTTTACTGGAAGAGAAAGATCTTGGTTCAGCCCATTTATAAACATGGAGTTAAAAGCTGCTCCGGTGGAATTAACATCTGAAGGAAGATCAGAATTTTTAAGTCAATTGTAATAACCATGAATAAATTCTTTAGAGCTTTCGTGCGTGCAAGCCTGAATTTTGTTGCAATCAACAGCATTTGGAAAATCCCAGAAACTGCTTGATAAAGTCCCCTAGCCATTGCCTACGCCTGTTCGTATAATAGAGCTTCTCTAGCGGCTCAGATGATAAAGAATCTGCCTGCAGTGCGGGAGACCCGGGTTCCATCTCTGGGTATAAAAAGCTAGTAGACTGGTCTCCCAGCTCTAATTCTAGAAACTTTTCAGGGCTTTTCCTATTAGCAGGTTTCATCCAGTGTTGAGCCTGGCCCTCCCGACAAGCATATGACTAGCTGATATGAATCAGAGAAAGGAGGTTGATGAGTTTGAATGACTGTATTAAATTCCAGGAGAGAGGAGGCTTCCTTCCTCCTGCCGGCCTCCGCTCTCATCACAGGGCACGAGAGCGCCCCCTGCTGGTCTCCCAGCTCTAACTGAGGGTTCTCTTCACTCGGTGTTTTTACAGTGGGAATGGACGGTGGTGGCGAAAATCCAGTGCTTAAGATCCCCAAGCATTACTAGGCTGAAATTAGGCCCTCATCTTTGGAAATACTAGTTATATTGTCAGACGTGTTTGTGATTATTTTGTGGCCACTGTTGGCCCCTGCTTTATGCCCTATCAGGACTCCCAAGAGGTCTGGCAGAAGTTGGTGACAGCACATTTGAGAGGGTTTGACATATACAATTCTGTCTACGCATTTCACCTTCTTTGTCTGCCTCCATGGCCCTTATAAACTGGTTTTATTTTCTGTGACTTCCCATTGTTATTGGCACAGTCCTGAGAGATAGCGTCCCCTAGCAGCTGCTGCTATATATATAATTTCTCTCTGCGTAATTTCTGTTACATATATGAATTGCTCTCTGTATGATTCTGACCAGACTAACTGTGATCCTGTTCACTCACCTGTTCATCAGCAAGTCCATCTCCACGTCCGCACATCAGGTCGCCAGGCAAAGGCCTGCTCTACCCTCGCCTCCTGTGTAACTGAAGTAGGGCTGGTTTCTGTGACTTGAGCTTTAATCTACGTGTGCAATGATATAGGCAAGTCCCTAGAAGGGGAAAGGGCTGTGACCATATTCTACACAACCACGAGCCCCAGACTGCATTTTCTGATTCTACAGCCTGAGGAACAAGGAAGTGAAGGAGGCCCTGAGGAAAGCTCTTCATAAAGCCAAGTTGTACTAATTATCTTCACAGTTCTGCAAAGTGCTCATCAAAACCCGCCTCTGTTGTACCAGCCGTCTGGGCTCCGGTTATCATTTGCCAGCGGTTGCCCCACACGAGACGTGGAATCAGCTCCCCAGAGGTCGGGTATCTTCCGGTAAGGAGTTCCCCATGAAGCCTGCCTCCAGGGAAGGCAGTGCAAGACAGAGGCAGAATACCAACAATGAAATCCCATATTTTAATGGGGGGAGAAACGCCAATAAAGATTTGAAATTAAATTGAGTAATGGCAGCAACAGGGAAGCTTGACATCAGCAGTAACATTAATATTGAGCTAGAGTAAAACGGAATAGGGGGATGAGGAGATGACAATTGCACGTGGATTTATGAGAACTACTAACCAAAGATGGCTTTATCATCTATGAGGGTATTTCCTTATGTGATTAGGAATGTTGCATTTTGTCTGAGCAACTTGTAATTTTATTTTTAAGTGAGAAGTTACATGTAAAGTGCTTGGCCTGATGCCTGGTACTTCGTGGCCCCTTAGGGATGTGGGCTGTTCCGTGGCATCAGTTATTATTGGTGGATTCTACATTCTTTAAAAAAAAAAGTGTTAGTGGCTCAGTCATGTCTGACTCTTTGCCACCCCATGGACTGTAGCCTACCAGGCTCCTCTGTCCATGGGATTCTCCAGACGAGAATACTGGAGTGAACTGTCATTTCCTCCTCCAGGGGATCTTGCCGCCCCAGGGATGGAACCCAGGTCTCCTGAATTGGCAGATGGATTCTTTACCACTGCACCACCTGGGAAGCCCACGAGTGTGAGAATAAATTCTTACTCCTGTGTGTCACTGAATTTGTGCGTAGCTTAGTAAACATTCTATTGTCATATACTTTTGAGAATTGCTGCACAAAACATGCTTCATTTTGGAGATTTATAAAGCATATTATCACACTAAAGTGTCCGAGAAATTATTTAGTAACGACAGTTTACGTCACTTAACCCAGTTTCCAGGGCATCTTTGAGCACTAACTCGTTTTTTGGTATGTTAAAAGTAAAAAAAAAAAAAAAAAAAATTAAATGCTAGCTGGAATTTGACCTAATTTTTTTTCTATTTAGGAGAGACATTTCCCTTTGTTGAGGAAAACATCTTAAAGGGCATCTGGATTATGGAATTTAAGAACCTCTAATGTATGGTCTAAGTGGAAGGTATTTGGGTATTAAAGATTTAGATTATCATGCATAACAATATACCAAGAATTTTGAGTGTTCTCTTGGTGGATTGGATTGGATGGGGATTTGGAAGATGGGGGAACTGGGAGAAGACAGATATAAATAAAAGATGATCTCAGTAGAGAAAGATATGGGTCATACAGTAGCAGGCAGGTTTCAGGTGGGGGTGGGGAGGAGCTGGTGACTAATTTCTTGCGATGGGCATGACTGGGGGATTTGTAGCACAATGACAACAATTATTTAATTCTAATTTTCTCCCTTTTCTGTGTAGTACTATGAACCTAAGTTTCTTGCAATAAATTTTATTAAAAATCCGTTACCCAAACAAGCACACCATGTTGATTTTGTTTAAGAGAGTGCAGGATGAAGAAAACAGGCCATGCTGTACCCTGGTGTGATGTGGGTGCGAAGTAACGGGAAGTGGGCGAGAGTGTAAATAACACTTGAGCGGACGCAGGAAAGCAGAGCCTCACGAATGCAACCGTGAGCCCTTGCTCGTCCTTGGAAATTCTGGGGGGAGTTCTGGACCTTACGCTGCACAAAGGATGCACAAAGGGTCAGGGGCGTGGCAGAGATTTTAGCCCAAGCAGTTGTTGGCACAAAGACCTGTGTGCTTCTCTACATTTTCTAGATTATGTAAGCAGGAACACTGAAGCCACATGACCGGATTCTGGCCACTGGGATGTGGGTGGGAGGGAGGCAGACCAGACCTGGTCCTTAGTGACATCCTCGGTGATCTTTCCCTGACTTCCTCTGCACTAGCAATTTTGATGTCCGCCTGTTCTAAATGGCTTAGCTGCAGGGCAGATGAGAACGACTCAACCCACACTGGATTTTCCATGGGTAAATATAAATTTATTCTGTTAAATCACTGTGATTTTAAGGCAATTTGTTAATACAGCATGACCCAGAGGACTCACCTCTTCACCCAGCGAGCTTTGGCATGGATGTGTCTTGTGTGTGGTCCTAAAAATATGTTGTCTTGGGCAGAAGGGACTGTGGCTTAGGCAGAATCCGTTAGCAGCTAGTGAGCCCAGGGCGGACTCGATTTCTGGCCCACTCCCTGGGCAGCTCTAAGACGGTGGGCTTCTCTTTGCCACGCTTCCTCATCAGGGCCAGTGGGCAGTTTTCTCCCTCTTTCAGTCCCACAGGGATCTTGTGACGATGAAGGGAGCGCTTTGAAATCGTTAGAGCTGCTCTGTGAGCATTAGATCTGATTGACTTCCCTACGCTTTCTTTTCCTAAGTGGAGGGCAGGGAAGAAAGATGATGGACTATCCTTAGGGGAGTAAACGGCCCTTGTTAAGCCTGTGCCCTGGAAGCCATTGGTCTCACCCCCTTTTCAAGCACACATCCTAGCACCGGTGCTAATTTGAACTCTATTCGAGACTGAGAAAGAGGGAAGTGAGTAATACCGGTTCTCTTTAAAATTTTGATATTTTATTCATTATAGATTTTTGCATTGAAATTTACTTTTTGGCTATATTTTATGATTGTCAATCTTGTTTGCTAAAGGTTTGGGTGCCCCCTTAACTTTGGCATCCGAGGTGAGTGCCTCACTCCTCACACTAGTCCTGGACTCGCCTAATACCATCCTGTACTACTGCCACGGGGCCTCTCCCTGTCCCAGGAGAAGTCCCTGGGCTTTCTGGACCCTGTGAAGTTGCTCATGTTGTCCCCCTTCCTGAAGAGTCTTACCCATCATTCTCGTACCAACACTTGCATCCAAACTGCCTGCCGAAGTCCACCTCCACTGGGAAGCCATCCGTGATCTACCCCAACTGTGAGCAACCTTGCCTTACACTGACTCCCCTTGGCACCTTATTTATGCCTCTCTTCGGAGCTTAGTACTTGTTACCCATAGGCTGAATAGTTATGTAACCTACCAGGTTGCCTAGTCCTTGTAGATAGCCGTTGTGTTTTCTCTTTGAGAGGGGTTTGTTTCATTATGTATCTCCTGCTCTTCATTTAGGGTGCTTAGCACACTGATGAATCCATGATAGAGGTGGTATCATTTTCTCTTGGTTCTCATAATTGTCCAAGAGAACAATTATTCTGTAATTATTCTGTTCTTCCCGTCTTCCTTACTTCCTTTTCTGAACTGAAACATCTTGAAATTCAGTGACTAAATCAAAATGTCTCTGAATGTGGAGCTAAAGAAACACTGCAGTGTTAAAGATGCGGAGTTGGCAAAGGCCATGCCAACAAGAAGGATGTGCCAGTTTCTCCTCTGGGCAACATGCTAGGCTTTTGTTTTCCCTGTGATTTCATTTGTTTTTAAAGGAGAAAAAGGGAGCAAGGGTCGGGGGAAGACAGTGAACCCCTGGCTTCCAGACAGGGCCAACTTAGAAGACTGATGTATCTGGGTGAGGTCGCTGTGTTGAGTCCCCATGGTGTCCTTCTGAATAATGTGATCAAAGCCTCGTGTTTACAAAACACCTTATTCCGTCTAGGATGTGGCCACACCGATGAGGGCACAGTTTCTGACATTGTTTTGACTAGAGAAGCTAAAGCCAGAGACATCTCACTTCTCCAGGGACCGTGTAGAACTGGGATTTGGGCTTTTCAGACTCAACTGAGTGGGTGTGTTGAAGGGCTTTGCGAGCCGGGACTGGGACCAGGAGCCTTGCTGTGAATCTACGTGAGAAATAACTGCTTTTCCTTAGAGACCACAGCAGCTGTTGACTGGGGACTTCAAGACTTCCAGAGACTATCGGTGTCTTAACCAAAAGAGATTGATTTGCACTGGAGGTGGGAGCCCAACAAAGAGGCTTTTCTCCAATCTTTCCTCTCCAAGTCTGGAACTGAACAAAAACTGGAATGAAGCGTATATAATGAACCAGGGTTAGCAAATCATGGAAACAGAAGGATTCAGGGAAGAGAGAGAAGAAACTGCTTGACGACCAGAACTGGCAAGGAACTTGAGGATGATGCATGCAGGGACCACCCTTCAGGCAGCTGTGACATGACTGTCCCCAAGTTGATTCAGTGTGTGTGTGTGTGTGTGTAGAGTGTAGGAGGAGGGGGAAGGACACTGAGGCCTGGAGAGAGAAAGTAATTTGCTCAGGGTCATCACTAAGCAGGTTTGGGAGGATAAGATCCACCCAGACCCTCTGCACCCCACCCAGCACAGCAGTCTCTCCCCAGACCCTTAAGATTCTCAAGCAGTGGAAGATAAATGACTTTTTAGAGACCCAAAGGAAAAATAGTGAAAAAGAGAGATGAGGACTGCAAAGAAAAGGTGAAGTGGAATTCAGGTGAGGAGACTGTTCTGGTCCCCTTGGTTCATGCTCAGATCAGAGCACCAGATCTGATTTCTTGGATTCATCATTCTCTCCAATATGTCAGTGCAACGCTGGCCTTGCTGCCAAAGTCTAATGCTTTAAAGATGATCAAATACCTTCTCTACTCCCCTGCACTGCAATTCTGCCAAGGGAATTTCTGTCCATCAGCACAAGAGTCTCCATCAGCCTTCAGATACGAAGAGACTGTAGAGGTGGTTTTCATACTTGTCTGCGTAAAGGCAGACATTTCCCAGGTCCTCTTGGGCTGCTGGAATCGACTTGTGATGCGTGTAAAATCCTGCTTTAAGAAAAATAGTGCTTCTGTGTGCAGTTTTGTTTCTAATGGCAGTTCCATTTTAGCTGTGCAATCTTGGAGGCAAGATGGAGTTACTTAAACTCTGTCTCAGTTGCCTCATCTGTGAAGTGGGGATAATAAAAGTTCCTGCCTCATAAAGTGAATGTGGGGAATAAGTGACTCAATATATAAATCACTTAGAATAGTGTCTATATATGTGCACTCTGTTATTAAAGAAAATATCTGTCCCTTTAAAATCTATCTTTGTGCCCTATAGCAGCTTCCTGCTCGATAGCTGTTTTACACATTGTAGTGTACACATGCCAATGCTCCTCTCCCAATTCATGCCACCTCCTCCTCTGATATGACCCAGAGGAGAGGGAGGGGGAGGTAGGCTCAGAAGGGAGGGGATTTATGGATACATATAGCTTATTTATGTTATTGTACAGCAGAAAGTAACACAACATTGTAAAGCAATTATATTCCAATTAAAAATTAAAAAATAGCAAAAAAATTAAGCTAAGAGGATCTAATTAAGACAACAGCTTTTTGGCAGGTAAGCACACTGTTATGTTGAGATTGGGAGGCTAAGTCCAAGGATGGTTTATGATCTCTGCAAATATTTGTCAATTTTAGTGGGTTCTTAAGACTTTAGCTTTTATTTTTAAATATTTTCATAAAAATAATCACTTGAAGATCTGCACAATGTCTTTCTCTCTGCAGTGTGCTTTATATCTCACTGATAACTTTGCATGTTGAGGTTTACTGTGTGCTGAGCTCCGGGGCACATACGCTGACAGGGAAGACAGTCTCAAGGAGACCTCCTGCGGGAAGTAGGCTCTGAGGTGGGGCCTGAAGGTGGTGTGAGAGTTGGGCAGGACCCTGAGGATGGGGAAGTTAAGATGTTGCAGCAGAAGTGATGGCCTGCGGAAAGCGCAGAGGTGTGAGTGAAGGTGGGGGATTAGAGAAGCCGCAGGTAAAGCAGGTGGCTGGAGAAAAGGGTGAGGGTGGGCCGTGGCTGCGGGTGCGAGGAGTGAGACGTGAGAAAGGGGCACGCGGGAGTAAGTAGGGGACCTCATGGAGGGCTTTCCCCGACACACCCAGGAGTCTAACAACATCCTGTCCCCGACGGGGCGCCAGGCCTGGAGTTCTTAAATCAATTATTGGCTGCACTGAGTCTTTGTTGCCACGCACGGGCTTCCTCTCCTTGTGGGGAGCCGGGCAGTGCTCTCCAGGCGTGGTGCCGGGTCTCTCACCGCGGTGGCTCCTCTTGTGACAGAGTTCGGGCTCAGTAATTGTGGTTCATGGGCTCCGTCGCTCCGTGGCAGGCGGAATCTTCCCAGATCAGGGACTGACCTCATGTCTCCTGCATCGGCCAGTGGATTCTTAACCACTGAACCACCAGCGAAGTTCCACGTCTGGATTTTTTAACAGGGGAATGAAGTGGGATCATATTAAAGTCTTAGAAGTGTCACTCTGGCTACACTGAGGAAGAATTGGCAAGAAGCAGGCCTGAGGGCAGGGGCAGCTGTTAGTTACAAGGCTCTTGTTTTGATCCTGGCAAGAAATGAAGAGGGTTTGAAATCAGAGAGGAGCTATGGTCACAGAGGAAAAAAAAGGGAAGGAGTCCTGAGATAGATATTTGGGTGGGAGGCAGGGCCCCAGCATCAACCCCTGTTGGAGAGAGAGGGAACTTCTGGTTGAGCGGTTGTCTGGCATGCAGGGGTTCACACAGCTAGCAGGGAATAAAGGTGGGCGAACAAGCGCTGCTTTTCTGAAAAGGTTCACCAGTACTGGTTTTCTTGACATACCAAGATGACGCCATGTCACAGAACTCCCTCGGAGGTAGGAGTTCAGACCAGTCCTCTCCGAAGCCCCCACGTAGCACCTGGATTTTGTCCACAGCACATGCTCCGCACGGTAAACCTGGAAGGGGCTGAAATCCCATGCGAGGCTGCATGACTTGCTTCTCAGCCTCGCCTTCTCGGGTACCCCTGGCTTCACGGCAGGGAAGAAGCTCACCTTTGTGACGGAGGTCCTCCTCGCCGCCCTCACTGCGCGTCCTGAAGGGGCCCTGCCTGCCTCTCTTCCGCCGGCTCCTGTTCGGCCATCTGGTCGCCCTGACGGGGACCGTGGGCCTCATCACCCTGACCCGCGTGGCTCCCCGGCTCCAGAGCCCCCTGTGCTCCCCGCTGACTCACCGCTCGCTCCCGGTCACCGTGCGGCGGACGACGGCCGCCCTGCCGGAGCGCGGGGCCGCGCCCGCCGGCGCGCCGCCGCCCGGCTCTTCCGCTTCACCTTCCCGGGCTCCGTGGACCTCCCCTTGCCGGGCCTCACCTCGCGGCCTGGCCGCGCGCCGCCCGCTCGGCGTCTCCGCCATGACGCGGAAGGCCCGGGCGCGGCCGTGAGGGGGGCCGGCGTGGCGGCCGCCCGCAGCGCCTTGCTGAGGACCGGCTCGGCCTGCACGCTCTCCCTTTGTGGCCCCAGTGAGGTCGCCTTGGTTTTCCGGGAGCTCCCACCTCTCTTAGAGAGGACCTGTGGGGACAGCTCTGCCCAGGCAGCGGTAGTCACTGTGTCTGCCGTTCTCGTCCTCCCTGCCTGCCTGGCGGCGATTCTGGTGTCCCGCCTGCTCACCGTCGTCGCGGCCATTTTGAGGACTCCCTCCGCGGGAGGCCGCGCCAAGACCTTCTCCTCCCGAGCCTCCCACCTCACTGTGGTGTCGCTCTTCTTTGGGACCCTCACCTTCACGTGTCTGAGAGATCACTCCGGCCGGTCCTCGGAGGAGGGCCGGGTGGTGGCTGCGTGCTGCACAACGGTGATCCCCATGTTGAACCCTCTTACCTACAGCCTGAGGAACGAGGACGTGCTGGAGGCCCTGAGGAAAATTCTCAACAGGGCCAGGGTGTCCTAACCATCCAACTTGGAAATTCCTGAGAATCGTTTTCTGCGCAGTGCCAGCATTCTGGGAACTCATTTATTTATAGCATGCTCGATGTTTAAATGAGTATGTCATGGTATAAGGCATAAAAAAGAACCGGAACTTTTAGTTCCAGGGAAAGAAAAGAAGGAAAGGAGGAGGCAGCATAGGAAGAGATTGGAGTGAGAGCTCTAACTCCCAGGACAGTGACAAAAAAAAATCTGAAATTAAAGCCCGTGTAATCTGTTCGTTTATCCATCCATCAGTCCATCCATTAATCCACCTTATTCTTTTGAGGCATTTCAAAGTCAGTGAGAGACATCAGTATTGATACTCTTCTATCTTATATAGGCAAGAATGATGTCATCAGGTAGGATTCAACATGTAGATTATGTTTATATAAAAATGTTTTAAAATTGAACTTTCAGTTCAGTTCAGTTCAGTCGCTCAGTTGTGTGCGACTCTTTGTGACCCCATGAATCACAGCATGCCAGGCCCCCCCTGTCCATCATCAACTCCCGGAGTTTACTCAAACTCATGCCCATCAAGTTGGTGATGCCATCCAGCCATCTCATCCTCTGTCGCCCCCTTCTCCTCCTGCCCCCAATCCCTCCCAGCATCAGGGTCTTTTCCAATGAGTCAACTCTTCACATGAGGTGGCCAAAGTACTGGAGTTTCAGCTTCAGCATCAGTCCTTCCAATGAATACCCAGGACTGATCTCCTTTAGGATGGACTGGTTGGATCTCCTTGCAGTCCAAGGGACTCTCAAGAGTCTTCTTCAACACCACAGTTCAAAAGCATCAATTTTTCGGAGCTCAGCTTTCTTCACAGTCCAAGTTGGTTTAAAATATTGTTAGCATCAGTTGTACAGCATAGTAATTCAGTATTTTTGTAGATTTTACTCCAATACAGTTTATTACAAGAAATGGCTATAATTCCCTGTACTATACAATATATAGCCTCTGCTTATCTATTTTACACCTAGTAGTTTCAATCTGATAATCCCATACTCCTAATTTGTCCCTCCCCATTTCCCGCTCCCCTTTGGTAGCCATAGATTGTTCTGTTTTACATGTACATTAATTTGTATTACTTTGTAGATTCCACATATAAGTGATATCACATAGTATTTGTCTTTCTCTGACTTGTTAAGCATAATAGGTCTATCCATGTTACCACAAATGCAGTATTTCCTTTTTCATGGCTGAGTAATATT
The DNA here is from genome assembly GCF_033118175.1 of Dama dama. Classification (NCBI taxonomy): domain Eukaryota; kingdom Metazoa; phylum Chordata; class Mammalia; order Artiodactyla; family Cervidae; genus Dama; species Dama dama. Next base: position 81,907,799 of record NC_083681.1, read on the forward strand.
CATTTATATACATAGAGAGAGCACATCTTTTTTTTGGATGTGCTGTGCAGCTCATGGGATATTAGTTCCCCAAGCAGGGATTGAACCCAAGCACCCTGCAGTGGAAGCACAGAGTCCTAACCACTGTCCAGGAAGTTTCCATAGAACATGTTCTTAATTCAGTCATCTGTTGATGGGCACTTGAGTTGCTTCCCTGTCTTGGCTATTATAAATGGTGCTGCTATGAACACTGGGGTGCATGTGTCTTTCTGAATCAGAATTTTCAGTTTTTCTGGATATATACCCAGGAATGGAACTCCTGGATCATACAGTAGTTCTATTTTTAGCTTTTTAAGGAAACTCATAATAGTGTTCTCCATAATGGCTCACCATTTTACATTCCAACTGATAGTGTACATCCTATGCAATGTTTGTTATTTGTAAGACTTTTTTTTATGATAGCCATTCTGACAGATATGAGGTGATAGCTCATTGTTGAAATAAGCTCAAAATTGTTTAAAGACGAAATATAAGAATGGGAACCATGAAATTCCAAGAAGAGAACATAGGCAGAACACTGACATAAAGCATAACAGTATTTTCTTGGCTCAGTCTCCTAAAGCAAAAGAAATAAAAGCAAAAATAAACAAAGGGGACCCAACTAAACTTAACAATGTTGGCACAGCAAAGTATACCATTGACAGAAATGAAAAGATAACCTAGTGAATGGGGCAAAATAATTGCAAATAATATGATGGATAAGGGATTAATATCCAAAATATACAAACAGCTCAAATAACTTCATGTCAAAAAACCAAACAACCCAATGAAAAAGGGCAGAAGACCTCAATAGGCACTTTTTCAAAGAAGATATACAAATGAGCATGTGAAAAGATGCAAAATTCAACTAATTATTTGAGAAATGCAGATTATGTTCTTTGTTTTATTTTTTGGGTTTTTTTTTCTTTTTCTTTTTTTCGCTGCATTGTGCAGTATGCTGGATCTTAGTTCCCCAATCAGGGATCAAACCTACACACTGCAGTGGAAGCATGGAATCTTAACCACTGGACCACCAAGGAAGTCCCAGATTATGTTTATTTTTAATAATTAAATTAAGGCAGTGACTTGATAGTTCAGTTAATAAAGTGGACCCTGCTCTTAGTACTCTTCAGACTTCTGTCGTAGTCTCCCAGATACTCACATCCATCTCTGTGTGCTCCCAATGACATGTTTGTCAATTACTGTCACCACTGGAAATATGCCCTGTTCTTTCTTCTTCTTCCCCTCTTACAGCTCCCATTCCTCATATCATTTGCCCGGGAATCCACTTGGTGATTTCTTCCTTTTCTACTGCCCATAATGGTATCTGCAGAATCCGTATCATAGATGTTGACTCTCTCTGTTCTTAAAGCTTTTGACCTCGGGAAGGCAGAGCATTGCTGTGTTCCATGCCTGGGTGGGCAGGAGGGAACCCTTGTCTGCACTTGTCACTGGGCTCTGCAGTAGCTCCACTTGTATCCAAAGCCTTGCAGAATCTGTTGGGTCTTGCTCTTCACTTGTCTGACTATAGGTACCTGAGTCAATTCCAAAGCACTAGGAAGGAACAGGCACCACCTACTTATTAGTCTTATACATTTTCCCTGTGATCCCCATTCTTGGAATTCAAACTCCTTTTCTTCTTCCTGTTCTTGGCTTCCAGACCTTGATAAGTTGGCTGTTTTGAGATATTAGTCTGCCATCTTCTTAGTCTGGCGGCTTTCTGAATAAAGTCATATTTCTTGCCTCAACACCTCATCTATAGACTTACTGGCATGTCATGAGGTGAACTGAGAGAGTCTGGACTTGGTAACAGGACTTCTCCCATCACCCTTCTCAGGTGCCTCCCAACAAATGATTTCCTCCAAGGAGACTTCATATGATAAGCCAGCTCCTTCAGGAACCGTCAAAGAAGGGACTTGTTGGTATTATGGCATCTCTAGTGACTTAGGAGAGCATCCCACCATCCTTTGCCCCAGACCTGAAAGAGGAGTCCTGGGGACCACACTGCTTAGTAGAAGAGATGGGAGAAGAAAAGCCACCACCTTTCCAGGGACAGTACAAGATAGCAGGTACTACCTACATTGGCTGCAGCAGACCTGAGCAATATTGCATGATTTTCAAGGTGCCAAGATGTGGTTGGATTCCCTCTTAAATCCCCTTTCTTAGTTTCTGATTCCTTTGCTTGAAATTAGCCTGCTTAGCTTTGAGAAATGGACTATTTCTTGCCATATCAGTAAACAAATGATGTCACAGCCTCCTAGTGATTGCAGCCCTCCAGTGTGAGCCTGTGAGCCCTGAGGAAACTAAGGAAGGAAAAGAATACCTTCCACTAGCAGCCATCAGACTGCTGTCACTCCCTGTGGTGAGCCCTGTGGAAACTCAGTATGTGAAAATACAGGATACTGGCCCCAGATAGCTGAGGTGCACATCAAAGGAATGACTTCTGTGAGCCCAGACTCTTGCATCTTTTCATATATAAAGAAGTGCTAAATTCCTTAACCTGGCCTATCTGGTTTTCTTTAATTTATGATAATCTTTTGATGTTTTTAGTACCTACCCTTTGTTGCAAAACTTCTATATAACCTGGTTCCCCACCTTGCCTCCTAGGAGCAGTTCTTTCAGGCTTATATGAGTTGCTGTCTCCTGGGCTTGAAGTACTAAAATTCCCACTGAATAAAACATAACTCATCTTTTAGGTTGTGAATATTTTTTTAAGTTGGCAAACTTTTCTGGAGATTGTAGGATATAATAGAAAGAATGCTGACTGGTGACTGCTGCTAATCAACTGTGTGTTCTTCCATAAGAGAATTCCCATTCTGGACCTCAATTTCTTCTTCTGCAAAATTGGGGAGAGGTTGGAATGAGAGCATTTTGAGTCCCTTTATGATCTGACATTCTATATAGCCAGGCTTTAATTCTGTTCAAGTGTAAATGATTTTTACCCTTCAGAGAACCCACATTATGCATTGTCAGCCACTTTCTTCAGAAGAGGACCATCTCAGAGATGTCTCTGAGCATGAATTAGGATGGGAAGTGAGTCCCTGAGAACCGGGTAACTGAGAGATATGGAAATGGGTGCCAAGACTAAGGAAGATGTAATAGCCTGAGACAAACTTTCTATACTTTACATAGCCATCTTATAAAAGAGTATAAAAATTCTGCAGTTCCCGAATATGTAAAGTGAGGGCAGAGATACCAAGATAAGCTGTTACAGCAAGATGAGTTTTTCCAAAGCAAACTTATGGGGGCTAGGCTATCCTCTGTCTTCCTGGTTGGCTTAGTGGTAAAGGATTCTGCCTACCAATGCAGAAGAGGTGAGACAGGGGTCCCATCCCTGGGTCAGGAAGATCCCCTGGAGGAGGAATGGCAACCCACTCCAGTATTCGTGCCTGGAAAATCTCATGGACGGAGCAGTCTGGTGGGCTACAGACAATGGGGTCACAAAGAGGCAGACACAACTGAGCTCACATGCATGTAGGCTATCCTCAGCCTTGATCTAGCCTGAGATCCACCCAAGTATGGATGGGGGAAGATTGTAGAGACGGATCCCAGTGGAAGAGCTTGAAACAGGGAGGAGTCAAAATTGACTCTTCTGGGCTAGATCTGTTTCTTTGGCCACTTTTGTTATTATAATCACATAAAATGGCCTGGCTCAGAGAATCCTGTCCCTCTGCCTGACCATTAAGCTAAAGTGCCTTTGTTCAGAACCCTATCCACCTGTAGATGGCAGGAAGGAAGACATTAACACATTCCCTTTCCCGAGGCTTGCCATTTTAGGAGATACATGCAAGATTAAACGACCCTTTTCACTTTGTTTCTTCATCTCCCCCCACCTCTGATCCATAAAAGAACCTGGCATCCAGACCCCGAAAAGATGGTTATTTTGAGACATTAGTCTGCCATCTTCACAATCAGCAGTTTTCTAAATAAGACTGGATTCCTTGCCTCAACACCTTATCCCTCGAATTCACTGGCCGGCCTCTTGTGCAGTGAGCAGAGTGAGTGTGGACATGGTAACAAGCTGATGATGTGTCCTGCTTTCACGAAAACCCGCAGAGGCTCAGCAGTTGGACACACCTAATAACTGAAGGAATAGTCTTTCTTTAAGAAAGGTTTCCTCTTCCATAGCTCTTGAGACATCCATCTAGAAGGATGTGACTCTCCTGTTGCCCTCCAAATTCTTTTCCCAGTAGGAGTGATTGCTTCAGGGGCAGCCAGTCTGACTGAGACTTAAAGAAGCCATATCCTGAGATGAGTCATCAAGAGATGCCTTTCTTGGAATGATTACTGCTCTGCTGTTTGGCATTTGATCAATTGCTGAGCTTTTCAAGAGATGCCCTGCCTAAGGATATCCTTTCCCTAGGAACTCTAGTTCTGCAGGGTGCTAATCTGCTTTCAGTGAAAAAGTTCTGTGGTCAAATACTTTCGGGAAATAGTGGGTTAAAGGAAGTTGACAAGGTTTCTTAATAACTGGACCATATAGATCCATTAACATGCTGATATGCCATAAGATTTTCCATCAGGAGAATGTAGTATGCAGTGATTTCCAAACTTATGAGAATGGTAAGCCTATTTTCTTCCCTGATGTGTTTACTAAGACACCTGGGTAAACATAAGCCTTTATAAAGTAGGAGAACCCTTTGGCAGTGGCTCTCAAACTTTGCTGCCCAATGTAATCAACTGGGGATTTAAAAAATATGGATGTCTGGCTTGTACACTCAAATATTCTGGATTAATTGTTTAGGGATACACTCTGGGCCTCAGGTTTTAAAAACTTCCCAGGTGATTCTATTATGCAGTAAAGTTGAGAATCATTACCCCAGATCCTCTTCTCTTGTGCCATCTTCCAAACGGGCTTAGTCAGCAGAGCACTGACTTGGCTCACATCATTGTTTTGCCACCAAGTAGCTGCATAGCCTTCTCTGTAGCTATGTTTTTAAGATTTATGTGACAACAAAACAAAACAAAACAAACAACAAAACATAAACCCACCCTGATGGTCTTAGACCTCCTAAAAGGAAGGAAAGTACTGATGGGGCTTCAGAAAAATGGTGCTCTTCAAGGATATGCCTTTGTTATTTTACTTTACAGTACATTGTATGGGCTTCCCAGGTGGCTCAAGAGGTAAAAAATCTGCCTGTCAAGGCAGGAGACTCAGGAGACTTGGGTTTGATCCCTGGGGTGGGAAGATCCTTAGAGGAGGAAATGGCAACCCACTCCAGTATTCTTGCCTGGAAAATGGACAGAAGAGCCTGGTGGGTTACAGTCTATAGGGTTGAAAAGAGTCGGACATGACTGATCACGCCCACGTACACACACACAGCACAGCGGATCTAGCAGGACTAGAGTGCCTGAGAATGCTTCCCAAGGCACCATGTCTAGATCTAATTTTTGAAGATTAATTTATCAGAACCCCCTGCAGTGCCTGTTAGCAATGCAGATGCCTGTGCCCTCTGGCATAGACACTGCACCAGAATCTACGGATGTGGAACAATAGTATTCACGTGTTAAATCAATTCCCTGCGTAAAGCTTCTGCACGCTGAGTTTGAGAAGCAGTGCCCTGGAGCAGAGGCAGGTCACGTTAAGAGTGTGCTCAGTTTGCCTGGGGGAAGTCTGCTCAGGACCCGCTCACATCTGCCTTTGCAATTATCATCTTGACCCTTCCACTCTGAAGATTCTCTTCCTGTCAAATGGCGAACTATCAGAGTCACCAATTACAGCATTTCTTGGCCATGGCGGAGGAAAAGCGTGTGTTTACAAAACAGCCTCCTTTGGCGATCAGGTCTTCAAACGGTTAAGAATCTGCCTGCAATGCAGGAGACCTGGGTTCGAGCCCTGGGTTGGGAAGACCCCCTGGGGAAGGGAAAGGCTACCCACTCCAGTATTCTGGCCTGGAGAATCCCATGGACAGAGGAGCCTGGAGGGCTACCATCCATGGGGTGGCAAAGAGTCAGACATGACTGAGCGACTAAGCACAGCATATAGTTGGCTAGGGCGTCACTGTGCAGAACGCCTGATGAAATTCTCAACTGACATACAGAAAACCTTCAGAGAAATATTTTCTTTTGGTACAAGGTAGAAATGAGACAAGGAATCATCTGCATCAGACCCTGGTGGCAAGATGTAGGATGGGGCTTTGGGAGTTTGAAATTAAAGAGAAAACTTCAAAGATATTAGACATTTTGGTGGGAAGATAAATTGTCTTTCCCTGGAGAATTACCCTGGGGACCAATTATGGCATGATGCTAGGGCAGCAAGTACAAAAAGCAACACCGGAAAGGTCTAGTGCTGGATCAGAAGCTCAGAAACAGAGGCTGGTCCCCAGGCCCTGATATCCTGGGATAAGTCTAAAAAACATCCTGGGTAACTCTAATGTCAGGGATGTATTGTTTTGTCGAGGGTGAGAGGAATTCCATGAAGTTAGAATAAGACATAGTGATTCTGGAAGCAACCCCCCATGAACCAAGTTGCTGGGATTACGGACTCACGCTGCATTTTTGTCCATTTAAAGAGAACAAAGACAAAATACCTGAAATCCAAAGAAGAAAAGTGGCTTGTCCTGGGTCATATGTCTAATGTGAGTGAGCTAGACCCCAGGTCTCCTCTAGATCAGCCCGTCACTGACAGAGGAAACACTAAACAAAGAAAGAAGACACCAGTGAAGTGGAAATCAGGTAAGCTTGGTTCACGCCTCTGCTTGTGCTTCAAAATCTAATTTCTATTCTTTGTTATTATGTCTAATGGGTCAGCTTAGTTTTGGCCTGGCTGCTGGTACATCAGGTAAGCAAACATGACTGACACCCTCCTTTACAGCCCGATTCTAGAACTCCATTAAGAGCCCTCAAATTCATTAACCCAGATTCCTCTACCAGTGCTTGGGCAACGCCAGGCTGCAGAAATAGTTCTGCTTTCAGAGTTGGATGCTGCTTATTATCAAGGGCTTCCCCGGTGGCTCAGCAGGTAAAGAATCCGCCTGCAATGCTGGAGACCTGGGTTTGATCCCTGAGTTGGGAAGAAGCCCTGGAGAAGGGAAAGGCTACCCACTCCAGTATTCTGGCCTGGGGAATTCAGTCCATGGAGTTGCAAAGAGTCAGATAGGACTGAGCGACTTTTACTCACTTATTATCACTGCTGCTTTTACCAGGGACTGTGAGAACAACCAACAATGCTTATGGAGCTTTGTGAGGCGCTAAAAGGAGCTTATGTTTGCTCTTTGGAGTCAAAGTTTAATGCAAGTACTTGCAAAAACCAAAAAACAAAACAAAACAAAACAAAACAAAACAGGAAACCCTTGATAAGCCAGCCAACTCTAATTAGGATAACAGCTATTTGTTAAAGATGCAAGTTGTCAGACTGAAAATAGAAATATTCCTATAAGCACAGCTCACTGCTGATTGCTAATGGATTTTTTTTTGTTGTGTTTTTTTTTGTTCATAGAATATAAATTGCCTTTTCTTAAAATGTTCATTTAAAATTTTATATAGCCACCATATATACGTACAGTGCTTCTGCATCTATTTTAATCTTTGCATTAATATTATCTCATAAGCAGGGCTGATATATTGATACCCTTTTGGGAGAAGAGGAAATTGAGGTTCAGAGAGGTTAAGTGCCTTGTGAAAGATCAAACAGCTAATTGGGGACAGAGTTGCAAACACAAAAGCTGCCTTGTGGGGGTGGGGAAGGAGAGGGAGGGGTGAGTTGAGAGAGCAGCATTGAAACATATACATGATCATATGGAATAAAGTAGATAGTTTGTGGGAGGTTGCTGTATAACACAGCTTAATCAGGTGCTCTGTGACGACCTAGGGGGCGGATCGGGTGAGGGGTGGAGGGGAGGTTCAGGAGGGAGGGAGCAAATGCGTACTTATGGCTGATTCACCTTGCTGTATGTCAGAAACCAACACAACATTGTAAAGCAATTATCCTCCAATTAAAAATAAACAGAAGCCTGCTTGTAGGGGGGATATATGCATACATAGAGCTGATTCACTTTGCCATATGGCAGAAGCTAACACAACTTTGTAAAGCGACTATACTGCAATCAAAATTAATTTAAAAAAAAAGAGCTGACATAGGTTAATTACTTGGTCTTCATTCTTAGTATAAGGGAAGCATTCAATAGGTTTTAAACTTAAATTAAAAAATTTTTACACTGTTGTGTTGATTTCTGCTCCTTAAAAATCTAAGAACAGATCTACCATATGACCCAGCAAACCCACTCCTGGGCATATTCCCTGAGAAAACCATAATCAAAAAGAGATATGTACCCCAGTATTCACGGCAGCACTGTTTCCAATAGCCAGGGTGTGGGAGCAACCTAGATGTCCATGGGCTGATGAAAGGACAGATAAGTTGTGGTCAATATATGTGGTGGGCGCTTTCATGACTTTTTATCCTATACGGCAGTGAGCCCTGTATTTGCCCATTTCCACAGTAGGCTGCCAAGTTTGTTGATGTCCAGAGCTTTATCTATCGGACACTCAGCTTAAATCTCTTTCTTTAAAATGGCTTGAACGTCTCTTCAGGGATCCCCTTATGGGGCACTGGGTTCTCCGCCTTCACCCGCAAACCGCTGAGTGGATGCCTGGGAGGAATTCCACGGTAGTGACGGAATTCTTCTTGACAGTGTTTGCTGACCATCCCGCCTGGGGGCTTCCGCTCTTCGCGGTCTTTCTGGGTTTCTACCTGCTCACTCTGCTGGGGAACTGTGGAATGATCCTGCTGATCCGCCAGGATCGCCGGCTGCACACCCCCATGTACTTCTTCCTTGGCCACCTCGCCCTCGTGGACATCTGCTACTCGTCCACCGTCGTCCCCCAGGCGCTGGTGGTCCTGCTGGAACGCGGCATGGTCCTCTGCAGGGCGCGCTGCGCCGCCCAGTTCTTCCTCTTCACCTTCTTCGCGTCCATGGACTGCTACCTCCTGGCGATCATGGCCTACGACCGCTGCGTGGCCGTGTGCCGCCCCCTGCTCTATGCGGCCATCGTGACCGAGAAGGCCCGCTGGGCTCTGGTCGCGGCGGCGTACGCGGCGGGCTTCTCCAGCGCCTTGATTCGCACGGTCACCGCCTTCACGCTCTCCTTCTGCGGGAGCAACCAGATCGACTTTATTTTCTGCGACCTCCCGCCTCTGCTAAAGCTCTCGTGTGGGGACAGCTACACCCAGGAGGTGGTGATCATTGTGTTCGCCGTTTTGGTTATGCCCGCTTGTATCCTGGTCATCTCGGTTTCCTATCTGTTCATCGTCCTGGCCGTCGTGCGGATGCGCTCCCCCGGGGGCCGGGCCAAGACCGTCTCCACCTGCGCCTCCCACCTCGCCGCTGTGGCGCTCTTCTTTGGGACGCTCATCTTCATGTACCTGCGGGACAACACGGGCCAGTCCTCGGAGGCCGACCAGGTGGTGTCCGTGCTCTACACGGCGGTGAGCCCTATGCTGAATCCTCTCATTTACAGCCTGCGGAACAAGGAGGTCACGGAGGCGGTCTTGAAATCCTTGGGCCGATCGAAGGTTTCCGGAAGGTTCTAGATGGGCCTTCATCAGCTATGTCACTCCTTAGTTGCTCCACCTTTCCCGTCTTCCCTCAAGTATCACCTACTTGGGGAGATTTTCCCCAGATGACCTTATTAAACTGGCACCTAACATTCCATCTCCATTTTCTGATTTACGGTGTCATGCAACACTTGTCAGGGCTTTCCTGGTGACTCAGTGGTAAACAATGTCTGCCTGTGATGTTGTAAGGATGCGGGAATGCTGGCTCAACCCCTTGGTCAGGAGAATCCCCTGGAGGAGGGCATGGTGTTGTCCCACTCCAGTATTTGTGCCTGGAGAACCCCCTGGGCAGAGGGGCCTGGTGGGCTACAGTCCTAGGATCCAAAAGAGTGGAGAAGAGTAGGACACATGCACATAATACTTGTCAGGATCTGATGCGCTATGTTATAAATATTTGATATTGTCTAGTCCTCACAACTAGAAAGTGAACCACGTGAGAGGAAGCACTTTTATCTGTGAGATTCATTTCTGTATGCCCCGGGGCTTAGCAAAGCACCGACCACACAAAAAGCTCTCAATAAATATTTGTTGAGTGTATGAATTTATCTAAGCTTCCAGTGTCAACCTTTAAGTTCCAAGTTCTTCCGTCAGAGTTTTCTTATCTGCCAAGTGAGTTTACCTAATGTAAAGGACCATAATTTTGAGGATTCAATGCATGAATGGGTAAGAACCATGTCGATCTTATTCCCTAGCATCTGTTGACTGTAATGCATTGCCTGGCACAACTGATGAATGAAACAAATTAAAAAAACCTATCTACCAATGCAACTATGTTTTGATCCAAAGGGATTTTCCAAACCCCATCATTTATGTTTTCACTATTTCTCTTCTTATTGCTTCTGTGGGTTTTGAATGATGATAATATGAATATTAGTGATGATAATGATGGATAGATAGCAATGATCAAGATTTATTAGGCATTTATCACCTTCCAGGAATTGTGATGTCTGCTCCAGGAATTATTTGATTTAATTCTTTCCAAAACACTGTGAAGCATGTTTTGTTATTATTCCTTCTTTATAGGTGTAGGAGGCCCCTGGGGACTTAGAGTTGAGTAATTGTGCCAAAGTCAGCGAGCAAAGGCTAGAGTGAGGTTCCCTCACACCCCACCCAAAACCTGAGCCCATCACTGCCACGCACACAGTCTCCTACTACGATCTATTTCCCACCCTCTGTAATTACTCAGTCTGGAATTTATTGTTATTGCCATTTTCTTTTTCCTCTTACCTGGTGAAGAAAAGATAAAAGGCTAGTCTGTAGAGGTAGGAGGCAGTCAGCAACATTTATTTTATAGCCCTGATGTGCTGGTACTTTGTAATATGGAAGTGTGTGTCAGTGTGGGGGGTGTGTGTGTGTGTACACATGCAGTTGTGTATGAGAAAATGAAGTGCACAGATTAAATAGGCAGTGACTTCTGAACTCTAGGACCTTTCATTTTAAGGACATAATAACAAAAATTTTAGAAAAGAGTTGGGTGGACATGTTTCGGAAGATACTGGGAGAAAATTACAGCTGTGGCCAAGAGATGTGGATTCACACATCAGCCTTTGCTCGTGTTTTTGTGCAAATCACTTCACTTGCGGTGATGCAACTCCATGGAGAGCATCTTGATCATTTTTCAAATATTAGCTGCCATGTGTTGTTCCCTGACCCATCAGCTTTTGTCATAGGTGATAAGAGGCATTTTTGTATTGTGGAAAGAGCTCAGAATTTGGTACCAAAGTGTCTAGTCTGTCACTTCTTAGCCCATTATGGCTTCAGATTCGTTAAGGCTTATCAGCCTGCTTTCTCAGCTATGAAGTAAGATTTACTGAGCATTTACTGTGGGCCAGGTTTCACGTGCATCTCATTTGTCCTCACAGCTTGGCGCATGTAGAGGGTGGGAAAGTGCTGGGTGGCGTTCATAAGCATAAACGTGAATTCATAAACAGCACTTTCATGGTGATTGTCCCAGACCTCACAGTGCACATGTACCGATGGGTGGAGGGACCCACAGCTGATCAGTGGACATCTTCATTTCAGAACCATCTGGAACAGTATTTCCTGGGCCAGGATTAGCCTTGGATCCAGACACCTTCTGAAGTAAAGAGTTCACTAGTAGATTTTAAACTAGTCATCAAGCTGGCATAAATTTAAATGCACACTTAAGCTAACAGAAGACACTAGGCTAAAAGCTTTACATGAACCATTTATTTTAGTCCTCCCAACAAATTTAATGGAAAGTAATTATTACTGACCTCATTTCCAAAAGGAAGAAATTAAGACCCAAAGAGACTGTGTAACTTGCCCAAGTATCAAGAAACTGACAGACCAGGGAAGATGTGATCTCAAGTGTCCAAAGTATGTCCTCTTAAATGATATCCACACTTCTGTATTTTTCCCTCTCTTTCTTCAGGCCATAGTACTCAGTTGCAGTTTGCTTCAGAGGCATCTGAATTTCAGTTGCTTTCTTGGTCTCAATGTTTGGTGGGTCTGGGCTGGCGTGGATGCGTCTAATGGACTGACATAGATATGAAATTCATGGAACTGATGTTTGCCTTCTTGTAGGGCAGTGATGTGAATCGGAGAATTTGCAGCTCCCTCAGAAAGAGCAGGATTGACTCAGATGAACTATTGACTTCTAAAGACCTTCTAGAGCACCTCTGGAGTCAAAGCGTCCTCCAATAAGTAGTTCATTAGCATGGGGTCTCCGAACTATCTTCCTGATGGCTCAGACACTAAGGAATCTGCCTGCGATTCAGGAGACCTGGGTTCGACCCCTGGGTAGGGAAGATCCCCTGGAGAAGGAAATGATGACACCACTTCAGTATTCTTGCCTGGAGAATTGCATGGACAGAGGAGCCTGGTGGGCTGCAGCCAGTGGGGTCACAGAGAGTCAGACACGACTGAGCAACTAACACTTTCACTTTCATGAGGTCTTCAAACAGTTGTCAAACTTATCTCCATATCTTCTTTTCCCATCTTTAATGACTGTCTAAGAAGTCAAGATTCCTTTCCAAACACGGATCATTGCTATTTCCCACCGTTTAACAGCATTAAAACATGTAATTTATTATTTTCTTGTATTTATCATCTATCTTCATCATCATCATCTATTCATTATCTATTTATCATCTATCTATTATATCCATCTATCTATATATATTTTCTATATCTATCTACCTATTCATCTATCATTTCATCAGATATGATTCAAAGGATGTGCCTGAAATCCCTTCTGATTTACAAAAACTTTTTAAAAACAGCTTCACTGAGGCAGAATTGACAAGCAATAAATTGCATATTAAGTGTACAATTTGGTAAGTTTTGACATGTGAATACACTCAGGAAACTGTCTCCACAATGAAGATAATGGACATATCATCACTCCTCAAAGTTTCTTTTGCCCCATCCTACTTTCTTGAATGTGCCCCTTCCCACCACCCACCCCTTCATAAACCCAGGCAACCACTCATCTGCTTTTTTCACTATCCATTAGTTACAGTGTCTTAGAATTTATGTAAATTTTATATAAATGAAATGCTTGACTTTTTTCACTTAGCAGGATTATTTTCAGATGCATTAGTGTTGTTGTGAGTATCAGTAGTTCATCCCTTGTTATTGCTCTTTCATTGCATGAATATACTAACCACTGCATGGTTAGTTTATTCCTTCACCTATTGATCTGCATTTTGGTTGTTCCTGGTTTTTGGCTCTTTTAAAAAAAGCTGCTGTGAACACTCCTGAAAAGTCCTTTTATGGATACACACTTTCATTTCTCTCAGGTAACTATCTAGGGCAAGAATTGTTGGATCATATGGGAGATGTATGATTAACTTTTTAAGAAACTGCCAAACTGTTTTCTAAAGTGGTTGTATCACTTCGCATTTCCACACCTTCCACATCCTCTTCAACGCTTGGTATGGCCATCGTCTTCTAATGTTAGCCTTCTAGTGGGTTTATATGGTACTTCACTGTGATTTTAGTTTGCATTTCCCTGATGAGTAATTACATCGATATTTAATTTTTAAATGTGGTCACTTGCCTTTAGTAAGTCTTTTGTGAAGAGTCTGTTCAAATCTTTTGCCTGTTTTAAGTGGGCTTTCTGTTTTCTTATAATTAATATGTAAGAGCTCTTTATACTTCTAGATACAAGTCCTTTATCAGATATATGATTTGCAAATATTTTCTCCCATTTTCTACATCATTGCTTGTGTTATTTTTTTTTTTTTTTTTTCCCTGGGTCTAGGGTACTTTTATTGATGGTACACGACAAGGCAGGGCTCCCTAAGCCCCTCCTCTTCCTCAGGGCCTCGGGGATGGAAACTGTGGAGGTCGGGAGCTCGTGTTATTCTTAACAGTGTCCTTCAGAGAGTAAATGCTTTTCATTTTGATGAAGTCCCACATATCAATTTTGTCATTTATAGATTGTGCTTTTGGTATCATATTTAAGAAACATTTGCCTGTCTCCATGGTCGCAAAGATTTCCTCCTTTGTCTTCTAGAAGTTTATAGTTTAGGTTTTACGTTTATGTGCAGGACCCATTTTGAGTTGAGTTTTGTATATGAAACAAGGCTTAGGTTGAAATGAACAGTTCTGCATATGGACACTCAGATGTTCCAGCATCATTTGTTGAAAAGACTGTCTTTTCTCCACTGAATTCCCTCTGCGCCTTTGTCAAGAATCAGTTGTCCGTGTATGTGGGCCCATGTTTGGGCTCTTCTGTTTCAGTGATGTATTTGTATGCTTTTACTCCGGTACCCCACTGACTTGAATACTAATGTCAGAAATGAGGCAGTGCTTGTCCTTCAACTTCAGCCATTTTCATAATCATTTTAACTATTTTAGGCCCTCTGAATTTCCATATCATTTTTAAAATCCAATTTTTCAATTTATGCAAAGATGTCTTTTGCAATTTGATTGAGATTTCATTGAATCTGATTGATCAATTTGGGGACAATTGACATAATACCAATACTGATTCTTCTGACCCATAAGACTGATGCATCTCCTTTTATTTTAGCCTTCTTTAATTTCTGTGTTTTGTACTTTATAGTGTATAGATTTTTCAATTCATTTGTCAGATTTATCCTTAAATATTCTATTACTTTTGATGCAATTGTAATGGTATTGATTTTTAAATTTCAGTTTCAACTGTTCCATGCTTGTGGAAATGCTATTGATTTTTTTATATTGCTCTGACAACACTGCTAAACTTACTTATTAAATCTAGTAGTTTTTTGCCGATTCCAATGAATTTTCTACTTAGAAAATCATATAAATAATGTTTTTTTCCTTTCTAATTTAAGTGACTTTCGTTTTCTTGCCTTACTGTATTGGCTAGAACCTTTGATACAATGTTTCTCTGTGTTTTAATTCCAAATTTGCTACCATAAGTTCTCCTTGGGCGCTGTTTTCTGAGCCTGTGGCATATTATTTTATTTTATATATTTTTGTTATTTTTATTTCTTTAATTTTTCCAGCTTTATTGAGATGTAATTGACATATAGTATATGTTTAAAGTGTACAAAATAATGATTTGATTATATATATTGAAATGATTACTACAATTAGTTAACATCCATCACCTCAGTTCAGTTCAGTTCAGTCGCTCAGTCAAGTCCGACTCTTTGCAACCCCATGAATCACAGCACTCTAGGCCTCCCTGTCCATCACCAACTCCCGGAATTTTCCCAAACTCATGTGCATTGAGTCGGTGATGCCATCCAAACATGTCATCCTCTGTCATCCCCTTCTCCTCCTGCCTTCAATCTTTCCCAATATCAGGATATTTTCCAGTGAGTCAGCTCTTCACATCAGGTGGCCAAAGTATTGGAGTTTCAGCTTCAACATCAGTCCTTCCAATGAACACTCAGGACTGATTTCGTTTAGGATGGGCTGGTTGGATTGCCTTGCAGTCCAAGGGACTCTCAAGAATCTTCTTCAACACTACAGTTCAAAAGCATCAGTTCTTTGGTGCTCAGCTTTCTTTATAGTCCAACTCTCACATCCATACTGGAAAAGGCAATGGCAACCCACTCCAATATTCTTGGTAGGCTACAGTCCATGGGGTCGTGAAGAGTCGGACACGAATGAGTGACTTCACTTTCACTTTTAGTCTCTCACTTTTCATTATGCAGATTTTTCACAGATGACTTTTACCAGGTTAAGGGAGCTCCCTTTGATTCCTAGTTTATTGAGAGATTTTTTTCCCCCCTAAAATCAAGGATGAATAATGGATTTTGCCCATAATCAATTTCTGCATCCATTAGCATGATCACACAGTTTTTTATTTTTTGTTTTTTAATATGGTGAGCTACATTGATTGCTTTTGAAATGTTAAACAATTCTTGTGTTTCTAAGAGAAACTGTACTTGATCACAGTGAGAAATCCTTTGATTACCAAAGAAAGTAGAAGATGTTCCTGAGTATTCTTAGCTCATTAAAAGGTCACCAAGGGTATTGCCTAAAGTCATAGGCCAGTTTTAAATGGGATTCGTCATTCTGAGTCATCTGAATTCCTCTGTTAAAAAGAGACTACAGAGAGAGACATAAGCCATGGAAGCAAGACAGAGGCAAATGAGAAATCTGAGGTGTTGCCATCTTCTGAGGAATATGTCCTGAAGGAGGCATTCCCAATCTGAATTCAGCCCTGAGGATGTAGATCTGGTGGGGAGATGGCTAAGGATGAGAGCAGCATGGACTGAGGAGCGCAGATGGGGACGTGTGGTTTCCGGAGTGATGGTGGCCCCTGCGGGTTTGAGACAGGTGACCCCCCTTCTTTGGAAGAGCTTTCACCTCCTTCCTCCATCGTCCTGACTCTGGTCTGTTTCCCTGCCTCCTGGGCCGCTGCTCCTCAGCCTCCTTTGCTGGCTCCTTACTTCTGACTATCAGAGTCATCCAGGACTTAGTCGCAGGTCTTCCTCTCCCTCTGAGGTCACTCCTTGGGTAATTTCATCCCGTCTTATGGATTTAGGTACTTGAAGTATTTAAATAAAATGCAAATTCTTTGCTATGATCTCCAAGATTCAAGCAGGTTGGGTACCTAACTACCTCCAGGACTATATCTATGTACCCTCCCTTTCCCCCTAGTCCAGTGCACTTACTGTTCCTTCAGGACGTCAGACATGTTCTCATATTAGGATCTTTTTTTATTTATTAAAGGATCTGCTCTTCCTTTTTCTTGGAATGTTACTCCTCAAGATGACTCATGGCTTACTCCTTAAGTTTATTCAGGTCTCAGCTCAAACACCTAAGACAAGCCTTCCTCCACCCCTGAACTTCCCTCCCTAAAACAGCTATTCCAGCTTGTGACACTGTCTGTCCCCTGATCCCGTTTCACTTCTTATCACAGGCCTTCTAGTTCCCTCATAGTATGGCCAACATTTATTTATATGTTCATTGTCCGTCTCATGCATTATAAAGTAAGAGCTGGGAAAGAAATGGTGCTGCCTTATTTTGACTCTCACTAAATACTAAAATTATTTGTTAAGTGAATAAATATATGGACATTTACTGACACTTTATACAGTAGGTTTTACAAATTATTCTTACTAGATATATGAATTTTTTCCTACACATTTCTGAGGCATTTATGTTACCTACAGTTAAATAGCAGAGGTTTTTGTTAATTTATTCATAGAACCACAAGTCAGCTTTTCTCAAGTAAGACTAACACAAAAGAACAATTATGGCATAAAATTCAATTTATCTGTGCTTTGAACAAATCTGTATGCTTTCTAAATCTAATGACATGAATTATTGCCTAAATATTGTCTTTGTTTATCAAATCTTAAAAATCATTTAAATTTTTTGTCAGTTTCTCTCTTTAGTTTGTGAGTGTATTAAGGGTATAGACTGAATTATTCATTCTTTTGAACCAGGGCCAGACTCAGAGCCTGGTGAACAGAAGGTTTATAATAGGTGTTTGTTGAAAATGACGAATAGAGGAATGATTCAGGGAAATACAAGAATTTAGGTACAGATTTATGCCTTTCTTCTGTGAAAACCTGTCAAGGTTTTCATAAAAGCTTGTGATTCCTTATTTCCTTAATCAACTGTCTTTTGTGTCCCAAACTTAATCTTCATTTAATTTTTCAGGCAAGCTTCCAACCTGCATTCAAGCCTATTTCTAGCCAACTCAGCTTCTCCATTACTCACAGCAGATGGAGCAATATCTTAGAATGAATGCACCTTCTGTAGGACCTATAAGACAGAGGTAATATAGGTCCAGGACAGGCCCATGGGGATGAGGCCCAGTTCAAACCAAATGACGGAGGTCTGACCATCATGGTACTTATTCCATCAAACATGGGCTCGATAAAACCAGAATAAAGAGACAAAGTTATAGCTCTGCCTTATTGATGTTTATGTAGCTGAGAAGATTCTGGTACCATGGTATCCATGATGACTTAATAGGCAAGACAGCTTATCTTCCTTAATATAAAAAAAGCACTTTTTGTTCCTAAAATGGTGGCTACAGTAAAATGTTAAAATGAAATAATGTGTGTGTGTGTGTGTGTGTGTGTGGCAGGGGTGTGGTATGTATGTACCCAGTCACGTCCAACTCTTTGTGACCCCACACACTGTATCCTGCCAGGCTCTCTGTCCAGGGAATTTTCCAGGCAATAATACTGGAATAGGTTTCCATTTCCTATTCCAGGGGAACTTCCTGATCCAGAGATTGAACCCACGTCTCTTACATCCCCTGAAAGCGCAGGCGAGTTCTTTACCACCGACACCGCTGGGGAAACCCCAGAACGATATAGGATGTGATATTAATCACTCTATCCCATGAAACAAAACCAGCATTTTGTTACATACTGTATAACAAACCCCAAAAGTAAGGGACTTAATAATAGTCATTTTATTGTTATCCCTCAGAGTTCTCAGAGTTGACATGCAACCAGGCAGTTTTCACTCAGGTACCTGCCATCAGAGCTGAGGCTGGGATCAGCAGGAGTTTCACTCCCTCGCGTGGCGGGTGCCTGGCAGGAAGGCTCAAAGCCTTGTCGGTTGGAACACCCGGTCCACCCTGCGCATCTCTCTCTGACTTTCTGGTCTCTCCAGCAGGGCGACCTCAGAATAGAGGGACTTCTTCCATGCTAATTCAGGCCCCAGAGTGCATTCTTGAGGGAGTGCTTCAGGAACGTGTACTGGGTTTTCTAAGAGCCTCGGGGATCACGCAGCACCCCTCTGGGATCCTCTGTTGGTCAAAGCCACCCCCACAGTCCTGCGGGTTCAGGGGAGGGCCTCAGACTCCACCTCTTGATGAGGAAGTGGCCAGTCCTTCAAGAGCACGTGGAACGGAAATGTTGTCGCGTCCATTCTTGGAAAACCTAACCTGCCACGGCCGCTGTTAATGTTTTGTTAACTCTCCTCCTTGGCCACAGGGTGTTTTTAAGATGGATGTGTGAAGGACGTGTCCGTTAGGCAGTAGGCATCTACATTCATAAAATCCTGGAGCTGGAGTGCAACTTAGGCATTTTCGGAATACAAGGGAACAGGTTCCTTCACGGGAGTCTGGGCTAATAGATCCAGGCAAGGGTTCGGAGGGAAAGCCGTCAAAGATGATTTGCAGCCTCTTCTCAGCCTTGGAGAAGTCTGAGCTTTGACACGCCATCAAATTCCTCTTGCAACTAACTTAAGAATTGTAAAGGTGTATATTGGATCCAAGACACTCCAAAGTCCTGCTGAAATGGCTTTGAGGTGACAAGGGCACTTGCATCTGTTTAAATTGGTCATGGCGGGGGGGGTCTGTAATCGATGAGTAACCTTATTTGATGAGATGCAGTTGTATGCTAGAAAATGGGGCCTAGTTGCACACCCCTGAGGCCTTTGTGCAATAAACAAATAAATGAAGTTTCCTTGACTTCCAGCTCTTTCTCACGATGGTCCATACCCACTGCCTTCTCTCTCATGATCATCGTTCCAAGTGTGGAGTGAGTGAGGTATGTAGAAGGCAGGTCTGTGCCTCATGGGATCTCCACCTGGCTGTCACTTTGTGTTGCATGGCTGTCCTGCATGCTGTCTTGATGGTTGCTTAAAGCTGAACTCTTGGTGCATCTTGTGAGTTTGATCGGCAATCTGAATCCAAGACCACTGCAGGCGATCGAGCAGAAAAGGCATTGCAGCATCTGACGGTGTGAATTTTGGAAAATCCCTGTAGGCACCCTCAGTTGGAAGCAACTGTGATCAGTGGCCTCAGTTTGCAGATGAGAAACTAGGGTCAAGAAGGTGAGCTGACATGCCTAAAGTCTCACATCTGCTTGTGGCCAGAGTCAAGACTAGAAGTAGGTCTTCTGTACACATGCTCTCTGGTTTTCTATCGGCATGCACTCCCAAAAATGTGGTTTGCACAACACCAGTCCCATCTATCTCTGTGATGAACCGTGTTCTTTATGACAGAATGAGTTTAGTTTGGAGAAATGCTGCGTACCTAAGCTCCTGGAGATTTATACTGTACTAAAGGCTCTGAGAAATCATCTAGTTAAGAAATTTTGCTCCATTTACCTCAAAGATGCCCCAAATTATTTGAACATGGGCCTCTTCATTTTTATAACTATTAAACATCTTGTGTGAATAGCAAATTTGGTGAAACAAACTATGAGGAAAGCTGGCACTGAGAAAGCTAGATTGAATAAAGGAATTAATGATAACAGTCCTCAAAGATGCAACAACTAGATTGTAGGTACTCCATGTGCTTGTTATTAAAAAATTACAGCTCTGTTTTTTAATTTATAAATAGTTTGCACCAAAGTTAGTAGTAACACAGACTATAATCAAGATGTGTAGAACTCTTGTGAGTTACCATGGGGGTTAAGGGTCTTGTTTAGAAAAGTCAGTGCTGTGTGGAAAATCCCCAAACCCTCAGAGTTTGGAATAGGAGACAGATTTCTGAAAGTTCATCAAAAGTTAAACCATCACGTCTATGCTACGAACTCTGAGCAGAATCATCCATTTTGCAGTGGGGACAAAAGGAATTCAGACGCTCAGGGCATCACAGGGGAACCCTTTTTCCCATGGAGGGGTATCCTCAGGGCCCCTTTCATGTCCTTGTTCCTCAGGCTGTAGATGAAGGGGTTCATCATGGGGGTCACCACAGTGAACAGCAGTGCCCCGATCTTGTCTCTGTTGTCAGGGTCAGGGGACGAGGGGAAGAAGTAGACCCCTATGATGGTCCCGTAGAAGAGGAACATGACTGTCAGGTGAGAGCCACAGGTGGAGAAGGCTTTCCACCGCCCCTCTGGGCGTGAGAGTCTCAGGACAGCCCTGGTGATGCAGGCGTAGGAGACGAGGATGAGGGCGAAGGGCAGGGTGACGACCGACGAGCCCACGACAAAGAGCACGAGCTCGTTGACCGCCGTGTCTGAGCAGGACAGCCTGAGCAGCGGGGCCAAGTCACAGAAGAAGTGCGGGAGAGCGTGGCCGTCACAGAAGACCGATCGGAGGAGCAGAAGGGCGTGTGTTAGGGCGACGGCATTACTGAGGGCCCAGGGGGTGGCGGTCAGCCAAAGGCAGAGCCTGGGTCCCATGATGGTCGTGTAGCTCAGAGGGTGGCAGATAGCCACAAAGCGGTCGCAGGCCATGACCCCCAAGAGGAAGTTGTCAGTGACAACAAAGACAATGGAGAAATACATCTGTGTGATGCAGCTCTCATAGGAGATGGACTGACTCTTGGTCTGAATATTCATCAGCATTTTGGGGACTGAGGTGGAAATGGAGGAAATAGCCAAGGATAGGTTGGCGAGGAAGAGGTACATGGGGGTGTGAAGGTAAGGGTCCAAGCCGATGGCCATAACGATGAGCGCATTCCCCACCACGGCGACCAGGTACATAGCCAGGAGAAGCGCAAAGAGGAGCTCCTGCTGCCCAGGTTGGCTGGAGAGTCCCAGGAGGAGGAACTCAGAGAAGCTCATTTGGTTTGGTTTCCTTCATACGTATTTCTGCTGATCTGGAGAAAGGACCGCAAAGTCTTCACCCCCACATGAAAACCCAGTGTGGGACCATTCTTCTGGGGTCATGGCGGGGAGGTGGGTGCTCCCTCTAGGCTGAAGGGGAATGAAGGGTGAGAAACATTACTTAATAAGAAACTCCGTCAGCAGTGCAGAGACTCAAGAAATGCCTTAGAAAGAAAAGTTGAGGACATGATAGATACTTCTTGATGAATATGTTTTAAACTCTAACATGGTTCTGAGTGTGATTTTTACAGTTGGCTTCAAATGTGGTTAGATGCCCTGAATTGGAGACAATAAGTGATGTATGCTCTGTTTTCTGAAGATGCTAGATTAGCCCTGAAGGAATTACTTAAAAATGAACTAACTGGTCCTAAGACCTTTGCCACCATTCACCTGCATCCTTTTGAAGAGTCATTAAAGTGAAGAGTTTGGAAAAGTAGAAACAGCTAAGTGTTAGGAACCCTTACGGGAATATACTGTCATGTGGGTGCTCCTCCCCATTCAAGTTAGGGGGACTCTCCCCCAAAAGAACTGTTCTTGGAGAATGTGTACACGAAGGGGAGACCAGAATTTTACTTCGTTCGTGCTTAGATGTTAGGTGGATGGAGACGTTCAGGGGACACGTAAGAACCTAAAGACTTGTGTTTTCCTCTCTGTCGGAAGATGGGAAGCACAGTGGATCTGCTCACTGCTTATATGGCAGGACCATCCTGCATCTATCCTCACACGGGACACAGCGTGACTTGCCCACAGGCCAAGTGGTAGCTGCGGGAAGTTGCTGAGCTCAAGCCTCCTTGTTGGGACTCCAACCAGGAAGGAGCCTTTTGGGGTAGAGGAGGTTATAGAATAAGGGGTCAGGGAGGGGCTGTCTTAGGAAACGGCAGTCAGAGAGAGATCAGGGAGAAAACTCATCGCCCTTGTCAAGGAAATGCTTCGTGGAGCAGTCCCTGAAAGGCCTCTGAAGAATCCCAAGCGTTCTCACGATGGAGCCGGCCTGCCACCCACAACTCACCACCCCCGAGTACTCCACGGCAGCAGAGAGAAGACGCCCCCTTTCCACTGCCTGTCTTCCCCTTACGGCTCCCTGCGCCACACCCCACGCCGCAGAGCTGACTCGGCTCAGAAGGGAGGACGCAGGCTGCGAAGGACGCGAGACTGAAGTTTCTAACTGGGCTGGGCTTTTGGATCCCTGGTGAAGTAGGCCTTTAGTACCAAGGTAAAACTTATTTTTAAAAACTAGAAGCAAGCAGAAAGACATTGAGACCTCCCGAGATCCCACCCTGGGTCAGGGAAGGGAGGTTGGACCCAACGTGGCTTTCTTTGCGGCTTCCTGGGAAGAATACTGCCTGCAGAGCCAAGCCGCGCTGCTCCCGTCTTCCTGATTTCTCCTTCTCACTTCTCGCTCTCCTCCACTCATTCCCGAAATTCCTGTCCTTAAAATATTAGAGAGACAGCCAAGTCTCCACGAGCTTTTCTTTCCATGAAGAGGCTGGAAAAGAAAGAAAGAAAGAAAGAAGCCTCCACCCCAGGGCCCGGGAAGACTGAAAGGGGGCCGGGACTACAGAGGGTCTCGAGGCCTCTCTGGCCCTGAGAAGCGTGACTGAGAGATGAGAGAGGGAGGGGATGGAGGGAGAGAGAGACTGAGGCTTCGATGTAGGAGAGAGGAGCCGAGGCCAAACCAAAGAGACACAGAGGAGCAGCAGGCATCTCTACCCAACCTCGGGGCCAGACACGGAGCCGCCTTCGCGGGTCTGGGAGGGTGAAGCCCTGGGCTGGTTTGCGCTTGACTAGCATGAGCAAGTGTGTATTTTGAGCGACGATCTCTAACCTCCCCTTCCTGCCCTACGTGTCCTGCCACCCGAAGTTCTGCAAAACCCGCCCCGAGTCCCTGGGGCCCCTGCCTAGCTAGCTGAGAGCAGCAACGCTGCAGCCTAACCGGGCTCACCTCTGGAAGAGGCTCGGACCTCAGGACGCCACTGGGCTTAGACCAGCAGCTTAGCTTGTTGGGGGCAGGGCTGCAGGGGAGACAGACAGCAGGTCCCGTGTTCTTCCCAGAACCCGGCTCTTTCCCCAAGCGCAGCGCTGGTACAGTCACGGCGCCGGGCTCACACGGGACAGGGAGCTCCTCCTAGGTCCTTGGGGACAGTGACCCTGAGGGTTTTCCTCTGGACAGAGGGCTGTTTTCGCATCCCAGGCTCGGTGAGGCGCACGGGGAATAGACCGGCCGCTCTGTTTTCTTCTTTGTCTTCAGGCGCCTCTTCCCACCTGTGATTTCCTGTTTGTGACTTAGGTGCTTATTGCTCTTTGTAGCAACTGAACTGTTTGCTGCGTGTCTTATGTTCCCAGTGAACTGGCAAGCATTTTGAGATTTCCTTCTCTGTTTCCTCTCTAGTGCCTAATTGAGGGGAAACAGTAAATACCTTGAGAACTGAGGGTAATTCCTGCACTAGGGATTATGACTCCAAAGAGACGCCATCTCTCGCGGAAGCGGGTAGACTACAGTTTCCTTCCCACTTGAGTGAAGGTCGGTGTTGGAAGGGAATCTGGGGACGAAGGGATTCAGCACTCGGGGCTCTCAGTTGCAAACAAAAGAAATAAACTCTGGGTTTTTAGGACTGGAAGAAACAGACTGCAGTGATATTCAGTTGTTCACAGATACACTGGGAAGGCTGGAAATACAGACCCTGAGATAGACAGGAGAAAGGGAGGGTATATAACCAGAGACACAATCAAAATTCATAGACTCCTACTTCTAATGACTGCATCTGCTTCATAATATAATTCAGTGATTTCTCACCCTAGGCAAGAACACTTACTCCCCCTTAACGAGAAATGACTTAACCTATAGACTGATTGAATTCATGACTAATGTTCAAAATAACTGGGTGATGGAGAAAAAAGCAAAGGCAAGTTATTTTATCTACTTATCTATCATCTGTCTGGTTATGACTAGGAAAGAAATGTGTGTGGAACCAGAATCCTTTTTTCTACAACTTGTCTGTGAGGCATATTTTTGAGTTCCTTCTCCAGTACTGTTATGGTCTCAAAGTCCGTGTCCTCTTAAAATTCACACTTTGAAGCATGACCCCAGGTGATGGCATTAGGAGATAGGGTCTTAGAAGCTGATTAGGTCATGGGACAGAGCCCTCAGGAATGGGATTAGCATCCTTATAAATGAGGTCTGAAGGAGCTCCCTTGCCCCGTCTACTTCATGACAATGCAATGAGGAAATGGCAGTCCGTGAACCAGGAGGCAGGCTCTCGCCAGACACTGAATTGCCAGAGCCTTGGTCATGGACTTCTAGCCTCCAGGACTGTAAGCAATTCATTTCTGTTGTTTATAAGGCACCCGATTTATGGCATTTTGTTACAGCAGCCTGAAGGGACGATGATAACTTCTATCTTAGCATGGGTCTTCTCGTTTTTAGAGCCTGAAGGAAGAATCTAAGTCTTGAAATTTTATTTGGAAGATGAAATCCCACGATGTAAAGAAGAGGACAAGAGAAGGAACGGAGCCTGGGCTAGATGCAGTATAATGCAGTGAAATGAATTACGCAAGGGTGAGTGTTCACGACGAGGGGCACGAGCTGGAGAAAATTACTCATCAGATAAACTTTATTACAGTAGACTCCTCTGCGAGGAGAAACCACAGCTAGGATCAGTCCAGGGAGAGCAGAGAGGGACACCTGCATATCCTGTTTCTTTTCGTCTCTTGCTTCCCGTCTGCCAAGGCTTGCCCCATGCGGACCTCACTGTCTTGAACTTGCAAGCTGCATCGTCTGGCCCCTCGGTGGCTACAGAGAAAGTCAGGAACTATATTCCTCAGTTCGACTGTTGATCTGAGTCCAGAAGCTGTGGGGAATTGGTGTGGCCACATGTGGCCCAGGTTCAATGTGGGTGCCGGTCAGCTGGAGAGCTTGCAAAGAGGCAGCAGCGTTTGGAAGGAGAACTGTGTCGTCAGAAAGGAGAGGGTGACATAAGGCTTGTGTCCAATACGATCCACCTCTTGTGCTGCTCACATCTGTTCGTGCCCTCTCAATATATGTCTCTAGACTCGATAGCTCTGGATTCTATGGAACGTTTTTTGTAAAACGATGAAAATACTGATAAGGGAAGTGTAAGTCCAGTCTGTCGAGAGCAGTGATCCTCGTCCTGTTATTCGTCATCGCCCAGGGGTCCCTGTAAGGAGCCTTTAAGGGGACGGCAGAGGATGAGCTGGCTGGATGGCATCACCCACTCGATGGACATGAGTTTGAGTAAACTCCGGGAGTTGGTGATGGACAGGGAGGCCTGGCGTGCTGCGGTCCATGGGGTCGCAAGGAGTCGGACACGACTGAGCGACTGAACTGAACTGAACTGATAGATGTTTTATTCTCAATTCTCTCTGCTCCCATATAATCAAATACTATGAAATAAGCTTTTTGTCAGACTGGGCTGAGCTTTTTGTTTTTCTGTCGCTCAGTCGTGTCCGACTCTCTGCAACCCCATGAATCGCAGCATTCCAGGCCTCCCTGTCCATCACCAGCTCCCGGAGTTTACTCAAACTCATGTCCATCGAGTGGGTGATGCCATCCAGCCACCTCATCCTCTGTCGTCCCCTTCTCCTCCACCTTCAATCTTTCCCAGCATCAGGGGCTTTTCCAATGAGTCAGCTTTGAGCTTTGGAGAGGCACAGTTAAAAGGTTTCTTTTTCACTCCTGAAGTACTAACTTTTGACCACTTGGGGGCAGTATCACCATGGTTGAGACCTCCCCCGCTTCAAGGTGGTGGACAGAGTCACCTCAGGGAAAAACCAAGACAAGAATGTCATCACAGTCCTCAAGTCTGTAGCTGATGCTGAGACTCTGATTAATATTCTTCATTTCCCTCCGCCGTCTCTAAATCCTAAATGATGGAACTGTGTGCTGGCATAACATGGTGTTTCTAAAGTTGCTTCATGAAAGAAAATCAGCCAAGTGTGTGGTCTGTGTCTCTGAAGATTGTATCCATCTCTGCTGAATAGCCTCCTTTGCTCAATGCTGTGAGGGCCATACCTTTCCTTCTCATGAGGACTGGATTAAAACCAAAAAAAGGAAACTAGGGCAATTCACAAATTGGAGCCAGTGGACAGAGAGAAGGCCAAGCAATGATCACCATCACATTTAAAACACGTACTATTTTCCGTTGTTGTTGTCTAGTCACTAAGTTGTGTCCGACTCTCTGTGACCCCACGGACTGCAGCACGCCAGGTTCCCTTGTCCTTCACTACCTGCTGGCGTTGGCTCAAATTCACATCCACTGAGTGATGTTATCCAACCATCTCATCCTCTGCTGCCCGCTTCTCCTCCTGCCTTCAGTCTTTCCAAGAATCAGGGTCTTTTCCAATGAGTTGGCCCTTCACATTAGGTGTCCAAACTATTGGAGCTTCAGCATCAGTCGTTCCAATGGATACTCATGGTTAATTTCCTTTAGGATTGACTGGTTTGATCTCCTTGTGGTCCAAGGACTCTTGAGAGTCTTCTCCAACACCACAGTTCAAAAACATCAATTCTTCAGTGCTCAGCGTTCTTTATGGTCCGACTCTCACATCTGTACATGACTACTGGAAAGACCACAGCTTTGACTATACGGGCATTTTCTGGCAAAGTGATGTCCCTGCTTTTTAATACACTGTCTAGGTTTGTCATAGTTTTCCTCCCAAGGAGGAGGTGTGTTTTAATTTCATGGCTGCAGTCACCATCTGGAATTTGGACTTTGGACTTTGGAGCCCAAGAAAATAAAATCTGTCACTGCTTCCACTTTCCCCCCTTTTATTTGCCATGAAGTGATGGCACTGGATGCCATGATTTTAGTTTTTTGAATGTTGAGTTTCAAGCCAGTTTTTCCACTCTCTTCTTTCACCCTCATCAAGAGGCTCTTTAGTTCCTCTTCACTTTCTGCCATAAGGGTGGTTTATTTGTATATCTGAGTTTGATGATGTTTCTCCTGGCATCTTGGTTCCAGCTTGCGCTTCATCCAGGCCAGGGTTTTGCATGATGTTCTCTGCACATAGGGCTCCCCTGTGGCTCAGACAGTAAAGAATCTGCCTGCGATGCGGGAGACCTGACTTCCATCCCTGGGTCGGGAAGGTCCCCTGGAGGAGGGCATGGCAACCCCCTCCAGTATTTCTGCCTGGAGAATCCTCATGGACAGAGGAGCCTGGAGGGCTACAGTCCATGGGGTCACAAAGAGCTGGACACGACTGAATGACTAAGCACACAGCACTCTGACTATAAGTTAAATAAGCAGGGTGACAATATATAGCCTTGTTTAACTTCTTTCCCAGTTTTGAACCAGTCCATTGTTACATGTAAGATTCTAACTGTTGCTTCTTGATCCACATACACGTTTCTCAGGAGACGGGTAAGTTGGTCTGGTATTCCCATCTCCTTAAGTATTTTCCACAGTTTGTTGTGATCCACAGTCAAAGGCTTTGGCATAGTCAATGAAGCAGAAGTAGATGTTTTTTTTTCTGGAATTCCCTTGCTCTGTCTATGATCCAACAGATGTTGGCAATTTGATCTCTGGTTCCTCTGCCTTCTCTAAACCCAGCTAGTACATCTGGAATGACTCAGTTCACACACTGCTGAAGCCTAACTTGAAGGATATTGAGCATAACCTTAGTAGCATGTGAAACGAGTGCAATTATACGGTAGTTTGAACATTCTTTGGCAGAATCTGTGATTTTATGTGGTTTTCAAAGTCACTGCTGAGAGAAAGAGATAATTGTTATAAAAATACCTCCTGTGTTGATTCTTGAGGGTGTACTCCAGGTTATTTCTAACCCACCCAACACCCATAAACCAAACTGCCAAGGTGAATTGCCGTATGATAATCTCTTGCGTTCAAGGACTTCCTTATCCAGCCGTCTCCCCCTCCCCTTGCAGCAGTTGTAACTGGATAACACAGACGTGCTTGGGCAAACACTCCCTGTATGGTTTCCTTGGTCTTCAACACATGGGAATGGGAAATTGAAATTCCTGGGAATTTTTAGGAAAAGTGTAAGATTATAAGTCATTCTTAAAATATTTTCAGCATCCTTAGTACTCTTTACTCATTAGTTCAGGTATCTAAAATTTGCTTACTAATTACAAATGTTAGGTATTTTAGTGTATACTAAGTACTGTAGACTATAGGGGTGACCTGGTGGCTGAGTCACTAAGGAATCCCCCGCCCGCGATGCCCAGGACTGCCCATTGTGCAGGAGACCCGGGCTCAATCCCCAGGTCAAGAAGATTCCTTGGAGAAGGAGATTGCAACCCCCTCCAGTTTTCTTGCCTGGAAAGTCCCATGGACAGGGAAGCCTGGCAGGCTACAGTCCCTGGGGTAGTAAGAGTTAGACACGACTGAGCAACTAAACCACCACCATTGTCGACTGCAGAGAACAGCCAGACACTGGAAAACGCTCCAGGGACACGACTGGGCGGTAGTGGGATAAGTGAGCATTCGGGTCTCCCAGTACAATTAGAGGCATTAGGCAGAGTCGTGTCAAAACCTCCAGGTTAAGAACTTGTTTGTTTCTATAATTTATTATTTCCTGGAACATCTCTCACAGGATTTGTATAAAGTATCTTACGCACATAAACTAATGACTGCTTCCTTTACTTGGAAGAATGACTCAGTGTTAACAGCAAAGGGGGCCATGAACACACACACGGGGACAGCTCCCATCAAGACGGACCGATCAGACCGTGACTGTGTTTCTCCCAGTGCTTAAGGTTCTGGTGTCAGAAATGCAGGCGTAACCTCTGACTCTGTACGTCACACTTCCTGGTTGGTCCCCACTTTCTTCCTGACCTGAGTGGATCCCTCTGAACCAGTAACCTCTCTACATTGATCATTATGCTTTATTTGTTTTTAAATTAAATTATATTTTGTTTATTTTTTAAATTAATGTGTAGTTTATCTGTAGCATTATATTTGTTTTAGGCATACACCATAGTGATTCAATTATTGTTGTAGACTGTATTTCATTTAAAGTTATTATAGCATTTTGGCTATTTTCCCTGTGCGGTACAATATATCCTCGCATCTGATTTATTTTATACATAAAAGGTGCATATTTTGTAGCTCTTGCTCCTCTTTCCCTGTCCTGCCCTTCCTCTCTCCTCTCCCTGCTGGTAACCTCTAGTTTCTTCTCTGTAGACTTTTTGATGAGAGCCATTCTGACAGCTGTGAGGTGCTATCTCATTGAAGGTTTCGATTTGCATTTCCCTGATAACTGAAGGAGTCTTTGGGCCTAGGAAAGAAAACAACAGTCTCAAAGGCCCTTGCTGAATCATCTAACGTGGGAGAAAACAAAACCGAACTTTAGTCCAGCCATGATGCTCCAGGCCGGTTGCATCTATCTGGGACTTACCACCCCCTGTCCAGAAACCTAAAATAATCTCGCAAGTTCTGACTTCCACTTACGCTACCATAAGTCTGCCTTGTTAACAAGGGCTGGGGGATGGGGGCGGGATGTGTAGGGGAGGGGGAACCATCATTTTCTCAAGGAAAACATCATTGATTGACATGTCAGTCCCGTGATATGACTCATGATGCACTGATATTCCACTCAGTGTTCTAATTCCAGAATCTAGTATCTTCATGCAAAGAGTCTTATTTTAAGGGAATAATTTATTAATAAGAAGGAGGAGCTCATTACATTCAGCTAAAATATATTCAGGAAGGTAACTGGGGGAACTCCGTCATTCAATGGAAAGGACCGATTAGCACCTCAGAGCCTTCTTCCCAACGAGGAAACATTTCAACACTCTTCCTTTTGCGCACTGCTCAGTCATGTCTGACTCTTTCACAACCCCATGGACTGTAGCCCACCAGACTCCTCTGTCCATGGGATTTTTCAGGCAAGAATACTGGAGTGGGTTGCCATTTCTTCCTCCAGGGGATCTTCCTGGCTCGGGGATTGAACCCGCGTCTCTTGTGTCTCCTGCATTGACAGGCAGATTCTTTACCACTGAGCCACCAGGGAAGTCCCTTCCTTTGGAGTTCCAAGTTAGTTTTCTCTATGATTTGTGACAATGAGTACAAATGAAAGGAGACAAGAAAATGCAGTTGCAAACTTTTGTTCGAATTCTCAACAATGCCAAGCTCAGTATATACGTTTAATTGATTCCTTATGTTCTGATGTGACTTGACCTGGGTTTGTTCATAAGCAACCTGCCCACCAGAGAACTTTCTTCCTCTTCTTTAATGTTTAGTTGAAAGCAAAGGCATTTTTAATATTGTTAAATCTATAGCTGTTCCTGGAATAAGTAACACGTGTTTAGTTCTCCTTATCACCATTGAAATTATCTAAAACATTTTAAAGCATTAAGTCTAGTTTTGAAGAAAGGAAGTAACCAAAACAAAAAGTGTTAATCTAGGAAAAACATTAAGAATTTAGGAAAAACATGAAAACATCATAAGCGTGATGATGGAAAGTTTACTTGTCAAATAAATTTATATGAGCCTCAGATTCCTCTTATAAATGACTATTTTCCCAATTATAAGAGTAACAGAATCTTATATTAAAAATCATGAAAAATGCCTAAATGGATATAGAAGAAAAAGATTATCCATAATTCTATAAATCACATATAACAACTGTTAACTTTTTGGTGTATTTCTATTCATCATTATGCATATGCATTTTTACAAAATTGGGTTCCAATTATAAATAAAGATTTGTGCCTTGTTTTTTATCACTTATAAGTGCCTTTATTATAAAATATTAAATATAATTCAAAGTACACTCTATTTTTGTATCCAATATTTGAAATTATATTTTAATAGCTTTTTTAAATGAAATAAGAAACTGCCTTGTATTTTCATTTTTGTTTGACTCAGTTATTTGAGGTTACACTTTTAGAATAAGAATTATTGAATCAAAGAATAGAAAGTTTGCTAGGCCTTTGGTGTACTTAGTCACACGGCATTCAGAAGGTGTATCTGACTACAGAGTTAAAAATTTAATAACTAGCCTTCTCTTTTAACTCATGCATTAAATCAAATAATGTGCATATGCTGATTTTTCTACTAACTATGCTGATAAATTCTTTCCTGTTTTGCTAGTTGTTCTTATCTTGAGTCACAGGTGCTTAGGACCAAGTGGTGGGCAGAAAAACTTTGAGAGTGTCTTGACTAAAGGCAGACAACCACAATGGCCATGAATCACAGGAATGTTAAGAATAGTTGGACCTGCTCAGCGAAGCCTTGGTCACATAGTCCTGCCACCCCTACCCTCATAGTTCTCCTTAAATTGACCTACCCTCTTTCAGAGAGCAGGAGGGTAATTTTCAAGATACTGGTCTGCAACCCTCCTTGTTTGCCGGCAAATTAATGAATTTCTCTTTCCTTTGTCCTCACAACCTTATCCTCATTATTCTTTTTTTTTTTGTTATTTTTTAAATTGTGAAGGTATTGATAACACATTTATAAAAGACTTGGAAAATACAGAACAAAGTTACATTTAGTTCCACTATATATTACAATTATCTTTTTAAGAAGATAAATTAAGATTTTTAGTTAGAGTTTCAATATCAAACACTCAAAAATTAATAGAATGGATACACAGAAAAGTAGAAGGGTATTGTTGATGTTTAGTTGCTCAGTTGTGTCTGACTTTTTGCGACCCCATGGTCTGCAGCCTGCCAGGCCTGTCTGTCCAAGGAATTCTCCAGCCAAGTGTACTGGAGTGGGTTGCCATTTCAGTTGAAGTATATAGTAGACATGAAAAGCACTATGAACCAATTCAACATAATAAAGATTTATACGATGTTCACACACAGTAGGATACAAATTCTATTCAAGTTTCCATAGACCATAAAGTAGGAGACACTGGAACATATCCAGGTTGTCCTCATTACTCTTACTCAGCATTGGGGGCAGGGACCGAATTTTCTGTTACAAAAGGTTATACCAATTTATTTTTTAAAATTTATTTTTAATTGGAGGGTAATGCTGCAAGTGCTGTCTCATTATCGGACCAACCCCCCCACCCCCCCACTGCCACTTCTGCGAGCCAGGCGCAAGCACTCAGCACTGCAAGCAAGAGTCCCAGGTCCCAGCATGCCTCATTATCAGGGGGAAGAGGGAGTCTTTCGTCTTGGACTCTGCTATTAGGAGTACAGGTTGTGCACCTGGGGCAAACAGGGCAAAAAAGTCAAACCAATGGCACAGGGTGGGAAAGCATAAAGTGCTATCTTTGTCACGATGGCAAGTGACGACACCCACCCCAGCCCCCTAAGCCTTCAAGTGGTGTCTGAGGCTGCTTTACTGATGAAGGCATTCTTCAGAGCGCCTCTGACATCCTTGTTGCGCAGAGTGTAAATCAGGGGGTTGAGCAAGGGGGTGATGAAGGTGTAGATCAGGGCGATTTGGCGGTCCTCATCCCCCGAGGTGCTGGACCGGGGGCGCAGGTAGACCAGGCTGCAGCAGCCCTACTGCAGCAGGACCACGGCGAGGTGGGAGGAGCAGGTGGAGACGGCCCGGCGGCGGCCCGGCGCGGAGCGGATGCGCAGGAGGGCCCAGCCGATGCGCACGTAGGCGGCGGAAACGAGGAGGAAGGGCGCGGTCAGCACGAGGCTGCCCACGGCGTAGAGCGCGGCCTGGTGCACGCGGGTGTCCGCGCAGGCCAGCCGCAGGGCCGGGGGCACGTCACACAGGAAGTGGTTGATTTCGCGGCGGTGCCCGCAGAAGGGCAGGGCGAAGACGAGGGTGGGAAGCGGCAGGGAGAGGAGGAGGGCCGGGCCCGCGGCACAGCCCACCATCCGCACGCAGAGCTTCCGGGTCACGATGAGCGTGTAACGCAGCGGGTGGCGGATGGCCACGGAGCGGTCATAGGCCGTGACCGCCGAGAGGAAGCAGCCAGTGCCGCCCAGGGTGACGAGGAAGAACGTTTGGGCCCCACAGCCAGCCAGTGGGATGGGCTTCTGGGCCCCCACAATGTTGGAAAGCATCAAGGGTACCGCCACGGTGGTGTAGCAGGTTTCCAAGAAAGACAGATTGCACAGGAAGAAGTACATGGGCGTGTGGAGGGGGCTGTGTGTGCACACCACCCAGATGATGGCCGCGTTGCCGCAGAGGATCATCAGGTAGAGGACGAGGAAGAGGGCGAAGACGAGGGCCTGGAGTTCTGGGGCGCTGCCGAAGACCCGAAACACAGACTCCGTGGGGCCGGACTGGTTGAGGACAGGGCTCCTAGCAAACATGTCTCCTGCGGAAGAAGACCAGAAGGCGCTCAGACTTCCTCTCCTGAATTACTTAATTGTGTGAGTAGAATCACGGACTTAAAACGTTGCTTTTGATTTGGAATTGCCTATTTAGTATCCAGTTTCCAATCTCAATGTTTGGAAATGAATTCACAATAGAGGGCATGGTACATTCTCCCTTGGAAATCTTCATGAATGGGATAAATTCTAATTGGCAGAAGTTTCTGATGACAGAGATGTCATTTTTTTTTTTTTTTCTTTTAAACTCTGGTATTTAAAATCCAATTGACAAGGGCTAATTCTTTGCTTGTATTTAGCTAAAGAGTTATATACACTTGTACTTTGTTATCTGTGGGAGATTGATACCAAAGTCCATGAAGGCTTAAGTTCCTTTCATAAAATAGGATAGTGTTTGCCTATAACCTACACACATCCTCCCATATACTTTATATCTTCTCTGCTACTGCTACTGCTAAGTTACTTCAGTCATGTCCGACTCTGTGCGACCCCATCCCTGGGATTCTCCAGGCAAGAACACTGGAGTGGGTTGCCATTTCCTTCTCCAATGCATAAGAGTGAAAAGTGA
Organism: Dama dama; assembly: GCF_033118175.1. NCBI lineage: Eukaryota > Metazoa > Chordata > Mammalia > Artiodactyla > Cervidae > Dama > Dama dama. The sequence continues at coordinate 81,942,103 of NC_083681.1, forward strand.
AAGTAAAGTCGCTCAGTCATGTCCGACTCTTCACCACCCCATGGACTGCAGCCTACCAGGCTCCTCCACCGATGGGATTTTCCAGGCAAGAATACTGGAGTGGGGTGCCATTGCCTTCTCTGTTATATCCTCTCTAGATTACTTATAATACCTAATATAATGCAAATGCTTTGTAAATAGTTGCTGGTGCCCTGAAAATTCAAGTTTTGCTTTGGGGAATTTTCTGGAAATTAAAAAAAAAAAAATTCTCTATTGCTGATTGGTCAAACCCATGGGTGCAGATCCAACATCCTTTGGATCATTGTAAAAGCAAGAGAGTTCCACAAAAACATCGACTTCTGCTTCATTGAGTACGCCAAAGCCATCAACTGTGTGGGTCGCAACAAACTGTGGAAAATTCTTAAAGAGATGGGACTACCAGACCACCTTACCTGCCTCCTGAGAAACCTGTTTGCAGGTCAAGAAACAACAGTTAGAACTGAACATGAGACAACAAACTGATTTCAAATCAGGAAAGGAGTATGGTGGAGGCTGTATACTGTCACCCTGCTAATTTAACTTATATGCAGAATACATCATGAGAAATGCTGGGCGGGATGAAGCACAAGCTGGAATCAAGATTGTGGGGAGAAATATCAGTAACCTCAGATATGCAGATGACACCATCCTTATGGCAGAAAGTGAAGAAGAACTAAAGAGCCTCTTGATGAAAGTGTAAAAGGACAGTGAAAAAGTTGGCTTAAAGCTCAACACTCAGAAAACTAAGATCATGGCATCTGATCCCATCACTTCATGGCAAATAGATGGGGAAACAGTGGAAACAGTGACAGGCTTTATTTTGGGGGGCTCCAAAATCACTGCAGATGGTGACTGCAGCCATGAAAATAAAAAAATGCTTACTCTCTGGAAGAAAAGTTATGACCAACCTAGACAGCATATAAAAAAGACATTACTTTGCCAATAAAGGTCCGTCTAGTCAAAGCTATGGTTTTTCCAGTAGTCATGTATGGATGTGAGAGTTGGACTATAAAGAAGGCTGAGTGCCAAAGAATTGATGCTTTTGAACTGTAGTGTTGGAGAAGACTCTTGAGAGTCCCTTGGACTGCAAGGAGATCCAACCAGTCCATCCTGAAGGAGATCAGTCCTGAATATTCATTGGAAGGACTGATGCTGAAGCTGAAACTCCAACTTTGGCCACCTGATGCGAAGAACTGATTCATTTGAAAAGTCCCTGATGCTGGTAAAGATTGAAAGCAGGAGGAGAAGGGGATGACAGAGGATCAGATGGACATGAGTTTGAGTAGGCTCTGGGAGTGAGTTGGTGATGAACAGGGAAGCCTGGCGTGCTGCAGTCCATGGGGTCGCAAAGAGTCAGACATGACTGAGCGACTGAACTGAACTGAACTGAACTGATGGGTGCAGAACATGTGGATAGGGAGGACTGACTCTATTAATAAATTGTAGATATTTTCAAAGTTAGGTAAATGGATGTATTGTTTACATTTTTGGTAAACATTCTTTTTGAAATATAGCATACACAGAAAGAACTTCACAAATTCTAAATGTACAGTTTGATCTGTTTTTTACACAGTACATGTGCCAGCATAAACTCTATCAAAATTAAGAAATGGAAAAATTCTAGTAACCTACAAACATTCTTTATGTCTTCTCTCAGTCTTTACGCTTCACAAAGATAACTATTCTTTTGGCCTTATCACTGAAGAGTAGTTAAACTGTGCTTAAATTTATGTATGTAATAATAAAGTGTGTGCTTTATTGTACCTGGCTTCAAGATTATGTCTGCAGAGTTAGTCTTGCTGTTTTGTATAGCAAGACTTTGTCCTTTCTACTGTGCTGTAGTATCCTATTTTTTTATGGCTGTACTATAATTTATTCACGAGTTTTTCACTTTTCATCCAATTTTGACTCCATATGAAACTAGGCAAACGTCTTTTATTACAACCCTTTCTGATATATACTCTTTGTGTATTTCCTCTCATTTGAATATTTAAAAAATTTTTTTAAACCATGAACCTAAACTTTTAAGACTTGGACAAATTGAGATGAAAGGAACATGTAAGGGAATCAGGTAATAATGAAGTGGAGTTGCCTGAGGTAAGAAAAGAAAATAAGAAAACTAAAGATGCAATAGCAGAATTCAAATAGGCATTAAAACCATCAGGTGAATCAGTTTTATGAGGGAAGGGGAAAATACCTGTCAACTAAGCACTTTTATATTAGAGTGGGCTACACTTTTATTTTTGATGCAAAACCTCAAGAAACAATAGGGCAATGTCTACAGAGTTTAAAGAAAAACAAATTTTTGTGGAAGAATGCTATACCCAGGGTTTAAAGCTTTATGTTCAAAAGCAACAGAAAGACTTTCTCAAATTTACCTGGGCTTGGGAAACATGGGCATACCTTGGAGAGACTGTGAGTTCAATTCCAGACCATAGAAATAAAGCAATTATCGTGATAAAGCAAGTCACAATTTTTTTTTTTTTTTTTGGTTTACCAGTGCATTTAAAAGTTATGTTTACACCATACTATAGTCTATTAAATTTGCAATAATAGCATTATGTCTAAAAATGTGAAAGTCTTGGTCACTCTGTCATGTCCAACTCTTAGGGGCCCCATTGACTGTAAAAATATAAACACCTTAATTAAAAAGTGGTTTATTGCTAAAAAGTGTTAACCATCATTTGAGCTTCTGCCACTCACAATTTTTTTGCAAGAGTAATACAAAGATCACAGAAAACAGATCACCATAAAAAATAGAGCAATAATGAAAATGTTTGAAATATTGCAAGAAATTACCAAAATGTGACACAGAAACAACAAGTGAGCAAATCCATTGGAAAATGACATCAATAGACTGGCTCGATGCAGGGCAAGCCTACAACTCATCAAACAATGAAATATCTGTGAAGCAAGCCAGAAAGATAAAGAACATTACAGCATACTAACACATATATATGGAATTTAGAAAGATGGTAATGATAACCCTATATGCAAAACAGAAAAAGAGACACAGATGTACAGAACAGACTTTTGGACTCTGTGGGAGAAGGTGAGGGTGGGATGTTTCGAGAGAACAGCATCAAAACATGTATATTATCTGTAGTGAAACAGATCACCAGCCCAGGTTGGATGCATGAGACAAGTGCTCAGGCCTGGTGCACTGGGAAGACCCAGAGGGATTGGGTAGAGAGGGAGGTGGGAGGGGGGATCGGGATGGGGAATACATGTAAATCCATGACTGATTCATGTCAATGTATGACAAGACCCACTGCGGTATTGTAAAGTGATTAGCCTCCAACTAATAAAAATAAATGAAAAAAAAAAAAGAAATATCTGTGAAGCACAATAAAGTGAAGGGCAATAAAATGAGGTGTGCTTGTGAGAAATGGAATATTTCCTGTCTTATCAGTAAATAAGGATGTCACAGTCATCAGCGTTTCCAGTGTGAGCTGGTGAGCCCTGAGGGACACAGAAAGGAGAATACCTGCCTTCTAGCTGCCAGCAGACCTACGGTCACTCCCTAAGGTGAGCCCCAAGGAAAGGAAGCTCAGGATGTGAAAACACAGGAAACTGGCCCCAGATAGCTGAGGTGCATGATAAAGGGATGATTTCAGTGAACCCAGACTCTTGCGTTTTCCCATACATAGACAGGAGCTAAATTCCTTAGCGTGAGTTACCTGGTTTTCTTTAATTAATAATAACCTTTAACTTTTGACATTCAGACTACCTGCCCTTTGTTGTAAAACTTCTGTATAACCTGGCTCGTCCCCTCACCTCCTTGGAGCAGTTTTCAGGGTTACTTGAGATACTGTCTTGAAGTCCTAAAAATTCCTACCAAATAAAACATAACTCTCAACTTTTATGTTGTGAATATTTTTTAAGTTGATATTTGCATGCCATTCAATTTAAATACAATTAAAATGTAATATTACTCCAAGATGGCAGAGTAGAAGGACATGCGCTCATCTTCTCCTCCCAGAACTCCAAAATTACTGCTCGCTGCTGAACAATCATTGACAGGAGACTGTTGGATCCCGCCAAAAAAAGATACCCCACATCCAAGGGCAAAGGAGAAGGTCCAGCAGGATGGTAGGAGGGGTGACATCGCATTTAGAACCAAACCCCATACCGGCCAGAGACACTCAGAGGGGTCAAACAAATCTTCCGTGCACCAGGACCCAGAGACCCCACAGAGATTGAGCCAGAACTGTGAGTGTCTCCTGCAGAGGTCCGGGTCAGCAGTGGCCTGCCGCGGGGCAGGGGCTCTGGGTGAAACAGACCTGGGTATGGCATAAGCCCTCTTGGAGGAGGTCACCATTAACCCTACCATAGAGCTGCCAGAACTTACAGACTGCCAGAAATGGACTCTTGGAGGGCACAAACAGAACCTTGTGCACCAGGACCCAGGAGAAAGGAGCCGTGACCCCACAAGAGACTGACCCAGACTTGCCCGGGAGTGTCCAGGAGTATCTGGCAGAGGCGTGGGTCGGCGGTGGCCTGCTGCAGGGTTGGGGGCCCTGAGTGTAGCAGTACATGCATGGGACATTTTGAAGGAGGTCAGCATTATCTTCATTACCTCCACATTAATATGGCCTCAGGTCAAATAAGAGGGAGGTAACACAGCCCTGCCCATCAACAGAAAATTGGATTAAAGATTTATTGAGCATGGCCCGTCCCATCAGAGCAAGACCCAGTTTGCCCCTCAGTCAGTCTCTCCTATCAGGAAGCTCCCATCAGCCTCTTATTCTTCTCCATCAGAGGGCAGACAGAATGGAAACCACAATCACAGAAAACTAACCAAACTGATCACACAGACCACAGCCTTGTCTAACTCAGTGAAACTATAAGCCATGCCCTGTGGGGCCACCCAAGACAGATGGGTCATGGTGGAGAGGTCTGACAAAATGTGGTCCACTGGAGAAGGGAATGGCAAACCGTTTCAGTATTCTTGCCTTGAGAACCCCATGAACTGTGTGAAAAGGCAAAAAGATAGGACACTGAAAGATAAACTTCCCAGGTTGGTAGGTGTCCAGTATGCTCCTGGAGATCAGTGGAGAAATACATCCAGAAAGAATGAAGAGATGGAGTCAAAGCAAAAACAACACCCAGTTGTGGATGTGAGTGGTGATGGAAGTAAAATTCAATGCTATAAAGAGCGATATTGCATAGGACCCTGGAATGTTAGGTCCATGAATCAAGGCAAATTGGAAGTGGTCAAGGTAGAGGAACCAGAGATCAAATTGCCAACATCCATTGAATCATTGAAAAAATGAGAGAGTTCCAGAAAAACATCTATTTCTGCTTTATTGACTATGCCAAAGACTTTCACTGTGTGGATCACAATAAACTGTGGAAAATTCTGAAAGAGATGGGAATACCAGACCACCTGATCTACTTCCTGAGAAACCTGTATGCAGGACAGGAAACAACAGTTAGAACTGGACATGGAACAACAGACTGGTTCTAAACTGGGAAAGGAGTACGTCAAGGCTGTATATTGTCACCCTGCTTATTTAACTTACATGCAGAGTACATCATGAGAAATGCTGGGCTGGAAGAAGCACAAGCTGGAATCAAGATTGCCAGGAGAAATATCAATAACCTCAGATATGCAAATGACACCATCCTTATGGCAGAAAGTGAAGAACTAAAGAGCCTCTTGATGAAAGTGAAAGAAGAGAGTGAAAAAGTTGGCCTAAAGCTCAACATTCAGAAAACTAAGATCATGGCATCTGGTTCCATCACTTCATGACAAAATAGGTGGGGAAACACTGGAAACAGTGACAAACTTTATTTTCTTGGGCTCCAAAATCACTGCAGATGGTGATTGCAGCCATGAAACTAAAAGACGCTTGCTCCCTGGAAGGAAAGTTATGACCAACCTAGATAGCATATCAAAAAGTAGAGACATTACTTTGTCAACAAAGGTCTGTCTAGTCAAGGCTATGGTTTTTCCAGTAGTCATGTATGGATGTGAGAGTTGGACTATAAAGAAAGCTGAGTGCTGAAGAATTGATGCTTTTGAACTGTGGTGTTGGAGAAGACTCTTGAGAGTCCCTTGGACTGCAAGGAGATCCAACCAGTCCATCCTAAAGGAGGTCAGTCCTGGGTGTTCATTGGAAGGACTGATGTTGAAGCTGAAACTCCAATACTTTGGCCATCTGATGTGAAGAGCTGCCTCATTGGAAAAGACCCTGATGCTGGGAGGGATTGGGGGCAGGAGGAAAAGGGGACGACAGAGGATGAGAGGGTTGGATGGCATCACCGACTCAATGGACATGAGTTTGAGTGAGCTCTGGGAGTTGGTGATGGACAGGGAGGCCTGGTGTGCTGTAGTTGATGGGGTTGCAAAGAGTCGGACAGGACTGAGCAACTGAACTGAACTGAAACAGGAGATGGCAAGAGTGAATGTCGACATTTTAGGAATCAGTGAAATAAAAGAACTGGAATGGGCGAATTTAGCTCAGATAACCATTATATCTACTACTGTGGACAAGAATCCCTTAAAAGAAATGAAGTAACCATCATGGTCAGCAAAAGAATCCAAAATGCAGTACTTGGATGCAATCTCAAAAATGACAGAATGATCTCTGTTTGTTTCCAAGGCAAACCATTCAGTATCACGGTAATCCAAGTCTATGCCCTGACCAGTAATGCTGAAGAAGCTGAAGTTGAATGGTTCTAAGAAGACCTACAAGACCTTCTATAACTAACACCCCCAAAAGTTATCCTTTTCATTATAGGGGACTGGAATGCAAAAGTAGGAAGTCAAGAGATCCCTGGAGTAACAGGCAGATTTGGCATTGGAGTACAAAACGAAGCAGGTCAAAGGCTAACAGAATTTTGCCAAGAGAAAGCACTGGTCATCGCAAACAGCCTCTTCCAACAACACAAAAGAAGACTCTACACATGGACATCACCAGATGGTCAACACTGAAATCAGATTGATTATATTCTTTGCAGCCATAGATGGAGAAGCTCTATACAGTCAGCAAAAACAAGACAGGAAGCTGATTGGCTGAGATCATGAACTCCTTGTTGCCAAATTCAGAGTTAAATTGAAGAAAGCAGTCCATTCAAGTCCATGGGGTTACGAAGAGTCGGACATGACTGAATGACTGAACTGACTGAACTGGGTTATTAACCAAATTCAAGATTGAGAAAGTTGCAATGTAAAAACCTGACTTGAAAAATGAAAGAATAAGATATGTATTTAACACTAACTGATTAATGCAAATACTGTTAAAAGCAAAAAAATCTAATTATTGAAAGAATGCATAATATAAAATGTAAAAAGTTAGAATAGCTCTGCATATTTAAAACCACAAAGTGCACAGTTGGGAAATTGGTAATGAAGGATGGGAGAAATGTAAGTATACTACTTTTTTTAGTATACTAAAATTAGTAAGTATACTAATTTTTTCAATCAATGGAAGCTAGAATTCAAGAGCTATTTCATGTAGATATGACTAATCAGAGGAATACCTACTCAAAGATAAATTTTTGAATAATAATCATCAGTAGAATAAACACACAGCATATCCACTCCAAACAATCTGCTTTTAAAAAGTAAATATGCATATTAAAAAAGTAAATATAGTGCAGAGAGCCAAAGGAAACAAAGGAAAATGTGAGCAAGCATATAAGATAAAAATAGCTTAATGTAAGCTGAGAAAAGTATTTTGCTTCTGGAAATAAGTTTAAGAGAGGTTTATGTTCTATTAAAGAGTATCTCACACTTAAATGAGAAAAAAATCCAACTAAGTTCACATACAGTGACTTAAAAGGCTAGCATCACATTTAGTTAGCATTGTGTTTTAGGATGTAGCCTGTGAAAGAAGGCAGAAAAAGGATGCAGAATATTTGATTGTTTAATTTAAGATGCAGCAGAACAAATTGAAACACTGAGATGTATAAGATATTCATTATGGTGGCTGGTTCCAAATGAAATGTAATAGGGAATCTCCTAACTAAGCTTAACTGATGCGTCAGATTAAGCAATGCTGCTCATTCCCTCTGTACAATATACTATACGTAGCCCATGATACACTGAACACAAGAGACCTGTGGCTTATTCTATGATATGTTTGAGCATTCCTACAACCAAATTGAACTGTACATTTAAAATTCAGTTGGGTTTCATCCAAACCTACTTCGACCATTTGGATTCATTTTTGTAATGATGTAATTTTATTAAATTAAAAGTTTTAAAAATTGGAAGAAAGCTAAAAGATAGTGTAGATAAATATTTTTCAGATCTCAAAGTACAACCAAATGACTTACAACCAAATAAGCAGAGTACATGAAAATACTGACACTTGGACAGAATAAACATTTAAAAGTTCTGTGTGTCAAAAATACAATAAGCAAATTGAATAGAAAATGAAATTTTACCTCCCAGCAAAAAAGTTCATCATCAGATCAAGCAATTCAAAAAAGAAAGCTTCAAAGACATATAAACATTCAATTTCATTATTATTCAAATAAATATAAAATTAAATAAAATTGGATACTATTTTCTGCTTAGAAACTGATTGTTTTGTAAAAATAATAATATCTAGTGTTGTGAAAGTTGCAAAGAGGGATATATTCCCAAATATTGCTGAAAGTGAAAGTCCCTCAGTTATGTCCGACTCTTTGCGACCCCATGGACTGTATAGTCCATGGAACACTCCAGGCCAGAATACTGGAGTGGGTAGCCTTTCCCTTCTCCAGGGGATCTTCCTGACCCAGGGATTGAACCTGGGTCTCCTGCACTGCAGGCAGATTCTTTACCACTGAGCTATTTGGGGAGCTCTCGCTACTGGAAGTATAACAGTGCTATAAAGATGTGTGGATTGCAGTCTGATAATATGTCATAAAAGACTTGAAGAAATGCATTCACTTTGATTCAGCAATAATGTATTAAGGAATTTATTCTTATAAGTTAACCATGTATATGTGCACAGAATTGTTGATAGGAATATTCATTACAGTTTCTGATATAACAGTGAAAATTGTACCAACCTAAATATCATTAATGAGAAAATGCTTAAATTTATTGGGGTCTATCCATGCGATGGAAAAATGCAATCATTTGAAAACGATGTTGCAGAAAAATGCTTTATGAGATCAGGAAGCCCATGAAAAAACAGATCATAAAAAGTGTTAAATCATGATTCCATTTAAGAGATAATGATTTCTATTCATAAAAAGAGAATATATCTTAAAATACTAACAATGAGTATTACCAGGTTGGTGGGATTTTAGTTTATGGCTTATGCTTTTCTATATTTACACATTTGACAATAAGTGTACCCAATTTTGCAATCATTTAATAAACTTAAAAAATTTCCTTTATCTTTTGGTATTTTAACATAATGTTGAGAAGGAAGAATGGTAGAGTGTTGATCGCATGAATTTTTGTAGTCAGATCTGAGTATAGGGACTTCTCTCGTGGTCCAGTAGCTAAGACTCCAACCTTCCAATGCAAGGGGCTCAAGTTCAGTCCCTGGTCAGGGAAATAGATCCCACATGCTGCAACTAAGACAGCAGTCAAATAAATAAATATTTAAACAATTAGATCTGGATGTTAAAACTGCCCTGATTTACTAATTTAATTTTTACATTAATTACATTACTTGATGAGCCTTGATTCTCCAATGTGTGATTGGAGATGTGAATATGGAGCAATATGGGCAATTTATGAAGACTGAATATTTCAAATATATAGTGTGCCTGGGACATAATAAATGAACGTAACTGATGTCCTTCCTCTTTTCTCATGGTGGGAGTTTCCCTTGGCTAATTACTCTTCAGCTCTTATCTTTTCCAGAGTGGACAGTGAGGCTCCTCTAGAGCTGCGTTCTCCCAGGTCTTGAGTTGCTCTACTCATCATCGAAAATAAAAAGAAGAGTAAAAGAGAAAAGGAATAAGAATAAAATGGAAGAGAGATTTCAGTAAAATAATGTGATTACATAGCACCAAAACCAAATAAGATAGATCCTAACTCAGGGAAACATTTAAAAATGAATCTATCTTATTAAGATGTGAGTGTGTGTGTGTGTCCAGTCACTCAGTCATTTCAACTCTTTGCGACCCCGTGGACTGTAGCTCAACAGGCTCCTCTGTCCAGGGAACTTTCCATGGCAAGAATACTGGAGCAGGTTGCCATTTCCTTCTCCAGGGGATCTTCCCAACCCAGGGATCAAACCCAGGTCTCTGTGCCGCCTGCCTTGGCAGGTGGATTTTTTTACCACTAGCGCCACCTGAAAGTGAATGTCACTCAGTCGTGTCCGACTCTTGTGACACTGTGGACTCTGCAGTCCATGGGATTCTCCAGGCCAGAATACTGGAGTGGGGAGCCTTTCCCTTCTCCAGGGGATCTTCCCAACCCAGGGGATTGAACCCAGGTCTCCCACATTGCAGGCAGATTCTTTACCAGCTGAAGCACCAGGGAAGTCCCTATTAAGACATGAAAATCAAATAAGCAGCTTTTAACTTGGATGGGAACCGTCAAGATTTGGTGCAAAACATACTTAATGTATGGATAAAGCAAGACATATAGTGTTGGAGCTTGATGTCTGCTAGGACAAGTTATGTCAGGGCAATTTCAAGGAAAAAACTACCACATACATTCAAAGTGGGTCTATAAAATATAAAAAATAAAACATGTCAAACTTTGTGCTTATGAATTAAGCATTTTCCCTTTCAACGGCCACTTTCAAAGGTTTTGCACTTACTCTAATGGTGTGCCTTTCAAACCCATTTTTAGAGTGCTGCTGGGGGTTATTTTAAGAGAATACACATTTTCTCTAATCTCATCAGTTGTGACATATGTTCACACTTGGAGGATACATTTGCTTATTTTCTTAATAGCAAGCACTTGAGGTACAGTGAAATAAAATAGAGTAATAAGCTAGGTGACCCCATTTTGCACTATAGAGTTTGAGCAAAACAAGAGTTGGTGAAGCTGATATTGCTGTATAGTAGAAACATACATTTTTCTTCAATTACTTGAGAAATAAAGAATAAATATTATCATTTCTAATAAGTGTACCATTTGACATGTGTGGCACAATCTTTGTGAACATTTGCCTCATGTTTTCAACTATGAGTAATGGATTTTGTCATTCAAATTCATCTCTTTTGGCCACTGACCATAAAGTAATCTCTCCCTTGACACAAATGAAAAATCTGAACATGTCAACATTTTTATCTGGCTAATGTATGAGAGCCGGTGCTAATGACAAAGAACCTGCTTGCCAGTGCAGGAGATGTAAGAGACATGGGTTCATCCCAGGGGTCAGGAAGATCCCCCGGAGGAGGGCATTGCCATCCACTCCAGTATTCTTGCCTGGAGAGTCCCATGGACAGAGGAGCCTGGCAGATTAGAGTCCAAAGCATCACAATGAGTCAGACACAACTGAAGTGATTTAGCATGCGTGCACACAATGTATGAGAGGTTGATTGTATATTAAAAAGTTCTTCATAGACATTATCCCTGCGCCAGCTCTTTATTTTTTCAAGTCCAAAAGAGTACTGTGCAAATATCAACACATTTCTCTGTTCTAAGTCTTTATCATCCTATTGTATTTTGAGGTATTCAAAACTTCATTTCTTGATTACACAACAGTTCATACAAATCCGTAAGGCTGCATTTATGATTGTCTTCTACTACTCTTTCAAAACCTATTCTTAGAATATCTCCCAGACCTATTGTCATTGCTACTCGCAGAATTCACTTTTTTTCTGGGTGCCCACATTCCTTCCTTGGGGAACACTCCAGTCCTGGCAATGCTATTTTGGTAAACATTTCAATCAGGGATATATATAAGCTCCACAAAGACAAGAATGTCTGTCTTGTTCATCATAGTATCTCATCACAATAAATTTGATTTGAACTAGATTGAATTATTTTGTATTGTTAAATAGCTTATAGTTAAATTATAGTTAAATCTCATGTCCTTTAAACTTCCTTTCAAAGCCAGTATCCAATGGCACCCCTATAGCCTGCTTACGCCGCAATTACTTTAGCCCCACATAGGCTGGGTCTTTCCTAGTCCAAAGGTCATTTTGTTTACACTTGTCTGCTTCATGCAAAAAGGAAGATTCGGATGGGATGGATTCAATTGATTAATGGATTCACTTGATTAATGGCTAGTGGGAAGCACAGCAATTAAGCTATTGATGTGCTTATTGAACCAATGAGTTTGATAATGTTGTGAAGCTCATCTAGTTAGCAGTTATTCCTTAATGACTGATGAAGTCATTTCAAGGTGTAATACGTGCTTCCTGCTAATCCGTAAACACTGTGCATATAAAACCTAAACACTTGTGGAAATATCAGTGAGCCAGGAAACCACAGCAAAGCCCAGTCATAGGTCAAATGTGTGCTTATTTATAAAGTGTGTGTAAAGTTGAATCTCTGTGTCTGGTAACTATAAGGGAACTTAAGAGGCACCAGGTCCCACATATATCCTATGTGTAAAACCCAAGGTCTGCTGAGATTAAGCCTTGTTCAGAGGCATACCGCTAGCGATAAGCAGATATGGGGCCTGAATCTATTTTCTGTGTGATTCATTACCAGAGTGTAAAGTGTACATACAGGCCTTGAGTATATTTCACGTTTTATGTGCAACAAAGGCAGTATAAAAGCTAAGAGAGTGCAAATACCCATGCAGAATGGACACAGGATGGGTCTGGCAGAGCTGCTGGGAAACATGCCCAAACTAGGTCTGCTACTGTGCACACAGCTAAGCGGAGCAACGTCTTTTGTAGAGCAATCTGAAAACTCTTTAAAACTTCTCCTGTTCCAAACAATTTCCCCTAATATTGACCACTATGCCATTCTCAAGTTAGTTATACCTTTTTTCAGTCTCTCCCACCACCAGTTTTATTGAGGAAAAACTGACAAATGTAATAGTATATATGATGATTTGATATCTATAGTAAATATATATATATAATATATATATAAATATAAATATAGATTTATATATATATAAATTATTACCAAGACCAAGATAGTTAAGAAACATTTGATCTCTCAACAAGAGTGTGGGTTCTGGATCTGCCGTTTCATAGTTTTAGAATCTGGGACGAAGTTCCCAAATCCGCACGAATCTCAGATTTTCAGCTACAGAGGGTGTGTGTAGTTACCCCACAGAGTGGCTGTGAGCATTAGCTCTCACGTTAAGGTAACAGAATCAGCAGTAAGGTGAATTAACAGGAAGGTGGACCAAGTGCTCTGCCTGACTTTGTTGTTGTTTAGCCGCTCAGTCGTGTCTGACTCTTTGTGACCCCGTGGACTGTGGTCCGCCAGGCTCCTCCGTCCATGGGATTTCCCAGGCAAGGATACTGGAGTGGGTTGCCATTTCCTTCTCCAGGGGAGATCCTGGCCCGGGGGTTGAACCCGGGTCTCCTGCTTGGCAGGTGGATTGTGTCCCACTGTGCCACCTGGAAAGACCCGCCTGACTTCTAGGAGGTGTGGTTTTTCCACCCTCCACGTTGTGCTTTAGGCCCCAGCTCTACTGAACCACCTTCAGCTCCTTCCCACTGCTGCTCTTGCTCTGGGGGTTGGCATTATCTGTTCCCTCCACCTTGGACACTCCTCTTCAGCTCCCTAGCTGCACCTTCTCCTTCAGAGCCCAGTTCAGGTGCCACCTCTCCTGTAAAGCTTTCCTTCATCCTCTTCTTTCCCCAACTCTATTGATAGGTACTTCTCTGAGCTTCCCCCAAAGCCTTCTCTTCACCTCAACTCCAAGGCCACGGTAACTTCTCAGGATATAAATCAAGCAGACCAACATGTATGGTGTATGTGAAGAGCTCAGGTCCTGGGCTCAGCTGTGTGGGGATGTGTGAGAAAATTATAACACATAATCACTAGCTTCAGCCATACAACAGAACATGGCAGGTAGGAAAAGAATTTAAACATCCTCTGAGGAACTAATTCCTAAATTGTGTTCCTTAGAATACACTTCTTCTTGACACCTCAGAAATGAAAAAGTTCATGGTCAAATTGGAAAGCATTCACCCTTTTTCTCAAGAGTTACAGTGAATATTAGCACAGTGAAGTTACGGGAGGCCCTGTTGTAAAGCAAACAGTTTCATTTTACCTCAAACATTTTCCAAATCTGTTTTACCACAGAATATATATATATTCACATAGCACCAATAAGGATTTGTGATTTCATTCTACTTAAAGAAAAGTGAGGTCCATGCCATACTATTGAAAAAAGTCCTATGGACAGTTTATTAGAAGGAGGGACAAAAGACCCAAGTTTTATCCCAGCTTCACACTTTTTACATATAGGACGTGGGGTAATTCAACCCTTTTTGTGTCTGTAAAAGTGGATAGTAGTACCTACTCTGGTAACTTATTTGTTTTCCATAATTTTATGTATGTGGATATTCTTCTGCAATGTAAAGCACTATAGATAGTTGTGTTTTATGACTATTTTTAGAAATCAAATCAAACTCAAATGAAAGAAATTGTCTCTTGAGATGCTCCCTTACCACTCTGAAATTTGCTTCAATCCATCAGGTTAACTCTTCTTGCTGAGATGTTAAAAGTTCTTGGCGTGGAGGACAGAGGAGCTCTTCCAGGGGAGTCATGGACCCTGTTTTTCCTCTTCTCAAAGCATAACTCGGAATGAGGATCCATGAATCTCAGGCTGTGCAGCGTCTCTTAGGGAGGCCAGGTGGACGTCGTGGATACCTCCGTGACGTCTAGGTGAGGATGGAGATGAGCATCCTCTGCATGCTGACATTCATAGGAAGAGACACCTCTGAGAGATCTGTGGCAAGGATGGAGCAGGATAAGAGGAACGTCCTTTGGAAGGATGATCCTGTGGAATCATCCCAAGTCCTGAGTGAGAAGACCTACGGCTCCTCCTTAATGATGGAAAACACACTCTGCCACGTCCACGCGGGGTCCAGTCTCGCCTGATTCAGTCAGGTTACTTGGTGTCCTCTATGACACCTCTTTAAAGCTAATGAGTCCCCACAGAGGAGGAATTTCCCCAGTGGCTCCCCTTAAACTGAAGCCAGCCAGAGAAATATTTGAGAAAAACTTCCTGAGTTGATCCACTGAACAAGACTAATGGGCAGCTCTTCTGCATGGTCACCATTGACAATCATTATCTGGGAATTCCAGACGGGCTCATTCCTTTTCTATACCCAGCAGGGAACTTACTCATGTTGTGTTCCAGACAATATCCCAGTGAGCCTTGCGGAAGACACACATTCCTTTCAGCTTGAGCTCACGGAACATGTGAAACACACTAATTCAGCACTAGCCTAGGCATCTGGAGACCTGGAACCTAATTGTGGATCTGCCACATAGCTATTGACCTCAGGCGAACAGTGGAGCTCTTATGTGGGCAGGTTTCTATACCTGTGACATGAGGTGTCGGCTTAAATGGACTCTAAGGAATTGTCCAGCTCTACAATTCTATGAACTGTGTTTTTCTTCTTGATAAGCAGAATTATGAAGCATTTTCCTATAATGATTCCTTTTGATCGTTGGTTTCATTTTTTCTTATCCTATTTATTTCTATTTCTTGGTCAAGCCCTGTGCTGACACCTTTCTGGTTTTTCGAAATATTTATATATCTGTATCTAATTTTTTGGTAATTATAGCGATATTCCCACCTCTCTCTAAATTAGAGTCTAGTTGCTTTGTGATGTTGTCACTTTCTGCTGCATAGCAAAGGGAATCAGCTGCATGTATGTACACATCCCCTCTTCCTTGGATTTCCTCCCCATTTAGCTCACTCCAGAGCATGGAGTCTAGAGTTCCCTGGAGAGTCCCACCTCTTAACCTATTCATTTAAAAATTTGTTTCTCCTTTTCTGCCTCCCTCCAACCTCATGGAATTAAAATCATATACTTTATCCTCACTGTTACCTTTAATTTTTAGTCAAGTTCCACACCCCTGTCTTATGTGAAAAGCAGTTGCTCAGTCGTGTCCGACTCTTTGCTACCCCATAGACTGTAGCCTGCCACGCTCCTCTGTCCATGAAATTCTCCAGGCAAGAATGCTGGAGTGGGTAGCTATTCCCTTCTCCAGAGGATCTTCCTGACTCAGTGATCGAACCTGGGTCTCCTGCATTGCAAGTGGATTCTTTTTTTTTTTTTTTTGCAAGTGGATTCTTTACTGTCTGAGCCACGAGGGAACTTGAACCTCCAGGGAAGCCCTCCCTGTCTTATGTCGATTATTAATAATGTAACTTTATTTAATATAAAACAAATATTTATTGAATTCTTACTATGAGCCAGGTTCTATTTCCAACGTTTGGGATATATCAGTGTGTAAAATAAATGATAATTTTGCCCTCATAGAAACTATATTCTTGGAGGGGAGAAGAAAGGCAATGAGCAGAAAGTAAGGATAAGAACATGTGATGGGATCTAAAAAGATGGTATTGATGATCCCATATGCAGGACCACGATGGAGGGTGCACACAAAGAGAACAGACTGGTGGACACAGTGGGGAAGGAGAGGGTGGGATGAATTGAGAAGTAGCCCTGAGACATGCACATTACCGTGTGTAAAGTGGATAGCCAGCGGGAATCTGGTGTAAGCTGCAGGGACACACATACATCATACATCATACATCATACATCATACGCCGGTGCTCTGTGACAGACCAGAGGGGTGAGACGGGGTGGGTGATGGGAGGGAGGCTCAAGAGGGAAGGGACATATGTATACCTGTGGCTGACTCATGTTGATGTGTGGCAGAAGCCAACCCAATATTGTAAAAGAAATTATCCTCCAATTAAAAATAAATAAATTTAAAAAACCTGTGATATGTGTCAGAAGGGGAGTACTATAGACAAAAAGCAAACCCCGGCGAGGATGCTGGGAGGTTGAGCCTGAGAGTGATGTGACGTGTGACAGGTGCAGAGGCTCCCTGAGTTCTGGTAAGGGCTCTTTTAGGCTCTAGGCAGGTGGTGATCTGAGCAGACAAGCCCGCGCGGAGAAGAGAAGGGAAAGTGTCCTAGGGCAGAAGCCACAGCAGCTGACATGGCCTTTTCTGAAGCCCAGATAAGCATATCAAACTTGTCCATAAAGTCCAAAATATCTACAATCGATGTGAGGAAAGACAGCTTGCTTTTATAATCACGGCAATCATGAATTAAATAGCTCTGTGCTGGTTCTTAAAATTGGAGGATAGTTACACGCATACAGAGACTATACTCAGACTTCTTTTCCTTTTTTTCTCACCCAGATATATCTATCTGTTCAGATGACCTCATTCCTACAAATATATTTTACACTCTTGAAATGACAGCATGTAGGATTTCCACCAAACAGTAGGTTGTGTTTTCAAATACAGTGTTCACGGTCATGTTTTTTGTGACAACTTAATATGAGTAGTATTGATGTCCTACAATTTATTAAATGAATCCCTAATATTGAACAGTTAGGATGTTTTTTATTTTCTTATGACTTTAGATGGACATACAGTAGTATAGATGATTTGATTCAGTTAGTCATCCAACATCATGTTTTTGAAAATGTGCACTTTCTTATTGTTCTTTGTTAATTTACTTGGATATTTATGTATGATTTAGAAGGTCATTATTTTGTATGGTTTACTTAAAATTTGTTAAGAGGATAGATCTTGTGTTAACTGTTCTTACCACAATAAAGATTTTAAAAGTGCAGCAAGAGTATTTTTAAAACATAAAGAAAAATTCTAAAGAAATCAACTTTAAAAAGTTTAGATCATATACTTGCCAACTATAGTATCTGATTAACTCAGTTGTATATACAATATAAATGATCTTTACAGATTTATTTTTTATGGGGCCTCCTTGATAAGATATCCACTATTGCATGTTTGTTACAAGGTGATTCACTATAGCCTAGATATGGAAATGACCAAAGTGTCCACTGGGGAATGAGTGGATACAAAAAATGTGCTATATACATATAATGGAATATTGATCAAATTTAAAAAAGTGAAATCTTGTTATATGTTGACAACATTGATGAACTTTGAGGATACTATGCTAAGTAAAATAAGCAAGCTACAGAAGAATTAATACTGCATGATTTCACTTATCTGAAGTATCTAAAATAGTCAGATTCATAGAAAAAGAGAGTAGAATCATGGTTTCTAGGGGGCTGGGTACAGGGAGAGACCGCGAGTTGCCGTTCAATCGGTATAGATTTCAGTTATGCAGGAAGAGTGAGTTCTAAAGAGCTGATTTACATTATGGCTGTAGTTAACAAAACTATATCATGCACTTAAAATTTTGTTAAAAGAGTATACCTCATGCTGTGGTCTTACCACAATTAAAGAAGAGGAAAATGAGAGGAACAAAGCAATATGCAAGTCATCAATTTTCCTCGCATGGGTCATAGTTTATGGGCAGGGGTTTATAGCCAGCATCTTTCGGGTTTTGTGGCTTTCTGATTCTGGCAGAAGCAGTGAAATTCTGGGACTGGAAATTGTTCCCAGGAGCTTCACATAATGTACTTTTCTATCCATAACAGCAATTTTGGAAATCACAGAACACATAATAATAGTTAACACTTTTTGCTTAAACCAAAAAAACTAACCAATCAGTCAAATAGAATCATATTAAATGTAGTTTAAAAGGAAAGAAAAGAAAGAAAAGGAGATTATATTCCCCAAGTTCTGCCAGTAGGTGACAGTCTGAGAAAACTGCCTAACTGCAGACATGTGCTGTGTGTGCGCGTTCAATCACGTCTGACTTGTGACCCCATGGACTGCAGCCCACCAGGCTCCTCCATCCATGGGATTTTCCAGGCAAGAGTCCTGGAGTGGGTTGCCATTTCCTCCTCCAGGGGGTCTTCCCCACCCAGGGATGGAACCCATGTATCCTCCATTTTAAGGCAGATTCATTACCACTGAGCCACCTGGGAAACATGTGCTCCCCTTCATGAGAAAGGAAAGATGACTCTAGGGATGGAACAGTGAGGCTGGGGAGTGGTGCCTTGGACCGCAGGGAGTGATTCCCGGGCCCAGAGCATGGAGTTATGAGCCACAAAGGATTATTCCTGGGCCTTGAAAACTAATGGACTTTGCCCAGTTTGATTTCAGAATTGGTTGGACCCAGTAGGTCCATTTTTTCCTTTGTTTCTCTCATTTTGAATGGAAATGTCTTTAACCGTTTTGTTATGCCTGCCCCACCGTGTATGCTGGGAACAGATACCTTGTTTTCTAGTTCTAGGTCCACAGATGGAGAATTTTATCCTGGCATGTTTGTACCCTAAGTTTCATCTAGACGTTTATTTAGATAGTTTGGGTGATGATATTTGTGACTTTTGAACTAGATACTTAGTTGAGATTTTTGGACCTGAGTTAATGCTATCATGAGATGAGGCTTTGGGGGGTTTGGAAGAGGGTGAATTAATTTTGCATTTCAGATGCGTTTTAAATACAATTGTCAAAAGAAAATTTAGAGAACTTTACTTGATATGAATATTTTATAGAGCAAGAAACTCTAAGCAGAAAGGGAGACTTCAAACTGAAAGTGATTTGAAGCTCAGAGAGGCATGTTGTTGTTAATACAAGATGGCTTATACAGTGAGAATGAAGAAGTCGTTTAACTTATACAATGATCGGTTATTACAATGGGAATTTCCAGATGAAAGAGGACTTGGATAAAAGGTGTTGTACCACCTTAGGAAGATGACTTCAATTTTACTTATGATTATCAGAGACACCAGGAAATATCTAAGTAGAGTTTCACTTATATTCATGAAATAAGCTAGATTACGTTTTGCTTACATGGCCTAACTGATTTTGTCTGCTCATTGGATTTTCAAGTCTAGTCTCCATTTCATCTTATTTTAACACAATGAATTACTTACCTTCCCCTCACCCCCCAGTCCTACCCAAACCTTAGATTCATTGTATTTATGTGGCTGGGAATCAAAGATAAAGAGAAAAAAATGTACCTTTAGGTGGTAACCCTCACCCCCTCCTCAAAACCACAAATGATTTCTCATCAGAAAAATGGGAACCAAAGGGCAATGGAATGACATCTTTAAAGAGATGCAAGAAAAATGGTCATTTCTACAATTCCATATTCAGTGAAAATATTCTTAAAATTAAGATACAAATGTAGAAGACTACTTTTAGAATACCTTTAAAAATGTTGACTATTTAAAATGAAAATGAAAATGTATGATGGAATTTATAAGTAAGATGTTACAATAAGAGCACCAATATGGGGGCAGAAAATGGAATTATCCTGTTCAAAGTTTCTTACACATTTACTTCAAAGTGTTATAACAATTCTTGGTAGGCCATGATAAGAATGCAACTACAAAGTATGAAACAAAAAATATATCTAAAAAGCTGATAGAAAAAAAAATGTGTACAAATCCAAAAAGGGGCTGATGAGGAGAAACTAAGAAACAAGAGAACAGATGAATAAAATACACATGGAAATATGGTACTGTAAATTGTCCAATCAGGATTAAGAAGAAAAAGTATAAGCTATATGCTCTTGATAAGAGCCATACCTTATATATGAGGAAATACAGGTAGAAGTCAAAAGGAAGAACAATATGTACCATGAAAATGTTGATCATAAAAAAGACAATGTGGACAAATTAAGATCAGATGTAGATTTCTGGACCAGGGATGTTACCAGCAATAAAAATGAACATTGCTTAATGATAAGATGGTTAATCCATCAACAAGATATAATCATGCTAAATATATTTACATTGAATAACAGAGCTTCAGAATATAGGGAAATAAAAGAACTAGAATAAAGCAAAAATTGTCAGAACGAAAGGGAGAGATTGACAGTCGACAATCATAGTTGTGGATTTAACCTACCTCTGACAGGAATGGACAACACAAGTAGACAAAGATACATAATGATAGAGATTAGAACCGTACTGTTAGCTAGCTTAATTAAACTGACTGCACTCAGCAGCTGCAGGATACACATTCTTTTCAAAGGTGCTTGAGGCATCATAATAAAACATGTGTCATAAGACAATCAGTGATAAAAATTATAACCCAGACTCAAAATCCTGAATCTTATAGTTAGCATCCATTCCCAATTTGGACAATAGTAGACACTTTTCATTCAAAAGGCATAGAAGAGGCACAGAGTAGTCACTGTGGTCTATGGAGTCTGACTCTTTGCAGCCCCATGGACTGCCAGGCTCCTCGGTCTATGGACTTTTCCAGGCAAGAATACTGGAGTGGATTGCCATTCCCTACTTCAGGGGATCTTCCCGACTGAGGGATGGAACCTGTTTTTCTTGTCTCCTCCATTGGCAGGCAGATCCCTTCTAGTGCCACCTGGGAACATTCATAGCCGTGGAGGCCAAGAGGAGGCAGTCGGCGCCGCCCAGTCCAATGAAGAAGCCCATCTGAGTGGCGCAGCCCAGCAGTGATGGTCTTCTCCGCCTGCAGGGCGTTGGCCAGGAGGGGCACCACCGCAGCCATGTAGCCGATCTCCACTCCCGAGAGGCTGCCCGGGAAATAGTACATGGGCGTGTGGAGGCGGGCTTCGGCCTGGACGGCCACCATGATGAGGACATTCCCGGTGATGACCCGTGTATAAACCAGGCTGGCCCCAAGGAAGGCCAAGGCGCGCGGCTCTGACCTGGAGGGATAGGCCAGGAACACGAATTCCATCCACACTGAGCGATTTCCCCAGGACATTGAGTTAACAGATTTTCTCTGTCGAGAATTATTAATCCAAAGAAAGAATCAGACTAACAATACATCAGTTCATACTCTGAGCCATGATGCAATCTAATTAAGACTGGAGTTAGAAACTAGAAGAATTAAGACTTATTCTCTTTTCCCTCCCTTTTAAACAAGTTTCTTCACATAAATAGCCACAACTTCACTTCTAACTTCACTTCTAATGATGCCACTTCCCTGGTGGCTCAGATAATAAAGCATCTGCCTACAATGCAGGAGACCCGGGCTCAATCTCTGGGTTGGGAAGACTCCCCTGGAGAAGGACATGGTGACCCACTCCAGTATTCTTGCCTGGAGAATTCCATGGACAGAGGAGCCTGGTGGGCTACAGTCCATAGAGTCTGAGAGAGTTGGACACGACTGAGGGACTTCACTTTCTCACTTCTAACTGCCAAAAGTTGGCTAAATTGTGTAAGAATTTTTTGAGGAAATGTGGCAGAGAATTTTACGGAATTCAAAGCTATGTTCAGCAGATGTGGAATGAAAATTGAATTGTTCTAGTAAATTCACAAGGAAGTGTCAGGAAATTCTTGAGAGCCAGGGCTGTTGAGAACAGGAAGCATTTATTCATTCACAGGTTTACACACAACACCTCCTGAGGCATTGGCTTGGACATACACAAATGTAACACTGAAAAACTAGTGACAAGATGGAAAATGAAGGAAGAAAACCCAATGCCCAGGGGCAAAGGGCTGACACAGGCCTAAAGTTGACAGTGTCGGCAGAACCCTCAAAAGCCAAAGCTCTCCCAACTCCCGGTGTTCTATCCATGTCCAATCAGGGAGTTCTATCACAGGGCTCCTCCTGGCTTGGGGTGCCATGGGAAAACATGCGATCATAAGCTGTCAGAGAACTGAGCGCCCTTCCTGTGTGTTTAGGGATGAGTCTGAAAGACCAAGCCTGTTTCCATTTGCTTTTCCTCCCTTCTAAGAAGCTAAAGTAAAATCTAGGAAAAGCCATGTAGCTTCCTTGAAAACTTTCTAATGAAGAGTCCTAACTCTCAAAGGGCACCCATTCCATTACTTTTCCAAGACCAACTCATTCAAGAAGGTGGAAAAGGACTTCTTTGGTGGCCCAGTGGTGAAGAGTTCACTTGCCAATGCAGGGCACATGGGCTGATCCTGACTCTGGGAATGTCCCACGTGCTGTGGGCCGGCTAAGTCTGGGCACCACAACTGCTGAACCCACACGCTGCAGCCACGGAAGCCCCTGCACCCTGGAGTCTGTGCTCCGCAACAAGAGAAGCCATCACAATGGGAAGCCTGCGCCCTGCAACTAGAGGAGCCCTCACTCACCACAACGAGAGAAAAGCCCACACACAGCAACCAAAATAAATAAATAATCTTAAAAAAAGAGGGAAAAGAGGCAACATTCAACCTTAATTCAAATTTCCCTAGTTTAATATGTATTACTTACTATGAGCTTTAAAGAGAAACCGTATCCAGAAGCACCACTCTGATAAGTGCTATTCACATAAACCAGCTTAGGGTGATGAGAGATTGTCATAAATAAATGTCAAGAGCCCCTAGGGCATCAGTGACTCTGCTTTTCCAACAGTGAGCAAGCAATGTCCATTTCATTCATTCTCTTTCTCTCTTCTGAACTTCATTAATGCTTTGAATGATTTCTAATGTTACCTAGCATATTCAGCCCACTCCAGTACTCATGCCTGGGAAATCCCATGGATGGAGGAGCCTGGTAGGCTGCAGTCCATGGGGTCACTAAGAGTCGGACATGACTGAGCAACTTCACTTTCACTTTCCACTTTCATGCACTGGAGAAGGAAATGGCAACCCACTCCAGTGTTCTTGCCTGGAGAAGCCTGGTGGACTGCTGTCTATGGGGTTGCAGAGAGTTGGACACGACTGACGTGACTTAGCAGCAGCAGCAGCACATTCAACATCATATTATAACATGAGGAGGAGCAATGTGTGAGTGTGAAATTGTTTTGATTTTTAAATGATGTGATTTGAGTGATTCCATCTCCTAGTTCTGTGATATTAGGCTATATATAATGTCTTTGAGTCCCAGGTTTTTTATCTGAAAAATGGGGATAATAATTATGCTTAGTTCTTGAGATCTTAATGTAAAGTTTCTACCACCAATATCAGTCAGTAGTAATAACAACCTCATAATGGATAACCATGATTATTATTTGTAAGTTCCAGGGAAGCCATTCTCCCTTATTTATACTGTTATCTCCCACATAAACCAAGCCTAATGTTGCACAAAGATTAGCCATTTAATAAATCTTTGTTGTATGGATGAACATACTATGAAAACATGTCAGTTACCCTTTTTCCCATTTTATCTTTCACTTTTAAGATTATTTCATGATCAAAACCTTTGTATAAGAGCCCTTTATGGAAAATAATTTGGTATCCAACATTTGAGTTGCACTCTGGAGAAAATTATGTCACTCTGAAAGATAATATGTAAAAGACTTCAGCAAACATGTCTAAGGCTTGCCTACCATCTGTATTATGATACAGGGCTTTGGGATAATGATTTTTACTATAGTCAGTTACACTCATGTCATCTTAATGGTGCTCTCCAGGATCTGTAACAAAATATTTATATGATAGAGTTATCTACAGGTCATGAGTTCTTAGTGCTGGAAAAGACCTCAGAATGTGTCTAGCTCAGTCCTTTGTTAGATACTTCAATCACCTATCTGTATCTGGACGTCAGGTCACCTTAAAGTTTAGAAAATCTCATTTCCTCCTGACTCTCCTGCCCCACTGTTGGATGACCCAGTTCTCAAGCAGAAGTTTTGCCTTGTAAAGGCTGAAGCCCGCGCTTAGCTGCTCAGTCGTGTCCGACTCTTTGCGACCCATTGGACTGTTGCCCACCGGGCTTCTCTGTCCGTGGGATTCTCCAGGCAAGAATACTGGAGTGGGTTGCCATTTCCTCCTCCAGGGGATCTTCCCAACACATGGATGGAACCCTCACCTCCTCTGTCTCCTGCACTGCAGGCGGATTCTCTACCTGCTGAGTCATCCTAGCCCAACTGAAGCCCCTCCGCTCCTGTGCAACTTCTACATGTTCATGCTGTTCTACACAATGGGGCCATTTCTACATGAAACTCTAGGAATCAAAGAGCTCTTATCATGCAGTCCAGTAAATTTTCTTCCTACTTTCCTTTTTTCTGTTCCTCGCAAGGGCATGGTTTTGGTGTGTCTCACAATTTTAGCTCTGGAAATGCTCTTGTTTTAAATACCTTACTTAAAAGTGTGTTGCAGGTGACAGATCACAGAAATGGTCAACTATAAGAAGATCTGGGTATCAGCTATCTATTCACTGGCAGTCTATTTCTTTAATTTACCAACAATTAAATTAATTCACATGTTTGATTCTTTCATGATGTCATCAGACTTGGACTGATATGCAATATCTGGATACTAATATCCAGATACTAATATCTGGATACTATCTCTTTGGATACTAAAACTTTAAACATTTTTCCCCCTCAGAGAAGCAGAGCATCGTCCATTATTCCTTTAACATTGGTCCATAGCTTTAGTCTGTTGAGACTGACATTAAAAAAAAAAATACTTTGATCTGTGACTCCACCTCTTAACCATCCTTCCTACAGTCAGTCACTCACATTTTTTAAAATAGATTGATTGCCAAGCCCACATACAATAATGATCAAAATGGCACAGTTGTGCCCAAATAGTTATATAGCTTAATGAGAGAGACGGGCACTGTTAAAGAATCTGGCATATACTTGCATAAACATAGTGTATATTTATGTATATTATGACATACAGGCTTCCCAGGTGGCTCAGTGGTAAACGAATCCTGCCTGCCAGTGAAGGAGACACAAGAGACTCGGGTTTGATCCCTGGGTCGGGAAGATCCCCTGGAGAAGGAAATGGCAACCCACTCCAGTATTCTTGCCTGGAGAATCCCATGTGGGTTCCCAGACTGGTAGGTTATCGTTCATGGGGTCGCAAAGAGTCAGATAAGACTGAGCAACTTCACTTTCACTTTGGGAAAATCCCCTGGAGAAAGGAATGGCAACCCACCCCAGTATTCTTGTCTGGAAAATTCCATTGACAGAGGAGCCTGGCCGGCTCTCATTCACAGGGTTGGAAAGAGTCAGACATGGCTGAGCACACATGCACTTGAGTACATATATGTACATATAGGTAATTAAAACTGTGA
Source organism: Dama dama (assembly GCF_033118175.1). Classification (NCBI taxonomy): domain Eukaryota; kingdom Metazoa; phylum Chordata; class Mammalia; order Artiodactyla; family Cervidae; genus Dama; species Dama dama. The sequence goes on from NC_083681.1 coordinate 81,967,991, forward strand.
CTAATGTTGTAAAAAAATTAGCATGTTAATAAGATTGTGCAACACGAGACTCTGACATAGTTGTGATTAAGAGTTTCTTCAAAGTCTTCCTAGAGGATGTAATATTTAATCTTAGATCCAAAAATATAGAAATTAGGCAGGTAAAGCAGTGAGGTTCATATTGTAGACTGATGAGATAGTGAATTTAATGGTTCAAAGAGAGTGAAAGGTGTTATATCAACGTATCGTCAACTTGCTATTCCAGGTTGATACTAAATATACTGCATAAAACAGAGGCAAGATAAGAGCACTTGGCATTATCCCCAGATATCTACCTCAGGCTGGCATCTGTTCATTTAATCCACACCCATCTCAGTGCCTCCAAGTCGCATCCCATGTTACATTCTTGTTTCCTTCTTACTTCTCCAGCAAGACCAGTCCTTGTTGGCAAAAGTGTCATGAAAAACCTTGTCTGTGTGCAGTCAGGAAATACAGAAACTCTATGCTGGACTGGCTTTCCAATTGTCTAGTTAGCATAATGAGAAAAAAGGTTGGTAGATTTAGCAAAACCAGACTCGAGGTAGAATCTCAATCTATTATTGTCACCTGGGCAGATCATCTTACATTAATTTCTCTTCCTGCCTATTTAAAAGTTATAAATAATAATACTTACCTAATGGAGTTGTGATGAGATTATATGAGATAAAGTATTTAGAACACTTGGTTTGATGTATGAAACCTTTTAAATTGCATAGTAAATGTTAATTCTTCTCTCCTTTGAATCTTTTAAGGGGATGATAATAATAACTTCTTGATAGCAGAGGATTAAATGAGGTACCTTATTAGGAAAATTTTTTTCTAAATCCTTAAACTTTATCCAGATTTATATTAGTCAGTCCCTCAATATTTCTTGGACCGAGATTAGTAACTATCATTTTAACCAGAAGATTAAGCCTTCCAAGTGAATTCAGAGAGCATTGCTAAGTCATGGGCTAAAATAGTTGTGAAATACTTGAAGAGCCATTTCCTGCTTTCCTAGGCAACATCAATAAGTGTCAAGTATGTTGCAAATCTACAAGGAGGTAGAAAAAGTTTCCTTTTACCTTTAGCATGAGAAGGGAGTAAGCCAGTGCTCTCAGTTACATTCATAAAAGTCAGAACCTAGCAGGTGACATCTTATCACGTGATGAAGGCTGGAGGAAGGAGGACCAAGAGCCCAGAGAGACTGCTCAGTGGGGCTGAGAGCCCAAGAACCTTCCTAAATTAGAAACCACGGCAGTAGTAAATTACCTTTCTATCTAGGATCTTGTCTCATAAATTCCATCTCCACGAAGAAAGTGGTGTAGTGATTGCCTAGCTCCTCCCCTGTTGCTGGATAAACAGTCCAATTAAAACAGTCTCCCCACTTGGGATACCCAGTCAATGGAAGATCTGGGGTATGTTTGTCATAGTAGAGACCACTGTTAAACCCTTTATCAACATTCTCAGTGCTCCAAAATAATTTTTTGAGAGTTAGAAAGTTACATAATCAAGGTCATTTGAACCTCCTGTTCCTTGAAATGTCCTCCCACTAGATGATCACAGCTGGGTTCAGCCCAAGTGTCAAACTATCATCACCCTGGAGAATTGAGACTATATTTTGTATCTTACCTGGCTTTCATGAGACCTAGCATACTGCTCTATATTTAACAAGTTCTTAATGAATATTTACCTGAGTGAACACTTACCATAGTATCTTTCTTTAACTCTCAGTGAGCAGAGACACTCCCTTCAGTTCAGTTCAGTCGCTCAGTCGTGTCCGACTCTTTGTGACCCCATGAATCTCATCATGCCAGGCCTCTCTGTCCATCACCAACTCCTGGAGTTTACTCAAATCCATGCCCATCGAGTTGGTGATGCCACCCAGCCATCTCATTCTCTGTCGTCCCCTTCTCCTCCTGCCCCCAACCCCTCCCAGCATCAGGGTCTTTTCAAATGAGTCAGCTCTTTGCATGAGGTGGCCAAAGTATTGAAGTTTCAGCTTCAACATCAGTCCTTCCAATGAACACCCAGGACTGATCTCCTTTACGATGGACTGGTTGGATCTCCTTGCAGTCCGAGGGACTCTCAAGAGTCTTCACCAACACCACAGTTCAAAAGCATCAACTTTTCGGCCCTCAGCCTTCTTCACAGTCCAACTCTCACATCCATACATGACCACTGGAAAACCATAGCCTTGACTAGATGGACCTTTGTTGGCAATGTAATGTCTCTGTTTTTTAATATGCTGTCCAGGTTGGTCATCACTTTCCTTCCAAAGGGTAAGCGTCTTTTAATTTCATGGTTGCAATCACCATCTGCAGTGATTTTGGAGCCCCCAAAAATAAAGTCTGACACTGTTCCCACTGTTTCCCCATCTATTTGCCATGAAGTGATGGGACCAGATGCCATGATCTTAGTTTTCTGAATGTTGAGCTTTAAGCCAATGTTTTCACTCTCTTCTTTCACTTTCATCAAGAGGCTTTTTAGTTCCTCTTCATTTTCTGCCATAAGGGTGGTGTCATCTGCATACCTGAGGTTATGGATATTTCTCCTGGCACTCCCTTAGGTCTTAGCAAATAAGCTTATTCCTTGAAAAAATGTTGCTTGGTCATATGTATACAAGTGTTTAAATATCTGTGTGTGAATGTATGATTCCATGTGCCCCATTTATTCAAGGGCAGGTACTCTGCATGGGTCTGGTGTGTGTACATGTGCGCGCGTGTGTGTGTGTGTTTCTGTAGGACAGTCAGATCTCAACAGCCATACGGGCTGAGCTACCTGAGTCACTGAGCTACTCAGTGACTTTTGAGGTATCTTTTGTGCCAAGGATGGCAATAATTACAACAGCTAAGTCTTATGTTGTACTTATTAATATATTTCACACACTTTGCATGTATTAACTCATTTTATCATCACAACAATTCTAAGAAGCAGGTACTATTGGTATTCCATTTACATATTATGAAATGAGAGGACTCAGTTGTGTCCAAGTCTTTGTGACCCCACGGACTGTAGCCCACCAGGCTCCTCTGTCCGTGGGATTCTCCAGGCAAGAATACTGGAGTGGGTTGCCATTTCCTCCTCCAGGGGATCTTCCCGACCCAGGGAATGAACCCAGGTCTCCCACATTGCAGGCAGACTCTTTCCCAGCTGAGCCACCAGGAAAGCCACTTACATATTATATTATTATACTATTTAATCCTTATAAGAACTCTGCAGAGTGAGTGCTAACCCTATTTAATAGGTGAAAGTCAAAGGTAAAAGACTGACAGAATTTGAGTAATTTGTGAAAGGAGATTCAGCAAGCAGCTGAGGTGAAGTTTGCTTAACCCTAAAGAATATATTTTCTTTTTTTCCTTTTCTTCAAGCATCATCCAGCCACACTGCTCTGTTACCTCTTAGTAAGAGTAAAACCTGGCTCTTGGGCTCAGGATGGGGGACACGTGTACACCCGTGGCTGACTCGTGTCAAGGTATGGCAAAAGCCACTACAATATTGTACAGTAATTAGCCTCCGATTAAAGTAAATAAATTAATTAAAAAAATACTGGGGTGGGTAGCCTTTTCCCTTCTCCAGGGGATCTTCCCAGCCCAGGGATCAAACCCAGGCCTCACACATTGCAGGGGGATTCTTTGCCAGTTGAGCCACAAGGGAAGCCCAAGAATACAGGAGTGGGTAGCCTATCCCTTCTCCAGAGGATCTTCCGGACCCAGGAATTGAACCAGGGTCTCCTGCATTGCAGGTGGATTCTTTGCCAACTGAGCTATGAGGGAAGTCCAATAAGAGAGTTGCATCATATAAACTCTAAGGACATGTGGTGTTTGATAGTCTTTGTGCGAGTTTGTCTGCCCTGAGTGATTGTTATGTAATAGTCTTAGGTGCAGTTTTTTTCTTGCATTGTACCTTCCCAAGTAAGTTGTAGGAGCTTGAGGAGCAGGGCCACATGTATTGTGAGTTGTGTGCATGCAGTGGTGACGTACTGTTTGGCATTGGGTTTTCTTGCTAGTTTACTTCCCACTTCTGCCAACACATTGCCTGAAAGCACCCACCTACACGATACTTTCTCTGACTTTTGTGGAATTGTGATAAAGCTTTCACTGTATATCACTGCCATTTGAACTGTCATTTTGTGAAGGTAGTATATAAAATAAAATTAACTTTAAGACTTCTGAAAAAAAAAACACCGGGCTTTCATGTCAAAGATGAACCATAATGTTGTCCACAAGGCTGTATGACGCCTGCCCCGACTAATTTCCAGCCTCTTCCTGGTTCTTCGCTCCAGCGACGGTGTGTTTGTCGCAGCCCCTCCTCACCACGCTTCCTCCCAGCCACCGGGCCTCTGCACACGCTCTTTACTTTGCTGGGACCCCCTCTTCTCTTTTCTCTTTTATAAATGGGATCGGAATGGGGAACACATGTAAATCCATGGCTGATTCATGTCAATGTATGACAGAAACCACTACAATATTGTAAAGTAATTAGCCTCCAACTAATAACAATAAATGGGGAAAAAAATAAAAAATAAATGAGCTCCTCTTATCCTTCGTCTCAGTTTCATGAAAATTTCTCAGGGAAGGTTTCCCTGACCTTGGTAGCGTCAGGGTCAAGAGCACTTTTTGGGAGGTTCCTTTTTGTAATCTCCAGTATCCATCCATCACTGCAACTATCGCTGCTATACATTTATGGATTAGCTTCTATTTCCACCGGTCATGTGTAAGCTCAAAGAGGGCAAAGGCTGAGTCTCCTTTTCTCCAACTTGTAAGCATACTGTGTCTATAATGAACGGTGTTTTCAGCCTAGGTGCTGTTGACAACTTGGGCTGGATGACTTGCTGTGAGGGGCTGTCCTGCATGCTGCAGGACATTTCACAGTATCCTGGATCCTCCTCCCTGGGTGACAGTGCGCTAGCTTCTGCTCTGTTTACGATAACCAAAGCTTTCTCCAGACTTTATAAACGTTTCCCTGGGAGCCTCAGTTTCCCTCAGTTGAGTCCCTTTGGGCTAGGCATATGGAAGGTGCTCAAAACTATTTGTTGTTGGGGCTTCCCTGGCAGCCCCATGGTTAATACACCACACTTCCAACACGCGGGGCATAAGTTCCATCCCTGGTCAGGGAACTAAGATCCCACGTGACACAGAGAGTGGCCCCAAACCCCTCAACTCTTTGTTGGATACTTGAATAAATAGCCCAAGTCTCCCAGGACTGGAACTCTATGGGAATGAAATTTTCAACTTGATAAAGATTGAGAGGTTAGTATATGAACCCTGAATTGTAGCTAACTGAGCCGTATGTGGAATATGTCTTTCTATCCACCTAAGATTGATTTTCCTCACTGTTGTAAAGATACTTGAGTTAAAATCAGAGCACCTTCTTCTCCATGCATTTCTAAGGAAGCATCAGTTCTTTCTTACCAACTCTTCATTTTGAGTAACATAGGTTAACTTCTGCCTGGAAGTTTTCTTCAGAAGTAAGGTAACAGACTCACAGACATAGAGAGCAGACGTGAGGTTGCCGAGAGGGAGGAGAGGAGGGAGAGGAATGGACTCGGAATTTGGGGCTGGTAGATGAAAACTATTGCATTTTAGAGTGGATCAACAATAAGGTCCTAACGTATAGCACAGGGAACTATTTTCAGTATCCTGTGATAAACTATAGCGGAAAAGAATATTAAAAAAGAATATGTGAAAATAGAAGTAAGTTGTCTGTGTGGATCCTTGTTTGGGGGGACTGAGGGAACAAGTGAACGGTTCTACAGCTAAAAATTCAAGGCACATCTAGTGTAAGGGGAGGTTGGACAGGGGACTTATGACTGAACTTACACACACACACACACACACACACACTCATTCATGCCATATAGCTGACCACAGAAAAATAGAAACTGCTTAGACTTTGGGATGGTCTTGACCTGGGTTTGCATCCTGATTCCAGCCATTGGCTGTCTGTCAGAGCCTGGGTACACTGTTGGAACCATTGCCCCCAATCCCCAATTCCCATTCATTAACCCTCAGGGGAAAAACACTTGGAATAGATGAAGGAAATGCACATATTTGATTACCTAAGAATGTGTTTCCCGTGTCCCATATTTTATCAAGAAACTATTAGGAAACACTGTAATGATGGACCAAGCACTGCATGGAATGAGGAATTTGTTGCTGGAATAACTCTACTTCTCTTCCCTGATTTTCAGGGACTGGATTTAATTAATCCCAAAGGGAATTTGGGTGAAGAAGTAAAGCTTACTGGTATACTTTCCTTCAAGAAAACTATTTTTAAAGAGCAACTTAAAAAAAATTCAAGACTGTGAGTGGGGATATAAATTAATGCAGAAAAATTCCTTGTGGAATTCCTACACATGCCATCTTTCAGGAACTTTCATGTCCTAGCTGAGACAAGCACAAAGTAAAAGTAATGACTTCAGAGAGAGGCTTAGCAGAGGATCACTGGGGATGTGACCTCAACAGCTGAACCCTCGGGACTATCAACGATAACTGAGGAACATCCGTAAGACTGAAGATAAGTAGGCTCTGCTATCTCAGTGTGGGTCAATATGAAAAGAAGATTGGTTTGCACATCTTTGATATGTAAATGAGTTTACGGAGAGTCACTGGATATTTGTTTCAAAAGGATATTGGTCATTCTTTATAGAGGTTCTGATTGGGTGGCATTCGGTAGGGGATGTTGGGAGCAACACTCTCTCCAATTACTGCTGGTGATTCTGATGCAGGAATCCAGCTGACAGCGCCCTTAGAGATACATTGCTCTGGAGGAACTCAGGCTTGTGTCAGAACCTATGTCTGCTTATTTCATTATTTTGTATTAGGCATTTTTAAAGAGCTTTCTGATAGCCAAAATACATGTCCGTGTTTAAGGAATTCTCTGTCCACGGCACCTGGTACAGTGGGTACTTTACTGGGACGAGGCGGGACATGCCCGTCTTTGTATTCCATGATCGTACGGCTCAGCTTTGGGTGAGTCTGTGCGGACTAGACTGCCTGCTATCATCATTTTGTTTTCATTTATTTTTATTAGTTGGAGGCTAATTACTTTACAATATTGTAGTGGGTTCTGTCATACATTGACATGAATCAGCCATGGATTTACATGAATTCCCCATCCCGATCCCCCCTCCCACCTCCCTCTCTACCCAATCCCTCTGGGTCCTCCCAGTGCACCCGGCCCGAGCACTTGTCTCATGCATCCAACCTGGGCTGGTGATCTGTTTCACTATAGATAATACACGTTTCGATGCTGTTCTCTCAAAACATCCCACCCTCGCCTTCTCCCACAGAGTCCAAAAGTCTGCTATCATCATTTTACTTCTCTTTTTAAAAAAGTTTTATTTTATATTGGAGAGACCAGGGTTTGATCCCTGGGTGGGGAAGATCCCTTGGAGGAGGGCATGGCAACCCACTCCAGTATTCTTCCCTGGAGAGTCCCATGGACAGAGGAGCCTGGTTGGCTGCAGTCCACAGGGTTTCAGAGTCGGACACGACTGAGCAACTAACAATGTTGTGTTAGTTTCAGTTGCAGAGCAAAGTGATTCAGTTACACACACACACACACACACACACACACACACACACACACATGTATATATATTATATATACACTTATCTATTCTTTTTCAAGTTCTTTTCCCATTTGGGTTATTACAGAATCTTGAGCAGAATTCCTTGTTGTATACAGTAGGTCCTTGTTGCTTATCCATTTAAAATATACAGTATCTATATGTCAATCCCAAACTTCCAATTGGTCCCTCACCACCACCTTTCCCCTGTTGCTGGGAAAGATTGAGGACAGGAGAAGGGGATGACTGAGGCTGAGATGGTTGGATGGCATCACCAACCTGATGGACATGAATTGGAGTGGACTCCGGGGTGATGGACAGGGAGGCCTGGCATGCTGCGGTCCACGGGGTTGCAAAGAGTCAGACATGACTGAGTGAATGAACTGAATATCCCACTGTGTATATCTGCCATATCTTCCTTATCCATTCCTCTGTTGATAGTTGTTTAGGTTGCTTTCCTGACTTGGTTATCGTCAACAGTGCTGAAATAGGCATTGGGGTGCTGGTACACTTCTGAACCATGGTTTTCTCCAGACATATGCCCAGGAGTGGGATCCTCACACGACTCCCACGTGCCAGGCCAGGCACTGCCAGGGTATTTCGGATATGCTCTCAAAATGATTAAATTAAAAGCATTTGTTTTGAAAACCAAGCTTCAGTTTCTTGGAAAGCATGCATGTGAATTACCTGGGGGAAAATACTTATGTCATCATTCTGATTTTGCCTGACTTTTACTGCATTTCAACATGCGTCCAACATTTGTCAAGTTCATCTTGTGGGCAGGACACTGGGCAACATGAAGAATGGATGCCAATGTGACTGTGGCGTGCCTTCAAATGATCACCTCTTAGTGATAAACAACGTGTTTAAGGAGTGCCAAGGATGAAGACATCAGTCCTGACTCCAAGGGGGCATCTGAACCCTGGGGTTTGAGGAACGTCCTGCGTCTCGTACTTCTTCAAGGAGGCGTTCATTCCTGGATTTCAGTATATTCATCTGTCTTGCTTTGCAATCATTTAAATTGATAAAAAACAAAGAGGTCTGTTGATTCTAGATTCTCTAATGTCTGAAGGACTGGAATTTGTTATCTTAGGAACTAGACTGTGACTCGATGAAAACTCTCTATAAACTAGTAAATCTTCATAACTTAAAAATTATGCATGCTTTAATATCAAACTCTAAACTGGCTTCAAAATTGCATGCAGATATATCTCCTTCCACCCCCCAACCTCCACTACTCATCCACCCAGAGGTATTAAAAAGTATAATTATTTGTTATTCTAGGATATCCTTGATGAAATCCTCCTTTATAGACCCAAGCCTTCCCTCACTCTCATTGCCAACCACATATTCCTGGATTTTTTTCCCCCTTTATTTCAGGAAAAAATACAGATGCACATTATTAGTGTTTTCTTTTCTGCTTCAGTATATCTCATCAAATCTGCATTCACTTTTGTCAAAATATTATTGTAAGAAATGTAATGCTTGCAGAAGTCCCATGAAAAATCTGGACAGCAAATAGCTTATTAAATGTGGCCAAAATGAGACAATGAGGTTATGATTGGGAGTTTTTTTTTTTTTAATTTTATCACCAATTGTATCTGATGCAGATGTTTTTATAAATGGAGCACAAAGCCTCCCCTCTGTAAAGTAGATATCCAGTTATGGCAAAATCCTTTGTGTCTCCTTCCCCCCAGAATGCATATCCAATTCTGCTTAAAAATATGAAAGGTGATTATCTCACAGTTAATAGTCAGCAACTCTAAAGTTATATCATATTCTTCAAGTAGAGAATAAAGAGCTAAGAAATCACTTTTAAAATCTAATATCCAAGTCCCTCGAAGGTTGGAAATTTCTGTTTGATTAGTTTTAAGGAAACAAAGCTAATTTTAGCTTGGAGGAGGAGTGATTCTTGATTTAGTTCAGTTCAGTTCAGTTCAGTCTGTCAGTCGTGTCCAACTCTGCGACCCCATGAACCTCAGCACGCCAGGCCTCCCTGTCCATCACCAACTCCCAGAGTTTACTCAAACTCATATCCATTGAGTCGGTGATGCCATCCAACCATCTCACCCTCTATCATCCCCTTCTCCTCCTGCCCCCAATCCCTCCCAGCATCAGGGTCTTTTCAAATGAGTCAGCTCTTCACATCAGGTGGCCAAAGTATTGGAGTATCAGCTTCAGCATCAGTCCGTCCAATGAACACCCAGGACTGACCTCCTTTAGGATGGACTGGTTGGATCTCCTTGCAGTCCAAGGGACTCTCAAGAGTCTTCTCCAACACCACAGTTCAAAAGCATCAATTCTTTGGCTCTCAGTTTTCTTTATAGTCCAACTCTCACATCCATACATGACTACTGGAAAAACCATAGCCTTGACTAGATGGACCTTTGTTAACAAACTAATGTCTCTGCTTTTTAATATGCTATCTAGGTTGGTCATAACTTTCCTTCCAATGAGTAAGTGTCTTTTAATTTCATGGCTGCAATCACCATCTGCAGTGATTTTGGAGCCCTGAAAAATAAAGTCTTGATTTAGGCAAGCACTTAATTCAGATATACAGTTTCTCTTGAGATATCAGTTGATCTAGCAATGATGGAGAGAGGTGATTTCTAGTCAAAGAGTCTAAATGGGATGCTTTGACATATTTCTGCTTTCAGGCAACCTGCTTTCCTGTTGGGAGCCTGGAATTTTGATAGTTGTGGTTTATCATATAAGCGTAGCATGTCTGTGTGACCAGCCCCAGATTAAACACTAGGGCTATGAGTCTCTAATGGGCTTCCCCGGAAGAAGCATTGCACACATGTTGCTGCCTTTAGCCTCTATAGAAGGAAGTGTTCTCTGTAGGACTCCGTCAGGAAGGACACGGGAAGCCTGCATGGTTATGCCCTTTCTGATTCTACTGAATATCCTGTTGACTCTGACAGATGTTAGCCATGGGTACAGTTATAAGCTAAGTCTTATGAGTCCTTCTAGCAAAGCACCAAACATCTGGCTGATCACTGGGCCACTGACACATATTATGACCTCTAAGCAGTCAGTCTTCTTCTTTCTTGATTTTGGAGAACGGGAGTGTTTTATTCTCACATTCAAATTTAGAACTACAAAGGTTTTACCTCTATCTGTATTTCCTTTCCAGGATTCTATGATACAAACATAATTACTGCTTTGTTTTATTCCTCAATGTACTTAATAGTCTCTATAACAACATAGATTTTCAACTACTTTTCTTGCTTTTAGTCCCACTCCAAATTTTCGGAAGTACCTGAGGGTTCCAATTACTGTGCTCATCCAAATTTTCTGCAATCAAGATTTCTTTTTATTGTGTTCTTTCCTTATAAGCTGATAGGTATTAATACTTTCTCTCTTCTACTAACTTGTTTACAAATTATCTGTTTGTCTTACATTTTCCAAAAAGCATATTTATTTGCTGCTTGCCCTCATCTGTGCTCATTATCCTAGGGCTTATGCTTATTTTGCTCCTTTAATGTTTTTCCATAGGGTTTCAGGGAGAAAGTATAGATTACCTTTTACCTGTTTACAGAATGCAACACTGATCAGCAAAACAAACCAGACACAAAAGAGTATGTACTACATGCAACAGTCAAGATTCAGGCTGGAGATAGAAACCAGGCTAATAACTGGAACAGGGAAAACTTAATATAAAAATAATTATTAGTCTAGTAATAGGGGATTATCTGGTAAAAAGGGCAAAGGGAACTTTAAAACAGGAATCAAATATAAAAGGAGTATCCATTACTTCTAGAGTTGAGGCCAAAGAATCAAGAAATATATGCTTTTGTTATTGCTTTGTTGTTAAGTTGTGTCCGGCTCTTTTGCAACCCCATGAGCTGTAGTCCATCAGGCTCCTGTGTCCAAGGGGTTCTCCAGGCAAGCACGCTGGAGTGGGTTGCCATTTCCTTCTCCAGGGGATCTTCCTGGCCCAAGAATTGAACCTGCATCTCTTGCAATGCAAGTAGATTCTTTACCATCTGAGCCACCATGGAAGCCCCCAGGAAGAGATGTGTGTGTGTGTGTAAAATGATGTTTACTTTTGGTGCAGACGGGACAGAGGGTGACAGGGGTCACCGTGTACATGGACATGTATTACCTATTTACAGATGGAAAAGAGAAAAGAAATCCCTACTTGTCTGGTGACAAGAAAGGCACATGAAGACTTAGAACCCCCGGGACTCACCGGGTTAGGGGCGGGTGGCTGAGGGGTCTGAGCGGCTGATTCGCTTTGCTGTCCAGTAGAAACTAACACAACATTGTGGAGGAACTAAACGCCAGTAAAAGTTTAAAAACTCCACGCATTGTACTCCCACTTAAAACTCCCCTTATGTGGATGCCAAAAGGCCCACATCACTGGAAAAAGAATCAAAGAAGAAACAAATCTAGGAAGGCATCCCCCCACCCCCAAGGCTGAGATTCTGACCTACCTGGAGAGGATGTGACTGTAGCCTTCTGGAAAGTTTGAGAAGTTTGCTGAAGTCACAGAAGCATACTCTTTGAAATACAGGGAAACTCTTTGGGAAGCTGTCCACTGAGGCACTGGTGATACTTGCTAGGAAACCAGCTGGGATGTTGGGGAAAAACTCAATGCAAAACCATCCTTTAGACTTCTGGCAAGAGTCACTGGAACGGGAGTGTCTATGGGTGTCCCACCCAAAACTGGAGCCTTGACTTGTAGGGATGGAACAGAAAAGCCCACCAGAGGGCTTCCCTGGTGACTCAGTGGTAACGAGTCCACTTGGCCGTGCGGGAGATGCAGCAGGTTCACTCCCTGGGGCGAGAGGATCCCCTGGGAGAGGACACGGCAACCCACTCCAATGCTCTCGCTGGGAAAATCTCATGGGAAGAAAAGCCTAGCGGGCTACAGTCCAGGGGGTCACTCCGAGTCAGACACGGCTGAGCACCAGCAGAGCAGAGGCTGCCAGAACCAGGAAGGATGCTGCTTCTTCCCAACATGACTCTCTAATGAAACTCTCTACAGAGGACGCTCCGTATCGGGCCAGTTAGCAAAGCGGCCGTGGTACATCATGAAGCAGAAGAGAAAAGTAATTAGCCTCCAACTAATAAAAATAAATGGAAAAAAAAGAAAAAAAAAAAAGAATGACTGAATACAGGCTTCAAACAAAATTAAAAACAATAATAAAAATTAAAAAAAAAGAGTGAATTTGGAGCTGAGAGGCAAGAGCTTGATAACCGTTGCATTGTTTACTCCAAATTATGAAGTTCAAGAACTGGTAAAACTATTCCATGAGAAGAAGTTTATAAATAGTGGTTGCCTCTGAAGTAGAGAATTGACTAGAAAGAAGCACAAAGCAACTTTCTGTATTATCTTGGGCTGAGCCAAGTTTACACAGCTGGATATACTTACCACAGTTCATTGAGTCCTGCAGCTTTAAATGTGTGCATTTTATGGCAAAGATGCTATCTCCCAGTAAAGGACCATTAACCCAAACTAATAGAAATGCAGGACTTCTGTCTACAAAAGTATGTAACTTCACTGAAAGATAGTGGTTAAAATCTGAGTACATGAAAAAGTATGCCATGGTCATGGATCATAATAAACTATTTTTAAAGATATGACTTCTGAAATTGATTTGCAGATGCATCACAATCTGAATAAAAATTCCAGGAGGAGTGTGTGTATGTATGTGTGTATGTGGGTGTGTGCATGTGTGTGTGAGTGAGAGAAAGACAGAGAGAGGCAGGTACTTGACAAGTTGATCTTAAAATCTTAAGGATTTCTGAAGGACCAAGAATAGCTCATACATTCTTGAAGAAAAACCTGATGAGTTGGCTTGCTCTACTTTATATTAGGCGTTACTGTGAATCCACAGGGATTAAGAGAATGTGATTTTGATGCAGAGATAGATGAAAAGTTTATTCCTAAGTTACCTCAAGGCACTGGCTATACTTCTCATTGAGTATTCCCTTCCAGACTAACGGGATTTGGTTGTAAAACTGCTGCGATTTGAGAGTGAAGGACAGAGGAAAGGAGTGACAGAAGCACAGATAAAGACCCACGGATAATCACTAAGAAGACAGTTGAGCTAAAGCATCTTCAAGACTAGTTTAGAAAGTCAGTCCAAATAAGCTTCGTATGCACGCCTGCTAAGTCGATTCAGTCGTGTCCCACTCTGACCCCACGGACTGTAGCCCACCAGGCTCCTCTGTCATGGGATTCTCCAGGCAAGAATACTGGAGTGGGTTGCCAGGCCCTCCTCCAGGGGATCTTCTTGACCCAGGGATTGAGCTCGTGTCTCTATGTCTCCTGCATTGGCAGGCAGGTTCTTTACCACTAGTGCCGCCTGGGAAGCTTCACAAGGTACAGTAATTTAGGTAAGAGTCAATGATACACACACCAGAAGACTTGGGACAAGGAAAATGATAAGAAGCAGAATTTAGAGCCAGGAGGCACTGATATACAGTCAGAGAGCCTGTTAGTTATGTGTTTATGGCCCCATCTCTAGACAGAGGAAGTGCTTTTCAGACATTTATGATCGTAGGTGTCTAGTTTATCCAGAGAAAAAGAATCCTAGGGCACCTATGATGATTGATAAAATATAGGCTTTATGAGGACCTAATATAAAAAAATACCTCCAGGCAGACACAGGCATGCTTTCTTCCATGATTCTATTGTACTATGTAATTTTGATGGCTAATGATTCTATGAAAAGACTCTTGTTAACCAGACACATGAGTTTGCCAAGTGATTTTTGTTAAGCAGGTAAACCTCATCCTTTATTATATGTCTGGATGATGGGGGACTGGAGCTACTCAATAATTTGGAATCAATCCTTCAATGACGTTTCTCCACTGGCCTTATAATTCATCCTTTCTTTCTTGACTTACCTATTTTGAGTTATAAGTTAATGAGAAATATGATTCATGACATCAAATGTCACACTGAAATGTAATTGAAAACCTTACCTTCTCCTTCCTTCCCTGCTTCCCTCCCCCTACCATTTTACATTCTTCTCAACACCCAGAAAAATGTTGCAGATGAAAGTGATGCATGATATCTTCAGAGGATAGGAGGAGAATGCCTTACACTTTACAAAATGTAAAGTCCTTCTCACTATTTCTATGTCACATTATATTAAAATAATTATTCTAATTTTAGGAAATCATCAAGGATTTGAAGAGAAAAAAGGAAACATTAAAGATAAAACTATCAATACAGGGATATATAAAAGATAGAAGAGCATTCTTGCAGGAATGGAAGATTTAAGCTAAATAAATAGTTTGCAACATGTGATATCACTGTCTTGTAGATCACAAGTGATTAAATGGTAGTAATTTCACATGGTTCAAGCTAATGCATGAACATCAGATTCTTTATGAAAATGCTTTCCAACAGTTATTTTTTTCTGAATTAAAAATAATAGGTTTGTAATATAGGAAGCGTAGAAAAAGATAAAGATGGAGAGTGAATATAATGAAGATATCCATTATCCCTCAAACTGGAGATGACCATAGTTAACATTTTGGTACATTTATGCCCACTTTTTCCTCAAATGTGTACATGGCGTATTTTTCAAATGTTGAATCATGTTGTAGAAGCAGTTTTACAGCTTTCGCCAATTGTAAGTGTTAAGATCGCCTCTGAAGTTGGAATCTGGGTTCAAATCCCAACTCTGCCACTCATGAATTGTCTGACATCTACCAGTTATCTACTCTCTTTGATTCAGTTTTATCCTTGGAAAATGAGGAAAGACATTTAAATTCTACCCCAAATTAAGATGGTTCTTGAGGACACAAGTCCAGCACCTCCTCCATCTGCCGACTTTTACGGATAGACAGGTAGATTGAGATGGAGAGGGGTAGGGAGAGGCAGAAAGGAAGAGAGAGAGAGAGAGAGAGAGAGAGTCCCCTAGCACAGATTCTGGTAGATAGAAAGCACTCAATGTTAGCCGTTACCAACAACTAGCATTTGAAAACATATTTCAAGGCTACATAATATTATCTCAGAAGTAATTGTTTAACCAATCCTTTATTACGGGGAAGCTGAATTGCTAATGTATCTTCATTGTTATTTCTAATATGCTAACAACCAACTTCTGTTCTGATTATTATCTTTTGGCCCCAGTTCTCAAGGTCCTTCTGTGCTCCAGTCTGTCCCCACAGGCTAACTTCTGTGGACTGAATCACTCAGTCTCTCTGCCTTCCTGCTTCCAGATGGATCAGCCAATGGGAGAAAAGGCAAGAGGCGGGAGGGCCCGGGCAGCCAGAGGGTTAAGGGTTTATCTCCCTGCTCTTTCCCGGCATGGCCTTTATTCTATAATAGGCTTTTCCCCTGAGACCACAGTTCCACCAAGGGTCTCTTTTCAACAAATCTTGTTCTTATTGGGCTCAGATAACACTGTATCATCCTTTTGACTTTTAGGTGTAGGGGTGATAATGGCTTCCTGCTCTTGCTAGTATGTAAGTGCCTTGACTACAGTTATTGGTTCCCTTACTCATATGTCTCCATATAATCAGAATATTTTTTTTTTCAGTTAAAATCTATTGAATGGGCCACTGCTTCCAACTGATGCCTGGATATTGCCTTGTAAGTACCACTCTGTGTTAATTTATGACGATTTGCTTATATATTTCATTCATAGAAATTGCTGAGTCAGGACATCCCTGGTGGTCCACTGGCTGGGACTCCTTGCTCCCAATTCAGGGGCCCCAGTTCCATCCCTGATCAGAGAACTAGATCACACATGCACAGTTAAACAAAGGAAAGATTCTGCATGCTGCAAATAAAGATCCTGCATACCCCAATGAAGATCTAAGATCCCGTGTGCTGCAACTAAGACCCAGCACAACCATATAAGCTAAAGAAAAAAAAAAAAAAGAAAAAGGAAAGAAATTACTGAGTCAAATGGCAAAAACATTTTAAAGGTCCCTGGTACACATAGCTAAATAGTGTCCAAACACTGTGCCCTCTTAAAAGACAGTTTTAACATCAACTGAGAGAAATCCCTGTTGCATGGGAATTTGCATAAACTGGAACCTAATCCTTGTCTGAGAGGTAAGACCCTCTCCTAGTTTTTTAGTTCAGTCGCTCAGTCGTGTCCGACTCTTTGCAACCCCATGGACCGCAGCACGCCAGGCCTCCCTGTCCATCACCAACTCCCAGAGTTTCCTAAAACTCACGTCCATCCAGTCCATGATGTCATCCAACCATCTCATCCTCTGTCGTCCCCTTCTCCTCCTGCCCTCAATCTTTCCCAGCATCAGGGTCTTTTCCAATGAGTCAGCTCTTCGCATCAGGTGGCCAAAGTATTGCAGCTTCAGCTTCAACGTCAGTCCTTCCAGTGAACATTCAGGGTTGATCTCCTCTAGCGTGGACTGGCTTTTCTGGGGGAGGCAATTCCTGGGAAGGACTCTGGCTGTGGCCCTTTCCATCTCACGGTTCCTCAGGGTGTAGACAAGCGGGGTCAGCAGTGCGGTCCCCAGCGCGTACACCAGGCAGACGCACTGATCCTGCTCGGGGCGGTAGCTGGAGCCGGGCCGCAGGTACCTGAAGGCGCAGCAGCCGTCCTGCAGCAGGACCACCGCGAGCTGGGAGGAGCAGGTGGAGAAGGCCCGGCGGCGGCCCGCGGCCGAGGGGCCCGGAGCACCGCGGCCGCCATGGAGGCGTGGGAGGCGGCGATCAGGAGGACAGGCCCCGCGATGGCCAGTGTGGCCGCCACCAGCACCGACTGTTCATGCCTGTGGCTCTGGGCGCAAACGAGATGCATCACGGGGGGCACGTCGCAGTAAAAGCGCTGAATGCCCCGAGCGGGGCAGAAGGGCAGAGAGAAGACAGAGGCCGCCAGCTGGAAGGACAGGCAGAGGCCGAGGACCACGGAGGCCGCCACCAAGCGGGCACAGAGCATCCCGGGCATGATGAGAGGGTCCTGCAGGGGGTGGCAGACGGCAGCGTGGCGGTCGTAGGCCGTGGAGGCCAAGAGGAGGCAGTCGGCGCCGCCCAGTCCGATGAAGAAGCCCATCTGAGTGGCGCAGCCCAGCAGTGATGGTCTTCTCCGCCTGCAGGGCGTTGGCCAGGAGGGGCACCACCGCAGCCGTGTAGCCGATCTCCACTCCCGAGAGGCTGCCCGGGAAATAGTACATGGGCGTGCGGAGGCGGGCTTCGGCCTGGACGGCCACCATGATGAGGACATTCCCGGTGATGACCCATGTGTAAACCAGGCTGGCCCCAAGGAAGGCCAAGGCGCGCGGCTCTGGCTTGGAGGGATAGGCCAGGAACACGAATTCCATCCACACTGAGTGATTTCCCCAGGACATTGAGTTAACAGATTTTCTCTGTTGAGAAATATTAATCCAAAGAAAGAAGCAGACTAACAATACATCAGTTCATACTCCCATGATGTATGATGTAATCTACTTCATGATGCAGTCTAAGATTAGATTACATGAACCATGATGCAATCTAAGACTGAGTTAAAAACGAGAAGAATTAAGACTTACTCTCTTTTTCCTCCCCCTTTTAACAAGTTTCTTCACATAAATATCTACAATTATGCTCCTAACTGCCAAAAGTTGGGCTAAATTGTGTAAGAATTTTTTGAGGAAAAGAGTCAGAGGAAGTTTGTGGAATTTCAAACTGTTTTCAGTAGAAGTGGAACGAAGATTATTTAAGTTAACTCCCAAGAAATGGTCAACAACTTTTAAAGTTCAGAGATTATGAAGGGGAGGGAGGAAGCTATTCATCATTTAATTCATTTATATTTATACTCAGTACTTCCTAAGACATTCAGTTGGAGATATATGGGTACGATATTCAAAAGTTCATGATATGGAGTGAAATATATGTAAAAAGATTGTAATAGTAGATAGAGTCATAAGAAATGTATAAATTAGATAATTAAGTTTTATAGATAGAATGCATTTTCAATTTTGGGAGTCAGTCAAGACTTCATGGGAGAGAAAGCATGTAAGGGTGATTAAGGAAAGGAAATTTATGGAAAACACAATTTAAAATTGTAGAAATGGGAGGGTCATGAGAAACTGAGTCATCCTGGCTGGCGTGTAAGATGCTACAAAGGAGGATGGAAAGAGGAGATTGCCACAAGTTTTTGCAAGGTTAAATACTTGGTGTGGTGTGGTAGGAGGGTATGTACCATTTGGCAAGGGTAGCAGTGATGGAGTGACATCATCAGAGCCCTGCTTAAGAAAGAGCAGTGCTGTGTGCAGCAGAGAACAGCCAGCTGAAACGTCAACCGACGGATTCAGATAAAATATCTATACACTGTATAAAGGCTTAATACTCAGAATATACAAAAAACTTGCCTAACTCAGTAACAAACAATGCAATTAAAAGTGGGCAAAAGGCTCGAATATACATTTCTTCAATGAAGACACACGCATGGTCAATAGGCATTTTAAAAGGTGCTCAACATCACTAATCATCAGGTTTACAAAATCAACATGAAATGTTACCTCACACCCATTAGGATGGCCACTATAAAAAAGCAGAAAATAACAAGCTTTGGCAAGTATGTGGAGGAATTAGAAATCTTTTGCACTTTTGGTGGGAATGTAAATGGTATAGCCACTATGGAAAACAGTATGGAAGTTCCTCAAAAAAAAATTAAACATAGAACTTCCATATGATCCAGCAATTCTACTTCTTGGTATATTTCTAAAACAAATGATTATTGGTTCTTGAAGAAATACTTGCACACCTGTGTTCATTGCAGCACTGCTCATGATAGCTAAGAGGTGGAGGCAATCTAATTGTCTACCAACAAATGAATGGATAAAACTAATGAGACACAAACATACAAAGGAATATTTTTTCAGCCTTAAAAAAGTGAAATCTTGTCATATGTTGCAACATGGTTAAACCTTGAGGACATTATGCTAAGCGACATTAGCCAGTCACAAAAAGAAAATTACCCCATGATTTCACTTAAATATAGTATCCAAAGTAGTCAAACCCTTAGAAAGTATAAATAGAATGTGTTTACCAGGGGTAGGGGTGATGGGAAAAAGCAAGTTGTTCAATGGATAGAACTTCAGTCCTGTAACATGAAAATTTTATGGAGATCTTTTGCACAACAGTGTGTATGTGGTTAATTGTAATATGCTATACACTTGAGGATAATAAATTTTATGTTTTGTGTTTTTGACGACCCAAAAATGTAAAGATCCAACATTGGACATCTAGTAGAATTTCCATTCATTACCTCCTGGTTCTCTTGCTCCACTGTTGGGTCAGTGGCTCTAAAAGTCCTTTCTCATAATGAGCAGACACACTCTTCTATGCAACCTCTATGTAGTCATTCATTCTGTTCTATGCGATGCGGCCATTTCTACATGAAATACTTCAGATACTAAATAGCCATTATCATGCAGCCCTACATTTTAATTCTGATTTGTTTAGCTATTCATCATGTGACATAGTTTTGATATTTTTCACAGTTTTAGCTCTGGAAATCCTCTTATTTCAAATATCACCCTTAAAAGTGTGCTGCACGGGACAGGTCACAGAAATGACCATCACTGAAAAGATACGGCGAAACGGATGACTGAAGAGAACCTGCTGGACGGCTCAGGAGCTCTGTGGGGACCTAAGTGAGAAGGAAATCCGAAAGAGAGAGGATGTACGTGAAATATAGCGTATTCGTTCTGCTGCCCAGCAAAGACTAACATATCATAAAGCAACTACACTCCAGTAAAATCAATTTAAAAATATGATACTAGGCAGTCCGTATCTTCAGTCTGATAAAAATCAGGTTAATCTATAGCTTTGTGTTTGATGGTTTTGGTGGTCTGCTCACACTTTGACTGATACTAACTTTTTAAAGCTAAAGTTCCTAATTATTTTTCGCATTTTCAGAGAATCAGAACATTCCCCCGCCATTCTTCTAACACTGGCCCATTAGTACAGTCTGCCAGTAATGAGACTTTAAAAAGTCATGAATTTGCCACCTCACATCTTAGCTACCTTTTTGAAGTCACTCACATTTAATTTTTACGTATTAAGTGCCAAGCACCATATACAAGGGTGATCAAAATGGGATGATTGGTTCTCACCTGGATAGCCTGTCCTAATGAGAGGCAGACACTGTTGATTAAACAATCTGGCTTATATATATGTGTGTGTGTGTGTGTATATATGTGTGTGTGTGTGTGTGTGTGTGTGTGTGTGCGTGTATATAATTAACTGCTATCTAGAAAAAATAGGGACTTCCTTGGTGGTCCAGTAGCTAAGACTCATGTTCCCAATCAGGGGGCTTGGGATTCAGTTCAGGGAACTAGGTCCCGCATGCCCCTACTGAGGGCTCACAGGCCACGACTAAAGATCCTGCATGCCTGCCACGACAAAGGCTGAGGATCCTGAGTGCCACAATGGAGAGCTGACTCAGCCAAATAAATATTAAAAAAAAAAAATAGTGTGTTGTAAGACTGTACAACATGGGGCTCTAACATAAATTTTGACTAAGCAATTCTGAAAAGTCTTCCTAGAGGGAATCATATTTAAGCTTAGATCTGAAAAGTAGAAATTAACCAGGAGCAGAGGGATAGGCTGAGTCATGGGGTCCATATTGTGGCCAGATGAAATAGGGGACGTCATGGTTCCCAGAGACGTAAAAACTATTATATCAACATATCACCAGCTTGTTCATCAAGTTGCTATCAAATATGTTGCATACAACCATCTCCGGAAATCTGCCCAGAGTGACACCTGTTCACGGCTCCACCCCCATATCCGCACATCCAAGTCACAGCCCACGTCACACCCTCCTTCCTTCTTACTTCTCCAGCCAGCCCAGCCCCAGTTGGTAGGATGTTAGGAGAAAAGTTACCCTGTCGTTCACTATTTCCCAGAGTTTGCTCAAATTCATGCCCATCGAGTCGGTGATGCCATCCAACCACCTCATCCTCTGCCGCCCCTTCTCCTCCTGCCTTCAATCTTTCCCAGCATCAGGGTCTTTTTCAGTGAGTTGGCTACTCACATCAGGTGGCCAAAGGATTGGAGCTTCAGCTTCAGCATCAGTCCTTCCAATGAATATTCAGGATTGATGTCCTTTAGGATTCACTGGTTTGATCTCCTTGCAGTCTAATTAGTATTGTTTTAAAACAGAGAGAATGTGGCAATAAACAGATCTGTGCTAAAATCTCAGTTTCCTATTAATAGCATTATCCTCTGGGGAGATCACCTTGCATTGCTTTTGGTTTTCTTATTTCAAAGATGCAAATAATAAATCTTACCATACCGAGAATTTGATGGGATTAAATGAGATAAAGCTTTTAGAACAGTTGGCTTGATGTGTGTGTGTGTGTGTGTATGTATGCATGTGTGTGTATGTATGTATATGCATGTGTATGTGTGTGTGCATGTGTGTTTATGTGTGTGTGTATGTATGTGTGTGTGCATGTGTGTGTATGTGTGTTTGCTTTTCATCTCTGACTCTTTGCAACCCCATGGGCTGTAGCCCTCCAGGCTCCTCTCTCCATGGGATTCTCCAGGCAAGAATACTGGAGTGGGTTGCCATTTCCTTCTCCAGGGGATCTTCCCCACCCAGGGATCGAACTGGAGTCTCTTGAATCTCCTGCATTGGCAGGCGTATTCTTTTACCACAGAGCAATCTGGGAAGTATGAAGCCTATTAATTTGCATAAAATGTTAATTCTTCCCTTATTTCTTTGAATCTATAGAAAAGTTAATATTAACAGATAATATCTGCTTCATTTTTCTGTCAAGATTAAATGGCATACCATATGAGGAGAGGGTTTTTTATAATCTTAAGCTACACCACAATTTATATTATTTACTCTCTCACTGTTTCTTTGACTGAGATTAGCTATTGCCATTCCACCCAGATAAACTGGGCTTCCAAGTGAATTCAGAGAAAATACCGCAAGTCATGGTCGGTACTACTTCTGAAATACTGGCGTCTTGACTTGTAAAGCTGTTACTCACTTTTCTAACTCAATGTTAGCTGGCACCTGGAACTTTGTAAATCAAGAAGGAGGTTGTCAAAGGCTTTGAAGCTCTTGGCTGTACTATCAAAAGAGAAAAGAGTACACAGAACCAGTCTTCTTAGTTGTATTCACGAAAGACAGGACCTGGCAGGTGATATCTGACTGCTCTGGTGGGTAAAGAAGGGAGAAGCGTGAGCCTGGAGAGATTGCCCAGTGAGACTGAGGCTTCAGTAATCTCCCAAAACAAAAGCAGTGGAAGCAGAAAATTGCTTTGCTATTTAGGATCTTGTCTCATAAATTCCATCTCCCAGAAGGTATTTGGGTGTTTGCTCATCTATCTTCTCCCTTGTGACCAATAATCAGTCCAAACTAAATCTGTTCTTCCCTGTATGATCTGCTGTCAGTGGAAGGTCTTGCACATGTTCGTCAAAGCAAAGGCCAGTATTAAAACTTTTATCAATGTTCTCAGTCAAAATAATCTCCCAAACAACATAAAGTTGGAGTTAATTCCCACCAGATTTGTCATAGCTGGGTTCAGCCCAGGCCTTACATTATTGTTGCTCAGGAGAACTGATACTGTGTTCCATGTTTTTTATGAAAAAGGGGGCACTGGTAATCTTGGCCATGCATAAGGGAACAAAGTGTGGGTGAACGCTAAGCAGATAGTTAACTCTTCTCTGTTACTTAAAAAAAAAACAAGTTATATTATAGTTTTCCAGAATGTGAAGAAAATAGAGATATTCACTCAATGTACCATATAGATTTTATAGATTTGATCATGTTCCTTTTCAACTACTACTTTGCCATATTAAAATTGCTAATGAAAACTTTTTTACCTGTCTGCTGATTATTGAGTAATAAAACCCATCAGCCCTTCAGGATTACCGAGGAAGTGGATGGACAATAAGTATCTATTTTAAAGAGAATATCATATGACTTTCAATAACTCATTAGACCAAGGATTTACCCTTTTTCTAAAAATTAAAACTAATTAGAGTACAAACTTGTTTGAAATTAAATATATTTCTAAGATGACTCAGTGGTAAAAGAATTCACCTGTCAATGCAGGAGACGCAAGTTCGATCCCTGATATTTTACAAAGTAGACTGATATTTGACAAAATATTTGGGTACTGTGGTTAGCCAAGTTAACACATAAAACTGATCATCACAACCCAGGAAATAAGAAAAGATCTGATATAAAAGATCGATCCCCGGGTTGAGTCGATCCCCTGGAGGAGGACAAGGCAAGCACTCCAGTATTCTTGCCTGAAAAATCCCATGAACAGAGGAGCCTCGATGGCTACAGTTGATAGGGTTGCAGAGTCAGACATGACTGAGCATGCACATATTTCTAAGACTCAGAAGATGACTGCATGTTTTGAAACAATACTTGTATGATAAGTATCTGACAGAATAAAATATTGTTAAAAGCATTTCGTCACAGTTTTCTGAGATAGAAACATAACACAATTGGGATTTAATGCATATATATGGAATTTAGAATGATGGTGACGATAACCCTATATGCGAGACAGCAAAAGAAACACAGATGTATAGAACAGTCTTTTGGGAGAGGGTGAGGGTGGGATGATTTGGGAGAATGTATATTATCACATGTGAAACGAATCGCCAGTCCAGGTTCGATGCATGAGGCAGGGTGCTCAGGGCTGGCGCACTGGGATGACCCTGAAGGATGGGATGGGGAGGGAGATGGGAAGGAGGGTCAGGGTGGGGAACACATGTACACCCGTGGCAGATTCATGTCAATGTATGGCCAAACCACTACAATATTGTAAAGTAATTAACCTCCAAGTAAAATAAATCAATTTATATTAAAGTTATATCAGATCTTTTCTTATTTCCTGGGGTGTGATGGTCAGTTCTATATGTTAACTTGGCTGGCCACAGTACCCAAACATTTTGTCAAATATCAGTCTACATGTTACTGTGGAAGTATTTTTAACAAATAGAATTTATGATAACAAAAAAATTAGCCTTTGAGTAAAGCAAATTACCCTCAGTGATGGGGGTGGGCCTTATCTAATCAGTTGAAAACTTTAAGGAAAAAAAGAAAGATTGAGGTTTCCTGAAGAAGAAATTCTGCCTCCAGCTTGCCTTTGCACTCAAGCTGCAAAATCAGTTCCTCTCTGAGTCTCCAGCCTGCTGGTCTACCCTGCACATTTTGAACTTGCCAGATTCTTCAACTAAAAAAGGAAAATCTTTAGTATCAAATGTTCTCTTTTTTTCTTTCTAAATAAATCCTGTTGGTTCTGTTTCCCGGAGAACCCTGACTGACACAGCTTTTGACAGTAATACACGAGTGCATGCCAAGTCACTTCAGTCATGTTTGACTCCTTGTGACTCTATGGACTATAGCCCAGCAGGGTCCTCTGTCCATGGGATTCTCCAGGCAAGAATACCAGAGTGGGTTGCCATTTCCTGCTCCAGGGGACCTTCCCAACTCAGGGACCAAATCCTTATCTCTTGTGTCTCCTGCATCGGCAGCTGAGTTCTTTACCACTAGCACCACCTGGGAAGCCCTTTGATAGCAATAACTGTTTCTAAAGGAAAGAAATTCTAAGAGTGCGTTTTCTGAATTGGCTTTGGGTTTTGTGGGAGTGGCTCTCTCTTATGATTGGATTTAAAGTTACTAATGCCTCTGTTCCCAGTAGCGGAGCACTGAGAGGTCATGGTAGATAATGGGAATAGAGATATGCAGAATGTGACGTTGGGTACAATGATCAAATGCTCACAGCAGTAGAGATTTGGGCTAAGCATGCATATGATACCTTCACATGCTTTTGTCAAAGTGAGAAATATAATGAGATTGGTGGGTTGCTTCTAATTGCACAAGAATAAGAAAGAAAAGGATGAGCTGGAGGATTCACATTCTCAGCTCAATTACTGAGTAAATGACCTGGAAACTTCTATGTCTGCCCTGAAAGAGACTAGTACATAGTAAGCCCTTCATATTCATTGGTCTCACATCAATAGATACAACAAGCCACTTATCAAAATTATTGCAAAAAATATTCCAGAAAGTTTCAAAAGACAAATCTTGAATTTGTTACATGATGGCAACAATTTGCATAGCATTTATATGTACTAAGCATTATAAGTAGCCTAGAGATGAAATAATATATAAAATATATATTAAAAAGCAGAGACATTACTTTGACAACAAAGGTCCATCTAGTCAAGGCTATGGTTTTTCTAGTAGTCACATATGGATGTGAGAGTTGAACTATAAAGAAAGCTGGGCGCCGAAGAATTGATGCTTTTGAACTGTGGTGTTGGTGAAGACTCTTGAGAGTCCCTTGGACTGCAAGGAGATCCAATCAGTCCATCCTAAAGGAAATCAGTCCTGGGTGTTCATTAGTAGGACTGATGTTAAAGCTGAAGCTCCAATACTTTGGCCACATAAAGCAGAGAGCTGACTCATTTGAAAAGACCCTGATGCTGGGAGGGATTGCGGGCAGGAGGAGAAGGGGACGACAGAGGATAAGATGGCTGGATGGCATCACCGGCTAGATGGACATGAGTTTGAGTAAACTCCGAGAGTTTGTGATGGACAGGGAGGCCTGGCGTGCTGCAGTCTATGGGGTCGCAAAGAGTCGGACATGACTGAGTGACTGAACTGAACTGAACTGAACTAATACATATAATATATATTAAGTAATATGTATATATGCTGCTGCTGCTGCTAAGTCACTTCAGTCGTGTCCAACTCTGTGCGACCCCATAGACGGCAGCCCACCAGGCTCCCCCGTCCCTGGGATTCTCCAGGCAAGAACACTGGAGTGGGTTGCCATTTCCTTCTCCAATTCATGAAAGTGAAAAGTGAAAGTGAAGTTGCTCAGTTGTGTCCGACTCTTTTTGACTCCATGGACTGCAGTCTACCAGGCTCCTCCATCCATGGGATTCTCCAGGTAAGAGGACTGGAGTGGGGTGCCATCCCCTTCTCTGCTATATATATATATATATATACACACACACATATATATATATATATATAAAGATTATGGGAAAATGTGCACATGTTATACGCAAATACTATGCATTAGAGAAGACCCTGATGCTGGGAAAGATTGAAGGCAGGAGAAGGGGACGACAGAGGATGAGATGGTTGAATGGCATCACCGACTCGATGGGCATGAGTTTGAGTATGCTTCGGGAGTTGGTGATAGACAGGGAGGCCTGGCGTGCTGTGATCCATGGGGTCTGGCAGAGTCGGACACGACTGAGTGACTGAACAGAACCATTTTATATAAGGGACATTTTATATAAGGGACTTGAGCACCCACAAATTTTGCTATCTGTAGGGAGTCTTGGACCCAATCCCCTGCAGATACTAAGGGATGACTTAACCATCCTATAGATGCAGAGCTGAAAAACCAACCCAGAATTTCATCCTTTGAGTGGCTGATTTACAATGCAAATTCAATTCCTAACTTCACAGGGCTTCTACTGTTAACTAAGGGCATTAATTGTAAAAGAATGGGATCCAGAAAATTGCAAGGGGCACCAATGAGATAATCCGAAAACTGGGGATATAGACTTCCTGATTCAGGAGAGTCTTTGCTAGAAGTAGCAGCTGGTTCACTCCCATCTGAGAAGATCATCCTTGTTGTTGTTCAGCTGCTAAATCATGTCCAACCTTTGTGACCCCATAAACTGTAACCCGCCCAGCTCCTCTGTCCTCCTCTCTCTCTGGCAGTTTGCTCAGATTCATGCCTGTTGAGTCGGTAATGCTGTCTAACCATCGTATCCTCTGGTGCTCTCTTCTACTTTTACCCTCAGTCTTTCCCAACATCAGTCTTTTCCAGTGAGTCAGCTCTTTGCATCAGGTGGCCAAAGTACTGGAGCTTCAGCTTCAGCATCAGTCCTTCCAATGAATATTTGGGGTTGATTTCATTTAGGATGGACAGGTTTGATTTCCTTTCTGTCCAAGGGACTCTGAAATTTTCTCCAGTACCACCATTCAAAACCATCACAGGAGGCAGTGACCCAAAACCACCCCGAATAAAAAGAAATGCAAGAAGGCAAAGTGGTTGCCTGAGAAGACTTTACAAATAGGTGAGGAATAGAAGGGGAAAAGGGAAAGATACACCCAGTTGATTGTAGAGTTCCAGAGAATTGCAAGGAGAGATAAGAAGGCCTTTTTAAAATGCACAATGCCATTCTCGCATATATTGAAACATGTATGTTATCATATGTGAAACGAATCGCCAGTCCAGGTTCAATGCATGAGACAGGGTGCTCGGGGCTGGTGCACTGGGATGACCCTGAGGGATGGGATGGGGAGCGGTGTGGGAGGGGGATTCAGGATGGGGGACACATGCACACCCATGGCTGGTTCATGTTAATGTATGGCAAAACCAATACAATATTGTAAAGTGAAAAAATAAATAAATAAAACCAAAAAAAATGGATTGAAGAAAAAAAAATAAAATGCACAATACAAAAAAATAGAGGAAAACAATAGAATGGGAAAGACTAGAGAGCTCTTCAAGAAAAGTGGAGATATCAAGGGAACACTGCAAGAGATATCAATCCTACGTTGCCTATAATAGCCTTTCTTGTGTTATTTGCCTTACAAAACCGTGGTAATTCTCCACGGGACCCACACCCATTACCCTTTTTACTTCTGGACCTAAAACTAGACCCCAGTCCCCGCAGGCCCCGAAAGGTGAAGTACAAAGTTTGACTGACGAGGAGTTGCACAAACTGCAAGAGAATCACAGTTCCCCCACCCTCACCACTTTACACAAACAAAGTCTGAGGAATATGTGCGGAAATGCATATTAAATGTGTGGATTAATGATGAAAGAAACACAAAGCTGAATTTATTGAGATGAGCCCACTAAGAATTAAATCAAGATACTGCTCTGCTTAATTTATTTGTTTTCTATCATTTTTGGAATAAAGGCTAGTCTTACAAGCATGGCACATGTATCTTTGAAATAACACATTCAAGCCTAAATTTCCAAGCTTATTTTGAACATCATTTACTTCCATGTTCAATATATTCCAGTCATGCATGCTCAGTTGCTCAGTTGTGACTCTTTCCAGCCCCATGGACTGTAGCCCAGGCTCCTCTGTCCATGGAACTTTTCAGGCAAGAATAGCGGGGTGTGTTGCCAGGGGATCTTCCTGACCCAGGGATTGAACCCACATCTCTTGTGTCTCCTGCATTGGCAGCCAGGTTCTTTACCACCAAGCTACCTGGGGAGCCCTGGTGTGCTGCAGTCCATGAGGTCTCCAAGAGTTGGACACGACTTAGCGACTGGACAACAAGGACCCTAAGCATAGATTTTGAAATTACTTTGGCAGCTTGGGGTGTTTAAAGGACTTTAATCATTTGCTTGTTTCGCTGAAACATGGGCCACGGGGTGGCTCACACCAGAGAAAGTAGAAATACCAGCGTGCCTTGGGATCGCATCGAGAGAGCAACTCACAGACTTTAGGAGCTTAGGAAGTTAGAGGGCTTGTCATTTAAGACCTGCTCACCCACCCCAGGGCTGACCTTACCTGGGCTTCCCTTGTGGCTCAGCTGGTAAACATCTGCCCACAATGCGGGAGGCCCGGGTTTGATCCCTGGGTTGGGAAGATCCCCTGGAGAAGGAAATGGCAACCCACTCCAGTAGTCTTGCCTGGAGAATCCCATGGACGGAGGAGCCTGGTGGGCTACAGTCCCTGGGGTCCCGAAGAGTTGGACACGACTGAGCAACTTCACTTTCTTTCACTTTCACCCACCACAGGAGAGTCCAGAGGACACACTTTTCACCACGACCATGAGAAACAAATTCATAAGCGGAATTCCAGAGTCTCTGAAGAGTTCTGTGATTGCTCTTCTCAGAAAATACAGTGGGATCTTCTGCCACTGACTCGAGAAACTTAAATGTAATGGGGATAACTGGATTCTTGGTGACAAGGTCCAAGTGTGGTATTTAATTACCAAAGGTAAGATGGTATGGTTATCCTAATGCACACAAAGTCAAAACAGCAATCGGGATATTATGACTTAGACTTCTGTGAATGACCTTGGCTAGTTGATCATAGTGCTCCTGGAAGTAAAACAGATGGGAAGCCTATTAAGTGGAAGAGCTTTAGGTCAAGTGACCAAAAGTCTTAACTTGGATCATAAAACAGAATCAATTCTCAGACTTGAGCTAGTTTATAGACCCAGAACTCCTTGAATTAAGGGCAGGCTGGGTCCTTATAAAGAAGGTAATGAAAGTGAAAGTTGCTCAGCTGTGTCTTTGCGACCCCATGGACTGTTCTGTCCATGGAATTCTCCAGGCCAGAGTACTGGAGTGGATAGCCTTTCCCTTCTCCAGGGGATCTTCCCAACCCAGGGATCGAACCCAGGTTTCCCACATCACAGGCGGATTCTTTACCAGCTGAGCCACAGGGAAGCCCAAGAATACTGGAGTAGGAAGCCTGTCCCTTCTCCAGCAGATCTTCCCGACCCAGCAATGGAACCAGGGTCTCCTACATTGCAGGAGGTTTCTTTGCCAACTGAGCCATCAGGGAAGCCCCTGATACTGCCAACCTCCCTCCTCCAATACTGCCAAATATTGTGGTACTTTCTGAGGACAAAGGGAATGTGGAATGGGTGTTGGAAGAAGTGTTTTATAAATATCAACTTTTGAGTACATGACCAGTTATAGAAATGAGGGCTATAATTATTATGCATATTTATTCTTTATTTTTTAATCCATATGTTGGTGTGTGTGTCCTTCCATCTCTTAAACCTTTGCCATATAACAAAATGTATTGACTTTGCACCATGGTGTTTATTATTAACTTTACATCATAGTATTTAATACACAGAATATCAAGGAGAAGGATGACAAAGACTTTGCATTCCCCTCATGTGGAAACAGTTTGTGTGTTTTCAGTTATATGCAGTGCAATTGTATCAGATTAGGCAGAAGTATGCTTTTTACTATCTTTACTTGGAGATCAAGTATGGTTTAAGAAGATGAGTAGGGGTGCTGAGTTGACAAGCGATGCATTGTGATGGTCACTTTACATGTTAACTTGGCTAGGCCATGGCACCCAGTAGTTTGGTCAAACGCCAGTGGAGCTGCTACACTAAAGATTTTTTTTTTTGGTGTGTGTGTGTGTTTGTTTTAAAATATAAGTCACATTTAAATCAGTAGGCCATCAAAGAGGCTGACACCAGCCATCTGTGGAAGAAGGGACGCAGTCCCTGGAGCAGGGCTGTCCGTGGCGGGGTCGATGACACAACCACCCTGGGAAAAAGTCTGACAGCTTCTTCTAGAATGAAACACACACCTACTCTATGACCAGCAGTTCCACACAGAGATATTTTCCCAATATAAACAAAAATATCTTCACAAAAAAGACTCAAGATGTTTACAATGGCTTTACTCATATAGCCAATAACTAGAAAGGGCCATAGTGTCTGTCAAGAGAAAAACAGATAAATACATGATGGTGAACCATGAAAGCAGCAACACAAAATGACAAGTGACTGATACATGAAAGACTGTGGATAGATCTCACAAATAGTATGCAGACTGAAGGAAGTTTTGCACAAAAGGTTATATATTATGTAATTTCACTGGCATGATGCCAAAATATAAAAAAGTAATCTACGCTGCAAAAAATTTAGAACAGGGGTTACCACTGGGGCTTGGAGGAGGGATTCCCTAGAAAGGGGAGTGAGGGAACTACCTGTATTCTGTATCTTGGTAGCTTATACTTGTATATGTTTGTCAAAATGCAGCGAATGTGCTTTTAAGATGGTGCATTTCATCGCAGATTTTACATCAAAAGAAAAATGTCAGCAAATCTTAAACTCTAATATTAATGACATGCCTTGGAAGGGTTTGGGGGAAGTGCACTGATGTCTTTGATTTACTTTGAAGCACATCACAAATAATAAGATATGTTAATGGGTTTGTAGTTATGTAATAAGGCAAGTATAATCAAATGTTAATAGCAGAATCTAGGTGCTGGGTATGTGGGTGTCCATGGTAAAATTCTAACAATGTTGCTACTCGTTTGAAAATTTTCAAGACAAAATATTAGAAAACATGAAAAAAAATGAAGTACAATAAAACTAGTAGACTATATGTAAAGCAACTTACTCTTCTTAATGTGGGTGGGCCTCATCCAACTGACTAAAGATATTTAGAGAAAAGAAGGGGAATCTTGAGAAAGTAGCATTGACATATACATATTACCATGTGTAAAATTCATAGTTAGTGGGAAGTTGCTGCGTAATACAGGGAACCCAGCCTGGGGCTCTGTGATGATCTAGAGGGGTGGGAAGGTGGGGGGGGCGCTCAAGAGGGAGGGGGTGTGTGTGTGTGTGTGTGTATATATATATATATAAAATTAAGACTGATTTGTGTGGTTGTGTGGCAAAAACCAACACAACACTGTAAAATTAAAATTAAAAAATAAAAAAATTAAAAATTTAAGAATTAAAAAATAAAAAAGAAAGGGATTCTGCTTTCAAAATGCTTTCAGATTTCTGTTGTTCAGTCCCTCAGCCATGTTCAACCCTTTAGAGACCCCATGGACTGTAGCCCGCCAGGCTCCTCTGTACATGGGATTTTTCAGGCAAGAATATGGGAGTAGGTTGCCATTTCCTCCTCTAGGGGATCTTCCCGACTCAGGGATCGAACCCATGTCTCCTGCGTATCCTGCAAGGGCAAGCAGATTCTTTACCACTGAGTCTTCCGGGAAATCCTCATTATTCTTGTATATAAAATCAAAAAGAATTTTTCTCAGATTTGCACATGCTGTGTTATATTGTTTACATCTATGCTGGAAACAGTAACTCAGTAACTCAAAAAAATCTAGTTTGATAAATAATTAAAAATTAATTATGGGGAATTAAAAAATATAAAAGTCAAAAGAAGACAGTAAAACACACGTGTCTAAATAATTGTTTCAAATATTTTATAGAAAATTCATTATGAAAAACAACTTTAATAGCAATCTAGATCTAAAATTTCAAGTGATATAAAATATTAAAAAATGGGTAAAAGAAAGGAGAGCCAGGCAAAATTATATTAATTTTATCAAACTGTATAAAGAGTGATTCAGTAAAAATCATGTTACTATTTAGATGTGGATAAT
Organism: Dama dama; assembly: GCF_033118175.1. Lineage (NCBI taxonomy): Eukaryota > Metazoa > Chordata > Mammalia > Artiodactyla > Cervidae > Dama > Dama dama. The sequence goes on from NC_083681.1 coordinate 82,000,618, forward strand.
TGGAAGAAAGTTCATTCTTTTCATATTCATCAGTCAGTCAGTCAGTTCAGTCGTTCAGTCATGTCCGACTCTTTGCGACCCCATAAATCACAGCACGCCAGGCCTCCCTGTCCATCACCAACTCCCGGAGTTTACTCAAACTCATCTCCATCGAGTCGGTGATGCCGTCCAGCCATCTCATTCTCTGTCGTCCCCTTCTCCTCCTGCACCCAATCCCTCCCAGCATCAGGGTATTTTCCAATGAGTCAACTCTTTGCATGAGGTGGCCAAAGTGTTGAAGTTTCAGCTTCAGCATCAGTCCTTCCAATGAACACTCAGGGCTGATCTCTTTAGGATGGACTGGTTGGATCTCCTTGTAGTCCAAGGGACTCTCAAGAGTCTTCTCCAACACCACAGTTCAAAAGCATCAATTCTTCTGTGCTCAGCTTTCTTTATGGTTCAACTCTCACATCCATACATGACTACTGGAAAAACCATAGCTTTCTTTTTTCATATTCTTAACAGCACTTAATATTAATATAAGTAAATGTATTTTTCAAATTGTATGAAAACTATTTTTCCAAAAATTAAAGAAAAATCAATCACTAAATCTTTTACTGGGGAGTGATGGGAAAACTCTATACTCTAAAATAAAGTATCTTCAAAGTAATGTACATAGTTAGTGTGAATCTGATAAAATCCAAGAGAAGTAGGATGTGTTTCTATGTGTGGGCAGGTACCTGTGCTTCATAATGTGATTTTAAAATGTATTTTGAAGAATAACCAAGTGAAAATAAACAGATGTCCAAAGAAAGAACAAGAGTGAGGCTTACATTAAATACTAAATTGTAGTATATTATTATCATATGTCAGAAATATATAATATTTAAATTATACCAATTCAAAAGTAAGTGCGGGATAGGGAGATATTTAAATAAAACAGAAAATGCCCATGAACATATGAGTCTTCAGAACATGGTAAAGGCAAGGCAGCATAGCAGAGGGGTGAAGAGCCTGCTTCCTGCTGTTAGACTTCTTGGATTCAAAGTAATATTGGACACAGATAAAATCTCTATAGCTCGATTTCCTCATTCATGTTATAAAAGGATGTGATAACAAGTGTACTTGCCCTATAGGGTTTCTGTGATAATAAAGTAAAAATAAATGAAAGGCACTTAATATAGTGCCAGTCCCTATGAGCATTCAGTAAATGTTTACTCAATTATTTTTCAAATAACCATGGTATTACTCCATGGTATGGAATAATGGAGTAATACTCATTATGCCATGAACTTTCTAAGTTACCATATACTGAAATTTATTTTAGATGGCCCAAAATTTGTATTCTTAGGAAGCAAAATCACAAAGGAATTAGAAGACCACGTGCATGCATGTTCAGTCATGTCTGACCCTGCAACTGTATGGACTCTAACCCGCCAGGCTCCTCTGTCCTTGGGATTCTCCGGGCAAGAACACTGGAGTGGGTTGCCATGCCCTCCTTCAGGGGACTCTTCCCCACCCAGGGATTGAACCTGCATCTCTTATGTTTCCTGCATTGACAGGTGGGTTCTTTACCTCTAGTGCCACCTGGGAAGCCCAGAAGATGACATAGTTAAAGGCAAAAGTAAGACCTCGATCCAACAAGATTGGTTATTAGAAGACAGAGTCTACTCATACTCTCCGGTTCTTTAATTCCATTTCTTATTCTATACCAATCGCTTTGCAACTTATTCAAGACAGACCTACACAGAAAAGACAAATTGACTGGTCTGTGATTAAACAGCTAGTCCACAGTGGAATCAAGAGTCAAGTCTATGCGTTTTGGATCTAGAAAAGAAAGACCTGAGTCTGAACCTTGGTTTCACTACTTCCGGTTATACAGGGTTGGAAAAGGCACAATCTAAGCTTTGTTTTCCACATCTGGGAAGTATGGGTATTTATCCAAACCATTACATAATTTGGCTGCTTCAGCTCTTCTTGCATGTACTAGCAAATTATCTTTACTCTCTAAAGTATATTGGCAAACTTTTATATAAAGGACCAGATAGTAGATAGTTTAGGCACTGCAGGTCACAATAGGTTTTTTTTTTATTTTTTTAAAATTCTTTTCTTCCTCTCTCTGTTCATTCCTCACTTCCTTCCTCTCAGTCTCTATTTTGATCTCTATCTCTCTCATCTTCTTCATTTCTTTTTTACATTCTTTTCTCTTTAATGATAATACACATGCTTAGCTGAAGGGCCATACAAGGGAAAAAAAAAGACTAAATGTGATCTGTACATCTAGTTTGTCTGCCCTTGCTCTAAATTATTATACACAGTAAATTAAGGCCAATTAGGAAAAAGGATAGCTAATTCATCTTTAAAAGTTTCTGAAGATGTTTCCTTACCTTTTTGAAATTCACTTCATTCCATCAGCCATCAAAAAATTCATACAGGCAAACTTTTTTTTTTTTTTTCTGAAATGCTAAGAGTTTCTGCCCTAGATGATTAAGGGAGCTCTCTAGGAATGCTTTCTGACCCATGTATCCTGTCTTTAATGATGACATAAAATAGGAATATGGGGGCTCCAGATGTGTGCAATTCCCTAGAAATGGAAAGTGACCGATAGGAGATGTCCTTGTAACATTTAGGTATGGATGGGAGGGCGTCTGATGGTGTTCAGAAGAAGCGTCAGGTTTTGGAGAGCCATCCTTGGAACAGGGCAAGATAAAGAGCAATAGCATGGAAGTAGGGGCACTGAGGGGTTATCCGAAGCCGGTCCGCACAGGAAGACGTCTCCAGATTCACGTCTTTACTAAGACGCCATTCTCACCTGAGTTAACCAGAGACCTTAGTGCCCCAGTGGATGCAGGAAAACAACGGGTCCCAAAGAGAAGTTTCTCCAGTGGCCTTTCATACAGCAAATCAACTAAATAAATTTTGGGAACGTTTTCTTGGCTTGATCAACGGTGACAAAGTGAGTGGGCAGCTTTTCTGATCGTCACAGATGACCACTGTCTGGGACCCACAGGATGGGGTCCCCCTCCCTGCCCACACCCGGCGGGGACCACAGTGTTGTGCTTTGGAAAATCCAAGCAGTGGGAAATGTTCAGGTCAGGCACAGAGAGCATTAAAATGACACTTGCAGAGAGTGTTGGAGGCGTGAACTTTAGGGATGGCTTTGCCACTCAGATGCTGAATTATCCCAGGCACACTGTGAAACTAAAATTTGAGTTTCCACATCTATGTGCTAAATGGTAGGACTGGATGGCATTTGCGGTCCTTCGGTTTCTATAACACATATGTACTTATTTGTTTGGCTGTGCCGGGCCTCAGCTGTGGCACGCAGGGTCTTTAGTTGCCACATGTGGGATCCTGTTCCCTGATGAGGGATCACACCCAGGCTCCCTGCATTGCCAGTGTGGAGTCTTAGCCACTGGACCGCAAGAGAAGTCCCTCACGGTCCTTTCTAACCTCAGAATTCTACAGTTTCTACTTCTCTCAAAAGACACAGAACACGTTGAAGATTTGCTGTCCATACATCACTTTTGGCTTTCTCATCTCTGCTGTCAATCATGTTTATATTTCTCTCTGCTGAACTCTGTCCCATTCCTGCTCATTTCTGTGATGATAACTATCATTTTAATTCTCATTCAACCAAATTGTTCCGCTGCTTCTCCTTAGTGACCTCTCTTTAATTTCATGTACCATTTCCACCCTGATTCTGCTAATAGAATTTCCACTTTTCAACCTCTCCATCTAATTGTGTAACTCTTTGCAAAGCTTCTATTTAAGTCAGGATTATCAGAGATTTTTCTGTGTTAGATACATATTTTTAAAAATCAATATATGGACTTGAATGCTGTTTGTTATGATGGTCAATCAAGAGAGTCTTCCTTTGAGGAATAACAGATGACTCATACATGAATCAAAGGCTTACAGAGATTAAATTAAAAACTCTTCTTATCATTCATAAAATCATACTTTTTTCAATATGCTAGATATATAACAATATCCATAATACTTTAAAAACAACTTAGTTATGTTCTTAAAAATTAATTATGTTCTTTAAAAACAATTAGTTATGTTCAAATTAACTATTATAAGGTTCAAATTGTCTTGTTTGGTACTGTGGAACCTGTCTGTGGTCAGTGATATAAAGATTGCCCAGAATATGTAGTATTTACAAGTCAGATATTCACTGTAAGGCTTCTGGATATGTTTTGAGTCATGAACCTGGGTGAAATCTAGGTGACAGAGCAGAGGAGAGAGGTCCAAGCAATAAGCTGTGGGCCACACTAACATTAAGGTTCGGGGAGATGTTGAGGGTGAAGCAAGCAGAGTGAGAAGGAGCCAGCACCCTTCAGGTCGGATGAAACGCCAGAGAGTGTTGATGTGAACACTAGTACGTGCTGACAATTCCCAGAATTGTGGCCTTGTCGCAAACCTGCCTAACGAACTTTAGAAAGTGCGTCTGTTGTCTACTCTGCTTCTCTATGTCAAACTTTAACTTGACGTGTCTAAGTTAGCCCTCGATTTTTCTCACTAACCTGCTTCTCTTCCTATTCTCCCTTGGTGAGGTAAACGACAGTTCGTTGTAAGAGTCATTTCTTTCTTTTCAACCCGCACATCCAACCTGCTCCACGTTTTAGCTCCAGGCTCCCAATGATTCAGAATGTGATTGCTTCTCCTACATCATCTCTGCAGGTCTGCTCCAATGTATCATCATCTATTGCTTGAATTTCTGCATCTTTTTTCATGATTGGTCTCCTGGCTTCCACCCTTTACTCTTAGAGTCTTTTTTGTCCTTTGTTTTAAAAATGCACATACTTAATTAAAAAATTAAATTGAGATATAATTAATTTGCAAAATGCACATATTTTATTATTTAAATTTACAAGGGTAAACTCACTGTTTATTTATATTGTGGTAGAATACACATAACATAATACTTCCTATCTTAACCATTCTAAGTATTCAGCTCTGCAGTATTAAGTACATATTGTGTAACCATTCCACCACCCATCTTCAGAACTCTTTCTATTTTGCAAAACCAAAACTGTGTATCCATTAAACAATAAGCCTTCCATGGTCCCCTCCCCCTACCTATTGGCAACCCCAATTCTACATTCTTTCTTCTTTTAAAAAATTCTTTCTTTTCCCCCACATCTCAGTCTCTGGTAATCAACACTCTACTCTGTTATCTGGAGTTTGGATTTTTAAAAATTGTTTCCCATACAAGTGTGATCATATGATATTTGTCTTTGTATGGGTTATTTCACTTAGCATAATATCCTCCTGGATTATCTATGTTGTCACAGATGAAAGGATTTCCTTCTTTTTCAAAAGACTAATATACTATTGTGTGTACATCAATAGACACTTTGATTGTTCCCATTTTTGGCCATTGAGACTCATGCAACAACAAACATTGGAGAGCAGACATCTCGTCAATATACTGACTTCATTTCCTCTGGATTTATACCCAGAAATGAGATTGCTGGATCACATGGCAGTTCTAATTTTAATTTTTTTGAGGAAACCTCCATCCTGTTCTTGATAATAGTTGCATCAACTTACATTCCCACCAAGAGTGTACAGTCAGTTTAGTTCAGTCGCTCAGTCATGTCCGACTCTTTGCAACCCAATGGGCTGCAGCACACAGGCCTCCCTGTCCATCACCAACTCCCGGAGTTTACCCAAACTCATGTCCATTGAGTCGCTGTGATGCCATATAATCATCTCATCCCCTGTTGTCCACTTCTCCTTCTGCCTTCAATCTTTCCCAGCATCAGGGTCTTTTCAAATGAGTCAGTTCTTGGCATCAGGTGGCCAAAGTATTGGAGTTTCAGCTTCAGCATCAGTCCTTCCAATGAACACCCAGGACTGATCTCCTTTAGGATGGACTGGCTGGATCTCCTTGCAGTCCAAGGGACTCTCAAGAGTCGTCTCCAACACCACAGCTCAAAGGCATCAATTCTTTGGCACTCAGCTTTCTTTCTCACATCCATGCATGACTACTGGAAAACCATAGCTTTGACTAAATGGATCTTTGTTGGCAAAGTAATGTCTCTGCTTTTTAATATGCTGTCTAGGTTGGTCATAACTTTTCTTCCAAGGAGTACAAGGATTCCAACAGTGTACACGTGTTCTCTTCTCTCCACATCTCTGCCAACACTTGATGTCTTATCTTTTTGATGATAGCCATTTTTAATAGTGACAGTTAATGTCTTACTGTGGTTTTGATTTGTGCTTCCCTGATGATTAGTGATGTTGCACGTCTTTTCATATACCTATTGGCCATTTGTAAGACAAGCCTATGGCTATCGTCATATTCAATGGTGGAAATGTTTTCCTTTTTAAGATCAGGAACAAGACAAGGATGCTCACTCTCACCACTACAGTTTTACATTGTAATGGGAGTCCCGGACAGAACAATTAGGAAAGACAAAGGAATAAAAGCAATTCATATCCGAAAGGAATAATTAAAGTTGTCCCTGTAGATTACATGATCTAACATAGTACTCTCATGGGAAAGCTGCTGATAAAATGCACACACACTATTGCAAAGCACATCGAACTCTCTCTCACTAGGACATTGGAGAGAGCTAAGTTTGTGAAGTAACTCACAAAGAGCCTTGAGAATGTGCGTATGATTTAGGTACACCTGACACAAGAATATCACTAATCTCAGCATTATTTTAAAACATTTGTATATGTAGCATAGCTTCCTTATCCATTCGCCTGCTGATGGGCATCTAGGTTGCTTCCATGTCCTGGCTATTATAAACAGTGCTGTGATGAATGATGAGAAGGTCACTAGATTCTTCCATTCTCAATGCATTTCCTGGACACAAAAGAGAAAGAAGAATCAGGCAGTTCTGTGGCTGAGCTCACAATATTAAACTTATCTTGACTGTCTGGGTTAAACAAAACCAGACAGAGAAATTGGTCTTTGTTATGGTTTCCCCATAGGTCCTTGGCCTCAGGAAGATGTCCTCGGATGGAGATTGTATAAGAACATAGATCTGGTTCATGAAGTCCAAGAACGTGAAAGAGAGAAGGAATAAAATTAGGTGGTCCTGAAATTGGAGAAAGGCAGAGAGATATAATTCTGATTCTCTCTCTTCTATTTTTGCTAAAGATAAAATAAAAAATACTTAATCTTTCTTCTTTATAATACACCAAGCACTGTACTAAGTATATAAAATGTATTATCCCATTAAACCATTGTTGTTGCTCAGTTGTTAAGTTGTGTTTGACTGTGACCCCATTGACTACAGCACACCAGGCTCCTCTGTCCTCCACTATCTCCTGCATTACAGGCAGATTCCTTACCAACTGAGCTATCAGGGAAGCCCACTGTCTCCTGGAGTTTGCTAAAATTCATGTCCATTGAGTTGGTGATGCCATCCAACCATCTCATGCACTGCCACCTCCTTCTCCTCCTGCCCCCAATCTTTCCCAGCATCAGGGTCTTTTCCAGTAAGTCGGCTCTTTGCATTAGGTGGCCAAAGCATTGGAGCTTAAGCTTCAACATCAGTCCTTCCAATGAATATTCAGGACTGATCTCCTTTAGGATGGACTGGTTTGATCTCCTTTCTGTCCAAGGGACTCTCAAGAGTCTTCTCCAACATCACAGTTTGAAAGCATCGATTCTTCAGTGTTCATTATGGTCCAACTCTCACATTCATACATGACTACTGGAAAGACCATACATAGCTATGACTATATGAATCTTTGTCAGCAAAGTGATTAACCAATATCCCAACTCCAGCTGGGTTTAGTTAGTAAAAAGGAGCATGGTTTGTACTTCTATGGGATGATGGAAGAGAAAACTCTGTGGTATGATCTGAGATATATCCTCTCTTTGGGCATAGAAAGAGAAGATCTGGAATCCTGTAATTGGCCATTAGGTACCCAACTTGGTGCTGACTAATTTATTCAACCTCAGTTCATTCACTTGTTTGTTTACTAACTAATGTTATCATACAGGCACACGTATCCTCATCCATCCATTTATTTTTTTTTTTCATTGAATAAACATTTGATTACTCATAAAAACCCAAGCCTGGTAAAGAATGAGAGAGCTGATGTATGAGCCCATCCCAGTCTCAGGAGTGTAAAATTCCCATTAGATGTCAATTTCAGAGAGAATTCTTTAACTAGAATAAATTCCATTTTAGCTTGATTGAACTCTGAATGAAGAATAAGTGAAAGTGAAGTTGCTCAGTTGTGTCTGACTCTTTGCAACCCCATGGACTCTAGCCTACCAGGCTCCTCCATCCAAGGAATTTTCCAGGCAAGAGTACTGGAGAGGGTTGCCATTTCTTCCTCCAGAATGAAGAATAAGGAAATTATTTAATTCCTCTGCAGTCTTCCTAAAAGTATTTCTCCTCATTGATTATCCTGAGTTCAAGGTCTTATTAGAATCAAAGTCACAGCAGTTTGGGGAAGGTTTGATCTCATTCTGCTGCAGCTAAGGCTTCCATCTGGGTCTGCCCATGCTTCAAAATACCAAGACCAGGTGGCTTATTAACAATAAAGACGTATTTCTCACAGTTCTGGACTCTAGGAAGTCCAGGATCAAGGCACTGGTTTATAGGCTGCCGTCTCTTTGCTGTGTCCACACATGGTGGAAGGGACAAAAGAGCTCCCTGGGGTCTCTTTCAGGAGACCACTAAGCCCACTCATGGAGGCTCCCCCAGACACCGGATCTGCCTCCCCTCAAAGACCCCGACTCCTACGACTCTCACATTGGGCACTAGGATGTAACACAGGAATTTTGGTGACACACAGATATTCAGTCTAGAGCAACCTCCATTTTCAGAAATAGTCCAGACAGAGACTTTCAGTTGCATTAATATATGTTCATTACTCATATTTAAAAAGTTACAGTAGCATATTTGACTGGAGATGGATGAACTGTTATCGTGTTCCATTGTTGTCCAACACTGAGGGTTCAGTGTGGTCAGATTGGTGTCTGAATTTGTCTGCTGTGTGTGCCGCACTAGGTTGAGTAATGCCACACATCAACCCATCAGGACCTCAAAGGTCAGGGCGTGGAGGCATTCTGGGCATGCATTTGTCTTTTACTGCTCTTTTCCTGTCTTCTCAGTGAGGCGATGGTACCTTTGGGAATTGATGAAGGTGAACATATCATATTTTAAGGTTTGTGGTCTTCAGTCCTCTTAAACGCGGATGTTCACTGGAGCATGCACATTTTCTAGCTTAACTTTTTATCCAAGTGAAGCCTTGAATTATGCAGTTCAAAACTTCTAGAAAGCGGGGACGACAAGTCTTCTCAGTTAACAGGGCTTGATTGTAAGAACATGGCAACACACGGGTTTCAGTCCCCTTTCTATACCTCTGATGACCTCAAAAACCATGTTGTTTAATGCGCTCCTACTGAGACCTAGGATCAAGTGATGGGGATTCGGGCAGTCTTCAGAGTATCAACAAGGAAGGAGATTTAAACAGATTCAAGAAAGATGCTAGATTAATAATATTCTGACGTTCTCTTTCAGGCCTTCTAATGTCTTAGTTATAAAGATAATTATGCTATCTAAATCACTTTGCTGTACAGAAGAAATTGTCACAGCATTGCAAATGAACTACACTTCAATTTAAAAAAGATAGTTTTGTTATACTGAGACTAGTGTTCTTTGATAAAAAGATTTTTTTTTTTGTTTTAATATACTTTATGTGCCCTACAGTCTGCCCTGGTATTAAACAATTGTTAGCTGGAAAGGATTTGCTTTGGGATTCCACAGACTTAAAATTCTCACTTTGTCACCATCTACCCACATCCTCCCAGGCGGCTCAGTGGTAAAGAATCTGCCTACAATGCAGGAGACTCCAGAGATGCCGGTTCGATCCCTGAGTCAGGAAGATTCTTTGGAGGAGGAAATGGCAACCCACTCCAGTATTCCTGCCTGGAGAATCCAATGGACAGAGGAGCCTGGCAGGCTACAGTTAATGGCATTGCAGAGTCAGACATGACTGAGCAACTGAGCACCCATTACCCACGCACCCAAGTCTGAGACTCCATTCCTCCTCCCTACCTGGCTGAGGCTCTCAGAGTTAATGAGATAGCATATGCAATACTTGGAAAGGTACTAGATTCTAAATGAATATTACCTCTTTTTTGGTCCTAATCTTTTGTATATATCAGGCTCCAGGGAAGTGACTGCATTTTACCATCTCCTGGTGCCCAGGTCTTATCTCAGATCAAGTTTTGCTAAATCATATTATTATATCACTCTCCCTGGAAGTGGGACCCGGGCAGTAGTGTTTTAAAAATCTCCCCCAGGTTATTGGAATGTGCAGCTGAGTTTGAGAACCACTGCAGTAGGCTAAGTGTTTCTCGGTTGCTTGAATGCATTGGTTTTCAAACCTAAGCCTGCTTCAGAATCACCAGGAGGGCTTGTTAAAAAACACAGATAGCTTGGTTGTACTCCTGGAGTTTTGATTCTGTGGGTCTGGGATGAGGGCTCCTATAATTGGCATTTCTAAAAAAATCCCAGGTCATGCTGATGCTGCTGGCTTGGTAATGATGCTTTTGAACCACTGTTCTAGGGAAACAGTTTTCAAAGCGTGATCTGCACCCCAAGCTCATCTGAAATACAGGGGAAGCTTGTCAATAATACAGGCAGTTCTCCCTGGCCAGACTCTTATATGAATTTCATCTATTAGAACTCAGGTAAGGAATAGATATGGATATATGTCAGCCTTTTGAAGCATGTTTTTCTCCCTGAGATTCAGGAATAAAATAGATCTAGCTTATGTAATATCCCTCATTATCCAGATTTACAGTTGACATTCTCACTATCTAAGTTCTTTTTATTTATTTATTTATTTTTTATTGTAGTGGTTTTTGCCATACATTGACATGATTCAGCCATGGATTTACAAGTGTTCCCCATCCTGATCCCTCCTCCCACTTCCCTCCCCATCCCATCCCTCTGGGTCTTCCCAGTACACCAGCCTTGAGCACTTGTCTCATGCATCCAACCTGGGCTGGTGGTCTGTTTCACCCTTGATAATATACTTGTTTCAATGCTATTCTCTCAGAATATCCCACCCTCGCCTTCTCCCACAGAGTCCAAAAGTCTGTTCTGTACATCTGTGTCTCTTTTTCTGTTTTGCATATAGGGTTATCGTTACCATCTTTTTAAATTTCATATATATGCACTAGTATACTGTATTGGTCTTTATCATTCTGGCTTACTTCACTCTGTATAATGGGCTCCAGTTTCATCCATCTCATTAGAACTGGTTCAAATGAATTCTTTTTAATGGCTGAGTAATATTCCATTGTGTATATGTACCACAGCTTCCTTATCCATTCGTCTGCTGATGGACATCTAGGTTGCTTCCATGTCCTGGCTATTATAAACAGTGCTGCGATGAACATTGGGGTGCACTTGTCTCTTTCAGATCTGGTTTCCTCAGTGTGTATGCCCAGGAGTGGGATTGCTGGGTCATATGGCAGTTCTATTTCCAGTTTTTTAAGGAATCTCCACACTGTTCTCCATAGTGACTGTACTAGTTTGCATTCCCACCAACAGTGTAAGAGGGTTCCCTTTTCTCCACACCCTCTCCAGCATTTATTGCTTGTAGACTTTTGGATAGCAGCCACCCTGACTGGTGAGCAATGGTAACTCATTGTGGTTTTGATTTGCATTTCTCTGATAATGAGTGATGTTGAGCATCTTTTCATGTGTTCGTTAGCCATCTGTATGTCTTCTTTGGAGAAATGTCTGTTTAGTTCTTTGGCCCATGTTTTGATTGGGTCATTTATTTTTCTGGAATTGAGCTGCAGGAGTTGCTTGTATATTTTTGAGATTAATCCTTTGTCTGTTGCTTTGTTTGCTATTATTTTCTCCCAATCTGAAGGCTGTCTTTTCACCTTGCTTATAGTTTCCTTTGTTGTGCAAAAGCTTTTAAGTTTCATTAGGTCCCATTTGTTTATTTTTGCTTTTAAAAATATGGAACGCTTCACGAATTTGCATGTCATCCTTGCACAGGGGCCGTGCTAATCTTCTCTGTATCATTCCAATTTTAGTATATATGCTGCCGAAGTGAGCACTATCTAAGTTCAGGATCCATGTACACGTGGATAATGGGGCATAATTCAAAAGGTTTCTGAGCTCTACCAGAAATATGCTAAGTTATATTATCTGGATTAGATCCCTAAATTCTATTTTTTCAGCAGTCTTTCATGGTAACTGTTAGGAGTATAAATGTCTAAGAACCATGCCCCTGTGCTGTGTGGAAGATTCATAGAGTTCTCTTAATTCTAGCAATTGAAAATGGAACTCTAGTGTAAATCACCTATAAGAGTTACCTGCAAAGCACCTTAAACCAACAGACTGATGTAATGTGGGATCCTATAGTATCAAGGATTATAATCTTTATCTTAAGACAGAAGCAATGTTATATTTCTGGAAAGGGATGTCCGGAATTTCTTCTACCCAGTTACAGTCATGAAGAGTGAATAAAGTCAGTTTTGTCTGGGAAGGAACTGCCCAAAGAAATAAAAGACAAGAAAGAATTAACCTTCAAATAGCATTCTTGGCCACAGAAGTCCAATAAAAGTTTCACATGTGGTTTCCAATTAGTAAGCTAAGCCTAGTGAAGACTGCTTTCCCAACCACCCTTTTAAAGGCACCCTTGACCTCTTTGTTCCTCAGGCTGTAGACCAGTGGATTCAGCATGGGGATGACCATGGTGTAGAACACGGACGCCATTTTGTCTGTGCCCATGGAGTGGCTGGAGCTGGGCTGTAAGTACATGAAGGTGCCTGTCCCGTAGAAGATGGAGACAGTGGTGAGGTGGGAGGCACAGGTGGAGAAAGCCTTCTTCTGTCCCTCAGTTGAGCGCATCCTCAGGATAGCAATAAAAATGAAAAGGTACGAGCCCAAGATAACCAAAAGAGCAGAAAAAGTGCTGAACGCTGCCAGTGTGAAGAGCACAATCTCATTTGTGTAGATATCAGAGCAAGAGAGAGCCAGCAGTGGGGGAATGTCACAGAAAAAGTGATTAACCACGTTGGAATGGCAGAAGGAGAGGTGGAAAGTGAGGGCAACATGGATGGAAGACTGTAAGAGTCCACAGATATAGGAGCTGGTGACCAGCGAGGCACACATCGCTCTAGTCATGGTGGTGGTATAACGCAGGGGTTTGCACACGGCCGCGTGGCGGTCAAAGGCCATTGAGGCCAGGAGAAAACTTTCAACAGTGACAAAGGCTGCAAAGAAGAACATCTGGGTAGCACATGCATCGTAGGATATAATCTTATCTCCTGTGAGAATCCCCGCCATTACTTTAGGAGTAACAGAGGAGGCATAAACACAATCCACCAGGGAGAGGTTACTGAGGAAAAAGTACATGGGCGTGTGAAGTCGAGAGTCCAACAGAATCAACACGATCATCCCAAGGTTCCCAACCAGAGTAGTGAGGCAGATGAGAGTGAAGGTTGTAAATAGAGGGACCTGCATCTCTAGAGCATCTGTTAACCCCACGAGAAGGAATTCAGTCACCTCTGAAAGGTTCTCCATCAACTGGGGAGTCAACGTGAGTGGCACCTATGACGAGATAGGCAAATACAAGATGAGGCTATTTGATCATCTTCATGGGGAGTAAACTGTAAATGGGGTCTCTAGTTCATGTGTCAGCTTCTTGTGGAGGGAAGGAGCTCATGGGTGAGAAGCTGAACCAGATTGTGGGTTGCGTGAGGTTGTTCATCTAGAAGTGGTATGGAAAATGCTAGAATGCCCTTACTGATTGTGGCTGCCATGAACGGACCATATTATGACTCTGGGTCACATTTCAGCTTGCTTGCTTGCTGAATGTTATATCCTCTTATATTAAACCACGTAGGACTCTTTTTTAATATTTCCATCTCTTACAAGCCTACTTGTCTAAGGTATATATAGAAGGCTTAAATCAACAGAAAGTAAGATAGGAAACGTTTTGTCAGTCATTGGTGTATAACGCTGACAAGCCCTCCTCAGTTGCCTCCTCCATCTCTGAGGGACCCTCATTCACTTCACTGGAGGCATACAGTGAATCAAAGCCCTGATTTAGGGACACCCAACCTTTTTTTTTTTCCTTCTAATTCATGGGGCCCTCAGTTGAGTGGCCCTGTTTTCTGTCTTCCACTGTCATCTACACCTTTGCCTTATTTGTGGGTAAAGAGAATAGGGGAGATGGGAGAATCAGTTTTGTCCTCACCTAGAGACTGTGAACCATCAACCAGACCACAGACCTCCTGCTGTATCACGTAGGTTGTTCTCACCTCCAGTGGTAACTCAGCGGATAGCTTATTGTAGCTGCTTGAGAGACTGCTTGACTCGAGAGACACTTCTAACTCTGGGATGTTAAGTCCCATTCATTCCTCCTGGATTAACTATTATTAAATATTCAAGGGAGGATGTGATACAGCTCTTGTCTTTAAGGATTGCTTAGTGGGAGAGACCTACATCTGAAAGATACATTAGTCACAATGAATTTCTGAAGTGGAGGTAACACCCATGGCCTTTGAAATGAGAAAGGATGTTTGGTTTGCCCAACACAAGAACTCAGGAAGGATTTCTGGAGGTCAGAACCCCTCAGTTGTGGCTTGGAAACTAAAGAAATAATAACAACAATATATTAATTATTATAACAGCAAACACATAATATTTACTTTGGGTCAGGAAACTGTTCTAAGTTGGTCACATATATTAACTCATTTAGTTCAGTTAGCAATTCTGTTAGGCAGGTACTATTATTACCTCCATTTTGCTTCAGATGGAACCAAAATTTAAAGAGGTAAATTACTTGCTCAAGTAGCATATTTGATGGTAGAACTGGGATCGGAATCCAGGCAGCATGATCTAAAAATCTGCAATATTAAGCATCCTTCTCAAAACAGTAGGTCAAGTTCATTAATCTTCCTATATTTCAGTTTCTTCACCTTCCAAGTAGGAAATTCAGTTTTCAACTTTTAAGTAGATGATAGGATAACTTAGATCATGTAGAACATTTAAAACAATGCTAATTGCATAGCAGGTACTCGAAAAGTTTAAGATGTCACTAGTGCTATTACTGCTACTCCTACTATACCAGGCAGAAGAAACATCATGGATAAAGGGATGAACTGGCAAACACTATTGTATAAACAGACAATTATAAGTATATAAGTATTACTAAATCAAATCTCAATTCAGAGTAATGTACAAAAGTAATTGGTAGACATGAAACTAGGATTGAGACCTAAAGAGAAAAAATGTATCAGATTATAGATATAATACAACTATTTAGAAGAGTCTAAAGTGACTATTTAGATCAAATATAACAAGAATATACTTTTCCCGGGAATCCCTCCTTCATTGTTGATGGGGCTGTAAGTTGGTGGGACACTACGGAGGTTCCTTAAAAAACTAAAAATAGAGTTACCATATGATCCAGCAACCCCACTCCTGGGTATATAGCCAAAGGAAGACAATCCACTAATTTGAAAGGATACATGCACCTCAGTGTTCACAGCAGCACTGCTTAAAATAGCCGAAAATGTCCATGGACTGATCAATGATTAAAGAGAATGTAATACATATATACAATAGAGTATTTCTCAACCATAAATAAGAATGAAATAATACCATTTGCAGCAACATGGATGGGACTAGAGATTATCATTACTAAGTGAAGTAAGTCAGACAGAGAAAGATAAATATGATATGATATCACTTATATGTGGAATCTTAAAAAAAATGGCATAAATGAACTTGTTTACAAAGCAGGAACAGACTCACAGGCATAGAAGATGAACTTACGGTTGCCAAAAGGGAAAGGCGTGATAAGTTAAGAGCTTGGGATTAACAGACACATACTTCTATATATAAAATAGATAAAGAGCAAGGACCTACTGTATAGCACAGGGAAATGTATTCAGTATCTTATAATAACCTATAATGTAAAAGAATCTGGAAAAGAATATACACATGTGTGTGTATATATATATATATAAAACACAGAATCACTTTGCTGTACACCTTAAACTAATGCAACACTGAAAATCAACTGTATTTCAATAAAAAAGCAAGTGAAACCACAACTTTGAAAAATATTTACTTTTTCCAATAAGTGCCAGCAATTAGTAGCTTAGATAGGATGTGGCTCTGGGAACTCTACTTAGACTCTGTGAATCTCAGTCTGATTGTCTGTGAAATACCCAGCTCATGTAACACCCACAGTATTTACTTCACCAATCTGAAAAGTTGAGGCTAAATGACACACGGAGCCCTGCTGACCCCGCACCAGGACACGGACTGTGTTCGGCGTTGGTTCTCTCTGTCCCTTCTCTTCCTGGCTGGCTTTGCACATAAATCAGCTCTGTACCAGGAGCTAGCGTTACAAAACGAAGAACACGACTCCTGACGGTTAAAGGAGGTAGAGACAACCAGATCCACAAATTACCTCCCCAACGTGATAAGTGATACAATAAAAGTGTGTATAAATCTAGTGAAATGATCAGTAAAGTAACCAGAGTATGCCAGAATATGCTACTCACCATGAATCACTTTCTCCTGAGGCTTATTCATCAGTTCTTATGTCTATGCTTGCTAGAGTTGCCAGATTTGCCCCAAATGCATAAACATGTAAATCTGATTAAATCTATTTCTGAAAAAAAAAAGTTAATTTTTGTATTCCACTAATGTGATAAGAATAGCCAAATACATTTGTATTGACTAAATACATTATTAATACTACTTACAGATACAGATGAACAAAATATCTCCATTTGATCCAGAAATTCAGAGGTGTGGGAGTGTGGATAGGATTGTACCACAAACATGAGACCAATTCTAATCCTAGTTCTATCAATAACCAGCTGGGTGTAGGCCTGCCACTGGCCAGATCTTCTTATTTCACAAGATGAAAAACATTCTTTATCTCTCTTGTAAGCTGCTATCCTGCTCTGATGTGACAATAGATATAAAAATTCTTTAGAAACCATAAAGGTACTAACATTTTAAAATCCGACAATTTGAGACAAATTGCTTTCTGTAGTCTATCACACGTTTTCTTGGTTACTGCAGGATATTCAGTCAATAATATTGAATGTCCAAACTTTGATGTTTCTAAGAAAAATGGCTTTATATTTGAAATCACAAACAGATGTTGAAAGTTTCCTATAAGCCCTGAAATTCAGAAAGGGAGCTATGATGTTTCTACCTAGTCCTGTAGTACATTCTAAACAAACCAACAAAATAAATTAGGGGACGCAGCCTCCGTTTGTGGGTTTAATGGTCACTCCACCGTCTATGTGAGACACCTGATTATGATGAGCAGGGAAGTACGGGTGCTGGAGGGTGGCTCAGCAGAGTGGAAAGGGGGCTTAACTGGGGGTGAGACGATGCCTAGCTTGCAGGTCTAACTCTAAACTCTCTGGGCCTTCCTCATCCTCATTTGCAAGAATTAAAACAGCTGGAACTTCTAGAGGTCCTTCCCGTTCTAACCGGCTGTGATGGTGTGATTTCTTGATAGTTACTTTTGTCCTAGGCGCGACAGATGAAGGTACAAGGCAGACAGTAAGGACAGCCTGCTTGTTCAGGCTACTGACTAGAAGTCCCCATCCAGAAAGGCTTCATGCTGGAGAAGCTCCTTCCCCACCCTCGGAGCTCTATACGGTGGAACACAACTTGGGTTTCCGCGCTTGCAAATATCAAGGCAGAGAAAACGACCTTGTCACACAACCAGTCTCAGGGGAAACATTTAGTAGCGAGTGAGTGGAAATCTCATGAGCCTCCGGGTCCCAGACTGGTCCTCCTAGCCTGAACCCGACTGGGAGATGCCGGAGGATAATGTTTGTACGCACTTTAGCTGGGCGTGTTTATGAAGGCAAGGGAGGATGGAAATTTAGGAGGAGCAGCTGGCCAGCAAGTCAGCAGCGCCCCAGCCAAGTTGCGTGTGTGCATGCTGAATCACTTCAGTCGTGTCTGACTCTTTGTGACCGCGTGGACTGTAGTCCACCAGGCTCTTCTGTCCTTGGGATGCTCCAGGTAAGAAGACTGGAGTGCGTTGGCCGTGCCTTCTCCAGGGGATCTTCTCCACCCGGGTATTGAACCAGCGTCTCCTGTGGCCCCTGCACGGCAGGCAGATTCTTTACCATCAGGGAAGCCTCACAGACAAGTTAGGCAATGCAGATTAAAACTTCCTTAAAAATCTCTGGCCTATGTGGTGTCAGAACCTTCTGCAAGCTTTCTCTATCTCTTTCATAAAAACCTGGAAATCGGTCTTTTTCTCAATTCTTTTAAACAAAATACCCATTTGTTTTTACCACTACAGAGCTGGACTGGGCAGATTTTGGGAAACTTCTATTCTTATTTTTTAGATCTAAGAAGATGGGTTCACTCTCTCCTCTGCATAGTCCTCTCTGTCCCTAAACGCCCAGGCAGGATTACCTCTGTTTTATCAGTACTGTCAAGCACAGTTTTTTTTTTTATCAATTTGGGCTCAGCAGTAACATGGTCTCCCTTCCAATCCTAGTTCTATCATCTGTTGCAGGGTGACCTTGGTCAAGTTATTCAATCTCTCCAAAAATCAGTATATCACCTATAAAAAGAGGAGCAATAATATTGAATATCCCTCACATGAGAGTAGGGGCTTCCCAAGTGGCGCTAGTGATAAAAAACCCATCTACCAATGCAGGAGATATAAGAGATGCAGGTTCGATCCCTGGGTTGGGAAGATCCCCTGGAAGAGGGCATGGCAACCCACTTCAGTATTCCTGCCTGGAGAATCTCATGGACAGAGAAGCCTGGTGGGATACAGTCCATATGGTCACAAAGACTTGGAAACAACTGAAGTGATTTAGCACATACGCATATGAGAGTGCTAAAGATTACATTAGATGTTGGTGTTCAGTAGCTAGGTCATGCCCGACTCTTTGCGACCCCATGAACTGCAGCATGCCAGGCTTCCCTGTCCTTCACTATCTCCCGGACTTTGCTCAAAATCTTGTCCATCGAGTCGGTGATGCCATCCAACCATCTCATCCTCTGTCCGTCCCCTTCTCTTCCTGTCATCAGTCTTTTCCTGCATCAGGGTCTTTTCCAATTAGTGTACTCTTTGCATCAGGTGGCCAAAGTATTGGAGTTTCAGCTTCAGTATCAGTCCTTCCAGTGAATATTCAGGACTCATTTCCGTTAGGATCAACTGGTTTGATCTCCTTGCTGTCCAAGGGACTCTCAGGAGTCTTCTCTAGCACCACAATTCAAAAACATCAATTCTTCGGTGCTCAGCCTTCTTTATGGTCCAAGGTTCACTTCTGTACCTGACTACTGGAGAAACCATAGCTTTGATTATATGAATCTTTGTCAGCAAAGTGATGTCTCTGCTTTTTAAGATGCTATCTTAGCTTGTCATAGCTTTTCTTCCAAGCGGCAAGCATTTTTTAATTTCATGGCTGCAGTCACCATCTACAGTGATTTTGGAGTCCAAGAAAATGAAATCTATCACTGTTTCCATTTTTTACCCCATCTATTTGCCATTAAGTAATGAGACTGGATGCCATGACATTAGTTTTTGAATGTTGAGTTTTAAACTTGCATTTTCACTCTCCTATGAATAGCATAGAATTCACCATTTTAAAGTGTACAATTTTTTTTTATTTACAATGTTATGCAATCATCACAAGAATCTTATTCCTGAATATTTCTATTGCCACAAAAATAAACCCCGTATATGTTGGTAAGTCCCATTCTTCCTATTCCTAAATCCCCTGTCACTGAGTAATCAAAACTTTTTTTTCTTTGTATTCTTAGTCTAGATATTTCATTTAAGTGGGCACATATAATTTTTGTCATTTTATGTCATTTTCTTTCACTTAGCATAATACTTTTGAAGATCTTCCATGTGGCAATATTTTTTTTTTTAATTTTTATTATTATTATTTTTTTTTTCCAGTGGGTTTTGTCATACATTGATATGAATCAGCCATGGGTTTACATGTATTCCCAATCCCGATCCCCCCTCCCACCTCCCTCTCCACCCGATTTCTCTGGGTCTTCCCAGTGCACCAGGCCGGAGCACTTGTCTCGTGCATCCCACCTGGGCGGGTGATCTGTTTCACCATAGATAGTATACATGCTGTTCTTTTGAAATATCCCACCCTCACATTCTCCCACAAAGTTCAAGAGTCTGTTCTGTATTTCTGTGTCTCTTTTTCTGTTCTGCATATAGGGTTATCGTTATCACCTTTCTAAATTCCATATACATGTGTCAGTATGCTGTAATGTTCTTTATCTTTCTGGCTTACTTCACTCTGTAAAATGGGCTCCAGCTTCATCCATCTCATTAGGACTGGTTCAAATGAATTCTTTTTAATGGCTGAGTAATATTCCATGGTGTATATGTACCACAGCTTCCTTATCCATTCATCTGCTGATGGGCATCTAGGTTGCTTCCATGTCCTGGCTATTATAAACAGTGCTGCAATGAACATTGGGGTGCACGTGTCTCTTTCAGATCTAGTTTCCTCAGTGTGTATGCCCAGAAGTGGGATTGCTGGGTCATATGGCAGTTCTATTTCCAGTTTTTTAAGAAATCTCCACACTGTTTTCCATAGCGGCTGTACTAGTTTGCATTCCCACCAACAGTGTAAGAGGGTTCCCTTTTCTCCACACCCTCTCCAGCATTTATGTGGCAATATTTTTTAATCTTCATTTCATTTTATGGCTGAATAATATTCCATTGTATAGATATACCACAGTGGGTTCATTATCTGATGAATATTTGGGGTCTTTTAACCTTTGGGCAATTGTTAATAATATTTCTATGAATATTCATATACAAATTTTTGCTGAACATACATCTTCAGTTCCCTTGGGTATATATTCAGAAGTGAAATTGCTGGGTTATATGGTAACTCTGTGCTTGACTTTCTGAGAACCACCAAATGGTTTTCAACAGCAGCTATATCATTTTTCATTCCCACCAGCAAGGTATTAGAGCTATTCTTCCACAACTATTGCTTTGACATTTCTGGATTTTTTTTTTTGCAATTCCATATGAATTTTAGGATTGGGATTTCAGTTTTTGCAAAAAAAAAAAAAAAGAGCTACTGGGATTTTGAAAGAAATTATATTGGTCATCTCAAACAAAGTTAGTGGAGGTGATGGAATTCCAGTTGAGCTATTTTGTGTCCTAAAAGATGATACTGTTCAAGTGCTGCACTGTGAAAATGCCAGAAAATTTGGAAAACTCAGCAGTGGCCACAGGACTGGAAAAGGTCAGTTTTCATTCCAATCCCAAAGAAAAGCAATGCCAAAAATGCTTAAACTACAGCACAATTGCACTCATCTCACACGCTAGCAAAGTAATGCTCAAAATTCTCCAAGAAGTCTTCAACTGTACTTAAACTGAGAACTTCCATATGTTCAAGATGAATTTAGAAAAGGCAGAGGAACCAGAGATCAAATTGCCAACATCCAGTGGATCATTGAAAAAGCAAGAGAGTTCCACAAAAACATCTGCTTTTGTTTTGTTGACTACGCCAAAACCTTTGAGTGTGTGGATCACAACAAACTACAGAAAATTCTTCAAGAGATGGGAATACCAGACCACCTTACCTGCCTCCTGAGAAATCTGTATGCAGGTCAAGAAGCAACAGTGAAAACCAGACATGGAACAACAGACTGGTTCCAAACTGGGAAAGGAATATGTCAAGGCTGTATATTGTCACCCTGCTTATGTAACTTATATGCAGAGTACGTCATGTGAAATGCTGGACTGGATGAAGCACAAACTGGAATCAAGACTGCTGAAAGAAATATCAATAAGCTCAGATATGCAGATGTCACCACTCTTATGGCAGAAAGCAAAAGAGGAGCTAAAGAGCCTCTTGATGAAAGTGAAAGAAGAGAGTGAAAAAGTTGGCTTAAAGCTCAGCATTCAGAAAACAACGATCATGGCATTCAGTCCCATCACTTCTTGGCAAATAGATGGGGAAACAATGGAAACAGTGACAGACTTTATTTTCTTGGGTTCCAAGACCACTGCTGATGGTGACTGCAGCCATGAAATTAAAAGACACTTGCTCCTTGGAGGAAAAGCTATGACCAACATAGACAGCGTATGAAAAAGCAGAGACACTACTTTGCCAATAAAGGTCCCTCTAGTCAAAGCTATGGCTTTCCAGTAGTCATGTATGAATATGAGAGCTGGACCATAAAGAAAGCTGAGTGCTAAAGAATTAATGCTTTTGAACTGTGGTGTTGGAGAAGACTCTTGAGAGTCCCTTGGACTGCAAGGAGATCCAACCAATCCATCCTAAAGGAAATCAGTCCTGAATATTCATGGGAAGGACTGATGCTGAAGCTGAAACTCCAGTATGTTGGCCACCTGATGTGAAGAGTTGGCTGATTGGAAAAGACCCTGAT
This sequence comes from Dama dama, assembly GCF_033118175.1. Lineage (NCBI taxonomy): Eukaryota > Metazoa > Chordata > Mammalia > Artiodactyla > Cervidae > Dama > Dama dama. Next base: position 82,023,006 of record NC_083681.1, read on the forward strand.
ACTGGGAAAGATGCTGGCAAGAGGAGAAGGGAACGACAGAGGATGAGATGTTTGAATTGCATTACTGACTTGATGGACTTGAGTTTCAGCAGGCTGTAGGAGTTGGTGATGGACAGGGAGGCCTGGTGTGCTGCAGCCCATGGGGTCGCAAATAGTCAGACATGACTGAGTGGCTGAACTGAACTGAACTGAGATCACTTTGGGTAGTATTAACATCTTAATAATATTGTTTTCCTTCCCATGAACATCAGATGCCTTTCTACTTATTTACATCTTTAATTTCTCTCCACTTATTTTATATCTATCACAATCATACAGCCACTCCATAAGTGCCCACACCCAGGACACTGGGGCCAACGCTGCAGAAGGAATGCCACGCTCTGGGCCCCAGAGCAGTGTTTGCTCGCTGCCTGGTCTTTCTGCAGACACTAGCTCTGTGGCTGTCTTACAGGCACCCATGTCTAGAGCACCAGTGCCCGCGCCTCACACCCTGGAGCTGCTCTGTTGTGGCCACTGCCCCCCTCCGTCAGTGCCCAAGCTCAGGCCATGTAGTTAGGCAACTTCAAGCCAAGGAGCTCCACAGTTTGCCATAAAACCACTACAGACTAAGGATAACAAGGACAAATTTCCCTTCAGGTTTCAGAAAGAATGTAGTCTTGCTGACATCTTAATTTCAGACATGCAGACTTGTGTGATAGAAGAAATTTCTGTTGTTTTAAACTATCGAGTTCGTGGTACTTGGTATGGCAGCCCTAGATAACTGATACAGTGGCCTTGAGTTTGGCAGTTGGTTTTTACATAAAGCAGCAGAAACTTAAGTAATAAAAGAAAAAGTAAATTGGACTGTATCGACAGTAAAAACATTTGTATTTCCAATTATACCATCACTAAAGTGAGTATATAACCCAAGGATGGGAGAATATATTTGCAAATCATGTATCTGATGAGAAATATTATAGCTGTATAGTAAGAAGACAAGTATGTGTGTATATATATATAGATATATTTTTTCATGGATTGGAAGACTTTAATATATCAGCTTCTTCATATTTATCTACAGATTCAATCTGATCTCAATAAAAATTCAAGCAAGAATTTTGGAAACATTCAAGCTGAAAGATTCATATGAAGAGGTAGAGCTACTAGAATACTTAAAGTAATTCTTAAAAAGAAGAACAAAGTTGAAATACGCTCCTTAACTGATTTCACGACTTACTCTAAAGTTACATTAATCAAGAAAGTGTATTTTGGTGAAACAATAGACACATAAATCATTTGAACAGAATAGAGATTTCGTCAATAGAAACACACAACATAGCAAACTAGTCTTTGCCATAGCAATTAAATGGAAAAGTGATATTCTTTTCAACAAATAGTGCAGCAACAGTTGATGTCTATATACAAAAACAAATGAACTTCAAAGTGTACCTGATATCTAAAACAATGATTAATTCAAGATGGATACCACTTAAATGTGGATCATAAAATTATAAAACTTTCACAAGAAATATAGAAGAAGACGGGGAATTTTCGAGTCTGGTGTTGAATTTGTCAGAGCTGTGTTGTGTGCTTAGCCGTCAGCCGTGTCCGACTCTCTGCGACCCCACGGACCCCAGGCTCCGCTGTCCATGGGCATTCTCCAGGCCAGCATACTGGAGGGGGTTGCCATGGCTTCCTCCAGGGGATCTTCCCAACCAAGGGATTGAACCTAAGTCTCCCGCATGGCAGGCGGATTCTTAACCGTCTAAAGGATGGTCTCTGAGAGAGCAAAGTGACAAATTTTGCTTATCAAAATTAGAATTTTTGTTCTATAAAAGAAAGCATAGGCTGGGAGAAAATATTTGCAAATCACATTTCTTTGCATATAATATTTTCAATTTACATATAAATGATTATTTACATTTTTCCAGCTTTATTGAGGATGAATGATAAAAATTCAGTCTATTTTAGGTGTACTATGTAATGTTTATATAGGGGTAAAATTGTGAAATTATTGCCATAATAAGATAATTAGCATATTCATCACCTCACAGAGTTACCATTGGTTTCTCTGCCTGAGAAGACTTGAGGTCTGCTCGTTCAGGGCTGTGTCCAGAGCTCTGTATGAGTGGGGACGTTCCCGGTGCAATGGCGGTTCTGAGCGCCTTTGCTGTGGGCACTCCCCGAGTGGCTGGGTACCTGGGGTCTGGGGTGCAGAGCTCACGTCCTGCAGTCCCGGGTGCAGGCTAACCTGCCCTGAGAGTGGTCCTGGCGACTGAAGTGTGGTGTGTGCAGACAGCCATGGAGCCCGAGTCTTGAGTGCAGACACAGGGAGAATTGCCCCAGAACCCGTGTTCCGAGAAGGGTTGGCTCCAAGGTCCACGGCAGGTGGAGGGTCGGGGGAGGGCGTGAGCCCAGGGCTCAGAGAAGTCCAGCGTGGCTCTTCCCCTGGGGCAGGCGTCCGGGGGTGGGGTCAGTGTCCCCCTCTCCAGAGTCTGCAGCTGCTGGTTACCTCAGTGGCTTAAGTGGCAGGAGTCCTCTGTGGAATCTACATTAATGAACACTGGGGTTCATGGGGGCCCCCCATCGCCAAAGCTGTGGAGGTGGTAGTGTCACTCCGAGACCCTCCGTGGCAGGGGTTGCGCGGGGTCCTCATGGTGGGCACCGCAGCCAGGGGCACTCAGCCTGTGGCTGACCCTGACATCAACACTCCCCTCTGTTCCCAGCCAGACGCCTCCTCTCTGCCAGTTTCCCCCGGTGACCTTTTCTCTGTACTTATTCTCCACTTTTTTCCTCCACTGTGTTACTGCAGATTCTTAACTGGACTCCTGAGCCCTCCCAGAGCTATTTCTGTCTGCAGTTATCTATGTAACTGTTGTTTCACTTGGGAGGATAAATATACTCTCTTACCTTGTTGATGTCACTGTATAAAGGATTTGTTTTATAGAATATATAGAGTGTCCTTTAAAGGCAAAATAAAAAAAAAAAAACTCAATTAAAAATGCGTGAAGGATCTGAACCTTTACAAGAGAATATATACAGATGAGAAGTACACATAATTGTGATCAATAGAATTTTTCACTAAGAAAATAAATATTGAAACCACAAAGATATACTACTCTGAATTTGTTAAAATGGCAAAAAATCCTGATAGTGTTAAATACTAGTAAAGATTTGAACCTCACTCATTGATTTGCTATGGTAATGCAAAAAGGTACAATCACTTTTCAGGACAGTTTGGCAATTTCTTATAACATTATGTATGGATTTACCGTATGATCCAGTGCTTGCACTCTTTAAGTATTTACCATAGTAGACTGAAAACTTATGTTTCACAAAATCCTGTTTGTCAGTGTTTATTGCAGCTTTACTGAGATTCACCCAAACTAGAAGCAAACAGATACACCCCTAAAGGTGAATAGCTAAACAAACTGTGGTATTTATAGATATAACTGGAATACTATCCAGTAATAAAAAAGAGGTGAGCTATTGATTTCTACAAAACATAGATGATTTTAAAGTGTTTTTCTTTGTGGCTAAGCTGGCAAAGAATCTGCCTGCAATGTGGGAGACCTGGGTTCGATCCCTGGGTTGGGAAGACCCCCTGAAGAAGGGAAAGGCTACCCACTCCAGTATTCTGGCCTGGAGAATTCCATGGACTGTATAGTCCATGGGGTCACAAAGAGTTGGACACGACTGAGCAACTTTCACTTTCACTTTTGATAAGAAAAAGAGACCAAAACACTTCACATTATTAGATTCTATTTGTACGACATTTTGAAATAGGCAATACTGTAGAGATGGAAAATAATTCAGTGGTAATCAGGGGCTAGGGGAACAGGGAGCTATTGTCTATAAAAGGGACACTATGGGAATTTTTGAGTGATGAAATTATTCTGTATGTTTTCGAGGTGGCAGATACATGAATGTATGCATTCAAGGCCCATAGAACTGCTTGTCATGAAGAGTGACATGTTAACGTTACAAACAAACAAATGGAATCAATTTGGAGGTTGGAAAACCCCAGGATAGAATGAAGACTATTACAAAAGAATCTAAGTCCCTGAAAGGGGAGGGGAAAAAAAGATTTAGCTAATGTTGAAAAAATGTATTGACTGGAAATTGTCAAACCCATAGTCTAAAAGTAAAAGGAACTCTATGACAAGACTGAATTGGGTACCAGCTGACAATCTTGGAATGGCTTTACCTGATACTAGAGTTGAACAAATACATAAAAAAGAGTTGGTCAGACAAATAAGAGGGAAGGCTGAAATAAAATGGGTTATATCAGAGACTTCAGTATAAAGCTATATTTAGTGTGTGCTCTCTGGTTTTCTCGCCTTTGAAACTTATAATGTGACCATACTTTTCCTACCAAATGACTTACTGAAGGCAGAAATATGAACTCCTTTATGACGCTGTACTAGCATAGCTCTGAAAAAACACTAATCACAGTGCCATACACCTGAAGGCAATATAATTAATATTGTCGATCAACTCTACTTCAGTTAAGAAAAAACATGACAACAAAAAAGAGCCAAAATGTATATCTTTATTTAAAAAAAAATCTATATCATGTTTTTCTTCATTTTATAATTCCACTAGCCTTTTAAGCTAGAGAAGTGAAAAATGCTAAATTTATGTTCTGATAGCATAATTAGTTATTTTTAACTAAAAACTAGCTATCGTCCATTTGACTCCTTTAACAAATTTCTCACACCTGTGTGTATGTGTACACACAAGCTCCTTTCATGTGCTTCTTTTGATGAGTTTGATCCCTCTCTTATAAATACACTTGCATAGAATATGGTAGAGAAAATATGACCATATGAATAAATCAAGGACAATTAATAAAATTTATGACAAACAAGATCTAAAAAACCTCAAGGTCTCCTTTCGCCATCCTCATTCAGATATTATTTATCTGGACACATTATTTTCTTTTTTCCCGGTGACAGGTTTTGAGAAGAAAGGTATTATCTCCGTAATTTTCATGCAGTGTGAGCAGTAAAATATGATTTAATGCATGGAGATGATCTGACAGAAATTATGTAGGTTACTGGCGATTCTACACCTTTAAGAGGTGAAACCTAGAGACAATTTTGCCTTCTCAACAGCTTTCTTAGAAGCGCTCTTGACTTCTTTGTTTCTTAGGCTGCAGACCACGGGAGTCAGCATGGGGATGACCGTCGTACAGAACGTGGACGCCGTTTTGTCTGCATCGATGGAATGACTGGAGCTGGGCTGGGAGTATGTGAAGATGCTGCAGCTGCTGCTAAGTCGCGTCAGTGTGTCCGACTCTGTGCGACCCCAGAGATGGCAGCCCACCAGGCTCCCCCTGTCCCTGGGATTCTCCAGGCAAGAACACTGGAGCGGGTTGCCATTTCCTTCTCCAGTGCATGAAAGTGAAAGGTGAAAGTGAAGTCACTCAGTCGTGTCCGACTCTTCGAGACACCATGGACTGCAGCCCACCAGGCTCCTCCGTCCATGGGATTCTCCAGGCAAGGGTACTGGAGTGGGGTGCCATTGCCTTCTCCGGGAACCTCTGCATAATTTCACCCCAATGGAACTGACCCTTGACATTTGGCCTCCAGAACTGTCAGAAATAAATCCATGGGTTTTTTTGGCGGTGCCATACAACTTGTGGAGTAAAATGAATAAATACTGAGTCAGTGTATGATTTACAAGCGGTTTATTAAGATATGATTTTTTAGAAGTGGGAGAGGTCTTCAGGTACATTTGTCAGCGATTGGTTGGCTGCAAGTGAGCAAGCAGTTTGAAGAATTTCAAAAGAATAGGGATTATTAGATGGTAGCAGATGCAAGAAATTGGGGTCATTGTCAACTGGATATTGGTGGATTCTCCCCTTAAAGTTTTTGCAGGTTGCTTTTTTTAATATAATTTGGAATTTCTGGAGTTGTCATAATGCTCAGTAAAATAATTTAAAAGCAAGTTTCAAAGCTTTATTTCCAGTGCAATAACCAGGTTAAGCTACTGCTCAAAGAGCTTTTCCGTTCAAGTTGAGAAAAAGATATGAACAAGTGAGTAAATAAATATAAGAGCTGCATGTTGATAATAACTATGGAGACGAGAGAGCAGGCTTAGAAAAAAAACTCCGTGGGAGGGAAGTGACTATTTCATAAAGTAGCTCATGGCAAACCTCTATAATCTCCCAAGTGGGTAAAATTTAACTAGGAATCTGAAGTGAGTGGAAGAATATTCCATGCAGTGGAAACATCAGTGCAAAGCTGAGACAAGGGTGAGTTTGGAGTGGTCCAGATTTGGTAGAAGTCAGTGTAAATGAAGTAGAGTGAATGAATTGAATATTGGTAAGACATGAGATAGCTGAGTAGAATATAAATGTTGGAGTGGCATCAACAATTTAAAAACATTTATTGCCAAAATATGGGTAGCATTGTATTATTTTCAGTGAAATTTTAAAAACAAAATGTGAAGAGTTAGTGCTCATAAGATTAAGGTAAAAATGAGTGAATCATATACATCCTTTTATTCTAATAGGGCTATTTACCTTGGTAAATTTCACATGAATATGCTTTCTCTTTCCAAATCACTCATTAATGACTGAAGCATTGGTTTATTAAACTACTATAATTATTTAGCTCTAGATAAAATGTGCCAACAAAAATACATATTTCATTAAAAACCATTATTATATTTTGCCTGCATTTTAAATGGTTGGGACTATTCCTCAACTAAAGAGAGAAAAAATATGAGACAAAATCTGTATCCTTCTGTCCCAGATAGCCACTATCATTTAAAAAAAATTTTTTTAAATTAATTAATTTATTTTAATTGGGGGCTAATTACTTTACAATATTGTAGTGCTTTTTGCCATACATTGACATGAATCAGCCATGGGTTTACATGTGTTTCCCGTCCTGAATCCCCCTCCCACCTCCCTCCCCATGGCCATTATCATTTGAGTCATTGCATGGGGCAGATTCAAAAGGGGTAAAATAGCTTTTGTGGATTCTACAGCAAGAGAAAATCTAGAGAAACTTTCACCTTCTCAGCAGCTTTGTTGAATGCACCCTTGACTTCTCTGTTCCGTAGGCTATAGACCACTGGGTTCAGCATGGGGATGAGCATCGTATAGAACACAGATGCCACTTTGTCTGTGTCCATGGAGTGGCTGGAGCTGGGCTGTATGTACATGACAATGACAGTCCCATAGAAGATGGAAACAGCAGTGAGGTGAGAGGCACAGGTAGACAAAGCCTTCTGGTACCCCTCTTGTGAGCGCACCCTCAAAACTGTCATACATATGAACAGGTAGGAAATCAGGATTACAGAAAGTGCAAGCAAGACATTGAAGCTTGAGACAAGAACAAGAATCATTTCACTGATGCGTTTCTCAGAGCAAGAGAAGGTCATGACTGCTGGAACATCACAAAAAAAGTGATGGATCACATTGGACCCACAGAAAGAGAGACTGAGCGTGTCTCCAGTGTTGACAGAAGCATTCAGAACACCACATGCATAAGAGCCTACGACAAGACAAGCACACCTGTTTGTGGTCATGGAGGTGGTGTAATGCAGGGGCTTGCACACTGCTGCGTAGCGGTCATAAGCCATTGAGGCCAAGAGATAACTTTCCACAGTGGCAAAGACTATAAAAAAGAACATCTGAGCTGCACATGCATGGTAGGAGATGACTTTGTCTGCTTTCAGGAGCCCAGCCATCACCTTTGGAGTGATGGTGGAGGAGTAACAAAAGTCCACCAGAGACAGGTTACGGAGGAAAAAGTACATAGGGATGTGAAGACGAGAGTCCAGCAGGATCAACGTGGTCATCCCCAGGTTCCCAATCAGAGTGAGGAAGTAAATGAAGGTGAAGATTACGAAGAGAGGAACCTGCAGCTGTGGGTCATCTGTGAGTCCGAGCAGGATGAAATCGGTTACCTCTGTGCTATTCTTCATGGATTTAAGAATCACAAGATGCTTTCGTAATGAAAATAAGGGGGAGAGTGATGCAGAAAGAAGAGCTGCACAGAAATTGAAACGCACAACCTTTATATTATTATAATAGAATTCACAGGGAAGATTCTTCATGGACACCTTTCCAACATGTAAATTTCCTATATGAAAAATCTGAGTTACAGGAAGGGGTGATGAGCTTGGAAGGGTATACGCCTGGAGTGCATTGATCTCTGTATCAGATTTTTGAGTCTTCCAAGAGGTGGAGCTAGTGGTAAAGAACCTGCTTGCCAATGCAGAAGAGGTGAGAGATGCCGCTTGGATCTCTGGGGGCAGAAGATCCCCTGGAGAAGAGCATGGCAACCCAGTCTAGTATTCTCGCCTGGAGAATTCCATGGACGGGGAGCCTGGCAGGCTACAGTCCATGGGGTCACGAAAAGTCGGACACGACTGAAGTGGATTAGCAGCCCAAGAGCTTATGCTTTTATAGTGCTCACGTGTATTGTTTAATACTCCCATTATTCTTATTAAATTGATAGTTGTTATGACTATTTATATATTAGTAACATGGCAACAGAGAGGTTGAGTAATTTATTCAAGTTTACATGGCTATGAAGAGAGCAATGCTTTAGAGTCATCAGAATGGTTTCCAAAGTAAAGGACATTAACGAATTTGAATTGGTTTTAATTTCATTCAATTCACATTTGATTATGGTATCCATTCCACCAAGCTTTATGCTTGGGATGACACAGTAGAGTAAGTCACAGATATGTGTATAGATGCAGTGAGATGCATGCAGCATTAGAGACAAATACAACCAGCCAATCAGGTCTGAAGGGAAGGGATGGAATTGGGGTGAGATACTGAGTTCCAAGGAGACAGGCGTATGCACTCCCTATAAACCCTGCCATTGACGACCTGGGAGACATCGTCCTAAACCGAGTTTCCTTTTATCTAGCAATAAGATGAGGTGATATTGGAACCTACTTCAGAACTCCTGTGAGCGTTAAATAAAATAATCATGACAAGCAGTTCAGACAATGTGGGGGCTCAGTGCCATCCTGATGAGTGCTCTCTATAATCTTATAATTAAGATAGAATGATGGAGCCTATTGATTTAGAAAAGGCTGGTGACAACATGCAGGGCTTTGAGGCGTGGATGGGTTTTTAAGTATTGTAGTTTTATTTTATGATTTCTACTTTTTTTCACGCACTATGTCCACTTGGACCTTTCTTTCTTTCTTTTTTTTTTCAGTGTTTCCCACTCTGTCTTCCTGTCTTATGTTATTGGCTTTGTGAACTACTCTATGCAAGAAGCCAGGGATCTGCAAGACTTGTTTTGTTTAAGTACTTTTTTTAGTTTGATACGCATTTTAGCTTGTGTTGAATGACTATCTTAGACTCATTCTTAGAGTCATTACTGTCAACTTTTAGCTGGACAGCAGATACTGAGGGTTGAAAATTCATGTCTGTGGCATTGACTTTAACCCTGCAGATTGTTCAAGAGCAAGACAAATGTTTTAAGTCAATTAATTTGTACATTAAGTCTTTGAGAGGGCATGCATTTTCTGGTAACTACTACTTGTTACCATTTTCTACCTGGCCCTTCCACACATTCCTTCATGTGTCTGAATTGATTGTATTTGTATATAAACACATCACTCAAATCGTAGTATAGGCTATAATTTCTTGTTTAGCATTTGCTATATTTTATGATGACAGGTAAATTCCTATTGGGCCCAAATGGACAATCCAGTAAAATAACGGCTTCTTAAAATTCTTAATTTAGTCACATGCACACAATACTTGTCACCACATTAGAGAACATAAACACACATTCTAGTATTAGAATGTGGACATATTTGGAAGCCATTATTTAGACTGCTACAATGGGAATGAAAAAAGCATATAATAGATAAATTATCTATAGAATTAGAGATTATTGAATCTGAGGTGTCTTCATAGATCATGTGGCCAAATTCCTAGTTGTGTCTATTAATCGACAGGAATGCAAAAAGAAGTATTAACTTGTCCAAAGTCAAATATGTAGAATGAATCCATTCCCAGATCACATTTATGGGGATTAGTGACAGCTCTCACATAATACTTATGTGCTAGTTTATCTCTCAGCTAGACAGAAATCAGACAAGACAGACAAGTGGGCAGGCAGATAGATAGAAATATAGAGGATGGATGGATGGATGACTGGGTGATGAATGGATGGATGGATAGATAGAGAGATAGGCGATTAGACAGGAGAAGGAGAGTTTGTGCATACATATTCATATCCATATACAGATAAGCTCCTAAGATCCCCTGGAGGAGGGCATGGCATATAAAAACAACATGCATTTATGACCATGTGTTTATGACCATGCATTTATGACAACATGCGTTTATGAATCATAGCATCATTTAATCTAGGTTTTTGCTCAGTCTCTGAAGGAAAGCAGCTTGACATATCCTAAATATTACTGTACTACCTCCTGACTGAAATATTTTTACATTTAAATACTAGATCCATATGATGATTTCCGAAAAGTATTCAAAGAGCCAGATATGAGCTCAGAAACTCATAAAATATGTGACTGCTTCTGCATGAATTGCATTTTTCACTAAAAATGAATATTGAATATAGGAGCTTACCGTGTTCTTTGAGAAAAGGAAAAGTCAATCTTGAAATATGAATCTGAAGTCAGAAATCATCCTCAAAATTATTTGGAGATTTTGTCTCTCACGATCTGCTTCAAAGTTCCAATGTCCCTGAATCATAAAGAAATGAAGAAAAGATAATTATATGGAGCTAGGAAGCTTGAATTCAAGTCTCACATCTACTGGGTTTTTCTGAGTATTTGGAAGAGTTCTTTACCTTCTGCCAAGTTCAGCCTTTTTATTTATGACATTTAAAAAAGAAATAATAAAATTGTCACTCCCACATACTTTGCAGTATTTTGCCTGTAAAGAGCAAATGAAAGTTGGTCTATAAAAGACCTTAGACCTCTTCCTTTCAACAAGAATGAATACAATTTTTTACCATAGGGCATTTCCCCTGCTGTCTTTAAAGACTCTCTATAAATAGCTTAAGGAAAGGCCAATGTGTTGACTAAAATGTATTAGCATTCACCTGAATAAATGGTGAACAAATGCTTCTGCTTGGAGTCTAGCCTTTAAAAACTAATGCCATTAAAAAAGATAATAATGCCATGTGGTGTCATCATAAGATTTAGAGACTAATAAATGGGAACCAGGAGAAAATTATAAAGGTACATTGCTTTTGGAGGAGCAGGTGTCCTATGAGGGCAATTAATTTTTCTTTCCTCACGTATCTGGGGAAGAAACAATTCAACTGCCTACAGGGACATAGCTTGGTATGTTGAGGAGCACATGGATGCATTTTTCAGCAACTCATGTCACCCCCCCCCATATTTTATTAAGATGTAATTTATGTACATGAACAGCAGCTTTAACCCCTTTAATTTATTGTGACTGTTGAGACTTGAACTATCAGTTCAGTTCAGTCACTCAGTCGTGTCCAGCTGTTTGTGACCCCATGTAGCACACCAGGCTTCCCTGTCCATCACCGACTCCTGGAGCTTGCTCAAACTCATGTCCATTGAGTCAGTGATGCCATCCAACCATCTCATCCTCTGTCATCCCCTTCTCCTCCTGTTTTCAATCTTTCCCAGCATCAGAGTCTCTATTAAAATTTTGTTTTGTTTTTATGGACAAAACATTTTCCTTTTTCACCTTTCCATCTTTTAAATATTCTAGCCAAAGATTAGGCTACTGCAAGTGTTAGGAGACTGACAAACAATGTCTTTATTTCTTTTATGGGTTTGCATTGAACACACAGATATGGCACAGGAATAAGAAAGATGGGAATTAAATCAACTTTTATACTGATAATTTAAAATTTTGGTTTAGCTCTTTAGGAAGATGGGCTTCTTTTGATCTTGAATTACCCTCGTGTATAGGCTAGTGGTACCCCATCTACAAACCCATGGCAATCATTTTGTCTGTGTAGAGTACCAGCTCTTACAATGAGGGCTTATTTTTGCTGCTAGAATATGTTCAGTCTATGTATGAACCATATAATTTCTCTGGTGGCAGCCATCAGTAGTTGTCAGATAGAGGCAGAGTGATAAATCCCTCAGATTCTTCATCTTTCAGGTAGTAAAGCTCTGAGGCACGTCTATGCGGTCTTCAAGTGAGCCCTGGGGTAACTGAGGCCTAGTCGTCCACATGGGCAGCACGCTCACTCGTGTCGCCTGTCTTGGCCAAGCTTCTGTTCCTGAATCACTTGCTTGCTGCTCAATCTGTGCTTTCTTCTGGTAACTCTAACATACAACTATTTGAAATGAAATCCCCCTCTCCTTTTTTTAGCCACATCACTCAGCTTGCAGGATCTTAGTTCCCCAACGAGTTATTGAACCCGGGACCTCGGCAGCGAAAGTGCAGAGTCTTAACCACTGGAACCGAGGGAAATGAAATGAAATGAAATCCTTGACTCTGGGTCTGCTTATGGAAAATCTAACCTAATATTTATCCTAGGATTAGTGGTCTCTCCTTTGATGGGCAGTTCCTACCATTACTTTTTCTACATAATTAAAGCGGGATAGCAGATCAAAAGACACCTTTGCTGCAGATAAGAATGAAGAAAAAGAAAGAACAAATTATGCTCTACTCCTCTTCCAATTTCTGCAGTCTGATGAATTAATCTCTTACCTCCTGCGGAAGCACTTTCCCTGAACTTCTGCACCTGTGGATAGTATACTAACTTTTGATTTCTGTGTCTCTGATAATGTTTGATTTTGCCATCACATTCAAATAGTTTATCTGGCTATGGAAATCTAGCCTGATATTTATTTTGTCCTATTTTTTTAAAGCTATCAGGCCACTGAATAATCACTTCAATTTTTTTAAAATAAGAAAACTGATTCAGGATAATTATTATTATTACTCTGTTATGCTTCCCTCTGCGACAGATTGAATTGTTTTTGTCTCTTCCTCCCAGTTCCTATGTTGAAGTCCTAATACACAGTGCCATGACATCTGGAGGTGCAGCATTGAGAGGCATCCAGAGCTAGATTTGATCATGAAGGTGGGGAGATAATAAGGTGGGGACTACATGCCCTTAAAAAGAAAGGAAGAGACATTAAGAGCTGTCTCTCTTCGCCATGTGAGGATATAGCAAGGAGTTGGCCATCTGCAAGACTGAAAGGATGCTCTTATCAGATATAAATTGACCAGCTACTCGACCTTGGACTTCTCAGCTTTTTGAAGTGCAAGAGATAAATGTTTATTGTATAATCTATGGTATTTTCTTATAGCAGTATAAGTATCTGAACTAGACACTCTCTTTGGCATCTAAAAAGTTTGATCTTTGTATTTATTTTTAATTTAATTTAAAAATAAAAATTATATAAATGTAACATATAAAACACAAAGATTTATATATAGTGAAATGATTATAGCAGTCAAGATTACTAACACATCCATATCCTACATTTATTGTAGGACTACATTTAATTGTCATTTATTATACTTTTCAACTCCAAATCTATTGGTTCCATTTATAATGTCTTGTTGATATTCTCTATTTGTTGAAAAAGCATTCTCAGTATTCCTTTAAACCTTTATTCTATATTTAGTTAAATTCTTTAAGGATATTTAAAACAATTGATTTAAAATCTTTCACTAGTAAGTCCAATGTCTGTGCTTCTGTTAATTTCTGTTTCTATGTGAATGAAACATACTTTCATGTTTTTTAAATGTCTCTTATTTTTTGGTTGAAAACTGGACTTTTAGAATATTATAGTGTGGTAACTCTAGAGATCAGAATCTTTTTCCTCCCAGGGTTGTTCTGTTGTTTTTGTTGTTGCTTGCTGTGGGTTGTAATCCTTTCACGGAGAGTTTTCTACACTATTTTTTAAGAGTGTATCCTTTGTTATGTGAGGTTTCAGAAGTCTCTGTTGCTTTGGCTTGAGGTCACTTACGGATTTGACATATACAAATTTTATTTTTTGGGGCTCCAAAATCACTGCAGATGGTGACTGCAGTCATGAAATTAAAAGATGCTTGCTTCCTGGAAGAAAAGCTATGACCAACCTAGACAGCATATTAAAAAGCAGAGACATTACTTTGCTGACAAAGGTCCATCTAGGCAAAGCTATGGCTTTTTCCAGTGATCATGTATAGATGTGAGAGTTGGACCATAAAGAAAGCTGAGCACCAAAGAATTGATGCTTTTGAACTGTGGTGTTGGGGAAGACTCTTGAGAGTCCCTTGGAGTGCAAGGAGATCCAACTAATGCATCTAAAGGAAATCAGTCCTGAATGTTCATTGGAAGAACTGATGTTGAAGCTGAAACTCCATTACTTTGGCCCCCAGATTCGAAGAACTGACTCACTGGAAAAGACCCTGATGCTGGGGAAGAGTGTAGGTGGGAGGAGAAGGGGATGACAGAAGATGGGATACTTGGATGGCATCACTGACTAGATGGACATGAGTTTGAGCAAGCTCTGGGAGTTGGTGATGGACAGGGAAGCCTGGCGTGCTGCAGTCCTTGGGGTCGCAAAGAGTTGGATATGACTGAGCGACTGAACTGACTGAAACTCCATGATTAAGTCATGATTTTTATGATTTAGTGTTTGTTAATTGCTATAAACCTTTTAACATTTTTTAGAGTTATGACAAAAATTTGATTTTGAAAATTTCTGCTTTCTCTTTTTGTGTTTCTGTGGAATTCCTTAATCTGCCATTTTTCCTGCCTTATCTCTTTTAAGAACATTGGCTATTGCATTCAGGACCCACTGAATAATCTGGGTTAATTTCTCATGTTAATACTGTTAACTTAATCACAACTTCAAATTGTTTGTCACAGAAGATAACTGTATTAGTCAGCTTGGACTTCCATAACTGCATGCCACAGACTGGGTGACTTAACAACAGGTGCTACTTTTCTTATGTTACTGGAGGCTGGAAATTGCAAGATCAAAGTGCTGGACAATTCAGTTCCTGGTGAGGAATCTCTTCGTGGCTTGCAGATGCCAATTTTTCACTGTGCCCTCACATGGTAGAGAAAGAGAGCTCTGATACTTTTCCCTCTACTTATAAGGCAGAAGTTCTATTGGATTAGGGCCCAATTGTTATGACGTTATATAATTTCATTACCTCTTTCTCATCCCTGTCCCTGAAACAGTCACATTAAGGGCTATATCTGCACTATGTTAAATTTGGGGAGGACGGACATGATTCAGTCCATAACAGTAGCCATATAAAGGTCCAAGATATTAGGGACTCATTTATTTGGAAACATTATTCAGCCTCTCACAGATTTGCTTCTCAATATGCTACTATGTCCATTACAGTTTGCTTTGGGAAAAAGAGAGCTTCCTAATGTGGTCACTAAAAGATGTCAGTTAATGAAAGTGTCATCATCTACAGCAGCAAACTGAGCTAGAAAATTGAGCCCCCTCAGTCTGTCAGGAGAAGAGACAGCTAGTGTGTTATACATGTGCTTTCACCCACCCTGACATGACACATTTTTCCAAGTCCATTGTCTACAATTAGTAAATATCTCTGCTGAGTTGCAATGGAGTAGTCACATGTGAGGGAAAGCTAATGGACTGTTTGAACACCAGTATATTTGTGAAACTTGCTATACCAATTTTTGAGAATAAGAAAAGTGTAATATTTAACCTTAAGGGACACCAGAAATGCCCTGGAAACTGTACTCCTCTTGGTATAGATGTCATCTGATGATTGTCCTAACAATCCTCTGACAATTATGTGCTATTATCTCCCTCTTTACAGATGAGAAGCTAGAGTTTGGAGGAGTTAAATAAATTACTTAAATTTTAGGGTGACGCCCTCTCCATGCATTGAACAAATGGGTGACCACTAGATTTACTGCACTAAAAAAAGTGTGATGCCTTTTGGTGGAGTGTGATATCAGAGGCAAAAGGAGAGACGAAATCATGGATCTAATTCCTTTGTTGCAAAAAAGTTCCTAGGACAGAGCTGTGGTGGTAAGGCAAATGTGGTTTTTAAAGAGGATTTTCTGAGAGCTTTTTGAGACATCTTTGTGAAAGAGCGAGAAAAGATATGAGACAAAAATTAAATTTTAAAACACAACAAAACATCAAGCCCTGGGAAAAATAGGAAACAAGTGTAATGCATTGTAGGTGAGAACCAGCTAGTAGAATAAATTCAGAAAACAGTTTGACGTTCTTTTTCAATTAAGCATATATTTACTTTATGGCTGAGCTATCTTTCTCACAGATATTTACTTAAGTGAAATAAAAACCTATATTTGCAGAAAATCTCTTTAGGGTATATGTTTAGATCAGCTTTATTCATAATCACCAAACCCTAAACCAACATAATGCTCCTCAACTGAGTAACAAACAATCTAATGTCCAAAAAATGGAGTACTGCTAAAAAATTATATACACAAAACAAGTAGTTTCCAGAGGCAGTGGCTAGAAGGAGTGGACCACAAAGAACCGTGGGTTTTATTTACATGGTAGAAGTGTTCTATAAATGGTTAGATAGCTATACATATTTAAATTATTAGAATAATACACATAAATTTGTGGATTTTGCAGTTTTGCAATTATGCATTTAAAGAAAAAAAAATGGCAAGTAATACCAAAATATGCATGCACACTCATGTGCAATAAGGTCCCCACAGGGTGTTCAGCTACTTCTTTCCTGGGAAGGTGGGCTGAGGAGCTGTAGATGGTCCCATGGGGGCATCTCCAGAGAGCGCCATGTCTCTGTAACTCACTGCTGGTTCCCTGCACCAGCCTCTGAAATACCAACAACACTCCACATAACATCATTTTAGAGGGGCCTGACTGCATGCCAAGCTCCTAGGTCATCATACACTCACCTGAATATTAATCATCGTCATTGCACACAGGTCTCCCTCCTACCTAAGGAACTGCTATGAGCCTACTTATTGCCAAGGAAATCACCTCAAGTTAAAAGTTATGTTGAATGACTTTAAAATGGTAACCCTCTCTGCTGAGTTTCTCAGTAGACCTTCCCTTATTTGCTATTTACAGACACAACTCTGTAAGCTACACGGGAGTTCACAATGTTTATTTTACAAACTAGGAGAAGGTGATGACTCCAAGGGCACAGCAAGAATTAATGGTGGATCTGGGACTTGAACCTGGGTTCCTGGGTCCCTGTTAGTCCTGGTTCCTGGGTCCTTGTTAGAGTTTCGTCCTTGATCTTTCACTGTCTTAAGGTACTCGGAGTCTTTAGACCACTACCTACAGTTCAGCTTCTTTATCATTACTTAGGCATTATTTCATGGCTGAATTTCTGATTTCACATTCACTATTCAGGACTGACTGTTCCTTCTCTTCAAGGAGTGAGATAATTATTCCATAAACACTCTCAGTGAAAAGTGTAATTCATGCAAAAACAATGGGAAGCCTATTCATACTATGAGTTTTTTGAGCATAGAAATGATGCTTTGAACCTTTTTTCTAAAATAGTGATTTGAGATTGGAGTCTTAATATCAAAATTTCCATTGGTGAGAAGTTTAGTGGTACTTATGAACCCTCCTGTTGCTTCCCTAAAGAAGATGAATAAAAAATAAGACAGATGGTGCTCTGATTGAGCAGGTAGCAATGTTTTTTCTTGTTCATTAACAGTTGGTCTCTCATTAAAGGTAAAAAAAGGAGAAGTGTGAAGTGACTATTCTTTAAACTACACAGAGAACAAAAGGAAATAAATAAATTAGCAAGATCTAACAGCAATTTAACCTTTTACCATCCTTATATTTATTAGTACCTTTATATGTGTTGACAGTGAGGTGACTAAAAGCCCCTGGATTTTGATTAGATGAAAATTAGGCTTCAGTCTTGAGTTTTTTAGGCTAGCAGTAGAATTGTAGAATATCATATAATCTCTCAAATCTTTAACTCCTTTAATGGCAAAATAAAAATAATAGTACTACACATTGTACACATACGCACACACAGAGGCACACACATACTCATACACACATTTACATGTAAAGTTCTTAATATTAGATCAGGATAATTTTGAAGTAGAAATTGTTCATGATAATGCATTTAAATTTCACTGCAATTTCTTTTCTGTTTGTCACTTTTCCCCTTTATTTCTCACTACTACAGTATCTCTCATAATTCCCAAATGGCATTGATGGAGACCAAGATTGAAGTGACACAATTCATCCTCTTTTGACCTATCAGTTCCCCAGAACTGTAGATCCTCCTCTTTATCACGTTCGCTATCATTTACCTCATCAATGTGATTGGAAACCTGGGAGTGGTCACATTGCTTCCCTTGGACTCTCGTCTGCACACGTCTATGCACTTTTTCTTCAGTGACCTGTCTCTGGCGAACTTGGGTTACTCCTCATCTGTCACTCCCATAGTAACGGCTGGATTACTCATTGGAGACAAGGTCGTCCCCTACAATGCACGTGCCGCTCAAGTGTTCTTTTTTGTAGCCTTTGCAAGTGTGGAGCCTTGCCTTTTGGCCTCAGTGGCTTATGACTGCTACACAGGAGTATGCAAGCCCTTGCACAACACCACCACCATGACAACACATGTGTGTGCATGTCTGACCACGGGATCCTATGTTTGTAGTTTTCTGAATGCCTCTTTCCAAGTTGGGGACACATTCAGTCCTTCTTTATGCAAGTCCAACACAGTCCATCACTTTGTCTGTGATGTTCCAGCTGTCCTGGGTCTCTCTCGCTCTGATAAACACATTAGTGAAGTCGTTCTTATTTTCACCATGAGCTTTAATGTCTCTTTTGCTCTTCTGATTATATTGATTTCCTGTCTATTAATATTTGTAAATATCTTGAAGATGCACTCAGCTCAGGGGCACCGAAAGGCTTTGTCCACCTGTGCTTCCCACCCTACCGCTGTCTCCATCCTCTGTGGGACTGTCATCTTCAGGTAATTACAGCCCAGCTCCAGGCGCTCCACGGACACAGACAAAGTGGCCTCTGTGTTCTACTCTTGTGCTCATCCCCATGCTGAACTCTGTGGTCTATGGTCTGAGGAACACGGAGGTGCATTCACGAGAGTCATAGAGAAGGCAACATTTCCTACAGAATTCTAACACTGCAGATGTGCAGCGTGTGTGCTCAGCTGCTCAGTCATGTCCAACTCTTTGTGGTCCCATGGACTGCAGCCCACCAGGCTCCTCTGCCCACGGGATTTTCCAGGCAAGAAGACTGGAGTGGGTTGCATTTCCTATGACAGGGGATCTTCCCGAACCAGGGACTGAACTCACATCTCTGTTTCCTGCATTGGCAGGTGGATTCTTTATCACGAGCACCACCTGGGAAGCCCAGTTAAGAACAGTAACCTTTATTAGCTCCTCTCAGATTTTCCCAAGCAATGAGTTAATTTTTGAAGCTCCACACTGCATTTAAATTCCTGAGATGACACCCTTATCTTTTCAAAAGTCTGATTTCTGGTAAAAAGAAAGCATATTCAGAAATTCAATACCTGAATGAAGATAGCTAAGGAAAAGCGTTGGAAAATTTGGGACCTGTTTGTCAAAACTTACTTCTGATATTTGATTCATTATGTGGTAAAGTACTAATTATGTACTGATGTATTTGATTTGTCATTATTATGGGCACGTACACACTGGAATGGGAAATTCGTCAGAGGTAAATGGAGCATGGCTAGTTTTTAATAAAAATAATTTAAGTTGTTAGTTGAGATATTCAGTATAAAATTTTGTCTAATAGCAATTATTCCTTTTGTGAAATAGCTGTTTTAATATTCTGAATAGAAGGAAGAATTATAGTTTTTAAAATGAAAGTATCTACTCTTTTGGCACATTTTGTTGAGAGATACCTAAATATCATATCTTAAATGAATCAGTATTTCTGTCTTGACTGAGTCATTTTTGTTAAATCAACATGTTGCCATTATAATTTTTAAAAAGATAAAATAATCATCCAAACTCTATAGCGTGGTTCTATCTTTGTGTTCTACACGCTGTGGGTTGGGCACGCTGTTTGCTGTTTATTCGCTCAGTCGTGTCCAACTCTTTGCTACCCCATGGACTATAACCTGCCAGTTCTCCTCTGTCCATGGGATTCTCCAGGCAAGAATACTGGAGTGGGTTGCCATTTCTTTCTCTAGTGGGTTTGGACATATGCCTAGTGAAATGAGAGCTTTCCAGGTGGCTCTAGTTCTAAAGAACCTGACTGCCAATGCAGGACATATAAGAGACATGGGTTCAAGCCCTGGATCGGGAATATTCTCTGGAAGAGGGCATGGCAACCCAGTCCACTATTCTTGCCTGGAGATGGACGGAAGAGCCTGGACGGAGGAGCCTGGTGGGCTACTGTCCGTGGGGTCACAAAGAGCTGGGCACGACTGAGCGACTTCACTTTCACTTTCACAATGCCTTAAGGGAGATAATGGAAGACTGGTGTGTGCCTCACCCCAGAGCCTGTCCTCCATGCACAATGCTACGCCTTCCTCTCAGAGCCGCCTCTGTTGATGGATATGCCCCCGTTGATCCAGTTCTTCTACACATGCTCTATGCACATATCTTTTACTTCAATGTGAACCGTTGACAAGGTGAAGTTGAAAATTTTCTTAAATTAAATTTGATCTAAATATACTTAAAGCCAATCAACCCTGAATATTCATTGGAAAGACTGGCGCTGAAGCTCCAATACATTGGCCACCTGATATGAAGAACTGACTCATTGGCAAAGACCCTGATGCTGGGAAAGATTATGGGCAGGGGGAGAAGGGGACGACAGAGGATGAGATGGTTGGATGGCATCACCAACTCAATGGACATGAGTTTGAGCAAGCTCCAGGAGACGGTGAAGGACAGGGAAGCCTGATGTGTTGCAGTTGGACATGACTGAGTGGCTGAACAACAATGCAGATCATAGTCTTAGGAACCACTCAATGTAGATTTAAGGGTTGGCTTGGGTCCAAGGCATGGCTTGGCTATTGATACTCTTTATTTTATTCATTTTATTATTTTGCCTTGAAGTACAGTTGATTTGCAATATTATATTAGTTTTGGGTAAACAACAGTGATTCAGTAGGTTTCCAGATTATACTCAATTTAAAGTTATAAAATATTGGCTCTGTTCCATGTGCTCTATATTATATCCTAGTTTATAGTCTTAATCTCCTTCCTCTATCTTGTCCATTTTCCTTGGCCTCTCCACACTAGTAACCAATAGTTTGGTCTCTGCATCTGTGAGTCTGTTTCAATTTTGTTACATTCCTTTATCTATTTTATTGTTTTATTCCATTTGTAATTGAAAATATGCAGTATTTGTCTTTCTTTCTCTGACTTATTTTACTTAGCATAGTGCCCTCTAGGTCCATTCATGTTATAGTAAGTGGCAAATTTTAAGTCTATTTATGGATGCACAAACCAAACCAAATAAAAACAAATACATAAATAGAGACAATAGAATAGTGGTTATTAGAGGTGAAGAGGGCTGGGGCAGGTGAAATGGTTAAAGGAAGTAAACTGTATGGTGATGAGTAGAAACTAAACTTTTAGTGATGAATGCACTGCACTGTATACAGAAATGGAAATATAACATTGTATACATGAAACTTGGGATTTCCCTGGTGGTTCAAGTGGTAAAGAATCCATCTGCCAATGCAGGAGATCTGGGTGCGATCCCTGGGTCAGGAAGAGCCCCTGGAGAAGGAAATGGCAATCAACTTTAGTATTCTTGCCTTGGAAGTCCCAGAACAGAGGAGCCTGGTGGGCCATGTAGTCCATGGGGTTGCAAGAGTTGGACATGACCTAGCGACTAAACAGTAACAATAATGATGTGAAACTTATATAATGCTATAAACCATTTAAAGGGAATTAATAAGCATCATTAATTTATTTTAAAGCAACTGCAAACAGAAAAATACACAATGTTATTGCTATCTCAGTGCATTTTTAAAAAAAATGTGAATGTTGGTAGTCATGGATGAAAAAATTTAAAAATTATTATATTATTTTTCTTCCATTTTTCTTGTACTGTGTCTATTATATCCTTTTGAAGACTGTGACGTGAAAATGCAGCTTAATAAAATGACTCGATCAAGACAATTATTAATTCACTTAAGATGGTATGTTTATACATCTGTCAGTAAACTATGCCAACAAAATAAGCACATAGTTTCATCAAAAGTTTATTACTTTTTTTCTCAGACTAGGACTTTTAGAACAGTTATTCAACTAAAGAAAGTAATATTAGATATAAATTTATATTTTAATCCACTAAGTCACTGTTCACATTATTTTTAATAAAAATAAGCACTCTCCATCCATCTCTTGCTAATTTCTCCTCCGACGTGTATGCGTGTCTCTAGGGCACAGGCATGCACTTCTCTTCATGGGCTTGCTTGCTTTCCTGCTTCACCTGTATGCTGTTGTGCATGTGGCAGGTAAAATGCATGTTGAGCATGTAAATGTCCTTAACACGCTTTTCTGACAAGCAGAACAAAAGTATTTTATGCTTTCTTTGGCCATCCTCATTTAGTTGTTAGATTTCCGAACACAATGCTTCCTTATACTAGACAATATACTTTAGAAAAAAATAAGTCCTTATTCAGGACTTCATTTCTGCATGTGACTCAGTGCCTGGGAAAAATCTGAGAAAGTCAAACTGGATCATTATGTACTCTAAAATGTTAAAATGACAATCTTGCCTTCGCAATCATCTTTTTGAAAGCACTCTTGACCTCCTTGTTCCTCAGACTATAGACCAAAGGGTTCAGCATGGGGATGACCACGGTATAGAACACAGACACAATTTTGTCAGTGTCCATGGAATGACTGGAGCTGGGCTCTAAGTACATCGTGATAACCGTACCATAGAAGATGGAGACTGCTGTGAGATGGGAGGCACAGGTGGATAAAGCCTTCTGGTACCCTGCAGAGGAGTGCATCTTCAGAATGGTGACACATATGAATATGTAGGATATTAAGACAACCAGGAGAGCAAAGAAGACGTTGAAACTGGCTACATAAACGAGAACCATCTCACCAACATATCTGGGCAAGAGAGAACCGTGACTGCTGGAACATCACAGAAAAAGTGGTGGACCACATTGGACCCACAGAAAGAGAGACTGAAGGTGATTCCAATGTGGATGGAGGCATTCAGGAAACCGCAGACACAGGAGCCTGTGGACAGACTAGCACACGTGCTTGTCATCATAGCTGCGGTGTAATGGAGGGGTCTGCACACCGCTGCGTAGCGGTCATAGGCCATAGCTGCCAGGAGGAAATTTTCCACTGTGGCAAAGGCTGCAAAAAAGAACATCTGAGCGGCACACGCACTATAGGAGATGACCCCGCCGCCTGTAAGGAACCCAGCCAGGACTGTGGGAATAACAGCTATGGAGTTGCCAAAGTCCATCAGAGACAGGTTACTGAGGAAAAAGTACATGGGCGCCCGGAGACAAGACTCCAAGAGAACCAAGAGGATGATGCCCATGTTTCCAACCACACTGATCACGTAAATGAGAACGAATATTAGAAAGAGGGGAACTTGTAGTTTTTTGGTGTTGGTTAGTCCTAGGAGAATGAACTCTGTCACTTCTGTCGTGTTCTCCATCCGGGTTACTTAAGAATCAGATGTCCTAGAGCAAACAGAAACAAAAGAATAGAGTGTCAAATTTAGTTAAGATTGCCGTAACGGTGAAACTGAAATGTTTATATCGCATGAACATTTTTCATTACAGAAATGATATGTGCTTCAAGATTCTCCACACCTAAAGCATGGACTTAAGAGCGAAATTTAGTGTATTATTCATCTAGAATTCTAAAGTATTGAATGAGGGATTGTAATGAATCATCTATCCAGTTTTTAATTATTTTAAATATGTCAAAACATGATCATTTTGGAATTAATAACTCTGACAGTTCAGCTTTTTCCTAGCCTATTAGATTCATACACTTCTTTGCTGTTTATATGCCAAGACCCGCTCTAGACACAAGAGGACGAGTAATTTGTATTTCCACAAATATTTAGTGGCAAGTCAGATTCTCTTCTCAGACAAAGCATTTCTCAAGTGTGATGTGTCTTTACTAAATTTAAATTAAGCTGCATTTAGCTCTGTTTAAATTATTTATTGTCTTCATTGGTCCAAACTCAGTGTTGGAGGTTGCACAGTGAAAAATCTGAGACTTACATACACAGTGTATGCAGTGGGGTAACTGGAGGAGTAGGGGCATGTACAGCCAGCAGAGGCAGTTCTCAAGGGAAGACATAGCACTGGGTATAGAGTCTGGACTCTGAGAAGAGCCCTAAGTTAACAGCCTGAGTCTTTGGTCATCAACTGACATTCCTGGACCAGTTGTTCTCCAACTGGAAAATTAAGATAGTAAGGAGACCTAACTCAGGTGTTATTTTGAGAATTAAGTTAGATAATGCATGAAAAACAATGAGCAAAAAGCTGAGTGTGCAGCACAGTCTGAAGAAGATAGATAAAACATTACTATTAAAAAGGAATCATGGGCTGCTATCCAAAAGTCTACAAGCAATAAATGCTGGAGAGGGTGTGGAGAAAAGGGAACCCTCTTACAATGTTGGTGGGAATGCAAACTAGTACAGGCACTATGGAGAACAGTGTGGAGATTCCTTAAAAAACTGGAAATAGAACTGCCATATGACCTAGCAATCCCACTCCTGGACATACACACTGAGGAAACCAGATCTGAAAGAGACATGTGCACCCCAATGTTCATTGCAGCACTGTTTATTATAGCCAGGACATGGAAGCAACCTAGATGCCCGTCAGCAGATGAATGGATAAGGAAGCTGTGGTACATATACACCATGGAATATTACTCAGCCATTAAAAAGAATTCATTTGAATCACTTCTAATGAGATGGATGAAGCTGGAGCCCATTATACAGAGTGAAGTAAGCCAGAAAGATAAAGAACATTACAGCATACTAACACATATATGTGGGATTTAGAAAGATGGTAATGATAACCCTATATGCAAAACAGAAAAAGAGACACAGATGTACAGAACAGACTTTTGAACTCTATGGGAGAAGGTGAGGGTGGGATGTTTCGAAAGAACAGCATGTATATTATCTATGGTGAAACAGATCACCAGCCCAGGTGGGATGCATGAGACAAGTGCTCGGGCCTGGTGCACTGGGAAGACCCAGAGGAATCGGGTGGAGAGGGAGGTGGGAGGGGGGATCGGGATGGGGAATACATGTAGCTCCATGGCTGATTCGTGTCAATGCATGACAAAACCCACTGAAATGTTGTGAAGTAATTAGCCTCCAGCTAATAAAAAAAAAAATTAAAACTAAAAAAAAAAAAGAGGAATCGTGGTTTTCTATGCTGGTTTGAGCAAGGTGGATGATGGTGTGCAGAGCTCCAGGTGAGGATGAGTTTTGAGACCTTGTAATCTCCTCTTCATTTTGTTTTTTGCTCACACACCACTTAGGTCCATTCAATTTTTGGTGCTTCCCAATATATCACCCTCTGTTCATGCTCTGCCTGTATAATTGCCCACTCTGGTCAGTGAGCCATTCTTTTGCTTAATTTTCTTAAACTTATATATCAGCTTAGGTTGAAATAGTCTCCTTTTCTTCATTTTTCTTATTACTATTTATCCAATAGTTGAATCACAGATGTAGATGGTTGAAAGTTCAGGGTTTGTGAGTTACCTTTAGCTTGTAGATCTATTTCGGTGGCAAGCTTTTTGTTTTAAACATTTTAAATTTAAATGTATATATTGAATATCGATACCTACCTTACTCCTTGACAAATTAGGATGGTTAATCCTGAATAGTAAGTTTGAAGTCAGAAATTTAGCCATGAAATAATGCATAAATGCTGTCAGAGAAGTCATCTCCCAGGCAGCGGTAGAAATGCTCCCAGGTCTCTAAGGGAGGGAAGATGAGGGAAAGAACACTAGTATGCAGTCAGCTTCTGAATCTACCATGCATTCTTTCTGTGCCCTTGCAGGAGCTGCTTATGTCCTATTTGTGAAATAAATATAATTACATTACTTCTCCCATATAATTCACAAAATTGCCTCTGTAAATGGCAAATAAAGGAAGGTCTATAAAACACTAAGAGGTTATTATTTTAAGGTTGCTTAGTATAATGTTTACCTTGGGGCTTTTTCCCTGATGACTGAAGGCTCACAGCCAATCCTTAGGTCAGCTGAGGACCTGCTAGACTAACAGCCTGCCGTTATTAACATGCAGATTAATAAATGGTGGTAACAGGGCTCAGCGTGCAGTCTGCTCCCCTGAAGTGATGTTGACCAGAGTCAGGGTGGGATTTCAGAGACTAATGCATGGGAATCAGCAGGGAATTATAGAGACATCTCTCGCCCCAGGGATGACCTCCTGGGAGAGCATGAGGGCGTCTACAGCTTGTCACCCCACTTTCCAAGGAGGAAGCAATTTGACTTCCTGTGGGACTAAGCTGGATACTTTGAGGGTCAACACATTCGTTGGTATTACTTGTTATATTTCTTGTTATAGCCCCCATTTAAAATTGACGTATAACTTACAAACAGTAACACGCATACTTATTAGTGTATTGTTTTAAGACTTTGGTCACATGTAGAGTCGTGTAGCCACTACCACAATTGTTGTTGCTGCTGCTGTTGATTTGCTAAGTCGTGTCCACAATTACTCATTATGTTTTCCTAATCTTCTTTGTGGTCAACCCTATCTCTGACCTATTTCCCCTCACAGCCTCTTCTTGTCAGTGGCTTCTAGTGTCATGCCATTGTGGCTGTGAAAGAAACCAGAAAAAAAAACATTAACACATGGTAGATAAGCAATGTGCTTCTAAATAACCAATGATCCAGCAAAGAAACTAGGCAGGACATAAAATAATACCTTGAGACAAGTGGAGATGGAAATACAATGTTCTAAAATCTACAGGATGCAGCAAAAGCAATTTTTTTTTTTGACGCTGCCAGTTTTATTTAAGACTATACATATCTGAATAATCAGTTAAAAAGCAAATGTTCGTTTTTAGAGTTGCACAAAAGGAAAATAATAGGGAAAGTAATGACTGGCTTATGATGTGGGGCCAATTTCCACAAGTTAAAAAAAAAAAATCTAAGTTTTAGAACCTGGGGCTCTAAAAATAGCACTTGTAATTAATACTGTTCTTCAGATTCATAGTTTAAGGAAGTCACTACATTTTATTTCTTGATGTTATGGATTTAACAACATGTTGCTAGCAACATGTAACTTCTCACATGGATTAGACATCAAGAGACTAGTTTATGTAAACTTAAACACTGAAAATGAATACAGTCAGCTATTATGGAACTTACAACAAATACAAACTTGTTAACAACTTTCCAGAAGGCACAAAAGACAGTATTAATAAGAGTGGTCTTTAGCATCATTTTCAAAAATTCTTCCTTGTTTATCTCTCCATCCCCATCATGCTCAGCCTGATCAGCATTTGCTGAAGTTCATCATCTGTTAAATCTTCCCCTAGGTCCTTAGCAACCCTCTCAATATTGCTCAGTGATACACTTCCTGTATCATCATCATCAAATAATTTGAAAGCCTTCAGTATTTCTTCTTTTTCATCCTTTTCACTCATTTTTACACTCATTATGGCAAAAAGTTCTTCAAAACTAGTGGTGCCAATTCCTTCTTTGTCAGTTTCAGCTAACATCTTTTTAATTTCTTCTTTCTTTGACTCAAATCCTAAGGCCCGCATTGCAATCATGTCTCCAACCGGCGCCCCCGGCCGGGACCTCCCAGCTTTACCCGCCAGCCGAGCTGCCCAACAGTCAGCAAAAGCAGTTTTAAGAGGAAAGTCTACAGCAATACAGGCCTACCTCAGGAAACAAACGAAAGTTTCAAAAAAATAATCTAAGCTTACACCTAAAGGAACTAGAAAAAGAAGAACAAAGCCCAAATTAGTAGAAAGGAGGAAATAAGATCAGAGCAAAAGTAAATAAAGACTAAAATAATAAAAGAAAATATCAATGAAAATAAGAGCCAATTCTTCGAAAAGATAAAATTGATAAACCTTTAGCAGGACTCATTAAGGAAAATAAAGGGCCCAAATAAATGAAATCAGAAATGAAAGAACGTTGCAACAGACAACACACAAATGCAAAGGATCCACAAAAGATCACTACCAACAATTATATGTCAAAAAATTCATCAACCTGGAACAAGTGAAAAATTCCAAGAAACATACAATATTCTAAGACTGAATCAGGAAGAAATAGAAAATCTGAAAAGACTGATCACTAGTAATGAAATTGAATGAATAATAAAAAAAAATATTCCCATCAGACAAAAGTCGAGGATTAGACAGTGTTACAGATGAATTCTACCAAATATTTAAAGAGAGTTAAATATCTTTCTCAAACTATTTCAAAAAATTGAAGAGAAATAAATACTTCCAATCTCATTCTTAATCTCTGTCTCATTCCAGCATTACCCTGACACCAAAATTAGAAACTGTTGCATGCAGATTTTGTTCTGGAAAAAGCAATGAAAGGAAACTGCCAGGAAAAGTTTACCTGCGCAGGAGTCCCTCTGTCTTCCTTAGATTCTGCCAGCTTCTTGGACAACTCGGGGCCTTCCCACAACTTCTCTGTTTCCTTGGGTGGTCTTTGCCATACTGCTTTTCTTTATCTTTCGGGCATTGGCTGAGACATTGATTCTCCTGAGAAAATATTCTGACCATTCAGCTCACAGTAGATTTTTACCATTCACTGTCATATGGACACCTTTTTCAGTTTATAACTATATGCTTATCTGTGTGTTTGTTTCCTGTTTGTCGTCTCCACTAAACTTAAGCACATGAGACTAGTAAAACTAATATTGGAGTTTTGAATGAATATGTCTTCCTAGGCTCCAAACTGTGGCTGATACTCATTTGGGATCAATAAATAGTTGAGTGAATGGATAATTCTTAATAATGGTGTAAAGATTTAAGGAATGAGGGGTTGCAGTAAGTTTGGGATTCATTTTGCTTGTTTAATGTTAGAGCCTGTGGCTCTATACTCCCATGGTTATGTCAAATATGTGCCCTAGATGTAATGATGTGACTTGATTTTTTACCTATGTGTTATTAAGTCACTAAGCTGCATCTGACTCTTTTGCAACCCCATGGACTGTAGGCTGCTAGGCTCCTCTATCCATGAAATTCCCCAGGCAAAAAATACTGGGAAAAAAAAAATACTGGAGTGGGTTGCCATTTCCTTCTCGAGGGATCTTCCTGACCCAAGGATCGAAACCACTGTTCCTGCATTGCAGTTGAATTCTTTACCGCTGAACCAACAGGGAAGCCCTTATAGCAATGTACCAATAACTTAATTTTTTATAGATGTTTTAAAGAACAGTTTTAGGTTCAGAGCTGTATTTAGCAGGAGGTAGAGAGATTTCCCATTCATCCCCAGCTCACACAGTAGAGAGTACTAATACTATCATGGGTTCTTAAAACTACTTGCTATAATTTTTTGACATGATGGGTACTCTTCAAGGCATAGTGATGGCTTTTCTCCCAATGACACAGATTCCCAAGTTAGTGAGAACAAAGAGTTTCCAATTGCAAGCTAATTGTGAATCCCAAACTTCATTGCTTCTGGCAGGATGATAACAGTGCTTTCCTGTTAACCCACCTATTATGGTGCAGTGAGGCAGACCAATAATCCTGATGACAGTTTTCGTTTAGGGAATGGGTGTTTTTACTTTCTTTTATTAGGGTTTTATTCTGGGAGGGTGTTGAAATGTAAAGTGCTGAGGAAGAGGCCTTGCTAGCTATGCTGCAGCCACATTGCCTTCTTTTAGATTCTGGCAGCTTCCTTGAAATTTGGAGCTGTGATCCCGCGCCTTTTGTTTTCCATGGAATGATTTTTCCACACTGGTTCTTTGTCATTTTTAGGCCTGGCTGACATGTTAACTTTCCCTTAGAAAGCATTCTATCCAGTCAGATTTCTTCTTGTCTCTCTTACTTTTCCATGTACAATTACTTGCTTATCCTATACATAATGTTACGTATATATGCATATACACAAAGTTATATATGCTATATAAATATATGCTTTTTTTCTATATATTCATAGGCTTAGGTTATTTCCTTGTTTGATGCCTATCTTCTTCACTAAGCTTAAGCATCATGTATGCAAGAATGATTTAATTTTGCATGAGTATATAGTCCCATGTCTCACGGTTATAGTTTATATCCATCTGGGATTAGTAAACAGTTTAATGAGCTGATATTTCTTCTCATTGTACAAACATTTAAGGTGAATTAAGTGAACTGTTAATTCCATGGGTCCACTATGTCTTATTTAATGACAGAGCCTGTGTCTCTGTCCCCCAATATTTATGTCAAATTGCAGCTCTGGAGGTCATGCTGTGGTTGAATTAGTGCAACATCAGAAAGAATTGAGGGCAGGAGGAGAAGGGTGTGACAGAGGAT
Organism: Dama dama; assembly: GCF_033118175.1. Taxonomy (NCBI): domain Eukaryota; kingdom Metazoa; phylum Chordata; class Mammalia; order Artiodactyla; family Cervidae; genus Dama; species Dama dama. The sequence goes on from NC_083681.1 coordinate 82,053,382, forward strand.
GAGAGGGTTGGATGGCATCATTGACTCAATGGACACGAGTTTGAATATACTCCGGGAGCTGGTGATGGACAGGAAACCCTGGTGTGCTGCAGTCCATGGGGTCATAAAGTGTCAGACATGGCTTTGCAACTAATAAACAACAATAAAAAGAATTACTGCAAATAGTGAACATACACTCACGATCTCCCTCAACAAGCAGAGCTGGATCCCTATAGACAGGTCAATCACATGTTCCCTAGTTAGGTGAGATAACAAGATTTATAGCCCTCATAGGGTATTTGTCCCCTGAGAATTCTATGTCTACATAACTCCCTCCTGGTTCCCACATCACTCTAATTGTCCTCATATTAGAAAGTGGAGCCAAAGAATCAGAGTTACTTTGGCCATTTATTTTTCTTTCGATTTGTTAATAGTTGTCCAGTAGCAACAATGACCTTCCCCCAAATTGTGATATTGCTAAAAGCAGTAACAATGTCCGGGGAAAAACAATTCTAAATAACACTGATAATGACTATGATTGTGAGGACCACTCCTTACTAAGTATGAAGTATTATAGGAATTTTCTTATAGCAGTAGTCTTCAGACAAGATGTTGTTTGGGACTGCCTTTTTATTATTTCTATTTTATAGATAAAGACCCTGAAGCTCAAAGAGGTTAAGTGACTTATTTAGGAAGAGTGAGCACCAGACCCAGGAGCAGAACTCTTGTGCACTGCTTCCAAGGCTGAAACCACTTTTTTTCCTCCAGTTTCTTCCTGCAGCTAGGGAACTTTAAACCTTCTGGTCAAACACTAAAGAAAAGCATCACAATAGAATGTTCACTTGCTTTCATTAACTGAGTTTCTGATCTGAGGTCAACTCACGTATGAAGGTGCTGGATTTGCATGTTGTATTGTTCAGGCAGTCAGGTAAGCCTACAAATCAACTGGATGAAATCTCCTGCGTGCATAAATTTGCATAAATAGACATAGTCAAGAAAATGCATTAAGGAAGCCATTTACCCTTTGATTTACTCAGAGCTGGGGCTTAAGTTCTTTGAATATTTCTTTTATCTGTTTTATACAATTGAAAGTTTTCACCTAAACACTATAGAGGTCCTATTAAAACTTCTATATATTTATGTTGTATATTTTATATATTTATATCTATATATTTACAAAGTATATTTATCATGGGACACTGAGAAAAGCACAGGAAGACCTTGAGTCTCTGCTTGGCTAAGTATAAACTTGCTTGACTTTGAACAAGTTATTTAAACTATTCCAATCTCAATTTTCCCTTTTAGGGAATGTGATCATAGTAGTTATCTTGACAAACAAGCTTTAGCTTTATTTTTCCTCCAGGAGAATGTTGTGCTAAAACCTAAGACTTCCCATGTGGAGGAGAATGTGGGTGGGGAGTTTTATATTGATTCCTAGAACAAATTTTGTTTCCAGGATTTGAGAAATTTGTATCCACACTATTACTCAAGTGAGCAGTATTTAAGGAATCAACAGGATAGCCTAGTCACCCTGCTCTGTATAAATGAGTCTCATACCACTAACCGCAGGAGTGACCTTTGCCCAGAAATCTCCATGCTTCGGTCTGACCCTCACCTGTCTAATCACCTTCCACCCCCTATCTTCACCTTGAGACCAGAGGACTCACCTCATTGTTGCATTCATTACTGTCACTCAGTGTGAAGCTCAGGGTTGTCCTATCAGCCCTCAACTCCTACGAAATCAAGCCCACACATCTCTGTATCTCTCTTTTACTGATCCCAGCTCCCCTCCTGCCCAACTTCTGATATCATTCCACTCTAAAGTTGACAGTCAACCCTCTGCATAACCCAATACACACTTAACTTTTCCTTCAAAAGTTCTCTTTACCTCCTTTGTTTAGCCAAAATCTCTCTGTGTCCTGGGACAGGTCAGCTATCTCAGGAGGCAGTAACCTCCTCTCCCATATTCCCTTTGCTACTAAATCTCTTCATTTTTTAGACCTTATAGCAATCTAGTATTAGTCTGTCTAAATGCTTTCTTTGATACTTCTAAGAAATTTCATTGACTTGTTTATCTTTGGCTGTGCTGGGTCTTTGTTACTGCGTGGACGTTCTCCAGCTGTGGTGAGCAGGGGCTACTTCAGCTGCAGTTCGAGGGCTTCTCACTGAGGAGGCGTCTCTTGTTGCAGAGCATGGGCTCTCGTGGGCTCTGGCTTCAGTACTGTGGCACGTGGGCTCAGTCCTCTGGCTCCTAGGTTCTAGAGCACAGGCTCAGCGGTTGGGGTACATGGGCTTAGTTGCTCAGCAACATGTGGGATCTTTCTGATCAGGGATTGAACTCGCATCTCCTGCATTGACAGGCAGGTTTTTCTTTTTTTCTTTTTTTTTAACCACTGACTCACCAGGAAAGCTCCTTTTGGTGTTTTAATGTGATGGATTTAATATTACACATGTACGTTGAGCCATCGGAAATTTCCAAGAGATTTAATGGTGGTGGTTTAGCTGCTAAATCGTGTCTGACTCTTGCAACACTATGGTTTGTAGCCCACCAGGTTCCTCTCTCCATGGGATTTCTCAGACAAGAATACTGGAGTGGGTTGCCATTTCCTTCTCCGGGGGATTTTCCTGACCCAGGGATCAAACCCAGGTCTTTAGCATTGCAGGAGATCTCCTGTATTGCAGGCAGATTCTTTACCAACTGAGCCACTAGGGAAGCCTAAGAAAGTTCAAATTAATCTAATTTGAGACATCCTCTCTCTAGGAGGAGAAGGGGATGACAGAGGATGAGATAGCTGGATGTCATCACCAACTCGATGGACATGAGCTTGAGCAAACTCCAGGAGTTGATGATGGACAGGGAAGCCTGGCATGCTGCAGTCCATGGGGTCGCAAACAGTCAGACGCAACTGAGCGACTGAACTGAACTGAACTGAGGTATCTGGCCCTCTCTTCTGAGCTCCAGGCTTCTGTATCAGAGCTGTTAGTGCAATCCTTTTACTTGGATGGCCAAAAGGAATCTCAGGCTTAATGATGATTTCTTTTTCTCTTTGTCCCAAGAATCTGCTCCTTTCCCATCATTCTTTGTATCACTATTCAAAAACAGGAGTCAGCATTAATCCTGCTCTCTGCCATCAATATGCAAAGTATCAGTAAATCCAGTCAGCTCTACTTTTGAAATATATCCAAAATTGAACAACTTTTTATTATCTCTCTCACTACCACCTTGGTCTAAGCAATCATCTTCTCTTACCTGGAATAATATAATAGCCTATAATTTCTTTTGCAACTTTCATCTTTATCTTGCTAAATTCAAGTACCTACAGACCTACCAGAGTGATTCTGTTCAAAGAATTCGGATTATGTCACTTTTGGTTCAAATCCTATAATGCTTTCCAATCTCTTTCAGAATTAAAGTTCAATAACTTAAAGTAGTGTGTGAAGTCATTTTAGCTTCACACTGCTGTACTTCTCTCACTTTCCAACTGTAGCCTTATTGGTTTTCTTGCTGTTCCTGGAACTACTTGGCATGTTTTAAATCCCAGCGCCATGTATTTGCTGTTTCCTCTGCCTGGGATATGGGCTTCCTTGGGGGCTCAGAGGGTAAAGAATCTGCCTTCAATGCAAGAGACCTGGGTTTGATCCCTGAGTTGGGAAGATCCACTGGAGAAGAGATGGCACCCACTCCAGGACTCTTGCCTGGAGAATTCCATGGACCAGGAGCCTGACAGACTGCAGGCCATGGGGTTGCAGAGAGGGACAGCAGGGAGTGACTAACATTTTCATGTTCATTGCCTGGGCTGTGCCCTTCCCCCAAGTAGACTCCAGGCCTGCTCCCCTACTTCCTTCAGGCATTTAGTAAAAACTCTCATTTTTGTGAATGAGTCTATCCCAGACCACCATATATTTTTTTCCCCTCTTTTATTTATTTATTTATTTTTTCCATTTATTTTTATTACCAGACCACCATATTTAAAATCATACAGTAGAAGGAGTTTGCAGGGAAAACAAACGACATGAATGATGTTATCAATCCTTTGATTTCACTCTTATTGGCAAGTCATATCTTAGGTCATCCACCTCTCCAATATAGATAGACCAAACCTGCTGTTTGAATTATAATATCTAACAACTTACATAGTTTGAGTTTGTGATACCAACCTCATTGGCTGCTGGGAAGAATTGAGGGGATAATTGACAGACACATGATGTTGCATGCCACCAGAAAAGAAGTTCATCAGTTCTGTACAAGGTGATGCTGGAAGTTGCATCTTTTAATATGGCTATAACATGAATCCAGATCAGGAACATCTGAATGTGAAAGTTAGAAGCTGCATGAATTTAGTAAAAGTTAAAAACTGTTATTTTATAGATGTCTTTATTCCCTGGGCACAAATTTCTACTGTTTTCCACTGTGGGGTAAATTATATACCCTATTTACTGTACAATATAGTGAGAACATTTTAAGTTATATACAACACTATTCTTGACACAATGGAAAGCCAAAAAAAGTTAGTTGAAGTAAAATTAATCCAATTTCATATTTATTTTACTAAGTTTACTCTAGTTTAGTTTAAAGAATAATTTTTGTATTTGTTTTGGAAACTTTTAATTGGGAGCCAGAACTCTTCTAGTTAGCAACCAACCTGATGAAATAGCATACATTCTTTCTTTTCTTGTCTTTACCTTAATTCAGTCTTCTATGAAGTTAGGATGGAGAAGGAAATGGCAACCCACTCCAGTATTCTTGCCTGGAGAATCCCATGACAGACAGAGGAGCCTGGCAGGCTACTGTTCATGGGGTCACAAAGAGTCGTCACGACTGAGTGACAAATGAAGTTAGGAGGTTGGGATGCATTATCTCCAAATCCTTTTAACTGGGATACTCTATGACCTTTAAATAACTTATAATTTTAGCTATTGTGGTCAGGCTTTAAATCTAAACACTCCTGGAAACAAGTTATTTTAATACGGAAATAAAGCACAGAGTGATCATGATAATTGATTTCCATGGAGACTCCCTTTCATTTACTACTTTCATTCTGTTTTTTATTGCTACAGAGCAGCCACACAATTCCCAGTTGATCTCCATGGACAACACTACAGAGGTGACTGAGTTCGTCCTTGTGGGGTTATCCGATGACCCGGAAGTGCAGATCCTGCTCTTCCTCACCTTCTCTCTCATCTACCTCCTCACCCTGGTTGGGAACCTGGGGATGACCGAGCTGATCCTGCTGGACTCTCGTCTCCACACGCCCATGTACCTCTTCCTCAGCCAGCTCTCTCTGGTGGACTTAGGTTACTCCTCAGCGGTCACTCCCAAAGTGATGGCAGGATTCGTCACAGGAGACAAAACCATTTCCTACGAGGCTTGTGCCACCCAGTTCTTCTTCTTCGTGGCCTTTATCACCGTAGAAAGTTTCCTCTTGGCCGCAATGGCTTATGACCGCTATGCAGCCGTGTGCAAGCCCCTGCACTACACCACCGCCATGACGACCAAAGCGTGCGCACGTCTGCTCACAGGCTGCTACTTCTGCGGCTTCCTGAATGCCTGCGTCCACACCGGGAACGTCTTCAGGCTCTCCTTCTGTAGGTCCAACGTGGTCAACCACTTCTTTTGTGACGCTCCTCCTCTGCTGGCTCTCTCGTGCTCAGACGGCTACGTCAGTGAGATGGTTATTTTCTTCGTGGTGGGTTTCAATGCTCTTTTTTCTGTCCTGATCATCTTGAACTCCTATCTGTTTATATTTGTCACCATTCTGAGGATGCGCTCATCTGAAGGACGCCAGAAGGCCTTTTCCACCTGTGCCTCCCACCTCACTGCTGTCTCCATCTTCTATGGGACCGTCATCTTCATGTACTTACAGCCCAGCTCCAGCCACTCCATGGGCACAGACAAAATGGCGTCCGTGTTCTACACCATGGTCATCCCCATGCTGAATCCACTGGTCTACAGCCTGAGGAACAAAGAGGTCAAGGGTGCCTTTAAAACGGCTGTGGGGAAGGCAAAGTCTTCTATAGGATTCATACTTTAAAAATCTTGAATTTACAGTAAGGTACTGTCATCCACTTTAGATCTAACTGAGAAAAATACTTAACTGTTTTCAATTTTCTAATTTCTTATAGTAGTTTCTCCAACTGTTTATTAAGTCTACAAAGCAAAATCTTAAAAAAATCAGACCTAGGAATAATAGGTTAAGAAAAATCACTCATGAACATGGAATTCATATTACAAAATTTCTTCTTAATAAGCATGTTCACCTACATTCTCACATGAACATGTACATTTACATGCATATATTAGCATATGCACACATGCATGTCATTCATGAGAAACTCATGAAACCCAAACAACTACTTAAGGCAGACATGAGATAGATCTGCTGTTATAGAATGTAGAACTATTATTTGGGTGTCTGAGAATATATTCTTAGTATAAATATTTTGACTTATGGAAATAGAATGTTAGTATATATAATGTATATAAATATTATATATTTAGTTTTTTAAAAGTTATATCACCTTGTCCTTTCACATATGAAATGAAACAGGTTTTATATTTTAAAAAGTTGACCTTTATGAATAGCTTCAAATATCTGAGTATTGATTTCTTATTGTCTTTTTGTTTATTCTTGTTTTTAATAAAATGCATCTCTTTTTTTTAAATTTATTTTTTTATTGAAGGATAATTGCAAAGAGTTAGACACGACTGAGTGACTGAGCTGAACTGAACTGAATTGCTTTACAGAATTTTGTTGTTTTCTGTCAAACCTCAACATCAATCAGCTGTAGGTATACATATAGCCACTCTTTTTTGAAACTCCCTTCTGTTTCCCTCCCCATCCCACCCTTCTAGGTTGATACAGAGCCACTGTTTTGAGTTTTCTGAGTCATATAGCAAATTCCCATTGGCTATCTATTTTACATATGGTAATGTAAGTTTTCATGTTACTCTTTCCATACATCTCACTCTCTCCTCCCCTCTCCCCATGTCTATAAATCTATTCTCTAAGTCTGCTTCTCCATTGTTGCCCTGTAATAAATTATTCAGAACCATTTTTCTAGACTCTGTATATGTGCATTAGAATACAACATTTATCTTTCTCTTTCTGACTCGCTTCACCCTGTATAATAGGTTCTAGGTTCATTCACCTCATCAGAACTGACTCAAATGTGTTCCTTTTAATGGCTGAGTAATATTCCATGGCGTATATGTACCATAACGTCTTTATCCATTCATCTGTCAGTGGACATCTAGGTTGTTTCCATGTTCTAGCTATTGTAAATAGTGCTGCAATGAACAATGGGATACATGTGTCTTTTTCAACCCTGGTTTCCTCAGGGTATATGCCTAGGAGTGGGATTGCTGGGTCATATGGTGGTGTTATTCCTACTTTTTAAAGGAATCTCCATACTGTCTTCCACATTGGCTGTATCAATTTACATTCCTACCAACAATGCAAGAGTGTTCCCTTTTCTTCACACCCTCTCCAGCATTTATTGTTTGTAGACTTTTTGATGATGGCCATTCTGACCAGTGCGAGGTGATATCTCATTGTGGTTTCTATTTGCATTTCTCTAATGAGTGATGTCAACATCTTTTCAAGTGTTTGTTAGCCATCTGTATGTCTTCTTTGGAGAAATGTCTGTCTAGGTCTTTTCCCCACTTTTTGATTGGGTTGTTTGTTTTTCTGCTATTGAGTTGTATGTGCTGCTTGTATATTTTAGTAATTAATCCTTTGTCAGTTGTTTCATTTGCTGTTATTTTCTCCCATTCTGAGGGTTGTCTTTTCACCTTGCTTGTAGTTTTCCTTGTTGTACAAAATTTTTAAATTTAATCAGGTCCCACTTGTTTACTTTTGTTTTTATTTCCATTACTCTAGGAGGTGGGTCATAGAGGATCTTGCTTTGATTTATGTCATCGAGTGTTCTGCCTATGTTTTCCTCTAAGAATTTTATAGTTTCTGGTCTTACATTTAGGTCTTTAATCCATTTTGAGTTTATCTTTGTGTATGGTGTTAGGAAGTGTTCTAATTTCATTCTTTTATATGTAGCTGTCCAGTTTTCCCAGAACCATTTATTGAAGAGGCTGTCTTTGCCCCATTGTATATTCTTGCCTCCTTTGTCAAAAATAAGGTACCCATAGGTGCATTGGTTTATTTCTGGGCTTTCTATCTTGTTCCATTTGTCTATGTTTCTGTTTTTGTGCCAGTACCATACTGTCTTGATGACTGTAGCTTTGTAGTATAATCTGAAGTCAAGAAGGTTGATTCCTCCAGCTCTATTATTCTTTCTCAAGACTGCTTTGACTATTTGGGGTCTTTTGTGTTTTCATATGAATTGTGAAATTTTTTGTTCTAGTTCTGTGAAAAATGCCATTGGTAATTTGATAGGGATTGCATTGAATCTGTAGATTGCATTTGGTAATATAGTCATTTTCACAATATTGATTTTTCCCACCCAGAAACATAGAATATCTCTCCATCTGTTTATGCTATCTTTGATTTCTTTCATCAGTGTCTTATAATTTTCTGTATACAGTTCTTTTGTCTCCTTAGGCAAGTTTATTCCTAGATATTTAATTCTTTTTGTTGCAGTGGTAAATGGGATTGATTCCTTAATTTCTCTTTCTAATTTTTCATTGTTAGTATATAGAAATGCAAATGATTTCTGTGCATTGATTTTTCATCCTGCAACTTTGCTAAATTCACTGATTAGCTCTAGTAATTTTCTGATACTATCTTCAGGGTTTCCTATGTACAGTATCATGTCATCTGCAAACAGTGAAAGCTTTACTTCTTTTCTGATCTGGATTCCTTTCATTTCTTTTTCTTCTCTGATTGCTATAGCTAGGACTTCCAGAACTATGTTGAGTAACAGAGGTGAAAGTGGACACCCTTGTCTTGTTCCTGATCTTAGGGGGAATGCTTTCAGTTTTTCATCATTGAGAATAATGTTTGCTGTAGGCTTATTATATATGGCCTGTACTGTGTTGAGGTAGGTTCCTTCTATGCCCATATTTAGTAGAGTTTTAATCATAAATGGGTGCTGAATTTTGTCAAAGGCTTTTTCTGCATCTATTGAGATTATCATATAGTTTTTATCTTTCAATTTGTTAATGTGGTATATCACAGTGACTGATTTGCATATATTGAAGAATCCTTGCATTCCTGGAATAAACCCAACTTGATCATGGTGTGTGAGCTTTTTGATGTGTTGTTGAATTCTGTTTGCTAAATTTTGTTGAAGATTTTTGCCTCTATGTTCATCAGTGATATTGGTCTGTAGTTTTCTTTTTCTGTGTTGTCTTTGTCTGGTTTTTGTTATCAGGGTGATGGTGGCCTTGTAGAATGAGTTTGGAAGTGTTCTTTCCTCTGCAATTTTTTGAAAGAGTTTTAGAAGGATAGGCATTAGCTCTTCTCTGAATGATTGATAAAATTCTCCTGTGAAGTCATCTGGTCCTGGGCTTTTGTGTTTTGGGAAATTTTTGATCACAGCTTCAATTTCAGTGCTCGTATTTGAGGTGTTCATAATTTCTATTTCTTCCTGGTTCAGTCTTGGAAGATTGAACTTTTCTAAGAATCTGTCCGTTTCTTCCAGGTTATCAATTTTATTACCACATAGTTGTTCATAATAGTCTCTTATAATTCTTTGTATTTCTGCATTGTCTGTTGTAACCTCTCCTTTTTCATTTCTAATTTTGTTGATTTGATTCTTCTCTCTTTTTTTCTTGATGAGTCTGACTAAAGGTTTGACAATTTTATTTATTTCTAAAAGAATCAGCTTTCGGTTTTATTAATTTTTACTATTGTTTCTTTCATTTCTTTTTCATTTATTTCTGGTTGGATCTTTATGATTTCTTTCCTTTTACTAATTTTGTAGTTGTTGTCCTTCTTCTACTTTTTCCAGTTGTTTTAGGGGTAATGTTAGGCTGTCTATTCAGTGTTTTTCTTGCTTCTTGAGGTAGTCTTGTATTGCTATAAACTTCCCTCTTAGGACTGCTTTCGCTGCATCTCATAGGTTTTGAGTTGTTGTGCTTTCATTGTCATCTGTTTCTAGAATTTTTTTTATTTCTTCAGTAACCTGTTGGTTGTTTAGATACATGTTGTTTAATCTCCATGTGTTTGTGTTTCTTAGTTTTTTTTTTCTTGTAATTAATTTCTAGTCTCATAGTGTTGTGGTCAGAGAAGATGCTTGATACGATTTCAATTTTCTTAACTTTACTGAGGCTTGATTTGTGACCCAAGATGTGGTCTATCCTGGAGAATGTTCCATGTGCACTTGAGAAGAAGGTGTATTCTTCATTTGGATGGAATGTCCTGAAGATATCAATGAGATCCATCTTATCCAATGTATCACTTAAAACTTGTGTTTCCTTGCTAAGTCTCTGCTTTGATGATCTGCCCATTGGTGTGAGTGGGGTATAAAGTCTCCTACTATTACTGTGTTACTGTCAATTTCTCCTTTTATGTCTGTTAGTGTTTGTCTTATGTGTTGAGGTGCTCCTATGTTGGATGCCTAGATATTTACAATTGTTATGTGTTTCTCTTGGATTGATCCCTTGATCTTTATGTAGTGTCCTTCCTTATCTCTTGTAATCTTTATTTTAAGGTTTATTTTGTCTGATATGAGGATTGCTACTCCAGCTTTCTTTTGTGTCCCATTTGCATGGAATATATTTTTCCATCCTCTCACTTTCAGTCTATATGTGTCTTGAGGTCTGAAGTGGGTTTCTTGTAGACAGCATATATATATATATATATATATATATATATATATAGGTCTTGTTTTTGTATCCATTCTTTTGGTTGGAGCATTTAATCCATTTACATTTAAAGTAATTATTGATATATAAGTTCCTAATGCCATTTTCTTAATTGTTTGGGGTTAATTTTGTAGATCTTTTTTCTTCTTTTGTATTTCTTGACTATATAAGTCCACTTAACATTTGTTGTAAATCTGATTTGGTGGTACTGGATTCTCTTAAGTTTTACCTGTCTGAAAAACTTTTGATTTCTCCATCAATTTTGGATGAGATCCTTGCCGGGTACAGTAATCTTGGTTGTAGATTTTTCCTTTTCAGTACTTTAAATATATCCTGCCATTCCCTTCTGGCCTGCAGAGTTTCTGCTGAAAGATCAGCTGTTAAGAGTCTGAGGTTCCCCTTGTATGTTACCTGTTGCTTCCCTCTTGCTGATTTTAATATTCTTTCTTTGTGTTTGGTCTTTGTTAGTTTGATTAGTATGTGTCTTAGCATGTTTCTCCCTGGGTTTATCCTGTGTGGGACTCTTAGTGCCTCTTGGACTTGATTGACTATTTCCTTTTCCATGTTGGGGAAATTTTCAACTATAATCTCTTCAAATTTTTTCTCATATCCTTTCTTTTTCTCTTCTTCTTCTGGCACCCCTATAATTTGAATATTGGTGTGTTTGATATTGTCCCAGATGTCCCTGAGACCATGCTCAGTTCTTTTCATTCTTTTTTTTTCTGCTCTTCAGAAGTTATTTCCACCATTTTATCTTCCAGCTCACTGATTTGTTCTTCTGCCTCAGCTATTCTGCTATTGATTCCTTCCAGAGTATTTTTAATTCAGTAATTGTGTTGTTTGTTTGTCTCTGCATGTTTATTCTTTAATTCTTCTAGGTCTTTGTTAGTTGATTCTTGCATTTTCTCCATTTTACTTTCAAGGGTTTTGACCATCTTTACTATCATTATTTTGAATTATTTTTCAGGTAGTTTTCCTATTTCCTCTTCTTTATCTGGCCTTCTGTGTTTCTAGTTTGTTCCTTCATTTGTGTAGTGTTCCTCTGCTTTTTCTTTTCTTTTCTTTTTTTTTTTTTTTTAACTTATTGTGTTTGAGGTTTCCTTTTCCCAGGCTTCAAGGTTGAATTCTTTCTTCCTTTTGGTTTCTACCTTCTAAGGTTGGTCCAGTGGTTTGTGTAAGTTTCTTATAGGATGAGATTTGTGCTGAGTTTTTGTTTGTTTGTTTGTTTTTCCTCTGATGGGCAAGGCTGAGTGAGGTAGTAATCCTGTCTGCTGATGACTGGTTTTGTATTTTTGTTTTGCTTGTTGTTTAGATGGGGCGTCCTGCACAGGCTGCTATTAGTGGTTGGGTGATGGTGGGTCTTGTATTCCAGTGGTTTCCTTTGTGTGAGTTCTCACTATTGACACACCCTAGCGTTAGTTCTCTGGTAGTCTAGGGTCTTGGAGTCAGTGCTCCTACTCCAAAGACTCAGGGCGTGATCGCAAGTTTTACATGGGTCTGTATATTCTTTTCTGCTGGTCAGGCTCCTGTCTGCTCTAGCTGACATTCTGCATGCACTTCTGTGTCTGAAGGTGTGTTCCTCATGTATCCATGGAGAGAGATGTATTCCATGTCCACGTACTCCTCTGCCATCTTGTTCCTGTTAGAGCAGTTTTATTTTTAATAGACAAATGTCTAGTCCACGTCTCTGTGGGGCTCCCTGGGTCAACCAAGGGTCTGGCTGCTGCATTGTGGCCAGACTGTGTGTGCTTGCTCCCACAGCACTGGGTGGGCAGGCCTAAAATTACATTTCTTTCCATGCTTTACACGTCTTCTCAATTAAAATTATCGTTTAAAATGTACTACTTTTAGATAATTTCAGATGGAAATTTAGTTAGGAAAATAAATGCCTGTGTAAAGCAGTGTAATCTAGTAAGAAGAAGAAGAAAAAAAGAATGATTAACATGATAGGGAGAATTAACAGCATACTTTAATGAACTTAAATATATAATGTTTGATTTAAAACTTTTAAGTACCGAGAATTACAATGTGATGTGCTATGCTTAGCTGCTCAGTCGTGTCCAGCTCTTTGTGACCCTGTGGACTGCAGCCCTCCAAGTTCCTCTGTCCATGGGGGTTCTCCAGGTGAGAATACTGGAATGCATTGCCATGCCCTCCTCCAGGGAATCTTACCAACCCAGCGATCAAACCCAGGTCTCCTGCATCGCAGATGGATTCTTTACCAACTGAGCCACCAGGGAAGCCCAAGAATGCTGCAGTGGGTAGCCTCTCCCTTCTCCAGGGGATCTTCCCGGCCCAGAAGATGAACCAGGGTCTCCTGCATCACAGGTGGATTCTTTAAGCATCAACAAATTATATGTAATGTTAAAAATATGTTAATAATTTTGTCATTAATAGTTTGTCTCACTTTGCTAAAATATCTGAATCTATATATATTTCATTCTTTCCTCAGGAATCACTTCTTCAAATATTCTTTTTGCAGTTTCTCTCTTCTTTTGAGATTCCCCATTATACATATATTTGTACTCTTGATAGCATCCTGTTTGTCTCTGAGACTTTAATTTTCTTCATTACTTTTGAATTTTTGTTCCTCAGACTGGCTATCTTAAAACTCTTTAATTTTTTTATTCTCTCAGCTTAAATTTGCTACTAATCAACTTTGGTAAATTTTATATTTCATTTATTTTCAACTTAAAATTTCTATTTGGTTTTTGAAATAATTTGTATATTTATATTGATGTTCTCTATTTGGTGAGACATTGTTCTCTATTTTCCTTTGAATTTTCAGGCTTGGTATTCTTTAGTTCTTTGACCAGATTTGTGTTATCTAATTAAAATTTTTGCTTGTTAGAGTAACATCTGGTTTTCCTCAGGGATAGCTTCTACTGCTGGATTTTCTTTCTTTATTGAGATTTCCATTTTGTTCATATTGTTTTTTTGACTTCTTGCACATCTTCCTTTAGTTCTTTGAGCATTTTAAAGACAACTTTTTTAAATGTTTTTGTTTAGTAATCTAAAATCAGGTCTTTTTCAGAGACAGTTTCTGTTTATTTTTTTCCTTTGAGTTGGACAGACTTTCTTGTTTGTTTGTTTGCCTAGTGATTTGCTGTTGTTACTGTTTAAAACTAAACAATTTAATCTACCAATTCTGGACATAAGATTTTCTTCTTTCCCCAGGGTTTGATGCTTTCTGCTATTGCTTCTGTTTCTTGTTTTTGCTTTTTTATTGTTGTAGGATGTCGCTATGCCAAGAATCAGCCTGGAATGTAAACTTAAGGTCCTCTCAGATCTTTTCTGACCCTTTCCTGGGTAATTGTGGTCACTTTCCAATGTCCCCATATATGTAGTCATTTTTGAATGTCCTGGTTTTAATTTAGGGCTCCCAAAGAGGGGAAAAAGAGAAAAATAATGTGAGCAAATAAAAAGAGCACTGTACTTTTTAATGCAGCTCCTTGGTGGCTCAGATGGTAAAGAGTCTGCCTGCAGTGCAGGAGACCCAAGTTCAATTCCTGGGGTGGGAAGATCCCCCATGAAAGATAATGGCAACCCACTCCAGTATTCTTGCCTGGAGAATCCCATGGACAGAGGATCCTGGTGGGCTACAGTCCATGGGGTCACATAGAGAGTCGAACATGACTGAGTGACTCACACACAAGCATCTTCTTAAATTCCCTGGAAATCACTTCAGCTGAGGGAGTTGTTCCTCAGTCACTCAGTTGTGTCTGACTCTTTGCAACCCCATGGTCTGCAGCATGCCAGTCTTCTCTGTCCTTCACCATATCCTGGAGTTTACTCAAACTCATGTCCAACCAGTCAGTGTTGTCATTCTACCATCTCATCCTCTGCCTTCCCTTCTCCTCCTGCCTTCAATCTTTCCCAGCCCTGGGGTCTTTTCCGATGAGTCAGTTCTTCGCATCAGGTGGCCAAAGTATTGGAGTTTCGGCTTCAGCATCAGTCCTTCCAATGAATATTCAGGGTTGATTTCCATTAGGATTTATTGGTTTGATTTACTTGCAGTCCAAGGGACTCTCAAGAGTCTTCTCCAACACCATAGTTCAAAAGCATCAATTCTTCAGCACTCAACCTACTTTATGGTTCAACTCTCACATCCATACATGACTACTGGGAAAAAACCATAGCTTTGACTAGATAGACCTGTGTTAGCAAAGTGATGTCTCCACTTTTTAATATGCTTTCTAGGTTGGTCATAACTTTTCTTCCAAGGAGCAAGTGTCTTAACTTCATGACTGCAATCACAATCTGCAGTGATTTTGGAGCCCAAGAAAATAAAGTCTGTCATTGTTTCCATTGTTTCCCCACCTATTTGCCTTGAAGTGATGGGACTGCATGCCATGATCTTAGTTTTTTGAATGTTGAGTTTTAAGCCAACTTTATCACTCTCCTGTTTTAACTTCATCAAGAGGCTCTTTAGTTCCTCTTCACTCTCTGCCATAAAGGTGGTGTCATCTGCATATGTGAGGTTACTGATATTTCTCCTGGCAATCTTTATTCCAGCTTATGCTTAATCCAGCCAAGCATTTCTCATGATGTACTCTGCACATAAGTTAAATAAGCAGGGTGACAATATATAGCCTTGACGTACTCCTTTCCCAGTTTGGAATCAGTCCATTGTTCTAATTGTTGCTTCTTGACCTGCATACAGATTTCTCAGGAGGCAGGTCAGATGGTGTGGTATTCCCATCTCTTGAAAAGTTTTCTTTAGTTTGTTCAGAGCCACACAGTCAAAAGCTTTAGCATAGCCAATGAAGCAGAAGTAGATGTTTTTCCAGAATCCTCTTGCTTTTTCGATGATCCAGTGGATGTTGGCAATTTGATCTCTGGTTTGTCTGCCTTTTCTAAATCCATCTTGAACAGCTGGGAGTTCTCAGATCATGTACTGTTGAAGTCTAGTTTGGAGAATTTTGAGCATTGTTTTGCTAGTTGGTGAAATGAGTGCAATTGTGTGGTATTTTGAACATTCTTTGGTATCGCCTTTCTTTGGGATTGGAATGAAAACTGACCTTTTCCAGTTCTGTGGCCACTGCTGAGTTTTCCAGATTTGCTGGCATATTGAGTGCAGCACTTTCATAGCATCATGTTTTAGGATTTTTAATAGCCCAGCTGGAATTCCATCACCTCTGTTAGCCTTGTCTATAGTGATGCACACTTGGCTTTGCACTCCAAGATGTCTGGCTCTAGGTTACTGATCACACCATCGTGCTTATCTGGGTCATTGAAATCTTTTCTGTATAGTTCTGTGTATTCTGGGCTTCACTGGTAGCTCAATTGGTAAAGAATCCACCTGCAATGCAGGAGTCCCTGGTTCAATTCCTGGATCCGGAAGATCTGCTGGAGAAAGGATAGGCTACCCACTCCAGTATTCTTGGGTTTCCCTTGTGGCTCAAACAGTAAAGAATCTGCCTGCAATGAGGGAGACATGGGTTCAGTCTCTAGGTTGGGAAGATTCCCTGGAGAAGGGAACAGCTACCCACTCCAGTATTCTGGCCTGGAAAATTCCATGGACAATATAGTCATGGGGTTGCAAAGAGTTGGACATGACTGAGCGACTTTCATTTCATTTCAGTTCTGTGTTTTCTTGTCACCTCTTCTTAATCTCTTTTGTTTCTGTTAGATCCATACCATTTCTGTCCTTTATAGTGCCCATCTTTGCATGAAATGTTCCCTTGGTATCTCTAATTTTCTTGAGGAGATCTCTATTGCAGCAACAATGGCTGCCTATCTCTTTGTTTGCAACTTTGTGATTAGAAGCAACAATCAGAAAGCAGGGCACAAGTTCCCAGTATTGGGAAAATAAGAGTCCTTTTTGCCAGCCTGGAATTCCATCACCTAGAGCTGCAAGCTGCCCTAGGAAAACAAACACAGCTGCCTGTAACACCACGAGGGGTGGAAATGGGTCTGTAAGAGCTGAAATCAATCAAAATTTATCATCCAAATCTTCCTCTGAAGGTTGCAAGCCTTCAGAGTCCAGAGTTCCCAAATTTTTACACCAGACAGATTCTTCCAGTGCAGTTGTTGTCTAGAGAGGCACCCATATTCCCAGTCTTTCTGCATTCTCTTCCTGCATTTTTCCAGAATCCTATCCTCTCTAACTCCTTCCTATAATAATACATGGGATTTCCTTAGGGTTTAGGATACACAGAGATAATTCAGAATAACCTCTCAAATTAAAATTCTTAATAGTCATTCTAAACAGTCATTTTTCTTGCCATATAAATTAGTATTCACAGATTCCAGTAATTAAGCCTTGGATCTTTAGGCAGGCTATTTTCAGCCTGCCACAAAATTACATAGAAACATTTGGTTCTATTTTTAATATTTTATGTAACCTAAAATAGTTCTTAAAGAATCATTTAAAATAATAATTAGAAATGGTTCCAAGATGAGAAACATACTGACAGATATGTCATGTTTATATTTATATGAACATTCAGAATAATTTCAGTCAATTATAACTTAAATGCAGTGATTTTCTAATTAAAAATGTTTTTATTTTTTTCTCCATTTTTATTGGACTCTGGCTCGTCTATTCTTTTGGAAAATTTAATGTGAACATCTTGATTGTATAAAATGACTCAGTCAACTCATAAAAATTAACTTAATGTGTTATACTTATGAATCTATAGATAAAATGTGAAAAAGCAAATACTTTTATTTAAAATTTATCATTTTATTTTTGATCTAGGCCACTTATAACATTTATAAGTGTTATGACACTTATTAAATTCAACAAAAGAAATAAGTAACATTCAATTTAAATTGATGTTTTAATGCTCCAATTAATTACTTGAATTATTTAAATTAAAAAAACCAGACACATTCCATCATATATGGCAAATTTCACACTCCCATATATATGCATCCATGTGAGGCACATACAGAGACCTCTGTTCATGGGTTCATTTATGCCTCTGTTTCACATGTATCTTTAGAGTGGCATGTGATAGAGGACATGCATATAGAATGAGCTTTTGGTCAAAAATCTCCTTGACAAAGTTTTTGACGAGTTGGACACAAGATATGTTGTGCTTCATCTTAGCCATTTGCATTCAGGTATTATAATTCTGGACATAAATTTTCCTTGAGTAGGATAAGCCTTCAGGAATTTAATTCAGTGTGGCCTTTAAATGTGATTGCATACATGGAGAAGACCTGAGAAAAATAAAACAAAGTTTCCATGAATCCTGTGACATCAAAAATCACAAACCTAGAGACAATTTTGCCTAATAAAGAAACTTCTTGAATGCACTCTTGACATCTTTGTTCCTGGGCTAGAGACCACAGAATTGATCTTGGGGATGACCCTACTGTAGGACACAGATGCTATATTGTCAGTGTCCATCGAGTGGCTGGAGTTGGGCTTTAAGTGCATGAAAATGAGTGCCCCATAGAAGATGGAGGCTGCAGTGAGGTGGGAGTCATTGGTGGATAAAGCCTTCTGGTACCCTGCAGAGGAGTGCACCTTTAGGATGGTGTAAATATGAATATAGAGGATATTAAGATCTTCACCACCCAGATAATCACAACGGTGTGATCACTCACCTAGAGCCAGACATCCTGGTATGTGAAGTCAAGTGGGCTTTAGGAAGCATTACTATAAGCAAAGCTAGTGGAGGTAATGGAATTCCAGTTGAGCTATTTCAAATCCTGAAAGATGATGCTGTGGAAGTGCTGCACTCAATATGCCAGCAAATCTGGAGAACGCAGCAGTGGCCACAGAACTGGAAAAGGTCAGTTTTCATTCCAATCCCAAAGAAAGGCAATGCCAAAGAATGTTCAAACTATCACACAATTGCACTCATTTCACCAACTAGCAAAACAATGCTCAAAATTCTCCAAGCTAGACTTCAACAGTACATGATCTGAGAACTCCCAGATGTTCAAGATGGATTTAGAAAAGGCAGACAAACCAGAGATCAAATTGCCAACATCGACTGGATTATCGAAAAAGCTAGAGAGTTCCAGAAAAACCTCTATTTCTGCTTTATTGACTATGCCAAAGCCTTTGACTGTGTGGATCACAATAAACTATGGAAAATTCTTAAAGAGATGGATACCAGACCACCTGACCTGCCTCTTGAGAAACCTATATGCAGATGAGGAAGCAACAGTTAGAACTGGACATGGAACAACAGACTGGTTCCAAATAGGAAAAGGAGTATGTCAAGGCTGTATATTGTCACCATGTTTATTTAACTTACATGTAGAGTACATCATGAGAAACGCTGGGCTGGAAGAAGCACAAACTGGAATCAAGATTGCTGGGAGAAATATCAATAACCTCAGATATGCAGATAACACCACCCTTATGGCAGAAAGTGAAGAGGAACTAAAAAGCCTCTTGATGAAAGTGAAAGAGAAGAGTGAAAAAGTTGGCTTAAAGCTCAACATTCAGAAAACTAAGATCATGGCATCTGGTCCCATCACTTTATGGCAAATAGATGGGAAAACAGTGGAAATAGTGTCAGACTTTATTTTTCTGGGCTCCAAAATCACTGCAGATGGTGATTGCAGCCATCAAATTAAAACATGTTTGCTCCTTGGAAGGAAAGTTATGAGCAACCTAGATAGCATATTAAAAAGCAGAGACATTACTTTGCCAACAAAGGTCCGTCTGGTCAAGGCTATGGTTTTTCCAGTGGTCATGTATGGATGTGAGAGTTGGACTGTGAAGAAAGCTGAGCGCTGAAAAATTGATGGTTTTGAACTGTGGTGTTGGAGCAGACTCTTGAGAGTCCCTTGGACAGCAAGGAAATCCAACCAGTCCATCCTAAAGGAGATCAGTTCTGGGTGTTCATTGGAAGGACTCATGCTGAAGCTGAAACTCCAATACTTTGGCCACCTGATGTGAAGAGTTGACTCATTGGGAAAGACCCTGATGCTGGGAAGGGTTGGGGGCAGGAGGAGAAGGGGACAACAGAGGATGAGATGGCTTGATGGCATCACCGACTCAATGGGCATGAGTTTGAGTAAACTCTGGGAGTTGGTGGTGGACAGGGAGGCCTGGCGTGCTGCCACTCATGGAGTCACAAAGAGTCAGACATGACTGAGCGACTGAACTGAACTGAAGATAACCAAGAGAGCCAAAAAGATGTTGAAGCTGGCTACAGAAACAGGAACCATCTTACGTACATGCCTATCAGAACAAGACAGAGCCATGAAGGCTGGAATATCACAGAAAAAGTGATGGACCATATTGGATCTACAGATAGAGAGACAGAATGTATTCCCAACATGGATGGAGGCTTTCAGGAAGCCACAAAAATAGCAGCTATGATCAGATGTGCACACACACATAGTGTCATGGTGGTGGTGTAATTTAGGGGTTTACACACTGTTGCCTAGTGATCACAGGCCACTAATGTCAAAAAGTAATTCTCCAGAGTGGCAAAGGCTGCAAAAAGAACATCTGAGCAGCACAAGCATTACAGGAGATGACCTTGTAAACTGTAAAGAGGGCTTTCCTGATGGCTCAGACAGTAAAGAATCTGCCTGCAATGCAGGAGACTTGGTTTCAAAACCTGGATTGGGAAGATCCTCTAGAGAAGGGAATGGTGACCCACTCCAGTATTCTTGCCTGGAGACTCCCATGGACAGAGGAGCCTGGTGGGCTCCAGTCCATGGAGTCACAGAGTCAGACATGAGGACAAACTGTGTCACTTCTATCCTATGGTCTATTGATGTTCTTTGGGAATCATGAGATGTCTTGTAGCAAGTGAAAGTAAGGACAAGAGGGTTAAGTGGAATAAAAATTGCAGTGAAACTGAAGTGTTTATGTATCACATGCTTATTTCATTATAGCTAATACATATTTCAAGACTGTTGATATCTAACTGCAAAATTTAATACATTAATTATCTAGATTTAAAAACTGTTAAATTTTAAACTTTCCCAAACCAACAGAGACCTTATCTCTCTAGTTTTAAAATTTTGTATATTTGTAAATTTATATTTGGGAAATTTAATGATTTGGTCAAGATTACTTATCTGGGATGCTCTGTCTCTGCCAATTCAGTTTTTTTCCTATCCTAGTAAAAGCTTACACTTGTAGGGTTTCCCTTGTAGCTCAATTAGTAAAGAATCTGCCTGCAATGAAGGAGGTCCTGCTTCGATTCTTGGATCGGGAGGATCCCCTGGAGAAGCAAATGGCAACCCACTCCAGTATTCTTGCCTGGAGAATCCCATGGACAGAAGAAACTGGCAGGCTACAGTCTATGGAGTTGCAAGAGTTGGACAAGACTTAGCGACTAAGCCACCACCAAAAGCTTACACTTCATCACTCAACTACCATAACAGCTCTAGACACTTTGCACGTATATCCATTGATTCATCTCAGCAATTTCTAGAAGTTGGTTAGTTTTTATTTTTATTTAAATAGTGAGGAACAAGATGGTGAGTAATTTATTCATATTTTGTTGTTGTTGTTGTTCAGTTTTGCTAAGTTGTATCCAACTCCTTGTGACCCCATGGACCGCAGCATGCCAGGTTCCCCTGTTCTTCACTATCTCCCAGAATTTGCTCAGATTCATGTGCATTCAATCTGTGATATTATCTAACATTTTCATCCTTTCCCATCCCCTTCTCCTCCCACCTTCAATCTTTCCCAGCATCACGGTCTTTTCCAATAAGTTAACTCTTCATACCAGGTGGTCAAAGTATTGGAGCTTCAGTTTCAGCATCAGTCCTTCCAGTGAATATTCAGGGTTGATTTCCTTTAGGACTGACTGGTTTGATTCATATTTACATAAATATTGATGGCAAGCCAAGTTTCTGATCCAAATAGAGTGATTTCCAAGCAAAATGATCTTAATTGAATTTAAATCAAATTGTTGTTCAGTCCCTCGGTCGTGTCGGACTCTTTGCGGCCCCATGGACTGCAGCGTGCTAGGCCTCCCTGTCCATCACCAACTCCCTGAGCTTGCTCAAACTCATGTCCATCGAGTCAGTGATGCCACCCAACCATCTCATCCTCTGTCATCCACTTTTCCTCCTGCCTTCAATCTTTCCCAGCGTCGAGGTCCTTTCCAGGGAGTCAGCTCTTCACATCAGGTGGCCAAAGCATTTAACTGTAAATAAGTAAATTTAACTGTAATTAAGTTAAATTTAAATCAAATTAAATTTAACTTAATTTAAAATTGCTCATTTGTTCCATTGGTTCAAATCCAGTGTTTGGAGTTTCAGGGTGTAGTTACTGAGACTTATATACACAGTGTTTGTGGTGGGATAACTTGACCAGTAGGGACTTATACAACCAGTCGAGGTGATTCTGTGAGGAAAGCATAGCCTCATATATAGATCTTGGACTCTGGGATGATTTGCAGATCAGCCTTACTGTTTGCTATCCAGAAATCATGAATCCTAACATAAGTCCCCTGAACCTAAAATTTTCCATCTACAAAATAAAAGTAGTTCAAGTTCAATCGCTCAGTCGTGTCCAACTCTTTGCGACCCCATGAATGGCAGCACGCCAGGCTTCCTTGTCCATCACCAACTCCCGGAGTTTACTCAAAATCATGCCCATCGAGTTGGCGATGCCATCCAGCCATCTCATCCTCTGTCGTCCCCTTCTCCTCCTGCCCCCAACCACTCCCAGCATCAGGGTCTTTTCCAACGAGTCAATTCTTTGCATGAGGTGGCCAAAGTACTGGAGTTTCAGCTTCAGCATGAGTCCTTCCAATGAACACCCAAAACTGATCTCCTTTAGGATGGACTGGTTGGATCTCCTTGCAGTCCAAGAACTCTCAAGAGTCTTCTCCAACACCATAGTTCAAAAGCATCAATTTTTTGGTGCTCAGCTTTTTTCACAGTCCAACTCTCACATCCATACATGACCACTGGAAAAACCATAGCCTTGACTACACGGACCTTTGTTGGCAAAGTAATGTCTCTGCTTTTTAATATGCTATCTAGGTTGGTCATCACTTTCCTTCCAAGGAGTAAGCGTCTTTTAATTTCATGGCTGCAGTCACCAACTGCAGTGATTTTGGAGCCCATAAAGATAAAGTCTGACACTGTTTCCTCTATGTCCCCATCTATTTCCCATAGTGAGATCTAACTCAAGGTGCTATTGAGTAATCAATGAGACATTGCATTGAAAACCAATGAGTAAACCTGTTTATCATCCCTGCTTAGTGTCAGCTATAACATTACTAGGATAGAACGATGGTTTCTACATTGATTTGGCAAGGTGGATGCAGCATGTGGTGCTTTATGTGTGAGTTGTGAAATCTTGAAGCTGCTTCTTAACTTGCCTTTTGTCACACCATAAAGTCACCATGACTTTCTACACCCTCCAGTACTTTTCGCTCTGTTCCTGCTCCACTCATACAATTGCCTGGTTTGGTACTTTCATGTAGCCAGTTTCTTAAAAAAAAATTATTCCTTGAAAGACATATTTTAACTTGTGTTTAAAGAGTCTCCTTTTCTTAAACTCATTCTTTTTTTTTCAGTACGGTAATCCCATATTTGAATCACAGATAGAAGGTGAATAATTATTTGTGGCTTGCCTTTACCCTGCAGGTCTGTTTTAGCGGCAAACCTCAAGTTGTTAAATATTTTATGTGAATCTGTTCTTGTGTAGGAACAGTATTTTAATTCCTTTTATTTGAATCAGAATCCTTTGGAAAGACAGCCATTCAATGCTATCTCCTATTCTCTATCATGTTCCTCCTAGCCCATGAAGGCTTTATGCTCACCAAACTTAATGTACATAATCATGTTATTATATACTATGTTCTGCAACAAATGCTAAGAGCTTAATATATAAAAATGTGTTGTGTGCAAGGTAGGTAGCATTCTTATTCTTATTTTACTGTTAGAGAATTGAGAATTTCTGAAGGAATGTGGTGCTTTACAATTACACAATTGATATGAGGATGATTCAAGATTTAAACCCATTTAAAACCTAATCAAAAGCCTATATTTTTATCCACATCACTGCCAACATGGGTAGCTATGCTAGAAATATTAAAAATAAAATTCTGGGAAAATATTAAAATGAAACTTGAATCTTACTAATTTGCTTTGGTCTCTTCTGTAATTTAAAGAAGGGTCATATAACTCTCCTTTTTTTCCCTTTGCCTCTAATAAGAGGCTCACATATAGTGAACAGGATGAAATTAGTACCTAATTAGAGCATCACCTAGACTATTTTTTTCAATAATCTTTTTAGAGGAACATCATGATAATGTTTCTAAGTATCACCTAACTTCCTACTGATAGAAGTTTTGATGTTTAATATGCAGCTTTTTAAAAGAAAACTCCTGAATGTTTAAACAATTGTTCAAAATATCTATTAGTATATCTGTGCTTAGTAAATCATTGGGTGTAGCTGCCACATTGCTTTTGCATGAATTACAGTTTTCACTGAACGTGTATAATGCAGTAGAGAATCTTCCTGCCAGTGCAGGAGACATGAGTTCAATCCCTGGGTCGGAAAGGCCCCTGGAGAAGGCAATGGCAACCCACTCCAGTATTCTTGCCTGGAAAAATCCCATGGACAGAGGAGTCTGGTGGGCTACAGTCCATGAGGTTGCAAAGGACTGGATGCAACTTAGTTACTAAACAACAGCAACTGAGTGTAGACACTTACCTTGCTGCTTGAAAACAAGCAGCAGCCAATCCTGAAGAGCTGCTTGGAATAAAGAATTCAGCCATGGAATAAAGCGTAAATACTGCTAGGGAACCTCTCTCAAGTGGTGTTCAAAGATTTCAAGGTCTCTAAGTCAGGGAATAATAGTGTAAACTATGTTAATCTGGATTCAAGTTCAGAATTCTCCATGCATTCTTTTTATGCTCTTGGAGAAATCATTCACCTCTTCATTTGTAAAATAAATGTAATAGAATTACTTCCCCCCCCCCCCCCAAAATCCATAGAATTGTGTTTGTAAATAGCAAATAAAGAAATGTGTATAAAGTAACTTGAGAGGAGGGTTTGTAGTTTTAATATAATTAAATTATACAGAATATAAGTAAAGCTTAGTATATTTACTGAATTTCATTTTTACCTTGGAGTGTTTCCTCGGCTATGGCTATAGCGTCATAGGAAATCTTAACAGCCAGAAGAAGACCTGCATGTACAAACAACTATTAACATTTAGATGAATACAGGGTGATCACAGAGCCTAGGACCACAGTCTGGTTCCTCTAAAGGGAGGTCATCCAGAGTCAGGTTGGCTTTCAGAAGCTAATGCATGGGAACCAGGAGTGACTTACAGAGACATGGTGCTCTCAGGGGCTGGCTGCGTGAGAACGTCTACAGTGCTTCTTCCTACTTTTCTAGGAAGAAGTAATTAGACTATCTGTGAGGACCACGTTGGATATTTTGAGTGTGTACATGTTTTTTTTTTTTTTTGTTACTTTATATTGTTTTCATTTTTAATTAGCACATAATTTTCAAACAGTAAGATGTATACTTTTTACTGTATAACTGTAAGAATCTGATCAAATATAGAGTCGGGTAACCACTACCACAGTCAGCCACTATAAATTTCCCTGAGTTTCTTTGCAGTTAACTCAGTCACCAACCCATTGACCCTTATAACCCATAATTTTTCCACATAATTTTGCCTTTGCGAGTGTGTCCTTAACTAGAATCATAGAATATGCAGTCTTTGTGACCTCTTCCACTTGGAATAATTCAGTTTGAGGTCCATCTATATTGTCGCTTGATATCTATAGTAGAACATTTAAATTGCAGAGTAGAATTCCATAATATAAATTTTATGCAGTGGTTTTGTTGTTGTTGTTTTTCCCTTTCTCATGTGAGGACCTTTGTGTTGTTTCCAATACTTCGTGATTGATTATAAAGAAAGCTGGCCTAAAGTTTGGCTAAATTTTTGTATGTGTGAACAAAGGCTTTATTTTGGTGAATTCCTTCACTCATGGCTCATACTGTGGTGCTGGGGTCCAGCCCCGGCAGGACCCAGGGGGTACCCTCAGGATGAACGGCGTCAGTGAGGGAAGACACGTGAGACCAGCCTTGATGGGGCCAAGTCTGCGAGGAAGAGAGAGAGACAGAGAAAGTGACCAGATGGGGTGGGCAGC
The DNA here is from genome assembly GCF_033118175.1 of Dama dama. Classification (NCBI taxonomy): domain Eukaryota; kingdom Metazoa; phylum Chordata; class Mammalia; order Artiodactyla; family Cervidae; genus Dama; species Dama dama. Next base: position 82,079,186 of record NC_083681.1, read on the forward strand.
AGAGTCTGGCAAATCTTTTATTTTTTTTACCGTAGCTTTTATATTCTAAGTTAGTACATTTTTAAGGAGAAGATAGTTTAATATTACATTGGCTCATCCTTCACGAAACCAGGGTGTTTTCTGCATACTTCTTTGTTTATGAGGGTCTTGTACATTATCTTCTGGCCTCAGGGCCTATTGACACTTTATGACCTAGGTGAATGCAAAGCTGTTTTAGGTAATCTATTCTTGAATGAACACAAAGGTCAGTCCTTTTGCAGAAGTTATCAGTTAAATTTATCTAAAAGTTTTACCACACAAAGACTCTGCAGCTCCAGTGAGGCAGCCCCTGCTTAGCATTCCTGGTTAAAATTAACAATTCTGAACTCTTATTTTTCTAAATCTTTAACTATAACCACTTTTAGAATAATATTTTTGTGTTCTCTAATAGGGCTTCCTCACCCCCGAAGGGCTCTGTGCCTGTTAGGGCCTTTATGTGATCAGGTTCTTTATGCTGTTTATGATTAAGGTGTTGTGAGCAGTCACATGCATTAGCACGCATTTGCCAAGCAGGCTAGAATGCCAGCAAAGGGGTCTAAATTGAAACACTCCTTTCATCCTGGATAATCTTATAGGATACAACAGTCCGGCGGACATATTAAGTAAAGTTCTAAGTTGATTCTGTTTGGAAATAGATCGGGGAAGGCCTTCTACCTGTGTCACCGAAATTAGGGAGTAGTCTAATATAGCAAGCATCAGAAAGACAGAGATCATCTTTAAGGTGAGCGCCGGGGCAGCTTTTCGAAATCCCTGAAGTCCTGATCTGCCTTGCTTGTCAGGTCTTCTCCTCACGACCTTGTCATGGGTGGGATCTCGCGTGCTGGCTCCCGGCACTGTGGCGGAGCTAGGGAAAAATTCTGGGTTCCCCAGAAAACCATCTAGACCTGCCACACTCTGAGCCCTGAGTGAGGGCATCTACGGAGTGATGGTGGCAGAAGGGGAAGACCATTGGTAGAGGGAGGGAGCATCAGCCACAGACAGGAAGACTGTGATATTTTCTGATGACATTTTGGACTTAATTTTGCAGGAGATCAAGACTTGCCACCACTCTGGGAGGGTCTCAACAAGAATGATATTCACCCTCAAGAGGGTAAAGGTTAGTCCTTCAGGGGTGAAAAAAATCAGACATTTTAATGGTTTGTGCCTTTCTAAAACTCAACCCTATCTGACAAAATCTTATGTCATCATGTTTAATTTCATGGGAGATGGAGAGAAGTGAGACTAAAGGATCTATAAAGGCTCCTTAAGGATGTGCCTGGGCAATAATGGATAAAAGAATGAGAAGCCTTGCTCTAGACTAATTGGGCTTGAACTTCCCTTCTCAGAGTATTTTCATTGTTTGGCAAAAATTATACTAGATAACTGGAGATAATGAGAGGATGTGAATAGATATGAGTAGCACAGGAGTTGGGTGGTGTTGGACACAAACTTTATATTACTTTCTTCTTTCTAATGACATAGTTCACCCCTGGAACTCTGCTAGCTCTTTCCAAGCTCTCTAGCTGGCTGATACCTGCATTAAACCTATATGCCCAGCGTGCCCATGCAGAGCTTCCCTCAGCTTCTGAACTCAAAAAGTCTTCTTGTGGAATATGATTCCTAACTTCCCGTGTGGCCACCAAGGGGACAGACGATGCAACTTGCAAGTTTGAGAGTGTCAGCCCCCCCCCACCCGGGATGGATGTTGACTGATGGGAAGCAAGAGATGAAAAGGAACAGGGCATGTAAGTGTCCATTTCTTCTCTCCCTGGACTGATCCTAGCTAGGATTTCTCCTTCCAGAAGAGTATGTTGACTGAATATATCTAATGAGACCATGTTCTTGTGAACAATCACCCTTGCAACAGCGCCTTTCATTGCACTGTGTTGCATCTAGCCTAGCCTCTTCACCCTCTATTGTCCTCCTTCTTAAATCCCTGGGATTTCATCTTCCCAATAAAATATCAAGACTGAAATTCTTCCTTCAGGCTCTAGAACTGAGAAGACCTGTGATGAGATAGTAGTTATCATAGTCCCTCTGGGCTGCTATAACAAAATACCATAAATCGGGTGGCTTATAAATAACAGAAATTTATTGCTTACAGCACTGGAGGCTAGAAGTCCAAGACCAAGAGTCTAGCAATTCAATGTCTGGTGAGAGCCTGCCTCCTGGTTCATGGACTGCCATTTTTTGATTATATCATCCCAAAGTGGAAGGGGAAAGGGAGCTTTTTCAGACCTCATTTATAAGGATGCTAATCCCATTCCTGAGGGCTCTGTCCCCATGACCTAATCAACTTCCAAGACTATACCTCCTAGTGCCATCAACTGGGGTCATGTTTCAGCATACTAATTTTAAGGGGACACAAATATTCAGACCATAGCAGTAGTAGGAGAAGGAACTCAAAAATATGCCTCATGGACAAGTCATAGAAATAAGGATTCTGGCTCCACACACATTTCTTTCCTAGTCATGACCAGACAGATAGATAGACAGAACAATTTGCCTTTTTTTCTCCATTACTCAGTTATTTTAAATATTAGTCACAAATATCTATACAGTTAGTCCATGGGTTACACTGATTCCTGTTGAGGAGGAGGTGACTCTTCTTGGTTTGGGTGAGAAGTAGCTGTACTAGATTATGAAGCATGTGTAGTGATTAGAAGTAGGAGTTGATTAATTCTGATTATCTTTCTGGCTATATGAGCTTCCCTGGTGGCCCAGACAGTAAAGAATCTGCCTGAAATGCAGGAGACCCAGGTTCCATCCCTGGGTCAGGAAGATGCCCTGGAGAAGGGAATTGCCACCCACTCCAGTATTCTTGCCTGGAGAATCCCATGGATGGAGTAGCCTGGTGGGCTACAGTCCATGGGGGTCACAAAGAGTCAGACACAACTGAGCAACTTTCACTTTCACTGTATACACAGCCTTCCTTTTTCCTGTCTATTTCAGGGTCTATATTTCCAGCCTTCCCAGTGTATCTGTGAACAACCAAATATCATTGCAATATGTTTCTTTTCAACATTAAAAACCCAGAGTTTACTTCTTTAGTTTACAACTACGAGCTCCAAAGGCCAAATCGCTGGGTCTCCCGATTCCCTTCCAACACTGACATCCATTCAAGTGGAAAGGAGACTGTAGTTTACCCCTTTCCACGAGGGATGGTGTTTCTTTGGAGTCATAATCCCTAGTGCAGGAATTACAGTTGGCTCTTGAGGTATTTACTGTTTTCGCTCTACTTGTCACTAGCGAGAAAGCAGAGAAGGAACTCTCAAAATTCTTACCATCTATCTCGCTAGGAACATAAGACATGCAGCAAATAATTCACTTGCTACCATAGGTAATAAGCGACTAAGTTACAAACAGGGAATCACAGGTGGGAAGAGGCGCCTGAAGATAAACAAACAAAAAAGCTGAGCAGCCTATCTATTCCCCGTAGACCTCACTGAGCCTGGGATCTGAAAACAACCATCTGTCCTGAGGAAAACCCTTCAGGGACACTGTCCCCAGGGATTTGGAAGTAGCTCACTGTCCCACGTGAGCCCGGCGCCGTGACTGTATCAGCGCTGTGCTTGGGGAAAGAGCCTGGTTCTGGGAAGAACACGGGACCTGCTGTCTGTCTCCCCTGCAGCCCTGCCCCCAACAAGCTAAGCTGCTAGGTCTAGAGCCCAGTGGCGTCCTGAGGTCCGAGCCTCTTCCAGAGGTGAGCCCGGTTAGGCTGCAGCGTTGCTGCTCTCAGCTAGCTAGGCAGGGGCCCCAGGGACTCGGGGAGGGTTTTGCAGAACTTCTCGTGGCAGGACATGTAGGGCAGGAAGGGGAGGTTAGAGATCGTTGCTCAAAATACACACTTGCTCATGCTGGTCAAGCGCAAACCAGCCCAGGGCTTCACCCTCCCAGGACCCTCGAAGGCTGCTCCGTGTCTGGCCCCGAGGTTGGGTAGAGATGCCTGCTGCTCCTCTGTGTCTCTTTGGTTTGGCCTTGGCTCCTCCACTCTAAGTTTCTCTCTCTGTCTCTCTGTCTGTAAGTCACGCTTCATGGGGGCAATGAGACCCCGGACCTCCTACTCAAGTCTTCACTGCCTTTTCCAGTTTTCCAAAATCCTGGGGTCAAGAATTGATTTTCTTCTGGCTCCTTCATGGAAAGAAAACCTACGTGGAGACTTGGCTCTCCCTAATCTTTGAGGGACAAAGATTTTGGAGATAACAGCGGAGAGAGAGAAAACCGAGAGGGAGCGAATACCAGGAGAGCAGAAAGGTGAGACCCGGGCCTCTCGGCTCTCAAGCCAGTTTTCTTCCCAATAGTCACATCCCTGCCCCAGGTAGCACCTTGGGAGGTTCTTATCATTTTCTGATCACTTTTAGCCTGTAAAAATAAGTTTTAACTTGAAACTAAAGACTCACTTCCAGGTGGCCAAAAGCCCAGCCCAGTTAGAAACTTCAGTCTCGCGTCCTTCGCAGCCTGCGTCCTCCCTTCTGAGCCGAGTCAGCTCTGCAGCGTGGGGTGTGGCGCAGGGAGCCATAAGGGGAAGACAGGCAGTGGAAAGGGGGCATCTTCTCTCTGCTGCTGTGGAGTACTCGGGGGTGGTGAGTTGTGGGTGGCAGGCCGGCTCCATCGTGAGAACGCTTGGGATTCTTCAGAGGCCTTTCAGGGACTGCTCCACGAAGCATTTCCTTGACAAGGGCGATGAGTTTTCTCCCTGATCTCTCTCTGACTGCCGTTTCCTAAGACAGCCCCTCCCTGACCCCTTATTCTATAACCTCCTCTACCCCAAAAGGCTCCTTCCTGGTTGGAGTCCCAACAAGGAGGCTTGAGCTCAGCGACTTCCCGCAGCCACCACTTGGCCTGTGGGCAAGTCATGCTGTGTCCCGTGTGAGGATAGATGCAGGATGGTCCTGCCATATAAGCAGTGAGCAGATCCACTGTGCTTCCCATCTTCCGACAGAGAGGAAATTCCAAGAGTTTAGGTTCTTACATGTCCCCTAAACCTTCTCCATTCGCCTAACATCTAACCACAAACGAAGTAAATTTCTGGTCTTCCTTTCTTGTACACCTTCTCCAAGAACAGTTCTTTTGGGGTTGGCCCCTGAATTATTCTAATGAGCATACCTAACACTCGGTTGGCTAGTCCCCAAACTCGTTACTTTAATGACTCTTCAAAAGGATGCAGGTGAATAGTGGGAAAGGTCTTGGGACCAGTTAGTTCATTTTTAAGTAATTCCTTCAGAGTTATCTAACATCTTTAGAGAATGGAACATACCTCATATATTGTCCTCAGTTCAGGGCTTGTCACTAATTTGGAGCCAACTGTAAAAGTCACTTTCCGAACCATGTTAGAGTTTAAAACATATTCATTGAGAAATATCTATCATGTCCCCAACTTTTCTTTCTAAGGCATTTCTTGAGTCTCTGCACTGCTGACGGAGTTCCTTATTAAATAATCTTTCTCCATCCTTCATTCCCTTTCAGCCTAGAGGGAGTGTCCACCTCCCTGCCATGACCCCAGGTGAATGGCCCCACACTGGCTTTTCATGTGGGGGTGAAGACTTTGTGGTCCTTTCTCCAGATCAGCAGAAATATGCATGAAGGAAACCAAACGAGCATCTCCGAATTTCTCCTCCTGGGACTCTCCAGCCAACCTGGGCAGCAGGAGCTCCTCTTTGTGCTTTTCCTGGCTATGTACCTGGTCACCGTGGTGGGGAATGCGCTCATCGTTATGGCCATCGGCTTGGACCCTTACCTTCACACCCCCATGTACCTCTTCCTCGCCAACCTATCCTTGGCTGATATTTCCTCCATTTCCACCTCAGTCCCCAAAATGCTGATGAATATTCAGACCAAGAGTCAATCCATCTCCTATGAGAGCTGCATCACACAGATGTATTTCTCCATTGTCTTTGTTGTCACTGACAACTTCCTCTTGGGGGTCATGGCCTGCGACCGCTTTGTGGCTATCTGCTACCCTCTGAGCTACACGACCATCATGGGACCCAGGCTCTGCCTTTGGCTGACCGCCACCCCCTGGGCCCTCAGTAACGCTGTAGCCCTAACACACACCCTTCTCCTCCTCCGATCCGTCTTCTGTGACGGCCACGCTCTCCCGCACTTCTTCTGTGACTTGGCCCCGCTGCTCAGGCTGTCCTGCTCAGACACGGCGGTCAACGAGCTCGTGCTCTTTGTCGTGGGCTCGTCGGTCGTCACCCTGCCCTTCGCCCTCATCCTCGTCTCCTACACCTGCATCACCAGGGCTGTCCTGAGACTCTCATGCCCAGAGGGGCGGTGGAAAGCCTTCTCCACCTGTGGCTCTCACCTGACAGTCGTGTTCCTCTTCTACGGGACCATCATAGGGGTCTACTTCTTCCCCTCGTCCTCTGACCCTGACAACAGAGACAAGATCGGGGCACTGCTGTTCACCGTGGTGACCCCTATGTTGAACCCCTTCATCTACAGCCTGAGGAACAAGGACATGAAAGGGGCCCTGAGGAGACTCCTCTGTGGGAAAAAGGGTTCTCCCTGTGATGCCCTGAGCGTCTGAATTCCTTTTGTCCCCACTGCAAAATGGATGATTCTGCTCAGAGTCCATAGCATAGACAGGATGGTTTAACTTTTGATGAGCTTTCAGAAATCTGCTTCCTATTCCAGTCACTGTGGGGCTGGGGCTTTTCCACACTGCACTGGTCTTGGAAACAAAGTGCCTTATGCCCATGGTGACTCACAACAGTAACATACATTATTGATTATCATCTATGCAACTAGAGAGTTCTGTGAAAATTGTTCATAACTCAGACAATAAGAAGTGCATGTACCACCTATAGTTTAGCTACTGCATCTTTGAGGACAGTTGTTACCAATTCCTTCAAACTACATTGCTAAAAAGCAGGTGTAAAATCCACCTGCTTTTCTATGGGTTACCAAACATCCTCTTAACATCCTTCCTCGAGTACCTCAAAATCCACCCTGTCCCATAGCTCCAACAGGAGCCGTCACTTGACCTCTGCTTTCTTTATTCCATGTGGGCCAGCATAAGACCTAGATTTGTCCTCGAGAGGCTTCAGATCTGACCCAAGTCTGCTGCTAACTCACTGTGTGACAAGCCGTGTTACTAACCTGCAAAATGACAAGTGATCTAATAAGAACAAGTAAGGTGTGTATCGCTAAAATCCACTCATGTAAAACTGAATATGCAGAAGGAGATGCCTGGGAGGAGAGTCAGCAAGACATTAACAGCGGCCGTGGCAGGTTAGGTTTTCCAAGAATGGACGCGACAACATTTCCATCCCACGTGCTCTTGAAGGACTGGCCACTTCCTCATCAAGAGGTGGAGTCTGAGGCCCTCCCCTGAACCCGCAGGACTGTGGGGGTGGCTTTGACCAACAGAGGATCCCAGAGTGGTGCTGCGTGATCCCCGAGGCTCTTAGAAAACCCAGCACATGTTCCTGTAGCACTCCCTCAAGAATGCACTCTGGGGCCTGAATTAGCATGGAAGAAGTCCCTGTATTCTGAGGTCGCCCTGCTGGAGAGACCAGAAAGTCAGAGAGAGATGCGCAGGGTGGACCAGGTGTTCCAACCGACAAGGCTTTGAGCCTTCCTGCCAGGCACCCGCCACGCGAGGGAGTGAAACTCCTGCTGATCCTAGCCTCAGCTCTGATGGCAAAAATATCGTTGCATTTCACAGCTCTGAGTGAAAATTGCCTGGTTGCTTTCAGTCAACTCCTAGAACTCTGAGACACAACAATCAAATGACTACTATTATTTTAAGCCCCTTACACTTGGGGTTTGTTATATAGCAGCATGTAACCAAAGTGGTGGTTCTGTTTCTTGGAGTAGAGTGATTAATACTGTATCTGATAATATCGTTTTAACATTTTACAGTGACTATCACTCTAGGAAGAACAAAAGCACTTTTTAAATTTAATTTTAAGGAATAAAGGCTGTCTTGCCCACTAAACCATCATGCCAGAATCTTCTACGTTGCATAACGTCAGTTAGGCAGAGCTATAACTGTCTCTCTTTATTGTGATTTCATTGAGCCCATATTTGATGGAATAAGAACCATGATGGCCAGACCTCGATCATTTGGTTTGAATTGGGCCTCGTCCCTGTGGACCTGTCCCGGACCTCTATTACCTCTGTCTTACAGATCCTATAGAAGGTGCATTCATTCTAAGATATCACTCCATCTGCAGTGAGTAACAGAGAAGCTGGGTTGGTTAGAAATAGACTTAAACGCAGGTTGGGAGTTTGCCTGAGAAATTAAATTAAGATCAAGTTTGGGACACAAAAGACAACTAATTAAGAAGATAGGGAATCACAGATTTTTATGAAAACCTTGGCAATTTTTACAGAACAAAGACATAAGTCTGTACTTAAATTCTTGTATTTCCCTGAATCATTCCTCTGTCATTTTCAACGAACATCTATTATAAACCTTCTATTCATCACACTCTGAGTCTGGCCCTGGGACAAAGAATGAATAATTCACAGTCTATGCCTTTAATGCACTCACAAACTAAAGAGAGAAACTGGAAAAAAAATTAAGGATTTTTAAGAATTGAGAAGCAAAGATGGCATTTAATCAATAATTCATCTCATTAGATTTAGAAAGCATAAATATTTTGTGCAAGACACAGGCAACCAAATTTTATAACATTCTTGTTCTTTTGTGTTCACTATCCCTGAGAAAAGCAAGTTTAAGCTTTGTGAATAAATTAATAGACAACCCTGCCATCTACGTGTAGGTAACACAATTGCAAGAGAAATATCTGGGGAAAAAAAAATCCGTACATCGAGTAGAAACGATTTGTAAAACCTAATACATAAAGTGTCAGCAAATATTTGTTATTTCTTCACCAAACAAATGTTTCTTGAGTACATAGTGAGTCAAAAGGAAAAACAGCAGCACCGTTGCTTTCCTGGCTGTCGCTTCGCTGTGCATGAGATAGATGATGGAGACACATGCTGGCTTTAATATGTGGGACAGGAAGGCCTGTGATAGGAAAAGTAGGGTCAGGTGACAGACAGTGTCACAGGTTGGAACAGCTATTTTAAGTAAGGAAGTTCAGGGGTTGAGGAAGGCTTTTTTCAGGTATTTGAGCTGAGAATCGAATAAAATTAGGGAGTGGGCCATGATAAGATCTGGGAAAACACATTCCAAGAAAAGGGAAGAGCAGATCCTTTAATAAATAAATCAAGATCCTGATATAAGACCATGTCTGATATGTTGAAGGATTAGTATGTGCATTGGACTGTGGGGAAGAGGAGGTAAGTATAGTCCCGGAGGTAGTTGGGTATCCAACCTGGTTGGATCTTGGAGGTCATGACAAAGAATCTGAATTTTATTCAAATACCTCAAGCACTTAAAGCCGTGAGACGGGATGAAATTACCCAAGGAGTGACCTCAGAGGGAGAGGAAGACCTGCGACTAAGTCCTGGATGACTCTGATAGTCAGAAGTAAGGAGCCAGCAAAGGAGGCTGAGGAGCAGCGGCCCAGGAGGCAGGGAAACAGACCAGAGTCAGGACGATGGAGGAAGGAGGTGAAAGCTCTTCCAAAGAAGGGGGGTCACCTGTCTCAAACCCGCAGGGGCCACCATCACTCCGGAAACCACACGTCCCCATCTGCGCTCCTCAGTCCATGCTGCTCTCATCCTTAGCCATCTCCCCACCAGATCTACATCCTCAGGGCTGAATTCAGATTGGGAATGCCTCCTTCAGGACATATTCCTCAGAAGATGGCAACACCTCAGATTTCTCATTTGCCTCCGTCTTCCTTCCACGGCTTATGCCTCTCTCTGTACTCTCTTTTTAACAGAGGAATTTAGATGACTCAGAATGACGAATCCCATTTAAAACTGGCCTATGACTTTAGGCAATACCCTTGGTGACCTTTTTAATGAGCTAAGAATACCCAGGAACATCCTCTGCTTTCTTTGACAATAAAAGTATTACTACACTGCAATCAAGTATGGTTTTTCTCAGAGAAAATTAACACTGTTTACATTTCAAAGCAATCAGTGTAATTTACCACATTAATAAGCAAAAAATTAAACTGTTTGATAATTCTAGTGGATGAAGAAATTGACTTTGGACAAAATCCAGTATTCATCCTTGATTTTAGGGGGGAAAAAAACAATTCTTAATAAACTAGGAATCAGAGGGAACTCCCTTAACCTGGTAAAAAGTCATCTGTGCATAATGAAAGCTGAGAGACTGAAAATTTCCCTAAAGTCAAGAACAGGAAAGGGATTTTCATTCTCATCATTTCTCTTCAACATTTTATTAGAAGTGAATAAGTCAGCCAGAGAAAGAAAAATACTATCTGATCTCACTTATAAGTAGAATCTAAAAAACTCAAACTCACAGAAATAGATATTTGTGGCTTCCAGAGGCAAGGGATAGAGGGTGGGGGCACTGGAGGTGAGGGTGAAGGGTGGTAGAACTGGGGTGGGGGTGGTCAAAAGGCACAAGCTTCCAGCTATAAGACAAATAAGTCCTGGGGATGTAATGTACAACATGGTGACTACAGTTAATGACACTGTTCTGTATCTTTGAAAGTTGCTAATAGACTACATCTTACACACTCTCATCACAAGGGAAAAATTTCATAACTATGTCAGGTGATGGATGTTAAGTAATTGTAGCAACCATTTCACTGTATATACATATATCAAATCATTTTGTACTCTTTAAATTTTTGTCATGTGTCAGTTATATCTCAAAACTATAAAAATTAAGTAAATAAATAAAAGTATTAACTAAGACATGTAAGACAGAAGAATATCCCAGAGGCTCAGTACCCAAGGAGAACTCATGGTAGCAAATTTGGATTAAGTTCAGTTCAGTCACTGAGTCGTTTCTGACTCTTTGTGACCCCATGGACCGCAGCACACCAGGCCTCCCAGTCCATCACCAACTCCCGGAGCTTGTTCAAACGCATGTCCATTGAGTCGGTGATGCCACCCAACCATCTCATCCTCTGTTGTCTTCTTCTCCTCCTGCCTTCAGTCTTTCCCAGCTTCAGGGTCTTTTCCAAGGAGTCAGTTTTTTGCATCAGGTGGCCAAATTTTGAATAAAAAACAAATAAACCTTGTATTGATGGTTCAAGCCAGTGCAATAAGGCAAGAAAAAGAAAACAAAGGCTGATTTGTGAATCCAAATCTCTTGGCCACCAGTGCAATTTTTCTTAATATTTTTCTTACACAAATCCACTCAACATTTTTCTAAGATTTTTATGTCATCATAATGAAAGTTTCTCAAGAAAAGAGATGACATGAGTTTGGGTAAACTCCAGGAGTGAAAAAAGGTGACGGACAGGGAGACCTGGCATGCTGCAGTTCATGGGGTCGCAAAGAGTCAGACATGACTGAGTGACTGAACTGAGCTAAACTGAATAAAAATTTCTAAAGCTCAAAAGATACTATCCATTTAATCTAGGTACTTCATTTTCTCACAAACAACTACGAGTATGTGAGTTGTATGTGCTGCATACGTTGCAAAGTACTAGCACATCAGGGCTGCAAAATACATGGTGTTGACGGCTTCCTCTCTCCACAGACTGAACTTTTATCTTTTCTCTACTATGTAAAAGGAAAAAGAAAAATGCAATAGCAGTAAATTTCAGATTGAGTGATTATATAGGATAGGTGGTTATATAGGAGATAGTGATTATATAGGAGGTCACAGCAAGAGACTGTTTATGACAATGAAGAGCTCAGGCATGGAGCCCCACTCTAGCACGTGCTTGCTGACCTTGGGACAATTAGTTAACTTTAAGTCTCAGGTGCCTCATCTACCTGTAAACAGGGATAATAATAGAACATGTCTCATAGAGTTGTGGTGAGTATTAGATTAGATAAGCCCTATACCAAATATCATGCATGGGCTTCCATGCTGGCTCAGTGGTAAAGAATCTGCCTGCCAGTGCAGGAGATGCAGGTTCAATCCCTGGGTCAGGAAGATTCCTTAGAGAAGGAAACGGCAATCCACTCCAGTATTCTTGCCTGGAAAATCCCATAGATAGAGGAACCTGGTGGGCTATATAGTCCATAGGGTACAAAGAGTCAGATGTGACTTAAGTAACTAAACAACAACAATAAGAAATAGCAAATATCATAAATCCTGGAAGGCAATAGCTGTCTAAAAAGTATGCTGTCTATCTGTCTAAATCTATCTATCTGTCTGTCTACCTACATAACCATCATCATCATTAATGTTATTTTTATTATTCAAAATCCACAGAAACAACAAGAAGAAAAATGATGACAACATAAATAATAAGCTTTGGAAAATTCCTTTGGATCAAGATAGTAGTTGTATCTATAGATAGCCTTTTGGTTTTTCAGATATTTTTGCTTCATGCCTCAGGTATTTGTTGTACCAGGCAATGCCAATTTATTACAGAATCTGAAGTCATTATCAAGTGGTTGTTAGGGTGCCCGCTCTCTCTTGAAGTTTATAGAGTTTTTATGACTTACTTCCACCAACACAAACTGAAATTTATTGAGTTGTTAACACTAAACAAAATGAATTTTAATTTAAGATTCAAAGTTTTATTTCCAGTTAAATCACCAGATTAAGCTAGAGCTCACAGGGAGTTTCCATTCAAGTTGAGGGATATAGATGAAAATAGGTGAACAAATAAAAGAACTGAGTGTTGATGGCAACTGTGAAGAAGGAAGCAGGCTGAAGAAGAAGCCTTAAAGAGAGTGAAGTGACTATTTTATAAAGTAGTCCAAGGAAGGCCTATATGACTTCCCTAAACAGATAACATCTAACAAGCAATCTGAAATGACTTGAGAAGTATTCTAGGCAGAGAAAAGGGCAAATACAAAACTTCTGAGGCAGGGGTATGTGTAGCACTGTCCAGGAATAGCAAGAAATCAGTGGGACTAAAGGGGGTGAGTGGGTAGAAGAGTGATAAAACAAGGTAATAGCTCAAGTTAAGTATTATGGTGAAATCAGCCACTTCAAAGCATTTCTGAAAAAAGGAAAGGAAGATAAAAGAAAATAGCCTTAATAATATCACTGCACTATTTTTAACATAATGTAGAGAGATGGTAGTCATAAAGTTAATGTAAGAAAAGGTCTTAATATTCTCTGCACTTTTAGTCTAACATGACTGTTTATCTTTTGGAAATTGTCACGTGAACATGATTTCTCTCACCAAAACCCTCAGTAACAACTCAAACGTTAACTTCTAAGATGATGATATTATTTGATCTTATTAAAATGTGTCAAAAGCCACATTTACTTCATTAAAATATTTTATTCAAAATAATTATAATATTTTTGAATTTTGAAAGCTTGGACCTGTTCCTAAACTTTGACAAAATTTTATGTTTGAGTCCCTACATGGCTGTGAACATTGAGTTATGATGTAGAATAGGTCTAAGGGAGATGAAATAATTTCTGTGGATGTCACACCATTAAAAGATTAAACCTAGAGAGTACTTTGCCTTCTCAACAACCTTCTTGAATGCACTCTTGACTTCCCTGTTCCGTAGGCTGTAGACCATAGGGTTCAGCATGGGGATGAGCATCGTATAGAACACAGATGCGATTTTGTCTGTGTCCATGGAGTGGCTGGAGCTGGGCTGTAAGTACATGAAGATGACGGTCCCATAGAAGATGGAGACAGCAGTGAGGTGGGAAGCGCAGGTAGACAAAGCCTTCTGGTAGCCTTCACCTGATTGCATCTTCAAAATAGTGGTAAATATGAGCAAGTAGGAAATCAAAATAACAAGAAGTGCGGAAAAGATATTAAAGCTCGAAATAAGAAAAAGAATCAGCTCATTAATGTCTTTATCTGAACAAGTCAGAGACACGACTGCTGGAATATCACAGAAAAAGTGATGGATGATATTGGACATACAAAAAGAGAGACAGAATGTGTCCCCAACATCGATAGCAGCAGTCAGAATACCAAAGATATAAGAGCCTATGGCCAGACGTGCACACACACTTGTGGTCATGGAGGTGGTGTAATGCAGGGGCTTGCACACTGCTGCGTAGCAGTCATAAGCCATGGAGGCCAACAGGTAACTTTCCACAGTGGCAAAGGCTACAAAAAAGAACATCTGAGCCGCACATGCATGGTAGGAGATGATCTTATCTCCTATAAGGAGCCCAGCCATCACCTTTGGAGTGATGGTGGAGGAGTAACAAAAGTCCACCAGAGAGAGGTTACGGAGGAAAAAGTACATAGGGATGTGGAGACGAGAGTCCAGCAGGATCAACGTGGTCATCCCCAGGTTCCCAATCAGAGTGAGGAGGTAAATGAAGGTGAAGATTACGAAGAGAGGAACCTGCAGCTGCGGGTCATCTGTGAGTCCCAGCAGGATGAGATCAGCTCCCTCCGTATTATTTTCCATGAATGAGATTTGAGAGTCATAAAATGCTCTGTAGCAAAGAGAAGTAAAGGAGCAGATGCATGAACAAAAAGCAGTTGCACAGAAGTTGAAATGCACAAGTATTATTTTATTAGAACAATCAGTTTTTCATCAGCATTTACCACTTTTGTTACATAGGCATGACAGCACAGTTTGGTGATATCTTTATCTACACAGTAGTAGACTTCTGAAGAGGAAGGGTCTTTATGGATCACCTTCTCAAGTTCTTGTTTTTGTATATGAGTAAACTGTGTTGCAGGTAGAACTAAAGTTTTCTAAGTTCATATGCCGACAGTGAATCCATCTCCTAAATCAGATCTTTTGAGTCTTCTAATAGTTTACACTTCTATAGTGCTCACTTATTGGATGCTTTATATGTACATATTCTTTTAATTCTTTTTATCAGTTCTATGATTGATTAGTTATTTTTCTCATTGTTGTATATGGCAAGTTGACAACAAAGAGACAGAATAATTTACTCAAGGTTACACAGATGTTATGCTATTAATGAATAAAGTCAAGCTTTAGACCCTGAGTGATTCTCAACCTAAATGCCATTAAAAATTTTGAGTTGATTTTCGCTTCATTCAGTTTACATTTAGTTATCTTTACTGCCCTGAATTTAACACTTGGAGTAGTATGGTTGATTTACACACAAATAAATGCACAGTAGATAAGCTCATTTAGATGTGGGCTAAATGCAGGACTAGAGGTATATGCAACAAACAAAGCCAGATCTGAAGATAAGGTACAGCATTGGGTAGGGAAGCTTTACTCTGAGAAAACATGTGTAAGACACAGCAGACCTACCATTTACTACTAGGAGACACTGGTCCTAACTTATCCCTGCATCTCATTTTATCTGTCAGAAAATGAAGGTGGTGTTGAGACCTACCTTAAAGGAGTATTGTAAAAGTGAAAAGAAATGATGCATGAAAACAGCAGCATGTGGGTCTGAAACACAATTCTGATGAGTGCTAGATATAATATTATGGATTGGCATAGATCAGTGGGTCTCTATGTTGGTTTAGGAAATTCAGGTGACAGACACAGATGGGTAGGCTTTGAAGTCCAATAACTCTAATCTTTAATATGCTTTTTCCTACATACTGTCCACTCGGATACTTTGCTTCACCCTGTATTTCTCAGTCTGTCCTCTTGGCTGGGTCAATCATTTTGGGTGAGAACTCAGGCATCTTCAAATCCTCTTTTTGTTAATGTCTTTCTTGAGATCTACAGTTTAGCTTGTGTTGAAAGTGCTCTCCTATCTTAGACTCGATCTTGCTGTCATTCCTGACAACAGTTAGTTGGAAAATAGATACTGAGGTGTGGAGGGGTGAAAAGTCATAGTCTGGAGGGTGAGACTAACCTGCATACCTGTGAGTAAGCACAGATCTTTGTATTTTAAAAGGAGATTTGAGAAAGAAACCCATTCTTGGTAACCAGCATTCTCTACCATCTTCCTCTCAGCCCTGAAACACATTATTTTACATGTCTGCTCCTTAAATTATTTGTGTTTGTCAATACCTTACCCACACAGTAAAATAAGATGTATAGATATAGATGTAGATCTATATATCAACACACACATGTAAATCACTGTATTCTATGATGACTAACAGATCTCCTGAATTAGTTAACAGCTTAAATTTACTACTTACTTGTAATTTGTTTCATAGATGGGGAGATAGATATATAGATAACAGATGGTACTGATAATAGATGATAGATAAATGAATAGATATTAGCAGAAAGATACAGACTGCATGCACACACACTCACACACACACAATCTAATTTACAGTTAAAATGTGACTTCTTAAAATTTGACAAATAGTATGAGCTATCCAACATACAAACTCAAGTCTAATTGATCCCAATGCCTGTACATTTAATCACTGCATTGCCAGATTTTTTCTAGATAAGCAAATAGTGAAAGGGTGAGATTGTGGGGAAATGATAGTGAAAATGCAGTAAGGATCTTGGTACTTTCATGATGTACCAAAAACTTTCTGGTTTTTAAAGAAGTGGCATTGCACCCTGTTTGGCTATCTGTCCCTTCAATGACAAGTTAACATATGATAAACAAAAGGAATTTGTAACCCACTCAATCAGCCTATCATCTATTGTAGGGCTTTGCGTGAGGGCTTGCTCAGTAGCTTCAGTGGTGTCTGACTCTTTGTGAACCTATGGACTGTAGCCCACCAGGCTCCTCTGTCTATGGGATTTTCCAGGCAAATATACTGGAGTGGGTTGCCATTACTTCCTCCAGGGGATCTTCCCTACTCAGGGATGGAACCCACATCTCCTGAGTCTCCCGTATAGCAGGCGGCTTCTTTATGGCAGAGCCACTGGGGAAGCCCATCAGAGGTCTTTCCACTTAAGGAAAGCAGCCTGGAGGAGGGCATGGCAACCTCTTCTAGTATTCTTGTCTGGAGAATCCCCATGGACAGAGGTACTTGGTGGGCTACAGTTCACAGGGTCACAAAGAGTCAGATATGAAGCGATTAGGCAAAGCACAGCACAAGGAAAGCAGCGTGGAATTTCATAAATATTCATTTACTCTCTGCTGGTTAGAATGTTATGCATTTGAATTCTACACTTACGCCAGTGTTTCAGAAAAAGTGCTCAAACAACCAGGTACGAGGTCACTCAGAGAACATGTAGGTTTTTCACTGCTTCTGCATCAGTTGCATTTTTCATTAGAAGTGTATATTGAATATAGATCCTTACCTTGCTGTTGAAAAGAAGGAAAAGACAATACTGAAATGTGGATCTGAAATCAGAAATTCAGCCTTAGAAGAATGTATAAATAATACAGGAGGAATTCTTTTTTATGTAATGGTCAAAAAGTTCCAAGTTCCTTGAAGCTGAAGAGACAAAGAAAAGATCATTACCCCTGAGCAAGAAGCCTGGATTTAAGTATTACACCTACTGTGGATTTTTCTGGGTACTCGGAAAAGTATTTGCCTTCTGTGGATCTTAATTTTATTTGTGATACAGAGATAATAAAATTCTCTCTCCCACACACTTTGCAATTTTTCTTCTGTAACAGATGAAAGTAATATCTTAAGACGGGTTTAACTTTTTCAACATGAATAAATTTAACTTTTATCTTACAGTGTTTTCCTTGCCTGTGGTTTCAGACTCGCTGCAAATATTCAGTTTGGGAAGAAGCTGGTATATGCTAAAAGTATAAACATTCATTTCAACAGTGATGACCAAATGGGATCTGCGTATAGTCTGGTCCTTTTAAGACAATGTCAAGTGGAGTCAAGATGGGATTTCAGAGACTAATGAATGAGAAAAAGAAGAAAATTGTACAGGCACGCGTCTCTCAGGAGAACAGGGCACCTGTGAGGGCCCAGCTGTGTGCAATCCCTTCTCCTCATCCCACTTGATACAAAGAAGAAGCAATTAAACTGTGTGCAGGGACATAATTTGATATGTTCAATAGCACATGCATGTATTTGCAATCTTGATATCTTTTCTTCTCCCATTTAAAAAATTAAAATCAAGAGTACAAAAATTACATTTATTTTGATTTTTGATACTTGCAATATATTTCTAAAAATTAATTTATTTTTTATCTTACATTTTTATTATGTTTTTGTCCTTTCTGTTCTTTTATGTGCTACAACTAAATGTTAGGCTACTAGAAATGTTAAGAAGTTGATAAATAATATCTGTGTTTTCCCAAGATTACCAAGGGCAGACAAATATGATGCGTGTCAGAGAGAGAATATATTGTGCCTTAATTCTGATAAGTCAATCTGAAAGTTAGATCTGTAGTCAGAGGGATTTCTTTTCTCCTCCAAATCACCCTCCTGGAGGTTCTCTGATGGTACTCCTCTAGGCACTCACTGTCCCTGTACAGAAGGTGCACTGGATTGAAAATATTTCAAAGGAAATTCTAAAAGTTTCCAAAAAGCAAAATGAATTTGTCAGATGACAGCAACTATTTACATTGCATTTGCATTGTATTAGGTATTTTGAATAGTCTAAACATGATTTAAAGTAAATGAAAGAATGTACACATGCAAATGCTACACCGTTTTATATAAGGGTCATGAGTGTATGTATATTCTGGTATCTGGGTGATCCTTAGAACCAATCCCCTGCTGATATGTAAAGATGACTATATTTCATTTTGGGGGTGCTAATATAAAAAATCTTGCCTTTTAAATGTCAAATTCCACTTGATCATTGCCAGTACATAGAAAAGTGATAGAATTTTGCATCTCAACCTTGCATCTTATAGCCTTGCTAATCATTTATTAGTCCCAAGAGTTTTCTGTCTATTCTTTCTGAATTTCTACATAAATGATCACATTATCTGTGAACAAAGAGAGTTTCTATTTCTTCCTTCCCCAGTCTATCTCCCTTTTATATCACTTTCTTATCACATTATACTAGCTAGGACTTCCAGTATAGTGCTAAAAGAAATGATATAAAAGGACATTCCTGATCCTAGTGAGAAATATATTTTCTCACCATTAGGTACAATGTTAGCTATAGACATTTTGTAGGCAGTCTTTATCAAGTTGAGCTAGCTAAAGTTTTTAATTTTGTTGTTATTAAGTTGCTCTCTCATGTCTGACTTTTTGTGCATGGACTGTAGTACACCAGGCCTCCCTGTTCTTCACTATCTCCTGGAGTTTGCTCAAATTCAAGTCTATTAAGTCGATGATGCCATCCAACCATCTCATCCTCTGTCACCCCCTTCTCCTCCTGCCTTCAATCTTTCCCAGCATCAAGGTCTTCTCCAATGAGTCGGCTCTTCCCATCAGGTGGCCAAAGTATTCTGCTCTTATTTACTGAGACTTTTTCATCATGAGTGGATATTGGATTTTGTCAAAAGCTTTTTATTTATCTATTGATACGATAATGCATTTTAAGCTTCTTTATTTGATGGATTACATTAATTGGTTTTCAAATGATAGACAGTTTTGCATGCCTGTGATAAATCCAGGTGGCTATGATGTATAATTCTTTTTACCCATTGACTTTGATCTGTTAATATCTTTTGAGGATTTTTACATCTATGTTAATGAAAGATATTGGTCTTTATTGGTCATAATACCTTTGTTTGGTTTTGTCATTAGGGTATTGTTGGATTCATAGAATGAGTTAAGAAACATTCTCTCTGCTTCTACCCTCTGAAAAAGATTGCAAAGGATTGGTATAATTTTTTTTAAATGTTTGGTAGAATTCAATAAACTGGACTGAAAATTTCTGTTCTGGAAAATTATTAATTGCTAGTTCAACTTCTTTAATAGATATAGGCCTATTGAGATTGTCTATGTCTTCTTGTGTGATTTTGGCAACCTGTGGCTTTCAAGGAATTAATCAGTTTCATCTAGGTAACTAAATCTGTATGCACAGAGTTCTTCCTACTATTCTTTTATTATCATTCTAATGCCTATAGAATCTGAAATGATATCCCAGCTTTCATTTCTGACATGAATAATTTGTCTTCTTTCTTTGTGTTTTAGTAAGTCTGGTTTGATGCTTATTGATTTTATCAACCTTTTCTAAGAAATAGCTGTTAGTTTCATTGATTTTCTCTTATTGATTTCCTGTTTTCACTTTCGTTGATTTCTGCTCTGAAAGTGTTAGTCACTTGGTCATGTCTGACTCTTCGTGGCCCCACAGACTGTAGCCCACAAGGCTCCTCTGTCCATGGGATTCTCCAGGCAAGAATATGGAGTGTGTTGCCATTTCCTTCTCCAGGGGATCCTCCTGACCCAGGGATTGAAGCTGGGTCTCCTGCTTTGCATGCAGATTCTTTACCATCTGAGCCACCAGATTTCTGCTCTTATTATTTATTTTTGTCTGATTACTTTGGATTTAATTTGTTCTTGTTTCCTAAGGTGGAAGCTTATATTACACATTTTAAATCTTTGTTTTATTCCCCAGTACATACACTCAATGCTGCAAATTTCTCTCTAAATACTACTTCCTCTGTATCCCACAAATTCTGATAAGTTGTGTTATCATTTTCATTTAGCCCAAAATATCTTAAAATTTCTCTTGAGATTTATTCTTTGATCCATTTTTTAAAAGTATGTTCTTTAATCTCTGCATATTTTATTAATATGTATTTTATTTCCAAGATTTCTTGGTTTCCTTTTCATATTGTGTGTGGCTGAATGATAACCACTTATTTTTCTTTCATTTATTTCCAGCTCTCAAATGATGTGAGAATCCATGCAGAATTGTCTAAATTGTCTAAAATCCATAATCTTAATTGTCCTTTTAAGTACACTGTTCAAATTAGATAACTTTTCTGAGAGTCACTTTTCTCATCCAATCAGAATAATAACATTTTCCCCATTTAAATTAGATAAGTGGAGTAAACTAAGCCATAGTAGTATAGAAATCTACTCTTCCTCATAGTACTGCTGTTATTATTAGTATTATTAATGCTCTTAGAAGTAACATAGCAGACAATGGATTGTATTGATAAAAATATAAAGTAATAAAAATACTGTAAATATAAAATATGATCACATTATAGCACTAACAAAGCATAAGTCACAATCAAAAACTCATTTAAAGATTGAATGAGGGGATGAGAGAGAGAAGAGGGAGAGAGACAAGAGAAAGATAAAGTGAGAAAATGTGGAAACTTGAGAAGATTTAGAAGGAACAATTTGTCCAATTATGAGTGTAGTATAATCATTTAGGAGAAAATACCCAGAGACTATTTACCCAAGGGTACTGCATGGACTTTAGTAATTTCCCTGGATTGTACAGATAAGCGTGACCAATTAGCAACTTAGATGGAGTTGGTTTTGGGAATATTATTTGCCAGTCCTTGAGTCCTACTTTCATTCCTGTTAAAAGTCCTGTCCATATAATATCCAGTATACTTATTTCACAAAGCTATAAATATTAAATTTACGCTTACATAGAAACCATCTAACACAAAGACTGATAACAAGAAAAATTGTCATCATTAGTTCCCTTCCTATTCCTCTCATTCTCCTCCAGCTATCTCTGCACACACGTCAAAATTTAGAACAATTGTTTGCCTTATAGTAAAATTGTATATGTATAAAGCTTCTACATCTTTGGTTGCACAGAATATAATCAATCTGATTTTGGTATTGTTGATTTGATGATGCCCATGTGTAGAGTCTCCTCTTATGTTGTTGGAAGAGGGTGTCTGCTATGACCAGCACATTCTCTTAGCAAAACTCTATTAACCTTTGCCATGTTTCATTATGTACTCCAAGGTCAAATTTGCTTGTTACTTCAGGCAAAAGTAGGAACACTTTTGCATTCCAGGGGCTATTTCAAATTCTAAAAGATGATGCTGTGAAAGTGCTGCACTCAATATGCCAGCAAATTTGGAAAACTCAGCAGTGGTCACAGGACTGGAAAAGGTCAGTTTTCATTCCAATCCCCAAAAAGAGCAATGCCAAAGAATGCTCAAACTACCACACAATTGCACTTATCTCACATGCTAGCAAAGTAATGCTCAAAATTCTCCAAGCCAGGCTTCAATAGTATGTGAACTGTGAACTTCCAGATGTCCAAACTAGATTTAGAAAAAGCAGAGGAATCAGAGGTCAAACTGCCAAAATCTGCTGTATCATTGAAAAAGTGAGAGAGTTCCAGAAAAACATCTACTTCTCCTTTATTGACTATACCAAAGCTTTTGACTGTGTGGATCACAACAAACTGTGGAAAATTCTTAAAGAGATGGGAATATCAGACCACCTGATCTGCCTGCCTCCTGAGAAATCTGTATGCAGGTCAAGAAGCAACAGTTAGAACTGGACATGGAACAACAGACTGGTTCCAAATAGGAAAAGGAGTACGTCAAGGCTGTATATTGTTATCCTACTTATTTAACTTATATGCAGAGTACATCATGTGAAATACCAGGCTGGATGAAACACAAGCTGAAATTAAGATTCCTGGGCAAAATATCAATAACCTCATGTACGCAGATGACACCACCCTTATGGCAGAAAGAGAAGAAGAACTAAAGAGCCTCTTGATGAAAGTGAAAGGGGAGAGTAAAAAAGTTGGCTTAAAACTCAATATTCAGAAAACTAAGATCATGGCATCTGGTCCCATCCCTTCATGGTAAATAGATGGGGAAACTGGAAATAGTGAGAGACTTTATTTTTGGGGGCTCCAAAATCACTGCAGATGGTGACTGCAGCCATGAAATTAAAAGACACTTGCTCTTTGGAAGAAAAGCTATGATCAACCTAGAGAGCATATTAAAAAGCAGAGACATTACTTTGCCAACAAAGGTCCATCTAGTCAAAGCTATGGTTTTTCCAGTAGTCCTGTATCTATGTGAAAGTTGAACTATAAAGAAAGTTGAGCACTGAAGAATTGATGCTTTTGAACTGTGACGTTGGAGCAGACTCTTGAGAGTCCCTTGGACTGCGAGGAGATCCAACCAGTCCATCTTGAAGGAGATCAGTCCTGAATATTCATTTGAAAGACTGAGCTAAAGCTGAAATTCCAATACTCTGGCCATCTGATGTGAAAAACTGACTCATTTGAAAAGATCCTGATGCTGGGAAAGATTGAAAGTGGGAGGGGAAGGGGATGACAGAGGATGAGATGGTTGGATGGCATCACCAACATGATGGACATGAATTTGAGTAAACTCCAGGAGTTGGTGAAGGACAGGGAGGCCTGGCATGCTGCAGTCCATGGGGTCGCAAAGAGTCGGACATGACTGAGCAACTGAACTGAACTGAACTGAAAAATTTATACATGCCCACAATTTAATAGTGTTTGTCTACCTCTAACTCTCAGGGCATATTCTGAATCACTTTGATTTAATTCATTCACATAAGCAAAGCATATTGAATCCCAGTTGTGTACCAAGTGATATGCTTGTTACTATTATTACAAAGTAAATGACACGAGTCTTTCCTTATTTTGTGGGTAGAGACAGCAAAAACTGCAAATCCACATTCAAATAGTGATAAGTGCTATAATCAAATATCAGTGACATGTTATTAAATCACCTTGAAAGTTTTCAGAATGTGCCAGAACATTCTGGTGACCACAAAGTTCTTTCTGTGAGTTACCATATTGGGCTCAAACACATGTGCATCTGGTTACACTTACTTTTGAAAGCAATTAATTTCTGTATTCCTTTGATACAGAAAGAGTGGCAAATGTGTTATCCAAAATCTCTTATTTGTACTCCAACGTGTAATGGGAAATAAATGTCTTTTTGATCAATAAATTTAGAGATATAAGGATATGTTTAATATTGTACTACAAAACAGTTGACCAATTCCAGTCCTAGTTACCTGATTGATAATCAGCTGTGTATGATGGTTACAGACCTACCATGATGTGATTTTCTTAATTCACAAGATAAAAAAAACCTTCTCCACCTACCTCATAGGTTTTTATCCTGCTCTCATGTGAGAGTGAATATGAAAGTTCTTTGAAACTCACAAAATATACTAAGATTTTAAGGTCAAGCAATATGAGCCACTTTTTGTTGTCTGCCTCATTTATTCTTGGTTATTGCTACAGGTTTTCTATCTGGTTAATTTTTATAATTTCTGTCTCTATTTATTCAGACTTTATACTTTTGATTTCCTCTAGTTCATTGTCTAAGATTTTAGTTAGTTCTTTGAGTATATTTAAGATATTTGTCTTAAAAGTGCTAAAAATATAGAATACTGATGAATGAAATTTTAGAAAATGAGTATAATGGTGTCCATGTTCGTGTTATTGTTCAGTTCCCAAGTCACGCCCTACTCCTTGTGACTGCATGGACTTCAGCACTCCAGGCTTGCCTGTACCTCACTGTGTCCCCGAGTTTGACCATTAGAGTAATTAGAGTTGATTGCATTATGGACCTCATGAAATCAGCATTGAAACCCAAAGAAAACTTTCTAGGGTAAATTTTGACATGATAGTACAAATAGATATGGAACTGTAAAACTTGCAAACAGACAAAATAATTATGAAAAAGATAAAGGAGAAGCATGAAAATCGTCCTGTTTTTGACTTACTATAATATGTAGTATTTATTTATTTTTACTTTTGTCTGCAAGGTATGTGGGATCTCAGCTGACCGATCAGAGATCAAACCTGCATCACTTGCATTGGAAGGCAAAGTATTAACCACTGGACTACCAGGGAAGCCCCAATCTGTAGTATGTAAGGCAGTGTGGTATTAGGGGAAAGAGGGACCTATGGATCAATGGAATGGATTATAATATCCAAAAATGACCTGCAGCTATGTGATCAACTGATTTTTGTGGAAGATGCAAAGGAAAGTGGATGGAGAAAATATATTTTTTCGACAAATTTTGCTTCAATGGTCATCAGTTCATATATAACACAGCACCCCCCCCCCAAAAAAAATACAAACTAGAACTTAAATGTAAACTGAAATCACATTTTTTGCAATGTTCTTCATTTCTCTTTATGCAAATATTTTAAAAGTTTTATTAAAAACTGCCAAACTGAAAGCAACCAGATGCGCTTCCAGAAGTGAATGATTAAACAGTCATACAATATTATATTGGGAGACTATTAAGTGATACAATGGAGTATTAGTGATTCATGCAACAACATGGATGAATCTAAAGTGAATTTTTAAAGAAGTGAGGCCTAAAGGCTCTATATTGTGTTATTCCAATCATATAACATAGGTATGGAAAAAGCTTAATGAATTCCACGGGCTGGGGCATAGGGAGTGGTTGTCTGTGAAGAGATGGAAAGGGAAGTTTTAAGATAATGTAAGTATTCTTCGTGTTTCCCAGGGGCCACTAGTGGCAAACAACCTGCCTGCCAGTGCCGGAGACGTGAGGGATGCGGGTTTGATCCCTGGGCTGGGAAGATCCGCTGGAGAAAGTCATGGCAACTCACTCCAGTACTCTTGCCTAGAGAATCCTATGGACAGAGGAGCCTGGCGGGCTGTGGTCCATAGGGTTGCAAGCAGTCAGACACGACTGAAGTGACTCCATGCATGTGGGCAAGTATGCGTCATGGTACTGGGCTGGTGAACACACAGTTCTACATTTGTTAAAACCCATAGAGCTATACTTAGCATAGAGTGAAATTTAATATATACAAATTTAAAAGAATCGGCCAGGAGCACAGGAGAACCACAGGAGTGAACACAGATTGTTAAAAAAATTAATTGTACTACAAATGACTTAGCCTCTTTGAAGAGAAGGGGGGAAATAAGCTAACGTTGGAAAACAGTGTGCTCATAGGGAATTGCAAGGGAAAAAATGAAAAAAAAATCTATAAAATACTGTTCTTTAATTACTCAAGTTGTTCCTCAAGAGAGTATAGATCAGCAATTTTTGAATTTCTTTTCTTTTCTTTTTCTTTCATTTATTTTTATTAGTTGGAGGCTAGTTACTTTACAGTATTGTAGTGGTTTTTGCCATACATTGACATGATTCAGCCATGGATTTACATGTGTTCCCCATCCCGATCCCCCCTCCCACCTCCCTCCCCATCCCATCCCTCTGGGTCATCCCAGTGCACCAGCCCCGAGCACTTGTCTCATGCATCGAACCTGGACTGGCAATCTGTTTCATGATTGATAATATACATGCTTCAGTGCTATTCTGTCAGATCATCCCACCCTCACCGTCTCCTATAGAGTCCAAAAGTCTGTTCTATACCTCTGTGTCTCTTTTTCTGTCTTGCATATAGGGTTATCATTACCATCTTTCTAAATTCCATATATATTCGTTAGTATACTGTATTGGTGTTTTTCTTTCTGGCTTACTTCACTCTGTATAATGGGCTCCAGTTTCATCCATCTCATTAGAACTGATTCAAATGTATTCTTTTTAATGGCTGAGTAATATTCCATTGTGTATATGTACCACAGCTTTTTTTTTTTTTTTTTTTTTTTTGTACCACAGCTTTCTTATCCATTCATTTGCTGATGGGCATCTAGGTTGCTTCCATGTCCTGGCTATTATAAACAGTGCTGCGATGAACATTGGGATGCATGTGTCTCTTTCAGATCTGGTTTCCTCGGTGTGTATGCCCAGGAGTGGGATTTCTGGGTCATATGGCAGTTCTATTTCCAGTTAAGGAATCTCCACACTGTTCTCCATAGTGGCTGTACTAGTTTGCATTCCCACTAACATGAACTGCTTTTTTTAAAAACTGGACTCATGCGAATAAATTAATGAATGGAAATTGTTAGGAGTCAGATTTCTCACTGTCAGAGATGGAAGTTACAGATAAGAAAGGGATGAAATAGATTAGAGTCAGAGATATTAGTAAGCACTCATGTTTAATTGATATGGGTATGATGAATAGGTAGAGAAATAAGTGTAATTATGAATACATACTTTGGCCTCCTGATGCAAAGAACTGACTCATTGAAAAAGACCCTGATGCTGGGAAAAATTGAAGGGAGGAGGAGAAGGGGATGACAGAGGATGAAATAGTTGAATGACATCACCAACTCAATGGACATGAGTTTGAGCAAGCCCCAGGAGTTGGGGATGAACAGGGAATCGTGGCATGCTGCAGTCTATGGGGTCACAAGGAATCGGACACAACTGAGTGACTGAACTGAACTGATGAATACATACAAACCTTGTATATGTATACTTCTTACCTCTGTAGAAAGAGGATCTAGAAGTGAAACTAATATAAGCAAGCATATTCAGCATCAAAATCTTGTGTTTAAGAGACCTCTCTGGTGGTCCAGTGGTTAAGAATCTGCCTTACAATGCAGGGGACGTGGGTTTATTCCATGGTCAGGGAACTAAATCCCAAATGCCACAGGACAACTAAACCCACATGCCACAACTACTGATCCCATGCACCACAACCAAAGATCCAGTCTGCTGCAACTAAGACCCACAACTAAGTCAAATAAATAAATAAATGTTTCAAAAAACTCTTGGGTTTTAAATACTTTTCATTTTTCCCACTTTTCTTACACTCTGGCTACATTATCCTTTGAAAATCATAAAAATGAGCATGTTGGTTCTATCAAATGACTCAGTCAAGATAGAAATATTAATGTATTTAAAATGCTTTATTTATCTCTTGATAAATCTCTTGATATCTCTTGTGATCCCCCAAATCATATACTTGTATTCAATAGTATAACATTTTATTTTCAAATTTAACATTTAAATTAAATGCTAAATTAACAACATTAACAATTTAGCATTTAACCAAAGAAATAGAAATCTATTACACACATATGTATATTCTAATACATGAAGTAAACATTTTAGTTAAAAAAGCAGGCAGGATAAATGAATAAACCAATGTCCTTAATAAGGTTTTAAACTAGTCAGCCACAAGACATCTTAGTCATTCTTGTTTGGGTATTATATTTCTGGACATAGTATTTCTTCTTCTTCTTTTTTTTTTTCAGGACAAGAGAGCTTTTATTGGTCAGGATATCATTTTACAGTGTTGAAATCAGAATCCTAGAGACAATTTTGCCTCTACAAGCACCTTCATAAATGCACTCTTTACCTCCTTGTTCCTCAGGCTGTAGACCAGAGGGTTCAGCAATGGAATGATCACAGCATAGAACACAGAGGCCGTTTTGTCCACGTCCATGGAATGACTGGAGCTGGGCTGTAAGTACATGAAGATAGTCGTTCCATGGAAGATGGATACAGCAGTGAAGTGGGAGGCACAGGTGGACAAGGCCTTCTGGTACCCTGTGGATGAGGGCATCTTTAGGATGGTGATAAATATGAATATATAGGATATCAAGATAACCAGGAGAGCAAAAAAGACATTGAAGCCCACTACATAAACTAGAACCAGTTCACTAACATGTCTGTCAGAACAAGAGAGAATCATGATGGCTGGAACATCACAGAAAAAGTGATGGACCGCATTGAACATACAGAAAGAGAGACTGAATGTGTCTCCACTGTGGATGGAGGCATTCAGGAATCCACAGACATAGGAGCCTGTCGCCAGACCAGCGCACACACTTCTTGTCATGGTGGTGGTGTAATATAGGGGTTTGCACACAGCTGCATAGCGGTCATAAGCCATTGAGGCCAACAGGTAATTTTCCACAGTGGCAAAGGCTGCGAAAAAGAACATCTGAGCCGCACACGCATCGTAGGAGATGACCTTGTCTCCTGGAATGAATCCAGCCAGGACTGTGGGAGTGACAGCCGAAGAGTAACAAACATCCACCAGAGACAGGTTACTGAGGAAAAAGTACATGGGCGTGTGGAGATGCGAGTCCAGCAGAATCAACGTAATGATCCCCAAGTTCCCAATCAGAGTGGCGAGGTAGATGAGGGTGAACATTATAAAGAGGGGAACTTGTAGTTCTGGGTCACTGGTTAGTCCTAGGAGAAAGAACTGTGTCACTCCTGTCGCGTTCTTCATCGTGAAGAGAACTGCAAAGCGCTCTGTGGCAATGAGAAAACAGAATCAGTGATACTCAAAGAAACTTAACTTGAAAACTGTACATACAATATTTCACTACGGCATTCCTTTATTACAGTGATAGCTTGTATTTCAGTGTACTCCAGATAAAGATGCACTTGTCACCAAGACTTAGTCCATTCATTACATAGAGATTTACATGCTGTTGAATCTGAAGGATCTTCACAGATAATCTCTTCAATTTTAAAGTGTATGAGTTTGTAAGCTGAGATATAGAAAATTAACTTGATAGGGGCTTCCCTGGCAGCTCAGTGGTAAAGAGTCCACCTGCCAATGCAGGAGACGCAGGTTCTATCCCTGATGCAGGCGGATCCCACACGAGGCAGGCAGCTGAGCCCACGCACCACAACCGCTGAGGCTGCGCCCTGCGGCCCAGGAGCCTGACCACGGGGCCCGGCGGCCGCTCTGCAGCCTGAGCACCCTGTGGCCTGTGCTCACAAGCCCTGCCACCACAGCAAGAAGCTCGCGGACCCCAGCTAGAGGGTAAGCCCTGCTCTCCACAGCCAGAGCAAAGCCCCTGCCGCGACGAAGACCCAGCACAGCCAAAACTACACATGTAAAATAAAGCCTGTAAAAAAGAAGGTTAACTTGATAAATAACTAGTCCAGAATAAATACATCTGCCAATTCACTCTTTCCAAGCCTAGTAAGAGCCTATCCCTGCATGTTGCTCCTCTGTCAGGAACTTCTCCAGACACCTTTTTTGTTGTTGTTCAGTCACCAAGTCGTGTCTGACTCTAAATACACATTGATTATATCCTTTCAAGGATATCGTATCTTGATATGATATTGCCTTCATTTAAATTATAATGCATAAGAGGTTGAGTAATCTTGTTTATTTTTAAACGAGTGTTAATTAACAAGGCATGCTTTGGACCCAAGGCAATCTCTGAACCCACATGGAGTGGCTTCCGAAATAATGGCCTTTATTGTGTTTAAATCGAATTGAGTTTACCTCCCTTCCTGATTACTCTTTGCCTTCATCGGTCTGAGCTCAGTGTTGGATGTTTCAGAGAAGTAAGTGAAAGTACGGGCAGTGTATGTGATGAGATAACCGGAGCGGCAGGGCTGTACCACCAGCAGGCAGCTCTGAGAGGAAGACAGAGCACTGTGCATGGAGCACTACGGTCAGAGCTGAGGTAGATATGAGCCCTACCTTTCACTGCCTGGGGGTAACTCTAACCTAACTCACCTGAAGCTCGTATTTCCATCTGCAGAATTAGGACCATTATGACCCTACTTTATAGTATTGTTGTGAAAATTAAATAAAGTAATACATTCAAAAATAAAATTCTGGATGGTTAGCACAGTCTAAGAATAATAGCTATTATACTGTTACAAGGATGGGATGCTTATCGATGTGTTGGTTTGCAAAAATTGGGTGGTGACCTGGAGGGCTTCAGGAATGCACAAGTTTTAGCCATGCAGTCTTCCCCTTCAGTCTGCCTTTTTTTCACACACGAGGGCCACTGAGGCTGTTCTGATCTCCCACTGTTTCGCTGGCTATCCTTGCTTTGCCTGTATGATTGACTGCTTCGGCAATTGCATGTGACCCATTCTTTTGTTTAAATTCTTCCTCGAAATACATACCTTACTTGAAACAGTGCTTTTTTTAAAAACTCATTCTTTCTCTTATTACTGTCATCTCAAAGCAGAACCACAGACATCAAGGATGCAAAGTCCCTTGTTTGCGGGCTGTCTTCATTCTCTAGAGCTGCTGTTACTGACTCCAAGCTTCCTCTGCTCACCACACCATAGGACAATGAATCTGAGAGATGAGGTGCTGAGGCAAGGAATATGACTTTATTCGGAAAGCCAGCTGACTGAGAAGATGGCAAACAAATGTCTCAAAACAATCATCTTACTGGGGTTTGAATGCCAAGTTCCTTTATAGATCGGAGGTGGGGGAGAGGTGAGGAAGCAAAATAAGAAGGCAGTTAATCTTATAGCTATCTCCAAGAATGGCAAGCCTCAGGCAGGGGATGTTAATTTCTTCCTTCTTGCCATCCACAGATAGACAGGGTCCTGAACAAAGGCACTTCAATTTGAGTCAGGCAGAGGGGTAGGGTTCTCTGAGGCAGGACTTTATGTATGATTATAGTAACAAAACCAATGAAAACAAGTCAAAGAAACAGTTTCAGCAGGGAGTCAGAATTGGTTCTTCCCCCCAACACTATTTTGGTGAAGAGCACCATGCTGTAAGGTATTTTACTAGAATCTCTTCTGGTGTAGGAACAGTATTTTAAATATTTTTCTTCTTGGAAGCCTTTGGAAGGGCATCTGTCTTCTGTGAACTACTAACAGAGGTATGACCTAAATCAAATCCCTTATGATTATACGTGGAAGTGACAAACAGATTCAAGGGATTAGATCTGATAGACAGCGTACCTGAAGAACTATGGATGGAGGTTCATGACATTGTACAGGAGGCAGAGATCAAGACCTAAGAAAAAGAAATGCATAAAGGTAAAATGGTTGTCTGAGGAAGCCTTACCAATAACTAAGAAAAGAAGGAGAAAGGCAAAAGAGAAAAGGAAAGATATGCCCATTTGAATGCCGAGTTCCAAAGAATAGGAAGGAGAGATAAGAAAGCCTTCCTCAGTGATCAATGCAAAGAAATAGAGGAAAACAATAGAATGGGAAAGATTAGAGATCTTTTCAAGAACATTGGAGATACCAAGGGACCGTTTCATGCAAAGATGGGCTCAATAAAGGACAGAAACAGTATGGACCTAACAGAAGCAGAGGATGTTAAGAAGAGGTGACAAGAATACACAGAAGAACTGTACAAAAAAGACCTTCATGATCCAGATAACCACGATGGTGTGATCACTCACCAGAGCCAGACATCCTAGAATGTGAAGTCAAATGGGCTTTAGGAAGCATCACTATGAACAAAGCTAGTGGAGGTGATGGAATTCCAGCTGAGCTATTTGAAATCCTAAAAGATGAGGCTGTGAAAGTGCTACACTCAATATGCCAGCAAATCTGGAAAACTCAGCAGTGGCCACAGGACTGGAAAAGGTCAGTTTTCATCCCAATCCCAAAGAAAGGCAATCCCAAAGAATGCTCAAACTACTGCACAATTGCACTCATTTCACATGCTAGCTGAGTAATGCTCAAAATTCTCCAAGTCGGCCTTCAACAGTACTTGAACTATGAATTTCCAGACGTTCAAGATGGATTTAGAAAAGGCAGAGGAACCAGAGATCAAATTGCCAACATTTGTTGGATCTTGGAAAAAGCAAGAGAGTTCCAGAAAAACATCTACTTCTGCTTTATTGACTACACCAAAGCCTTTGACTGTGTGGAAAATTCTTAAAGAGATGGGAATACCAGACCACCTGACCTGCCTCTTGAGAAACCTGTATGCAGGTCAAGAAGCAACAATTAGAACTGGACATGGAGCAACAGACTGGTTCCAAATCAGGAAAGGAGTACGTCAAGGCTGTAGATTGTCACCCTGCTTATTTAACTTATATGCAGAGTACATCATGAGAAACGCTGGGCTGGATGAAGCACAAGCTGTAATCAAGATAGTCGGGAGAAATATCAATAACCTCAGATATGCAGATGACACCACCCTTATGGCAGAAAGAGAAGAAGAACTAAAGAGCCTCTTGATGAAAGTGAAAGAGGAGAGTGAAAAAGTTGACTTAATGCTCAACATTCAGAAAACTAAGATCATGGCATCCGGTCCCATCACTTTATGGCAGATAGATGGGAAAACAATGGAAACAGTGAGAGACTTTTATTTTTGGGGGCTCCAAAATCACTGCAGATGGTGACTGTAGCCATGAAACTGAAGATGCTTACTTCTTGGAAGTAAAGCTATGGCCATCCTAGACAGCATAGTAAAAAGCAGTGATATTACTTTGCCAACAAAGGTCCGTCTAGTCAAAGCTATGAGTTTTCCAGTAGTCATGCGAGAATTTGATGTGAGAGTTGGACTCTAAAGAAAGCTGAGCACTGAAGAATTGATGCTTTTGAACTGTGGTGTTGGTTCTCTTGAGAGTCCCTTGGACTGCAAGGAGATCCAACCAGTCCATCCCAAAGGAAATGAGTCCTGAATATTCATTGGAAGGACTGATGCTGAAGCTGAAACTCCAATCCTTTGGCCACATGATGGGAAGAACTGACTCATATGAAAAGACCCTGATGCTGGGAAAGATTGAAGGCAGGAGGAGAAGGGGACGACAGAGGATGAGATGGTTGGATGGCATCACTGATGTGATGGACATAAGTTTAAGTAAGCTCTGGGAGTTTATGATGGACAAGGAAGGCTGACTTGCTGCAGTCCATGGGGTCACAAAGAGTCAGACAGGACTGAACAACTGAACTGAACTGAACAACTGAACATCTTCCTCCTAAAACTTTTGCAACTTCATTTCACAAGCCTGTACCTTGAAGATATTATGTTTACCAACCCAAACACCCATGACCACTTTTAGCATATACTATGTTCTATTACCAACCAGTTCTTTATAGATAAGTGAGTGTTGTGTGTGTGTGTGTGTGTAAGGTAAGTAGCATTATGATTTCTGCTTTACCATTAGTAAATTAAAGACTTAAAAAGTTATGTGTTGCTCTAAAATTACACAATAGTTAAATCCACTTTGGGTCAAATCGAAAGTCTATGCTTTTAGCCATTCACTGCTAACATGTGTACACATTCTAGTAATAATAAGCATGAGATTATGAAGAAAAGGTCAAAATGCAGTTTGGATTTTGTTAATTCTTTTTAGACACTTTTATGTTGCTGTTGTTGTTTAGTTGTTAAGATGTGTTCAACACTTGGTGCCCTCCAGGCTCCTCTGTCCATGGAATTTCTCAGGCAAGAACACTGACATCGGCTGCCATTTCCTTCTCCAGGGATCTTCCTGACCCAGAGACGGAACCCACATCTCCTGCACTGGCAGGCAGCTTTTTTTTTTTTTTAATTTATTTTTTATTGAAGGATAATTGCTTTACAGAATTTTGCTGTTTTCTGTCAAACCTCAACATGAATCGGCCATAGATATACATATATCCCCTCCCTTTTGAACCCCCCTCCCATCTCCCTCCCCATCCCACCCCTCTAGGTTGACACAGAGCCCCTGTTTGAGTTTTCTGAGCCATACAGCAAATTCCCATTGGCTATTTATTTTACACATGGTAATGTAAGTTTCCATGTTACTCTATCCATACATCCACTCTCTGCTCCCCTCTGCCCTCGTCCATAAGTCTGTTCTCTATGTCTGTTTCTCCCATTGTTCATTGCAGCGCTGTTAACAATAGCTAGAACAGGGAAGCAACCTAGATGTCCATCAACAGATGAATGGATAAAGAAGTGTGGATAGATACACAATGGAATATTACCCAGCCATAAAGAGGAACACATCTGAGTCAGTTCTAATGAGGTGGATGAACTTAGAACCTATTGAATTAAGTCAGAAAGAGAAAAGTAAATAATGTATTCTAACACATATATACAGAATCTAGAGAAATGGTACTGGAGAATTCACTTGGCAGGCAGCTTCTTTTTACGAGCCACCAGGGAAGCCCAGACACTGTCACAGTTTAAGTGTAACCAGGAAGGGTTAATTTTGAATTTACACTGGATCTGCTTGTGTGACTGTAACCCATATTTTGCTGCTTTTGTTATTATAGACACGCACAATGGCCTGCCTCAGAGAGATAACTTGACCCTGACCACCTGTGAAAGATGCCACCCTCTTGAGTCCTTTCTGTCCCCAGGTGCAGAGCCAGGGCCCCTCACACGCTGCTAACTGTCTTAGCCCCAAGCCGGAATCACAGGTAGACGTGCATCCTTGTTAGCTGATATAACAGGAGATATTCCATTTCACACCAGCCATGAGATGACTTAAGGAAGTGAAGTGAACATGTCCTTCTACCTGAAGCTTGCCAGTCTAGGAGATATTTGCAGGAATTAACTGGTCTTTTTACTTTGTTTCCTCACCTCCCCAAACTCTGATCCATAAAAGGACCTGGCCACCAGGCCTCCGACAAGATGATTATTTTGAGACACTAACTTGCTGTCTTCTCCATAAGCCAGCTTCCAAATAAAGTCCCTTCCTAGTCCCA
The DNA here is from genome assembly GCF_033118175.1 of Dama dama. NCBI lineage: Eukaryota > Metazoa > Chordata > Mammalia > Artiodactyla > Cervidae > Dama > Dama dama. The sequence goes on from NC_083681.1 coordinate 82,114,090, forward strand.
ACCCCTCATCTCATATTCATTGACTTTTCTTGCGGCAAGTCAAGCAAGCTTGGACTCAGTAATGAGGATTTTTTTAACCTCTGCTTTTTGACTTCCCTGGTGGCTCAGATGGGAAAGTGTCTGCCTACAATGCAGGAGACCTGGGTTCAATCCCTGGGTCAGGAAGATCTCCTGGAGAAGGAAATGGCAACCCACTCCAGTATTCTTGCCTGGAAAATTCCATGGATGGAGGAGCCTGGTATGCTAGAGTTCATGGGGTCTCAAAGAGTTGGACATGACTGAGTGACTTCACTTTGGCTTTTTTTTGTTGTTCTTTTGTTAGTATTGATTTGTTTCCTCTCTCCATTGAGAAGCCAATATTTGATGAACAAGATGAAATTACCATTTAATCAATCAGAGAATCTATCTAGGTTATTTTTCTGTTCATATCTTTCGGAAAGTAGGATGGGGTTTCCTCGGTATCAGTAAACTCTACTGATGGAAGTTTGATGTTTGTATCCCAGTCTCACCTCAATATTTTAGGAAAACCTTGAGAATATTTACTTTTGTTCCCTAATAACTTAAAGTGAGAATAGTTTCCCCATTCCTCTGGCATGAATCACACTTCTAACTCAAAATGTTTGTGTAGTATACATGCTCACCTGTGTGCTGGGAGAGAAGGAAAGTCAGTTCTGCATAACGAGTTGGAAATCAGATTATCAGCTGTAGAATGATGCAGAAATACTGTCAGAGGAACTCTCCTTCCAACAATGCTCTTATGATTCCAAAGTCTCTAAGGCAGGAAAACAGAAGAAAGAATATTAACATGGCTTAATTCCTGAACCTACTGTGCATTCTTTCTGTCTCCTTATCTCCTCCTCCTTTGAACAATAAACATCGTAAGATTACCTGTCATGTAATTCACAGAATTGTTTCTGTAAATAACAAATTCCAATAAGAGATTATCTTTTAAGAGCCAGTCAATTTCATTTTTATCTTGGAGTGTTTCCCTGACTATGGGTAAAGGTACATATCAAATTCTGGGATAAAGCTTCTGTGTACTGACAAGTATAGTCAGATGAATAAATGACGGCTGAATGGTTTCAGTATGCAGAGCCATCCCTCTAAAATGAGGTCACACTGATACTGGGATTTCAAAGGCTAATGCTGGGGTGTGTTATAGAGACGCAGAGCTCTCTAGGAATTTCCCTTGTGGGTGCATCTACAGTTTCTCATCCCACTTTCCCAGGAAAGGTGCAATTAAACTGTCTGTGGGGACCATGCTGATTATTTCCATTGTAAACACATGGTTTTTGCTGCTTCTTTTTCCTTGTTATTTTGGTCCATTTATTATGAACATATAACATACATACAGTAATATCCAAAATTTTAATGTACAGTTCTAAGACTTTTGTCAAATTTACTGTCAAAGAGCCACTATCACCTGAATAAATTCCTATAAACTTCTTTGGATAAACACATTTTGCTATCCACTGCCCCTGACAATCAGAGAGTTTTGCCTTTGCAAGAATGTCCTTAACTGTTATCCTAGAACACGTACTCTGAGTTGGTAATCTTTCTCTCAGCATTTGAGATTCACTCATGTTATTACTTGTGTCATAATGGAACCTTTATTGCAGAATCAGATTCTACACAATGGACATTACAGCTTGTTTACCCTACTTCGTAGCTGAGGAACGTTTGTGTTGGTTCAAGGGTCTGGTGATTACAAATAAAACTTATATAAACAGTTGCCTAAGATATTTGGACACAAGCATTCACATCATTTGGATAAATATCTAGGAGATGGGCTGCTTCATTATAGGGTGAGTATGTGTTTATTTAAATGAAAAATCGCCAAGATATTTTCTGAAGTGTTCTACTATTTCAATTTCTTACCAGCAATGCATTAAAATTATTTCACATTTTTACCATCATTTGGTATTTAAATTTTTAAATTTAAATTTCCAGTGTCATTTTTCAAAGTTATTATAATATCATTTACATATTCATTATGCTGCATGTGGCGTTCTAATGGCTCCTGTGTTTTGTCACTGGGCGTTTGCACCTCTCATCCCCTTCACCTCTTTTGCGCCCTCACGCTCACCCTACCTGCAGCCATCAGTTATTTCTCTATGAGCTTGTTTTCATTTTGTGCTGTTTGTTTTTTAGATTCTCATACTGGTCAGAATGACCATCATCAAAAAGTCCGGAGCGGGTGTGGAGAAAAGGGGATCCTCCTACACCGTCACTGGGAACGTAACTTCATACAACTACAGACAACAGTATGGAGGGTCCTCAAAAAGCTAAAAATAGAACTCACGCATGATCCGGCAATCCCACTCCTGGGCATATTTCAGAGAAAACAATAGTTCAAAAAGATACATGCACTCCAGTCTTCATGGTGATACTATTTACAGTAGCCAGGACATGTTCAGTTCAGTTCAGTCGCTCAGTCGTGTCCGATTCTTTGCGATCCCATGAATCGCAGCACGCCAGGCCTCCCTGTCTATCACCAACTCCCGGAGTTTACTCAAACTCATGTCCACTGAGTCAGTGATGCCATCCAACCACCTCATCCTCTGTCGTCCCCTTCTCCTCCTGCCCCCAGTCCCTCCCAGCATCAGGGTCTTTTCCAATGAGTCAGCTCTTCACATGAGGTGGCCAAAGTATTGGCATTTCAGCTTCAGCCTCAGTCCTTCCAATGAACACCCAGGACTGATCTCCTTCAGGATGGACTGGTTGGATCTCCTTGCAGTCCAAGGGACTCTCAAGAATCTTCTCCAACACCACAGTTCAAAAGCATCAATTCTTCGGTGTTCAGCTTTTTTCACAGTCCAACTCTCACATCCATACATGACCACTGGAAAAAACATAGCCTTAACTAGACGGACCTTTGTTGGCAAAGTAATGTCTCTGCTTTTTAATATGCTATCTAGGTTGGTCATAACTTTCCTTCCAAGGAGTAAGCGTCTTTTAATTTCATGGCTGAAATCACCATCTGCAGTGATTTTGGAGCCAAGAAAAATAAAGTCAGCCACTGTTTCCATTGTTTCCCCATCTATTTGCCATGAAGTAATGGGACCAGATGCCATGATCTTAGTTTTCTGAATGTTGAGTTTTAAGCCAACTTTTACACTCTCCTCTTTCACTTTCATCAAGAGGCTCTTTAGTTCCTCTTCACTCTCTGCCATAAGGGTATTGTCATCTGCATAGCTGAGGTTATTGATATTTCTCCCAGCAATCTTGATTCCAGCTTGTGCTTCCTCCAGCCCAGCGCTTCCCATGATGTACTCTACATATAAGTTAAATAAGCAGAGTGACAATCTACAGCCTTGACGTACTCCTTTTCCTATTTGGAACCAGTCTGTTGTTCCATGTCCAGTTCTAACTGTTGCTTTCTGATCTGCATACAGGTTTCTCAAGAGGCAGGTCAGGTGGTCTGGTATTACCATCTCTTTCAGAATTTTTCACAGTTTATTGTGATCGACACAGTCAAAGGCTTTGGCATAGTCAATAAAGCAGAAATAGATGTTTTTCTGGAGCCAGGACATGGTGACAATCTAAATGTCCATTGACAGATGAATGGATAAAGAAGATATGATATGTATATACAATAGACTATTTCTCAATCATTAAAAAAAGAATGAATTAATCTCATCTGCAGTAGCATGGCTGAACCTAGAGATTGTCATACTAAGTGAAGTAAGTCAAACAGAGAAAGATATATATTCCACTCACATGTGGAATCTTAAAAAATGATTATAGCAATGAACTTATTTACAAAACTGCTGGAGTCCAGCCCCAGCGGGTCCAGGAGTACCCAAGGAATGAGTGGTGTCGGCAAAGAAGAAGACAGACACACACAGAAGGTTGCGTGGAAGAAAAATCTTCTTTTATTTTTAGGACAGTTCAGTTTTTATAGAATGAATGTTATCTCCCCCTTAAGTCACCACATATTGCATCAGATATTGGTTTCGTGCTTCTGTCAATATTTTTCTTTACCATGTTTATCCCCTATGCATTCATCTGGAACATTTCTGATTACAGGGTTTTTTCTTAAATGTCCCATACATAGTCTTCTTGCCTCAATGGCCTAAAATTTTCACTCTAACAAAAACAATGTTCCACAAATTTCAGGTATAGTATGAATTCTTTAGACAATAAAACAATACATGGGAAGGGCTACACAAACATGTTTGACATTCCTGAGAATAGTACCATGTGACAAACCCTGATATTTTTCTTTACCTAAAATTGCAGTCTACAGTGATTAACTATGAAGCAGCAAAACACCTCTATTAATAGTGAGGTAATGGCAGTGAAGCTGGTTAATATAAATCTTCTATTGAAATGCTATGTACCCAATTTCCTAACTCTACAAAAATACCCATAATCTTCCATGTTGTTTAAAGGAAGGGAAACAATGGACAAATAGCAGCAAGGAAATAGCAATAATGAAAACCCTCTCAACTAAGGAGCAAGTAAACTGAAGCAGAATATCTACTTCTAAATCTAAATGCCTCTACTCTTTTCTATTCTAGAACATTATAATCTTTAAGCAAGCAGCCAAACTATGCCTATGGCCTTTTCCTTTTTGACTTGATGTTTATGGTTGTGTCCTGAGCCAGAGCAATCATGAGCATTTCTAAATAGGCTTGGACTTTTCCAGGGAGGCCTGATCACTATATGTTACATTTCCAAAAATTAATAGAAACCCAACTACAGTAAGACACAAAGAGGAAAGGGACATATCGGGCCTCCGGGACACCCTCGAGGGGAAGAGCTGCCTTGCAGGTTCCTTTCGCGTCCCATGACCTTGTCCCCGGGACAACCTCGAGGGGAGGAACTGCCTTGCAGGTTCCTCTCTCATCCTGTGATCTTCTCACGGCCTGGGCACGTCCCGGTGGCTCCCGACAGAAAACAGACTCACAAACTTTGAAAACAAACTTACAGTTATCAAAATGTAAAGGTGGAGTGGGGGAATAAATGAGGAGTTTGGGATTAACATACACACACTACTATGTGTGGGGCTTCCCAGGTGGTGCTAGAGGCAAGGAACCTGCCTGCCAATGCAGGAGATGTAAGAGACGTAGGTTCGATCCCTGGGTGGGGAAGATCCCCTGGAGGAGGTCATACCCACTGCAGTATTCTCGTCTGGAGAATCACATGGACAGGGGAGCCTGGTCGGCTACAGTCCATGGGTCACAAAGAGTCAGACGTGACTGAAACAACTTAGTATGAATGCACTAATATATGCGAAGCAGATAGTCAACAAGGACCTACTGTGTAGCCCTGCAATTCTACTCAATATTCTGTGATAAATTATGTAGGAAAACAATCTGAGAAAGAGCGTGTATATACTGAATCTTTTTTCTGAACACCAAAACTTAACACAATATTGTAAATCAACTATGAGTATGTTCAGTAGCTTAGTCATTTTCAACTCTTTGCACATCCATGGACTGTAGCCCGCCAGGCTTCTCCATCCATGGAATTTTCCAGGCAAAAATACTGAAGTGGGTTGTCATTTCCTCCTCCAGGTGATCTTCCTTGGATTGAACCCCTGTCCACTGAAACTCCTGCACTGGCAGGCAGATTCTTTATCACTGGCTTCACATTCCAATATAAAATTTAAATTTAAAAAGAGGAGATTTAAGAAAATGAAAATACTCTGCATGGTATTATAATGATGTATTCAGTTCATTATACATTTGTCCAAACCAGTAGCATGTAGAATACCATTAGGGTAAGCTATGGATTTGGGTTGATTATTTTATCTTATTGAAAATTGTAGTGTGACTGTGTTGTGATTTAGTCAAGAAGAAATATTATTTCAAGATATTTATGTATCTCTTAATAAAATGTGCCAAAACAATACATAATTTCATTTAAAATAATGATTTTCCTCCTATTCAGAATCACAGAACAGTTATTCAACAAAAGAAATAACCACACATAGACATAATTTTATATTTAATGTCAAATAACTGCTAAAATTATTTTTATTAAAAACTAGCCACAGTCCATTTTTTCATTTAATAGAAGTTTTACTGGAGTATGGTTGATTTACAATATTTTGTTAGTTTCTGTTATACAGAAAAGTGAATCAGTTATGCATATACACATGTCCACTTTCTGTAGATTCTTTCCCATATAGGTCATTACAGAATATTAAGTAGAGTTCCTTGTGCTATACAGTAGGTTCTTATTAACTATTTGTTTTACATATAGTACTGTGTATATGTCAGTTGCAATTGACCAGTTTATCCCTCCCCTCCCCATTCCCTCCTAGTAACCATAAGTTTGCTTTTAAAGTCTGTGAACCTGTTTCTTTTTTGTAAGTAAATCTGTTTTACCGTTTTTTTTCGATTCCACATACAAGTGATATCAAATGTCTGTCTTACTCTGCCTGACTTCACCCAGTGTGACCATCTGGAGGTCCGTCCGTGTTGCTGCAGATGGCATTATTCTGTTCTTTCTTATGCCAGCCACACTTCAGTTACCTTTGACAAAGTTCCCTTTCCAGTGTGTGTGTGCCCACACGAGACACACACCTGCACCTTTGTTTATGGACTTAACTGTACTCCTGTATTAGCATGTGTATTTGCATTGACAGGTAGTCAACCAAATGTAAGTGAAACAGGTGAATAAATCAAATAGCATCAATAAGTTTTGATAAGCAGGTCCTAACATTTCTAAAGCTTCCCATTTAGTCATTCTCATTCAGGTTTTAGATTTTTAAATATGTTATATTTTTTACTGGATGACAGATTTTTAAAGAGATAAAGATGCCCCCCCAAAAATGTAAATGCGGTGTGCACTTGAAGAGCAACAAGTTACATGGGGAAAGTCTGAGAGGAGTTAAATAAGGTTACTGTCCATACTACAATGTTAAAATCCCAACCCTATAGAAATATCTGTCTTCTCAACTACCTTCTTGAAGGCACTCTTGACCTCCTTGTTCCTCAGGCTGTAGACCACAGGATTCAGCATGGGGATGACCACAGCATAGAACACAGAGGCCACTTTGTCTGTGTCCATGGAGTGGCTGGAGCTGGGCTGTACGTACATGAAGATGACGGTCCCATAGAAGATGGAGACAGTGGTGAAGTGGGAAGCGCAGGTGGACAAAGCCTTTTGGTGACCCTGAGCTGAGTGCATCTTCAAGATGTTCACAAATATGAACAGATAGGAAATCAGTATAACCAGAAGAGCAAAAGAGACATTAAAGCTCGACAGAAAAACAAGAACCACCTCACTGATGTGTTTTTCAGAGCAAGAGAGAGCCAGGACAGCTGGAACATCACAGAAGAAATGATGGACCATGTTGGACTTACAGAAAGTAAGACTGAATATGTCTCCAACATGGAAGCAGGCATTTAGAAATCCACAGATGTAGGACCCTATGGCCAGATGTGCACACACACTTGTCGTCATAGTTGTGGTATAATGCAGAGGTCTGCACACGGCTGCATAGCGATCATAGGCCATTGAGGCCAAAAGATAATTTTCCACAGTGGCAAAGGCGACAAAGAAGAACATCTGAGCAGCACATGCATTGTAGGAGATGAACTTGTCTCCTATAAGTAACCCAGCCATGGCTTTCGGAGTGACTGCCGAGGAGTAGCCAAAGTCCACCAGAGACAGGTTACTGAGGAAAAAGTACATAGGAGTGTGCAGACGAGAGTCCAGGAGAATCAGTGTGATCATTCCCAGGTTTCCGACCAGAGTGACGAGGTAAATGACAGTGAACATGATACAGAGGAGGCTCTGCAGTTCGGGGGCACTGGATAGTCCGAGGAGGATGAACCTAGTCACTTCTGTCCTGTTCTGCATTTGTGCCATTTGGGAATCATGAGATGTCCTGTAGCAATGAGAAATGAAGGGAAAAGTAACCCCCAAAATAATAAACTGTACTGAAATGGAAGTGCCTAATTACCTTGTGTAATATGTCATTAATAATTTGTACTTCAAAATTATCTTGATTTAATGATAAGAGCTTTTCATTTAAATTTGTGCATGTGGTTGCTAGTGGTAAAGAACCCACCTATCCATGGAATTAAAAGACGCTTACTCCTTGGAAGGAAAGTTATGACCAACCTAGACAGCACATTAAAAAGCAGAGACATTACTTTGTCAACAAAGGTCCGTCTAGTCAAGACTCTGGTTTTTCTAGTGGTCATGTATGGATGTGAGAGTTGGACTACAAAGAAAGCTGAGTGTCAAAGAAATTTGAACTGTATTGTTGGAGAAGACTCTTGAGGGTCCCTTGGACTGCAAGGAGATCCAACCAGTCCACCCTAAAGGAGATCAGTCCTGGGTGTTCATTGGAAGGACTGATATTGAAGCTGAAACTCCAATACTTTGGCCACCTGATGCGAGGAGCTGACTCATTGGAAAAGACCCTGATGCTGGGAAAGATTGAGGGCAGGAGGAGAAGGGGACGCCAGAGGAGGAGATATCTGGATGGCAGCACCGACTAAATGGACATGAGTTTCGGTAAACTCCGGGAGTTGGTGATGGACAGGGAGGCCTGGTGTGCTGCGGTTGTGGGGTCGCAAAGAGTCAGACATGACTGAGTGACTGAACTGAACTGAACCCATGCAGGAGACATAAGAGACGTGAGTTTGATCCTTGGGTCGGTAAGATGCACTGGAGTAGGAAATGGCAACCCATTCCAGTATTCTTGCCTGGAGAATCCCATGGACAGAGAATCCTGGCAGGCTACAGTCTGTAGGGTTGCAAAGAATCAGACACAATGAAGCAATTTAGCATGCACACAAGTGTGTATATGTGTATATGTATGTGTGTGTATGTACATATGTGTGTACAGTAGATAATGTTATTATATTTATTTTGCCACTATAAGAATTAAAGATTTGAGAAGTTATGTGTTATTCTACAATTTCATTGAAGAAATTTCAGGATTCAAGATTGAAATCCAGTTTCAATATAATAAAAAATATGTGTGCATTTATCCACTCTATTGCCAGCATATTTAAAGGTGCCTGTAATAACAAGGGTGAGGTTATGGGGAAAAGGTTACACTGCAGTTTGATCTTGCTAGGGATCATATGGTTCTCTGTGCAGTTTTAAAATGATCACTTCACACATATGCTTTTGTTTTAAACCTCCAATGGGAGACCAGCTGATGGTGTACAAGATGAAATTACTACTTACACAATCACAGTATCATGTATCTTATTTTTTAAACTTCTCTTTATTCAGGTCTTCCCCGATAGCTCAGCTGGTAAAGAATCCACCTGCAATGCAGGAGACCCCTGTTCGATTCCTAGGTTGGGAAATTCCCTGGAGAAGGGAACGGCTCCCCATTCCAGTATTCTGGCCTAGAGAATTCCATGGACCGTATAGTCCATGGGGTCACAAAAAGTCAGACACGACTGAGCGACTTTCACTTTCACTTATTCAGGAAGCAGCAGGATTCATAAGTATTACCAAATCCCTTACTAACCAAATTTTTGACATTTATACTCCAGGTTTTACTTACTATTATAAAAATATTCAAAACATCTTTTTCTATACTCTAATAATTCATAGTGTGTGTAGTTTCCCCACACTTTTTACATGGAGTGCACTTTTTACTAAAAATCCCTGGGTTAGGAAGATCCCCTGGAAAGGGAAATGGCAACCACTTCAGTATTCTCGCTTGAAAAATTCCTTGGACGGAGGAGCCTGGCAGGTTACAGTCCATGGGGTTGCAAAGAGTCAAACATGATGGAGAGACCAAGAACACACACACATTGATATACGTGGAATATAATAGCTTACCTTGATCCTTGACGAGAAGGGACAATCAATTTCGAATAGTGAGGGTGAAGTGAGAAATTCAGCCATAAAATAGTTCATCAATAATGAAAGAGGGTCTATGTTTTAGGTAGTGGTCAAAGGTTTCTAATTCTCTGAAGCAGAGAAATATGGAGGAAAAAACTAACAAAGATGGAGGAGCCTGGGTTCAAATTTCAAATCCATTATCAATTCTTATTGTGCCTTGTAAGGAGTCACTTAACCTCTCCTTATTTGTAAGAATAACACAATAAATAATTTCTCTCACGTAATTTATAGATCTAGTCTCTATAAGTAGCAAATAACAGAAGGTCGACATAATTTTTACATAGAGGTGATTTTCTTGGCCATGGTTGTAGGCTCATAGCAATTTCTCATGTAGGAGGGAGACCTGGGTGCAATGACGATGATTAACATTCAGGTGAGTGTATGATGACCAAGGAGCTTGGCATGCAGTCATGCCCCTCTAAAATGATGTTACGTGGAGTGTTGTTGGTATTTCAGAGGCTGGTGCAGGGAACCACGAGTGAGTTACAGAGACATGGAGCTCTCAGGGGATGCCCCCATGGGACCATCTACAGCTCCTCAGCCCACCTTCCCAGGAAAGAAGCAATTGAACACCATATGGGCACCTTATTGCATATGAATGTGCATGCATATTTTGGTATTACTTGTTCTTTCCTCTTGAGTTTTTCTAAATATATAATTCACAAATATTAAAATCTACACTTTTTGTATATAGTTTTTAAAATTTGGCCTAATATATATGGTTATGTGTTACTGCAATCAAGATATAAAATCCTTCTATCATGTAAACAAAACCTGTAGCTCTTTATGATCCACTCCTTCTACCCGTGGCCCCTAGAAACCACACAAATGCCTTGTGTACAAACTTTGCCTTTGCAAGAATTTCCTTAACTAGAATTCTAGCATATTTGGTCTTTGAGTCTTGTTTCTTTCACTCACTATAATGCAATTAATATCCATCAAGGTTGTTAACCTGACTATCAGTGGAATTTTTTAAGTTGTATTCCATTTTCATCAGCTCCTCATTGTTGCATGCATGCTAAGTTGCTTCACTCATGTCTGATTTTTTGCAACCCTACAGATTGTAGCCTGCCAGGCCCCTCTGTCCATGGAATTTTCCAGGCAAGGATACTGGAGTGGATTGCTATCTCCTATTCCAGGGGATGTTTCCAACCCAGGGATCGAATTCTTGCATCTCTTGGGTTAGCAGTCGGGCTGTTTCCAGTAGTGCCAGAGATATCATGTTGGTTCTAGTGTTTAGTGATTACAAATAAAGAGAAATAAAAAATAGATTAAGACAAATAAAAATGAAAATGTTACATATCAAATATTTACTAGTTAACAAAAACAGTGTTCATAGAGATCCTTACAGCTGTGAGTAATTATTTCAGGAATGAGTGAAGATCTCTAGGGAAAAGAAGCGCTCACTGAAACCAGAATTCAAAGAAGGCAGTAAATAGTACAGATTCGAGTGGAGATAAGTGAAATAGACAATAAAAATATGTAATCTGTAATAGAAGCCATATGAAACTAATAAACCCTTACCCAGTTTTCTCCATATCCTGTATTTATTACTAAAATGTAAAAAATAACAGCTGCATGTATTTGAGTACAACATGATATTTTGATGTACATGTACATAGTGAAATGATTGTCTCTGTCAATGTAATCAACATAAGCATTTTTTCACATAGTTACTTGGTTTGCTATGTGTGTATTTCACAGCATTATTCACAATAGCCAAGATCAGGAAGCAATCTAAGTGTCTCTGAAGGATACAAGGATAAAGAGATTGTGGTATATATACATGCAATGGAATAATAGTCAGCCTTAAAAAAGGAGATCTTGCCTTTTCCAACAACATAAATATACCCAGAGGACATTATACTAAGTGAAATAAATGAGAACTGGGAAGAAAATTGTTGCATGATCTCACTTATGCAAGTCAGGAAGCAACAGTTAGAACTGGGCATGGAACAACAGACTGGTTCCAAATAGGAAAAGGAGTACGTCAAGGCTGTATATTGTCACCCTGTTTATTTAACTTATATGCAGAGTACATCATGAGAAACGCTGGTCTGGAGGAAGCACAAGCTGGAATCAAGATTGCCGGAAGAAATATCAATAATCTCAGATATGCAGATGATACCACCCTTATGGCAGAGAGTGAAGAGGAACTAAAAAGCCTCTTGATGAAAGTGAAAGAGGAGAGTGAAAAAGTTGGCTTAAAGCTCAGCATTCAGAAAACTAAGATCATGGCATCTGGTCCCATCACCTCATGGGAAATAGATGGGGAGACAGTGGAAACAGTGTCAGACTTCATTTTTTTTGGCTCCAAAATCACTGCAGATGGTGATTGCAGCCATGAAATTAAAAGACGCTTACTCCTTGGAAGGAAAGTTATGAGCAACCTAGATAGCATATTAAAAAGCAGAGACATTACTTTGCCAACAAAGGTCCGTCTGGTCAAGGCTATGGTTTTTCCAGTGGTCATGTATGGATGTGAGAGTTGGACTGTGAAGAAAGCTGAGCACAGAAGAATTGATGCTTTTGAACTGTGGTGTTAGAGAAGACTCTTGAGAGTCCCTTGGGCTGCAAGGAGATCCAACCAGTCCATCCTAAACGAGATCAGTCCGGAGTGTTCATTGGAAGGACTGATGTTGAAGCTGAAACTCCAGTACTTTGGCAACCTCATGCGAAGAGCTGACTCATTGGAAAAGACCCTGATGATGGGAGGGATTGGGGGCAGGAGGAGAAGGGGACGACAGAGGATGAGATGGCTGGATGGCATCACCGACTCGATGGGCATGAGTTTGAGTAAACTTCGGGAGCTGGTGATGGACAGGGAGGCCTGGCGTGCTGCGATTCATGTGGTTGCAAAGAGACGGACATGACTGAGCGACTGAACTGAACTGAACTGAAGAAAACTAAATACATAGAAACAAGTAGTAGAACGTGAATCTGTTGCAATGTTATTTTTTTCACTTTTTATGGTGAAATTAAAATATCTCCTGCCATTTCGATAAGCAAGAAATGTCACAGCCATCAGCGATTTCTGGCCTCCAAATGGGAATGAGGGTTCCCCAAGCTGGGATCAGCAGATGCCTCCACCCTCCAGGGTGATTGCTGAGCAGCTGGGGGCAGGCAAGAAGCAGCCATCTCCACATCCACCACCCTTTAGGGTGATCCAGGAAATAGGATTGGCCCCAGATAGCAGAGGTGCATATGAAAGGAATGAATTCCGGAGGCCAGAGGCTTGCATCTTCCCATATATAGAATGCTAAATTCCTTAACTTGATACCAGATCTTTGATGTTCAGACTGCCTGCTCCCTTTGTTGCATATATAGCCTTTGTTTGTATATAGCCTGAGTTCCTCTCCTGCCTCCTTGGAGCAGTTTTCTCAGAACTACTGAGATACCATCCCCCGGGCTCTGAGTCCTAAACATTCCCACCAAATAAAATAGCTCTCTACTTTCAGGTTATGACTATATTATGTTCTTTGAAATAAGTCACTAAGTCGAGCTTACTGAACTCCAGGTGTTGTGGAACTAAGCCCCACCTCCTAGGGGTGGCAATGTTTTAACAGTTTAAGAATTCTGTTAGTGAGATTTGTCTCTTCTTCCCGATTTATAATTAGTCATGTATTTTTATTAGTGTGTTCTCCTACATTTATACCTTGGGTTATAATCCACTCCTAGGTTATTTTTTTGCTCTAATTATTCCAGTTTTCACCATGTGAAATTTTTTCAGTTGGTTCCTTTGTCTCCCTGACATAGCATGAGCCTTCTGTTCTTGGAGCATTTCTTTACTTCGTGGCACTACAGAATGCTCTAGGCAGAATGCTCTTGTTTTTCCTCTTCCCCCAAACCAGAATCAATACTTAAAAGCTTGGTTGCTTAAAAGAACAGAAAGTTATTCTCTCACAGTTCCAAAAGCTAAGCATCCAAAGTCAGTTTCACCGTGCCAAATTAGTGGTGATCCCTTTGGAGGCTGTAGGATTGGCTGCATTATTGCTTGCTTGTTCCATTTCTGGTAGTTGCATCACCCCAATCTCTGTCTCCATAACTACTTCGCCTTCCCCTCCTCTGTGAGCTAATCTTTCTGACTTCTTCTTACAGGGATACAGGTGATTTCCTTTAGGGCCCACATGTATAATCCAGGACAGTTGCTCAGTCTTAAACCCTTAACATAACCACAGCTGCACAGTTCCCAGTCTGCACAAGTTCACATGCGAACATTCTACATGATCTTTGAAAATTGGCTATAACTCAAAAAAGCTCTAACATTAAATGATTAAGTTTCAACAGGGAAACATCATAATAAAGACAGATGTGAATCTTATGATATACTTCACTGCCTACATGTAGCAGCATGATCGTCTTAGTACATTCCAGTAGGATCTTACCAATGCTGAGATGGTGAAGTCTACAATCAGATAGAGACAGTAAAAGGAGCCACTGGTGCATGTTCCCTTTGGAGTTTTAGTATAGAATTGAGTTCCCTGAGGATCTAATTAAATGCATAATGATTGTGTTATAGCCACGCTTTCCGGGAAACAAACTCACTCAGAAGGACAATGCAGATAGTGGAGTGCAGTTTATTACACCGGCAGGCCCAAGGCAGAGTCTCCTCTTAGCCAAGGACCCCAACCAGCATTTGTGAAAATCTTTTATACCCCATGTGTACATGTCCAAACCCACCACCCCAAATTCCTTGAGACTTACAGAAACAAAGGAAGGGTAAATACAACTACAATAACCCCATTATTCACGTGTTATGTGTTCAAACAGTTAATAATCAATAAGCCGGTGGTCACATTCCAACCAGTTAATAATCGGTAAGCCTGTGATTACATCCCGATAGATACAGAAAAATTTTATGACCTGTCCAGAGGCAGGGGTGATTAGGGTATGTTTCCTCTTAGGCAATGAGTAACCTGGATGTGATCTTCAAGATTCCCCTGCCCAGAGAAGGTCTTATCCTTCCACTGTCATTCCCATAGGTGCTAAGCACAGAGTTCAGAGCCCACTGGAGAAGTGGCCGTGCACGACCAGCACGGACAGGCCTGAGATGGAGTCCAGGCCCTATGAATTCCTTCTTCAATTGTGCTTTATATTACAATATAGAATGTATGTTATGCTTATTACTGACAGGTATTTTTATATGGACATTATGTAGCATTTCAGTTAGATGTATAATCAATATGTATGAAGTAATTTTTCAAATTAACTGTGTAAACTTTTATATAATCTTATTAGTGCATTTTTATGATTTACCAAATAGAATTCATTTGGTGCTTACTTGCCATTGTATAAGGCATCACTTCTGAATAAAATGTGTTGAGATGATTTGAGATTACCCAGTTGACGAGATGTCTAGGAAACCATTGTGCCAAAAGTGGGGCATGAAAGCACTAATAATGTAAATTAAAACATTTCCCCAAAGCAAAAAATAAGTTGTAACTCTAAAAATGCTCTAGAAGGTTACTAAGGGGAATAAGCTATAATGTAATAATCAATGGTTCAAAGATTTAACATATAGTACAAAAGGACACAAACAATTTATTTGTACATTTGATAATCTTTTATTAAGCGTCTACTATGAGGGGCTTCCCTGGTGGCTCAGTGGTAAAGAATCTACCACTCATGCAGAAGACATGGGTTTGATCCCTGTTCTGGGAGGATCCCACATGCCACGGAATAGCTAAGCTGCAACAGCTAAGCCTGCAGTCTAGAGCCCGTGCTCCACAACAAGAGAAGCTGCCGCAATGAGATACCCACACACCACAGCCAGGAAGCAGCCTCCACTTGCCACAACTAGAGAAAAGCCTGCTAGAGAAAAGCAGCAGTGAAGACCCAGCACAGTCAATATATATATAATTATTTTTAAAAAAGAATCTACTATGAAATATATATCCATGATCTACTATGAAACATGTGCTGAGAATCATGTAATGAGAAAATCAGATAAAATCACTCTTCTATTGGAGCTTACATTCTGGTTAGATGTGTGCCAAGTTGCTTCAGCCGGGTCCAGCTCTTTGCGACCCTATAGACTGTAGCCCACTTGGCGCCTCTGCATGGCATTCTCCAGGCAAGAGTACTGGAGTGGGTGCCATGCCCTTCTCCAGGGGATCTTCCTGACCCAGGGTGAGGAGAAATATTTAACAAGCCAGTGGGCAAATAAATATTGACAAATGAGTAGTGATAAGAAGTCTAAAAGACAATACAGGATGAGGAGTATGTGTATGTGGGGAAGAAACAGTGACTGCTTTTAAAGATGATCAGGGAAGCTCTCCATGTTAGGATAACACTTAAAGACACCCTGAGTGAAGTAAGCAGAGATTCCATTCAGAAGGAACCTCAAGTACAAAAGCAATGAAACAGAAGCATGTGCAGACTTGTCAGGAAACAGAAAGAGGATCACAGAATGAGTGGAGTGAGGAAGCAGACACTGGGAGTGACAAGAGATGACCTAATTCAGCCAAAGTATGAACATTAACCATTTCACAGCATTTGTAGGCAGAAGAACATACTGGCTGGGCTTTGCTGGTGGCTCCGTGGTAAAGAATCCACCTGCCAATGCAGGAGACACCTGTTTGGTCCCTGGGCTGGGAAGATCCCCTGGACATGGAAGTGACAACCCACTCCAGTATTCTTGCTTGGGAAATCCCATGGACAAAGGAACCTAGTAGGCTGCCTGGCATGCTACAGTCCATGGGGTCGCAAAGAGTCAGACACGTCTGTGCTACTGAACAGCAACTCTCAGGGCATTTTTAAACATTGTGAAAATTTGTGGTCATCTGTGACGAACTGAACACGCTTTTATTTTCCTCTGTTTTACTTCTAGTGTTTTCATCCTTTCATAAAACCAAATGTTTGGCTTTTCATTCTTCAGAATGACTCAGTCAAGACAGAAATATAACTCCATTTAAATGTGATATTTGTGTGTCTTTCAATAATGTGGGCCAGTAAGGCACATACTTTCATTTAGAATTACATAATATTTCTCTAATTGAGACACTTAGAAGAGATATTCAGTTAAATAAATAAATTAGACATAAGTTTACATTCTAATACCCAAAAGTCATCTTAAGTTATTTTATTAAAAACTACCTATACTTTATCAATGACATTTACACCACTGTCTCATGTATGTGACCACATGCCTCATGCCCACATAGAGTACAAGTATGTGTTTCTGATCATAGCCTTGCTTGTCTCACGTTTGCACTGGCGTGTGCTAGACAAAAAGCCTGTGTAGCAAGTGAATGAATCAAATCCATGACTAAGGTTTTTGAGAAGCAAGACCCAAAGCATCTTAGTCTTTCCCTGAGCCACACTATTTCAAGTAGCACATTTCCAGACATATTTTATTATCGCTAAACAACATATTTTTGAAGTGGTAAGGCTATAACTTTAGGTATTAAATGCATGGTGAGGTTAAAAAGAGAGAATAGAATAACCTGAGAGAAATGAAACTACATTATTATACATAGTACAACATTAAATGCAAATCCTAACGAGAATTTTGCCTTCCCCCAAACCTTCTTGAATGCTCTTTTCACCTCTTTGTTCCTCAGGCTGTAGACTATAGGGTTCAGCATGGGGATGACCATAGCATAGAACACAGAGGCCACTTTGTCTGTGTCCATGGAATGATTGGAGCTGGGCTGTAAGTACATGAAGATGATTGTCCCATAGAAGATAGAGACTGCTGAGAGGTGACTAGCACAGGTGGACAAAGCTTTTTGGTTTCCCTTAGCCAAGTGCATCTTCAAGATAGTGATAAATATGAGAAGATAGGAAATAAATATTACCAGAAGAGCAAAAAAGACATTAAAGCTTGAAATTAAAACGAGAACCACCTCGCTAACGTGTTTATCAGAGCAAGAGAGAGCCGTGACAGCTGGAATATCCCAGAAGAACTGACGGACCACGTTGGACTTACACAGAGAAGGGCTGAACGTGCCCCCAACATGGATGGAGGCATTCACGAAACCACAGATGTAGGAGCCTATGGCCAGACAGGCACACACACTCGTTTTCATGGTGGTGGTGTAATGTAGGGGTTCACACACTGCTGCATGGCGATCATAGGCCACTGAAGCTAAGAGGAAATTTTCCACACTGGCAAAGGCTGCGAAAAAGAATATCTGAGTAGCACAGGCATTGTATGAGATGACTTTGTCTCCTCTAAGAAACCCAGCCATCACTTTTGGTGTGACAGCTGAGGAGTAGCCAAAGTCCACCAAAGACAGATTAATGATGAAAAAGTACACTGGGGTGTGTAGATGGGAGTCCAGCAGGATCAACGTGGTCATCCCCAGGTTTCCAAAAACACTGATGTGGTAAATGAGGGTGAACACAGTAAAGAGGGGAATCTGAACTTCTGGAGCATTGGTTAGCCCCACCAGGATGAAATCCGTCACCTCTGTACTATTCTCCATGGAAATTTTCTAAATTCTCTGTAGTAATGAGAAAGCAAGGATTATCTGGTAAACAGCAAAGCATTTGCACTGGAATTATAAAAACATCCTGTTATTTTATCATTTTATGATGGCAATAAATTATTCTTCACAATTCTCTGATCTAGAG